>NC_092806.1:150342869-152742869 GCF_040954645.1 Diabrotica undecimpunctata | reverse complement strand
CGAATAATTAGAAACCGGACCTCATCTATAACTCGTTCGGTTTGAAAAGACTGAACGATTATGTCTTCCGTATGTTTAATACAATTTTGCCATTGTTCTGCCTTTATTTGTTCTAGCGATTCTTTCCATAAACCAAGAACGCTAGCGTCATCTTTTGTTTTGGATGCATGTTTATCATAAAAATTTTTGGCTATACCCCAAACTAACTCAATTGCATTATAGCGGCAATGGTAGGGCGGAAGTCGAAGAACTTCATGGCCATATTTAAGAGCCATTTGGTCAGTAACAATTTTTTTTTGAATTTTGTGCTCTCCACACCTTTAAAGTAAATCGACTTTTAAAAATATGTCACTATGATAAATTTTCTTTTCAGTCAACCACAACTTTATTTCTCCTTTTGTCCAGCTGCTTGAAGGAAATCTCTCTTCTACTCTTGAGTGGTAGGATGCATTATCCAACACTATTATGGATGGTCGCTCCAATTTTTTTAAGAAATTTTCTTCAAACCATTTTTCAAAAATATTTGCATCCATATTTCCATGGTAATCACCTGTATTCTTTGTGGACGAAAAAATTAAACTAGTGTCAGGAATAAAACCCTAATCATTTCCAGCATAAGGTATAATGTAGCGTTTACCATAACCGGAACGACTAGAAGAATAACATTTCGTGGTGCCATCTTGCCAAGATGATTTTGACATATTTCCTTTAGCGAAAATCCAAGTTTCGTCTTAAAATAGAACTTGCCTCGGACTATCAGACATTTTATTGTTCATGAATTTTCTTAAAAAATGCCATCGTTTTGAAACAACATTAGAGAGTTCACACAATACTTGTCTATTATTTGTCTTTTTATATCGAAAACCTAAATGTTTCAACACTCTCCACAAACTTGTTAAACTAATATCACACAGTTCCTTGTCTTTTATTTTTTGCAACACAGCACTAGTTGTTACATGTTCCTTGGCTTTATACATATTCTATATAATATTTTTAATTGCAAGTTTAATTGACTGGTGCAAATCTAAAGTTTTTGGATGTTGACGATTTCTCTTGCTTACTTAATTTATTTCATCCTCACTCATGTTATTAATTCTTCGGAATGTCCTCTCTGAGATACCGCAAGCATCGCATGTGCGTTTCTGAACTGCCATAACAGATGTCAATGGACCCATATTATTTTTTTCCAAATTGAAATAACTTTCGACTTTTAGAACTAAACTCCGTTCTTCTGGAGATAACACTCTACGTTTCGACTGTATTTTATTTTCTAGCAAATTACTCATTTTGCTTTAAAGTACCGCTTCACTACACTACTATAAAAAATAGGTACTTATATACAACTACTACACCCTAAAAAGGACGAGGGTTGTACAACAGACAAAACAATCGAACACAAATTATTTAACAGCCAATGCTAAACAAGCATAAACACTGTATTGATTGTGATTGCAAAACCGTTCGCATGTTTTAAATAAGGTTTTTGCTGATTATGTATTTTGTTAAATTATTAAAACACAAAAATACAACCCACGACCATCAATTAATTTTTAACGATAAACGGAAGAGAAATAGGATGACGTTTGAATTTGATCTTAACAGAAAGATATTTTAAACAGCATGAATCATTTTTCAATGATTGTGTGGATTTAAGAAATACATTACTAAAACAAATTTTTTAAGTGTGTATAAAAGGTTAACTGTCTTTTTTCCTGAGATTATAATTATTATGACACATGGTATTTACTCCTTATTTTTCAAATAATATGTTTTTGTAAATGCATAACTTTAATTATTGAGCAAACCTACATTATACGGTCAGTCAGAAGAAATTAAAAAAAATTAACATTGCAATAAAATTATAAAGCAATAAACGATAACTTGTTGAGCAGTGCTGATTGAAACAACAGAGCAGTAAAATGGTATTCATAAATGTAGTGTAAAATATATCGCCGCTTATCTGGTCCGCTAGTAATAAAGTTACCAACATTTAATGGCAAAGCGGTCTTCTTAGGTGAAAAATCCTTTAGTATAGTTTACATATAACAACAACAAAATTAAATAAACCGCTCTCATTTTTGTAAATGAGCAATATATTGTATTTGTATGTCATTGTTGTCTAATCTTTGTGAAACTAGTATTTTTGTTTTTGAATTGATGATTCCCCTCTTGGATATTTATACTCTAATTTGAGTAGTTATTTAAATATATATTGATGTGGGTTGGTTTTCTGTAGACTTTGGTTACATATCATATATTCTTCTTTGTGATTAACACATATATAAGTGGTAGTGAGTTGATATAATTCTTTCCCATGGTAAATTTGATTGATTCTTCTTTACAACTAATTTCCATCAAAAATTTCTTCAAGTGATTATGGACCCTTATCATCTACATATCTCTACTATACCATGGGTTTTTATACCATAGAAGCCGAGATATTGCAAATTTTGCCAGCACGCTTTAATTTAAAGTTCTAATCTAAAGAAAAACGGAATTCTCAACTTCACTTTTCAGTGGCCATATTTTACGAGTGTCATAATTTTAACGGGTTATACATTTTTACTCTAACACTGTATATGCCATTTAGATATTTATTAAAAATTCGTTCAATTTTCAGCTCTTAATGTTTATAAATAACAAAATCAGATTTTAAGAATAAAATGCTAAATTGGTTGCTATTGGTCATAAAAGTTTATGTGATTTTTTTGGAAAGTTTTGGTTTTTTCAGCAATTTTTCATTGAGCCTGTAACATTTGAGAATCCCCTCGTATATGTATTAAATTGAAATCCCCTCATATATGCATTATAATAACAAAGAATTTTTTTCATGTTTCTTAGTTCGTATCTTTTAAGTTAAATAACCCGAAGTATATTTCAATTCCTTCTTAGGTCGGCTCGAGTTAATATAAATCATCTTAGAGTTGTTTATTTATTTCGCAGCTGCGTATGTTCCTCGATATTTCTTTGTTCAAACCGCCCGATTCTGCGTTTCAAATAAATATTCCAGTTTATACGTTTTGTTTATACAAAAGATTGTGCAAATGAATTTTAAAGATTATTTCTCACTTTCGTTGGAGCCGCGGTGAAGAGCGGTGGTCTTCAGCGTTATGTCAAAATTTTACGTCAAATTTGAAATGTTCCTCGTTGTTCGTCTTTTTTTATGAAGAATATGTAAAATATAGTAGCAGTTTAATGGTTCAGTTACAATTTTAAGTGAGTTTTAAAATGTTGCCATTGTATCCAGTTGTACCTATTCCTGTTTTTAAGGAGTCAAGTCCAGTTTAGTTTCCAAGGTTTGTGTTCCAGTGACCCAATTTCCTTTTTGTTCGTGTGTCAGAGATTCCCAGCCATTGTTGAGTTTTTAAGAAGTCCAGTTTACAGCTCAAGTGTAATTTTTGTGAAACTCAGGTAACTTTTTAGTGTTTGTTTTATTTTCAAGTCAAGACAAACATTTTTTATAACAATAATTGCTTTCGTAACAATTTAAATTTTTGTTTTTTTAAAAATTGTACATTTTAAGTTTTAACTTTAGCTGTCATTTTAATTGTTGTTTTAAATTTAATGTTAATTTATGACAGCTCGTTTGAGTATATTTGATATTGATGTGTTTTGTTTAAAAAAAAACAGTTTCCCTCCATGCAATTTTGTAAGTTAATGTAGTATCTCCAACTCCTGGAGTTTGTAAACGGATGACATGTAAGTTTTTTCTGTATTCTTTGAATTGTAACTATTCATATAGTATTTTTGCATTGTCTTATTTTTGTAACTGTTTGTGGTGACACACCAATAAATGTTTAATTTTTTTTAACATTTTGTTTATTTTTCTAAATAACCCTTTTTTGAGTTTTATTTGAAAAATATATGTTTTGCATTTCTAATAATTATTTCGATAGTTACAACTAGCTGTTGTAATAGATATAATTAGGCACCTCAAAGTGGCGCTCTTTTTAAAATTACTAGAGGTGTTTCCTGTTTCTTTTTGTTTGTTTGTTTCAAAAGATTCATGACTTTTTGTTTCATATTTTTGTAGTTGCTCCAATCCGACCCCTTGTCGTTTACTTATCCACGACCCCAGCTCTCCTAACAAACCCTGAGTGCCGTTCGCACAAGTAACATTTATTTTGCTTGCCCTATCTTCACCTCCAGTAGCTTCTGTCCCCAATTTTCTACCCCTAATAGTTATACCCCATGTGGTAGGCAAAATATTATCGTTACAAGCCTACTTATAAGCGCATGACATAAAAAATATCTTCTTCTTCTTTCAGTGCCTATTCGTTCCGAATATTGGCAATCATTCTGGCTATAATTATTTTATTGACTGATGCTTTAAATAGATTCGTTGTTGTTGTGGAGAACCATTTCCTCAGGTTCTTCAACCATGATAATCTCCTTCTCCCAATTCCTCGCTTTCCGAATACTTTACCCTGTAGGATTACCTTCAGTATTCTGTATTTAGTGCTGTTTCTCATTATATGTCCGAGATATTCCAACTTTCTCCTTTTAATGGTATACATCACCTCTCTTTCTTTGCCCACTCTAAAAAATATCAAAGTAATTAAAAATCTGTATAAGGTAAAAGGTCAGCCCTATTTCAAACTTTTTTTTAATTTAATAAAATCTTGAAGTTTTTTTAATATACCCTAAAACTGAAGCCTCAAAGAATCGATTGCAAATATTATATGTCGTTATGCAAAAAACAAAAGTATTAACATTTATAAACTACAGCAAAAATAATGGTTTTTTACCATTATCTCATAGTCAATTGTTTATGTATTTTAATTTGTAAACTCTCAAAATAAAGAACTTTTTATGGTCTACAACTTTTATTTGAAATATTTTTTTAGAATGCAAAAGAAATGTTTCATAAGCAAAAAATTACTTTTTCGCTTTTTAAGATTATTTAAAAGAAAAACAAAACAAAATCAGTCGTAGGTATTTACGGATTTTTCATCAGCTATCCCTCATATACCTTTTAGAATTTTCAAATATATGTATAGATTTTTTCTTGACTGGGGTAGATAGGCTGTTATTCTCTCCGATAGATTTTTTTTCCCTGTTAGAGGTAGCTAATTGCATTTACTTACTTACTCCGCAGCATTACAAACCTTTGTGGGTTTTAACCGATTGGACAATATGTCTCTATTCCTCTCTGTCTTAAACAATCTCCATCCAATTCTCTACGCTCATAGCTTTAAGGTCTCCTGCTAATTACATGCTTTGGTATATTATCTAATCTAATAAAATGCTAGAATGACACGTTACATGGAAACCCAGTTTGTCCAAAATGATAACTCTTAGCGCCTAGGTCTTCTTAAAGTGCCTATCCGTTCCGAATGTTGGCGATCATCACGGCTATCTTTACTTTGTTTATTGCAGCGCCGAGCAGTTCAGTGGTAGTCGTGTTATACCACTTTCGTAAATTTTGAAGCCAGGAAATGCGTCTTCTTCCCGGTCCTCTCTTACCATTTACCTTCCCTTGGAGAATCAGCTGGAGAAGGTCGTAACGTCCTTGATTTCTCATTACATGTCCTAGATATTCCAACTTTTTAGTTTTGACGGTCATGAGAATTTCACATTCTTTCCCCATTCTACGCAGGACCTCCACATTAGGAACTCTGTCAAGCAGAGCCTAGGTAACCTATGTGAACTACCAACTGACATTTTAACCTACTAGTCAATTATATTTGGTTTTTGTAACCATACGTTTAATTAATAATACGAATGATATATTAATATAATTAATAATACGATTAATTTTTTCGCAAAGTTGCCAAAAATATTATTTTATTATTATTATATTATATATTAATAGTAATTAAGGTAAGATTTAATAAGCAAAATAATTTAAAACTTAAAAAATATTTAATTCTTTTGAAAATTTGTTGATCGAGAACAAAACTCTAGCTTTCTCAACAAGTGAGTTGCCAAACTCGAGCTACGCTGGTTATTGTATATACGTAGATCGATTTCATAAGACGACTTTACGCAAAAGTTCAGCGATTCTCAAAAAGTGACTTATTTGTTAAAAAAATAAGTTAAAATAGAAGAAAGTCAGAAGAAAATGAGTAGAGTGACTTAAGAATGCAATTGATTAGATCCCCCGTCTCACGGCGACAAGAAAAATCACTAGTTTTACTATAACTACCAACTAATCTGTCCGTTTCGATCCAGTTCAGTCTTTTCACAAATCTTCCTTATGAATGATACACGTATAGAAGAATGGTGATAGACTCGAACTAAATCGAAACTCAACCGTCTATAGTTATTATATTTTTAAAATGATTTGTAGGATTTTTTATTTCCTTCTTTTTACCTTCTTCTGAAGCATAGTGAGTGACATGTCCTCTTTTAAAATTTAATGTCAATATTGCGATGTAGCGACACATTTATTTATAAGTAGTTTTTCATTCTAAGTGCTCACTTCTTATCTATTCATAAAGTTACACCTCAGCGAACTATAGCTGTATTTGTATATCGATGAAATCGATTTAATAACAAAAAAAAAATTTTTTCATACGAAATTTATAAAATGTCACTTACAATAATTTTGATGTTTGTTAAAAGATTACACGTTACAATAATGTCGTTACAATAATGGCTGTATCAAAAATATAGAACACAAAACCAATATTATAGACACACATTGAAGGTTGATGGGATTAAAAAACAACTATTTTTAATCAACATAGAAATTTTGTTGTTTACATGAAAAGCTCTGATCAATATTTCAAAAAGGCAACCGTAGAATAGCTATTTATATTTGTAATTTTTAATTTATTAAATGTACACAAGTAACATGCAGTGTGTGGGTTTATTTATTTGTATAAATTTCATACTTTTAGTAAACATCCACAAAAATTCTGTTTGTATTCTACATGTGTACATTTTTTTGAAGCGAAGCTTTTACGCTGGCGTTGTATTAATTTTTCTCTAAAGTAAAATGTAGAACGGATCGTCACGACACTACCTCGCTCCTCGAAACTACCGTTCATGTCGTTAGCATTGCGGATGAGTTGGTAATGTCGCCATTTCATTAGGATGTGTTTGAATTTGACAGTAAGTTGGGCACCATTACAGTGAATACATAATGGTGGGTCTTAGAAGAATATAAGATAACCATGAGTCATGCGTGTATGTTTCATCCTTAGTCTTCGCATTATCCCAGTCTGGAGTGAGGCAGTAGAAATATTAACTTAAGTACACGTCGGCAGAACTACTCTACTGCGGGTGGCCTACAGGACTGTGTCAGCTGCCGCTTTATGGGTGACCACCGGCTGTGTTCCTTTACATGGCAGGTGAAAGGACCAGGATTCATAGTCATAGGTGGCAGAACATTGAAGAGCGGTAGATGACTGAGATAAGACTGACCGAGAGATTAGTTTTAATCGGTCAGTGGCAGCAAGAGTGGAAGGCACCACGTGATGTAGTGGAGTGGACGAAGTCACTTATCCCGAACCTTCGAAGCTGGGTGGATTGTGGGCATAGGCAGCTGGATTATTATCTGAAGCAAATGCTCACAGGCTATGGCTGCTTCCGCATCTACCTTTTTACGTTCAGGAGGGCTGAGTCAGATCAGTGCCTTGTGGTCTCCCGGATACTGTGACATATACGATGTTGGAGTGTGAGCATTGGGCGGATGAAAGAAAGAAGTTTGAAAGGGAGTCTAACTGCAGAATGTTTGATTCTGTGAGCGAAATGGTAGAAAAAATGATGACGGAAGAGTGGTTGTGAATACGGATCAACAAATTTATCAGGGAGCTGCTCTCTTCAAAAGAACGAGAGTAGAGGGAACTCTCAATAGAATTTTACAACAAGCTAGTAGCACCTCGCTGGGATTCGGACTGTCGCATGCCGAAATAAGAGCGAATGAGAGACAGACGACGCGAGTGAGATGGTAGCCTTGCTAAGACAGGGGATTTTCCCGATGAATATGTGGAAGAAAGAATGAGAATCGGGTGATAGTGGGGCATCAGGAGCGATGTTTTGTCTTAACCAGCCCTTCCATCTTGATATCTGGAGTGACAGAGAGGTTTTTAGTTGGACGTCGACCGTCTTGGAGTTGTGACGGGACGAAGTGTCGAAGGTCTAACTCCCCCAGGCATCTCGTCCTAGCACAACTTCGTTAGGGTATTAGGAACCCAACACTACCTGTGTGAGGCACAGGTGTCTGTATGCAGATTTTCCTTCTTCTCTTTAAATATATAAAAAAAGTCTTTGCATTATAACCTTTTCTTTTCTTGATAAATATTCCATGATAAGAGGATTACTACTGCTAGGTAGAACATTTGACTTTTTCTTTTTGAGAAATGGATTTTTGCAGTTCACGAACTGTGTTGCATGATGCAGCTTCCTTTACGGAAAAATTAGCCTTCTCATTACCCTCGATTCCAACGTGAGGGGATATCCATATATTTCATGTATTTCTTATATGGTCGAATGTGAAGGGTATGGATGCCAGTGAGTTTGTACATATAGCAATACCATGATTTGGCGGAGGTATAGATTTTATTCCCTGAAGAATTCAGGAAATAAAATCTATATATAATATAATAATCCCCTACATGGTATATAGTGGTAACTACACAGCCTGTACCAGAATCACAAAGATCTTTAGGGCTTACAACAACACCATTTATTTCTATTCATACTACGAATAATGGCATTTCTCACTGTTATTAAAATGATTATATATATATATATATATATATATATATATATATATATATATATATATATATATACATCGGTTTAGAACGTCTTTCGACGTTGTCCGATACCTAAACACCATCTCTTCCTATCTTCGCAGTCGTTTTTTGTTAAATTTCTTTCGCTCATGGACTTGTTTACGCCGTGTTGCCATTCTAATCTGGGTCTTCCTCTTTTCCGTCGACCTATCGGTTGCCATTCTATTACTTTTTTGGGGAGACTTGATGCTGGCATCCGTTGAACATGCCCATACCACCTTAATTGTTTCTTCTCTATATCTTGAGTTAAATTTCCTTCTATTCCCATACGTTGTTTTATTACATCATTTCTTATTCGATCTCGTCTGGAAATACCTAAAGATCTTCTCATTGCATCCATCTCTACTGCTTTTATTCGCTTTTTGTTCTTTTCACTAATTCTCCATGTTTCAGCGCCATAAAGAAGAGTAGTTTTAATCATGGTCTCATATATATTAAATTTCCTTCCTTTCGATATCTCTTTACTCCACAGTATACTATTGAGACATCCTAAGACTTTCTTTGCTTGAGTGATTCGTTTTTCTATTTCCCGTGTATCAGTTCCTGTATTGTCAAAGGCAACACCCAAGTAGTCATAGCTCTGACAGCAGGAAATATGTTGTCCGTTTTCGAGGTCTATGTTATCTGACTCGTTTCCAATACAAAGATATTTGGTTTTTGGTGTATTGACATTCATTCCCCAGTCGTTATATTCTTCTATCAGTTTTCTTAGCATGTACTGCATGTCTTCCCAGTCGGTCGCTAGCACTACCTGGTCATCAGCAAACTGGAGTGTATATATACATTCATTGCTAAGCTCTATACCCATCCTATGTACCTTTCTTTTCCATCTTTCCAATGACGCTGCAACATATATCTTGAATAAGGTTGGTGAGATACAGCATCCCTGTCGCAAGCCTTTTGTAACCAGGAATTCTTCCGTTAGATATTTTCCTGTTTTTATCTGTGCCTTAGAGTCTCTATATAGTTCTTGTACAGCATTTATCAATGTGTGGTTGATGTTAGATCTTTTCAACGTTGTCCACAGTTTTGTTAAGGGGATGTTGTCATATGCTTTTTGCAGGTCTACAAAAGTAATATGAGTTTCTAGATTCTTAGCCGATCTTTTTTCTATTATTTGTTTAAGACAAAATACGTTATCGGTGCTCGATCTTCCTGCACGGAACCCACTTTGTTCTTCCTCTTCATTGTGCTTATATTCTTCCTCGATCTTATTTCTCAAAATTCGTCCATACAGTCTGCTCAGGGTGCTAGTTACCGATATGCCTCTATAATTATTACAATTCCTTTTGTCCCCCTTTTTGTGTATTGAGGACATGTATGCCGTTCTCCATTGTTCTGGTACTGGGTGTCCATTTAGACACTGATTGATCACATAAGTTAATATTTCAAATAGTTTATGAGTTCCATTCTTAAGCATTTCAGCATAGATTCCTTCAGGTCCAGCGGATTTACCATTCTTTAGGGTCATTACAGCCTTCCTTACTGTTTCGTTGTCCTCTGTCAGCAAGCTTTCATAGTGATCTTTCCATTGTCTTGGTTTTATGGTGTGTATGTGTGCTTTGTCTTTTCCTGTCTTTTTTACTGATTGTATAAAATTCCATACCTCTGTACATTGCTTCCCTCCGATATATGTATTGATTTCTTGACATTTCTGATCCCATGTTTTATTCTTTTCTTCTTTTCATTAAAATTATTTTTATTTATTGTAAAATATCAAGAACATTTAAATGGATTGTATTAAAATTACTTTATTACTTTATTGTTAGTGGGCATTACTTTGGTTTTTTATGCATTCTACTTCGATTTATATAAGAATATGCAAAATATGCGCTGTACATATTTGTCTAAGTCTGGTAATAACTCTCTGATTGTATATGATCAATTCAAGCGATTCCATAACCCTTTTAAATTACACCCAAAATTGTACTTAAATAAGATATTTATATACATATTCTTATCAGAGTTATCTCTTATACAAATAATAGTGTCTCCAAGTATGTAGTGTAAAACCGTTCATTTATTGTTTGTTCTAAATATTGTTCTAAACTTTGAATACTCTCTTCTATATTACTGTATGGGGAGCGGTAGTAAAGAGATTTTACCAGGCTCTGTGTAATATTAATTAGCTTAATAAATATTTGCATTCCTTTATAATGTCCGTTCATTATCTTATTTGTGAACATGTAACCTTTTATTTATGGTTATACTGCGAGTTCATAACTTTTATTATAAGTTGTAATCACTATGCAGAAATTATATTTACGGTTAATATAATATTGTACATTGTTTTAGTAAGTGCTAGTAGATTATGTATCATGTATAAAATACTGTTTGGTTTTTGACATGTAATTAATTTGTTTATAAGAAAAATTAGTTTTTTTATTTAAAACCACACCTTAGTATTGCATTTATCAGATTTATAATATTAAAAATAAGAAAAACAGTATTCTCTAATGTATACAGGGTGGTCCTTAAGTAATTGTACAAACAGAAACCCTAGATTCTGCACTTTAAAATATTACGATTTAAGCCAACTTGCTTAAATAAAATGTTGACATTAAGAAGATACAGGGTGTTAAAGTCAAAATTTAAAATTTTATTTTTCGCTATAACTTTTACGTTTGTTAATATTTTTGGATAAAAATTTATAATTGGATGCTCTTAAATAGAATAAATTATAATTTTATACATTTATCTATTTAGTTAGCTCTATTTGTGTTAAAAAATATTAAACATTCATTCTTTTTACAAAGAAAATATAAAATTATTAGCAACCTCAAAATTTAACCGTTTTCGAGATAATCGCATTTTATAAGTCAGCTGCATAATAATTCTTAGTTACGATATTTGTGCAGTAAAGCATTGAATACCTGTAGATAAGCATAATTCATAGTTTATTCTTATTAAAACAACTCAAAGATGATAATGTAACATTACAAAATTTTTCTTATGGGTGCTTAATGTCTTATTGGAGAAAATATTCTTTATCTTCTTCTTTAGGTGCCGTGTCCGTATTCAAACGTTGACCGTCATCATGTATACAATTTCCCTTTTCTATCGCTTCTTAAATTTCTATACCTACTGGCATTGTATTAGTTTTTCCCTATTGTAAACTGCTGAAAACCCAAAATATATGGTTTATGTAAGATGGTACACGACCACATTCTAGAGAGAAGGCAGTGAGAACATAGTTAAATATACCTTTTCTGAACGTTGGATTGGTCGTGGCAGTCATATTCCTTAGCAATATGGTGAGATATTGATATAATTATTTAATTTATAAAAAATCACAAAAGAATACTTATTATTCATTACGTAAATTGTTTACCCATTTTTATTAGGACAATTAGAAACTAAAGCACAGGTATTGAATAACACATATGTGTCTTGTTTCATAATACTTTTGCTACAAATCTAACCTTAAAGACTCAGCATTTTTACAAAAACATCATCGATGGCGTAATAACCGATATTGTTATAAATATAGTAAACACACAGGTAATTTAGTTTAGCATAATATTAGTTCGTTAGTTAATCATAATAGTCCATTTGTTCGATATGTAATTATAGTTACTCGTAAGCTGTAACGTAATCATATAAATAAGTAATGTCATCGATAGGTTATTCCGTGTGTATATAAGTAACCAATGAATGAGATACATCACAGTTTAATACATTATTTTACCTCTGCGACAAATAATATGTAGTTTCATAATATACCATAAGATTTGGATATGTATCCAAAAGAACATATTCGTCCATTATACATTATAGCCACCACCTAGCCCAGAATTTAATTCGCTTGATTTTGGTGTATGGGGCGTATTAAAACAACGTGTCTATAAAAATCCCATAAACATTCGCAACCCACTATGGGAAGAAATAAATACTGCAGCAGTTTCTTTAGAACCAATGATGCTATTTAATATGAGATGATTTTTATGGAATATATTGACAAATGAAATAATGAAAATGGTGGACATATTGAACACTTACTTTAACAAAAAGTTTTTTTATTTAGTTTAATTATTTCTTAATTTGGTTTGTAAACAAAATGTTTGATTATGATTTTAATTTAACATAAAACATAAAATGTTTGATGTAAAATCCTATTATTCTGTGTTTTGTCAAATCCTGTTATTAATTATCCTGCTGATATATTTATTTTATTTAATATTTCGTTAACTATTAACTTTAGTTAAAGGTATTTTATATCAAAATTTATATTTATTAATGTTTTTGTCTGTTTTTCCTTCGTTGCCTTTAGTAATTGCTTGAAATCAGAATTATGCAGCTGATTTGTAAATATGCGATTAGCTCGAAAACTGTTGAGTTTTGAAGTTATTAACAAGTATACCTTTTTTTTGTTAAAATAATGTATCTTTAATATTTTTTATCACAAATACAGGTAGCTCAAAGAGAAAAAAAGTTAAGTGCAAATTTATGCCACATATGTGGCATATGTGGCGCCCTCTATCAGCTACATCAAAGTGTGCATCAAATTATAATTTATCGTATTTAAAAGTACCCAGCTGTAAATTTTTATGCATAAATGTTTACAAACATGAAAGTTATAGCGAAAAATAAAATTTTAAATTTGCACTTTAACACCCTGTATTTTTCTTAATATCAACATTTTATTAAAGCAATTTGGCTTAAATCGTAATATTTTAAAATGTAAAATCTACTGTTTCTTTACCACCTTACATTACTTAAGGACCACCCTGTATAGTGTGCAATATGTACCTAATATGGAATCCCCTACGATTCCAATCCTACTTTATAATTGCTTCCTGATATAATTGCCAATAGGTTGTAGTCACAAACGTACGAATATTAGTAATGCAATATATTGCCTTTATTTAACCTTTTATTCTTAAAATAAAGTATATTAACCATGGACGTATATATTGTATAAACTGAGTATGCCAGCAACGAGCAGTGACTACAACTTTTGGGTTTGTTCGACCTTCTTGTTGGGTTGTTAACCCAAGCTGGAGTAAGTAAATAGTACATTTTTTTGTTCTTTTCGCATATTAAGTTTAATAAATAATGGAACTATCATTAACAAATATCACGCTGAAAGACAAAATCAGAATCGAAGATAAAGTAACTTGAAAATTAGTGTATAAGGTGTAATACAAAAAGATGGTGGTTAATTAAAAATGGGCTCGTCATTTGGAAATGATAAAGGATGGAAGATGTACTTGCAAACTACTGGAATGAAGACAAAGGACAGATGAACTAAGCAGATAAAAACCATTTACAGAATGATCTACTAAAGTTGAGCAAAATTTGATTAAAACATCACAATACTGAGAACTTTAGACACAAACAACGGAACCCTATTTTCAGCAGTGGATTTAAGATAGGCTGATGGAGATGATAACTTAAACTTCATTTTTTATAAGCGTGGAAGTTTGTAAATTATAAAACAATGTATAAATCATACATAAAAACATTTTTTAAGATCATTTTTAGAATACATACTTAAAAGGTAACTCTAGAGGAATAAACTATAACTACAAAACTGTTAAAAGAACTCAAGAAAATAAAAACCAACATTTTTTAGCCACGTAAACTTTTTTTGTATATATCAAATTAAAATAATAATGAATTCATAACTGGGATTTATACTCTTAACTTCTTTTTTTTAAATGTTTTGTCCTTGTACAATTAAGTCTGTACCTAAATTTTCTGCAAAATGTATTCAAAGTATTATACTGCACGTCTATGTACTTACACCCCCTATATTTTCAATTGCTACAGACATCTAAAGATTTAATCACGCACTTTCAACACTTAATAGATTCATTATAAGCTTGATAAATGGCTAGCAGTTCCTGCCACCATCATAAAGAAAACTGCCATCTTCACAAATTATTCAGAACCCCAACCGATCATGCATTAACCCTTACCGTTATAAATTTGTGCCCTACAAATGGAAATTATCCCTTTCTAATGTAATAAAATGTTTCGTATATATTTTCGGAATACAGAAGCTGTAGGAAACATTATTTTAATAAAAATACATTGAAAAATAATTTTAGGAATATAGGTTATTCGGTTTAGTGTTTTATTTTCCTGGCCTTTTATATTAACCTAAGTTTTCTGTTCATAAGTAAAAGTTTTATTTCTTATCCAGTCACAACACATATTGTCTTACAACACATCCAGTACTATACAGAATAGGTTGTGTTTTTTAATAAAGTATTTTAAAAATGGAAAATTCTAGTTAAAGTCCTTTTCTCGGTCCGTTTTCGGATTGTACAAGTTTCGCAAGACTCAACATCATTATGAAATTTCTCTAATTTTGTTTAAGTATAGAAATGTGTTTTGTAACCGCGGACCGGCGGCTTCCTCATCCAGAATCACTGGAGAAACCGCTACAGTTTTAATTTTAAACCGAATGTCGAATTTTCTCTTCTCAAAAGTCTTCCGAACGGAGAATAGCGCTTGGTTTTCCGAGCGATTTCAAAGATTAAATTGTGCAGAATTTAAAATCCAGAAATGGACTTAATCCTACTGTTTTAAATATAAAATATGTACTATAAATACAAAAATAAAATTGATATTGTTCTCTAGTAATGTTTTGTCGGTTCCATCCAGATCCTTCTGGTTTTTAGAAGTTTGAAGTCCCTTTTTGAAATGTCGCCAGTGTCGTCGATCAGGAAAAAATCTACAAATCATGGTAGAAAATTATCAAAATCAGCTATAATAATTTCTTCACCTTACAAAGAAGCATTACAACAGAAAAACAGTAAAAAATAAATAAAATGTACGAGCAGTAAAACGACACCTTACAGTTGAGTCCGCAATGGAGGTGACTAAAAAAAAATTAAAAATAAGTCAGAGAGGCGGCATAAAAAGGAAACCGAAAGTTCTTCTGACAAGGATAATGAGCAAGAATTTCAACAGGCTGATGAAAATATGGATTTGGGAGAGATTCCGGGTGTAACGGTGTCGAAAAATAAGGAAGTAAATTGTATTTTCTGTGACGGAAAATTTTGTGATGATTATCAAGCTAAAAAAAGGATTAAGTGCCTTATGTGCAACTATGGTACCAAGTACAATATTGGCAATTTATACTGACTTTAGTCACAAAAGCATTGTATGTGGAGTACCACAAGGGTACTCTACTTTCCCTTATCCTTATAAATGACATCACTAACTTAAAAATCGATGGAAATTTTTTTTCTTTTTGCTGATGATACCAGTATTACCTGGAGGTGCTCTAATATTGCTACTCTTCGTGCAACTATAACTTCTGATCTACTTAAAGTAAAAACCTGGTCCGACTCTAATTTACTCTCTTTTAACGTGAATAAGACAGTAGCATTATCCTATAAAGAAGCTCTTCAACCATTGCTTCTTAATAACAGCCAGAATTTCCTGGTATTTTTATATACAGCAACCTTAAATGGTCCCTTCATATCGATTTGTTAAGTAAGAAACCAGTCTCAGCCTGCTATGCAACAAGATCTGTTTCAAAGGAAATCAATTTGACATCTTCCAAAATAACATATTTTTCTTTGCTTGAGTCTCATCTTCGAAATGGGCTTCCTTTTTGGGATTCTAGTACAGTTGCAAAATCTATAGGGCTCATTATATTAAGCTTTTCTCTCGACTCACTCGGACCTCGTTCAAGATCCAAAGTGATTACTCCTTGTCTCTGATTTGGAATATCATGTTTTCGTGTATGATTGTTTCCACATTACGAGACCAGACTGATCGTCATCTGGATCCGACTTCTCCTCCTCTTCTTCTTCAGAATCTATCCTTTCGAGATCTCTTTTAAAATCCTCCTCTCGCGAAGAACGTTCTTGTTGATCTGAACCTTCTAAATTTCTTTATCACTGGATAGATATTTGTCAGAATCTGAGCCAGGAACAGCTTTGTCTGGTTCTGACAAGCCATTTAGCTCGTTAACGATGTTTTATAATTCTTTTTGTGGTAAGAAATGTCTGGACATAATTCAGGAACTGCAAAGAGTAGAACTTTGTCAATATTTATAGTCGATATAAAAAACTGATGGGACAATAATAACCCGGGCAAAAAGACTACTGGGACATCCATCTCCCATTACATAAATTGTGCGAAAACAATGACGTAGAATTGGATTTTATTGCAAATTTTACTTACTTTGAACAATAAACGCTTTCAAGATTATTTTCTAGTATTGTTTTGCAGGCAAAAACACTAAATCTGTATCACAGTAACAAAACACAGAATCACGTTGTACAAGAACACCTATCTCTAGAAAATTTGAGGTTATATAACCAAATTGTTGGTTTCATAATATAACGAAATGTTTAGTAATATGGTTATATTTTATTAAAGTGAATTTAGGGGACATATAGGTCCCCACAGTACCGAAAGGGTTAATAACGAGTTTCAATATCAGGGTTAATATCAAAATTAGTTATCAATTTGAGAGTACAACTCTCAGAATTTCACGCAAAACATGGATGATGCGTATAAGATGCCAAGTCAGTCAACTGTCAAATTAGTCACTATTTCATATCACTTCTTCTTCTGCTAGTACCTATCCTCTATGGATGTTGGCTACCACAATGGTCCATCGTATTTTATTAGCAGCTGTTTGAAATAGGTCTGTGGTGGTCATACCTGTCCACTGTCTCAAATTCTTAAGCCAGGATATTCGGCGGCATCCTGATCCTCCATTTCCTTCTATTTTCCCTTCTAATATCAATAGCAGGATTCTGTATTTATTTTCATTTCTCGCACTATGTCCGAAGTATGCTAACTTTCTTTCTTTAATGGATTTCAAGACTTCAGGTTCTTTTTGTAAACGTTGCATTACTGCGTCGTTAGTTATATGATGTACATATGATATTCTGAGCATGCGACGATAGCACCACATCTCCAAAGACTGCAACCGTCTGCAAGACGCATTAGTGAGTGTTCATGCCTTTGCTCCATACATAAGAACAGAAAACACATAACAATTAAGGATTTTGAGTCGGAGATGTAAGTTCAAGGTTAAATTGCAGAGAACTTTCTTCATCTGTTGGAAGGTACTCCTTGCTTTTTCGATCCTACATTTAATCTCGTATGAGTGATCTCAGCTGTCTGTGATGTTGCATCCTAGGTATGTTATTTTTTCTGTTCTATCCAATACCTCATTGTCTGCGATAAACTTTTCATCTGTATCTTGGTTTTTGCTTATGATCATAATTTTCGTCTTGTTATATTTAAGTTTCATTTCATATTTTCTACCGATGTTAACTACTTGATCTATCAGTCTTTGTAATCCTTAAGCACTATCCGCAACAAGGACAGTGTCGTCTGCATATCTTAAATTCTTTATTACTTCACCGTTAACAATCACGCCATCAGCCGTTTCTCCCAAAGCTTCTCGAAATAAATGTTCAGAGTACGCATTAAACAGCAAAGGCGAGAGTATGCCACCTTGTCGTACTCCTCTTTGTATTGGGACTTCATCGAATAATTGATTGTCTACTCGAATCTTGGCTACTTGTTTCCTATAGAGATTGGCTATTATTATTATATCCTTGTCATCGATGTTTGCGATTCACAAAGTTTCTATAAGCCTCTCTTGCTGTACTTTGTCAAATGCCTTTTCAAAGTCAATAAAACAGGCAAAGATATCTGTATTAACATCTCTTGCTCGTTGTATCAGTACTTGTATGCTAAAAAGTGTTTCTCTTGTGCCAAGACCACCGCGAAATCCAAATTGTACATCAGTAATACCCTCCTCCAATTTCTTGTATATGCGAGCATGGATGACGTGTAAAAATATTTTGAGTAAGTGGTTTATGAGGCTAATGATTCGGTGTTCTTCACATTTCTTAGTATTTGCTTTTTTTTTGGCAGTGGTATAAATATGGACATGTACCAATCTTTTGGTAGAGTTCCTCTTTCATATATCGGTTAAATAATTCTGTCATAATGTCAAGTTAATTATCTTCTATCAATTTCAATACCTCAGCATATATTCCATCAGGTCCTGGCGCTTTGTTGTTTTTTAGACGACTTATAGCAGATCTTACTTCTGATTTTGTTATTGTTGGTCCATTCTCGACGTTGTCATATACTTCAATGTGTTGGTTGTCACTGAACAGTTCTGCTATATATTCCTGCCATCTGTCCAGTTTTTCTTGCGTATTGAATAGTATATTTTCATCTTTATCAAACAGTGCCGTGGGAATTGTTGCATCATATCACTACTCACCATAAATTATAAACATTAACAGGTTAAGGTTATTTATATTTTTATTTCAGAATTTTTTGAAATATCAAAACACTCGTTAAATGTAATTTTTATTAGTGTAAACATTAAACTATTTCCAATGGCATTTTTGGTTATTTTCTAAAAATATAAAAATTAAAATGTAAAATATCACAAGAAAATATTTCAAATGTTTCAAAACCATATTTATCTTTCATTTATTATTTTAAATTATATATTTATTATAAACCAATATAAAAAAATATAACTGTTTGTTTAGTTTATTAATTAGATAAATATCTTTTGTACATTCCCCATTTTGGATATAAATATTCAGCGCGGAATATTTGAGACTTTCGGTCTTTTACAGCTAGAAATTGTCGAAATAAACCAATGCTGAAAAGTTTATTTATGTCAGTTTTAATAACAAATGAAATGTTAATGCCCTAAATTATAATTTACAATTGACTTTGTGAATGAATAAAATATTATACGTTTTATTACTTTTGCCAAACAAATAAATAGATATTATGATTATATCGTTATGAATAAAACATTGAATGTTTAATGAGTTTGACTAATTTTTCGAAAAATGATTATAATATTTTAAATAATACGTTATTATTCTGCTTATTCGTTATTTTATTTGTTTACCAAAAATAAGAATGACTTTGAAAATCCTACAATCGACACGTCCACTTGATGCACAGCAAAACTGTCCAAAATTATCTTAGTAGAAGAACTTTGTTTTCAAACTTCCACAAAATTTATTTTAAATTTTTATCACTACAGCTGTTTCGGCTGATTGCCTTTCTCAAGCTTGAGCCTTTCACTTGAGAAAGGCAATCAGCCGAAACAGCTGTAGTGATAAGAATTTAAAATAAATTTTGTGGAAGTTTGAAAACAAAGTTTTCAGTGTTTTATTGTTACATAAAATGAATTTCCATCAAGTAACGGTCGAATCCATCAATTATTTAGTAGAAGAAGTTAACACGAACTGTAAACTACATTTCAACATGACATAATCTAGTTTAAGCCTTCATCTATATCTTTCTCTTCGAATATTTTCAATGTCTGCTTTCTACGCTGACTGGCAAAATTTCGAAGGTCATTCGTAGTCTTGACGAGTAAATGCAGACAAAAGGATGTGCCATAAGAACACACAGAAATCTTAAAGATTTAAATAAAATTCTATTTTTACATCTGTTCGATTTAAATTTAGTTTAAATGTTAATTTACATTTTACTTTTATTATTCACTACTAACCTTTTCTATTTGTTTTTAAATGTTTTATCGGTTGGCATTTCTTTCCTCAAGTAGCTGTAGCTTCCTCCGTAGATATTGTTAGCTGTCCTGGATACCAGCAGGGTCTTCTAACTCTAATGCTACAAATTGGTCTCATTGCTCCTGTGGTGAACCTTTTCTAAGTTAACATGCTTATTTTCTAACTTGGCTTCAACGTACTCATGACAACCAAATAGTTACAAACACGTATTTACGGTTGTGTTCCATCAATTTGTTTTCCTGTTTTGGAGAAATATATATATATATATATATATATATATATATATATATATATATACATATATATGTGTGAATAAATCGAGAATCACTTTTGTGTAGTGTAATACGTGATTTCAATAATTGAGATGTTTGACCGATGTAGGAATTGTTGCAAGAGAGACATGGAATGTTGTAGACAATTTAACTAAGCCTATCTATGGGAGTCTTATCTTTTATCTGAGAATAAAGATTATTAATTGTTAGGGCTGATCTACAAGCCACATTAAGTTTAATGTTGTTATTATTATTACCAAAGCTATTTTCAACACTTTTCAGAATCCTTGTTAACCCCGGAGTGATATCTCTGAAATATGGTAATGAAAAATATTTGTTGATAGGAGTATCCGAGACTGGGTTCCCACTTAAGACATCAGGATCAGCATTGTTAGTCGCGAAGGAAGGTGAAATATCTTCGTTATGGATAGTATTAAACAAAATCTTATTCACTAATGGTGTTGGATGAGCGTTTCAAATAAAAAGTTTCTGTAGGATTTGTAGGTTTTTTGTATGAAATGAAGGATCTGATGGTTTTATTACTCTATTTTTCATCTGTTTGATTAAGTTGACTTTGGTAGAATTATTATGGTATGAGTGGTAGTTAAGGTATCTACCAGAATGGGTCGGTTTTTGATACCAATCTATTTTGATGTTGTTGTTTTCCCTGATCATCCTTATGTCGAGAAAGGGGACGGACCAATTACCATCTTCCCTCTCTATAGTGAACTGGATGTAGGGGTCATAACCATTAAAAGTATCTAATAGTTCATCTACCTTGTCATTGGGTATAGCCAAAATGATATCATCAACATATTTTTTAATAAATGGAATTTTAAAGGATAGTAAAGGAATGACTGAGTCTAATACATAATCCATAACGTAAGTTGTAATGATAGGAGAAATCTTTGCTCCCATAGGGGTACCGAAAGTTTGTTGATAGAATTTACCATTAAATGAGAAATAAGTGTTGTTAAAGAGAAATTCGACGATGCTGATGAATCTGTCGTAAGACATGGAACAACAACCTCTAATACGGTCCCAGTTGATCTCTATTGATGTCAAACATATTCCTAGATGAACGTTGCTGAATAAGGATAATACATCAAGGCTAACGAGGACATAATTTGATGGTAGTATGTAGCCATTATATTTATTTACCATCTCAAAGGAATCTTTAATGTAATATTAACTTTCATAATTATTATTAATTATTATTTAATATTCTTCCATGTTGTTTTAGTAATTGTCGTAGGAGAATTAACGTGCATTGTGAAACCATACGATTTGAATATATTGACCAAGGATAATTGGGTAGCATAAGCAACAGCGTAATTAATATTCAAGTCACCGCATATAATTTTTCTGCTTTTATTGGGCAGGTCGTCTAACAAATAAGCCTGATAGTTCTTTTTTTGAACAGTTATCTTAATTACTTCCCGGAGACGGTGATTTCCGGAGATTTGGGAGACCCTAATGAGAAGTAGTATGCGCATTTTCACCAGAGTATTAAATGGATGGAAAAACGCTACCAGGGCCGCTGGAACATCAACATGATGGGGGACTACTGTTGGTCACTTGACCGAGAAGCTCTACAGGCGACTCATCGCAGAAAAAGCTACACAAGAAACTTAAAGAAAACAGAGAAAGGAAGTCTAAACCAATTCCATTCGACTAGTGTATATTTCTACAATGTATCAATATTTCAAGTAATCTACCGTAAATAAAAACCTGATTGTGATTTAACATAGCGTTTTAATAATTTTAGGGATTTTAAAATATGTAGTAAAAAGCATGTTGCTTAAAAACTATGGGTAATACAAGAAAACTAAGATCAGATTGGGTTTGAACACATAAAAATCGATAAAAATTAGCTACTAACATCAGAAAAGTTTTCAACCAACATTTTTTTCATCATCGTTCAAAGTTTACTATTCTATAAAAAGCTCCCTGGGCAAAGATAGAAATAGCAAATAGAAAAACTTCCAGTTTCTGTTATTGACTATTGCAAACTATGTATAAATTTTACAATTCTCTCTTTGACGTTCCAATAAAACCGCGGACATTTGTTCTCATTTATATTCATCTACGTTTATTTTTAGAACTGTGTGGTGTAGATCCATAAACCACCCCTTATTCAACAACTCGTGAAAACTTGTACCATTACGAGTGATATTTTTTTCAAAGCCTTTCCCTTTTGTACAGTACCCAAAGGAAAGACCGCGTAGCCGTGTTGAATTGACAATCTTTTCGCTGCCACCAGCCGTAAAAACAAATCGCCGCATGTCCCTGTACACCGTTACAACTTTTTTACATTTCTCGTCTCTCTTCATGTTGGATTATCTTTTTTTAAGGCCAAGACTATCATTTTAAACATATGTTTCGTATTTTAGATGAATGGATCTAACGTGTCTTTTTGGTTTAATTTCAAAACGTTAATTACACAACTTCTAACCATATCTTCTAGACTTTTATTTATTTTCTTGAATGTAAATTGGATCTCGAGCTAATAAACATACAAAATTTGATACTGTTGTTCTTGTCTCAATTTAGAGTGCACGTATAAACTTTGTCCCGACAATTTCTTCGATAAACAAATTAATTATTAGTCCAGACGTCTATAATTAGTCCTGATCAGGGGCGCACCCAGGGGGGGTTTGGGGGTTGAAACCCTCCCCCCCCCAGGACCCTATTTCTACACTGTTACTCACACATTTTAAGGACTCAAAATGGAGGTAACATCATAAAAAAAATTTCGGTGACCAACCAAACCCCCCCCCCAGAGGCAAATTCTAGGTGCGCTACTGGTCCAGATGTCTGATTATTTGCAAAACTCGCTAATCGACAAAAGTTTCGAAAATTATTTTTTTTGATTTGAAGATTTATTTTGAAGTTTATTTTAATTTTGAATAGGAATCGAAAGATATAATCAGAATTTCACAAAATTCGTTCTTTAGCATACAAATGCTGTCGAGAAAATTACAGTTTTTTGCAGAACTCGCTCTTTGCTTTGAATGTTTACCTGCAAAACTCGCTGTTTGCTCTACCACCAAGGAAATTTGCCGGTTGGTTCACGTGACGAACACGCTACTACAACGGCAGAAACAAATTTTCAGTAGTTTATAATTATTCAAGCGATTAAACAGTTGTATTTTGGCGAATTAGGAACAGTTTGTTATTTTTATGGAGTTCTTCTTCTTCAAGTGCCCTGTCCGTTGCGAACGTTGGCTATCAACATGGCAATTCTGATCTTGTTTGCGGCGCTGCTGAATAGTTCGACCGATGTGAGCCCGCACCACTTCCGCAGATTTTGGAGCCACGAGTGTCTTCTCCTGCCTGGCCCTCGCTTACTGTCTACTTTCCCCTGGAGAATCAATTGTAGTAGACGGTACTTATCGTGTCTCAATATGTGGCCTAGATATTCAAGCTTTCTTTGTTTGATTGTGCTCACGATTTCGTTCTCCTTTCCGATTCTTTGGAGTACCTCTATGCTGGTGACATCCAGGATATACGAAGAATGCGTCGGTACACTCACATTTCGAATGCTTCTAGTTTTCTCGTGAGGGTCTCTGTCAGCGTCCAGGCCTCCATACCATATAGTAAGATCGGAAAAATGTAGCATTTAACTAGACTTAGTTTTAGAGGAAGAGACAAACCCTTGCTTATGAGGAGCTTTTTCATATTATCCACAAGGAAAATAAATTCCTGCAGCTGGCTGTATACCATGTATCACAAAAAGAGGTTTAATATTTGTATGTAGGTATATTTAAAAACCCTTAAAAGGGCTACATAAAAAAACACAAACGTTTTCGGAATAATAATTCCATCATCAGGTTAAAAGGCAGGTTAACATGCCTGAGCCACCAAAATATTAGGGTACAACCCTTTACAAAAAATGAAGTTAGTAAAAAATGTACATGTTGTTGTTTAAAAGTTGATACCGTTTTTTTTTATTTAAATGGCATAGGCAAGTGCCATACAGCCAGTCACAAGATGAAAATATTCTACCCAGAAAGAAGATTGTGTAGTACAATATAAAAAGATAATATAAATTTCAAACTTAAGTAGCATTACAAATTTTAAGCAATAAAATTATTATTAAGGATAGGATAGAGATAAAACATGGACACTCGTTTCTCGTCTACGGACCCATCAAGAAATATATTGTTCGTTAACTCGCCGTTTATTTTTATGCCCTCATTTGCATTTTCCATACATTTGTTAAATATTTCCTCGGATAAATATTAAATAGGAGTGGGGATAAGATTCACCTCTGACGGACACCTCTTTTGATCTGCACCCTTCCAGTGAGTTCGTTGCCAATGTTTGCTCTTGCTGTTTGACCCCAGTATAGGTTTGCCACAATTCGAATGTCCTTGTCGTCAATACCTGTCTTTTGCAGAATATCCATCAATTGTTCATGATTGACATTGTCAAATGCTTTTCTAAAATCCACAAAGCACAAACACACGTCCTTATCAACGTCTCTACACCGCTGTATAAGCACCTGGAGTGCGAAAACTACTTCTCTAGTTCCAAGTGCTTTCCGAAAACCAAACCGCGATATATCGATATTTGACCCACATTTATCATATATTCTTCTATGAATGATATTAGTGAACGCTTTAGTGATATGATTGATCAAGCTTATAAGCCGGTAGTCATCACAGATCTGGGCATTTGGTTTCTTTGGGATTGTAATAAATGTTGACTGTAGCCAGTTCTCCGGGATTTTACCGCTATTATATATGTTGTTAGAAAGTACAACTAGATTAACAAGGAACTGTTTGTCTGATTTACATAGGATCTTTAATATTTCGCAGGGTACATTGTCCGGACCTGTTGACTTATTTTTTTTTTAGGGCTGCAATGGCATCTTCTATCTCCGATTTAAGGATTGAAGGACCTGTTTCTCCTTCTCCATATAGGTGATCATCAGTCCTGTCAGATGCAAATAATTTTTCTATGTATGATTTCCATGTTTCTAAGATCGTTGATGGCTCCGAAATAAGATTTCCATCGCCATCTTTTATGCTGTTGGGTGACTTATTGAATTTCCTCTTGTTTGTCATTGATTTTATATTTTTGTGCATATTGTAACTGTCGTATTTCCGTTCTTATTGTTCTATTTCTCTGCATTCGTTGAAAACCCATTTTTTTTGGCTTCTCGAATTTTCGTTCTTATGATTGTGTGGATCTGCTGGTATTTTTCTGCATTTTTATTCTTGAATTTACGTCTTTCATCCATTATATCCATTATCTATCATCATTATCTATTATCATATATCCATTCTTTCTTCTTCTGTCTGTCACGCTTTAATAGAGTCGCGCATGTTGTTTGGATTGCTTCCCTCGATTTATCCCATCTCTCTATTATATCCGACGTGTTCTCGTTAATGTCGTTTATTTTCTTACCTAGTTGTTCTCGTACTTTTATTTCGGTTTCTGGGTTAGTGAGTTTCTTAATATCAATTGTGTTTAAATTAGATCTTTTCTCGAGCCGTTTTACTCTCATGACCATTCTGCATACCAACAGATTGTGGTCCGTAGGAACATCGGCACCAGGGTACGTTTTTGATGATTTTATAATGTTTTAAGGCAAAAGCATATAAGTCTATCACCTCTATCGTTTCTCTCCCCTAGGCCGAAGTTTCCCACGATCTCATTCACCTTGCCTCTGCCAACCTTTGCATTGAAATCTCCCATCACTATTGTTACTTCATGTTTTTTTGTCATTTATGGAGTTAGTAAGTGAAAATGGTTGTTTTCTTAAACCTAGTCCACAGGAAAAAGGATGCAAAAAAATTCTTCAGTCAGAAACACATAAAAGGAATGTGAATAAACTTGCTAGGTAAGTGCTTCGTATTAAAATTTATGATTTTAGACTTCTGCGACGATCGTTTTATTTTTTATGCAGTTTCACTTGTTTTTCGATTTTTAACGTTGGGTAGGGCTACAGAAAAGTTTATTAAAAGAGTTGTATTGTTACAGAAATACACCAAAAGCACTGCCAGCCTTTCCAACTTGTGGTCATAACGGACGACCCGGATTGCCGTATTATTGTACCACACTCACGATAAAGGAAGTGATAGATTTTCATGCCTACCTTTATCAGTCAAAAGATAAAAGTAAACTTCTGATATTGGCTTAATGTAAGGGACAGGAACTAAAAAGAGGAAAATCTAATCATGCTGCAGTGTCGATAAAATGCCATGTACGTTTGAGTGAGGGTAAGATGAATAGAGTATGTGACAAGTCGTTTCTAGGAATCACAAATTTAAGCAAGGACCGCATACAAAGTATTGTAAGAAATTATCACTAAGGAGCTACCTAGGGAACGTAGAGGTGGCAATAGAGTGGGTAAATGATGAAAAAAGAAACTGCGTCAAAAAATTTATAGAATCCATAACATGTACAGAGTCTCATTACTGTAGAAGCAAGACAAGCATGAGGATCTACTTGACATGTGACTTAAATTTTAAGAAACTTTTCGACCTTTATCTTCGAAGAGTACCTCAGACTATGCATGTGAAACTTAGTTATTTTTGAGAGTATGTAAATGTTAACTACAACATCGCTTTTGGAACTCCGCTGTTACTGTTACTCCACTTGCTTGAGAACAAAGAAGCAGTTAAAAGTAGCAACTTCTTTAGCTGTTCAGGAAAAGTTAGTCACTGAGCATCGTGTTCATATCGTAATAGCAAAGGCGCTTTTCAAACTTCATAAAAATCCAAAACACAACACTTGTTGGACTGCCAAAAAAACATAGCACTGCCTAGACTGCCTGATCAAGCAGCATATTTCAGCCGTCAAATAAACTATAATAATTTTACAGTTGTTGCTGGAACTTCTACCGATAAACTAAGACCAACAAATGTGTTTTTTTACATGTGGACAGAAATTGACTCTCGAAAAGATTCTGATACAATGGCGTCAGTTTTGCAACATGCTCCAAAGAATTTTGATTTTGATGTCAACATAAAAACAATACGTTTGTTCGCTGGTGGATGTGGCGGACAAAACAAAAATTCGAATATGATGGCAATGTTGGCTTATTGGCTTCTAGAAGAAAGGCCGAATCATAATGAACAAATTGAAATAATATTTCCGATCATAGATCATTCCTTTATATACATAGAAAAAGACATTAAAAAATGGCTACGACGATTTAATCAGAAAGCATTTCACTGTACGGAAAATTGGTATTGGTTGGGATGTGTTTGATTGGAGAACACAAACAAAACGAGTTGGAAAAGCTAAAAGCGTTTGTAAGAAAAATTTTTCTCTTTCTTCAATGGCTCTTAAGAAATTACCACTGGGAAAAGAATTAAAGGGTGATAAAGGCACTAATAATAGTCTTCTTCCAAAACACTATGGAAGATTGGAGAAGCCTTCCTAAACGAAATTTTTACAAAGGACACTTGAAGACAAATTCTACCTCATCAGAAGAAACCGTGGACGGTTTGTAAAATTGCCAAAATGCAGAAAATGACTGTTTTTTTATTTGAGCATGACTGATTGAAACTGCTTTTAATTTTTTTTTCCTTAAATATTTTTTTATATGACTAAAAATCTTTTAGTTTAATTTATAAAGTTTTATTTTCATGAATAAATCCCTTATGTTTTTTATTGAACTAAATACGGTTTGTTATTATTTTATATATTTATTTGCAAAACTGGTTGTTTGCTATAAACATTGTTTTTCTAAAAAATTGTAAATATTTTAGGCTAGAAACTTCTAATTTCTATTGCTAAGAACTCTAAGCAACATTAATAAAATCCTTTACGTTGTGAGCTAAAAACTACTCTGCAGTTAATCGTTTTTTTTTTGATTTCCCAAAAAATTACTTTCGAGCAAAGAGCAAGTTTTGCAAAAAATGGCCTCATTTTTTTGCTAAAATCACTTCAGAATGTACCTTGTATCAATAATCACGATATGCGACAGGCACAAACCTTAACTTGCTTAATTGGATAAGGGCTTAATTTTTTATTTAACAATATCTGAAAAATAATCGAGAATTCTTGATTTTTATCAGACTTTTGTTCCTTGCTGCGGTAAAAAGAGCGCAACATTTAAATACTGATAAACTCTGGAAATTAGATGGCACAGCTCCAGATATTTTTGCAGCTACTATGTCCAAGAAAAGATTTTACCAAATAATTCAAGCTATAAGATTTGACGACGCCACTAAGAGTCAAGAAAATTCGGCAGTTGATAATCTTGCACCCATTGGAGAAATATCTGAAATGTTTATCAGTAACTGTTGTTCTGCATACACTCCTATATTCTATGTGACCATAGATGAAATGTTGGAAGCGTTCCGTGGTCGATGCAAATTTAGGCAGTATATAGCCAATAACCCAGCGAAATACGGAATCAAGATTTATGCCTTGGTGGAAGCTAGAATATTTTTCACACAAAATCTCGAAAAATTTACCCCGGCAAACAACCTGAAGGACCATATCAACTACCCAACGATGCATCTAGTGTAGTAAAAAGACTTATACGATCCATAAGTGGAACCGGTCGAAATGTAACTACGGATAATTACTTTTTCTCTGTACCCTTAGCCAACTTTTTATTGAACGATCATTGCTTGACAACGATAGGTACTTTGCGTAAAAACAAACAACAAATTCCCTCCTGAGTTGACAAACGTAAAAGGACGACCTTTATGTAGTAGCATGTTTGCATATGGTGACGGTGGAAACAAGTGTGTACTTGTGCCACTTGTGTGACTTGATCATATGTGCCAAAAAAAAATAAGAATATACTACTGCTTTCAACACTACACAGCGATGGTTTCATTGATACAAATACCAAAGAGTATACCATGAAGCCAGAGGTTATCACTGATTACAACCTCACAAAAGACGGAGTAGATGTTGATAAAATGAAGGTAGAATACTCGGTGACTCGATTTAGCAATCGCTGGTCGTTTACTGTTTTTTGCAGCCTACTAAATATTTCAACTATAAACAGCCAAATAATTTACAACGATAACACTCATATTGTAACATCTCGAAGAAGCTACATTGCGAAGCTTGGCAACCAAATTTTAATGTCCCATCTTCAACGACGTTCCAATATCCCAAATCTGCCTTTTCAGTTGAAACTCAGGATCCGAAATATAACCGGAGAAAAGCCATCCGTTTCTCAAGGGGCTACTCCGACTATAAAACCAAGATCTTCTTTTTGCCCTGTAAGGAAGAACAGGTTTACCCAACATTATTGTACTAACTCTAAGTTACTGATATGTAACGAGCACACTGGTTTAACAAATTTTACTCTCCACCACTGCCTAGAAGAGGAAGAAATCTGATTTTTTGCGTAATGCGTACATTTTTTTTGGAATAAATTATTTGGAATTATTTGTTTTGTTCTAGGGTAATGTGTATATTTTTTTAGTCTACCTACTAGTTTTTTTTTGTAGTTTTGTTTTAAAAAAATATAAGTTTATCGTTTTTTGTCAGTTAATAGCCAATAAACTTAACCAATAAGTACTAATGACTCATTTATTTCACCTATGCCCATATGTTAGATAAAATCTAACACGCGAGTGATGGCGTAATTTTTTGAGGTGCGAGTGATGAAGGGTTAACTGTCTTTCTTATTTTCGTATACTCACGAACGGCGTACTACAAATCAGTTCGTGGAGAGTTTTTGCCTAGATAAAGGGACCTGTTGTGGAATGCAAATTGTAGATTCCTCATGTCTGTTCTTTTATGCTTTGAAAGTTGTAGAAATTTGCACAGATATGGGTAATTTTTAGAATTTATTTCAAACGTAAGAAATTTCCGAATTTTAAGAATGTATATGTTTGGATAATCCTAAGGAATATCCAGAACGGATAGAATTAGAAATGCTGACGCCAGAAAGATTATGGAAGTAAGGAACTCAATAACTACAGATATTGAGAAAAAAACAATGTATATGGTAAGGGCATGTACAAAGAATAAACTAATACAGAATACCCAAACTGAGTATGCAGGGGATACTACCAAACCGTATTAATTTAATACTAGCGTTAGGATTAGAGAAAATATTTCATTAAGTTAAAGTAGAAACCCTTAATTTAGAAGAGTGATATCATAGTTTAAACGCCGAATATCCTCAAATTTAAATGTACACAGCGGCCCTCGAAAACTGCCTGTTTTCTCGATTGCAATTTGCGTTTCCTCATAAGAAATTACAGAATATATAAAGTAGTATATTTATTTGTGCTTCTCTATAGTAGACTTGACCAGAAGTTGTCGTACAGTGTAGCCAATTCTTGTTCACAAGTAGTAATTATGGTCATACAAAACCTGTATTCTTCCACGCAGCGATTATTACCGTCATAAAAATACAAAAAAAACCTGATTTTTTCAATAGTAAAAATTAAGCACAAAATTGTAATGAAATAAATTTTATTTATATGTTCCGTTTCGTTACATATTTAAATTTATAAAATAAAAATCGATATTTTAAACCAATATTTTTCAATCGTTTGGCAACTTTGGAATTAGCGACGGAACTCCGTTTCAATTCAGATCCACAGAAAGCCGTAAAACTAGTTTTTGTCGAGCGAGTGCCCATCAACAATAGGTTATTTACATTGGCGTTTCTGAGGGTAGGGTATTTTATGCGATAAGTTTGTGTTATTGATAAAACGTGTTATTGATAATACGAGTGTTATAGTTTGTCGTTTTATAGTAAATTTTTAGTTATATTCTGTGATTATTTGGTTTGAGTTTTATTGGAGTTGGACGAAAAACCGAGTTGTTCCAAGAGAAGACTGCAAAATTCTGATGTTGATTCCAAAAATGAAATACCGCAAAAGAGACAGAAAATGTTAACATCCGAAGAGAAGGTAATAATACGAAACGTTTATGAAGGAATTGTCGGCAGAAAAATGGAATTAAATGTTAGCCAAGCGGTCGACATTTGTAGCAGTTTAACAAAAGTATCCGTTAGCTGTATTTATCGTGTACTTAAAAATACATCGGAAAATAAAAAGTAAGAAAAAGGTAAAACTAGAGGTAGGAAAAGCATTGTTTTGGATGACGAGACAAGGAATATTATACGTCGAACAATTCATTCATTTTATTTTCGGAGTGAAATTCCAACACTGAAAAATATTTCTCAAGAGCTCGAAAACGATGACTCCTTACCCAAGATATCTCGTAGAGTTTTAACCAGGACCATGCGTGAAATGAACTTTCGATATGTAAAACTCAACAGAAAAAGTATGCTATTAGAAAAAAATAAAATTATTGTGCGGGGAAGAAAATATTTAGAAGGAATACGCAAAATTCGCAGCACTGGACGCAAAATATGTTATTTGGATGAAACCTGGATTAACCAAGGTTGGAAAAGGTCATACAGTTGGAAAAGTTTGGCAAGATTTAAATGTCAAAAGTAAACGCGAAGCATTTATAGAAGGCTGATATACAGGATTAAAAGCTCCATCAGGAAAGGGACGGCGTTTAATCGTCACCCATATAGGAAGTGATACAGGGTTTCTTGATGATGGTTTTCTTCAATTTGAGTCGAAAAAAACAGGTGATTATTAAAGAAATTGAAAGGGAGGATTCAAGAATGGCTTACAGAAAAGGGGATTGCATACGAAGAATCAATGCTCAAAATTTAGCTACTTGACATTGCACGGTTAAGGAAAATTGAATACCTTAAATATGCTGTAGATGAAACTGCAAAATATTATGGTGTCAAAGTTCTGCGTCTACCACCTTATCATTGCGAACTTAATCCCATTGAACTTATCTGGGAGCAAGTGAAAGGAGAAGTAGCACGCAATAACAAAACGTTCAAATTAAAAGAAATCAAGAAACTTTTGATTCAAGCAATCCTCCATGTAACTCCAGAGAAATGGGCTAAATGTATAGGCCACATAATTAAAGAAGAACATCGTATGTGGGAACTTGACACTCATATCCAAGTTTTACTAGAGCCAATTATAATTACACCAGGTGGTGAAGATAATGACAGCGATAGCAGCACTGCATCTTCAGGTTTAGACAGCGAATAATATTTTCTAATAGTTTAATAAGAACATCAGCATAAAAAAAAACCAAAAACAAAAAAAAAAACGAGAAGAACATAGTAAGTGTGTATAGTGTTTGTGTTTAAACACATCAAACATTATTTTTATTTTGTTTTTATAGAATTTTATTTTGTTTTATAGGATTTTATTTTGTTTTGTTTTATACTGTTTAAGTGTTTTGTTCATTTTATTTAATAAGACAATATGGCTCTTGGCGAACACCCATCTAAAAAAAGTATCGCGCCACAAGACATACCTCTGGGGTGGTGGGGAAACTGTCTTAAAATTTGTTTTAAAAAATTTTCATTGTGTAACTCTTTAAGGACGGGTCACGTCAAAAGACGTTTTAGCGTAACTTCCGCGACAGCCGGTTGGTATCACTAAACTTTCTGCAAAATTACTTCTTTTTTATAGCTTTTTGTTTGTGGCATTCTGTATTTTTAGGGGAATGTAGGGAATGAGCCACAAAATATTTATTCATATGTTTATTTATTGACGTTTCGATCTCTATATCCAGAGACCGTTTTCAATTATACAAATGATAGTACTATTTATTTTCTATGGCTTTTCGCTTGTCGTTCTGTATTTTTAGAAATAATGTTGGGAATAAGCATCAATATATTTATTCAAATGTTTAATTTACGGACGTTTCGATCTCTATAAAGAGACCGTTTTTAAACATACAAATGACAGATATATTTATTTTTCTATAGCTGCTTGTTTGTGGCATTCTATATTTTTAGGGAGAAGGTTGGACATAAGCCACAATATATCTATTTACATGTTTAATACATTGACGTTTCGATCTCTATTCCGTTTTTAAAGATAGAAAAAAAAAAGAAAATAAACAATATAAGATTATAAAAATATATAATAATAAACAAATAAAATAAATATAACTATCATTTATATCTTTGAAAGCGGTCTTTGGATATAGAGATCGAAACGTCAGTCAAAACTTGTAACTAAATATATTGTGGCCTATTTCGAACATTAATATTTGAAAAATAAAATATAATTAACGTTAAAATAAAAGTAAGTGTACGTCACTGGATTTCCAAACAGCTTTCCGCATTTCTGGGCCTTTAAACGATGACTCACTCTCTCAAATAGTGAAATTATACCATAGTTAAATTCATTTTCCAATCCTTATACCTACTATTAGTCTTATAAAATTTCATGAACCTAATTCACTGATTTGGGCACGTCAATTTATAAACAAAACTATGAAATCCGATATTACTAAAAACATTTAATTGTCTGCAATGCGTTATCATAGCAAGACAGAGTCAAGCTAGTTTTTACATTAGTGAAATCGTTGGAGTATTTATTGTTTTTCTTCTAACAGTAGTTTTTAATACTTTATATTGAATTCAGTATAAAATTAAAATGGTTAATGTTTTTAGAATTCGTTTTTTTAGATGATGCCTACTTCCAGGCTTCACGAAGTTTTAAAACGTCCCTAATACATTTCAAAATGCCAATAAAGTATCGATATAAACCACTTGCTGCGAAGAAGTTTAAATTAAATAAGTAATAAACGGAATTCCAACCTCATTGTAGTTAACTTTGCCGTTTTATTTAGATGATATTTTGACTTAAACGCTTCTTTATTTTAAAGTAAGTTTGAATCCTTTGAACTGTAACTTCGTACAGTAAAGAAGTTTTAAAACTCTCCGTACTCAGCCTTTACTCCAAATAAAAATAAAAATAAAGTAGAATGAAGCCAACAGAGCAGGATGGACAAAATCCTCTTTACTTTCTGATTATGTTTCGAGAACTATTTAAAGCTTTATAGATGTAAAATATCATTGGGTCCTAAATTATGCGCTACCACAAAATTGTATAATAATTGTACAATAGCTTTGTAGTTATGTTTGATTTTTTTATCGATATGAAATACTTTTCAACGACAGACAACCAGTCTGCGAAAACTACTAGTAAATCAAACGATAAAATGTCAGCTCCGAAAAACGAAAAAGAGAAAAGAAAGAAAGAAGAATTTCAGAAGTGGCATCTTTGATTAGGTAAATAAAGTCGATAATCTATCTATCTAATTAGTTCTTCTTCGGTCCATCTTTAGACATAGGCCTCCCCAATCCTTTTCCATTCTTCTCTGTCTGTCGCTATAGTTATCCACCTAGAGCCCGCGTGCTTCTTGATATCATCTGCCCATCTCATTTGGGGCCTTCCCCTGCTTCGTTTATATTCCCACGGTCACCAACTTATAAGAATTTTGTTCCATCGGTCTTCTTTTTGTCTTATATTGTGTCCGGCAAATCTCCATTTCAATTTTGCAACTTCTAGTCTAACATCCCCCACTTTTGTTTTCTCCCTTATCCACTCGTTTCTCTTTTTACCCATTAGTCTTATGTGCAATATTTGTCTTTCCATTGCTCTTTGGGTTTTTATGATTTTGTCCATGTTTGCTTTTGTAAATGTCTACGTTTGGGAACCATAAGTGAGAACAGGGAGTACGCATTGATTGTATACTTTGGCCTTAAGATGCTGTGGATATCTTTTGTTTTTAAGAATGTAGCTTAGTTTGCCAAATGCCGCCCATGCCAGTCTAACTCGTCTTTTTATCTCTGCTGTTTTTCCTTTGTTAAATTTTATAGTTTGACCTAGATATATATATATATATATATATATATATATATATATATATATATATATATATATATATATATATATATATATATATATATATATATATATATATATATATATATATATATATATATATATATATATATATATATATATGAACTTATGAATGAAATGAACTTGTTCTATTTCATCTTGTTCGATCCTCATTGTGATGTCTTCATCTGTATTTGTTATGATTTTGGTCTTGCTGTAATTCATATTAAGGCATATCTTTCCAGCTTCTACGTCCAGTTCTTTCATCATTTCAAATAATTCTTCTTTTTTATCGGTTATCAATGCGATGTCATCAGCGTACCTTAGATGGTTCAAGCGTTGTCCACAAATTTTTATACCTTTTTTCTTCCCATTCTAATCTTTTGTAAAATATCTTCCAGAGCCTGATTGAAAAGTTTCGGTGATATTGTGTCACCCTGTCTCACGCCTCCATTTATTTGTATTGATTTTGTTTCTTCATATACTTTAATTGTTGTTTTGGCTTCCTTATATATATTGGCTATTAGTTCCGTATATCTGTGGTCAATTCTGCTGTTAATCAAAGAACTTTTTACTGCTCAATGTTTGACACTGTCGAAAGCCTTTTCGAAATCTATGAACGCTATATATAGAGGAATGTGGTATTCATTTTCTCGTTCTATAAATATTTTAATACTTAGTAAATGGTCACGTGTCCTGAATCCCTTTCTAAATCCAGCTTGTTCTTTCGACTGGTATCCGTTGAATTTTGTCGTCAATCTATTGGTTAAAATTTTTGTTAAGAGTTTATACATTACATTGAGGAGTGTTATAGGACGGTAGTTTTTTATATCTGCTTTATCCCCTTTCTTGTGTAGGATAATGGTTACGGATTCCTTCCAGTTGTTTGGGATTCTTTGTTCTTTTAATAACTTGTTAAAAAGGGAATGTAGAGTATTAATTACCACTTTTCCGCCATTTCAGCATCTCTGCAGTTATTCCATCTTTTCCAGGCGATATGTTGTTTTTCATTTCTTTCAATGCCTTCTTTATTTCTGATTTGCTTATTTCTGGCTGTAGCTCTGAGTTTACATTTTTTATTTTAGCCTTAAGTTGGTTTTTAATTTCTTCTGGTGGTTCCTTTTTTGTTTTATATAATTCTGAGTAGAAATGGTGGATTATATTTATTATGTCATCTTTAATGTTTGTTTCTACTCCGTTTACATCTTTTATTTTGTTTATTTCACACTTACATAATTTCAGTCTTAAGCATTTCATATTTTTGTTGTTCTGTATTACTTCTTCTATTTTTATTTCTTTTTCTTTTCTCTTATTTTCTTTTATCATTCTGCTTATTGTTTTAGTGATTTCTACATATTCTATAGATTTCCTTTTGCCTTTTTCGTTCAGCTTCCCTCTTTTATCCATAAGCTTTTTTGTTTAATATAGTTGTTCTTTTTTAGATCCTTTTTTGCTATTTCTTTTCCTGATGTAATCATCATTGCTGCAAGTATATTGTCTATTTCGTCTATATCTTTATCATCACTGTCTAATTTTTGAGTAAGTTGTTCTTTTAATAGGTCTTTCTATATCTCTTTATATTGCCCTAGTTTGTTTCTATCTACTAGATCCCAGTTTCTAATTATTTTTCTTTTCATTTCATAGTTACCGTCAACACTAATTTTTGCTCTGACCATCCTGTGATCGCTACCTGTTGTGAATCTGTTAAGAACTGTTACATCTTTAATGATATATCGTTCCGTGGACAGTATGTAGTCGATCTCATTTTTTGTGGATCCATTAGGGCTGATCCATGTGTATTTTCGTTAAGGCTTCTTTTTGTAAAAGGAGTTCATTGCGTATAAAAGCTTTTCTTCTAGGTAGTTTATCAAAGTAGCACCTCACTAGCACCTCTATCATTTCTCTGACCATACCCGAAATCTCCTATTTTAATTTCTTCTTTGTTTAGTTTTCTACCCAGTTTTTTTATTGAAATCTCCAATTACAAGTGTAAGACGATTTTTATGTTCTTCCATAGCCTTTGATGTATTTTCATAAAATAGTTCGATATCTTCGTCATCATAAGCTGTCGTGGGGGCATATACCTGGATAATTTTAATTGATGTTCTTCTTATTTTAAGTATGACATAGGCTACACGATCTGATATTCGTTCGATAATTTGGACATGCTTACTTATAGCTTTATTTATTATATTTACTATTCTTTTATTTCCTTTATGATACAGTAGATTACCGGATTTTAGTCGTATTCGGTTTTCTTCTTTTCTTCGAGTTTCTGATAGGCCTATGATATCCCATTTTATGTTTGTTAATTCTTCTTACAGTTCATGTACTTTTCATCCGTAAACATTGATCTAATATTGTATATCTCTATTGACAAGTGGACGGATTTTTGTGATTTATGTTATGTTCGTCTTAGTGGGTTTTTGTTTTTATCTATCAAAAGCGAATTATTGCCTATCCCAGATATCGCGAGGCAGACCTTTGAGGTGTGTGATTCAGAAATTTTCTTACCCACCATTTCCTTTTATTTTATTATTTGCCATGATAAGAGTGGGGGGGGATGGCAGTTAAAACACCACGCTTGCCAGGCGGGTTGGTGAGTTAGTTATCAGCCGCCCATTCGCTGTACTGTTTGTAGCCGTCCACTCTGGATCAGACGCTACATTTAATTTTATACTAACCCTAAAATCGGGGGTGCCACTTCCGCCATACACACCGTACCGAAGATGTTCTTCTCCGCCGTGGAGACCGTTGTGGTCTCTAAAGAATGATTTAAATAGTATATCTACGGGTAAGCATTCCTATTGCTTTAGCATTCCGCAATGCATAATTTTTTTATTATCTCATTTGTAATTTTGTAATAAATACAAATATAAAGTTATTATTAGCACTAACCTTTACGTTTTCTTTCAATGTCTTGAAGATTTCTTCACATACCTCTGTCTTCTATGAATTTATATATGGAACACCCATACAAGTGACTCAGTCTTTTGTAACTAATACCTGATGAAAGAAAATCTAAAGTGATCTCCAACTTTACTCTTGGTGGTAAAGCCTTTCTTATAATAGAATGCTGTAGTTGGATTTTTGGCATCACAAAACTCAACAAAATATAAAACACATCTGGCATTATTCGTGAAATACTAATATACTCTTTTACGTCTTCATTGCGAAGTTCTTCTAAAATAAGTGCGAATTATCCACGTTCATTCCTTTTTAAAATTCATGGTCTTGTCCAGACGTGTTTTTCCAATAAAGCTTTTGTTAATTTATTCAATGCAATTTGACACAGTTTCCGAAGTAAACGGAACAGTCGAACATTGTTTTTTTTTTAGAAATATTTACCATTTTCAGGATTTGTTTCTCTATTGATCTTGCAATAGTACTTAGCTACTGGCTGAAAATTTCCTTGCCACATGTATACCGTTCTAGCACGCGCCAAGCCAGGACAGTAACTCAGGCTAGGCTACCGGGATATTTAGCTTGCTATCTTAGCTTGAAAACTAGCCTCGTGTAATTCGGGCATAATGCATAATTATGGAGCTCATGGATAGTAGGTATATATAATTCTCGTTCTGTTAGTATGTCAGTGATAATTTCATCATTTAGTATTACTTGTTCTGCAGCTCCAGTAATGTGTTATGTTTCTCTTTTAATTTAGTTAACATATTCGCGCTTATTTGTGATTATTTTCTATAACCTTATTAGTCATTTCTATCTTAATTAAAATATTGCAACTAATTTGTCTTTTTCTAATTCGGATTACATTTTCTCCTCATATTTTTAACTAAGTCCAATTCTACGTAGAAATTATCGATCGCTAATTTTTTGTGACATTTTGACTTTCTTCTATGTTTTCCATTCCAGCATACCCATTTTGTCTTATCTAATACTCTAATTTGTAAAAATATAAAAGATTTATTTACTCTAGGCAAAATTAAAACGTTTTTGCGATTTCAATTATAGCCTTCTTTCTTTCCAACCGGTAAATCCCAATCGGATTATAAAAATAAACTCCAAAAAAATTCTCAATTAAATTACGGCTTTTCATAGTATTTTCTTTCAGAAACGCTTTTGTTGCCAAATATAAATTGCCTTTTCGTGCCTGCCGTTTTCCCGAAATGGAGCAATACACACTTCCCGCGTCATATTAACGAATTAAGAAAGAAAATATAATAGTGTTATGTAAGAAAACAGCAGAAAATTGATAATGTCAAAATTTGGGTCTGTTTTCGTGAAAGAATGAGTTCCGTTGATATAAATGTTGTTACAAAATAAAAGAATCAGTAATCAAATAAAAAATTGTTTTTTTCCATAGAATTTTTAGAAGCAAAATAGAGTTATAAATGTTGGGAAAACATTTTACACTTTTCCAATTTTATTACAATCTATCTATACCATCTCGACCTAAATATTTAGGTACATAATAGACAATCAGTAATAGGACTGATAATTAAAGCATTATAACATGCAGGGAGGCATCCAGCGATGCACCCCTTTTTTAAATTTAGTCCTTAACATTGACTATGTTTGAGACTTATCTAGACATACTACATATACAGTACGTTAAGTTTTAAATTAGATATACACACTATAAATGGCAACATTGCGAGTGGTCGACTTTCCACGAACCTCCGTTGCCCCGTCGCCAATAATTTGTCATTATACAGCGGTTGTTTAAAGCAATAAGAGCGTAGATTTTTAATTTATTTTTGTAAACAGCATCTGTTTATACGCCCACAGAAAAGGTTCAAATAATAAAATGGTTTTATGCTGGACAACAGTATTTAGATTTATTTTCTGTGTTTTTGAGAGGAGAACAATTCCTTGCGTACAGTCAGTTCATAATATTGTTAAAAATTTTGAAAGTTGTTATTGCCTCAAAAATTGCAGACAATATCACGCTTGAGAAGTGTCACCAGAAAAAGTTGAGGAAAGAGAATACCGGGATACACAAATCTGTGCAACAATCGAGGTAGGTTCAACACATTCAAGTAGAAGCGTCGCTAGGGAGTTAGATGTTACAGCTTGTCAAATTTAAGGTGATACTTGACAAATTTGTCCACTTGCGTAGAAAATTAAGTGAGAACGCATTCGGAGGAAAAGAGATACATAATGCGCTCGGTCTCTTCGCCTCGTTGGTACACTCCATACTACAAGTTTACAGAGAGTGACCTTATTTATTAATGGAACTTCTATGATATGTCTATATTGTATGTTATTTTGACGTTTCAATTTTTCCTTCGGAAATTTTTCTCAAAATACAAAATATTTTGTTTTTGTTGGTAAAAAAATTCTTCTAATAAATATATTTTATTTGACTCATTAATATTGACCATTCAGTCAGCGAGAATTGCTCAAGCTAGGGATAGTTTCTTTAAGATGCGCGTTCTATTCTGCGATACACATATAAATATTAAATTGAGATTAAAACTTGTAAAATGTTTTATCTGGTCTGTTCTTCTCTACGGAGTCGAAACATGGACTTTAAAAATAAAGAGCCTGAATAGAATCGAGGCATTTGAAATGTGGGTGTACCGTAGAATTTTAAAAATTCCTTGGACAGCACGAAAAACAAATGAAGAAGTACTAGCGAGACTCAATTTAGAAAAAGAACTATTGAGAACAGTCAAAAGAAGAAAAACCAGTTATTTAGGGCATTTGTTGCGCAACGAGAAATACTACATCCCTCAGTTGATAATAAAAGGCAAAATAGAAGGAAAGCGAGGAATTGAAAGAAAAAAATTGTCCTGGTTACGTAATATCAGAAACTGGACAGGACTTGGATTTGAGGAACTCTTAAGAACAGCTGAAGATAGACAAACGTTTGCCACCATAACCGCTAACCTCCATTGATGGAGACGGCACTTGAAGAAGAAGAGTCATGTTGAAGCGGCAGTTTTTTCACTTATATAAATGTCTCGTTCTGTAATTTTAGAAAAGGAATATTTTCAGAGATGAAAGCTTTACATTTGCGTTACAGTAAACTGTATAAGAATAAAACAACAATAGTTCTAAATTTTAGTAAGTCATAAATATTTTAATATGTTTATTTCTTTACAATAGAATAATACCAGCCCCGTTGGGATGGCTGTCAACATCCGGTATATAGGTACTAAACTGTATAACTTTATTAACTTTCCCGAATATTTTATTTTTGTAAGGAGATTTTGTAGAAATATTTCGTATAAAATATATCTCAAATAGTGACTGAGTTGTCAATATGAATAAGTCAGATAAAATAAAATTATTAGAAGAATTTTTTTACCAAGTAACAAACACAAAATTTGTTTAATTTATTGGTATTTCGTATTTTGAGTTAACGATTTTCAAAGTGGAACTTGAAACTTTAAAATAAACTTATTTTAAACTAAAATTGTGGCTTATTCTCAATAAAAATAGTAAATTACAATATTATGCCATAAGAAAATAGATTAAGAATAATGTTTATTTTAAATGTTTTAAAGTTTTTCATGAATCCATTTTTTATAATTATTATAGTTCATTTCGCTATGATAATCTCCAGACTTCGTACCAAATTTAAATGTCAAACATGCGTTTTTTATGAACCGGTGTGAACAATAATCAGTCTTTACCCTTTGGACACTGGCTTGTGCAAACCTTCGGTGGTATTGCCTCCCCAGTATCTGTCATGGGTATGAGAGGAATGAATATAAGTTTTATCCATGTAAATTATGGGCCGATTTTCTTCCCTATATTAATTAATATTTCTGAGAAACTTCCTCCGGAGCACTTGTATATCGGGTTTTCCATTAGGATTTTCCTGTTATTCTTCGCATTCTTCCATCGAAATTCCATATCTCTCATCACTTTTCTCAAAGTTTCATGCGACCCTGTATAAATATTGTCTTCATTATTTTTTTTTGTTATATGTCGCAATGTAGGAACTCGTTTTTCCGTGACATAATAATTTATTATTATACGCCGAAGTAAACCTTTGTCAAATTCGCCCAAGTTGGATTTTGGGGCAGATCTCATTCTTTTGTTAGGCGTCGAAAATGAAGTAGAAGCACCTTCTTCTGTATTTTTTATTTTACGAGAGATCCGTTTTATAGTGGCTATACTTATTCCCGTTGCTAAGGAAGCACGCTCTTGAACTTTTTTAAAATCTTTAACATGCGAATTTTGCATCGCTTCTCTCTGCATAAAAATAATTACATTTGCTATTACCTCCCTCGTTTGTCCAGACAAGACTTTGCCTTCTAATTTTGAATGAAAATCCATGTTTATAATTTAAAATACTTAACAATAATTATTTAAAAAGTCAAAAGTATCTTGCACTTCGAAGGGCCAAGAAATAATAAGGACGAATTGTGTTGTGGTCGAATGCGCATCGTGGGTGGAGCTTAATTTAAAATCGTCCAAGTATCACGTTAAATTTGACAAGCAATAGCAATGTTACTGTAACGAAAGTGTGGAAAAAGCCAGTTACAAGAATTTTAAATATTCTAAAACTCGTTATTTGTAGAACGATATGTCCTTGGCTCTCTATTTCTTTTTTAATTTCTTGTATATCTGTGGGATCTGTGGGATGAATATGATGAATCACTACTCTAAAGGGTTTGTCTTGCTTTTGATAATATTTATGATATCTGGTTTTTTTCTCATCAAGTGCTTTTACTATACCTACTGTCGTATATTTTAATTGTTTGAGTATTTTTTTACACTTAGTAATAATATTATTGTTATTTTATAAGAAAATTAGAGAAAATCATAGTTAGTAAAAATAGAGAAAGCTTGATAGCAGAAGATTATAATGGTCTTGATAAAGAACATTTTTATAGCTTTCAGCAATTACTAGACAGCCAGAAAAATGTACTTATTTTTTCCTCATGTAATATTCCAGATAGACTTTTCTTCTGGTTTCATAATTTTCTCCATATAAATTTTAATAGTGAATCCAATTTCATCAGTTCTTTTTATATAAAAAAGCAATTTTGGTTGCAAACCTTGCAATTTCCAATCACAACACTAAAAGATATGTTTTTTTTTTATTTTAGTTTTGAGCGTTCATTATATTCTTTTATTTTACAAGTCCAATTAAATTTTAAGTCGACTAAAGTGATATAGAAACAAATAAATTTCTCAAAGCATTAAAAAACATCCACGAAAACTGTGGAGCAACTGTTTGGTATTCTACAAATACTTTCTACCGATTCCCTATGAATTCAAGAAGCGTTTGTCATCCAAGAATGCGTTTTCCTGTAAAAGTTTTTGTGAAGCCCTCGGTAATCTGACGGCACAGGAACTCTGGAAAGTTTTCAGATAGGGAAGATGATAGAATGTTGAAAGTTGATATTGATATTGTTGGAACCGTTTGTTACCAGGGACGGAGAGCGAAAAGTATCCAATTATTGTTACAATAGTTACGTATAGATATAAATTGTATATTGTATAGAATATATAATTAAACACACTTTTTGGTATATAAACATTGGGTTAAAATACGAAAATTAGATTTCTAATCTCCAGCTATATCTATCATGTTTCAAATTCATTATACTCTAATATTTATTGTTATGTAATTACTACAAACAATAATATTGTTTTTTTCCAGACAATATATAAAAAAATTTTACAAAACATCTATTTTTCAAAAATATACACAAAAGTAAAAATTCAATAACATTAATGTTGTGATTCAATATGATCTTTATCACTATCAGTTTCAATATAAGTATCCGATTCTAAATCATGTTTGTCATAATATAATACTTTATAAATAAAATGTTCTTGAGAGTTACTTTCTTCTTCGTAGAGATAATAAAAATTTGTTATTCGTTCACCAAACTCATAATTTAATCCTGTACTGCCCAATTTTTTTTAACTCCAAAAAAACATTACTGCTTCTTCCATGTTAGGAAGAAATTTTAAAATTTTTGGAGATTTTTTTAATTCTTTATTTCCTTTGTAATATAATAGGGTTTGTGACTCTCAAGTTACAATGGAAAAAAAACTTAATTTTTATGAAAGTCGACACAGCAATTAGAATTAGGTGTAAAGCACAAATTTACATTACATTTTTTACATATTACTTTTAGCACGCCTATGCATCCCGGTTTCTTGCAACGACCGCACTTTTCTGAAACTTTAGGTCAATGGTCTATTCCCTCTTTCCGCATGTTTTTCTCCGGTAGAGAAGCGATAGGTCCTCTTTTCCTCTGTTGCTCTATTTCTTGTTCTATTATAGATAGACTGGGCTTTCCCCTCTTCTTGAGGCTCTCTTTACCCTCTTGGAAAAGACAAGCGGCAATAGATGCTTTAACATCTATCAGCTTTTTTCTTATGCCAAGTAACTGGGCGTCTCTTCTATAAAGTAACCAAGCATTTACAACTACTAAATCAAATATATGAATCACAAGGTGGAGCTACCACTTTTTAGAACGAATCCTAGTTCTATATAAAGCTATCAACGAGTCCATTAAGTCCACTACGCCCATACATTTGTTGTAAAACGTTACAATGTTAGGAGATTCCACAAGAATGGTTTCTTTCTTTGCTTTGTCCCATCTTTGAACATGACTCTGAACAAACGAACTCAGTACCTACAGAGGGAATACTCAACTTGTCCAGTTTAATTTGCAATTACATACTTGTAAACCAGTTATCAAAATATATCGTATGGTAAGCATTTCTTGGAATTATTGTGGCCAATCGAAGAACCACATTTCCGCTGACTCCAACATTTGGTAAATATTCTTGATGCTCTTCTTTACCAGTATACAGTTCAAAATTATATATAATTCCGTTGGTATCGCGTAGGAGAAACGCTTTATAGCCTCACTTTTTTCGGTTTGTTTTTCATATACTTTTTTAGACTGTTTTCCTTTAAAAGGAATAACTTGTTCATCCACTGAAAATTTGCTATAACTGGTTCTAAAAGCGGTTTTAACCAAATTAAAAAAAAAAGCGGAAAAGGCAACGCAAAAGTTAATACCACATGTTTTGAAATGTTGTTAAATAAAGAAGTTTCTAATAAGTTATCTTTTTGTTTGTATCTTTACGCCCGTGCGGACCATAAAGTAGCTTTATGCCCTCGCGGACGTAAAATACACTATTACGTAGTTGGTAACTAAGCAATAAAAAAACACAATAATAAACTAGTATGACATAAAGTATGAGAGGTATAGTTTCAAAGTGTACAATCTCCATATTTCAGAAAAAATTAGTTAGATGTCGCATTACGTTAAGTTTCTAGTCCTGAATCGAAACAATAGAAAATCTCTTTTCAAAATAGTCATTCTCCAATAAATTTTGAGGGCAGAAAATTAGACTTCAATTCAAAACGTACAATCTCCAGTGACATTTAATTTTCAAACTATACAATCTCCTATCCAATATTTAAAATCAAAGAGTACAATCTCCAATGGGTTTTTCTTGTTTATAGTGGCGAATATTTCAAAGCGTGCAATATCCTGTTCGGACTTGTCAACAAATCTTGCGCTAAAAACGTTCTGTTTTTACGTTATATGTTAGTGTTAGTTGCATGTGATTTGTGAAGCAGCACAGTTTGTTTATTAAAGTAGTATCATCATATTTTTCGAATTCTTAAAGTAATAAATCGTGGAATGGAGGTAAATGTTACTCCTGTAGTTAGTAATAAAGCACGAAAAAGGCAACGTATTACCACATCATGAAAAAGAAGTCAGCAAAAAAAATTGAAGTAAGTTTCATCAAAGGATTTTGTATATGTTTGTATAAACATGGATTTTATTTTAGGTATAGTCCACATTTGCTCCCAATTTATCCGAAATGTGGACACAAAAGTGGTTCTTTTCAATGTACGTTACTACAAATAAACGAAATAATACGTTTCCACTCTAAATTTTATGGGACGAAGGAGAAAACATTTCTCAAGATAATTTTCTGCTGAAACATTGCAAAACAGTTCCAATACAGCGTAAACGCCCCAAAAATTCGCAACATGTTGCAAAAACATTTCAAACACGATTTTATATTCTGACTAACGAAAACAGAATGTTGGCTGTGTGTAAGAAAGCTTTTATGGAAGTTTTGGGTATAACAAGGAGACGGCTTGATGCAGTTTCAAAAAATTTCTATAGAACTTCCCTTCCTGCAATGGAAAATCGAGGTGGCGATAGAAAGCTGTTGAGAAAAAATGCTGTTATGGATTTTATTAACAAATTCCGCGTAACTAAATCTCATTATTGCCGGGGACAAAGCCAACGGTTATATCTGGATTCTTCTTTGAATATAAAGTCGATGTGGAAAATGTACTTAAAAGAAAATTAAAACCTTCCAGTAAAAGAAAGCTATTTCAGGAAAAATTTTAATACACAATATAACCTTAGTTTTGGTTCTCCTAGAACCGATGCATATTCGACAAGCTTACAATTGACAGAAAATAAAAGCGTGCCATGATAACGACATGAAAGCCAACTTAATCATCCAAAAAAGGGTACATACGTTGATGTCCAAAGCATTTTAGACCCTTTTGAAAGAACGGGATAAAGATGTAGAAACGTTATCTTTTGACTGTCAGAAAAATCAAGTTTTGCCTAAGATTCCGGATCAACAGGCGTATTATTTACGTCAATTTTATGTGTACAATTTTACCGTTGTCAGAGGAACTTCCAAAATTAATTTAAATTCATCTAATGTCACTTATTTCTGTTGGACCGAAAACGAGTACAAGAAAGGTTCGAACGAGGTTGCCTCCTGCATTTATTACATTCTTGAAACGGCTAATTTTGGAGATGATATTCATACTATCAGGCTCATGTGTGATGGATGCGGAGACCAAAACAAAAACACGACACTCATATCTATGTGTTGTTATTGGTTTTGTAGACAAGATAAAATTAGAAATATTGAAGTAATATTCCCAGTGAGAGGACATTCTTTCATGCCTCCAGACCGGGTTTTTGAAAATATCGAAAATGATATTAAAAAAAGCGAGATAATTTTAAAACCTCATGAATATCTGGAGATGTTTTCAAAGTATAGTACTCTTCATTTGGTTGGATAATTAGTCGAAATATACGCCTGGAAAAATGAAACAAGCAAGCACATTAAGGCTCCAGGACAATAACATTTTGCTTTCTCAAAAATGAAGAGGATTATTTTAACTAAAAGCTCTCAAGGCACAGTGTTAGTCCGCGGTGAGTTAGCCTATAAGACGGATGTTGGTGTGGGAAAATCTTTCAAACATTGAAAGAATGAAACCTGCCAAAATTCCGAAACATAATGTCGTGGTCAATAACGACAAAAAGGTTGATGTTAATAATTTATTATGTTGTCATTTTGGGGAAGACTGGAGAAGTGATTCCCGTTTAAGTTTTTACAAATTCATCATCATCGAAGACAATCGAGAAGACAATGCAGCACCAGAAAATGGAACTGTCGACGATGAAACGTTGTGTGAGAACGTCGAAGAAGATGATGGACTTTCCATTTAATTAACTATTTTTTAATGATTAAATGTGTTATATCTCAATGTAAGTTATTTTCAGAATTACTAGTGTTAGAATTACTTAGTTATTTTTGAATAGTTTAAAGAAAAAATTTGTATATTAACTCGTAGTTGTCATATAAATGTAATAGAAAAGAAAGATTAGTTTAATTGTTCATATGAAATAGGTTATCCGTTTTTTTCGATTACTGAAAATTTAGGAAACATGGAGATTGTACACTTTGAAACTATCCCCTCATTTTATGACTGTTATTCAATATGTAACTTAAGAGTTACAAGTAGCAACACAGGGTTAATATCAATTTCTACATCTTTAATCATTTTAATTACTTGTAGGTATCTTTCCGATTGCATTTATTAATTATTCTTTACTTAATCGGTTAAATAGCGAAGAGCGTCCCTGTTTACCGGATGGCGAGGGAAACAAAACTTGAGATTTTGGTAGAATTCGCAGCATAAAAATTTTATGAACTCTGTCGAGATACAGTTTTCAAGTATAGACCATGAATACGTTTTGATTGAGCACATAGAGCTTTCTTTACGGTTAATACATTATTTTTGGGTAAATGTGGTGAAGCTACGATGTCAAAAGTAGAAATACGAGGAATAATAAATAGGAAAAGATAATAGTATGCTGATCAATTAACTAATTATTTATATTCTTAGTTTTTTAAAGCAATTTATATAATATTCAGGTTAACTTTTTAGTTAATAATAGTATTCGCACTATACTAAATATAGTATAGTGCGTATAATAATAAAATAGTAATTCCATTATGGTATAGAATATCTTCTTCTTCTTCTTCTTCGGCTTTTCCCATTATGAGTTCGCCGTTTTCGTCCTCCACAGCACTCTATTCTCTCAGTCACCTTTTCTGAGGTCTTTATCTATCATAGCATTTCCGACGTATGTTTTCCATCTTGTAGCAGGTCTTCCTCTCCGTCTTCTTCCCGGCGGGTCCCAGTTTAATATTATTTTCGGCCACCTATGCTCTGGCATTCTTTGTACATGCCCGTACCACTGCAGGGCTCTGTTTTCCAACTTTTTTGTAATTGAGCATTTTACTTCCATTCTGTTCCATATTTCCTCCGTTCTTATTCTATCCGCTCTTAGACATCTTCTCATAAAGTCCAGTTCAACTGTTTTTATTTTATTTCGTATTGTTGTTGTCATTGGCCATACTTCCGTAGTTGCCATAGTTGTTTCCTGGGCACGCTATCGTATGCTTTCTCTAAGTCGATATAGGTCGTATGTGTTTCAATGTTTTTTTTCTTTGTTCTTTTCAATCACCTGTCTTATAATGAATATATTATCTAAACATGATCTGGCTTTTCGGAATCCGGCTATAATGGTCCATGTGTTGTTCTAGTTTTTCTTTTATAACTGATGAAAAGATTCTTGCTATTGAAGGCATTACACTGATCCCTCTGTAGTTATTTGGTGACCTTTTGTCACCTTTTTTGAAAATGGAGGACATGTATGATAAATTCCACTCTACGGGAATCTTCTCTCCTGCTTCGATTTTATTGAACAACACTCGTATAAAGGATACTATCCTTGCGCCTTCATATTTCAGCAGTTCCATTTTTATGTTTCCTGGTCCTGGTGATTTATTGATTTCTGTTTCCTCAGTTATTATTGTCACAGGGTCGTATGAGATATACTCCGGCCTATTCTCCTGCAATAATTTTGTGTAATGCTTTGTCCACTCTTTTGATGTAAGTATCTGTATGGTATTTTTACTTCGTTTATTACTTCTGATGTTTTTTATTTTTTTCCATGCTTCCGTTGATCTGTTATACCCTATCGTGTTGTCTATGTCTCTGCAGATTCTCTCCCAGTATTCGTTTTTCTCGAGCTTTATTCTTTGTTTAACTTGTTGTCTGAGGGTAACATATTCTCCCCGTGTTCCTGGGGTTCTGTCGTTTAGCCATTTATAAAAAGCACTTTTTTTTCTTTTAATCATCTCTTCTAAGTCGTCGCTGTATTTCTCCAAATATGTATTCTTATGTTGTTCAATACCCAGCACTTCGTTTGCCGCTTTGTTTATTTTTTCCTTTAGGTGTTGATACATTTCTGTTGGAGTCCATTCTTTGTTCATCTGTAGCATATTCTGTAGCCTATTCTGATATAGTGTTCGAGTACTAAATTGTTGTAGAAGTTCTACTTCATCTCCTAATCTTTCTGGATATTGTCTTTTTGTCGTCTTCCCGTGTATATGAATTTTCCTAACACTAATCGGAGGTTACTTGAACATTCTGCTTGTCTGTATACTCTTACATCTTGTATTATTGTTTTGCTGGCTTTTATTACTATTATTAAATAAATAATTGATCTTTGGTTTCTACTAGGTTCTTCCCATGTGTATCTATGTACTCCTATGATACTCCTTTTGTGGCTCTTTCATGTTTGCAAACTCCACTCCATATGTGTGTATATTTCCCTATAATTTCCTCTCCTTGACCTTTTTTTTGTTTCGCTTAAGACTATTATATCTGTGCCTAGTCTTTCGATTTCTGGGATTATTTCATTTTGTTTAGATGCGATTCCTTGTATATTCCACGTTCCTATTCTTATAGTCCTTTTTCTTCGCCTAAGTCGTATATCATTGTTTCCGTCCAAAATCCGAGGCTGTGTTGGATTGGTTTTTGCATAATGACTTTTTCCGAGTTCGGGTAGCAGGCCCGGCGCCTCAACCCCCTATTCTTCGGAGGACCATGTTCCTATTCGTTAATCAAAAATCATTTCCATATTCAATCTAGGGTCGTTATCGGTAAATCCATCCAGGGTACTGGGAAAGAAAAGGTAGGTTTGGATATGGACTGAGGGTAGGACAGTGGTTTCCCCTGTATGGTATTAGGAGATAAACCAAGGTTCGCTTGGGCAGGGGCGCATCCCTGAAGTAGATCTGTCACCTATCGGGATCATAGATGAGTATCTACCCGCTACCCGTATAGGTATAGAATATCCAGAAAACTTATTTAGAAAAAATGTAGACAATGATATTCTCCATACTTGGAAACAATGTGAAATTGTACAGGGTGATTAATAACTACTTGGTATAGCAAACATGCAATTTTTTAAATGGGACACCATATATATTTTTTCATATTTATATTCCTCTTATAATTCTTGTTCTTATAATATTAGGCTATGCATTACTATATGAAATATTTAACAAGTTATGAGCATTTTTATTTCGAAATCCCTATGAAATCAACACCATATATATATATATATATATATATATATATATATATATATATATATATATATATATATATATATAAGAAGTAATGCATAAACAATTATTTATTTTATATATTAAGTTAAACAATTGATTGTAGTTTTTAAATTAAGTTTAATTAAAATTATCGACTAAAATTTGTATACAGGGTGAACTACTAAACAAAATTATGATTTTCTCAATTTTTTTAAATGGATCACCCTGTATTGTATTTTTTAAAAATGTTGTATTTATGATACTCTTTTATTTTTATATAGCACTGTCTATACCTAAACTTATTATTTTCCGAGATATTTTTAGTTTTCTTAAAATTTCCAGAAAATATTCAATTATTTTAAGTAGAAATAAGTATTGAGTATTGAGTGATAATATAACAAAATTATTTTTATTCAATAAGTAACCAACAAAAAATATAAGCCATACTAATATGTAATAAATGTAACAATTAATGTGATATTAGGAAAATAAGTCTTAAGTAAATGTTCATAATGTCCACCTTCAACGTCTATACATCTTTGTAATTGATATTCAAATGACCGAACCACATTTCTTAACATTTGTAACTCAATTTTATTAAAAGCTTCTCTTGTTCTATTTTTCATATCATTTAGCGTTGTTGGATGCTTCTGGTATACAAGGTCTTTCATATAGCCTAACATGAAAAAATCAATTTTGGAAAATTCCAGTGATTGCAGTGGCCAAACAGTTGGTCCTCCTCTGCCCATCCACCTCTCAGGAGAGTTATTACTTAGATGATTGTGAATAGGACCAGTATGATGAACTGGGGCACCGTCATGTAAAAACCACATTCGTTGTCGAATATTAAGCGGTACATTTTGCAGTAGTATTGGCAAATGATTATTTAGAAAATCCAGATATATGGCACCATTCACATGACCATCAAAAAAATGTGAGCCAATCACATAATCGCCAACAATACCACCCCAAACATTTTTATAGACCAGCTAGTTTGACTATGAATGTTAACAAAATAGGGATTGCTTGATACATAGTTATAAAAATTATGCCGATTCACCGTTCCATTCTTGTGAAGTGTAGCCTTATCTCTAAAAATCACATAATCGAAAAAAAAATCTGTCTGCACATGCTGCGGAGACCATTGACAAAAATATAATCTGCATTGATAATCATCGATTGTCAATTCTTGATGTAACCGTATGTGGTAAGAATGCAGTTTATGTTTACGAAGGATTTTTGCTGCCGCATTTTGACTAATGTCATGTTGACGTGAAATTTCACGAGTACTGATGTGAGGATCTTCAGTAGTAGCTATCATATTCCTTTTCTTCACTTAGAACAGTTTTGGTTCTCTCATTTTTTTCATATACAACTGACCCAGTACTTCTTCGTTCAGAATATTTATTCTAAATAGGTAGTTTTTTGGATATTCTATACCGCGACCGATGTCGTACTAAAAACTCACCCTATATATATATATATATATATATACATGTATTATCTTAAATTTTTTATAAAAAATATGGTTACATTTTAAGAGCCATTACACTCTAATCCAATTTTTTTCTTTATCCCTGATCTCAGCGGCGCAGACATTAAGAAAAATGATCTGTCCCTCCAGCCCGTTACGTCGAATTTGCTGCTAATAAGATCATTATTTTTACAGTCGCTACGACTTAACGATCTTTTTTATTTTTTTCTCTTCCCTTACGCCTTTTATTGGTCACTAATAGAACTCGCAACATGCAATAAGATTCTTTACTAAACTCAAGTGTAAGCAACTTAAGGATTTTGTATATAGAGGTTGGTTAATTTTGCAGTATTTCTATCTTTTTCAATCTATTTATTATAGGAGGCTGTATTGTAGACTAGCGCTAAGCTTGATATTATGTTTTCTGTAATTTCAAAATTTAAATTATATTTTAAAATTGAATAAAGTAATTTTATTATTTATTGATTAATTTTATAGATTTAAATAAAATTGATATTTACATGGTGTATAGCGACTCCTCTCGTTTAATTAATCAACACTATCAGCAAAGTTTAGCTTTGACAATTGACGTATAAATAAATTAATTTACTTATAACAAAAATAACCTATCTTTGAGATTTTGCTAATGCGTTTTTTAGGTGTCTATTCAAGAGACATCGGATTAAAAAAGAATGAAGAAAATCGCTTCATTGGAAGCCGAGAAAATACATTTTTTTTACGAATACCGATTTTGAACTTTTAATTCAATTCAATTTTCCTTAACCTAATTTTTTTGGTACTTTTGGTACCAAATACCTATGGTTTTTATTACTATAATATATATTATAAATGTCTTGAATATATAAAAATTTTTATCCAGAAAGAGCTCCGACAGAAAATGGTAATAGTTCAAAGATTCGTCTTTCAATGTTAATTTGAGGGTTAAGATAAGGATTATTTATTTCGATAAGGATTGAACATGAAGTCCCCGTTTAAGATCTTGCGATGCTCTTTAGGTTTGCTTTGAATGTTGTTAGTTTGACACAGTACAAAGTAGAACAGCATCGAAAAAGGCACTGTAGTAATTGTCGTGGTGTGTGTTGTAGAGCATCTTGGAGGCTGTTGAGATGGAGTCGTCAGTTGAATCACAGGTAGACGGGTTTTCTGGATGTGATGTTCTTTCCAGAGTGTAGTGTTTGTGTTTTTAAGCTAAATATTACAAAGACCGAGTCTCTAGTTACTACTGTTCCTGCAAGCCGTTTTTACGTCTACATCCAACTTCAGAACTAGTTAAGTGTATTGCACTAAAATTAGTATTATTGATCACTTACGTTTACGGCCAGGCCTCGTCAAAGTTCGATAGACAGTCTCAATCTCGGCCAGTTCAGGTGAGAAAATAGTTGCGGCTGTTTTCTTGGAGGACGGACAGGTATCATTTAGTAGTGCTATGAGGAAACCGCAAAAAACCAATCTCCCTTGTCCGGGGTAAGGGAAAAGGATTCGTTTATAGAAAGGTTCGGTAAGCTAGCAGAGTAGCTTCGAGGATGTCAGCGTATTCACCCGGGAGTTCGTCAATGCAAGCCTGCATTAGAATAGACGGAATGTGAAGTTTTTTGTGTATTGGCTTCCGGGTTCGTATGTGACCTAAATAAGAGTAGAAATTTTTAGGGTTTGTTGGGTGTTGTTGTTCCTATTCCTGTTGATAGTTTTAATTCTCTCGATAGTTGTGGCAATGTTTGAGGTGTTATGGATTTCATAAGATAAGGATCTCCAGGGTTTTCTATTTACACTACCCAGAATCCTGCGTTCAGCACCGAGTAGTTTAATCTTCTGATAGTTTTTTATAAGGTAATATAAGTTAGACTTATATTACCTTCTATAAGGTTGGACTCTATGAGGGGCCGAATAAAGGTTTTATAAGTGTAGACGAGAGTTTTTGTGTCTGTTAGTCCAATTTCCCTTGTAAGTGTTATGAGGAGGCGGGCTTGATTTCTGACCCTATCTAAAGTTGCCTTTCGATCAGGTTCCCAGTTGAGTGTCTTAGAAAAATAAACATTCAAATAGGAAGCTGTCGGGCGGATATCGAGCCTTTGTACCATCAAATTCAGGGGGAATTGATCGTCATACTTTGTGTCGACGTCACGACTTTTATAGATGTTTTTCGGCTACGAAACACAATGGTTTGCGTTTTTGCAGCATTGAAAGATTACCGTCCTATTGTTTATAGATATATCTTCGTCGCAAATGCCGGTCAACTTTCACTGGGTGTATCTCAGAAACCACTGCTCGTATTTCAACTTTTTTTATTTTAAAATAAGCATCCTTTTAAAAGAATTGTCTCTTAAAAAATCTTTTTTAAAACTAGTTTCTTAATTTAATTTAAGCTTATAGTTACCGAGATATTCTAGTTTGTAAGCCAAAAAATTGTTTATAATTAAAGTAAATTGTTTTTTATAAGTAAGAAAATTGGCAAACTTCTATATAATATAATTATAGAAATAACTATTCTTAAATTATATTATGTTTTTTGTTGAATAAATTAATTTAAATAAAATGCTGTTTACACTTATTCTTAAGGTTTCTTCTTCATTACGGAAGGGTGGCTATAACTACAGCAAATTGCTCTCTATCTTGAGCTGTTCTTAGTATCGAATGTGTTTCCATGCCTGCTTAGTCACATTATTCAGCCAGGAGCATTTTCTTCTTCCTGGGCCTCTTTTTCCTTCTACTTTCCCTTCCATTATGAGTCGTATTTTTCTTCTCTGTAAATATGTCATAGATAACTCGTTTTTCTGTAGTTTACAATATTTAGGAGTTCTCTCTTAGTCCTCATTCTTCTCAGCATCTCGTTGTTGGTCACGTGCTCTGTCCACGAAATCTTCAGCATTCTTCGCAAAACACACATTTCAAAGGTTTATATACGCCCCATACTTGTAATTCCGAGAGTCCATGCACTCCGTATGGCAATAAGGAATAAATGAACGTTTTTACAAATTGATATCGGATATCCAACGATAAGATAGAGTTTATTAGGAACGTTTAATACATTCATTACTGTTTACACTTACATTGGGTTACTGCATTTAAATTACTTAACTTTGGTTTATACTTATTTGTCCTTAGTTTGTTCTTGATTTTCTAGCTATAGGATAGATGGATTTAAATTAATTGTCTTTAAACCTAGTTTACCTAGTTTAAATTGACAGTCCTTGATTTTTCAGTATTTATATTTTAATAACTTTCCTTTGGTTTAATAATCTTGTACAGTTGATTTTACTGTCATAGAGTATGTGGGTTTACACCCCTACAAAAATTTCTGGGATCAGCCACTGAAAGGTGCAAAAATCTAAATCCTACATCAAAATCACCCTTAAGACCCATGAACCCTTCCGACAAAAATTTCTAGATCCGCCATTGTGTCGACGTCCATTTTGTGGTGAACATCGCGCCCTTTGTTGTCAGCAGTGTAGTTCTAAAATTAAGAATTTATGATTTTTTTTCTGATTTTTAAGTTTCAGAAAAATCTCTTTGTTCAAAATACAAATAAAATATTTTTTCAGTGACCACATTTTTTTCTCAGCGTAGTAAATTTTACGATGGTTAGTATAAATACTACTATGTGTAATACTACAGAGTAAGGGTAAGACTTGGCAGGAAGCAACACAGATGGCATCCAATAGGAAGGAATGGAGAAAGTTCGTTAAGAGCTAGGACACCTCAGAAGACCGTCAAATAGTGTAATGTAATGAATTGTATTTTAAACGGCCCAACACCGAAAGGTACAAATGGGTCTACTGATTAAGTAAGTAAGTAAGTAGTGTAAATAAAGGTAAAAATAAGGTTAGTATTCTAAGGTTAAGAGGGAGGATAAGTCAATTATTATTTCTGAAGTTATCACCTGACTATTTCTGCAAAAATCCGAATGTCACCTTTCACATCAAAATTTAGTCGTTTTTCACAGATCCCTGGTCTACAAGACGAAAAAGAAAATAGAAAATCTCAAAGATTAGAATAGAAAACTGAGAATGCGTCGAGAATTTTTGGGTAAAAACTTGGCTTGCACAAAAGCCTCTACAGTTTTCATGCGTGTACCAATTACTGATATTCCTAAATAGACAGCATAATTTGAAATATTTACTTAAAAACCAAAGTCCTTGAAAAATACTGTAAATAAATTAAATATTAGAATGCGCTTCTTGCAAATGGAATTGGGAAACAAAAATTCTTTTTGTAGGTAAAAATGAGATGAGAGAAATGTACTTTTTATTAGGTACTAAAGAAAGTTTCAGTTTTATTTCATTGAATTATACCAAGTGAAGTCAGAGTTTTTTCTTTTTGGAACTGCGGGTGGGTAAACTACTATAAATTCCAAAAGTTTTTAAAAGGCAGAATCTTTTTATATCTTGTGTGGCCAGGTACATTGCTTTTTTATCTCACTCAACAAGGCTTTTTCAATGCAGGCTCGGCTTGTAAAAAATCAAAGCAAAAAATAAAAAGTATTATTTAAAATGTTTACTTGATGATTAATATACTAAATAAAATATGACAATAAAGGAAAGAGGATATTATAATGATGTGCCCATCGAATTATTAAAACTCATTGATGAAGATGTTATTAATGTAATGGTTGAAATTTTTAATCTAATATATCAGACTGCCACAATCCCCAGATATTAGCTGCAATACCCAAAAAGTTAAGTGCAATATCCTGCTCAGATCACAGAAAAATAGCTTTTCCGTCGACCATCCATTTATGATTAATTTTAACACCCTCAAAATCATTGATTAATGACCGCTATTAATGAATGATTTTCTATTAATGAACGATTTTATTATAGGCAACATAACATACATTGCTTTTATATTAATCATCGAGCAAAAAGACAAAAGAGGGAATCTAATCGTTATGAAAAAGCGACCAAAAAAGTGGCCTCTGATGGCGGACATATCCGGAAATGCGAATGCGCCAAATTTAAATTTTCCGACACTTATTAAGAATAGCTATAAAATAGTTTTCAGAATGTGTCTTAGACGAGAAAATTTTAATTAAATATTAACGATAACAGTCTAAAATGTGAAACAATTGTTAAAAAACTTCAATATAAATAAGATTTCATGTGACAGTTGGTACAAATAATAACATAACCCAACTAAATTTGATTTCTAAAACAGGGAAAGACTCTCTTTCCTTGTTTAATTTGGTCTCTTAAGACGGCACTTCCTGTCTAACAATATTTTTGCCCCCACTACCTTTACATTCCCTCTTTTGTCTTTTTGCTTGATGATAATAATTTAACCACATTTAACGCTCTGTGATTGGCAGTGACCTGTGGTGTAGGCAACCAAACATATAGGTACCTATTTATATTCCCACTAAAAAATTATTTAAAATGACATAGCCGCTGTAAGTACTGTCTGTCATTGTATGTCATTATTTATCGTTAAGTAAATAAAAATTTAAACTAAGATATTTTTATTTCTGAAAAGTTCGGTCGACGGAAAAGTTTTGTAACGAACTCGTGAATTAAAATGGCGATTAATAATCTCGAACATTAACGCACTCGCTTCGCTCGCGCGTTAATGTATCTCAATTGGTAATCGCCCTTATTAATACACTTGTTGGTTAAATAACTATTAATGAGTCACACACTTAAAACATTTTTGAAAATAATTCACAGCAGAATTGTTAAAACTCTTGAATATTAAATTAGTGACACAATTCAGCTTTAGAAATGGTATAGGCACAAGAAATATTTTGTTCGGATTAAATGTGCTGGCCCAGAGATGCATGGGTATAAATTAAGACATGTACTTATATTTTGTAGATTTTGAAAAGGCGTTTGATAAGGTTCAACATAAAAAGCTTGTAGAAATATTAAAAAGCAAAAATATTGACAGTCGTGATACGAAAATTATATCTAATCTATATTGGAATCAAACTGTCAAGGAAAGAATTGCCAAACAGAACATCTGAGATACCAAAATACAGAGAGGAGTCCTCCAAGGTTGCGTGCTGTCACCACTACTCTTTAATGTCTACAGTAAAGCGGTATTTAAAGAAGCGCTCTCAGATTCAATAGAAGGTATATCTATATCTATCAATGGAGAAGTTTTAAATCACTTGAGTTTTGCTGACGACACAGTAATAATGACGGATAACAACAATGATTGACAGAACGTCATGCAACGACTTAATTAATGTTGTCATGAATACGGACTAAGGATGAATTTGAAAAAAAAAACTAAATACATGATCATGACTAAATCAGCAGATACAAATATCCAATTGATTGTTCAGGATACTGTAATTGAGAGTGTGGATACCTACAAATACTTAGGAATACGGGTAACATCAAAGACCAAAACCAAAGAAATTAAGACACGTATTGAAATAGCACGTGCATAATTCGTTAAACTTAAAAAGTTTTTTTGTTGTCGGGGTATAAAGTTAGGACTACGCCTAACAATGCGTCGGTGTTACGTATTCACTACTCTTACAAACTTAAAAAACTACAAGTGGCCATAAAGCAAGTAAAGATCGAGTAACATTATTAGTTTGTAGCAATGTATCCGGAGATCGGATGTTGAAACCGCTCTTAATAAATAATTTTTTTAGACCACGTGCTTAAAAAGCAAAAATTTAAAACAACTGCCAGCGCATTAGCTAACAAGAAAGCCTGGGTGACAACAGCTATTTTTACAGAATGGTTCAATAATTGCTTCGTGCCAGAAGTATAAGCCTATATGAAGAAAAAAATCTCTCGAAATAACTTTTTTGCTGCTTGTTCTATCGCGTCTACTGTCTTTGTTCTGGTTCTGATCCACTGGTTACAACATTTGTCTCTCCATCGCTCTTTGTGCCTTCCTTATCCTATCCAAATTGGCCTGAGTAAATGTCCATGTCTGTGCTCCGTAGGTGAGCACCGGTATTATACAGCAGTTATATACCTTGCTTCGTAAGTATAGAGGGATTGTTTGATTTTTTAGAACGTAAGAAAGTTTGCCGAACGCTGCCCATCCCATTCTTACTCGTCTCGATATTTCGGCTGTTTGATTTTCTTTGTTAGCTCTGATTGCTTGTCCTAGATAGATATACTCATTTACCTGTTTTATTTTTTCTGTTTGTATTTTTATTGCCTCTTGGTCTTCCGTGTTTGTCATTACTTTTGTTTTGTTGAAGTTAATTTTTAGGCCTTTGTGCAGTGATTTTTCATGAAGTTCATGAAGTTCAGCAATTAATGCTGAATGAACTTCATGAAAGTTTAATTACTGATTACATTATCAGAAAAGAGAAACAGAACGAGAATGAAGTTTGTGAAAATATATCGCCATTATCGTAAATATCTATTGCAGACACAGTTTCTTCTAACGATGAAGACGATTTTGAGCCACTTCGAAACGGTGCAAACCATTATCAGATAGCGATAATGATTAAAAATGTAAACGTAAAACTATATGTACCTAATACTTACCCATAAAATAAAATTAAGTAGCAATTCTTGCAATCCATTCGCTAGACCATGATACTGTTTTATAACATGATTACAAACAGAAAAAAAGATTTACAAAAGAATTAGAAAAGTTGCTTTCAAAACTTCATGCGGTGTCAAGAACACAGCTAGACATAGGATAAGAAACTAGCAACAAAGTGGTAAAAGTTTAAAAAGGGAAAAATCAAAATTCAGACACAACTTCAAATTAATTCTCAACAGCAGCGTACAGAAAGATTTAAAATATACAAAGTGGACGATAGAAGTTTTCTCCCGTCAAGTAATAGAAATAAAAACAAAATAAATAAATAAAAATTAAACATTTTTGTTTTTTTTTAATGGTAGATAAATGTTTCGGATCATATTGACATTATTGACCCGAACGAGACATGTGTGCAGTAAATTCAAACAGTACAGAAGGATTACCTTTATGCTGCTTTTTATTCAGAAATAATTGAGCTGTTCAGTTTCTTTAGGTATTTACAATTTACACAAAAAAGTTCTCAAATACGTTTCGTGAAAACATCATATCATAAATCAAAGTAAAATCCGGAAATATATTAAATCCAAAAATTCTTTAGTGCTTTTATGACACATATGTTTTCATGAATACGAACATTGTGGAAGCAAAAAATAACACAAAAAACTTATTTTACGAACGTCCCTTCTCGGGTTTTCATTTAAATGCCGGATGTAATGCAAAGTTACGCCAGTGGTGGCGAAAATAAACTAATTAGGAAATATTATGGATGTCATAAAATCTTCTTTATTTTATGTTTTTATGTGGTTTTTTTGCAGTGAAGTTTACTATTGATAAATGATAAAGATACGAATAATAATTGAATGCCTGGCCTGAATAAGGTTATAACCATCAAAAAATAAATTTTAAATGAAACATTTTTTAAACATTAACTATTAAAAAAATGTTTTATGAGAAAAACCAAAAAGAAGAAGAATTGACAGTTGACATGACAGACCGAAAAAAAAGAACTGACAGTTGATATGGACAGAGAAAAATAAGAGGCGGCCCTCTGGGTGGAGCGGGCCTTTGTGAAGTAAGTGATAGGGGCTTCGTTCTCATTGGTCGGCGGTCGGGGTTTCGTTCTCATTGAAGGGTTGTAGCTTGTTGCGTCAGAGTGGGAGTGAAGGGGAGGCCTAACCGTCCCATATTCTGCTAAATGTGAAGAAATGTGAAGGAGAATAAGATTTGACAGTTGACATGACAAACAAAAGAAAGAATATTTGACAGTTGCCGCTTGCGAAGACGAAGACTTGACAAATGGTTCGACGAAAAGGAGGAGAATTTGACAGTTGAAATGACATCTGACGGTTGCTGATGAGAAGATGATTTGACAGAGGAAAACAGAATAATTGACAGGCTAAAAAGCAGAAGAATAGATAGCCCGAAAAGAAGAAGAATTAACAGTAGTCCTCTGCGAAGAATAGCAGAATAATAGATAGCTCGACGAAAGAAAAAATTTGACAGTCGAAATGACAACTGACGGCTGCGGATAAGAAGAAAAATTGACAAACCGAAAAGGAAAAAAATTGACAGAAGATATAAAGAATTGACAAGAAGAAGAAGGGGCTTGTCACGTCAGAGTGAGAGTAAAGGGGGTGGACTTAATTGTCCCATACTATACTTTAATAAAATTTGCAATCCATACATTTTATGGTAATCATCAAACTACAATAAATTAAATTGATAGTTAAATTATATTAAGTTGCAAATAGAGGTTATTAAATTTAACGCGGAATTAAAATCGATGGCAGATTTTTAAGTCATCTAAGATTTGCCGATGACATAGTACATAGTAAGCACGTTTGAATGTTTGCCCCACTACCTTAGTCGCTAAGCTTCTAGTATATGAAAATGATGAGTTGTATTTTTGTGGTATTATCCCTAGAATATTACAATTCATATGAAGAATAAGTTAAAAGAAACGTGTAAAACATTTCGCATTTGTTTATATAAAATATGTTTTTAATAAATCAAATCGAGGACACACACAAGAAACGGCATCGGTTGGAATGTGCGAGTCAGCAGAATCGTGGATTGCTACCTTGTTGTTGTCGTAGGCTGATAAAACAAACTTGACCCACTTATGAACGACTGCTGATATAGCGAGGACTATTATAAAAGAGAAAACAATTATTATCTCGGGATCAGAACTAAATTAACGTCAAGATGGCAAGTCGATATACCACGTATTGGCGCAATGTCAACTAACTACTAATTACATTTAGAGTAAGTAATGTTGTAAGAGTGTACGGCAGTGTTTTAAATAAATGTACCATACGATACCATAAGCGAAGCTTTATTTATTACATTTTGTTTGGTATAGTTGGTACTCTCCATGTTCTAAACCATCTATAGATATGTTTCAGGTACGTTTGAGCATACTATTATGCCAGCCCCTTACGTTATGACCGAAAATGACCGGTTCAAATTACTTGTTTTTGGGGGCGATTCAGTTTTTATCGAGCTTGACCTAAATTAGCTGACGATTCAAATATATACAAAAAAAGACTTGCAGGTTACAGGTGTAAATTTAAAACATATTAGGCGATGTATGAAACATTTAACGAACTATTTTTCGACCATTTTTTGTAGTAAAATAAAAATAAATATATTGCAAGAAATCATGGTACATAGACGTGCTGTGTATTATTAATAAAGAAATATTTTAGGATCGTATTAAGAGAGAAATATGTTTTGGCGACATGCTATAAGGCTGTAACACCATAGATCAAAATGAATAAAAAGCGGTTGCTCTATTACATATATTTCTTTAAGAGTTGTGTACAGTTATAGAATGAGAAAAACATTAAAACAAACAATCCAACGCTGAAAGGCATGCAAATGCACTCAAAAAAAAAGAAGAAGAGAACATAAACATATTTATACAAAAATCTACTTTGCGTATCAGAAAAATCAACTTCTGTCGACATATACAAACATTCACAACTACTAACCCAGTTTGCTGATATCGATACACATATCGATAGTTTATTATATTTTACGCTTTACTGCTTTCGTACATCTCTTTCTGATTTAACAAATGATCTTAAAAGCAAATGGGTCGAGAAGTGCGTAAAGGAAAAGGGCTTGAGTATGGGTCATAAATTGTGGAATCGGAGAGAGGATGTTTGAAATAGATATCTTTCGTGTAGGGTATAAAAGTCGTAATAAATAAAATGAGGGAAATCTAAGTTTAAATTTTTTTGGATAAGATTTCTCTCAATTATTTTATATGATTGATTGCAATAAGAATTAAATTTTACACTTGGTTTCACGTTTAGATTTTTAATCGGGAAATCGTTTTCACAAAAATAAATTAAAAATTTTTAATAGCTTAACTTTTAAATTGGCGCTGGGGGATAATACCAATTTGGCAGTTAACTTATTTAGCCCCGATATTGTAGGCATTAGCCATATTTTAATTGAAATTCTGGGAGGGATTTTCAAATTGGTGTTTTCATCCAACAACATGAGTTACTTGTGCTGGATATCGAAGAAAAAAACAAAACTAAAGCAAAATATTGGAGAGGGCAACAAAAAATTAAGTGGTGTACAAAATGTGTTGGAACATAAAAGGAAGTCCTAATACAATTTGGTGGAAGATGGCCAGTATCATTAGAGAAACTGCTTTTGTAATACTTGGAAATACCTCAGGAAAGATGATTGAGAATAAAGGGACTTGGTGTTGGTCAAATATGATATTCAATGATAATAAAACAGAAGGCAAAATTTTGCATATAAATATAATAACGGATTTATTACGGCTGTCGCCGCTTCTCCGCCCCCAATTTCCATCTTTTTCTGTCATATGCAGTTGCCTCTTCTAAGTCCCTTGCCGCCATTGCTTCATCAATATCGTTGCGCCAACTTCTCCGTGGTCGTCTTCTCTTTCTTCTTTCAGGAGGGATCCATTCCAGTACTCTTCTAGGCCATCTATACCCTGGCGTTCTTTTAACATGTCCGAACCAGATTAATTGTTTTCTTTCTATGTCATCATTGATATTTCGCTCCATTTACATTTCGTTACTTATTTGTTCGTTTCTAACTCTCTCCCGTTTCGATCTACCGCAGCTTCGTCTCAGATAATCCATTTCTGTCGTCATAAGTTTGTTTCTATTAGCTTTGGTGACGTCCCATACTTCCGAACCGTAAAGTGTAATACTTTGGACTATACTACCGTAAATGTGTTTTTTGGTTTCTCGTCGAATTGTTTTTTTGCCAGAGAAGAGAGTTTAAGGCACGGGTTGCTGCTCTGCCCTTGTTTATTATTTCTCTGATTTCATCTGCGCTATTTCCGTTCTTGTTGAAAATGAGCCCCAAATATTTGCAGGATTGCACGCCTTTGATTTTGTCGTCTTCCAAGACTAAGTCACATATTTCATCTGTTCCCACTATCAAAATTTTGCAAACAGAAGGAATAAAATAGATCACATACATATCTTCAAAACTATACGGCCAGTACGAACAATACGAAGCATCGCTGATCTACGGATTCCTGAGAGGAATAGGAGAGAAATGTCAAAGAAAACCTGGAGGAGACGCTTAGGAGGGACATGACATCTTATTTAAAGGAGTCAACGGAAGATAAAACCACGTGGATCCAGTGTTCCATTTTTATATATAGAGACTCGACATGATATACGAAAACGACTGTTTAATACTAGAGAGAACAACACACTAATATTATTTTACTTAGATGATACTGGTTTTGAAATAATATTACAAGAAATAGATGTTGTAGAAAAGTATACTGAAACTTCTTCTTCTTAAAGTGCCTATCCGTTCCGGACGTTGGCGATCATCACGGCTATCTTCACTTTGCTTATTGCAGCGCGGAACAGTTCAGTGGTAGTCGTGTTATACCACTTTCGCAAATTTTGAAGCCAGGGAATGCGTCTTCTTCCCGGTCCTCTCTTACCATTTACTTTCCCTTGGAGAATCAGCTGGAGAAGGAAACTGAAACTTACCTGAACCATATTATTAGAAGGTGAAAAAGATGGAGAATACCAACTAAACCAGATAAAATATAACTCATCCTCTTCATATATTTAAAGCTTAACGACCACCATAAAAACAGGCCGGAGAAAAGATAAACCTCAGGTTATGAAAAAACTGACTGCCTTCCTTTTATCATATAGGTACCAATATGATGAAAGGAACAATGTGATGAGCACCTTGTAGCGTTTTAAATTTGTTAATATTTGATATCTATATACTTAATAGAATAAATTCTGTTTTAAGTTTTGTCTTCAGTTGTTTCAAAATATAGTTGTTTTTGTCTCTGTTACATTGTAAGGTTAAATTATGCCGGTTTAAACTAGGAATCGAGGACGTTTAAAATAATATAATACGTGTTATATGTTATTTCGACGAATTTAAAAAACGTTTGGAGCAGAATGTCCTGCCCTTGTTGCAGACTACTAAAGGTCTTGCAGGTATTTCAATTGATGATTCAGAAAAGCCCATAGAACAAGTTCATGTGGTGAATAATCAAAACAAGCAAGATAATAGTGGAGTAGTTAACAGACAGGACAGAGAAAATAATTCTTCAAGAAGACCCAATCCCAAATATAAGTATGAGAATAATAGACCCAGTCCACCAGAGAATACTGAAGTAAGAAATCAGTCCTTTTCATCCCCACCCCCAATGATGCAATCTTTTTCATCCCCACCTCCATTAATGCAGTCTCCCCCTTATTAAGCTCCCAGAAGTCCGAAAAAGATTATTTGTTTTAATTGTAAGAGTGGTTTTTTTCGTTGAAAACGATTTGTTTACATTCGAGTCCCCTAATATAATATTGCAAGTCAGGTATACGGTTTTTCTAAGACGTATTAACTGAGAATATTTTTTTTTGTTTACATTAATATTCCCCTATTCTCTGTATGTATTGTGAGGTAAAAAATTTCCGGTTACCCAATTTAAAAGTAAATAATCAAGATTTTTTTTGTCGGTTCGTTACTAAGAACGAGGTCAAAAGAGGGTATTTTGTTTGTTTAGGTTCATAGACTAAAACTAGCTGAGAGACGTGAAGGAAAATTATTTGGCGTTGAATTTTGTAAAATGTAAGGCATTGAAGGAGTCAAGCAAGAAACTTCAGAGTAGAAAGATGTTTCGGTAATTAGGAATCGCGAGTCGATTCAATTTTTTTGTGTTATGTCTTAAGACCGGTTAAGGTGATATTACTCTTTGCATAATGGCAGATTAGAACACAGTAATCACCATAAGATTTGTGCACCGGAACTGAAGAAATTTTGTAAAATGTTTATATAGGATGTCCCCGTTGTCAGCTTGCTTCCTCCACAGAACATAATTGTATATCTCTTGATTGTTCGTCCCTGAGTATGGTCAGTATGGAAATGGTTGTTTTGGCCCTGTTGGAGAATATGTCCAGATAGGTGTTCCATAGATGTTAACAATTTTTTTTGAAAGTTAAGTGCGAAACAGTGAATTAAGGTAACAATTAACATTTTAAATTTTAAAGTAAAGACAGACTCTTTTTTTGATAATTATTAATAATTGCTTTCGTTAAAATTTAAAAGGATTTATAATAAATAATAAATTGTAAATTTTATGGTTTAACTTAGCTGTCATTTTAATTGTTTTTTTTTTTAATTTAATGTTAACATATGACAGCTAGTTTTATTTGTTATCGATATTAATTTGTTTTGTTGGTTTTAAAAAAAGGTTGATTTCATTTGCGATAACATTTGTAAGTTTTTGTAGTATCTCCAACCTCTTTGTAAACGGAGTTTGTAAACGGACACATGTAAGTTTTTTTTATTCTGTATCTGGCAACTATTTATATAGTATATTTTTTATGCCATTTATGTTTGACAACTGTTTGTTAGAGACACAAATAAACGTTTAATTTATTGCTCCAACCATTTTGTTTATTTTAGTTTAGAAAATCTCCTAACCTTTTTGTATGTTTACTTTTTAGGAAGGAAGAAACTTTCTTTTCTCCAGCAGGAAGTTTTCTCGAAGCGGCGTCCCTTTTAAATAGCTAGAGGTATTTCTTCTTGTCTTTTTTTGCCCATTTGTCCAGGAGATTTATGCAAGTAACCCCTTGTTTTCATATTTTGGTAGTTACCCCAATCTCAACCCCCTTGCCATTCACTTATCCACGACCCCAGCTCTCCAACAACCCCCTGAGTGCCGTTCGCATCAGTAACGATTGTTTTGCTTGCCCCATCTTCGCCCCCATAGTTTCTGTCCCCTATTTCTACCCAATGTTCGTACCCTGAGGTATAAAATATATTATCGTTACAAGCTGAGCTAAACTAACTTTGCACAGAACAAGAAAGAAAGTGTAGATCTCCTTATTTCTCTATTGGTCACATTAGGAGGGACTGAGACAAAAATATTATTACACTTGTACAAAACGTACATACGATCTTTGATCGAGTACAGAGCACACATTTGTTTTGCTGCTTAGTCGTTTCCCAGCCTTTCACACAAACAGCTAGTATTGCAAAGTATAATAATTACTCTTAAAATAAACTACGAATACTAGAAATATCACTTAGCAGACATACAGAACTATTTTTACCAAAAAATGTAAAACTTGCAGATCCACATTTCCGTACCCCGTTGGACGTAGACATTCTTTTAGGAGCTGATATTGATTTCAATCTAGTTACTTATGGCTTAATAAAATTAGGCTCCAACCTTAGTATTCTTCAAAACACTCATTTGGGTTATAATTGTAGGTGGAAATATAGCATACGCTCGTTATGCAATACAAAATACACTGCTTCTTACCAAGTAACTAATAATTCAATTTAATTTATCTAATCAAATTCAATTTTTATATAAACCGTTTTATTCTTCCCAATATTTTTGAGTAAAAATATTTTTAGAGCTATGTTTACATTTTTTTCACGTTCTTTTTACATATTTCTAATCAAATCACCTTCAATATTTATCTTGGCCATGACATATCTCCATTATTTTGTTATTATAGAAAGATATATGCTGCTTTTTTATATTTTTTTCTATTTGTTTATCCAACAAATGTTACCCAAAAAATACGCATTCAAAATTAGATGACGTAAACGGAATCAATATTTTTTGTTGATTTAAATCCCTACGCCCCTCTTGATTCTTTGAATACATTTAGGTATATTTATTTACGAGGACGTTTCGAAATGTAGTTTAGTAACTATTTTTAAGAACACGAAAATAATATACACAGAAATGGTTACTGTCTTCAAATTAGTAAGAAGAGTGAACGGAAAAGTGGATACATATAGGTGAAGGAATTTAAAAGTGTTGTAGGATCATCACGATTTGTCCACACAATCTTATAATGTATGTATCCATATTGGTTTAATTATTATAGTAAAATATTACATTGTTTTTTAAGAAAATTTCTTATTTCTGTTATTGTCAGTTTATATTATACCGGTAAAAGCTTCTTTTTTGTAAAAGATACATACTAATTGGTACAAAACATTCTATTTTTTATCTAAAATTAGTTTAACTTGACAATGCATGCGTCAATTAGTCTGCATGTCAACAGCTCAATTTGCTTAAAAACAATTAACACTGGAGTATGAAAATCGCTTAAACAATCACTATTTTAACGAAAAATAAAGGCAGATATCGAGCACAGTTTTATTAATTAAATCTTGCCCAAGTACTTTCGCTCACTAGAGCATCCTCAGGGGCATCTGAAATAAGCCAAGAAACGTTTTTTTAAATGAAGAAATTAATTAACCTCGATATAAACTCGAAGTTAACGGATGTTAAAGGTTTTTTTTGTGATTAACCTTTTAGACTTACTTCGTCAGTTTCGGGCTATCCAACAATCCCAGAATATCATAAACATAAAATTAACAATAAAGTTAAACATAACACTATACTAAATAAGGACAAACAGTTTAAAATTATTTAAAATAGTTGAAGTTACACTTTTGTCGGCAACAGGAGAGAGAATGGCTCCCGGTATTAACGGAAATGTTAAGGTGGCATGTGACATATGACAGCTTGGATGGGCAGTCACGATCATGTAGATGTGATCTGCACATTTCAAAGTTCTATGTAACTAAGCAATGGCCAAAGGTCCAACTGACACTACTATAGGAAATCAACTGATGAACCTGTCTATAATAATTAGGGCGTTAGTTTGAAAGCAATTGAAGTGGACATAAAGTATGAATGCAAGAAATAGACTAAACAATCTATCAGGGGTTGACTACAATAAAAACGTTAATACTACTGTATAAAAAATTGTGGTAAAAAAACATGTACCAAAATGCTAAAACGTCCCATTTCTCTTGCTATCTTCTTAAAATTCAAACATCCCTTGTAACAACCGCTAGAAATATCCTGAAAAACACAACCATTTTTTACACTCGAAATCAAATCATTTGTTTTTATATAAACCCAACCCCTTGTTTTGCTATTTCACACACATAAAGAAAACACAAGAATTATATCAGCGATAAATTATTTCCTCGGTCGAGGCTTCACCTTTTTCTCTCAGAGAAAAAATAATCAGCAAAAATTTCAGGAAATTTCGCAACTCTAAACTAAATTACGAAGATATACCTTATTTGACGCACAGCAGATCTGTCATTCCTTTGAGTAAAATAAATTGATTAAGTTAAATTTATACTTCGGCCCTAGAGATATAAGTAAATTCGCGGTCAGTGGCGTAGAAGAAAGTCAACTTTTGATAATGAATTGTAATGACAATGGACTAATTAATGTTTTTAAAATAAACAGATTTAATTAGGTAAAGAGAAGAGATTACGACGTTCCCATAATATCTTTTTCTGCATATTCTGCATTTCAAAGCAGAAATCTGCATTTTCTTTGTTTTGTTCATATTTCTCATTTGTTAAAATTTACTTTACTCGTTATTTAAAAAAAATACCAGTTTATTAAGTTATATAGTTTCCTAAAATAGTTTACTTGTGTATAAAAAATCCAATGAGAGAAATAGAATTGTTCCAAAATTAGAGTGGTATTTGATCTACAAAAGATGTCTATAATATTAATGTCTACAATATATATTATGTCTACGTTTATGGTGTATAACGAGTTTCCTACCCGGTTTAAAGCCTCACCAAAGGAAGTATTCACCAGTAAAAATCCGAAAAAAACCAGTAAAAATAAACCGAGGCGTAGGACAAGGAGACACAATAGCTCCAAAATTATTTACAGCTGCCCTAGAAGATATCTTTAAGTCTTAATTTAAACTAATGTCAAATAAAGATGACAAACCTATGATAAACATACAAGGGACAGAGATAGAACACGTAGATAAATATACATAGCTGGGTCAAAATGTTAAGGTAAGCAAAGAAAATCAGAGTACCGAAATAAGCAGACGTGTAAAAATGGGATGGACAGCATTCGGAAGACTCTTATACGTACTTAAAAATAAAAATATACCTCAAGGACTGCGAACCAAAGTGTTTAATTCATGTATCCTACATATGGAGCTTAAACCTAGACACTCACTAAAATAAACATTGAGAAGATCAGAAAAACTCAGAGAGCTATGGAACGTCAGATGCTGGGTATCTCACTCAAAGTGGAATAAAGAAATCAGGAACTGGTGGCCATATGAAACCTAAAGATCACGAGGAAGACCGTAAATGCGCTGGAGCGACGATATTAAAAGAACTGCGGGACCAATGTGGAAACGTCTTACAAACAGAGATGAATGGCGGGAATTAGGAGAGGCCTATATTTGGCAATCCGAATAGAGAGAAGGGCTTAAAAAAAAGAAAGTATTTATTTTAATGTGTCAAGTTCACTGTTTCAATTATCAATATATAATAATTCCATTTTTATGGACCGTAGAATGGAATAAGTTATTCCATTTCTTATTGGATATGGATTCAGCTATAAATTATAAAGTTAATATTAGTTGAAGTCGTTTGTTACTGTGGCCGTATTGGATGGAATTCTCTTATTTATACATCTATGATGGAATTATGCTTTAGTTAAAACAATAATGAGAGTCTTTTATACAACTGTAGGAAATTGTTATGTGCGCGAATATTCCAGTGCTCTGATTCTCAAATCCGGTCCTGATGCGCCGCTCCGGACAAACCGGCAACGTGGTAGGCTGTTCTTACCTGCACTGCATTCTAACTATAGGAGTGTTCTGTCACCTCGGGGGAACAAATAAGGGTCTAACCACCTTCTTATATCCCCGGGTGCTCTGTAGAGGGTTTCGAATATACTGTCGAGAGCTCCTCTACTTAAGTCCATTTTCGGGTTATGGACTTGGAAAATATTTATCTTCAGTGTCTTGCCTTGAAAAAGGCAAGATATTTCTTACATGACAATTTCTTCGTCGAAATAAAACACCAAGTTAAATTGAAACAATTCTCAGCCTCAGAGTATGGAAAATAAATGCAGGAAGCAGAGCCCCGAGAGCACTAAGCTCTCGGAGAGCCCGTGAGGGACTGCCCTGGCTGACCTGAAAATCGCCAATATTTATATGCACTGTTCGAGCGATAAATAGGGATTTCCAGGTCAAGAGCCAATGGGAAAATTCGAGGCGGGGCGATGCGCATCGAAATGCGTACTAATCCACAGACTATCGCATTCGATGACAGTTCTGTGGCCATGTTCTGGAGATAACTGTTTTTTATTTTTAACTCGAATTGTATGCACTTTTCGTACTTATATATCTACAGAAAAGTTGTTTAAAATTAAATTTTCTATCATGTCACCTTTCAAAGTCAAAAATAATTTGTTTGTAACACAAATATTTTCAAAAATAAACAAAAAATACAAAAAAAACTCGATTTCATTTTGTCCCATAACGTTTTTCACAGGGATATGATATATACGTTGTTAAAAAGAAAGGATAGAAGTTTTTTTTTGTAAATCATTGCCTATACCTATATTCCGTGAAAAAAAGTTATGGAACAAAAACAATTGCATTTTTTTGTTGTTTTTTTGGTTCTTGTTTAAAATACATTAACTCTTAATTCCGATTTTTTCTTTTAGTTTGGCTTGTTCATGATTTCCTTTTGTTGACATTAGATAAGGAAAAGAAGAAGAATTGACAGTTGACATTAGATAAGGAAAAAAGAAGAATTGACAGTTAACAAATGGTTCCGGTCTTTGCTAAAGTTCATGCTCGGCCGGTAATGCAGATTCAACGCTTACCGACAGCGATGTCACACTGTCTCGCCCAATAAACAACTCCGTAGTTTATTCATATTTGGGAGCCCATTGCAAAGATGATCATAACTCAATAGCTTAAAAGTCTCCCTCTGGAAAACAAAATTGGCCTGTCGTTCCGATCTTTCATATTATTTACACAAATGAAGATATTATTGGTAGAAAATTTTGCAAATTTTCAACCTGTATAGTATTATCGTTGTATTATTTTTGATTAAGCTTAATAAAACAATTAACATAAATAAATATCAACTCTTGTTATGAAATTTAGTATTCCCGACTGCCAGTTTATATCTGACTGCACCACTGAGTTTTTGCTTTTTCCGTAAATTCATCAGTGTTTAAACTGGGTCCAAGATTTTTTGGTGTTTATCTTAGCAAACTTAATGAGATAAAAGCGGAGTGTTTGGGAAGACGTATTTATTTTGTTCATTAGATATATTTTCTTTTGGATTGAAATCGAAAAAACTGCAGAGATCCTTACAGAATTTAAATACACATTCGACAAAAGTATCAGGGGCAGAAAAAAAGGTCTTTCTAATCGGCCTGTGAAATTGTGTAAAAGGACAAACTCTAAGTATTTTGTAGTGCTTTATACATGATATACTGAAGAATTATTAGTTTATTGTCAATCTAGGTCTTACATATTGCATTTATATGGGATTAAAACATAATTGATTATAATAAAAATTACATTTTCCATTTGTTTTTTGACGCTTTGACTTTTAAGTGAATGAGATAAAAAGTTAATTGTTTAAAGGGGTTTAAGAACAACATAACTAATTCATTTTTTAAAATATCTGTTATCAATCTTTGGTCTCCGCGGTAAGATGAAGAGATATAGAATATTTCTTAAACCATTTGTTTGACTAACATTTAATTGTATTATTTCTAGCAATTCAACTTAAATCAGCTAACCCATCTTCAACCATGTTCACTGATAATTTATATTAAAATGCCTATGGCCGAACAGAGCAATTGTTTTCCATCCAAAATATGACTGTTTTTATTGTTTTAGACTATTTTTGGGAATTTTATAGACTTCAAATAGATTAAATCAAGGTTTTTTATAGATTATATATAATGTGAAGTAATAGTTCTTTAGGACATTCAAAAATTGGGCGAAACACCTTTAAACTCTCAAAAGACCATGTTTTTTTTCAAGGTTTTTAAGGGTTTTTGGGGTTTATATATATTTTTTAACCTAATTTAATGCGACTTCAGTTCATATTCAAAATAATATATAAAAAATAATATTTTTACGCCTCAAAAAGAAAATATAACCATCGTTTATGAGAAAAACCAGGTTTCCAAGGGTTGTTCGGGGATTTTTACTGAATTACCCTACCTTTTTTAGCTTTCTACATCATTAAACAGCATGTTTTTAAAATTTTTATAAAATAACATGACAATGTGTTTTCCATATTCACAGAATCTAGACATTTCTTAAAACATGCGAAAAAGCAGATTTTCATGTGTTTTTACAGAATTTTCTTTGGCCATTAAATCGCACGTTTTAAAGTGTGTTCTTAAAAAATATAAGATGATGATGTTCCAGCCGTAAAGAAATATGTGCAACTTTATCTTATGCAAAAAACCCGGTTTTCAAATGTTTTTGAAAGTTTTTACTGGATTTTTCCAACTTTTATCAAATATAAACACTATTAAGCCGCGCATTTCAAATAACATTCTTAAATAATATAAGAAAATAAATTTTTCAGTCTTGTGTATATAATAATTAGGGCTGGGATAGACAGAAATGCGATATGCGTATGGGATAATAAACCTAAGAGTATCGGCGATAAGAAAACTTTTGCATTCCGCTCATTACACGGTTAATGTAGTTTTTAGACAATTAAAATTTCCTGTACAATTTATTTGGAAAAAAATTGAATTACAATAAAAATGATACTGAAAAAATTGTTGCAACAATTGAACAAACGAAAGATTCGCAAGATACCATCGCTGCTCAAGTCGAAAAACAAAACTGATCAGTGTGTCGTTTATAAATATAACTAACATTACAGAACGTCATTTGAGTGATTACAATTGTTTGCAAGGCTAAGATGACCAAAATTGAAGTCTTGATGCTCAACAAGCTCAACAGCAGTACATCAAAATTTATCAATCAGCTGTAATTTTTTGTTATTTTACCTTTACAAGAAACATTATTCATTTTTAGAAAACATTATTTCGTTTGCGGAAGAAAATTTATTTATGGAAATAATTTTCATAATTCTTAATAAAAATTGAGCTTAAGCTATACAGTTACTGGACTATAAAGTTGAAAAAACAAGACTTTTAAAAGTGTGAGAGATACAAACAGTCCTTGAGGACCTTTTTCGTTCTGGAGAGGAAATTAGAAAAATAACCGCTTTGAGTTTGAACGTATATTTAGGTAATTATCGTTATTTTTATTTTTATATTCGGTATATAGCGTCGAAAGTTCTCGGAAGTAAGTAACCATAAAGGAGCAAAGTGAGACTAAATGGTTGCACATTTCTGGAATAGTTAAACCTAAAAAAGTGCAGATATTTCCTTAAAATGGAATTAAAAAGTGATAGCTGGTTTCTTTATTCGGACGTTTTGAAAATATTTATGAAACATATTGACTCGTGAAGAATGTTAAGATAAAATTCATCAGGGCTAGGAAGGTCTTCGAAAATATTGATTCAACATTTTAACAATGGGGAGGTATTTTATAAAAATTAACTAAAATTAATAAAACAGGAAGATTGAATCATTCATTTATTGGGGCCAACGAGTTTTATTATCGAACCCATTACTATAATCAAATATCACAATTATAGAAAGTGATTCATTTCCTAATTATTTTTTGTATTCCAATAAAATTGGACGTTTTAAATAGAATATTTAATTATTATTTAATAAACAAATTAGAGGATGATTGCAAGAATATGCATTGAGATAAAAGATATCTTTTATATGAAATCAATTTCAATAATTTGACCGGTCTATTTTTAAACTGTTCAAATGTTTTGGCAAAGATTTGGGTTCTAAAAAAATGTAACGTTGTCAGCGTGTATGATTCAATTTGAAATTTTCAGCAATGTTGTAGTTAATATCTTTCTCTAACGGTAGATAATGTCTGTGATCAACAATATCATCACAAATTACGGCGATGTAACTGGCAACAACGACATTGTTCGGGTAGCAATTTTTTTGTCTGTTATCGGTTTTATAAGTGCATTGACAAGGGTTTCATAAAGCAAAGAACATAATTGTTTGTAGTATTATTACTAGTAAAGGAGCTTTTACTTTTTGTGAATTATGAGTAATTTAGTTTAAATAAATTTGGTGACCAATAATAAATATGACTGGCAGTAGTATAGTGAATCGTATATCAAAAAGAAACGTCACAATTTAACACCCGAAGAAAAAACTATGATCGGAAATGTGTTTGATGGACTTGGAGCCAGAGAACAAAATATGAATGTAAGCGATGTAGTTACATTATGTAATATTTTGACAAAAGCTTTCAGAGTTAGTGTGTACAGAGTAATTAAAACAGACGATGAAACAAACAACAATAACACTTTGAAGATTGAGACAAGAGGAAGGAAACAAATAAAATTGCATAATATAACCAAACAGGCCATTCGTCATTCAGTACATAAATTTTATTTCAAAAAGCAATTACCAATTATAAAAAAAAATGCTTCTTCTCTTTAATCTAATTAAAATGTTGAAAAAATATTGAGACGTATTTTGTTACGTACTTTCCGTGATATGAACTCTAAAGGTATTTTAAGAGAAAGAGGAAGAGGAATAGTACCCCGATTAAAAAATAAGAAATTATTTTATGGCGCAGAAAGTGTCTGTAACCAATAACAAAATTTCGAAGAGATAAAAAAACATATACAGATAAAATATGGTTAATTGAAGGACATACTTAGAGGATGTAAGAAAAATATGGCAGGATTTAAATGTGAAAAGCAAACGACAAGCTTTCCTAACTGGTTTGTCAACAGTTTTTGTTATGGATAACAACTCTCCATATCACTACTGGCGTGTACAAAAGTTATCAACCGCTAAATGGAAAAAAGTCGAGATTGCGCATTGGCTTACTAAAAAAAATATTAAAATCGATGAACCAATTTTAAAAACCAAGTTACTAAACTTAGCACGGTGTCATTAAGATAAATATATTAAATATGTAGTAGATGAAACGGCGCGAGAATGAGGCGTAAGTTGTAGTTCGATTGCCCCCATACCATTGTCAGTTAAACCCGATAGAACCTATGTGGGCTCAAATAATAATGAAGTAACAAGGAACAATGTTATTTTCAAATTCAATTATATGAAAGTAATCTTAAAGTCGTGAATAAAATGTATCAAGCATCTAGTGAAAGAAGAGCAGAATATGTGGAACCTTGATAACTTTGAAATTACTATGGAACTAGTAGTTGTGGATCTAGGCGAAGATACTACTGATGAATCTAAAGATGACATAGATGGCTCAGATTAGATTATGTATAATTCATATATGTTCATTTCAACATATTTTTTATATTTTATGGAAATAAATATTCAGTTAAGGTGACCCATTTATTACTAGTACTGTTTTTACCAAGAATTGTTTAAGTACTTAATAAGTTTCAGTTTTACCTGTACTAAACGTTACTAGACGATCCATTTTCTAATTTCATTAAATCTTATTTGACAATAAGAATTAAATTTAATCCTTGAATTAGTCATAAATTTATTAATTTAATCGGATAAAGGCCTTTTCCCAAAAAATATATTTAACAAGGGCTAGTTTTCTTCACTTAAGGCATCTACAAAATAAGAAAATGATTTTTTTCCATAGCTAATGTTAAAGTGTTGCTATAACAACTGTTTTGAGTAGATAAACCATCTAATTCACCATCTAATATTTTTTCATATTTTTAATAATTCCTCTACAATCTAAAAGAGAAGCGGAGAAAAAAGACAGGACATTCAGATGTCCAGGAAGACATCGTGGCTTAAAGAGCTAAGACATTAGTAAGCATTTTCAACCGAATCTCTTTTAAAGAAAACTCTAACTAAGATGAAAATGGTCATTTTAAAAGCTTACGTCCGCTAATAAAGAACAGGAAGGGAACTTGGATCAGAGTCAAATATTAAAAAGAATGGCAACCAAAAATAAGAAAAACTAAAAAGACTTAGCATAGATAATTTCTCCTTGTTCGTTAATCTTGTTCTTGTAAGTTCTTCGTAGATTGTATAAGTATACTTTAGTTTTGACAATTTATTTATACTTTATTTTGTTTATTATTATTATTATGGGACAACCTGCATCAGTAAGTATTTTCCCAATACATTTTGCTTCATAAACTTCGCTTCGATCTAATCTAAAATTACAGTTGCAACCTGATTTTTCCGAGCATATAAATGCAGTTCTTTCGTTTTACCTATTCGAAAAATGTGCCACCGTTTAACCTCGTTTTGTTCGTTTACGGCCACTTTAACTTTGAGTAGTTTCAACGCCGTACGTGGAATTTAAATATGACGATAATTATCGAAAAAAGTGAAGTTTGGATCAATAGCTCTTTATCACACTAATATTCGCGATTTTTGGGAAATTTCAGTAATAACTGTTATTAAAAATAGTGCCAAGAACTGTGGAATATATATTGATTTATATGAGAATTTTACTATATTCGTCAATTAAAAAAGGCGTTAAAAACATATTTAAATAATAAAAAGAAATAAAAAATATAAAAATTGATAAAAAAAGAGCGAAAATTGCAAAGAATTTAAAGAGAAAACAAAAGAAAACCAATGGAATAATTATTTTATGAAATCTTAAACTTATAACGCTTTTAATTGTATTGGCTATGTAAACGACCTATAGGGGGCGCTTTGACAGATACCCAGCAGATCGAGAACGTAGGAAACCAAACTGATACAGCTGCAGCACGTGAAACATCGTTTTAAGTGAAGTAATATCTGTAATTATTATCCTCTATGAATTTTTAGTTGGTGTAATAATCGAAAATAGAGATATTAAAGTTCGTCTTGTAAATAATTTTAAATATGTAGGTGACACAATAGGACAAGAACAGAAGGCTAGGCACAAAAATATTTTTAAGGATTTAAAATCTGGTAACCTAGGTGGCCAATTTATCATCTGCTTTCTTTTACCTATGCAACAAGCGGAGAAACTTTCGTTTAAAAATTGTCGCACAGGTAAAGCAAAGTGTGGAGAAGCTCCGTCATGTTAAAATAAAACCAAATCTTTGAAAAACTTCACTATTGTCATTTACTATAAATCATTATTTTTTAATATTGTTCTAAAACGATCAACCTTAACCTAAGCACTAGCACTTGCCTAAATAACTCAAGAAACGATGCACCATTTAAGAGCACCTGTTTACTAACAGCCATTTAATCAAAATGAGCATTCATCCAAAAAGCAAATATTGCTTAACAATTATGGATTGTTAATGATGCGTTGTGTCACTAATTTGAAAAATTTGAGACGACGATCAAAATCTTCTTCATTTAAATCTTGAACCAATTTAATTTTGTATAGATGAAACTTAAATGCATGGACGGTTCTTGTATATATTTCCTTTTAGCCCTGCACCGATTTTTGGATCATAGCTCACTTGTGAGATATTAAGATATTAAAGGTTCATAAAAAATCCCGAAAGAATATTTATTACGAATTACGTGAACTGTTTACCCACTTTAATAAGTACAATTATTAGAAACTAGAGCATACATATCTATTGTTAATATGTATATGTTGTTTAGTAATAGTTTCGTCACACTTGTTGTATCCTAGCACCTCTGGATAAACATTATTTGACCTAATCCCCAAGCTATGGAAAATATATAAAGAGGCGTGGGAAAAACAAACAATCTCTAAAGACTGGCAGAACAATATCATCGTGCCAATATACAAAAAAGGAGAACATGCAAACTACGACAACTATAGAGCAATATGTCTGTCATCGGTATGCTTTAAAATATATACGAAAATAATAGAGAAGAGACTGAGACAAGAAGTATAAATGGTATTGGGAGAAGAACAAACGGCATTTAGACCGGGAAGACAGACAAATGACAACATATATATCATTAGAAACCTAATAGAAAGAAGCATAGATGCGGGGGAAAAACTAGTATTAGCATTCATAGACCTAAGAGCAGCATTTGACACGATAGAACGACATATTATAGGGAAATGCTTGAGGAAAATAAACGTACCTAATGCTTTGATAAAAATTATAGAAAGTACTTACAAAGAGGTAAAAGGAAGGGTACAAAATAACAGGGGAACGATCGGAAGCATTTAATTGGAAGAGAGGTATTAAACAAAAAGATAGTCTCAGCCGTTTGCTATTCATAATAGTAATGAACGAATTGATAAGAAACACTAGAGTCAGAACCAATCAACTACAGACAATAATAGGTTACCGCAGATTACAACCGGTAACAATAGAGTCCTTAATGTATGCAGACGACATAGTACTAACAGCAGATTCCGAGAATAAAATGCAGAAACTAATGGATATATGGGTAGAAAAAATAGAAAAACTAAAAATGGAGATAAACGAGGAAAAAAGTAAGATAATGATAATCAGCGGCAAAGGAGATAAGGAAGATAATCAAATAAAGATAAAATGTAAAAACTCAGAATTGGAAATATTAACAACTTACGAATACCTGAGAAGTATAATAACTAAAGACGGAACAATAGACTGGGAAATAACAAATAGAGCAAAGAAATCAAACAAGTTATATTATACGTTAGCCCCAATAATGGGAAAAAGAGAACTTGCACGAGAAACAAGAATAAAAATATATAACACAATAGTGATACCGACTGTGCTCTATGCAAGTGAAAACTGGACAATTCTGGAAAAACATAAGAGCAGGATAAACAGATAAACATAAAAAATGGAGATGAGACATCTAAGGATAGTTAGAAAGACAAAATGGGATAGATTAAGCAACGAGACTATTAGGAGAATGGCCAACCAGGAACCGATACTGAACAAAATAGCAAAGAGACAAATGAACTGGTATGGGCATCTGATGAGGATGCAATCCAATAGAATAACAAGAAAAGTTTATGAAGCAAAAAACATCGGAAAAAGAAAAAGAGGCAGACCAAGAAAAAAATGGATACAGCAAGTAGTAGAGGCGGGAAAACTTAAACAAAAATCACTCGAGGAATTGTAAATAATGGCAGGAAACAGAAAAGAATAGAAGAGGTGGGTAAATGGAAATTAAAACAACTAACCCAAATCCGACACCCTGATAGGGTAAAAGGAAGGGGAGAAAGAAAGAAAGAAAGACCTAATAACCAATATCTTATATAATCGTAAAAAGACCAGCAATGTCATCGATACGCTATACCGTGGTAATTAAATAAACAATAAATGAGATACATTCATCATAAGTGGCTCGACAATCCGTTATGGATCTTGGTCTGCTTACAAAGAAGTCGCCACTCCTGTCGATTCCTGGCAACTTCCCTCCATTTTCTGACCCCTAGAATCTCTAGGTCTTCTTCCACATCATCAATTCATCTCCTTCGTGGTCGTTCTCTACTTCTAGTGCCCTCTGGTTTTGAAAATTTTAATCTCTTCGTGTATTCGTGATCTGACATCCTAGCAATGTGTCCAGCCCATCCAAGTCTCTGCACTTTAACGAATCTTACAATATCTGGATCGGTGTATAACTGATATAGTTCAAAGTTGTATCTTTGACGCCATAGCTCATTTTCATTTACGGCCCCAACAATCGTTCTAAGAATTTTTCCAAACAGGCTTTCATCCTTTTGCGATAAGGTCCACGTTTCAGCCCCATATATTAAAACCGGTCTTATTAAGGTCTTGTATATATTGAGCTTTACTGCACGTTTTATATTTTTATTTTTTAAATGTTTCTGGAGACTCTAAACAGTTCTGTTTGCTATTGCTAGGTGCTTTTTTATTTTGTCGCTTGTTGTGTTTGTTGCGTTTGCTAGCGATCCAAGATATGTGAATTCTTTGACTTGCTCAAAGGTATGATTCTTAATTTGAATTCTCTGTTGGATATTTCGGAGGTTTTTAAAAACCAACATATATTCGATTTTTTCCTCGTTTACCACAAGTCCTAATTCACTTGCCGCTTCCGCAGGCCTTGTAAAACACTGCTCCATGTCTGTCATACTTCTGCCCACTATAACTATATCGTCAGTAAAGGCGAGATACATTACAATTCAATATATCAATCATCCTCTCCAACAAGTTAAGATGTAGATGCTTAAGAAGCACCGCCAATCCATTTAAAGGTCAATATGGTGGCGATACGAGAAATGACAATATCACAAGAAAATAACTTGTCCCTAGATTATTTTATAATATACGCTCATTCTCTTCCAGTTAAATTAACCATCCTGTATCCTGTGGCCAAGTTTGTCTCATTTTCCGTTATGTAGGAGCAAAAGTATTTAAATTCTTCTGCTCGTATTAGTTTTTCCCCAAGCAATTCGATGTCTCCAAACATTTCAGCTTTTTTCAACCATATATACTCCGTTTTCGACCTGATAACTTTTATTCTTTCCTCTTCACGAATTTTTCTCCAACCCTCCAACTATTTAAACATTTTTTTATTAACATATCATCCACAAAGAACATTGACCAAGAAGCCCCCATCCCTACGTTCTTTGTTAGCACATCCATAACAAGATTAATCATAAACATTTATCGCTTCTAATAGATAAAATAATAGTCAATAAAGCAAATTATATATTTATTAATATTCAATGTAATATTATATCAATGTAATACAATATTATGTATTATTATTGTCTAATTATGTTTTATAATGAAGCGTTATGTTTAAGGTATTAGGAAATTTAAAATTTAAAACTAATATTAATTTTTTACTGAAATTTTCATTTCAATTCCAAAATATACCCGTTTTGCTCCAAAGAAATATTTAAATACTTGACGATACTGCAGTGAATTTAAGGTTACGAGCTCGATCTCTTCCGCTTGGCGGTTAAAGACGAAATAAAAATTATGTAAAATTATAAAATTTGGTCAACGTCCAATAGGCCACTTCTCGCTTATTCTATGACATTCAATAAACTCACAGCAAAGTTGATTTCAGCACTATAGGAATGGATTAGAATCGCACTCGTTTTCAATAATAAAAAAAAAGATAATTGTTTTATGTGTTTTTAAAATATAATCTATGTCTGTTATTACAAGAACTCTTAATGATATTAAAAAATGTATATGGTTTAAGCAATTAATGAAAACTTACATTGTACGGCGAGGTCCAAATGTAATCCTACAGCTACTGCATCTGTAACATAAAAGAAATAAATAAATATATATTGTATATAAAAAAGGTAATGTTAAAATAATAATAAAGTACAGAGATCTAGAGATTCAAACAGATATAACAATTGGGAAACCTAATTAGCGGCTTCTGAAGAATAAGGACTGATGTATTAATCTATAAATTTTGAAATAGATTGTCTTTGAACGGAGCCGTCCACAAAGCTTCAAAATGTGGAGCTCCAATTCCGTCATCTTATAGGAGGAGGATATAGTGGAGGGAGAACTTTAAAAATTTACAGTACAGACTGTATTTTCAGTTCTTCTTCATGTATTTGGATGTTTCTTTTTTTTTAATTCAGTTTTTGTTTATGATAAACATTAAATAACTTTTAAACTAATTGATGAATCACTTTGAAATTTTAAAAATATTTTTAAATATTTTTTTTAGAAAATTATATGGGACATCTAAGAAGGACTTCAAGCAATTTTAATTTTGCATCAGGGTAAGCTCCCAAAGGTTTTTTTTTTATTGTATAATGGCTTTGGCATAGCCAATTAGCCAGACTATTTGTGGTAGTTACAATTTTTGATTTTATTACCTAAGCCTATTTATAATATAAATTTGCAGGAAGTAATATGTTCGTATACACATTCAATTTTTGACATATTTACAATTTTTAATTTGAATACCTAAAACTACTTATAATTTAAATTTACAGGATGTTATGTATTCGTAGATACATTTTAATATCTGCTTATTATTTGAAAAAATAATTGTATTTAAATTGACAGGTAATGAACAATTTAGCTCAATTAGTTTTTCATACATCATTTTGATACTTTGTTTGTACTGTCCACACTTCAATAATTATAAAGTGCTGCAGATCTCCCACTTTACCACAGGAGCAATATGGGTTATCAGTAATACCTATGCTGTGTTTGTATGCAGGAGTGAGTGCGTGGTTTGATCTTATTCTGTTTATTGTTTTTATAAATAACCTATTTGTCTCATATTTGAACCATCTCTCATTGGGTATGAGTGGTTGGCAAGCTCTAAAGTTTATTCCAGTTGTACTTTGGTTGTATAAACGTTGCCATCTTTGTTTGCAGTTGTTTCTACTGATATTATCTATGTCTGCTACTGGAAGAAATATGTTGTTTATATTATGTTTGGTTAAAGCTGCAGATTTAGCTAATTTGTCGACTTCTTCTCCCAAAGGTTATCAGGATAAATACAGGAGTTAGCCACAGCTACATTATTTACCCACTTTGTTCTTAGTGGTGTTGGACGATGCTTTTTTCACAAAAAAAAAGGGGGAAGGGAATTCAGTAGGATTTAACTAGTCACTTGGGGGAACTAGACTTAGCAGACAATATCTGTCTTCAGCGTAAGGGTTTACTGGCATAAAATATTATGGATAGTACAGGCAGTAGAATCATTTCATTTTCAAAATATTATGAGATATTGTGCAAATCTTTCATAGTTCTGTGAATTGCTTTCATGCGCGTTTTTGCGCCATTATGCATTTATCCCAGGTAATTATTTTACTTTCTATTAAAACGTTGGCTGTTGCTGAGTATTTTGCAATGTTACATGTCGGTTCTATAGTCATCCTTCTAGTAATATGACTGCTGTCCGAGAAAAAAACATTGCTACAGCAATTTTGCATCTGGCATGAACTGTGGCCTAAAATAAATGACATGACAAATATCTTCATTAACTTACCTTACACTTCGTTCTGTCTGTCATTTTCCATCATATTCACTTTCAAGTCCTAATTCTTAATTAAAAGCTTTGTTCAATTCATTATTTTGTGATGGCATTTCTAACTTGACGAACAAACTCTCGCATAAGACTTAACACATGTCGTTCATTTAAAGCAAAACTTGATTATGTATCTCCTCATTTATATCTAGATTGGGATTCTTGAACTAATACTAATTCCGTGATAAAATATCTGGCGTCATAATTAATTAGAGCGTATCTGATTTTAAGATGCAGAAACAGCGATTGTATGTCCCAATGATTATCGGTTTAAGCACCTTAAGCTGTTGACAGGAAGGGGCTTAAAAAATCTTTTATAAAAAGGTATATTTATTTAAAGAGAACCCTTTCGGGCTACATCACAGAACGTCTTCGGAGCGACGTCAATCATCAGTGCTGTTACCAAGTATACATGAGTCTCCTTCTTCTTCTTCCTTTTTGTATGTAGGATGTATGTTTCTTCTTCAATATTAGCCTCCTAGGTTGTTAAAATTATCGCACCATTTTTTTCTTGGTCTGCCAATACTTCTTCATCCATTTGGTGATTTATATCGTGCTATTAGTACTATTCTATCCTCTACCATTCTACTTTGTTTGTTCCACTCCTGTTACCGTTTTCGCACCCATCTATTATGTCTTCTATATTGCATACTCTTCTTATGTTTTCGGTTCTCTTCCTACCCAACAGATATTTCCCTGATATTCGTCGAAATATTTTCATCTCCGTTGTTTCTAGTAGTCGCCCCGTTTTTGATGTGTCAGGTCTTGTCTCCGCCTTGATATATAGGTCTAATTACTGCTTTATGGATTTTTGTTTTTGTGTCTTGTCTTAGGTGTTTGTTCTTTCAGATTATGTCATTAGGAGATCCCGCCACTTTACTTGCTTTTAAGCTTTGTTGTCGTACTTCTTCTTCAACATCTCCGTAAGTAGTTATATCTATTCCCAGATATCTAAACTTTGCTTCTTGCTTTATTATTTTTCCATCAATTTCGATTTTACATCGTAGTGGGTATTTAGATGTTGTCATACATTTGGTTTTTTCTGCTGATATTATCATATTGTATTTCTTGGCTGTTGTATTGAAGATGTGTGTTAATCTTTGGAGCTGTCTGTCTCAGCGATTAATGCGGCGTCGTCTGCATAACATATTATTTGGATTTCTTTGTTCCCCATTCTGTAACCATGACCTTTACGTACTGCTTGTATTATTTCGTCCATTATTATATTAAAGAGAAGTGGACTTAACGAGTCACCCTGTCTGACTCCACTTTGTACTTATATACACTGTGTTAGTTTTCCATTTATCTTTGCCTGTATTCGAATATGGAAGTAGATATTTTCGATGGTTTGCATAATATTGATTGGTATGTTTCTTTTATACAGTAGGTGTAAGATTAAAGCCTTTGAAAGGTCTATAAAACAAAGATATGCTGGTTTATTGTACTCGGTGGCCTTTTCTGTGATTCGTATTATTACAAATATGACTTCTACGCAGGATCTTGAGGATCTGAATTCTTGTTGTTCATCTGATAAAGTTGTTAGTTTATTAATTTTGTTGGTTAGGACTGTTGTGGTAAGCTTAAGTGCGGTGTTCAGTAGATTTATACCCCTATAATTGTTGGGGTCTTCTTTATCTCCTTTCTTGAACATTGGTATCATTATATTATTAGGCAATATAAGTTTTTGTATAAGTTTTGTCATCTTATGGGTTATACTTTTTACTCTGTATTTTAGAAGCTCGTTGGTTATTCCATATGGTCCTGGTGACTTTTTTTTTGAATGAATTTATGGCTATCTCTACTTCCTGAAATCTATTTCGTGTGTTAATTCAGATACATTATTGTGTTGATTACTATTTTCCTTTCCTTTAAACAGTTCCATCAGGTATCTTTTCCATTCGTTTGCTGGTATGTTATTGTATTCCTTCAATTCTGCCATTTCTTTCCGTTGGTTTCGTATAAATCTCCATATTGTGTACCGTAGAATTCGCTTTCCATCCTTTTTGTAAACTGTTCCCAGTGTTTATTTTTTGTTCTTCTTACCAACTGCTTTAGTTCATTTCGTATTCTTTTATGAGTGTCTCGGGATTCTGGAGTATTTGATGTTTTGTACTTAGTGTAGGCCTCTCGTTTCTCTTTAAATTTCTCTTTTATTTCTTTTCTGAAACATGGTGTATTGTTGTTGTTTCTTTTGTTCAGTATGACTTTGCGTTTTCCTAGAGCTTCTGTGGCTGCTTCTTTAATGTTGTTTTTAACTTTCTCCCAGCTCGCGTTTATATCTTTGATGTCGTCTATTTGTTTTAGCTGTATCTTCTATACTAGCCTCTTTTGGTATATTTCTCTTGTAGAGTCATTCCACAGTGATTCTACATTGAATTTTTCTTCGGTGATTTCCTGTAGAAAATGTTTTGGTTTTTATTTCTCGTAAAAATTTGAGGCTCTTGTTCACGCAAAATTAAAAACATTTTCTACTGCATACATTGTTCCTACATAATTAAATGATTTTTTAAATTTACTAAATATCTCTTTAGTTAGAAGGTTAACTCAATATAGGTGTTTTACAAGTAAAAAAGAATACAAAAACGGCTGGCGATAGAAAATTTTAATACTTGTTATTATAACCGCTTCGGTGCTTTGAGGTACGCAAAAAATGCCGGTGCTTCTAGTGTTAAGATTAAACAGGTAGTTACTCAGCGAAAAATGTCCATGCAAACTAATCGCCACGGGAAAACTTTTGGGTTAATCAGACACAAGTACTTACTTTGATGTATGCTCTCTTATACGTATCCTTTAGGAACCTTACGTAGTTCTTATGAACCCATTTTTCTCCCATACATTTCCATAATACTTGTCTAGGACTTTATCGTATGCCTTCTCAAGATCTATAAATACCAAGCGTAGCTCTCTGTTTGTTCCTTGCGTAAATACAAACTATTTTTCTCCTATCGATGTCTCTTTACTTAATCTTCGCTCTGAAACCTACTATTGGAGGTAAAATCGGTTACCCAGAAAATGAATTCTATTATTTTAGAGATGGAAAAATTGTTTTTGTCTAGTAGTAAGTTATATTATAAAAAAACGGGTGTGGCAGTCCAGTGGGACTGCCGGTAGAAGGTATACTTCTATACGAACGTTCGCCGTTAAAAATTTATATAGGAGTCAATCTGCATAATCATTACATATGTAATGCTATAGGTAAGAGAGAGCAGACCGAGAAAAAGAATTAGTTATATAGGTATATGGTGCATCGTTTGCTGTATATAAACATTTGACCTGTAATAGGAGTATAGTAAATGAAGGATTGTATCAATATTGTAATGAAAATATATGTTTTTATTTTTATATATGTATAAAAGGAGTTGAATGCAAAAAAAAAATTTATACGTACTCTGCAGTAAAATTCATTGTTTATTTTGTTAATATAAAAATTACAATACAATAAATACACTGCAACATAATTCAATATAATAATACAATATAAATTAAAATATAATATTGATAAGTATTTAAAACTGCCAATATACATAACTTACTTTACCAAGATAAAAATAAAAAACCAACAACTCGGATTATGTTGTAAATTTTCATTTTATTTTAAAATTTATGTTTTTTGCGTATATTACATATATTTAATAAGATTAACGTAAGGTTACTCGGATTATGTTGTAAATTTTCATTTTATTTTAAAATTTATGTTTTTTGCGTATATTACATATATTTAATAAGATTAACGTAAGGTTTTTAAATATTTCAAAAATAAAAAAGGAAATTCACAATTGGGATTCGAACTCACAACCACCAGCGTATGAACCAAACACGTAAAGGATTTGCCAATTAGACATGACACTAACGGATTTCAAAATTGACAGTTCTCGGTAAAACAGTGATTATTTTGAAATACAAAAGCCTAAAATAATTATAAACGTTTAATTTTAAATAATACAAAACATATCACATAAATAATAATGTTAATACATATTATATTATCTATAATATTATATATATTTATATATATATACAATATTATATATAATATATATAATATTAAATATATATATATATATATATATATATATATATATATATATATATATATATATATATATATATATACAAAAGGAACATTTTTATTCTAGAGAGAGGAAGAGAGAGAAAATATATTTTCTGCCTCTCTCTTACTTATTATCTTACATTTGTAATGGTTTCACAGATTCACTCTCATGCAAATTTCCAACGTCGACCGTGCGTATAGAAGTATAACTTCAATAAATAAAATCAGAATTTTACCCTCTAATTTTGATAAACATGAAGGTTTTTACTCGAACATTTTTTATGTTTTTAAAATTTATTTCCATCATTTGTAATCCTCATTACTCACTTTTTATCCATTCTGATGTATCCGGGAGAATCCGATTAAAACATAATGATTCCCGATCTCTCAAATTTACTTCGCATTTTCGCCGTGTATGCTTCTTTTGAAGTCAGATTATAATGGCCCATTCCACTCATTAATCCATCTGACAGCTTTTTGTCCCTTTGTGTGTAATCACGAGAACTGTAAGGACTAGAATACAATACAAGGATTTATTTTTTATGGTAATCTTGGAATAATGTGTAAACCCTAAGGTGATTAGTTCTTTTTGGGTCTAAGATAAAAATTCATTTTTCTTCTTGTATGTTCGTACGAACTTTACAATAGAAGGAAAAGTAACAGTAACTGTATAATATGGTTTTTACTCCTCCAGTCACGCTAAAAGAAATGGTGAGATGGAATTTACCCGAATATTACAAACATTGTACCCCTTGATAGGGACAATATTGGGTATTTTTAGTTTGATATCTAAAAAAAATTTGTTTCAAATAAATTACACAAAAATTTAATGACTAAAAGAATATGGGAATTATTTTTGGTGAATCATGATATACAGTACGTCCCAAAAAAGTTTTGATTAGTTCATATTTAGTTTCATTATTAAAAGTAATTTATTTTCTGCCATGAAAATAATGTATTGTGTCATTTTTTTATGTATCATATTTTAGACGGAAACAAAAAGCTTTACGTTTTTTACGAGATTATAGCTCATATTTTATTTATATTCATTGATTAATTTTTGAGACACTTTAGGAATTATTTGGGATTACAACTTGGATTTTTGTAACCAACAAATATGCTGGTTCGAATTTAATAATAATTTGAGGCCAAAAATGCACCCTTTTAAGTACCTTTGTCTACCAGTAAAAAGTAAAGTATTTTAAACGACATTTCAGGTATCTATCCAAAGTTTAAGACCGTTAAGGTAAAATTTGCTATCTTAACTTATATTTCATGAGTACATTTTTATATTGGCATAGAGGGGCTTGATTTTATTATCGACAAGTTTTTTAATTTAATATTAAACTAACTTACAATGCAGTAAGCAATTCTGGTGTAACTCGTATATTTATCAAATAGTATATTTCGTTCTGGATTTCTATTGGATTTTTTATTACTATTTTTGTTTATTTAGTTTAGTTAGCGTGTGTATGTGTGTGTCTTTACGTTACAAAAACTGTAACGGTGGTGAAGACACCGCCATAATATAATTAAGAGCTATTTATAAACAATTTTTTGGTCTGGACTGATAGGAGCCATTATTCCATTAACCAAAGTAAGAGCAATACTTAAGAAGCAAAACAACAAAATTCCACAGCCCAGCCAGCTGAAGAGAGAAAAGGAACAGTCTGCATTTAAGGTAACGTAACAATAAAATTTTACATAGACACACACACTATTCAAATAATTAATAAAATTTCATTTTAACTTTATTTTATTAAAAAATATATAAATCCAGAACATGGTCCTTCGAGGCGGATTTGAAATTAGTTAAATTAATTTTAGTCGATTAAAATAACAAAAAATATTTAAAGAAAAAATATTTCTGGAGGGACGAATCAGTAGATATTATGGTCTGATCAAATATAGGAACCTGGATTGGAGGTGACTTATTTTATATTTATATTTTTCTGAAACCACGATTTGGACATATTTTTTGCTATATCTTACTTAAATAAGTTAATTAAATATTTAGGAAATGTATGCAATGTCTAAAAATAACGAGGTACCAGCATAAAATCAATGGTCCTCTGACTACCCTAGAGAACCTACTGTCTTACTTACTGAAGTCAAAGATGCAATAAAATCGCTAAAGAGAAATAAATCCCCAGGGATTGATTCGATACCAGGTGAAATACTACAGTTATTAGGTAACAAAGGATTAAATACCATCCATTCTGTGTCGCTGTTCGGAATTCAGGAAAATGGCTAGGAAATGGCATGATTGGTGTACCTTAATTTATATCCCGCTACACAAAAAAGGAACTACTACCAGATGTAAAAACTACCGCACACTCTCACTAATAACACATGCTAGTAAAATCTTGTGGCATATCATCAAAAACAGATTAAAAACCTATCTACATTACCAAACACCTCAGGAACAAGCGGGGTTTGAAAAGAGTAAAGGTACACGGGAACAAATCCTGAACTTGAGACAACTCATTGAAAAATCTAGAAAATTTCAAGTACCTATAATTATACGTTTCGTTGACTACCAAAAGGCATTTGCTTGTGTAAGCTGGATAAATCTGTAGTCTATTTTAGTAGAAATGTGCACCTGATGACACATTAAAAATCTGTACCAGTCCAATATATAAACAGTACGACTAGATCAGAAGTTCTCAAACCAATTCAAGACCGAGAGAGGTGTTAGACAAGGATGCGTGTTGTCACCTGTCTTATTCAACATTTATGGTGAACATGTCATGAGGATGGCTTTAGATAGATGGGCCGGTGGAGTAACAGTGCTGGTAGGAAAATCTCCAATTTAAGATTTGCTGATGACACTACACTTATAGCAGCAAATTAACAAGGAATGTTTAATTTCCTGCGAAGAGTTGAGTACGAAAGCAATATAGTTGCTTTTACAGAGTCATCTAACTAAAGTTTTGAAATAAAGATCTATCTCTTAAAATATTAAGATGAGACTGGTGAATGCCCTTGTATTCTCAATATTTCTGTAGAGACTTGAACTCTTCGCGGACGGGAGCGCCAAAAAATTGATACCTTTGAGATGTGGTGATGGAGTAGAATGCCGCGCATACCTTGGACAGCTTATAGGACGTTTCAATTCTAAACCAACTCGAGATTAAAAAAAGGCTGTCCACAATATGTCTGCAACGTAATCTGCAATTTTTCGGTCACGTGGTTCGCAGAGGGGACGATAGTTTGGAGAGATTAATTGTTTCTGGAAACGTTCCGAAGAAAAGATCAAGAGGACGATTACCAACTAGATGGAGCAACCAAATTAAGAATTCAGCAGGAAATTCATTCGAAGCTCTCAGAGCAGCTGAAGATAGAGACCAATGGAGGAGCCGGAGTTTTTACCTTGTTTAAGCTTTTACTTCTTTAAGGGAGGGGTACTCCTCTGTTTTTTTGTTTAAGGAGTAGTGGTGGGGAGAAACTTGTTGAGAGATGTTCGTGTGGAGAAGTAGTTGACTACTAAGAAGCAGGGGGTCAGAAGGTGGTGTGCCTGTGTGAGCGAGATTTCTGAAGAGCACAAAAGGAATTTAGATGAGCTTTGCCAAGCATGCCAAGGAGGTACTTGCAGCGGTTACCAGCCATACAATGGAACGGCTCTTAATCAGCGTTTTTGGCGTGCAGTGTTTCAAGCGATTCAAGAATTTCAAAATACTCATCAGGAAGTTCTTGTCCAGTGTTGTGTAGAAGTTTGGCTGGAGGGAACGGAACTTTTCTTTGAGGAAGCCTGGTGAGTATTTACCCTCGGCGATTGCATGGAGTCTTGTATTTGTTTGGCTCTGTTGTTCAAGCTGGCAATGGTTCTAAGGACATACCTCCTGCTGAGGGATCGGATTCTGTCCTTGATTGGTATTATGTTAGCCAGTATCTATATGTGCGCTGATGGGTATTGCCAGCTCAACCTCATACAGGAGACCAACGGAGAAAAATTGTTAGGGATATTGGAAGAAATCACGATCCTCAGTAATGAAGAAACGACAAGAGAGAAATGCTATGTCCAGGGTTGTTTATGATTTACAACTTAGTGTTCAGACTTATAATTCTTATCGAAACGGGTGATGCTCTAGACTAGAATCAGATCTAATCAGAATTAAAAGAACTCATTCTATGAGAAAAGAAGTTTTGTTAATGCTGACTTAAAAATGTGAGCAGGCACGTTGTAGATTTAGCTGCACATAGTAAGTAATGTTCATCAAAATTTTGACTATAATTTGGTAATTGAATGAATTATTTGTTTTGTATTTGTTAGATTTTATAATAACACACTTTTCTAAAATAAAAATATTATAAGTAACAAACCTAATTCTGCGGAAGTAGACAAATTATTCGTCGAAAACATGTATATATACTGTAATAATATAATATGTAATGCCTATTGTAATTTATTGATGCATTTATTGTGTTTTCAGTAAATGAAATATAATTTATTTAAAGTTGTTTTAAAATAATTAATAAATTAAACGTATAGCCAAATGCACTGATACATAATAACATTACCATCGCATTACGATTGAAATTTAAATCTAAAAGTGCAATCCAATAAAATTTTAAAACTGGCATTTCCAATGATTGCTCTTTTATGCTTTACAAACTTTGATTAAGCTGAAAATATTTAAGTAGTTTCGAAGGTACATTTGGAATTTTTCATCCAGAAGTAATTGAATTAATGCTACAATATTGTTGACCTTAAACGTGCAAAGCTATACGGGAGCTACATTAAAATACATGGCTAATTCAGTTATTTAACAATTTACCTTTTTTTATTCTTAAACTACATTTTCCGTCATTAAATAAGGACGATAATTACAATAAAAGACCCTATGTTGTTGAGAGTCATGCAAAACGTTATAAATACCATGAGCTTTACAACAAAGTCCGATATCTAGCTAGATCATTTAACAAAAAATAATAGACGAAAACCAGCACAATATACATAATGAGAAAGCAATTGCAAATCAGAAGAAAATGCTATCAAAGACTGTATGCTGATAATTAGACTTCGGCAAATATGCAAATAAAAATGTAGAAAATATGCGCATAAATATGCACGTGTTTACCCGAAAATATGCAAATATTTTACAAAATATGCATACAAATAAATAAAAAAATCGTAAAATAGTAACAATTTTATTTAAAAAAAAAAGTGTACATAACTAAATATTTCCTACTATTCATTAAGATTTACATTTATTTTAAGTAACTACATCATTTTTAAGTATGAATAAACTTATTTAGAATTATGGTAACAATAAATGACCAAGTGGTGTTCAAAATTTTCTAACAAAAACTTGTGGCTTCTCTCTGAGTACATATATTTATATATGGAAAAACTTCGTTCAACATCAACTGATGTAACGGGAGCATTTTTCAAAATAACCAAAACATTTGGTTCTAAATTAATTGTTTCCGAAATATTTCCAGCTAGAACACTGACTACTTCAAAAAGAATATGGTAACCTTTATTTTTTTCCATAGTAGCTTCAAATTTTTTTAAAATATCTTTTCCAATATTACCTCTAACGTTCCGACAACATGACGCAAATTCTTTTATTAATGCTGTACTTTCGAACAATGACAGTTTTGGTGATTCTAACTGAGTAATTGTTTTTTGAACAAAATTAAAATTTGATTTTATAAATGAAAGTTCTTGTTGAAGCAAGTTACTCTGAAAAGTTTGTTTAGAATCCAAAAGAGATTGGGAACTTTCATCTGTTAACGTATCAATTATGTTCTTTATTTTAACAAAATGATCTGCATAAAAATTAGCTGCTTCTAACCATGTTCCCCATCGCGTTAAAATAGGTTGTGGTGGAAGAGGAATGTTAGGTAGCATTTCTTTATAAAGTTGAATTCTTATAGGAGATTTAAGAAATACTTTTTTGACACTAGATATCATGGTATTTACAAGAGGAAACTTTTTTCGTATTTCCTCTGCAACTCTGTTTAATCCATGCGCTACACAAGTAACATGTATTAAATCTGGGAAAAATATTTTTAAATTTTGTCCTGCTTTCACCATATAAGGAGCAGCATCCGATAAAATAAGCAGTCATTTATTAGAAGGAATAGTTGTCGGAAGAAAAAAAGTTGCTAATGTTTCTTGTATAAAACGCGAAATTGTTAAAGCATTTGTTTTCTCAAGTTGCTGGTATGAAATAAGATGAGATTTTGGTAAGGTATCTTCTTTAAGAACACCAATCAATAAATGAGCAATATACTTTCCTGAGGAATCAGTGGTTTCGTCTACAGATATGTAAAAATAATTATCTGCAATTTCTTCCTTAATATTAATTAACACCGACGAGTATAGCCCGTTCACATTATTTCTTCTTAGAGACCGATCACTTGGAACATTAAGTTTGCAATATTTTTTTAGAAACGAACTAAAATTTATATTTGCTAATTTTGAAAGCGGTATGTTTGCAGACACTAATGCGCGACACAAGTCTTCATTAAAAGTTTCTTGCTCATCTAATTTTTTTGAAGTAGATTGGAAACATTTAGCTATTGAAGTTTGATGTTTTCCTCCTATTTTTCCTTTTTTTGCAATGTGTGAAGCAGTTCTCACATGTTGGTCTATCTGAAATTTCTTCTCACATGCTATCTATAAATAAAAATAAAAACCTTTATTTTAACCCAACCTTTAAAATATAAAAATATACAAGGTGTTTTTGGTTAATCAAATAACTGGTTTGAAAAAAAAAAAACACTCGCTAAGTATTTTAAATGCAGTCTTAATCCACAAATTAGTTTTTGTTACTAACCATTAGTACATCATATAACTTATTTTAACATTCAACAAAAGTTTTTGTTTTGTTAATTCAATTACAATAAAAATAATTGTGTTTTAGAATAGCTGACTTCATAAAAAAAAGTAAAGGTGAAAAATTTTTCTAAATACACACCATTGTATTGTACCATGGACAATTTTTTCTCACTAAAGGAAGCTATTTTTCATTTAAAAACAACCTACGAGTACTAAATTTCAAATAAATACGTTTATTGGTTTTAAAGTTATTGTTGTTATTATCTAAAAGAATTTAATTTTTTTTAATTTTAACACCCTGTATCTCGAAAAGTAAATAAGTTTGACCCCTCATTAACTATATCGTTTTGTTCAATTTTTCGAGAAGTATCTACAGTCAAACGTTGTAAGTGTCATTTGGAAACACCCTGTATGTATGAAATATTAGATATTTAATAGAAAATATTAGATACTTACAATTTTGCCACAGACTGAACAGTAGATTTTTCCCATATCCATAGACAGCTCTTTATAAGGTTTAATCCAAGTTGAAGCACTGGTTGTTTTAGGCATTATAAAATCACAATCTTCCTTTTTGTTACGCACAACGAGTGTTTACGCTTTGAATATCAAAACAAAAATGATTTACAAATCTGAGCATCAAATTAGAAATGTTTAGGTACCTAATTCAATAAACTGGGAGATTTTGGAAAATCCCTAAATTAGGAACAAAACTATTAGCCGTTTACCTGCTGTTAAGATACAATAAATTGTAGATAGATTTGGGGATTAGATCATAAAATGCAAATGAGCGAACCCTTAGCGATTATCCAATAACTGAATGCCTCAGTGCACAAGAATATTCAACACATTAAAAAGATTAGAGGCTTTAAAGTAGTAAATAGTTTCATATACGTAGGGTCTCTTATAACAAATGATGACAGATATATATGTAGAAGAAGGTTTTTTATTACAAAACCAGCTATGATGAAACTGGTAATAATTCGAAAAACTCGGCCATGTTAGTGCACACAAAGTTAAGGCTGGTAAGAACAATAATTTTTCTCATAGCCACAGAGACCTCCAAACGTACCCTGAGAAAAGCAGATAAAAATAAATTAAAGTCTTTTAAGATTTGGCTATACCGCCGCATGTTAAGAATATTCTAGGTTAAACATCAATATTAGAACAACTCAAAGTAAAAAATGGATCGACTGTATTTCGGACCCATTGCTAGAAGATCAGGTTCGATGGAAAAACTGATAATCGAGAAAGAGTTAAAAAAAGACCTAGGAGAAGATTTCTAAACTATTGGGTGGACGAAGTCGAACAACTAGCTCAGGACACAAAAGAATAGAAGGAAATTGTGACAAAATTATAAAAATTTTATGGTGTCACCAAATCAATATACGGCATTATTACTGACGAGAAGAATTCTCAGTTTGCTCTATCTTAATAATAAGTGGGGATCGCTTTTGAAGTGTATAAGCGAGTGACACTCTTGAACCAAATTTATAGTTCAGGCGTATTACCCAAAGAGTGGTTAACATCTATTTTTATTTGTCTCACTAAAAAGAAAAACGCAAGAGGATGCAGCGATTACCGCACCATTAGCTTAATGTCTCATATGCTAAAGTTACTACTTAAAGTCATCCATAACCGAATATATCACAAACTTGACATAGACGTTAATAATACACAATTTGGTTTTCGCAAAGGCCTAGGAACACGTGAAGCTCTTTTTTCACTTAATATACTAATACAAAGATGCCTGGACGTCAATCAAGATATATACGCATGTTTTATTCACTATAATAAGGCATTCGGTAAAGTACGACATAAACAATTAATTAATGTCCTGAAATCAAAGAAGATTGACTACAACGACCTCAGGATCATATCAAATTTATACTATAAACAGCGATCAAAAGTACGTGTTAACGAACAGCTGTCAGAAGAAATTGAAATTAGATGTGGAGTAAGACAGGGATGCGTATTGTCGCCAATTCTTTTTAATGCCTACTCCGAAGAGGTCCTGAAAAAAGCTCTTGAGGGTGAAACAGCTGGAATAAAGGTAAATGGAGTTCCCATTAACAACATTAGATATGCGGACGACACTGTGATCTTAGCCGAAAATATTGAAGATCTTCAGAGACTGGTCACCAGAATAGCAGAGTATGGAAAAGAGTATGGTCTAACAATGAATGTCAAGAAGACGAAATTTATGAGAATATCGAAAACTCAAAGAAATAACGAGAATCTTCTACTAAACGGAACCAACGTCGAACAAGTGGACAAATATGCATACCTGGGAACAATGAATAACTCCACAAATGATTACAATCAGGAGATCAAAATAAGAATAGAAAAGGCTAGAGCAAATTTCAACAAAATGAGAAGAGTGCTATGTACCGGGGATTTAAAACTGGAACTAAGAGTTAGGTTGGCGAGGTGCTATGTTCTCGCGACTTTATTTTATGGAATGGAATCTTGGACCTTGAATGCGACATCAATGAAAAAACTGGAATCATTTGAGCTGTGGGTGTACAGAAGAATTTTGAAAATATCATGGACAGAACACGTCACAAACAAAGAGGTTCTGGGAAGGATGAACAAAGAAATGGAAATTTTAAATACAATAAAAACAAGAAAATTAGAATATCTCGGACATATTACACGTGGAGAGAAATACACCTTGCTCCAACTGATTATGCAGGGAAATATTCAAGGAAAGAGAAGCATAGGGAGGCGTAGAATGTCATGGCTGCGCAACCTGAGAGAGTGGTACGGATGTACATCAAATGAATTTTTCAGAGCAGCCGTCTCAAAAGTCCGAATAGCTATGATGATTGCCGACCTCCGCCGCGTAGATGGCACTTGAAGAAGAAGATCGCTTTTATGGTTGGTTTCTTGTATTCATTAACTATGATCATTTTTATTTCCTTGTACTTATTTCTTTTAACTTTTTCCTCTATTATGAGTCGTAGGAAGTTCTATTTTTTTCTTCTATAAAAATGTCCTAGATAACTTATTTTTCCGTATTTAAAAATGTTTAGGAGTTCTAGGTTAGTTCCGATCGTTCATAGCACCTCATTACTGGTCACGTGCTGTGTCCAATAGATTTTCAGCATCTTTCAGAAAATTCACATTTCAAAATGTCACTATGAAATTTGCTTATCATAATCGTATTTTTATACCTCGTGGCTGAACAACACAAATTAATACCAAGCCTATTTATTTTTTCTGCAAAGTGAATATTGTTACAGAGAAAAATTTCTTTTCACTAAAATAGACTTACATTGTTCTAAGGTTTGATGTTGCTTAAATTAGATTTGGCGTTTACCCAATTCAGGATCTTTACTATTAAGAGTTAAATTCATTTCTAATTGGCTCTATTTTGCACATAACTTTCGGCATAATTTGTTGTGTTGTAAATCCATGCTTTATAATTTCGATAATATAAAAATCAGAATTGTCCATTTCACAACTGTCAAAAATTATAGTGGTGAAGAGGATTACCATGCTTGGTTGTATTGGATCATTTTTTGAGGTGACCGTCAAAAAAATCCAAGTTAGGGATTGCTTAATTGCAAGTATTAGAGGATAAACCGGTTTTATTAGCCTTCTCTAGGCATGTGGGTATCTCCTGGATATTTCCTAAGTTGTAGTAAGCAAAAATCGACATCTATTTCCGCATCTAAAAATCAGTTGAGAAGTTGAGTTGCTTACCAATCATATTATATATTCAATAGTTCATATATTCAATCAGCAGTATGGAACAGTACTCCAATCATCCCTATTAGGATAGAAGGAAAAAAATATCCTAAAGAAATCAGAGCCCCAATTTCTGAAAAAAGAAAAATACGTCGTAAATGGCAACAAACCAGATCTCCGAAAAATAATACAAGTTTGAATAATGTATCACAACATCTCAAGCGGAAAATACAACGCATCAAGAATAATTCGATTGGGATATACCTTAGCGAGTTCATAAGTGAAAAAAGTAGTGAATATTCTCTCCGGAAGGCCACCAAATGGCTTAAAAGACCTACACTACATAGCCCATTAATTAGAAATACTGATGGAAGCTGGACTCGAACCAAGCCCAAAAATCTAGTCGCAATGCACAGCATCTCGCAAAATACATTCCAACCAAACAAACGAAATGAATTGGTCAACTTGGTGATCTTTTTGATAAGATTGCAGTGTAAAAGGGCTGTTTGATTAGTAAAAAAACTCTATGTTCCTAGTTAGCGGTTTTAAATAAACTTACGAACAGGCAAGTTATTTATTTTTCAATTAAGTGACTTAGGGAATGTTTTTATATATAATTTTTCAATTATTACAAACTTTATTAAAATATGATTAGTAAAAATTTTTACTCTTCTGTTGGATGAAGAGAATTATAGTAGATGAACATTTTGATTTCCCACCATTCTTCTCACACAATTTATAAAAAAATATGGGTAGTATAATAATATGTAGCCGTTCCCTTTATTCAATTATCCCTCATTCTGACAAGATAATATCAAAGTAGAAAATTATGTAAACGCTTGTTGAAAATTGCGCAACATTATAACCCCAGAAGTAATTTTCGGAGAAAACTCGTTTTCCCGTAAATTTATTTTATATTTCCGCGGTAGGTGGTTATTATTTTCTTTGTATTGTTGTATGCAGCCAGTTCATTTTGGAAATGCTTGTTTGTAGAAAAACAAGCCATTATTATTTTTATGGAATTTTATATCGTTGCAGAAAATTCTTAAAAAATTGAATTTATGAGAGTACACATTTCTCGTAAAGTTATAATGTATACTATCATTACCAAGTTCATTTTGTTTTATAATTTACAACAAATTTATTACTATCTAGATTATCGTGGTTATTTTGTCAAAAGAGGGCGATCCGGTCTTACGGAACTTGAACAACTATTCGTAAAACCCTTTTGGTCGATTCCGCAATATCCTGTTGTGAAATATTCAGCGTCAATACAAAACTTTGGTAAAGCGCGGGAGTGGCCATCGAACGAGGGATTTAACTTCATCCTAGTTTCAAATTAATGCGACGAGAAACTTAATTGCTAGTAGAATTAGTATTAAAAAAAAATCTAAATGTAATAAATAAATAACTTTGGTGTTTGACTATATTTTGTATTGCAAGTACAACTAAGGTCACAATTATTGTACTCCTACTGTGATGTTGGGAGCTAGGGTGGAGACATATTATGTCGGAAGTATGTTAACGCTTCTATAATTTCTTCCCAACGTCAAACACAAACAAATTTTTGAAAAATAATACTTCTTCTGTTTATAATAATAATACAATAATAATATAATACTTTTTCTTGGTCTGCCAATACTTCTTCGTCCATTTGGTGACTTATCTCGTGATATTCGCACTATTCCATCCTCTGTCATTCTACTAATGTGTTCGTTCCACTCTTGTTTCCTTTTTGTCACCCAATTATTTATGCCTTCTATATTGCATACTTTTCTTGTATTGTCGCTTCTCTCCCTATCCAAAAGACTTTTCCCCGATATTTGTCGAAATATTTTCATCTCTGTTGTTTCTAGTAGTCGTCTTGTTTTAGATGTGTCAGGTCTTGTTTCCGCCGTGTATGTTAATATAGATCTAATTGAATGAAATCGTAGGCTTCCACGGCCAGAGTCAGAATTATAGTTTATTCGTCTTCCGGGTTTGGACCGTGTCATTTGTGAGTGACCCAAAAGTGGGTTCATCTCGACGTTTCGCTACAATTGTATGTAGCTTCTTCAGGAGAACAAAAAAGGGAAAAGAAAACAAAAGACAGGAGAATGGGTAGTTAGCAACGGTAACTCAGTTACTCAACGCAACCAGAGGCGAATACTAACTACCAAGATGGGCATATGGTCACAGTAACTCAACTACTTAACGCAGCCAGAGGTGAAAACCAAATGCCAGGACAGGGATTCACGTCCAACAGCTCAGAACACTAACGCGTCGAGAGGCGGGGAGTGCATCAGACGATTACTCCGCTACGGCTCTATTTATAGTCGCGGTGACCTGTCGTGTCGGGACGTATCGGCACACTCCGTGACGCGAACGTCAAGAAGCGCGCGCTGGCCAATCATGTGGCTGCATCGTGGTAGCGGGACCGGACGGCGGCTCTAGACTGAGATTCCAGATGGGAGACAAGTAGTATCCTTCCTCTCGATTGATATTATGTGGATTTTTTCGGATCTCTAGAGATTCGCGGATTTTCCTGGAATAAAAGAAGGGGCTCTTAGAAATAATATGGGTTTTTTCGAACAATATGGAATGGCCGGTTTCTTGGCAGTGTTCTGCAACTGCAGAATGGGAGAAAAGACCTGATCGAATGCATCTTTGATGCTCTTGAATTCGAGTTTTGACGGTCCTTAGGAGAGGGTAGATATTGTGAGATTTTCTTGGGTGGTCGACAAGTAGTCCTGATACCTTCTTTGCGAAGAATTTTGCCAATCCTATCAGTGACACTTCGAATATACGGAAGAAAAGCCACAGGAGTATTACCCGAAGATTCTGAATTTGTCGTCCTAGGGTGTAAAGGGGGATGTAGATGTCGGTGTGTAATATTTTGAATTGTGGACTTGGAGTAACCGTTGGCGACAAGGGTTTTTTGCAGATGGCCAAGTTCTTCTCTAAGGTTGTCAGGTTCAGAAATCGAAATGGCCCGATGGATGAGAGAGTTGATCACAGAATTCTTTTGGGCAGGATGGTGGTGTGATGAAGCATGTAGATAACGATTCGTGTAGGCCGATTGGGTCACTCTGTTTATAGAAAAAAGTAGTTAAGTTACTGTGACCATATGCCCATCTTGGTAGTTAGTATTCGCCTCTGGTTGCGTTGAGTAACTGAGTTACCGTTGCTAACTACCCATCTTCCTGTCTTTTGTCTTCTTTTCCCTTTTTTGTTCTCCTGAAGAAGCTACATACAATTGTAGCGAAACGTCGAGATGAACCCACTTTTGTGTCACTCACAAATGACACGGTCCAAACCCGGAAGACGAATAAACTATAATAGATCTAATTGCTGCTTTATAGATTCTTGTTTTTGTATCTTGTCTTAGGTGTTTGTTCTTCCAGATTGTGTCATTAAGAGATCCCGCTGCTTAAAAAGAATACACTTATTGAAACTATAAGACTTATTACAAAATAATTGAGGCATGTCCCCTGACCTGACATCGATAAATTCTAAATATAGCAGTGATTTACTTTAAATGCAAAATATCTAATTCATACCTAACTAAAGGGGTCACGGTTTTAGTCACGCATTTCTGTTGTGTTATCGGTTTTGAATTATGTAAGATTATGACAGTGAAATATGTCGTAAGTGGGTTAATAAATAATTTACATTAACAATTATTTTATAACAATTTAAAATTCCTTGTTCCCTATTAGAGGCACGTAGATACGTCACGCTACCCTATTATTTAAACAACTGTACTAGAAAAATTATAGCAAGTTTATGGATTCAAGTCAATATTTTTCATTGATACCAAGCTAGAGATGCATTTATAGATTTTGGAAAAGAAACTCACACATTTAAGACGGTTTTCTTTCTGATCTTTGGTCAAAATACGAGGAACTCTCTATTACCGACACTTTTCGATAATCAAAATTATCTGAAATTATTAATTAAGTCTTCTCATATCATATTCCGATGTTTTCTGTAGTTTTCCATATTAAAAAGAGGCTTCTTTGGCTCTCACACCGTCTAAGGGATACATTCACCTGTCTACTACGGTATCAAAAAAATGAGCTTGAAACCTAACTAAAATTTAGGGGATAGTATATGGAGAAGGAGATGATAAATTAGAGAAGAACTAGCAAAGAAGTTATAATAAAAAGAATGGCTTAGCTCAAAAGAACACAGAGACACAAAACCTCAAGCACGAATTCGGGCTAGCCTCACTACACTAGAATTTGGCTTTGAGATAAGGGGAAAAGAGATCTTTTAACCAAAAGAATACAATATAATAATGCACCGGAAAATCTGGAACTATAAAAGGGGTAAGATAAGAGAATATACGGAGATGCCTAGGAAAATACTGAAATGGGCGCCAGCTAATTTCTGAAGGAAATTAACGAAAAAAAATAAATGAAGTTATGAACAACAAGGAATAAAGTACTTTTGATTTAATACCCTGTAATAATGTTTAAAAACCGAAAAGACACTATTGACCTTGTTCTGCTATATTATAACTGTAAGCAGGAACTGAAATAAAAGCAAAACTACTTGTACAAAACAACTATATTTATAATATTAACAACTAACAAAACTCACCTACATATATATATATATATATATATATATATATATATATATATATATATATATATAGAAAATATAATTACAGTAGTGGGGCTACGGTATGCGAGGACCAAAAAGCCACGACAAAATGAAAGATCCCCACTACTGGGCCAAACAAAAAGGTGTATTAGTAAATATATAATCTAAGTCCATGGGAGAAGCGAAATCTTAACACTAAGGTTAGTTACTAAAGTTAAATCCCAGATAGGTAAGGTAGGGAATATAAATACTAAAAAAAACCGTGACGGTTATACAAAAGAAACTACCTTACCTAACAAATATACGACTAATATGTGTCGAAGCAGCTAAACACCAGATCTATGTGTAAGTGTTATGCTTACACATAGATGCTGGGAGATATCTAAAGTGATCAAGTGTGATGAGTATGGCCAACAGACTCGGAAAGATATATATATAATTTTTAAAAAACCCTGATACATAAATTTCTTCCCTTTCCTTTTAAAACCCGCTATACAAAAATCATGAACCCCTTCCCTATCAATGAATCTAATTTAATTAATTAATAAATATTTACCTAACTTTTTATAGCTGATACAAAAACTGTAATAAGTACTAACCTTGGTATATGCATATACAAAGTTGTAAATTACAAGAAAAACCTTAACCCTGAGAAACTTGTTGTTAATGTCTGTCACAACACTACAGCTGTCCTGGTTACGTCCCCTTAAGACTCTGACGGTCCTTGGGGCTCCGAAAAAAAAAAACGAATCAAGAAGAACGCTGTGGTTCTGGAGACAATCGGTTCCTGGTTACCAATGGGTTGAAGTAGGTGTTTGGTTAAACTACTTCTAATATTAAACGTTATCCTAATCGGGTGAAATCTACAAAAAATAACATTTAGAGAAACATCAAGGCACCCAAAGATGACTGTCAACACATACTCTTACATCGAATTACCACAATAAACAAACATTTTATTTCATCAGCTGACTGTCATCCTGTCTATTTATTGCGTCTGCGCATTTAAAGAATATCTAGTAAATTAGGCATGAAAGTTTTTATACCGAGTAGGTATACAAAAAAAAAACAGAAAAAAACTAATTAGGTGTCTGATAAATTTACGATCTAGGCTCAAGGCCACATGATACATATGAGAAAACTCGGATTTTACACTTTTAATATTTCAAAAGACAATGAAAATATCAATAAAATGATAGGCCTATAAAACTAAATGATTTAATTGCTCACCTGGGTTTTAAATAATTATTTCGGTAGATTTGGAAGCCGGGTTTTAAATAATGATTTCGGCAGATTTGGAAGCCGGGTTTTTCAATCAAGATTCTTTATCATTTGTTCCAATTTCTCCCTTGATGTTCGGGGAAAACATTAAATCCAATCCCAGATTTTCTACCCGATTTTAAGACAAAAAAAATGCCGGTTAAGGCTTGGAGAAATACACCTCTCTGTGTGAGTTGTTGGCCAAAACTGCCTTTAGCCGAGCACCTCTTGATCACTTTAGTTTGCGCATCGTATCGTCTATTACCCATAAACGTTTCATAAACGGGATTCTGAGGGGTTTTAGGATTTTAATAATAAATTATATTAATTAATTATATGTTAGCAGTTGTGACTGCTACAAGCTCTGGTGGGGCTCCTTCGGAGTTATCGAGCCCTAAGCAACTTGTTAGCGAGAAAAAAATGTTCGCACATAACTGGACATCGAAAAAAATACATCTTTCTGCATGGTCGTATAGAGATGTTCGGACCCAGCTTTTTTATGTTTTCTATGAAGTTCTTTGGTATGACCCAGTAGTATAGAGAAAAGATACTGAATGGATTCTTTCCATTCTTCTAAATGGATTACTGTTGTTGGGTATCTCCACATCAATTAATGATTTTGTCTTGTTAATGTATTAATTAATATGAAATTTGATCTAAGTATAGCTTGTAGTTGTCATTCTCAAGAATATTCTCAGAAATGTATTGGTAATATGGGAGATGGTTGGTTTGGAGAAGTCCCAATTTGCTAAATCTCTTAATGAATGATTTTTCTGGCCATACCGGTTCTTATATTCATTTGCAATACCTGAAACCCCAGATTAGAAGATAACTGGGTTTCTTGGGCTTAATACCCATACCGGCATTTGTTGTTTTGGCAAAAAGTGCGCAGTAACTACATCTTACAGGACACCAAATTCCATTGCATATATTAACCGGTTTCAGAGCAATAAATAAATTGTCAGTTTGCAAGAACATACATTTATATAGCAAACTGTATTATTTTCTCATTCAGAGTCACCCGCTATAGTTGGTCGCACCTATTTATTAACACCCTGTACATTAATCAAATAAAAATTATTTAACTGACCTAAAAACCGACCCTTTGCAGCTCTTTAACTCAGAAATAATTGAATTCTGGGTCTTGGGGCAATGAAAACTTTTGATCAGCATGATCTAAGATATCAGTGAAGACTAGGGACTACAAATAACAAAGAAGAGCACAACTTAAAGGAAAATGTATACAACCACATGTTATACTGGGATAGATAGTTCTGTGATGACGGATTGACTAGATACAATTTTCTAAAATTCTATGTGAAGAAAAATAGACTATTTATCTAAAATAATACAAAACAAACTGTCTGTTCTCTAAACACTTCTAAGAACACATATAAATCTAAATTTCGTAATCTTCAAGATTTTTATGCAGTACATTGCTGTACAGTTTTTTAAGAACTGTGTTTATTTTGTAGCGGATTTACCGACTACCGAGGAATCATCTATAATGCAGATTTAATCAGTAAGTCGCTTTCAGCCACAAGAAATATCGAGTTGCATCTGCAACAATTTAATCGACTACTAGGAACTTGTATTGCCAGTTTAATATTTCAACTTACAATGATTAGGTTATAGAAATATCCAAAGAATATTATGTGTAAATGCAGGATTTCACAACATTAGTGAAGCATTTTTTTGAGAAGCTAAAATTTTTTTTCACGAATTTTGGTAAAAACTTCCTGTTTTATTTTGATACACTTAGCAACAGGTTATACACCATTCGAATTCTCTACAAATGTACAAAACAACATAGAAACTCTATACAACTTTGACGACTATCCCGTGAAACTGAAATACAGATTACGAGGAGCCATAAAAGATGCCAGAGAAACATTAGCATGGTCAAAATACATTAGAATGAAAGCAATTGATGCCAACACAAGCAAAATAACATATAAGCTAGAAGAAAAGGTATTTTTCAAGAACGAGTCAAATTCAAAAGTTAACTCTTTGTTTTCAGTTCTATACAGTGTTATTAAGGATAAAACATTTAACATGATTATTAAGAAAAATGACAAACATGTAATCATTCATAAGAATAATGTTACGAGCTTTGTAAGGAGCTATCGCCAGCGTTTCTCTAACGCCCCGGGAGCAGTCACTCCCACCTTTAAGTTCTACTTTTATTAATGCGCGCTGGAGGAGATGAAAGGCAGGAAAAGGTATAAAACAGCAGCGCGCAAGAAATAATTGAGTTGCTGATCTGGTGGGAACTCCACCGGGCATTTGGGTGTTGACCAAATGTCAACTATCCGGAGTTCTATCAAAGTGTTGATCTGGGAAAAACTCCATTAGCCCTAGGGTGTTGACCAAAGTCCAACAGCTTCCGCTAGAGTGCTGAACTAGTGGCAGCTCCAATGCTCCAAACCAGTCGTAGGCACGTGTCTAAGTTCATGCGTCATGCTCGTCTTGTACGGACCCTGCTGCACGAGCGATTGTTCACCGCGATATGTATTTAGTTCAATTTGTATACAATGAGCAGTTCAAGTGATGAGGAGGACATTGTTATGTTTTTGTGGTACCAGCGGATGAAAAGGAAAAAACGTAGATTATGGGTGCATCCTTATATTGAACGCAATTTTCATAAACGGTTATTTGTTGGTGCAAGAGAACTGCAACAGGATGACACTAAATTTTTATCATTTTATAGAATGTCAAAAGAATCATACACCACTCTAGTAAGAATGGTTAGCCCAGCTATTCAATATGCGGATACCAATATGAGGGAATGTGTGAGTGCAGAAGAACGCATACTTATAACATTGAAGCAAGAGAATATAATACAATATAATATACAAGATAATATAATACAATTTATTCAAGTACTAGCAGGTATACATGAATATTATTATTAGCAATAAACACGCTAAACACTTAAAAATTAAATACAAAATAAAAAATGATCTTAAAACGAAATTTAAAAAATCATTAAAAAATAAAATACCTAATATCTAATATAAAATATTTAATATCTAACATAATAATAATTATATATAATAAATCTATTAATAACAGGGTTAAATTAAAAAAAAATTAATATGAACCCTCTTGAGTGGGGTGGGATGATTTAGATGGCTGCTGTGGTGTTGGTGGAGCCATCATTCCTAAATGGGAATATTCATAGGGAAACCCTGCTGAGCTTGGATAAGCTTGTGGTGGCCCAAATCGCTCAACAAGGTTTTCCAAAACCTTATCCGCAAGATTCAACGTCTTCTTCTTTAAATTCCTCACCTGCTTGTCATTCATCTGGATGAGGTCTGGCATGAGACTTAACAAAAAATGCTTTATGCCTTCTTCCCGGCTGTTTTCCTTAGTGGCGAGTTTGGCCTTCTTTGCCGTAAAGTAAGCCGAAAACGCCTGCTCTGCGTCTTCTGAAGCTCGTCCCAATTTGCTCTTCCTAATTGGATAGCCATGAGGTCCTCTTGAGCCAATACTTACTTTAGTCGTGGCTCGGTCCTGTTGAATAGGTGCATAAGGTGCATTTTTGGAGAAAGTAATTTCCTAGGACGCAAAATCTTCTGTTGAGAGAGAGATTCCTTCCTCCTGGTCAACTTCGACCTCAGGTGTTGAGGACGAAGAAGGTTGAATCTTTTCTGGCAAACTTCCGCTTGAGTTTCCAGCTACCTTGATAAAAGGGATGGCAAATTGCATGGCATCCATCAAGTAGTAAAGTTTTTTTTTAGAGCCACCACTACCACTGGGCTTTGGTTTAAGGTTTTTTGCAAACGTGCTTCTTAAATTCCTCCATTTTTCTTTGCATTCGTTAACTGCAATATAAAGAAATAAATAGATATAGAATATCGCTGTGTTTGAATAAAAGATTTATAACAATTTTTTTTTATTTTTTGTTTCAGGTATTTGGGTACAGGTTGTACATTCGTTTCATTAGGACTGTACTTTTGCCGAGGAGAAACAACAGTTAGAAAAATAGTGGCGGAAACGACCAAGATTCTATGGGATACACTGAAAAATATCTACATGCCATGCCCATCTAGTAAACAATTGCCCAACATTTTCAGACCCTTTGAAACCTACCAAATTGTATAGGAGCTTTAGATGGCAAGCACATCCGCAGAGAAAAATTACCTAATTCTGGATCGGCTAATTTCAATTATAAATCCTACCATTCAATAGTATTACTAGGATGCTGCGATGCTGATGGTCTTTTCACCATGATTGAAACTGGATATGCTGGTAGAAATAATGATGGAGGTATTTTCACAGTCTCGAAAATGAAAAATATGTTAATGAATTCACAACTTGACATTCCACCGAATTGTAAGCTTCCATTAGATGATGATGACGACTGTTTGTTTCCATATTACTTGGTAGGAGATGAAGCCTTTCCATTGTCACGATATTTACTGAAACCTTACTCAAAACGTATTCTTGATAATACAAAACGTATTTTCAACTACAGGTTAAGCCGGGGTAGAAAAACAATTGAATGCGCGTTCGAAATGATGACCGAAAAATTCCAAGTAACTACTTAGCACAGCGATACGTTGCAGAGATACTGAAAAAATTAATAATATTATAAAGCGTGTTTGCGTGCTACATAATTATGTTCGTTATTAACATACACAACATGCTACTACAGGTTTTGCGAACGTCCCAACTCGAGATAAAATAAACCATTGTTCTACTGCCAATGCAATTAGAGATTATCTAGCACACTACATTTAACTTCATCCGCTGCATTCCCTTGGCAATGGAATTACTGTATTTAAATGATTATTTATACCTTTAACTTTATAATTGTTTAATTTGTATTTTTTTTTTAATAATTATAATTAAAATTGTTGCAATAGAATTAATTGTAAAATAATAGCTTTTCTGATTGTGTATGTTGATGATACTACATATTAAAGGCTTTTAATACTGTATGCATTCTTGTGTGCCTGTGTGAATACCTAAATTATGAGAAAAGAAGAGCGATAGGAGATTCTTAGCAGACATATTCATATTAGTTGCTATTTGATTCCAGTATAATTATACAATTGTGGGTATTTTTTCACTTCCCCAACGAATTTTATATTAAACACCTAGAAACAGAAATTCAAGTTTTCAGAATTTTATATTACAAACAATATATTTTCACAAAGCTAGTAGTACTACAAACAACGAACTTAATATTCGCTGATCTTAAAAAAAACTTCCTAAAATTTATTTTATGGCAAATAACAATAAAAAACGAAGGAAGCAAATGCAATAATCTTACCTCCATGACTGAAAACGTGCGTCTCACTCGAACTTTCTCGTGCGCTACCGATCGCAAGTGATGAGAGTCGTACAAGACGAGAAGATTGGCAATTCTAGACGACCACTAAACGCCTCGTCTGTGGAGCTCAATATGGAGCTCAATGCAACAACGAAGGAACTTGGGCGGTGGAGAGAGACCTACGCGATTGAAATCGAGTCGACCACTTCGAGCGTCGACCCTTGTGCGGACGGCCTTAGAGTGTTGATCTGAGACGTACCCGTTAGATTGCTCAGTGTTGATTAGTCACTTCCCGCTCCTTGCCGGATCTAGTGTTAACCATCTGTCCACCTCTAGCTTCTGAAGCTTTCTTGTGGCATGTCTAATTTAAATATTATGTTTAAATGGGAATAGGTCATAATTGATTGTATTAAAAATTACATTTTTAATCAACAAATGTTTATTATATTGTAAACAAAAATGTTTATTAGCATTTCCTCTCATTTTTCTTTGGTCCCGGGAGATTGTAAAGTATCCACACATATATTTTTATACGCACATTAAATTTAATGTTAGAATAGAACCTTAAAAATAACTTAAATTAACAGGTTAAGTGTCATCATATTAAAAATTTTAATGTCTTTATTTGCCGATCACTTCTTTGTTTTTAGTATTTTTTATCTTTTTAAGTACATATTTTTATTACTTTCTTTAACTATGAAATTAAAATCTGACACTCCAAAATGCGAATTTTGGTCAAAATTTCATTTTTCAAAATATGACTTGTCTATTCCTGTTGATAACGTGTTGGCAAATCTAACAAGGGAAGGCGCCGTCGCCGTGGCTTGAGTTTTTCTTGTCAGTACTTAGATAAGTGCGGTACAATGCAGTCATACGAGAACGATCAACAAAAACTTGAAAAATATTGGCAAGAAATTCTGTCAGGTGAAGAATCGGATGAGTTTGGTATACACGTATTTTTCGAACTAACTGATTCTAGTAACAGTGGCAATAAACTGAATACCAAATCGTTGGGACAAGATGTGTCGGCGTCCACCAGCAAAGAAAAAGAATATACGAATTTCGGAGGACGTGTTGAAGCTGCTATAGAATCTGTCATTGCCCAACATTCTGAAGTCTCCGAACAGAACATTTTAGAACAACCAATAGTATTCAATGCAATGAATAAAGCTATTGTCTGGAGGCCGGTCAACAGCTAAAATTTACAGAAACTTAGATTTGAAGACTATAATTCATTTGAGGACACGTTTTCATACAAAATTATACGAAAACTTCTACAATAAATCGCCCTTGCAGTTCTATGAATATTTTGTAGTCGATGGTCTTTTATCCCAGAAACTAAATTCCATATTTTCCATATCTAATTAATTTTCTTAAACTAATTTTGATTTTTTTTTTAATTTTTAGGTCGAAGAAACAAATCGTGTCAGGAAAGAAATCAGAAAAAAAGCACACGTATTACCGCGTGGCACAGCACTGATGTCGCCGAAATAAAACGATTCCTGGGAATAGTTATATGAATGGGATTATGTTATTTTCACTGTTTTCATTAGTACTGGTCAAAGAATAATCTTTATGTGAATAATATCAAAATAGTAATTTATTGTGAAAAACGGTGCATTTCAACGATAATTTAGTAACAACAGACGACCATTTGCAGAATATCGTTCCCTTGGTTAGCAGACTGAAGGATAAATTCAAGGCTGCCATCGTTTCAAGGGAAAACGTGTGCATTGACGAAACTTAAGTGTCTTTTCAAGTATATTGCCAACAAGAGGCACACATTTGGGACTAAAAATTATTTAAACTTGGTCTAGAAGGTAGTTATACCTACGATTTTAACGTATGTATATCGTGAAAAAGAACATGCTGAAGCTAGTACCGTACCAACAAATGTAGTGACGAAACTTATGGATGGACTGCTGAACACTTGCGATTGATGCGCAGAACTACTACAGTTCTGTCACACTTGCACATTAACTTCTACACCAAAAACCTTATATGATTGGTGCGCTACGTGCAAACCGCAAATATAATCCCAAAAACGTCATTTCCAAAAAATTAAAAGTAGGCGAACATGTAACTGAGCAAAGTAATTCGGGCATCGTTGTACCCGACAAAATTCGCTGACGAAATGGTGACAATGCAGAAGGCACGCAGTGATGTAAAGCCAAATAATGTCATCGAATATAATAAATATAAAAGCTTCATTGATATATCAGATCAAATGAAAAGCTATAAGTCGCCAATACGTAATGGAACAAAAAGGTATAGAAAATTATCAGTGGAGCTCTTGACTGGCGCAGCACTTATAAATGTCTAGGTATGCCTATCAAAGCATTGCCAATGACATCATGACGATTACCAAATTCAAGTAAGAGGTAATTCGTGGCCTATTAGGAGATTTTATTGTCACACAAAATAAGAACGCAAAACTATCGTCTATATTTTTTTAAAAGTACAGCATGGAGAATCTGTTGAGTTAGTAGCCGTAGTGGAAGCAACACTACAATCTACATTCATTGAGCGTTTATGTCACCTGTCATTCATCTATTATTTATTAAATATATTTCTCTCTCTATATATATATATATATATATATATATATATATATATATATATATATATATATATATATAGGGATATTGAATATACGAAGCGAATATATAAATGCAAGTAAATATAAGCACCAAAATAATTAATGGGTTACCCGTTGTTTAACTATATAACTAGCTTGTTACGCCTCGGTTTTAGAAATTTGATAGTGTTGTATCTACTAACTAAGTGAACACGACATACATGATGCATACATAAACTTTAAAGCCGATTAGAAGTTTCTAATACTTGTTCCTTTTTGTTTAAGCAGATTAATGATAATTGTTAACGTTATTAATACTGCCACTCGAAGCTCCATTTTTAATTCTAAACGAGAAGACGAAGCTTATTTTCATTAAAACATAGTAAATTTAATTTTGAGGTAGTAGCATTAAATTTAAACTGGAATTAGCTAAATGATAAAGTTTTGACTATTTGTATTTAATCTATAAATTTATAATCAGACTAAAAAACAAAAATTTGTTTTACAATCGAATGAGAGGCATAATTTAAACATAGCCCCGGAAATAATTGAGCAAATATACAGTGCTTTTTGACACCCTCTGTCTAAACTATTTAACAATTATTTTCTATTCTATAGGTACTGGCCTAGTAACAAAAGGTAACTTAAATTATTTATGTTTACTTTTATTTGAAGTATACACGGCAAAAACGATGGAAGTAAATTTTTATGCTAAAAGGGAATATTGTACCAAAAAACTACTTGTAAAAAAAGATTTGAATCGCCTGGGCTGTTTGGCAGTATCGCTGTAAGTCTAAGAGTTATTCACAATCTAAATAATCTCGTCCACGACAAAAACGCTGAAAGGACATGTGAAACACTGCAAAAAGTTGTAAGTCTTTCCGCGCGGTCGCTATATGACGCACGGTTAAAAAGATTAGTCATAGTCATTCGTCTCGTACACGTGCAAGTATGCGGTTTAGTTTAGAGTCTTTTTTTTTATTTTATTAACGCATCGACCACGCAGGGTCATTAGCGTATTTAGATTAATACAATATAGATACAATAAGTAAAATATACATTAGTTTACAATAATAATAATAATAATATCTTTGTGTGTTACAATGTTCATTTTAGATCTTTTGAACAAGTTGGCAGTCTTTAAGATAGGAAAATATTTTTCGGATGTCTGTATTTTCTTCTAGGGCATCTCTTAGGGAGTTGGGTATGTTATATTTGAGTCGTTCACTATTATATTTGGGACACTGTATTAAAAAATGATTTACCGTGAGAACACTGTTGCACACTTCACACACTGGTTTATTTTTGCGCTGTAATAAATAGTCATGAGTAAGTCGTGTATGGCCGATACGGAGACGGGTAAGTATCACTTGCTCTCTCCTGTCTTTTATTTTTGGTTTTCAAAGATGTGAATGTTTGTTGACTTCGTATAGCCTTGATGGAGTGTTGTTCCAAGTTTGTTGCCATTTTTGAATTATTTTTTGTTTTAAGTATGGTTTTAAATCGTTTTGTACCAATATATTACTTTCTTCGGACATCGGGTTAGTTGGTGCGTTCTTAGCCAGTTTATCTACAACTTCGTTACCTTCAATTCCTATATGAGAAGGCACCCATAAAAAGTAAACTTGGATGTTCTTATTTGTAATGTTTTTAAGTTCTTTTTTAATAAGAAGTAGAAGGGGGTTGTCACAGTACAATTGAGTCAGTGAGGATAATGAACTTAAAGAATCTGTGATTATTATACACCTTTCTTTGTTTTTGTTTTGTATTAACAATAGTGCTTTTAGAATTGCAAATAATTCAGTCTAAAAGATGGTTGTAATTGATGGCAATTTGAAACTAAGTGAGGAGTCTTCCGAATAAATTGCTGCTCCAACTCTGTCTTCATTTTTTGACGCATCGGTGTATACGTTGTAGGTATTGCCATATCTGTTTAATAGTGTATAAAACTTTTGTTTAATGACGGTTGATGATATCTCTGATGTTCTTAGGTTTGTTAGACTGGTGTCGATATCAGGAATAGATATTGTCCATGGTGCTGGGTTGTGGATTGAAGAGGTATCATAGGTTTTTGGAAATTGAAAATTTAATTTGGATAAGTATGATTTTAGTTTAGAGTCTGTTTTGTTGAGTCTCAGTGTATTTGTTGATTCTGGTTTATTCTGGTTAAAATATTCTAAAGTAAAGAAAGACAGAGACAGTAAATTCGGACAGTATTGATGAAAGTACTGTGCAGCACTTAAACGTGGGATCTAAGAAGACAAAAAGAAGTAGTGGAAGGTTATGTGATGTTATAAAGAAATTGAGGTTAAGTTCACACGAAATAGGGCCAGATTGTAAGTGCTCCCGGTACAGATGCTTTCAAAAGATTGGACTTTTGGAAAGAAATACCATTATTAAGGAATTTAATAGAATGTCGAGCAGAGATGAGCAGAACAGTTACTTGACTGGTCTTGTATCCATGACTTCAATAAAGAACCACAGACTACGAAAAAATGAAAATGATGCCAAATTCTGCGATAAAGCATATTTTTATAAAGTAAGTTTATAAACTGTATTAAAGTGTCAGTTTGCATGAGAGCTTTTGTTTCGTTACATGACATTACTGGACGTCGTCTACAAACGATTCAGGAGTCTCTAAAGAAAATTGGTAAGGCACCTGCAGATATGAGGGGCTAAATATAAACACGTACATTGTGCAAAGCCTTCGACCACATTTACGGCTGCAAAAGATCATATCAGTTCCTTTAAGGGCCGACAGATCCACTACAGTAAAAAAAATCTACAGTGATGTACTTACCAGACAGTCTAACAATAAGAAAAATGTAAAATATGTATAAGGCTTTATCTCTTCCAGATATTTTGTATGAGTTTTATCGCAAAATTTTTAATAACAACTTAACTTAACCAACATTAAATTTGGATATCCACCCAGCGATACCTGCAGTAGTTGCGATAAATATACTACTGAGAAAGCAGCACTATTAAAAACTAAATATGATTAAACGACGCCAGAAAATGACACGAAAATTCTTCAAGAAGTAAGACAGAAGGAAATGAACATGAATTGCATTTGCGAAAGGTCGAAGTGTTCTACGATCGTACAAAAGGAACAAGAAAAAGAAGTATGAAGAGTAAAGAGTTCGAATCAATAGCGATGGATTTCCAAAAAAACCTTCCTATACCAAACATTACAACCAACGACGTGTATTATAGAAGAAAACTTCCTTTATATTCTTTTAATAATATTCACGTGCTGTCTACTAGCCATTCCTACTTTTATTGTTACCCCGAAAATATCGCATCTAAGGGATCTTCTTCTTCTTCTTCGCCTTTTCCCATTATGAGTTAGCCGTTTTTGTCCTCCACAGCATTCTATTCTCCCAGTCACCTTCTCTGAGGTCTCTATCTATCATAGCATTTCCATAGTCTTCTTCCCGGCGGATCCCAGTTTAATATTCTTTTCGGCCAACTATATTCTGGCATTCTTTGTACATGCCCGTACCACTGCAGGGCTCTGTTTTCCAACTTTTTTGTAATTGAGCATTTTACTTCCATTCTGTTCCATATTTCCTCCGTTCTTATTCTATCAACTCTTGTGATTTTTAGACATATTCTCATAAAGTCCAGTACAACTGTTCTTATTTTATTTCGTATTGCTGTTGTCATTGGCCATACTTCCGCTCCATATAGGGTAATATTCATCACTATGCTTTGAAAGATCCTCTTTTTGTTTTCTTTGGTTAGAGTGTTGTTCCATATCACTCCATGAAGTGCTCTTGTGGCTTGTTTTCCCCGTGCTATTTTCATTTCTATATCTTTCATACAAGTACCATCTCGACTAATCATTGATCCTAAATACTTAAAAGCCTTACAACTCTTAATAGTCTCTTCTTCTAAACTTAAGTTCAAATCTGCAACCTCGGGTCCAATACATAAGTATTCGGTCTTGCACATATTTATCTTGAGTCCCCAAAGTTCATATTCTTCCTTTAATTTCCTTATTATATATTCCATATCCTCCCTGTCTTGTGCAAAAATGACTTGATCATCTGCGAAAAGTAGTGAATGTAATATTCTCTTGTACTGGTATGCCCATTGTTCCGCATTTTCTACCACATCCCTGTTTGAGGTCTTTTGTTGCGGTGATTGTTTTTGTTATTTCATTACCTATCTTTATTTGCACTTGTGTTTCCTTATACAGTCTTTGTGTTATCTTCACCCATTTCTCTCTAACGCGCATTCTTCTCATTGCTTCCCATAGTTGTTTTCTGGGCACGCTATCGTATGCTTTCTCTAAGTCGATAAAGGTCGTATGTGTTTCAATGTTCTTTGTCTTTGTTCTTTTTAATCACCTGTCTCATAATGAATATATTATCTAAACATGATCTGGCTTTTCGGAATCCGGCTTGTTCTTCGCTCTAATGGTCCATGTGTTGTTCTAGTTTTTCTTTTATAACTGATGAAAAGATTCTTGCTATTGAAGGCATTACACTGATAACTCTGTAGTTATTTAGTGACCTTTTGTCAGCTAAGGGATCAGGAAGGGTTATTTCGTTTTTGTATAATTTTATATTTTTGTAGTTAGAAACCAGTGTAAGGGATTTACTTATACTCTGCGACTCTTTTCGAGATCAAAATAAAGACTTTAACATCTTTAAATTCATTCATTACGTAGTTATTTCCACCAGACGACTTGACAAAATTTAAATTATTTTTCCAATAAGAGGTCATTCATACTTGGAGTGTGACAGCGAATCAAAGCTGAAACCGTTAAAGATTGTTTGGACGAATTTAAGGGAGCACTTACAAAACCTTGCCCATTTAAAGTCATAGAAGTCTTAAAACAAAATACCCATCAGCATCAAATTGCTATCAGACCTATTCGAAATATAAGTTTTGAAGCCATTCATCCCCAATATATTTCATTTAGAGCAAGCTACAATGGGGCTTTCGAAACTTGTGATTCGTACCAACATTATTTTACCAACTGATGATATGGCAGGAACCCAAGAATTTTTTTTACCGAACAGAAGTTATACAGGTAATAAATTCTTATTTACACCCACTTTTCTTCATTATTTTGTCTTTTAGATTTGTTGCCAATTAGTTTGGAAAAGTGGAAGGACTTACAACACCTTAAGCAATTTTGTGGTAACGATTGAAGGCAGTAATTTCAGACTATTTGGTCGTCATCAGTATGGTGCAGCCAAGTTAGAAAAGAAGCAGGTTAACTTCATGAGGATCAATTTGTGACAATAGAGTTAGAAGAGGTTTTCAGGCAACAACTAACAATAACCACGGTGAAAGCTATATCACAAATGGTCTTGAAAAGATATTTCTGCTCCAAAACCGGTCATGCTTCTGCTTCTGTATCCGGTGTTTGAAGGATTAGTCGTTAAACAAAAGCAGAAAGTGTCCATGGTACTCCCTACTGAGTAAGACTGTTTAGGTAGAAAATATCAGAATTAGGTTGATGGTTAATTAATGAAAATTGATTGGCATAAGTCATAAATAATTATAAACTAAGAAAAAGCTCACTTCCCCTTCTTTGTAGTGATGTAGTTGGCAGAAAGATGAAGACAGCGTCAAAACTCACTATGGCGTCATGTGGTTTTATAAAAATAATCGACGATGTCGCTACGGGAAAAAATTAACTCAACAGTAGATGGTTGTGCGTGCGCTTGCCACAAAGTTTTGCTAACTCCTCCGTCATCTCAAGCTTTTGATATTTTAAAAGCTTTTATTTCAATTGTTTTGGGGGTAAAATTAATGGTTTCTCAAAAATGTGTTGTGGTTTAAATAAGCGGGAATTTTAAAGCACATAATGAAGATAAATAATAAAATAAGTAATTAAAATATATAACTACATAAGGTCATGTTGAAATATTGAGAATAATAAAAATAAAATATTTTAGTAAGTACTAAATACTTTTTCAAACGAAGACTATAGGGTAGAAATTATTTTAGTCAATTTATGCTAGAAACAAATTATTTATTGTTGTACTTCAAATAAGTTGTAAAAGAAATGTCCAAAATAAATTAATAAAAATTCGTTCGTAATAAATTGTAAAATTTTAACGAACTTTATAAAGTTCTTGGAAATCTTACAATGTACAAAAACTCCACTCAATCATATTTTTTTATTCTAAATTGATTAACAACGAATTCATTTAAAAAACATTGCATTTCTTTTTAACTTTTTTTCTTTTAACTTTTTTTCACGTCAATAAACTTTCCAGAGTCAAATATCTCAAGTTTTATTCCAGCCGTTGAGTAATTTATTTTTTCAAAGACTTTTTTTGTCGTTGACAGTTTGTTACTGACGAATGATCAGTTTGGAAACAATGATTTTTTGTTTTGTTTTCATTAAGACTCCTAATATCGCAGCTGTCACTGTTTTAGTATTGATTAATTTATTAACGAGTGTGCGAGTCGTATTTATAAATATCTTTAAAAATAAGAATTAACCCTAGGATGCATGACTCGACCGTTCTTTACATTTACATATCATGGGTAAAAAATATTTCATGCCGAAAAGTCAAATAGACACAAAATAAAAAAAAAACGGGTGTGGCAGTCCAATGGGACTGCCGGTAGAAGTTATACTTCTATACACGCGTTCGCCGTTACAAATTTATATGGGAGTCAATCTGCACAATCATTACATATTTAATGCTATAGGTAAGAGAGAGCAGAAAGAGAAAAAGAATTAGGTATATAGATATATGGTGCATCGTTTGCTGTATATAAACATTTGACCTGTAATAGGAGTATAGTAAATGAAGGATTGTATCAATATGTTAATGAAAATATATATTTTTATTTTCATATATGTATAAAAGGAGTTGAATGCAAAAAAAAAAAATTTACACATACTCTGCAGTAAAATTCATTGTTTATTTTGTTATTAATATAAAAATTACAATACAATACACTGCAACATAATTCAATATAATAATACAATACAAATTAAAATGCAATAATCATAAGTATTTAAAACTGCCAATATACATAACTTACTTTACGAAGATAAAAATAAAAAACCAACAACTCGGATTATGTTCTAAATTTTCATTTTATTTTAAAATTTACCATTTTTGCGTAAATTACATATATTTAATAACATTAACGTGAGGTTTTTAAAAATGTCAAAAATAAAAAAGGAAATTCATATTGGGATTCGAACTCACGTACACCAGCGTATGAACCAAACACGTAAAAGAATTGCCAATTAGACATGATACTAACGGATTTCAAAATTGACAGTTGTCTGTCATACAGTGATTATTTTGAAATACAAAAGCCTAAAATAATTATGAACATTTAATAAATAATACAAAACATATCACATAAATAATAATATTAATATATATTACATTATATGTATTATAATATTATATATAATGTAATATAGATTCACAGATTCACTCCCGTGCAAATTTCCAACGCCGACCGTGCGTATAGAAGTATAACTTCAAAAAAAGAATGGAATAACCACATAAGCAGAACCGTGTCGTCAAAAAAGCATAGCTGAGCTTCGTGCCCTCCAAAATAAATTGGCAGGACCCTGGTCTTTCTGGCCTTTCGGTATACGACCGTTAACGAAACCTCTGCCCCTACGAGTCCGACACCAAAGTGAAGGTGCCACGCCACGTATGCAAAAATAAACGTTTCGTGGGGCTCCACCTTCCCCGTAGTACCTGTGTTGCGGTTACCTCACCTACCCGTTTTCCACCCCGGGCGGAATAGAAATTTCCACCTCGCACGTAGATAGGTCGCCGCCGAGGATCTCTCCTCTACCACTCTTGAATCTCCCGGTGGGTACGTGCCGGGGCACCCACACCACGCCTGACACAAGGCCAGGAGAGGTATGTACGGGCCCTGCTCGTTCAACCTCACCAGGCTCTTTTGGAATGAGAGTAGAGTGGTCCCACGAGAGTCTCGTCTCGGATACTAGGAGTGTAGACCGGTGACCGTGTCGCCGAAGCGACCGTGTGCGTTTCTACAAACCCCACACCTCAAGCGACGGCTCTCCACCTCCCGATTCCTGCCCATTAGTCACCTCTTACGATAGGCAGGGCTTTCTGACCCCGGCCGTATTCTTATCTCCGCGAGCCGGACGGAGCGTCAAAAAAGCAAGAGATAAGTCACCAATCGGCAGAAGAAGTATCGGATGCCCGCGCAAAAGATGGAGTGACAAACTTCAATAGAGGTATTAATCCGCCAATGAACAAGCACAATTGCTTATAAAGAGAAAGAAGAAGAAGAAAAATATTTTCTATAGACGTAGAAAAAGTATAGTGTACAACTCATAATGTATAAATTTCTGCACTACAAATAAATTGCTGCACTCGCCTGCGGCTCGTTCTACAAATTATTAAATTTATAGCAAATGAGAGCCACTATACCTTTATTGTACAACAAACGATTAAATATCGTATTTTATTGTATTTGTACACAAAAAAGTATATTAAAGGTTTAATTTACCGGCTGTCGATCGGGTAAAAGTTATCGTGGTATAAAATAAAGTTATTGCTTTCCTGATAACAACAGTTTGTTTAGGGTATTTATTTCTAGGGACATTTGGGAGTTTAATAGAAGTAGTTCAAAATGCCAATAAAACAAATTGCCAAGCACTATGGTCAAAAAATATAAAACAACGCTACTTTAAAGAAATTTATATATACTTAACACCTCCATAACTTCTAATTTACTTCATGTTTTCTAAAGTAAAATGTACACTTGTTTGAAAATTGGGGTTTTATTGGCTATAATGTCAAGTTTTATTTATTAAGGAAACTTAAAGTATCTAAAATGTATTTATATTATGGGTATTATATACCAGGTGACATTAAAAATTTACCACTCAATAAACAACATAGTTATTTTACATACTTTTAGCAAATAGAAGGACTTGTACTATACATCTTCGTGCATGGGGTCGGACTTATACGTACGTGATTACTCTACTACATTATAGGTCATGTTGACTGGGTCTGACCAAGTATCTAATCTGCCTTCAAGAAGATTGATTTTGAGCTGAAGTTCGCCACATTCTAACTTCCCACTTTCCATAAATACTTTCGATATTGTCGATCCTGCCTTCTTCGATGTCTACTGCTTCCTAGGTTGCTTTCCATATTGCCTGCCCGCCTTTAAATATTCACATGCATTGAATTAACTATACCTCTGCTTCTTCTTCTTCTTAGCCTTCTGTCGTCCATGTTTGGACATAGGCCTCTCCCAACTCCTTCCATCGCTCTCCATCCTGAGCAACATATTTCCAATTTGTTCCGGCTATTCTTTTAATATCATCAACCCATCTCATCTGTGGTCTTCCTCTTGGTCGTTTACTTTCGTAAGGTCTCCAATGTTATATTGTGGTATTCCAACGTTGGTCTTTTTGTCTACCAGTGTGGCCCGCGAAGCTCCATTTAAGTTTGGCGATTTTTGTTGCTATGTTCTCGACTTTTGTTTTGGATCTTACCCTTACTTTGGACAGTCGTATACCTAACATTACTCTTTCCATTGTTCTTTCTAACTATACCTCATAATTAAAAAATATTATAATAAGACAAATTATTTGATCATTACTAAAATATTTAGGTAGAACTATATTACTGTTTTTGTACACTGAGAAAAAACGACGCCTAGTAAACAGACTAGCAGTTTGAGATGAAACAGTTTTAAAGAATACTTTAATAGGCAAATAACAATTTTAATCCTTATTGAGCACCATGATTGAGTAGCTGCTACATAAATTTATTTGCAGAACATTTGTTAATTGGTAAGTTAGGTTTTAAGACAGAATATAGAAAATCATAAAATATCTTTATCATAACATCTAGACACTGTCCTAATAGTAGTTCTTCCCACATATCTCTCTTGTAGATAACAAAAAAGGCAGAAGTAGAGTATATTGCTTATCTCAGGTAATAAAACTCCCAAGGTGTACTTAAAATTGGATCTATTGCATCAGTTTCACGATCGTTGTTAGGCTATGGCTCCACGAGCGACAGATTGTCGCTAGCAGTAGCAGTAAAATTACAGCGGCAGTAGAGCAGTAAAATCATGGCTCGTTTTTGTCTTGTAGTGGCTCCATGAGCGTTAATATGACGCAGCTACAATCAGTGGTATCTGGTCCGTGTATATAGCAGATAAAATTAATAAATAAATAAGTAAAATAAATTCACACCGATAATAAAATAATATAGTATGGATAATCTATCATTTCAACAAAAAGTTCTTTAATATTGGCATTGCGCCGTCGACGTAGGGTTAAAAAACAACGGAAATGGTGGATTCACCCTGTTCTAGTGCCTAGACAGACAGAGGGAAAATTTTTTCTTTTACACAACAAATTAAAAGAATATCCTGACAAGTTTTTTGAATATTACAGGATGTCAGTGTCTTCTTTTAATTTTTTATTATGTGAAATAGAAGATGTCATACGAAAACAGGATACATCAAGCCCAGAAGAAAAATTAGCAATTACCTACCTTAAAGTAAGATTCCAAATTACATATATTATAATACTATACATGTATCTACCTAAAAATAAAAAAAAAACAAAATATTTAACTATTTAACTTTCATTAGAATAAAAAGGGGCCGCCACCACTTCTTACCTCTGCGTATTCTGTAATTAGATACTGAATTATCAAGTAGATCCACGGCTCCCATATGTCGATTATATTCATTTATCATATTGGGTTGATGTTATGAATCTTCTTTTCCAATATCTAACTTGCTTTTTTATGTTACAATAATTTAAAAAATTCTGATGCAACATAAAATCTCCTTTGTTGCATTTTTTTATGAATTTTACGCCAAGCTATCGAGAACAAAACATTAGTACTGAAGGGTAATAAAATTTTACTATAAACAATAATTATTAAAATTTTATTTATATGACATGATTATACAACCACTTATATAGAAATGAATCACCAGTTCGAAGAAGGAAATCCAAAAAATAGATTTTCGGAAAATCAATAAAAACTGTTTATTCTCTCTATTCAACTTTTTCTTGTTTAATAATGGCATCTATTATAAAGTACAGTTTGATACGGTTAATATATATATATCTATATATATATATATATATATATATATATATATATATATATATATATTCGGTTTTTTATAACGTCTTACGACGTTGTCCGACTCCCAAACGCCACTGTATTCTGTCTTGAGTTAGGTTTTCGTCCAGATTTCGAGCGCTAATCGTTTTCCTAACTCCCAGGTTCCAGCTCTGTGGTGGTCTTCCTCGTTTCCTCTTCTCTGGGGGTTGCCACATCATCGTTTTTTTAGGCAATCTTTCGTCCCCCATTCGGCTCACATGCCCATACCATATGAGCTGTTTTCTCTCAATATCCTCAACTATAGTGCCCTCTATACCCATTTGTTGTTTTATCACTTCATTCCGTATTCTGTCGGCTCTTGATATTCTCATCGATCTTCTGATGGCATCCATTTCCGTGGCTTCGACCTTTTTCTTATATTTTTCGGTTATTCTCCATGTCTCAGCTCCATAAAGTAGGCTAGTTTTAACCATTGTCTCATAGATGTTCCATTTTCTTTTCTTTGATATTTCTTTACTCCATAGAATTTCGTTCAAACATGCTATAGCTCTTCGTGCTTGTACAATTCGATGTTCTATTTCTCGTTCTATTTCTCAATCGAGAAATAGATTGATACGGTTAATTGGGATTGAAAAAAAAAATCATCCATTGATTTTTGTTATCTAGAATACCGATAAAGAAAATATTGGATTTATTTCTTTCTCAGAACTTATAATTTTTTGTTATGATTTGAGACACAAAATTGTATGAAAAAACTTTAAAGTAATTTATAAAAACAAAGAAACAACTTAACAAACACACAGAAATAAACAAACAAGAACAAAAATATCCGATTAAATGGCAATTACCGCTACAAGCGACAAATTACTGCTAGTAGAGCCACAAACGCGCTACAAATTACTGCTAAAAAATAGGTCCGGATCTATTCGAACGCGACACGACCTTGACGACGCGTCTCGGTTTCGAAACGAAGCGACAATCTACAGTTGTTTGGATTTATCAAGCTACATTTTACTGCTACTGCTAGCCACAATCTGTCGCTCGTGGAGCCATAGCCTTATCATCAGTCTTAGATACTTTCTTTCGACATTTCTTCTTTTCATTTTCATACAGAACAGGATCCCCATTTTAAGGATTGCCCTGTTATTTAACGCTTATTGGTCATATCCAGCCACTATAGTATAAATGAAAAGCCCTTTACTATTTGTAATAGTGTTTTGTTTTAGTACTCTTTAATAACGCCCTTTGTTACGCTACATAAATCTAATATACGACGCCACTGACATTTCTTTGTAAGTGAATGTCGTAAGAAAACTTTATTAAGTCTAGGCATCATATATATTTCCATTATTTAGGATTTTTTGGGTTCGTCGCAACAATAAGGTATTTGGCGGAAGCAGCATATAAAAAGTTATAAAAAGAGGTTTATTATATACAATAAAGAGGTAGGTATTAACTTTTATTACATTTTTGTAGACAGTTTTATAGTATGTTATAATCTATTTAAGTAAAAGTAATAGGATCCACTGACGAACGGATGATTATATGAACATCATATTCTGTATAAAGGTTGTAGTAAAGCAATGAGTGGTAGTTGCAGTGTAGGTATTATTGATACTAAAGAACAAACTTTAGTCAGATGAAGATAATGCCGTATATTCGGAATCTGTCCTAGATAGTGTCAGTACACTTCTTAGTTTTTCAACAAATTGTTAAGCTTTATATCATAACCACTAATTATTTTTCTATTAAAAAGGATTCATAGGACTTTTATCTATTTCGTCGAAGTCAATAAGATTATGTTTTTCATGTTGCTTAAGTGTGGTAAAGTTTTGGTTATACTGAGTATTACTAGATCTATGTTTATAAGTGTTAGCCATTTCTTCTGCGATTTCGATGTCGGAAGTGAATCTTGAATGTTTAGTTAATTTTTATATTCAAATCTTTTCGCGATATTCCTTTTATCTTCATCCATATGTCACTCATAGGAGTAGAGCTATTTATTTTAAAAACATAATTAATCCAGGATTGACTTTTTATTTGACAGGAAACGGATAGTGTAATAATGAACACCTTTTTCCAATCACCACCTCGAAGACTCTACACCTGGAAATCTCCAGCTGACTATCAAAAAAAAAAAAATAATTATAAACAAAATTGACTACATCATCATCAACAAACGATTTCAGAATTCCGTAAAATCCGTAAAAACATATCCGGGAGCAGATGTTCCATCAGACCAAAATCTTTTACTAGGACGTTTCAAACTCCACATAAAAAAAGTTCATAAAAGAAAAGCACAAAAACTTCTGGACATCCAGAAGTTGAAAGATAAAACCACAAGAGAATAAGTCAAAGAGAAGATCAACAACAAAATAAACAGCATAGTAGTCACAGATATTAATCAAGAAAACATAAGTGTGGATGATATGTGGAATAAAATCAAAAATATCTGTAATTCAGTGGTAGATAATAAATTTAAACAAGAACACAATATAAGCAAACAGTCATGGATGAGACAAGAAATATTAGAGCTAATGGAAGAACGAAGAAAACACAGAAATGAGAATGAGGAAAGGTCCAAAAAAATAAACAAATTCATTAAAAAAACGATTAGAAAAGCAAAATAATCGTGGCTACAAGATCAATGCATAGAAATAGAATCCCTAGAACAGAAGAATGACACTTTTAACCTACATAAAAAGATCAAAAATTTTACGGGACAAAACGGATCACGAAGTCATAACTTAATACTAGACGAGCACAACAATCTGTTCTACTAAAATGAGAGAATACTTGAGAGATGGAGGCAACACATGGAAGAATTATTCAAGGAAGAGCAAGAAACAGAAGTCAGTGTTTCTGGATGTTCGGGACCAGAAATAACGCTCAATGAAGTAACATATGCAATAAAAAGACTAAAAACAAACAAAGCACCTGGACCTGATAACATACAAGCTAAAATATTGAAACTATTTGAAAACAACCAACTCAAACTCCTAATGAGTCTACTGAACAAAATCTATGAAACTACAAAATTTCCTACAGATTGGCTAGTTTCCACCTTCATCCCTCTCTCCAATAAGGCAAATGAGATCAGATGCTCTGATTACAGAATTCTAAGCTTAATGAGCCATGCACTCAAAATCCTTCTTTCTGTTATTCACTCTCGCATATATAGAAAACTTGAAGAAAACATTAGCAGTGTTCAGTTTGGGTTTAGAAGCGGACTGGAAACGCGAGAGGTCCTATTTTCCATACAAGTATTGATACAAAGAGCTCGAGACGTAAATTGCGAAGTATACGTATGCTTTATAGACTTTGAAAATAATATAGAAAAAGCATTTGACAAGGTGCAACCTCAAAAATTATTTCAGATACTGAAAGAATCTAGTATTGATGATTTACGCTCAATTAAAAATTTATACTTACAGCAAAGGGCAACTGACGAGTAGACAACGAAGCCTCACAAGAATTCACGATAAAACGTGGAGTACGTCAGGGCTGCATTTTATCACCGACGTTGTTCAATACTTACTCGGAAATGCTGTTCAGGGAAGCTATTGATGGTTTAAGAGAAGGTATAAAAATAAATGGTGAAATCATAAACAATTTAAGATATGCAGACGATACGGTTTTGATTGCTGATAATGCGGAGGATCTGCAAACATTATTAGACCGTGTAGTGGAAGCCTGTGACAGATACGGCATGAAATTAAACTGTAAGAAGACCAAAATTCTTGTAGTAAGTAAAAACGACGTAATACAGCACCAATTCACAGCTAATAATGAACCCTTGAAAATAATCGACAAAATTACATACCTTGGATACAGCCTAAATAAGGAATGGGACCACCCACCGGAAATAAGATGTCGTATAGAAAAGGCGAGAGCTGTCTTCAATCGCGGCAGGAAGATTTTATGTAATATGCACCTGAACATTGATATAAGAACACGAGTCTTGAGATGCTATATATTTTCTACCCTTTTATATGGAGCCTGGACCTTGACAGAGGCAACATCCAAACGATTAGAAGCCTTTGAAATGTGGTGCTACCGCCGTATGCTCAGAATTTCCAATATCCATCATGTTACAAACAACACCGTGATCCAACGTATGAATAAAGATCTGGAAATTATGCGTATCCTAAAAATCAGAAAGATGACATACTTAGGGTATGTGATGCGCAATGAGAAGTATCAACTAATTCAAATAATTTTACAAGACAAGATAGAAGGCAAAAGATCTCAAGTTCGCAGAAGTGGTTGAAGAACATCAGGCAGTGGGCAGGAATAACTATCATACATCTATTTAGAGCAGCTGTCAACAAAGTTGTATGGACCAACGTGATTGCCAACATCCACAGAGGATAAGCACCAAAAGAAGAAGATTGACTTTTTGCTGTCTTTATTGTCAATCTAGTTATGGCTCAAGTTCTCTTATACTCTATTTCTTCTTTTCGAGTAGGTTTTCTAGTGATTTGTCTTTTTTTTTGTATTTATTAAAGGCAGTTTTACTTTCCCTAACGACCTTTATACAAGACTGGTTTCACCATGAAACTAGAGTAGTAGGTTCCTTTAAATCTGTTTTACCGCTGTATAATTCATAAGTCTGTTTATTTTTATTTTCGATTTATGAATCGGTTTTATATGAAATGTTTAATCTATATTCAATAACTTCATCCATTAATCCACCTTTCGCATATAACCGTCCTTGCTTCATTCCAACAATGGTCCCACTTGGCTGGTTGAAATTATCAATAAATATAGGTTATTTTATACGTTCATAGGTTATTTATACGGTTTATATATGATATTTTGGTTACTCCACTGACAGTTCAAAACTTTAATAAATTTCCATAATAAACCTTATATGTAAAATACCCAACTTCGTTAATATTACACAAATGAATGTAATGGATCGCTTTTTATAAACGTAAAACATGGCAACGCGCTTTAAATGTAAATTTGTATATTTAGAAAGCCGTTTGATGTTTCCAAATATCGAACGATTGTCTAGACGATTTAAGTAAACTCGTAAAAAGAAAGATACAAATATTTTTTACAAACCATCTGGTACCAGTAAATGAACTTAATCAATGGAAGACTTCAGTTAAATTGTGGCTGAGCAAAATCCTCTGGGAAAACAGTTGTTTATTACTAAGTATCAGTACAGATTTAGAAATTTACGAATCAGATTTTTATTTTAAAACAAATTTTAGTAGGTTCATTAAATAGAGCATTTTAAATCAAATTGATTTTAGAAGAATTGGATAATCAATGTAGAATAATAATTGATAGATTTTTTTATTGCTTAATGATCTATAAAAATTATAATGTTAATTAATGGTGTTACCAGTTTTCATTCATATGATAGCACAGGCGAAGTGAGTTAAAAATAACGCTCGATAATCGAGCACGGCACATGAAAGAGAAGAATGCCATATGATACAACCACCACGAAAGTACGTTATACAACTAAAAGAGAATAAATTAAGCAGATATGACTAATAAAATATACAGGCAAAGTTAAAAACTCTCGATTATTTTAAGTTCATTTGATAACGAATTAAAATTAATTTATTGTACAAACTAACCTGTTGCTTTAGCTGTTGTTTCTTTCACAGTTTTTAAGGTATCTGCTTCGAGCTTAAAATTTTTGAAATAATTAAACACATTATATATGATCACACGATATTGTCCATTAATAACAGAATTAGTCTTTCTATTACTTTCTAATGCCATCATTTAAAGAAACTGCCACAAACACACTTATCTATCCAAAATAATAAGAAGTCTGAAAAATAACAGCCGCAATTCACTTTTGTGTTACGCACCTGACTACTGGGAGGAGACTTATGACAACCACCTAATCCACCCTAAGCGGACTTCAATTTTGGGTTTGTGCGCCTCGCCAACTTAAGTGGCGTTGACAGTAGTTTTATCCTCCTTCAAACTAGGTTTATCGAACACATCTTCAATTTTTCTTGCTTCTGTAGAAGCAAGAAAACGAAGACGTCCACTGTTGTCTTCGTCCACTGTTGTTGTTAAAATAAAAAACCTAAACTCGGTTATTTGAATTTTTATTCATAATTGCTGAAGTTTGTAAAAAAAATGTAAACACAAAAGTTGTAGATCTTGTTATTATCTACAACTTTACCATTTAACTTTTTTCCATAGGACTTCTAGTTTTGCCAGAAATCATGGTAAACCGTTTTTTACTCTTAAAAACTCCCCCTCTTCCAATTCCCGACCTTAGACCGTCTATAAATTATTTTACCTTTAATTTTTATGATATTTTCTTTCCTCTTCAATGTGTTCCATCCTGTCAATATTTGTTTTTTTTACTTTATACAATTTTCACAGGCTTTAGCAGAGGTCTAAATAGGATAGTTCAATTATTTTAAAATCATATTTGTACAATTGTTATTAAAAAAAAAACAGATTGCACAAGTAAAATACCTTTTACTAATAAATTCTCTTAAAATCTTTTTCTTAAAATCTCAAAATGGTTTTCTACTTGTTTACTAAAAAATAATGAAGACACGCCAATGCTTTATTGGAGTAATATAATTCTAGTCCCTTACTTATGCCCCAGTGGAAAAGAAAGTGGCCACATTGTGGTCTACGCGCGTAATGATCACTAGTGTTGCCAAATTACCTCATGCTCCTTTTCATTGAGCCTCGAGCGGGTTTTTTTGGCAAGAAGTGCTGGATTTATTAGGTCCAAAAGAGGCCGGGATTGTATATATCGCTAAGATTAAGGAAACGGGGATGAAATTGTGGGATAATGTTTTTTTTTTTCATTTTCTCTACTTTTGTTAATAAAGTTGGTTCAAATTAAAGTGATTTGGTCATTATATTATAATCCTTAGTTTATTATAAATATAATTGTATAACCAATATTTATAATTAGTATATATAAAAGTAGTATCTGCGGCAATGACAGTTGTTAAATATGACTAGTTATTTATAAAATATTTTTCTCTACGATCATTAGCGAATACACAATAATTCCGAAATCATTTTTAATAACTAAAAATAAAAATTCTTACAATTAAGATAACTATAGTCCAGGGAAATAGGTTTTTTCCAGACATCGCCTGGAAAACTACGGTAACTTATCAATTAGAAGTGCCCTCGTATATTCCATCTTTGTTGGATAATCGACATTTCTCATATGGGAAATAAAATAAAACACAGTTTAGAAAGTGGACAAGATCCAGCCAGAGGCTGGAAATAAAAATAAAAATAAAAACGTTTATTGTCCTTACATTTCGCACCTAAGATATTTTAACTTAAGATATCGTAGCCTTCTTTCTTGACGTCCTGCTTCTGCACCGCCTACTGGTTAAACTGATTCCTCTCGAATCTTGAATTTTTCTGTCCTGGACTTCTTTGCTTCTTTTTCTGTAAGTATTTGTTTTCGGCATCGTACCCACTTTCCTGATTAACTGTCTTCGGCAACCACTCGGACCAACCAGACCATGATCACATGGTCGATCAGCCTATGTGTTGATCTGAACATCCTCTGGATCCGATTCTTGGCGAGGATGTCTCTGGTATTATGGAGGCTTCTTGTGGCTTGGTGGAAGAAGTATCTTGTCCTTTTCTCAGCCACTTCCCTTAGTGGTGTATACTGGAGCCTTTCTTTGATTGGTTGCATTTTTTATCCGTTCTTCCCATGTTGATCCATCGCTGATCCTGTAGCATGACGTCTCTGTAGCTTCAAGTTTCTTCCAGTTATATATATATAAAAGAGATATGATGGCGCTACAGAGCAACACAAAAGTTATTGTAGGAGAATGGATCTACAAAAGAGAAGTAACATTTTTGGCTACAAAATATTGTTTATAAATGGTTGGCGTTTATACAAAATCAGGAATAAAAAGAAAACCGCCTACAATAGTAGAATATAATTCTGTTAAATCTTACATTGACTTCTCTGATCAAAAAGCTTCCTACAGTAATCCCATCAGACGTTCTATAAAATGGTATCGGAAAGTGGGAATAGAGTTATTGACAAATACAGCCGTAGTGAACGGTTTAATTCTGTAAAACAAAGCTTTGAACAAAAAAATTGATGTAACACAATTTCGCGAAGAATAAGTGACTGCTATTTGCAAAGACAATAATGGTACAAAACCCCAACAAACACACCAATAGCTGGAAGAATATAACAATAGAGGAGGATGTGTTATATGTCACAGCACACTGACAAAATGCTTTGGTCGCGCACATGCATCTAAGAATTCCAAAAAGTGCAACACTGGTACTGAATGTAGAGAAAAAAAATTTATTTGTAACATTTGTTTTTTTAAAACACATAATGTATACTCGTATTTACAATAATTTGTTTAGATGTATGCTTATGTTGTTTCCTAATAAACTTTCATAAATAATGTGTATCAATTTCAATACATATAGGCTATGGGTAATGACATTATGAAAAGTCGTCTAGGGGAACTGCGTGTATCAAAAATAAACAATCCCTAGAAAGCCCTTTTTAAATAAAAAAATGTCATTATTTGAATTAACACACACATATAGAGCATTTTATTAAAGAACATGAAAAAAAGTAGCCAGGCTGTGACAACTTATGCGGATAAATAGACTTTGGAGTTAAAGTGTTAAACTGGGACAGCGTATAACATAACAGATCTAACGTAGGCCTGGTAGAACTGGATCTTCTTGGCATTCGTTAGTGGACTGGACCTAAAAATATATAAAAGTATTATACAATGTTTCCTCCCATTGTTATTTCTATTACTGGTGGGCTTGTCTCCTGAGTGAACATGATGATTTGCGTTTTTTGGGCGTTGATTTTGATCTTTCATTTTTAGGTTTAGTCCGTGATTCTTCCGACTGACCGAGAGTTAAACATGTCCCACATTTACATGTTTCTATATGGCATTTTCAGATCCGTCGGCCAATAGAAAAAATCGAAGATGTTATGAGACGAGGCGATGCGCATCGGGGCGCGTATTAGTCCACGACTAAGACCTCCGGTGACATAATATATGCCTATAATAAGCAAACCTATACCTACATTTTCTGTTGAAATTTCCGCTTGTTTTTTTAATTATTGACCATTTAGTCCGAAAAATGCCATTTTTTTGAATTTTTGCATACGATTAAAAAGGTATCTATTTAAGATACACCGGGGTGAGTGGAGCCTTAAATTTCAGTAACTGCTGGTTTAAGCGCAATAACCAACTCTACATTTGACTTATTTTTGGCAAGATTACTGAAGAGATATTAACATATCACCTTGAGAGTGAATCACACCTTCCAATATTATTACTTTTTTTTATTTTTGCGGTCTATGGGTTACACTTACCCCACACAGATACAACACACAACATTATACAGTACTTGTAGGTTATTTCGAAGATAATGGAATTATTCTTATAAGAAATTGGTGATTTTGCACGTCGCATCCGAAGGGGGTTCCAATCAATTGCCATCTCTAGTCACCCAATAATTTTTTAAAATAATAAACTTCTTGTATGTAAACCAAGTAAATATATATCGTATAATCTGGCGCACTTCTAACCTGACATCATGTTTTTTTACTATACCGTGTATACAGATAACGACATTGTTTTGTTGACCATAGGAATTAAGATTTATTGCAATCCCATCTTTAGAGTATATTTATTATAATGCTTTGTAAAAAACCTGTTTTTGTTTTTATTTTGAGAACGATTTTCGAAGTGGAAATTGAAACGTCAATAAACGTATTTTAACCTTTAATTGTGGCTTATTCCCATTTAAATAGTAATTAATTTAAAATGCCACAAGAAAATAGCTTCAGAACAATATGTATATTTATGTTTAATTTCACTTATTTTTAAAATGGAGTTTTATATAGTCCTCTGGCTTTTATTAATTTTATTTCAATATAAATATCCAATGCGAAATGGAGAAACCATCGAGTTCTAGATTGAACATAATATCTTCTCTTCTCTTTCTGATGACCCCAATTGTTATATTGAGGTCATCGTATCTGCAGAACGCAACACTTTGTGTTATATGCTAGTATTAGGCTAGTTATTTATTTTGTAATCAGTCAGAGGCGTTCTTCAGGTCAATAAAGTAAATTTATACCTTATAGTGCGTCTATTATCATATTGTCATGTCATACATATTGTCATGTGATATCTTGTATGTCTCGTATGTAAGCTGTGTACTGCACTTTTGGTAGTCGCCTTGTTTGTTTTCTTCCTTAATATATTCGTTATATCCTTTCCTTTCGTTTGCTATGTCGTTTGTTAGGATTCGAGCAGTTGTTTATTTTATGCTCAGCCAGAGTTCTATTTTCACACTTTTATCGTGAAACGGTCAGTTTATTATTAATTATGCTGCTATGTTGCGTACAAGTCCTAAACAATTAGAATGGTCACTTGACATTGATGTATTACTCTCTCGCAATACCAAATAAAGTTAACGATTATTCACGCATTGAACTACTTTATATTTAGGGAGATTATCTCCCTTCATATTTATTTACTTTTATTATACCAGCATAATCCATTGTTTAATTCCTCGAAATTGTGTTCAAATCCCAGCAAAACTTGTTTTTTCTATTGCGCGAATTGGAAGCTAAACAAAAGGATTAAACTCGTCGAGAAGTTGTAATGGAGTTGCTAATCTATATATTAGGCAATATGCTAAATAGTTTCCTTAATACGATGTCCTTTTACTTGTATCCCCAATTCCATTATACGATACATTGGAGAGTATGATGGGGACCTTTTAGTTTAAAACGGTTGACCTATTTCAGCTATATGCGATAATGAATGTATTATACAATATATTTCGGAAATATAGAAATTTATTATTTGTGTTTGAATTATTTCTATACGTATCTAGTTATTTTAAGAGGTTTTTAATAAATTGTAATGCTATATAATTTTAGTCATAGAATATGTATTGTAGACGTCAAAAAGATGACATTAATGAATAAATCTGCATAAAAATAATGCATCAATCTATATAAAATATACATTTTGCTAGATTTATTAATAACGCGTAATACACTGTTTGGTAAAATACCGTGACACTAGTTTTTTGTAATTAAATAAATTAATTTTTTCATTTCATTTTAAAATTTTTCATTTCATTAATTTCCAACGATTTCTGCATTAAGGGCGGGTGCTCCATCTTGTTGAAATAAAACTGTATTCCTCTCGGCCAAATATTTCTCATCAAAAATGTTTTATCATGCAATATATGACAAACTAATTTATTATGCTTGACAAAACACTTAAGTTAAAATTTTACCTCAATTTTAATTTTTATTTTTACCTAAATATTAAATTTACCAGTGGCGGATCCAGAAAATTTTTGTCGGGGACGAGGGGTTATGGGTCTTGAGGGTGATTTTGATATAGGATTTAGATTTTTGACCTTTACGATTGATTTAGATTTGTGCCTCATGTAAGGGGAACCATTTTGTCAACAATTATTTTAACCCGGCGACTGTGTGGTGAAATTTTCTGACAGGAGCTGTGTGTTGGGGTAATTATCACCCCATTTTTTTTTTATTTATAAAATTTAGAAAATATTTTATTTTTACATGCAACCTTAAGATTTTAAATCATGGTTATATTGTTATATAATATTTTTCAAAGATAAATCATTTAAAAAATTTCCGTTAAAAATTCAACGATTTAAAAAATATACTAAAATTTAGTTTATATTTAAACCACTACCACAATTTTTGTTACCAAAATTTTTATTAGAGATATAGAATAAAAAAAAATACAAATTTTATAAAAAGTAACTAGAAACTTTTGTTTAAATAGCATAATTAACAATTATGTGCACATTTAGAACAAAAATATACATAATGTTCAAGACAAAGAAAAATGTCACATTTCACACATTTTTTTTGGCACTTTTTGTCCTTTCCACGGGGACACACTCCACATCTGAATGTTGTTCGTTGCTTTTTGTTTGGAGGTCCTTGAGAGTCCGCTCCGCCATAATTTCTTTTTAGTTTGGCTCTTATGTCTGATGGTATTCTTTGATTGTTACCTCTTTTTTCAATATATGGTTTAATTAGTGCCAATCCAAGTTCTTTTAAAAAAAATCTGCATTTTAGTTTTTCAGTTGGCTTGTTATGTTGATAAATAACATAAATATTTATTCCTGCATTATTAAGCAGTGAAAAAAAAATTGTTAGAGGCCATCGCTTGCTATTACGAGACACATTATATAACGCAGACATTTCGTCAACCATATCTACGCCACCTTTTGTGTGATTATAAAAGTCTATAATCTCAGGTTTATTTGATTTGTGGTCAAATTCTGTATCATGATGAAGTGAAGAAGCTACTAAAGGACACCAAAGAAATGTCTTTTTTAAATCCGAAAATTGCGTGGTTTTCAGCTCTGTTTTTGGAATTCAAAAAGATTGTCGGTATTTCCCTCTTGTTTTTACGAATACTTCCAACAGATGTTAACCGATGTTCATTAAGCAAATGTTCCATTAGCGGTATGCTGGTAAACCAGTTGTCGAATGTAATGTTGCGTTTAGTACCACGGATTGGATTTACAAGCCTGTTTACTACATCAAACGGTCTATTACTAAATTGAAAAGCCAACATATACCTCTAAATTTAAAATGTAGAATGTTTTGGCATCCACTAAGGCAAATATTTTAATTCCATATTTGGACGGCTTATTGGGGATCTATTACCGAAAGGAACAACGTCCCCGAAAAAATTCTAATTTTTCATCGATCGTCAAGTATTGACTAGGAATAAAATATTGTTGACAATTGGATACAAATCGATCAAAAACAGCTCGTATAACTGCCAGTCTATCTACTCTTTTTCGTTCTTCCCTATTTTCGATATTATCGAATCGTAGGCATTTTAAAAGTAATATAAATCTTTGCAGGGACATTGTTAGCCTGAAAATGTCAATTTCTGTTCCATCTTTAGCCCACAGATCCTCCAGATTTAACCTGTTGGCTTTATAAACGCCTGATAGATATAATAATCCGAAAACTGCACAAATTTCTTCTGCGTCCGTAGACTTGGTGATATATTTATGTTGGTCATTATAATTCTGAGCGACTAAACTAATTTTTTTATTAGTGCAGTGGACAATATCTTCCACAATAATAATATTATCCATGAATAATTTCCAGCAAGAAATGGGCGACTTGCAATATTTTGCATTATTTCGAACACCGGGAAGTAAAGTTATTAAATTTTCTTGTCGTGTTCTAACCGATTTATTAGGACAGTTCTTTGCCCATTTTGTTTTCCCATCCCGTCCGATAAAAAACTTAGATTGCCTTACTTTATTATCTTCAAACTTATTGTTGTCTTGAGAGGAATCTTCCGACGATGATTGATTTTTCTGATTACAACTTCCAGGCTGACAATTTTCCACTGATTGAAGTTGGTTTTCTAAAACATCCTCACTGGGACGAAGGCTAACCTGCTGACTTTCTTTTTCAGATTCGCTTTCTGATCCTAATTCTGATCCAGTTAATTTATCCTGCCAAAGCTTCAAGAGAGCTTCTTGTTCTTTCTCCCAACTACATATATTTCTATATGTCTAAAATTAAAAATATCTAATCAATTTTCAATATTCCTACCAATTACATTATGTTTCTGTTAAAAAAATAAAGATAAATTGTGCTAGTATAAGAACTTACCTGTTAATAATTAACCGGTGTTGTGGGGTTAAAATTACCCAAAAACTAAATATTACTGCACTTAAACTGTGTGGTGGGGTTAAAATCACCCAAAAGTCCAAAGAACGCGACACCACTCGTTCAAATCTTATTTATATACTGAAATTTATGATGCAATACAAGATCTGTTATATTATGGGAAGGTACTCGTGGCGCCAGATGAATCTGGCGATGTTGCCACTATTTTAATAAGCGCTATGAACGACTTGGGTGATTTTCACCCCACAACACAGTTGCCGGGTTAAGTAATATATTAAACCAATGAGAAGTTATTAAAACCCAAATACCCTACAGATGCAAATAAGGATATAACATTAAGTTCTCTTAAGCTTAAAGAAAAAAAAATAATTTAAACCCACATACTGTATGACAGTAAAATCAAGTGTACAGGACTATTAAACCAAAGGAAAGTTATTAAAGTATAAATATTGAAAAATTAATGACTGTCAATTTAAACTAGGTATTTTAAAGACAATTAATTTAAACCCACCTATCCTATGGCTACAAAATCAAGAACAAACCAAGAATAAATAAGTATAAATCAAGGTCAAGTAATTTAAATGCAATAACTCAATATAAGTGTAAACATTAATGAATGTATTAAACATGCCTAATAAACTCTATCTTATCGTTGGATATCCGATATCAATGTGTAAAAACATTAATTTATTCCTTATTGCGATAGAGAGTGGAAACATGGACTTTAGGAATTACAAGTATGAGACCTATAGAAGCCTTTGAAATGTGTGTTTTTCTAAGGATGCTCAAGATTTCGTGAACAGAGCACGTGACCAACAACGAGGTGCTGAGAAGAATGAGGACTAAGAGAGAACTTCTAAATATTGTAAACAACAGAAAAACGAGTTATCTAGGACATATTTACAGCGGAGAAAAATATAACTTTCTACGATTCATTATGGAAGGGAAAGTGGAAGGAAAAAGAGGTCTAGGGAGAAGAAAATGGTCCTGGCTGAAGTATGTAAGAGACTGAACAGGCGTAGATACACATTCGATACTAAGAACAGCTTAAGATAGAAAAAAATTTGCTGTAGTTATAATGAAGAAGGAACCTTAAGAAGAAGAGTAAACATCATTTTATTTATATTTATTTATTCAATAAAAACATTATATAATTGAAGAATAAATATTTCTATAATTAGGCATATTAGACTATAAGTGAGTGAAATATTTTTTTACTCCGTATTGAAATTTTTCTCACGTTTTAAGTTCTGTGATTAAAAATGCTATAAGAATAAGATAAGTAAATATATAATTTTATAAGATCTATTCTTTTCACCTATCCGATTTGACAAATCGCTCTATGATTGCATCAACATGTACAGAAATTTCAGAATGCACATTGATGAGTGCTAAACTAGTTAACTTTTCCTCCGAAGTTCGATTTCTAAGCCAAGTCTTTAGACGCTTAAGCGTAGAAAAACTACGCTCTGCTGTTGCTACACTGACTGGCAGTGTAATTAATATTTGCAGAAATATTCTGATATTTGGATGCATTTGAATATCGCAGTTTTCTAATACTTGTAAAATAGAATCAGGAAGTTTTCCATTATTTTGCACGATTTTTTTCCACTTTTAAAGCCACAGAGAAAACTCTTGTTCTACTGTGGAATATGCAGTAGATGATCCAATAATGTCTTGGAAGTTATCAACAATTTTTTTTAATGCAACTTTATCTTCTAGTGTGTTATCACTTTTAGATAAAACAACTTGAAGATTAAATAGATTCATAACTTTCGGTGAAAGTCGTTCTGTCTTCTACCATTTGTTTATATTATAAAATAGATCCTTAGCATGCGTTGTCGTTTATAAAATTATCTATTTAATCAATCCATTTTACTTAAAATATTGTCAAACCATGCGAAGGTCACACTATTTACAAAATCATTAAAGCTTTTTGTTCTCAGTAAACCTTGTGTTTTCCCTACTTTTTATTAAGAATAAGGAGGAACGCTAACACAAATGTTATTTTAGCCTACTTCAGAAGTTCAGTCCAGAATCAAGAATTCATAATTTTGATTTTTGTTGGGGATTATATTAGAAAAGAAATTTTGTTATTCCCTACTGGGTTGGCACCTCTGCCGTCTTCCTGAGCTGTTCTATCAGAGATCCAGGTATCATATAAGACTTCCCGGATAACTTTAGGGAACCAGTTGGAAATATCACCTTAGAGTGTGGAACACAGCTAATGTGTAAGTCTTGTTATCAATTTTAATAATCTTTATATACTATTTTTTTTGTTTAACTTTAAATCCTACTACTTAGACTAATAATAAAGCTCCGTCATTTTTTTAAAATAATTTTAAATAACGTTTAAGGACTAATTGTCAATTACAGATTGAGTTTTTAAATACTCCCTTTCAACTCTGTTGTACGGTTTTATGTGTACACATTTAATCAGAGAGTTATTGATTGGTATTTTATTATTATATATTTAAACCTTTGGACATCTATTTCGTCAACATTTATTATAGTTGAAAGCCGAAGTACAGAGTTACATCTCTAGTAGGCAAGTAAATTAACTTTTTAGGTCATATTATTAAAATTTTCTTACATTTTAGTATTTGTAAATTCAGATCAAGTATCAGTTGTGTATAACCAGGGAATTTATTTTTTGTATATAATTAGGTTGACTGTACATATCTGGATAGGGATTAAATTTTTTTTGAAAATTAAATATTTCAATTAATACCTGTTTCCCTTTTTATTTCAGCAAACAGCTTTACAAGATACCTTGGAAAGTATATGTTAATACTTTCCTGGCGCCCACTCACACTTTGGAGCAACTTCTATAATCACTTTTATTTACATTAGTTATATATATATATATATATATATATATATATATATATATATATATATATATATATATATATATATATATATATATATATATATATATATATATATATATATATATATATATATATATATATATATATATATATATATATATATATATATATATGTTCGGATAAGTTTCCGCGGTCAGATAAATGAAAATTACTGAGTTCTCGGGAAGAACCGCGTTGAGAATTTAAAACTCGACGTTTCGGCACCCATTTTGGAGCCATTATCAAGAGGGATACGGTTCGGTTCGAGTTCGGGGTCTCAATCTGCCTACTCCCCTCACTCGAGACGTACCAGTATCGTGTTCTATATTGCAAGAACTGTCTCTCGGCACTAAGGTCTCAATCTGCCTACTCCCCAGTGTCGAGTGACAACCGGTCTTACCCTGTGTGGCTGCTTTTATACTCGCTGTATGCGCGGAAACGGTATGCGCTGACGTGGTCTGAACTGACGTGGCCTGAGCGGTGTGGGCGGGAGGTCGCTGAAGAAGGGGTCGCCATGTTGCCGGCAATCGTTTCGCGTCATCGCGCGTGTTCAAGCTGTGAGGCCGTTTTTCGATTTCGATAGCTTCACGAATGATTCTCGCTTTTAATGAGCGGATGGGAGCGATGGTTTTTGCTTTTTCGAAATCTATTTTGTGGCCTGTCTGAATATGATGTTGGGCTAGGGCTGAAGTGGTATCGGAATGTTTGACTGATAGAGAATGTTCGTAAATACGGTTATGGATTCGTCGGTTTGTCTGTCCTACGTATGTACGTGGGCAACTGGAACAAGGTATCTCGTAGACACCATGGTCTTCATTGGGGATTTGGTCTTTTACGGATCTAACGAGATTGGACAATTTGGAGTGAGTGGTGAAGATGGTTTTGATATTAAGAGGGATAAGAGTTCTACTGATCTTGTCAGTGACACCTTTAATAAAAGGTAGAAAGATTTTGGGTTGATCCGCCGCCGAGCACCTCAGTGCCGAGAGACAGTTCTTGCAATATAGAACACGATACTGGTACGTCTCGAGTGAGGGGAGTAGGCAGATTGAGACCCCGAACTCGAACCGAACCGTATCCCTCTTGATAATGGCTCCAAAATGGGTGCCGAAACGTCGAGTTTTAAATTCTCAACGCGGTTCTTCTCGAGAACTCAGTAATTTTCATATATATATATATATATATATATATATATATATATATATATATATATATATATATATATATATATATATTTTGTTTATTACCTTGTCATTCATTTTCTTGGTCTACGGTCTCTGGGCATGCAAATGACCCGAATCCTCTTTTGAGTGTCATGTTATCACTCACCGGCACATTCTGCTAGCCAACTTTAAATTATTTATTATCTTTACATTACTTCAAATACTTGTGTTACATTACACATACACATTTTTATTACATTGACGTCCTAAACCTCGCAGTTCCACATATTTTTGTTACAGGACCCTCAGGAAATAAAATTGGTGACCCCTGAGCCCCTGACTATTATACACAAAAATCTGAATTTTAAAAAATATTTAATATTATGTACAGTCGTCACCAAATTATTGTTAAATTTATTCTCTGATTGTCATTATGAAGTCGTTTCTACATGATGAGATAAAAGTAGGTAGCTGTAGGATTGTGCTCATCTGTAACTGGACTATTTGTTATGGTGACATCTCTAGAAACTTAACGACACCACTCCAATACAAATGAGTTTGTAATAAGCTTAAGATAAGGTTGTCTACATTAATTTGTTGGCAACTATAAATTTGAGCAATATTTTATCTCGTGAATACTAATATTGAGTGCGTAACGAGGGCAATGGTGTGTACGAAGATTCAAAAATTCAGTTTTAGTAGTAGCGATATTTCAAAAGTGATTTTCAGCTGCAATAAAATGTAAACAAGAATTCATTAATTTCTTATATGTAAAAGAAGTTAATAAAGTTAGTGTATTAAATAATGACCTGTTTATTCACGCAGTGACTTTTCTGGAAAAACGTTGCAATTTACGGAAGCTATATTTCAATTTTAATCAGTTATAAGACGCTCGGCAATTTATTTTAAATTGCCGACCGTGGTTATTAGGCAAGCCGGAGAAATCTGCTGTAATCTTAATGTGAATTTTTAATTACTCTTCCTTGAAACCGAGCACTGTTTAACACAAAATTGCGTTCTTATAAAGGAACCGTTAGGCCTGTCAGGCTGTGAGTGTCTTGAGATAAATTGTAGCCCTGTGACACTTCATCAACATTATTCCTTGAAGAATTCGCGTTATGGAGAATGTTACGAAATTTGTTAATATCCTGATGGATTGCCAATATGTCACGAGGGCGTAACAGTATCATATTGCTTTAATCTATATTAATTGATGTTTATTCCATTGGGACTACGCTAAGGGAGACGTTTCATTGAATGGATAATTTAAGTGACGTTTCTTATTTGTATTTAATGAATGACGTGGTAATCTACGAGTATCAGTTGATAAACAATAAAAGTTTATGTATAATAAGAAATAAGTGTATTAGCCGTACAATAAGAGTGATTGCATAGCCTTTTTTCGTTGTTGCCATGTTTCATACTTACCTGCTTTTTTATTATCTTGTCTAGTGATAGAATAAATAGTACCGTTGAGAGCGCATCTCCTTGTCTTACTCCATTTTTTATTTTTTATTATAGTGAAGTCGTTTTACCCTGTCGTATTTCGGATTAACGCCCGAAAAATAATTTATGACTCTAGTTACAGCCACTCTGTTATGCTTTCCCTTTTCTACCTGCTTTGTGGTACCGAACCTCCTACTGGTCGGCTGTAGTACTCGAGGATAAATCAGCGCTACCAAAACAATTTTTTTATAAATCGTGAAAAAACGCAAATTGAATGGCACTAAAATATGGTCATGAGGTCCTAAGACTACCACCATATCACTGCCAGTACAATCCAATTGAATTTGTGTGGGACATCACTAAAAACTACTATGATAAACATGCATGTAAGACCACCGACGAAGCCAGCGTTTTACAACTCTGGCAAGATGCACTAAACCAAGTTAATGAGAAACAATGACGGAAATGTATTGAGCATACTGAAAAAAAAAAAATTTACAGTCATATGAAATAGAACAAGTTATTGATGAAGTAACACCTTTAATTATTCGTAATGATGAAGATTCAGATGAATCGGATAGCGAGTCAGATAGTGATGATACCTGTCCATAGATTAAGACGTAGATAGAAAAATTAACACAAAAGGGTACCAACCACCAAAAAAAAAAACAAAAAAAAAATTAAACAAAAACCGCATGCAGGAGAGAGCCGGAGGCACGCCACACGACGCTCTTGTATGCAAGCACCAAAAAAATTAAATTAGCAAATAAGGTAGATTAAGGACATGATTGGACGAATGACTGAGTATTAGACGACGTATGAAAGGATTCGATGCTTGCTCGCTCTCGACTGCACTTAGTGCAGAAAAGGGAAAGCAAGTATCGGCACACACAACCATCATTAGATCGCCGAACAATTGCTTTGACCGGTAGTTATAAAGCCAAATGGGCTAACCTACCACTTAAATGTAAATACACGGAAATCTCCCATTGCCTGACGGGGGATACCGCAAAATAGTCGAGAACTGGCTCCAAAGACCAGGGGGCGGAGGAAAGCCGAGGAAAGCCGGGGCTGGTTGTACCGCAGGAGGACAACGTACCTCGGTGGGTTTGGGAAGGTGTGTGTGGGGAGTAGGAGTAAGTCTTTGTTTTATATAGATATATATTTTTATAGATATATTTATAAAATATATATAAATAAAAATATAATACAAAATTTTGAACACCCAGTATTAACACTGGCAAATTTTTTTATGCTTAAATAAAAATAGAGTTTAGTACACGCTGAAAAAGAATTTTTGTTTTTTCAGCATAAATATTAACCACAATATTAATTTTTGAAGTTGCATGTGTAATATGAAAAATTTTTGAAAAACTTTAAATATCTCAAAAACGGCTATTTTTTCGAGAATGGTATCCCAATAAAAATCGATCCAGAATTTTACGTAGATTCTAAAAAAAATAACAAAAATCACAGTTTCTATTTAAAATAAAAAACTTAATGGCGACTAAATGTACAACCGGAAGTGCTAGAAGAATGCAAATATTTAAAAAATGAAGAATGCTTTGCATAACCCATTATTCCAAGTTTGCAGAAACCAGTGACGACCAGAACTTTGAAAACTTTTAACCAACATGTTGCGTGAATGACCCTGTATATTTCATACTCAATGTTTATCAATTTACATTATCATATTCAATTATTATAAAACATAATAATAAAAAAATCCCTAATGTCGTATTATCAAATTAAGAAAACCGTACATTTTTAATTTGAGAACCGCTGACTACCTGAGGCAAATCTGAACAGACATTTTTATTACTTATGCGACAGGCTAAAACGATCCTTACATTTGTGTTCTTTCTCTCCTGGTGTCTATTGTTACTTGGAAACTTCACATTGTCATTTCTATCATTCATTTTTCTTGTGTTTATTTTGCCAAACGACTGTTTAAATTCTAGGAAAAACTATATGTATTTCTCCGTCGTACTCGTATGTTTTCTCTTATTACCTGTTTTACCATATGTATAGCGTCTATTGTGGATATTCCTTTTCTAAAACCGTACTTGTAATCACCTATGCTTTGTTCTGTATATATTGTTAGTATGTCTCTAATTATACCAGTCATTACTTTATATGTCACATTCAGTTAATTAATTGCTCGGTAGTTTTTGCATATTCTATGGTCTCCTTGTTTTGGGACTGTCACTATAATTCCCTTCTTCAATTCTTCGGGCATTATTTGTTTACTCCATATATTCTGTATTAGTTCATAAATCATTGCCAACCATTGGAATTCACAGTTTACATGAAGAGTCAAACAACAACGGAATTCGACTAATACACTTAGCCTCCTCAATGAACATGGTGATTGCCAGCACGTGCTTTAGGCACAAAGATATACATAAGGGAACATGGAGAAGTCCAGATGGGAATACAGTAAACCAAATCGACCATGTGGTGGTTGACGCAAGACACTTCAGCGACGTGATAGACGTACGTGAAATATGCGGGGCGAACATAGACACGAACCATTACCTACTACAAGCTCAACTAAGAGCTAGAATCTCCAATGCGAAAAAAGAAAAAGGAGTTAAAGAGGAAAAGTTTAAAGTAGAAGCGTTGAACAACCCTGAGATAGCTAAGAGATTCGAGGAAAGTCTCAAAAGCAAGCTGGAAAGCTGCACGGATGTTATAGTTGAAGATATTATTAACAACTATTGAAGGCAGTGTAGAGCCATATTGGAAGAAGTGGCAACTGAAGTTATCGGAAAGTAAAAACGTAAAAAAAATAAGGTCAGACTGGTACGATGAGGAACGCGCACAAGCAACGCAAAGAAAAAATCAGGTATATAGAAGACTCCAAGGACAAAGAACGAGACAAACAGAGGAAGAGTATAGGCAGCTGAGACGAGAAGAAAAACGAATACTTAAAAAAAAGAAGAAAGAGCATATAGAGCCAACTAAAATAACTAGAGAACTACAAGGCACAAGCAGAAACGCGAAAGTTCTACAAGAGGATTAACCAGAACAGGAAAGAATTCAAACCTAGATTATCAATCGTTAGAAATAGAACAGGGGAGATCATTGGTGTACAGGAACAGATACTAGAAAGATGGGCAAAAAACTTCAAGGAACGGCTAAATAAAGAGGTGAGACAGGGCTCCACGAATCAGAAATTTAAGTCATCCAAGGTGTACAAAAATTGAAAGAAAACAAAGCTCCTGGGGCAGATGGCATTCCTTCAAAACTTTTAAAGCATGGCAAAAAAACCTGACCTACTATATATTTAGACTGGTAGAACCTGTCTGGAAGCAAGTAAAGTTGCCAGAAGACTGGAATGTAGGTATAATTGTACCTATCCACAAGAAAGGAGATCAAACAATATGTGACAACTACAGAGGAATAACCCTCCTAAACGTAACATACAAAATATTGGCATATATTCTTTACGACCGACTATCGGGATATTGTGAAGACATAATAGGTAAATATCAGTGTGGGTTTCGTAAAGAAAGATCAACGATCGATCAAATATTTCTTCTAAGGAAAACTCTGGAAAAAACATATGAGTATGGCATTGATACTCATCACCTATTTCATGATTTTAGATGTGCCTATGATAGTGTTGAAACGCACTGTACAAGGCTATGATAAAATTCAGCATACCAGTACACTTATTAAAATTGTTAAAAAGCCCCCTCAAGAGTTAAGTGTAAAGTTAGAGTGCAGAACGGAGTTTCCAGAACGTTCCAGTCTCAGATAAGACTTAGACAAGGAAACAGCCTATCATGCCTTCTATTTAAGATTGCACCAGAGAAAGCGATAAGAGAATCTGAAATAACAACCAGAGACATCGACATTATTGCAACAAGAAAGGCGGACGTGGTCGAATCATTTAAGGCGCGCTTGAAGCAGCAACAAAAAGAATGGGACTAGAGGTTAACACTAGTAAGACGAAGTATATGAAAGTATCAAATTATATAAAAGCAGCACAACGCGAAGATCTAACGATCGAAACATATACTTTCGAAAGAATAAGAGAGTTTATATACCTAGGCTCACAAATTAATCAGAATAATGCAGTAAGTGTAGAAATTAACAAATGGATATATCTGGCAAATAGAGCCTATTATGGATTAAAAAATTTTTTAACATCAAGCCTAGTTACAAAAAGACCGAAACTAGTGATATACGGTAGTCGGAACATGCACGATGACAAAGAGCGATGAAGAATGTTTAAGATGCTCTGAACGTATAATCCTCCGGCATATCTATGGAGGAGTACAGGAGGGCGTATTATGGCGTAGACGCTATAATTTGGAACTTTACCGCCTGTATGACAAACCTGATATTATTAGGTCCATCAAAATAAACCGGCTGCGGTAGTTAGGTTACATAGAGAGAATGAATGAGATGGAGCCCAAAACATATTTATAACCAAAGAATAGATGGAGTGAAAAGGAGAGGCAGACCCAGAGCACGATTTGAGGATCAGGTGGAGGAAGACATGAAAATGTTGTGAGTACGAAACACCCGAAAAGGCGAAGAATAGGAGAGAATAGAGACTTAGCCTTGAGCAGGCCAAGATTCACTATGGGTTATGGAGCCAATGGTGATAAGTTCATAAATCTTTCTGTATAGTGCCTCCCAACCGTATTTTATAAGTTCTGCACATATAATTTGGTCTTCTCTGTTTTCCCTTTTTTAAGTTTGCATATTTTCTCTTTCACTTCTGTATAGGTCAATTCTTCTTCTTCTTCATCTTGTTCCGTGTACGTTATTGTTTCTCTTTCTTCTTCTCTATCCATTTCCTGATATATTTCTTCGTCTATGTCTAGTCAAGAAGTGCCTTCGTCAAGTTTTGAGGCTTTTCAGTTCCGTTGACAGCGGACGTTAAATAATTAGTTTTTTAATATATTTTAAGTTTTTTTTAATTAGTTAATTATTACATCTGGTGATAACTCACATTTTGCTGTACGTTTATTATTTTTGTCCCAATTTGACTGATCATAAATTATAGAAAGAATTAATCTTTTTAGAGTTTTACTGTCGTGCTCAGGAGCCGCTCTTATTATCATGTCACCAAACCTTCTACTTCATAGGAAGATATCCCGACATTTTCGAGGTCATACCTGTCTTTTTTGTGTTAGAACACATGGCCGCTTGAGTTGAATGACTTCAATTTACCCACTGGAGTATTTTAAGTGAGTGTGTCAATATTTGATTTAGACATTTCATGTTACAGTTTTATGGTTAATTAGGAATACATTTATGTAATTCATTTTATGACTTAATTCTCATTTATTTTCAGTATTAAAAAGATATATAATTTTTAACACTTTCCTCTCTTGTATCATTCATTTCCTGGATATTAAGTTGTTCTACAACGGGATTGGAGAACTTAGTAGTCACAGAACAAATCTTACGGTGTATCATGGAACACGCCGTGGGAATGATAACTTTCCCATCCAGTCTGTTGTATGCGGAGTATCTTTTATTAGCGGAGTATCAGACAGCTCCTACTCAATTCAAAACTGCCCCTACTCACACTCTCATACTGACTTAACTTGTGATATATATATATATATATATATATATATATATATATATATATATATACATATATATATATATATAAGCGGGGATCCTACAGCTTCTGCCGCTTCCCACATTTCGATCGCCATCTTTTTCTATCTCTCCAGGTGTCTTCATTAATGGCTCTGTCTTTCATGGTTTCCATAACACCTTGTATCCAAGACTTGGCTGGTTTTCCTCGTTTCCTTCTATTACTTGGATTGTATTCCATAGCTCTTTTTGGCCATCTGTTGTCGTCCATCCTCTGTACGTGTCCATACCATATTAACTGTCTAGTTTCTATTATTTCAGAAGTTGTATGTACTCTATCTGTTTTTCTTCTAATTTCAGAATTAGGTATACGTTCTACTCTTGATATACGGCAAGCTCTTCTTAGGTAGTCCATTTCAACCGTGTCAACTTTTTTCTTTCCTTTTACTGTCATTTGCCAACATTCTGCTCCATATGTAAGAATGGGCTCTACAATTGCTTTGTAGATAGTCATTTTAGTTCTCATAGTAGCTTTGTTGGACCAAAGTATCGAATTCAGAATTTGAACACTCTTCCTGCCTTGTTGCACTCTATAGTCTATATCTCGTTCCGTTGTTCCTTTACTGCAGATAATATTTCCCAAATATTTGTATTCGTAGCACCTTTTCATTTGTCTAATTTTCAAATCCGGGTCTTCGTCTTCACTGCCTATTCGCATATATTCTGTTTTAGACATATTCATACTCATCCCCCATTTTTCGTATTCATCTTTGAGCTTTCTAAGCATATAATCTGCATCTTCTTCACAGCTTGCAATTAGTACTTGATCATCTGCAAAGAACAGCGTTGTCAGATAATGGTTGTTAAGCTTCAACCCCATTCCCGCACATTTTTGTCTCCACTGGTGCAGTGCTTCTTGGATATATATTTTGAATAGGGTGGGGGAAAGACAACATCCTTGTCTCAAGCCTTTCGTTACTCTAAATCCCCTTGAGAAAGTATTTCCTGTTTTTACAGTGCTTTGAGGACATTTATAGATGTTCAGTATTGCTTTTAGATATGTTTTACTAAGGTCCGTTTTCGTCAAGACACTAAATAAGAGTTTTAAAGGAACTGTATTATAAGCCTTCTCCAGATCTATAAATACCAGATGCGTAGGGAGATTTCGAGCCGTTCGTTTTTCAATTACTTATTGAAGGGTAAATGTGTTGTCCACGCACGATCTTCCTGCTCTGAAGCCGCTTTGTTCTTCAATTTCTTTATACTCCTCTTCTATTCTTCTTTTCAATATACGACCATATAACCTTCCCAGCGAGCTAGTTACGCTAATGCCTCTATAATTTCCGCATTCTTTTCTGTCTCCCTTTTTATAAATGGGGCTAATGTGGGCCAAATTCCAATCGTCTGGAATCGTTTGGCCTTCAATTAAGCATTTATTAAAAATATTCACTAAGCTTTCCAAAAGAGCATCCGGTCCATGTTTCACCAACTCGATGGGAATGTCTCCAGGCCCGGGTGTTTTCCCATTTTTCATTTGTTTCAATTCTTTTTTCAGTTCTTCTTTGTTTATCTTATGCACCTCTGAATTTTCTGTCATTGAGATATGGTCAGGTCTTTCCATAAATTCGTGCCTACTTTCTGTTAATAGCGTTTCGTAATATTTTTCCCACTTTTTATTTTGAATCAGGTTTATATTTCCCTCATCTTTTCTTTCTTTTCTAATACTTTTTATGAATTTCCAAGCTTGTGTCACTTTGGTTCCTCCTAAGCATCGGTCCATCTCTTCGCATTTCTCTTCCCACATTTCGTTTTTTCTTTTAGTGACTTCCTTCTTTGCTTCCCTGTTGAGTCTGCTGTAAATTCTGCGGTCTTCTGAGTCTTTCGTGGATAGCCATGTTTGATAAGCTTTTTGTTTGTCTTTAATTAATTTTCCTACTTCTTCGTTCCACCACTCAGGATTTTTTCTTTTGTCAGCTTCTTCGTACCCCAATGCCTCTTTGGCCGCCTGATGAATGCAATTTTTTATATCTTGATATTCTTTTTCGGCTGTTTCTCTTCGAGTTAAGTGAGTTAGTTTTGAGGCTAGTCTAAGTTTGTAGAGGAATTGTACTGATTCTTGTTTGAGGCTATCAATATTATATCTTATCTTTGTGGAAGCTGCTACCTTCTCCTGTTCAATTTTGTTCTTGTTTACTTTCCTGTAGTGTATGGCTTTTTTTGCGACCACCATATAGTGGTCAGATCCGCATTCGGCACCACGATACACCCTTACGTCATTTGTTTGGAGCCTTTTGTTTTCTGGTTGGATGAGATAGTCGATTATAGATTTTATCTTTTTCTTTGGTTGTTCCCAGGTAAATTTATGTATATCTTTGTGCTGATAAAATCCATTCATTATTTTAAGCTGTAATGTTTCACAAAGATTAATGAGTCGCTCTTCGTTGTTGTTTATTTTGTCTTCACCATATCTTCCTACCACATTGTCTTGTAATTTTTTGCCTACCCGAGCATTGAAATCTCCTAATAGGCATATTTCTTTGGATCGAATACTGCCACAAGATGTAAATAAGTTTCTACATTTATTCTTATTGTCAGACATAGGGTACATTAGCTTTAAAATTTAAGAAGAGCAAATTAACTTGAAAACTTCATCTGATTTGGGATTTGTTGAAAATATTGTTGTGAATTTGAACCTTGATTTATTGTTTTTTAAGGACCACACACCTTTTCCGCTGTCTTTATTAGAATTAAATAGACTGTAATTTACTATCAACATCATTATTATGAAACAAATTTTTACAGTTCTGTCTTCACATTGTATAGCTTCTAATTTGATTGTTTTTCAGATGACTAAGTTTGTTTAGATTTGGTCAGACTGTCTTTAGATAATAGTAAATGATAAAAACATCGTTCAGTTTTTACATACATATTTGATACTGTGTTAAAAACTATGGTGATATTATATTTTTACTTGACTGATCCATTACTCCAATCGTCCCATCAGAATTTATTAAATTTTTTGAAACTAATTAGTTAGCTTCTACGGTATTTTTGTAAATCAACTAAATCTAGCACTAGTCGTTTAATCTATTCTCTGGTTTTTCTAATTAGAGCTTTTAGCTTTAGAAACTAAACATTAGTGTCGAAATTTTTGTTAAAAGCTTTTAAGTTGTATCTAGTTGTTAAATAATCGATTTCAATTGATTTAGTCGGTCACTTTTTATGGGCCTTGTTAAAAACTGTTATGATCGCCACTTCCTGAACGAATAAAAAAAATCCTCGGTGTTTCTGGCACGAATACGTAAAAACATATATGAAATATCAGTTTTTTATTTACACGAAAACGGCAATGTTTCCAATATCAAAAACAAGGCCATTAACAAAACTAAAGCTGCAGCTTTAGGACAGGGCACAATATTACAGTGAGCCACGTTATTTTAGTGACAATGAAGAATGATCTGAGGTAGAGATGGATTGTTTGTCCTTAAGCTATTTTCAGGCTCAAACGTTCCGAAATTACGGCGGTTTTGTTCTTGAGGGAATAATTTGAGACCCACTTTGACAAAACGATAATGTTGATTATCTCATTTAGTGAAAAGGCCAGGAATTTGTAATTATTTTTAGGTTTATTGGGATTTAATGTTTCTCTGGTATTGCTGTTTGTATGTAAATACCTTCCTTTATAAAATATATTATTGATAAGCAGAGAAAATTTTACTTTCTACCGTTTTTTTTATTTGTAATTTTCAAGTATCAATCATGTTAAATCATGATTTGTTGTCTGACCAAAACCAGTTACAAAAATAGACAATACAAAAATACTATATTAATAGTCACAAAAAAAATAAACACAATAACAAAGAGAAAAACTTACTATTGTTATTGGACTATAATTTATAACAGAAATAAATTATTACAAATAAAAAATTATTTACAAACTCTTATGGAAGCAATTATTAATGAAAATGTTTATTCTTACTTTTCCTAAAAGTTACCTGGATTGCACTGGGGTTTTACCATCGAGCAAAAAGACAAAAGAGGGAAAGTAAAGGTAGTGGGGGCAAAAATATTGTTAGACAGGAAGTGCCATCTTGAGAGGCCAAATTAAACAAGGAAAGAGAGTCTTTCCTTGTTTAAGAAATCAAATTTAGTTGGGTTATGTTATTATTTGTCCCAACTGTCACATGAAATCTTATTTATATTGAAGTTTTTTAACAATTGTTTCACATTTTAGACTGTTATCGTTAACATTTAATTAAAATTTTCTCGTCTAAGACACATTCTGAAAACTATTTTATAGCTACTGTTAATAAGTGTCGGAAAATTTAAAATTGGCGCATTCGCATTTCCGGATATATCCGCCATCAGAGGCCACTTTTTTGGTCGCCTTTTCATAACGATTAGATTCCCTCTTTTGTCTTTTTACTCGATGGGTTTTACATAAAAATGCTGGGGGTGGAAACAAGACTTTACTGGAATTTCTGGGGGTAGAACTGGACTTAAACTCTCTGCCACACGAACAAAAACTGCACATTACACTGCGAATTATTGAGGTTAAAAGTTGAAGCACTGGAACACAAACTTTGGAAATTTTTCTCCTTAAAAAACTGCATCTATAGTCTGGAACGACTACCAGGGACAAACAAAACGAGGACGGAAACAACGTTGTGAAATATGAACAAACTGTAAAATGGTTTTTATTATCGACCTCGGCGACGCAAAGAGGATTGAAAATACATATACGAGGGGATTTTAATATATACCAAGGAATTTTAAAATGTTACAATGTAAATACATTTATGTACTGTGCTCACACTTTGAAGAAATCTTTGATTGTCTTTTGCTTTTGCTAGACAGTCTGTCGTTGCTTAATCTTGTATCTGCTTTAACATAAAAATTTTACAGTTGACGGTGAAAGATTTTTTCATCCTGTGCTTCCTGAGTCTTCATCTGTTAAGTCAGCATTGAGATTGTCATCTAAAATCTACTCTTGTAAAGCTTCTCTTGATTCTGATGAATTAATCACATCGTTGCAAAATTTGAAGGGCTACATCTAGTACAACTTGCACAGGTTGGTCATTGGGTTCTCTGTTTTTCAAAATTGAAGTGATGTTAGCATTAGGTTGACTTACAATATCCACAAATAGTTGTCTTTTGTAGTGTGCCTTGAGAGTTTTAATAACGTTTTGATCCGTGGGCTGAATCGATGTAGTAGTATTTTTCGGTAAGTACATTGCCTCGATATATCCATCGGCAGTTTCGATTTTTAATTCGTCCTTATCAGGTTGTCCTGGAGCATTGTCTAACAAGAGGAGGGCTTTCACTGGCAGTTTTTCTTTTTCTTAGCCCATCTTTAACTTATAGGACAAAGCTATTCTTGTACTTATTCAGAAAAACTTCTTTTGCCACCTAGGCATGGCTTTACCACCTGTGCGTAATTTGTAGCTTCTCAATTTTAACATTTTTAAAGGCACGAGGTTTTTTGGACTAACCCACGGTTAGCAAATTCAATTTGAGGGATCCTGATGCATACTCTCATACCATGAGAGTGAGATGTTGTACTACCGAGCGTGTGGGATTGCAAATCGTCGGAGTATCAAGGGTGTACTGTATTGCAAAATTGGTGCAAAAGCATTGCAAAATTATGACAATTAGTTGATTTTTCCCTTGTAGCTCGGCTGCATTTTGAGTAAAATAACTTTATAATACCTCAAATTAAAGAAAAATCTACCAGGTTTAAAATAAGCCTTACCAGGTGCAAAAGCATTAAAAAATTATGACAATTAGCTGATTTTTCACTTGTAACTCGGCTGCACTTTGAGTAAAATAACTTTATAATACCACAAATTAAAAGAAAACCTACCAGGTTTAAAATAAGCCTTAATTACAATCGAAATATTATTTATTTTAATATAACGGTTATATTTTTTATTAAAAAAGGCATATAATTTAATAATAAAATTATATAATCGTATTTTACATTTTACGATTCAAGACGAAGAATGGCATGGATCAAAAATGTCTAAATATATTTTTTTATAATAAAGCAGTTTTAAAGTGCGTGCGCCGCAACACATACGACAAAAATATTTCATTTAATTTTTAGTGACTATATGTATTTGTCGATCTTGACTTACAATCCTTTTGTATAACAATAAAAAAAAGTTTTCACTAAGAACCTGGTTGATATAGATAATTACAAATGAATTTTCATAGCAGTCTCATTTTTATGTACAAATATATAAACCATTACAGGGAAACGGGCTAACATATTATTCTCTCATACTGATATGAATGAGAACGGAATAAAGCTCAAATATCGATTATAATACCCCATTGAACATTTCTATAATCTCCCATGCTGTGTGCCGTGTTTACAAAGAACAAACGATATATCAAAAAGCGTACAAAGGACGAGTTAGGCAACATATTTAGGAGGAATAAATCATTTTCCCAGATAGAAACTCACTTCCTAAACTTAAATGAAATTCTTTGACCGTGGAAAATGTTTTGGCAGCTATAAATTTCTCGGCTGCAAAGCCGTTTAGCACTCCTTAGTAGTCGCGTTAGTCTCGGCTGAAACTCGGATCAAACAACCAAATGCGTCGGCTATTATTCCAGATCTATTACTTTTTATATAAAAGTTATCCGTCGATTAACCACAAAATTGCATGTAATATAATTGACGGTTACATTGAACGACAAAATAATTCCATATAAAGCTGATAATAAAACGAATAGTGAATGGTCAAGATCAAGATCAATGACAGGTTAGCCAGTACACTTACTCAGTATACCAGATATTTAGGTAATGTGCATGCTATTTATCTGACTGAATGCAATGTTGCTATTAAATTCTGTCCAAAATCTGCTTCCGTTAAATTTTCGAAAATAAAGTTAACAAATTCATAGAAATATTCATATGTATCTTATCAACTACACAAGCGTAAAATACTGACGTAACGTAAGATAGAGAACTTTTGTGTTTATGGTCACCCAAGCACATATTTAAAGATATTTACGTACAACTACAATACGTATGTCAAACCTAGGAACGACCTTCAAAATCCTGCAATTAAAACACCAACAAGGAGGGTAGCGGGTAGGAATTCCTTTGGAGTCCCTTAGATTCTATAGGATAGTCCTATTAGGGAAAGTGAACCAATCGATGCCTTCCGCAGTTTCCAGGAGCTTCTTGACCCGGGGAGCTAGCACCTGCAAAGGGTCCCTTGTCCAGGGTCACGGATGAAGTACATAACGGCATCCACGGCGACGAAGAAATACTTTCGGTACGGCGAAGATGGCGGAGTTGGCAACTCTTAATTTTAGGGATAGTATAAGATCACAACTTGCGGCGTCTGATCCAGAGTGGGCGGCCGAAACAGCGTCGGACCCAGAATGGGCGGCTGAGACAAACACTCACCAACACGTCTAGCTAGCGTGGTGTTAAAAGGCTAAGTACCCTTCACGAAAATGTCATTTGAAAAGATGAAAGACTTACTGAACTTGAGTGCGAACTAGAAAACATAAAGTGGGACATAGTCGATCTCAGCGAAGTCAGAAGACGTGGCAAACACTTAATTAAACTAAAATCAGGACATAGTTTTTACCATGTAGGTGACGACAATAATTCCTTGGGAGGAACCGGCTTTACTATACAAAAGCGTCTCCAAACAAGTATAGTATTACTAAAGAAATTTTCCACAAGAATGATTTGTCTTACTCTCAAATTGAATACAAGGTATACAATGAAAATATTACAGGTTTATGCACCGACAACAGACCATGATGAAGAAAAAGTGGATCTATTCTATGATGATATCGAAGCTGCTCTTAAAGACCATTAAGGACATTTTACTTTTATATGTGGTGATTTTACCGCCAAAACAGGAATGAAATCCAACCATACAGAAACACCACTGGGAAACTTACCAGTAGCGATCATAGAATGGTACGAGGTAAAATAGAAATAAGCTTAAAGAAGAAGAGGTATAAGATGATTATAAAAAAGAAAAAATTAAAACCATGGATAAAACCATCATATGTAGATAGTTTTCAGCAATTTTTTTCCGACATACTTAGTAGTCCTGGAAAAAAAATAATATAAACGACTTAAATAAAATGGTGCATGCACATGTGGAATGGTATATGTGGGAATCACGAAAAGACACACAAACACAAGGATAAATGAACATAAAAGCCATTGTCGTTTAGGACATATCGACAAATCTGCCGTGTCGGAAAGCTGTGAAAATATATAAGCACCTAAATAATTTTAATCGAATAGAAGAAGGACTGAAAATTAACAAGACATGGATACCAATATTAAAATCCACAAACACCCTTCCCGCCAAACACGAAGAAAGAAAAGCTAGTGGGAAATATAAATATTGCCTCTGTAGTACAACGCGGCGTCAGTTTCAGATTACAAGCGAAGCAGTAACATCTCCAGAAGATGCCAGCCCCTAGTGTTGGCGAAACGTTGAGAACTAATCTCAGAAGACAACGGCCTAACAGCCCGAACAAACAGTTTAACAAGTTAGACGATGGCCGTGAAAGCCTAACGCAGTTTAAAGAATTAACTTTTTAAGTAACACCATGTATAGAGGTTAATCTTCTAAAAACAAAACAAACTAATGTCACAAAATTAATAAAGCTAGTTGCTAGCTGTCATATGTCAACATTAAATTTTATAATCTTTCTTTTCTCTCTTTGTCAACCATTTTATATCCACTACTGAATGTAGGTCTCTCCCAATTGCTTCCATCTTTCTCTATCTTGCGCCAATCTAATCCACTGTTTGCCTGCCACTGTTCTTATGTCATCTACCCATCTTTTTTGAGGTCTTCCCGTGCTTTTATTTTATAATATTAATAATATTAATAATAAATAATAATATTAATTTTATAATAGAACAATTAAAATGACAACAATGGCTACACCCTGAAATTTACAATTTTTAATTATTACGATATTTTTAAATTGTATGAAAACAATTAATATTATTAGAAAAATGTCTATTTTCACTTTGAAAGTTCAAGCAAAAAAGTTACTTGGATTACACTAAATTGCACTTTAAAAGATTTCTGGGTTTTTTTTTAATTATTACGATATTTTTAAATTGTATGAAAGCAATTAATATTAATAAAAAAATGTCTATTTTCACTTTGAAAGTTTAAACAAAAAAACTTACCTGGATTGCCCTAAATTGCACTTTTAAAGATTTCTGGGGTTAGAACTGGAATTAGATTTACCGCCACACTAACAAATTCACCTCCAAATTGCGATAGGACTGACTATTTGAGATTGAAAGTTGGGACACTGGAACACAAACTTTGGACTGAGCTTCTTAAACAACTGGAACAGGTAGAATTAGACTGCAACTACACATTAAACTTTACAATTAACTTCACACTGCTACACATTTTCCCATGAAAAAAGGACAAAACAGAAAACATTTCAAATTCAAAGAAAAATTTGGACACGAGAGTGAGTATATTCCTTTAACTGTAACTATTAACTGTTACTATACACATTTATCATCCGTCTCAAAAGTCCGAATAGCTATGATGATTGCCGACCTCCGCCGCGGAGATGGCACTTGAAGAAGAAGATACACATTTCCATGACAAAGGACGAAAAACGAAGATATTACAAATTTGAAGAAAAATTTTTGACTAACACTGTAAGCAACTGTAACCGACAGAGACCTCAGTGAGAGTGTCGCAATTATCTTTCCGGCGAAACCTTCTCAGCAATCTAAATGGATGTTAGTTTGAAACGCAGTATCGAGCGGCTTAAATCAAAGAAAAATATCAAAGAATATGCGTCCGTGATATAAACAAACTTAAAATGTTTTCATATCAACTCGCGAAGAAGATTGAAAATACTTTTTGGTATTTTAACATATACGAGGGGATTTCAATACATACAAAGGAATTTACAAATACTACAATACAAACTCCCTACAAGTATAGTAACGAGTTGTTGAGAAAAAACTATGTAGAGCAGTGGACGCAAAGTGCTGGGTGATGATAATATATTAGTAGGGTAAGTAAGCTCGAGCTATAAAGTACGTTAAAAAATCAGTTAGATGAGTCCCGGCGTTCATCCATTTCTTTCTTTCCAATACTTTCTCTCTCTCTCTTTACGCAGATGATTAAAATTTTGAAAGTCTTTCCTAGCCTTGATAACTAATAAATATTTATTAGGACCTGACCGATACAGTAAAATAGCTTTTATAATTGATCGTAATGGCACGGTCTCATATCCTTATTAGTTGCTTACTCTACGTGGACTAGCCATAAACCGTGGCAATATAATCGAGGACTGCACAAATTCTTTAACATCCAAGACTAAAATAACAAAAGGTACCTATATTCCTAAAAAATAGTGTCAACTTCGATGAGGTGATGCATTTTATTCAATGATTACTTAGGTCGATTGCTTCTGGAAGAGTTTTATCTTATTTGATGCTTTAACTAAAAATATATCAATTTTTGCACAATATCACCGAAATGCGTGACTATATTATATATACTCGTAAAGTATTTTTTTCCTGAATTCGTACATAACAAGTTTTATATTATCATTTTACCCCGATCTAACACTGGAACACATTTTCAATTTCTCGAACCCTACCCCGATTTTCGTCATAAACATTTCTTATTATTTGCTCGTGCGGTCCCCTCTTTATCGAAATCAGTTCCGAAATTTAATACTTGAATGTTATTACTATTCTTTTGAGATCTTTTATCTCTTGGAAACCCATATGCTCTAGCTCTATCTTCGACTCTTATTAATATCGATATCCACTTATGAGATAAATGGAGCTTATCGCGCAATACGGTGGTCGTTAATCCGCAAAAGAAATAAGATTAAGGTCCAGTAACTTAAATCATTATAAAAACTCAGTAAATAGACACAATTATATTGTAATATATAAAAGAAATTTAAAAAATTCGCAAAAAAGCAAAATTTAGTTACGAAATAAAAAAAAATTAAAATATTTTAAAACGTTTGGACTTTTCCTGGATTGAAAGCATTATTTGCAACTTATTTATTAAAATATTGTTCTGAAGCTATTTTCTTGTGACATGTTAATGCAATTTGCTATTTTTATTTCAAATAACTCACAATTTTATTTAAACCCCTTACCGCATAGTGGGTCATATATGGCACAACACTTGGTTTTATACCTAACCGTTATCGGATCGAATCTTATTTTAAATATTTATGCATGACATGTTCATCTAGAGCACATATTTCGTATAACCGGTAATAAAGCGCCATCCCAATGCAGCAAAGTGAACTTTTATGAAAATTTGAAAATGGTCGCGGACTGACAACTGTTGATAAGAATTTTGGAATTTGATATTTAATTATCGAAGTTTTTACTAAATATTTTTGTAGAAAAAAAAATAGCGACATCAAGGATAAACCTTTAAGAAAGAATTTCTGTAAAATTCTGTATGTAAAATATGTTTGTGTCATATAGACATGGGAATCCGAGTGAGCGGTGAATACATTAATAATATCCGCTACGCCGATGACACTGTGTTACTAGCAACCAGCCTAAACGATCTTCAGGCCTTACTAGACCGAGTGCGAACTGTGAGCGTAACATACGGACTGAACCTCAATATTAAGAAAACTAAATTCATGGTTGTCAGCCGTACAAATTTAGATCCCGGGGCACTAATGGCAGGTAGTGAAGAGATACAGAGAGTCGACGGATTCACTTACCTCGGAACTACCCTCAACGTACAATGGGACTACGCTCAAGAGATTAGATCCAGAATTGAAATGGCACGGTCTACATTTATTAAGTTGAGATCCTTGCTGTGCTGCAGTGATCTCAGTTTGGGAACCAAGATGCGGATAGTGAGGTGCTACGTTCTTCCAGTGTTACTATATGGAGTTGAAGCCTGGACACTGACGCAAGCCACTGAAAAACGAATCGAAGCCTTCGAGATGTGGATATACAAAAGGATACTAAAAATATCTTATGTGGACCATGTCACCAACGTTGAGGTCCTACAGTGCATGACAAAAGAAAAAGAAGTGCTTAATTTAATTAAACAACGTAAGCTTGAGTACCTCGGCCACGTGATGCGGAACGAAGAAAAATATCGAATTCTTCAACTCGTTATGCAGGGTAAAGTATTTGACAGAAGAGGACCGGGACGCCGTCGTATCTCGTGGTTGAAAAATCTCCGACAATGGTTTGGGATGACCTCAGCGGAGCTGTTTCGCAGAGCAGTCAACAAAACCATGATAGCCTTGATGATCGCCAACATCCGGACCGGATAAGGCACTGAAGAAGAAGATGCACTGTCGTGCAAAACTCTTTTTCATATATGGCACAATATGCGTTCTTAACTAGGTATTATTATCTGTTTTTATTTTAGATATTGGATCCAAAAAAGTTTTATCGTGAAACTCTTGTGGTAGTGGACATATCAGATGGTAGTGAAGACGAGGGGCTATCAGATGATGATATTTCCCTCTATTATACTAGCCCCAGAGTCAGACTATGAAGATGATATAATAGATAATAATGAATGAGATATTATTATCCCAGAAACGGATTTAGAAAGCAGTTCAGATAGCGAAGATGATATTTCTTTGGACGAATTACGACGTAATCTAATAAAGAATAGAAATAAAAATCATCCAACTTGGAAAGAAGGAATTTTGGTAACATCAAATGATGATATAAGATTTCTCGGTTCTACTCACACTAGTGACAGGGATATAAGAACAGAGACCACAAGGCAAGCATCAAAAGCGGCAAGAGTAAGTGGTTGCCTCCGAGAAACCATATGGAGAAACAAATATCTGACCACGGAAAGCAAAATGAAAGTATACAAGACAACAGTAAGACTAATCCTAACATATGCAGCGGAGCAAGGACCGATACAAGAAAGACGAAACAATAAATCAACAATATCGAAATGAAAGTATTAAGATCAATAGCGGGCATATCATTAAGAGAAAGACAAACCAACAGAAGTATACGCGAACAATGCAAAATTCAAAATATTAACAGGTGGATAAAAACAAGAAAAGAAAAACTGGAACGAACATGTAAACCGAATGGGACCAGATAGATTAGCGCACATCTGTAAAAACAACAAGCCGTTTAGCAGAAGACCCGTTGGAAGGCCGCGAAAAAGGTCGGAAGATAATATACAGTCAACAACGACTGAAACAGAATAAGAGGCAGACAAACAGGAGTAATCCTAGTCGCGCTAGGTAAAGAAGAAAGTTAGTAAGAAGAAGAAGAAGAAGAAGGTTCTACTGACTTGCCGCCTGAGTTGTAACAAGCGGATTCCCCTTGCATTTTTAAAAATTTTTTAACAAATGAGATGATCAAAGATATAGTTTATTAAACTATATTATATTAAGTGGAAAAAAAGACCTCAAAAACCTTTGGAACTTTCTGAAAATAAGCTAGAACAGTTTTTAGGAACCTATATTTATATGTTAATAGTGCAATTGATAAATGCTAGAAGGTATTGGAACTCCGGCATGAATCATCGACTGAAGAATTGTTATCGAAGAAATAAAACGTTTTTTACATTTCGCGAATAATAACGGTGCTATTGCTGTCGGTAATCCTGATCATGATCATTTTTTTAAAATCCAATGGCTACTAAATATACTAAGGAATCAGTTACTCAAAGTTCCGAAAGAGGAATATTTAGCCATAGATGAGCAGATAATTCCAACAAAATCGGGTTCATCTATAAAAAATCCGCAAAAACCCGACAAATGGGGATATAAGGCGTTTGTTCTTAGTGGTGTCAGCAGATTTTCCTACGATAATGAAATTTTTGTAAAAAGCCAAACTAATGTTGTACCTGATGGTTTTCCTGATTTAAAGGTAAGTTCAAATGCGGTTCTTTGGCTAACACAAACAGTATCAAGGCTTATAAATCACAAAATATCTTTTGATAGTTAGTTCAACAGCGTCCCATTGCAAATTTATCTACCGAAACAGGGTATGTTACCACTAGGAACAGTTAGACTACACAGAGTGCCAAACAGTAATATGCCAAAAGAGGCTGAATTATAACAGAACGGTCGAGGAGCTCTGTTACAGAAAGTCGCCACAATTGATGGTACAAAAATATCTGTTGTTAGTATGACAACACATTAGTAAACATTTTATCAAGTAGAAGTTAAACGGTTTTCGAAAAGGATAAGACACATATATAATGGTTCCATGTTCAAAAGCTGTAACGATCTACAACGAGTATATGTGGGAAGTAGATCTCCTGGATTCAATGTTGGGATATTATAGGATCAAACTCAGATCCAAAAAATGGTACATGCGTATATTTTTCCATATTATTAATTTGATGACTGTCAATACGTGGATTCTTTGGAGAAGAAGTGATAATGAGCATAAAGTTAATAAAGCTGGTTTCACTACAAAAAGGGGCCGTCCATGTGGAACTATGGAAAATTTACAAAACAAGAAAAGAAGGGGTCCGGCAACCGATATTCCAATGCAAGATGTACGAACTGATGGATATGGTGTTTTGTATAAAACTTAAGAGGTCGCTGGTTAAGTGATATTAGAATAATAATGATGAAAAAATACAATACTTTGACTGTAAATAAAAGTAGCGAAAATAGCAAATATTTGTAAATGGATATGTAAAATAAAATGTTGTAATTTAAATAATAATTGGCAGATTTAATAACTTGTCAATTGTCAATTCTATATGAAATTCACTTACCTTTTGTCTGTGGTTGGGCCCCGCTCGGAGTCTAAGGGTAAAACGGGATGCTACTCGATGCTGGTTTGCTTGCGTTCCCGACGAGAAGTTGTTGCAGAGTGGCCGATCATACGAAAAAAGGCACGTATGTCCGCTAATCCACTAGGGTGGTTCTTCTGTTTTAAGACCTCCGTGAATAGCAGTAGATTAAGCTTAAAATGACATTTTAAACATTCTACACAAAGGACGGGTACGTTTCCTTAAGGACTCTGTGTCCTTAGTGTTTGTGTTGATAAATGTTTCCCAAAAACATGTTGTTTTTTAGACAAGTGAATACTCAGAACTTGACAATAATTAATCAGCCAATTTGAGTTCGAGAATTGTGGAATAACATTCCACATAAAAGATGTGGAACTAAAGCCATATTATAATTAGCTAATATATTACGATTAAATAAAAGATTTAAAACTAAATAAGGTCATATTCTAAATAATAAAAATAAAATATTTAAATCAGTCTTGACACTTTTCCAAACATATGGCCATCTTCCATTATGGCGCAGTGAAACACAAAGATGCAAATATCCCTGTGGTTCAAAAAGCTTTATAAAATGTGAGAAGTGTAATGTTTTTCTTTGCTTAAACAACTTAAACAAAGATAGAAATTGTTTTTACAACTTTTACACTGAATAATTATTTTAATTAGAAAGTAATAATAGTATATTACTTTATGAGGCGGAGAAGCATGCCCTCTATTACGCGCCTCACTTCGTTCGGCGCGTAATATGGGGCGCGTCAAGAAAAGTCGCTTCTTTGCCGAATAAAGTATACTATTTTTCTTCAAAAGTAGCAATTTTCAACCATAAATAGTACAATTCATACGCTATTTTTACTCGAAATTAACTGTGACAACTATCAAAGTCGTCTAGATGTTAGAAATTAAAATATTTAAGTCGTTGGTGGGATTTGCGTCTCCCTGGTTACAGTTGTTTGACAGTTGATTGCAAATATTAAAGACAGCTTATTGTTGTTGCAACCGCAAGCACAAATTTAGTGCGAAAATGGAAAACCTAAACGAATTTGAGTCCATTAATTGAACCATCCATTGAACCATTAACTAATTGTACTTTTAATATTACTATAAATAAAAATGATGTTTAATTGTTGTTAATGACATTTGTATTGTTGCTTTGTGTTATGTTTCATATTGTTGCCATGACAACATTTTTCCCTCCGCCGTAAAGAAATGGGAAAAAACTGCTGCCGGCGGAGACATCAAACTTTGACAGGATCAAGTTAGATAAGTAATGTTATCATTATTTGACGTTTGAAGAAAAACGTCATTTTTTAAAATAATTTTACTTGTTGAATCTTGTTTTGATGCATAGTCTGCCATATACGACAAACAGAAAAAAAAAATAAAAAAAAATACAAAAAAGTAGAATTTTTTCATACTTTTATCGTAATCTTGAAGTCAAGATTGTAATCATAGATTTTTTTTATAAAAAATAAAAAAATCATGCAGTAATGGGTTAAAATAAGACGTTTCGCTTTTTTACAATATTTTATAAATTTTTTACGCCGGGATTCGGGATTTAATAAGATAAGATAATTCAGATAATTTTAATAAGGCTTTCTTAAAAAAAAAATAAATTTCTTTGTTAAAGTATATTTATGCTCCGTTGAAAGGATCAAGTTGTCCATTCACCGAAACTTTCGAATAATAAATCGAGAACCTATACCCTTTTTTGAACAATGGCCTATATGTTCCCTATTTCATTATCCTAATTATAAAGTTCAACGTATCTGAATAACATTTCCATGTTACTCGGAGCACCGCTAATGTCCTATCTCCCTTCCTTGGGAATTTCGGAAAGTAGGCTCTAAACTCCCTAAAGGTAAATGCCTTTGTTTTATACCATGTGTAAAGCTTCATTTACTTCGAGAATGGTGTAGCTCGAGGAGAACGAGGTATTTACCCTATTTTCATTTTCGACAGATTTCTATGAATGGGAGATGTCGCTCAAGCGAGATTTTTGACTCTGCAAATACCCGAAGTTCAGCTATTTAACTTTATATTAAATATCTTGAGAAAAAGTGTCTCTAAAGTCAGATATCTTTAAAATATAATGCCCTTTAATTTAGATTATTATGAAATCCGATAAAAAACTTTTATTTATTTATATTATACAGAGTGAACCAAAAGTCTGGAAACGCTTAATTACCTCGTAACCCTTGAGTAATCGGGTACATACAAATTACATGAACAGTCAGGTGGGATCTGTGAGGCCCAGTTTTTATTTTACACAATACATTAAAAAAGACTACATTAAAAAAAACTACAGTAGACTCCGTCTATAACGACAACTGGAATGGCAGACTAATTACCTCGTTATAAGGGGATCTCGTTATATCCAACAACAATAATACTGAAATCGTAGGCTTCCACGGCCAGAGTCAGAATTATAGTTTATTCGTCTTCCGGGTTTGGACCGTGTCATTTGTGAGTGACCCAAAAGTGGGTTCATCTCGACGTTTCGCTACAATTGTATGTAGCTTCTTCAGGAGAACAAAAAAAGAAAAAGAAAAACAAGAGACAGGAAGATGGGTAGTTAGCAACGGTAACTCAGTTACTCAACGCAACCAGAGGCGAATACTAACTACCAAGATGGGCATTTGGTCACAGTAACTCAACTACTCAACGCAGCCAGAGGTGAAAACCAAATGCCAGGACAGGGATTCACGTCCAACAGCTCAGAACACTAACGCGTCGAGAGGCAGGGAGTGAATCCGACGATTACTCCGCTACCGCTCTATTTATAGTCGCGGTGACCTGTCGTGTCGGGACGTATCGGCACACTCCGTGGCGCGAACGTCAAGAAGCCAGCGCGCGCTTTCCATAAAGGCTTGCCTGGAGCTTAATATATTTTTATCTGACCAAATTTTTTTTAGAGTATGACCTGAGTTTACCCACGTTTCATCCTGGTAGAAGAAGGGCCTTAATTCAGCCCGGAATTTTCGTATGGATCTTAGATAATTTCTTCTCCAACATATTATCTCCTCCCGGTCAATCAAAAGTGATTTTCGGTCTGATTTCTCCCACCGGAAATTTAATTCTTTTAAAACTTGCCACAATTTAGTTCGTCCGATATGAGGCAAATCCGGGTCGTCTCTAACTTCTTGTAAAATTTTGTTTAGGTTTGGTATTTCTTTTTTGAAAAAAAAATCCATGAATTTTCCTTCGAATACCATTTTGGCAAATTTATCAATTTCAATAGGATTTTTCCCCCTCTTTAAGTGTTCGTTTGTGTTTGGGTTAGCTATACCGTGTTTTTTTCTTTCTGATAGGAACCTATATATAGTTGACTCTTCTACGCCAGTCATGTTGGCACAACTTTCGACTATGTTGCGAACAGTGTTTGTGGGATTCTGAGAAACCAGAGCATCGTGAACATTCAGGACAATAGTCTTCTCTCTTGGTGAATAGACAGACTTACTGACTGTATGCAACAGTACCGGTGTAAAACTTGATGATGTTGATGATGAAGCCATCACAAACAATCCAACAAAACGAGCACGAGCGAAAGGTACGTATATGTTCGTAGGTATATGGAATAAAAAATCACTCACGCACTGCATATAATTCGCAAAAGAAATATTCGAGACGCTAATTACTGCCGTAGACGCGGACACACCGACGAGCCGTAAATTACATGCGATCAAAAACGTACTAAACAAAAAAATTGTTTTCGTTCGTAATAACTTCACCCTTTTAAGTTAAGTTTCGAATATAAACTGAACAAACGAGGCACGTGGCCAGAGCATACCCATTATATTATTAAAAATCTGGGGAATTCCATCCTAATTATCTTGCAACGAATAGTACCTTCGGATATGAATTCCAGGTTTTCTAGTAAAGTGATTAAACGCGAAGATTAGTATTGAAATATCCAAAGAGATAAGGTATTCTTATTTACAAAATTGTTAATGGTTAAATTCTTATTTTTATTATATATAATTACATAACATTAGCCGTGAAAGTTTTAATTGTTTTTTTGCTAAATATATTAGTATTAAAATAATATTAATATTATATATATAACAGTATTAAAAAATATTTTATTATTATTTAATGAATAAATGCCTCAGGAACGCCTATGGTTTACGACCATTTTATGAGTTTGAGGCACATTTCGTGCTCTCAACAATTTATGAACGGAGAATATATATATATATATATATATATATATATATATATATATATATATATATATATACCCATAGGAATTAAAATACTTACTCCATGTGGGTTATACTTCACAAAAAATAGGAAAATAAATTTACTTGTCGAACTCACAAAAGTTACTTGAATAGTCGGATAGAGTCTGACAGACCAAAAGTGCATATAAATAAAGAAATATTATATACTAATACAAACCCCGTTGTTCACTGTTGTTCGACATGTGGACGAAAAGGTACTGACGAACGCAGCGCATTCCCACATAAAATAAGCAGTGAGGTATTAGAAATAAATTGTCGCTGGTCTCACAGGGCCCACCCGACGATATCCTTTCTACTTGTTTTATATTTTTATTTTTCCTAAGTCACGTTTTACATTTATTTTTAATATGACGTAAATATATTCAATAAATAAATTCAAATAAAACGTATATACTTCTAACTACCAGCTTTAGTTTGTCACATTAACCTTGCATTACTACTCGTAAAGATAAAAGATAAATTAGTTCGAATTCCTTATAACAAATTACGATTTAAAGGACAAAAGGGAATAAAACATTCAATATCTAACACTTGTGGAAACACCGCAAACCTCAAATTTATCAGGAGCTTAACTCTCCAAGACGAAATCCTTTTTTCAAACACAAAATTCCTGGGAACCATTTTTCAGCCGGCCAAATACCTGATCAAATCGATAAGAGAGCCAGATTTATTCGACCGAAAAATTCCTTAATACGAATTTAAGTGAGACGAAAATAGTTTTAACCTTTGCGTTGACCACAACGACACGCAGTAGGTCATTTTATCTTCCTCAGACCCTCTTCAGGCACGTTCTCGAGTGTAAATCTGCAAAGCGCTTGTATTGGGTAAATGGACAAATGATGTAGGCATCAGATCTAAAGGAGCAGGTTCATTCAATATTAATTTTGAATAACTTACTTGCCAGGAACGGGAGGGAGATTATGGTCGTAAAATAAGAGTACAGATAAGACGGTAGGAAGAAAAAGGTAAAACATTGTATAGGGTCTTTAGTTAAGCGCTTTCTATTTTTAAATTTAAATAAAACAAATTATGTTTTAAGATATCATTATCATTTTTTTTCGTTTTAAAGGCTTATCGATGCCACTATCTATGAAATATAATATCGTTTAAATGTCCGCCACGATTTCGCTGGATTCCGCTCATCTGAAATATCCAAATCGTATGATCTCGGGTGGCTAGTTCACATCACCTCCATGTGAGATGACCATGCCCTCAATTTGCTCGTGTAGAATGTCCAATGTGACATGAGCTATAGCACTCAATATTCATACTAAATCTATATCAGACACTGACTTGGTATTGTCATCTTATCTGTATTGGTATTGTCCCAAATTTGATGCCAAATTCATCGCTGAAGATAATTTTTCGAAGATGAAAATTAGGGTCAGTGTCAGAGTACTTAGAATATGTCATTTTTACGATAATTAAGGTATGAACGATGTAGCTGTCCTATTCTTCGTATTAACTCGGAAGTTAATTAGATTTTCATTTGATTATGATCAATTTTTCTTGCTGTTCTTCGAGATATTGTACATATTATTTTCACCAATGGCTTCGATGTTTTGTTCAATCAGCATATCAAATCTTTTGGGCTGAATCTTTCCTCTGTTTTTTTTTAAATACGGTCCTTATCTAATCTGAAGTGCATACTAATGCGATTTGATCTATTATGTGCCACTTGTAGATTTGCGAGCACAGTGCGATCCCAGTATAGCTTGTAGTTGTCATTTCGAAGCATTCTGTCAGGAAAGTATTGATAATACGGGAGATAGTCGGTTTGAAAAAGGGAAAACCCCCAGTTTGTTAGCTAGTTCTTGGTGAGTAATTGTTATTGTTTTTGTGACTGCACTTTCTTGGTATTTATATTTTCATTTGGACAACTGGACAACCAAAGAATCATTTTAGCATTGGCCACATATGGAGATTTATCAAATATCTTTAAGAGCAACGTGCCAAATTATTTGAAAAAGAAGATCTTTGACCAATGTCTGCTTCCAGTCATGACTTCTTCTTCTTTTTCTTCCTTCTTGTATGCAGGCTTTAAAGCCTGTTTCTTCTTTAATATTAGCCTACTAAATTGTTTAAATTATCGCACCGTCTTTTTCTTGGTCTGCCAATACTTCTTCGTCCATTTGGTGACTTACTTATCTCGTGCTATTCGTACTATCTTATCCTCTGCCATTCTACTAATGTGTTGGTTCCACACCAGTTTCTGTTTTGTCACCCATCTATATTGCATGCTCTTCCTATGTTTTCGTATCTCTCCCTATCCAACAGATTTTTCCCTGATATTCGTCCGTAAGTATTTTCATCTCTGTTGTTTCTAGTAGTCATCTCGTTTTAGATGAGTCAGGTCTTGTCTCCGCTGTGTATGTTAAAATAGGTCTAATTGCTGCTTTATAGATTCTTGTTTTTGTGTCTTGTATTATGTAGTTGTTCTTCCAGATTGTGCCAATAAGAGATCTTGTCACTTTACTTACTTGTAAGCTTTGTTGCCGTACTTGTAGATGTTAATGTTGTTATTAGAATTAACTGTATGTATGTTATTTGTTTGATTTTACTTACTTTAAATATAGTTTACTTATATTCTTCTTGTTCCTTTCTTTGTATATCGTAATACCCAAAGCGAAAGGGAGCAAGCAGCGGGTTGTAGATTAAACAAAAACATGCTATTCCTTCTCTGGTGGCCTTTGTTCCTGTTTTTCCTAAGGCATATGAGCCCTTACTTTGCTTCCAAAAATACCTTTATTTTTAAGTGAGCTGATATTTTCAATGACAATTTATAGGCAGTTTTTCCCCCTATCGTGTTTGTATCAGTTGTATTTAATAAAAAAATGTTTATTTTTAGATATTGTTGTAGGTGACCAGAAAACATATTTCAAAAAGTTTATCTGAGATTATTACAAATCCTATAGTTATATTTTTTTGTTGATACATTGTGCATTACGTCAACTAAAAGTAAAGAGAGTCCATTATCTAGAGATTCACGTTGAGAAATTAACTTAACAATAAAATTTTGAACAAAAGAAACCTTCGGTCTTAAAGCACACACCGTATATACATAGTATCTCAGGCAACAATCAAATTCGTACTTTATGGGTCAACAGTGACCCTAAGATACATTTTTTTCCAAAAACATAATCAAATCCAGAAGGGACGTCTGTGGCATTGTATCATCTCGTACGACAAAAACCGCAACAAAAGTGCCAGGGAGCGTAAACAGGTGGGCGAAGTACAATAGGCAATAAACGAAGTCGAGTGAGTAGTTTTTGTTGTGGAATTATGGTCTTATGTCAAGGGCAATTTTATGTTTGTATAGTCTTCAAAGAAAAACCTCGATGTAACAATCGTGGGTGGAATAGGTGAATATTTTATTATCCCCGTAAGAAAAATGATCAGATTACTGGAAATATTTTTTTTTTCTTAAATTTGGTTTATGAAAAATTTTTTCCTTAAATTTACAAATAGGAGAAATTTACAGTGGAAGACAGTAATACAGTACATACAACCAACTTACACCTCTAAACAATTAATGCAGAATTCGCAGAAAATTTTCGTTGTAGTAAAAGGCACGGTAAACTGCACTGGAGTTCTCCATAATCTTTTTTAATCTTAATTACTTACTTTGTTTAAAATATTTTTGCCCGTATTATCAGTTAGAGTTAATTTGTATAAAATAAGGAGCAAAAATTTGGTAAATAACATTATGATAGTGTACTTACTGATTATTTAAATTTATAAATCATCATCATCATCATCACTAAATTCACTACAGCTATCATTATGTAAATTTATAATCACTGGATTAATTTCACTAATTTTATTTTCCCGGATCCACCAGACAACGTTTTTCACATTTATTTACAGTTTTGGCTCATATTTTTGGAGTTGCAGTTTTAAGAGGTTCTTGCCACATTTCCCAAACTGCATTGTCACTGTATCCACTGCATCCAACGTGATTATCATAATACCTTTAACATATACCCCAGATGTGTTCGATGGGACTAAACTGGCAGTGATACGGCGGTAACCGTAGTACTTGTTATCCATAACTTAATACAATTTGGTTAACTATATAAACTGTTGGTTTTTCATTACGTTTCGAAATTTCCAGTAACTCTGATTTGAAGGCGTATTCCGGAAAATTGATATTGATTTTAACTAACCAATTTTTTATGCTCGGTACGTTCTACGACTGTTTTGGATGTTTCTCCAAAATCTCTGAATGGTAAGGTGCATTATCTAAAACTATAACTGATGGTTTACTCAGACTAGGTAACAGTTTTTCCTTAAGCCATTTAACAAACATATCTGCATTTATGTTTTCACGGTAATCAGCAGATTTTGATTTTAAAGAAAAACCTGCTGAAAAATATAACTCCGACGCATGGCTACTTATTGAAATTCGAAGTACAATGCTAAGATTGTCCAATTTCGGACATTGCTCGTAACATAGATATTATATTAACTTTAGAGTGAGGTCGGTATTCACTTGACATGTAATGGGTTAGCTTGGTTAGATTAGACAGAAAGCGGATTTTTTTTGGGTATGTTTTTCCAAGTGTATGCTGCTCTTGGACTTGCACTTGTTTGTAGCAAGTCAAAAAAAATACAAAGTATATAAAAAAGGAATATAGAACGTAACTTAAATATATACAAACAAGAACACATATTAAACAGAAAAACATTTATGGCAAAGTTACGGTAAGCAGTTCAGTCAATGTTCTGCAATGAGTCACATATTTTTCTGAGCAGTAAAGACAATGTTTTGGAATATTTTTTTATAACTTTATCGAAATTATTACAGTTTAGCTGTTTAATACTTTTTGGTAAAATATTGTAACAGTTATAATTAAGACAATTTTTGTCTGAAAGACTTAATCTACAGCGATTCGTTCGTGGGTAGTGACAGTTTCACGTATTTTGAACATAGACATCAGACAGTATCAGAAATATTAACAGTGTAGATAGCGGCATAATTTTGAATTTGATAAAGAAAGGTTGGCAGTGTTCTAGATAACTAACCACTGCTAAAATCCTGACAGCTTTCTTTTGCATTCTAAAAATTTGAAGTCCATTTGTTGAATTGCCCCATATGATTACACCATAGTTTAGATGAAAGTGGAATCAAGAAAAGTATGTTATTTTTATAGTTTCAAAGTTGACAACCCTTGCTAGTCGGCAAATAACAAATAATGAACTTGATAGTTTTTTCTTAAGTTGTGAGATATGAGCCGACCAGTTGAGTCGATTATCTATGGTTATTCCCAATAGTTTAACAGTCTCTTTGTTATCTGGATCATTGTATAAATTACTTGCAGATATATCCAAATTTTGCGTTTTATCAGAGTTAAATTTTAGTTTGTTTGCAGTAAACCATGAGCTAGATTTAGTACAAATTTCCTCATGAGACATTTTTAAATCATCATTATTTTTTCCTTATATAACGTATGTCGTATCATCTGCGAATTGTATGGTTTTGTAAGGAGATATGAATTTAGGCAAATCGTTGACATAATAATAAACAAAAGAGATCCTAAAACCACCTTGTGGGACTCCATGTTTTACGGAAGGAAAATCGCTTTTGACACTACCGCCTGGTGTCTGCGAAATAGATAAGAAGTTATAAGCTTAAGAGGGATACCTCTGATTCCATAGTAATTTATTTTGTAGAGCGAAATTTCGTGTGAAACGCAATAAAAAGTCTTCGACAAGTCGCAAAGAGAAATTGCTTTGCGATTGCCGCGTTTAAGCCTCTCAATCACCTCGCTCACAACATTAAATACCGCGTTCGTAGTAGAACGAGCACTTCTGAATCCATATTGTGAGTTGCTAAAGTAATTATTTGAATCAAAATAGGAATAAAATTGTTGTTTATAACCTTTTCAATCACTTTCCCAAAATAGAAACAATCCTTATGGGTCTGTAATTGTCAGTTTTTCAGGAATCACCTTTTTGTAGATGGATAGTACTTTTGAGTATTTTAGTACTTCTGGAAATACTCCAGTTGATAGAATTAAATTATTAAGATGAGTAAAAGGTGTTACAACTGTTTGGTAAGTTATTTTAAAATTTTGCTATTAATTTCGCGAACGTCCCTACAATTAGAATTACTAAGAGACTTTATTATTTGAGATAGCTCTTCTTCCACAACGGAACGAAAAAAAGGACTTGCTCGGAGAAGGATAATTTCTATAATTGAAGTGGACATCGACATTATTAGTGGGAAGATATGTAGTTATATTCTATGCAATTGTAGTAAAAAAATGGTTTATTTCGTCTGGAGGTAGATCAGGTTGTACTGAACTGGATCTTGTTTGTTTGTATTAAACCATTGCACGGGTATTTTTTCAACAGTTTGTAGCACTTTTTTTTAAGTTAAATGCTAAACCATATAAAACATTGTCCAGTGTACCAGATGCCAATTGTATGGACACTCTAAGACATAATGTAATAGACCTTATCACTGTGTCAAATGTGGAGGCAACCATATGTCAGCCGGTTGTAAAAAACCTAGGGACACACCTGCCTCTCTGCAATGAAGCATACACCGCAAATTACAAAGGATGCATGGTATATGAAGAGTTAATTAGCAGTAGAAACAGAGCAAAAAGAGTATGATCACACACTCCACAACACACACACACAATCAACTGCAATATAACAAAAATACAGTACAGAATAATCCGAACTTAAGCAATCAAAATCACGCGACTTACACACAAGCAACAGGCTTAACAAATGTAAATAATGTCCATAATAATACGAACTCATACAACCAAAATCATGCAACTTACGCTCAAATAACAAGTGAAACACATGTAAGTAATACAAACAGTGACATTGGAGAGATGATGAAGAGTTTCCTTATCGAATTCAAAGCTATGTTTTCACAACTAATAAATCAAAATTGCGTGATCTTAAACATGCTTTCCACAGTAATAAATAAATCAAGTAATGGAATTTAAGTTACTACGAATTACATAAAGAAATGCCAACGGCCTAGGCAACCATAACACAGAAGTTCCTAACTTTCTGGTACATAACAAAATTGGCAAAAAAAAATCCAAATTAACATGAAAATACGTCAAATGAATTGTCTAATAGACCGAAAATCACACTTATCTACAGATAATAAACTTCTCTTGTATAAGTGCATAATAAAGCCTATATGGACCTATGGAGTACAACTATGGGGCTGTGCAAAGCCTTCTAATACCAAAATCATTCAGAGAATCCAATCCAAAATACTCAGAATGATTTTCAACGCGCCGTGGTACGTTAGTAACAAAACACTGCATGATGACTCTGGTATACCGTTCGTTGAAGACGAAATCAGCAGACTAACAAGAAATTATTTAGAACATCTGCCAGGCCACCCCAACGAGGAAGCAAGACAACTACACCTCCAACCAGAAGTCAGACTAAGATTGAAGAGACAGCGGCCAACAGACTTTATTCACTAATTTCAATTTTAAATTTTAATTTTCACTACATTAATTTAATTTGTTAGTGTTAGTATTGGGAGTGTTATCAGTGGATAATTTCTCCTCTCATGTATTTGCAATACTCACATTTACTAATAGCTTGTAATAGCAGATTGTAAATTTGCAAATTAAAAAAAATATATATATATAAAATATAAACCAGAAGAAGTAATAAACCGTTGAAATGTTTGATTAGTGTCAACAACTTTATGCTCATAGTCAATAAATAAAAATTGAGCTCGATGATCAGAGAAACAAGGTTCAAATATGCTCGCTGTGTAGATATTTTCAGAAAAATTTGTCATAATGTTGTCGATGCAACTACTGGACTGAGATGTGATTATAGTATAATCGTTTATAGTTGCTTTTAGACCAACATATATTAATAGATTTTGAATATCAAAAAAGGGTCAGATTCAATTTTAAAATTTATATTAAAATCACCAAGTATAATCAGTGTGTTTGCTTTACAAGCAAGGACGTTATGACATTCTCAAAATTCAATAAAAACAAAAAGTCACCCTCACCCGATCTGTATGCAGTTAAAATATTGCTTTTTATTGAAGGTACATAAATTGCACAAAACTCAGAACTTTGCTCTACATTATATTTATCTAGATTAAGAGAAGAATACATAAGATTTTTTTTTACATAAATTGCAACTCCTCCTTGGATATTTTTGGATTTTGGTTTTTTTTATGTCCTGCACGATTTAGCCAACACATCACCAATGCAATCAAAGGGTAGTATTACCTCACACCCGCTTGCATTTTTCTGTACAGGCGATGATCCCTACTCTAAGGAATGCCCTATAGGCATGTGTATTGGCTTGGCAATGATACCCTTTTGTTATAGATAATTTTAATAAAATGATGATCCGAATAACTTGGAACGTTTTTATCTCGTTATCTGGTAACTAGTTTTGGAAATATCTATTAAAATATTACCTTATAAATATCTATCAACATATATTTTTGCAGTTTTAAAAACATTTGCGAAAATTCACAACATTTACACAATGCACCACGGCCATTTTTACAAATTATTTGGATAAAACTGCGACTCTACTCCAGCCTCTGCCTGATGTGTAAAATGATGTGTAAATAGAAATTAAGCGAGATTTATGTCAGGACGCAGTGGATAATTAAGCCGTTTTGAATTTATTATTACGGCTTTATTTTTGGGAATTTATTAGTATTCGCCATAGCAGCTGTTTATAATTTTGCTTTTACAATCGATACTTTTACAAGGTTATAAAATAAAATTTAAATTTTACTACATTAATATGGATTAGAGAAGTATTTCTTTCGAACAATAAATTGACGAAGTAATACACACGGGCGCAGATCTTAAGAGGAAAACTCTGAAAAAGTTATAATTAGAAAACGTGGAGAAAAATTCGCGGTTTTGTTGATTTTTACTCATACTGGATCAGATTCCCGATTTCTAAGCATAAGTTTATGGTAAAAACAAGCAAAAATATTTTCTTTTTAAATATCAACGAAATATGTAAAATAAGTCCACTTTTTATGCTCAGATTACGAGCCGGATGAGATCACTCCAGATGACATGATTACAGAGTGTATCCGTGAAGTGCAATCAGGTGAAACAAGCGTCTATTTTATTCAAAACGTGAACATGTCGCTAAATATCAGTGACATAGAAGCACCTGCTGCATCATTAACAATGACAACGGCGGTGCAAATCGAAGCTGACGAATGTGTCGAATCTTTAGAAAAGGAGGACTCTACATTAATTAAAGCAATTGCATCTACTTCAGCCGTCGATGCCACACATGCTGCAAGTTTGCCTTCGATCACGCCTTTTATTGGTGGTTTTTCTTTGAGGTAATAATTATATATTTATACTTTAGCAATAGTGTACTATTTTTATTCTCATTTCAGCTATTCAGGATATCAAAAAAGATTCGGAACAATTTACTAAGGTAACGTGGCGTAAGCGATCAATGCGCTTGCATGTAAACAAAGTAGCTTTCCAAGGAGATGCACGGTTGCCATCGTCAATAAAAGAACTGAAAACACCAATAGAATTCTTTAATTATTTCTTCACAAAAGAGATTATTTATTTGGTGACCAATGAAACGAATGCTGCAGCTCGCCAAGAAAATATCAATACAAAATTCGCCACGAGTGGTAAGTAGATTCAGAAATTTATCGAAGTGTTGATGTACATGTCGATTTATCGATACCCTAATCTCAAGAGCTACTGGAGCAAAAACGCGTTCGCCTCCATCAAGAAGACAATGCCTGTAAAAAAGTTAATGGAAATAAAGAAACACTTATCGTTTCAAGATGAAAGGCAGCGCATTGGAAAAGGTCAGCCAGGCTACGATCCACTGTTTCGGATCCGTATATTGCCTGATAAGGTCAACAATCGATTTAATTTGATTCCAAAGATGGTTAGATTGTGTGTTAATGAGCAGATGTGTTCGACCAAACTCAAGCATCGTCTTCGTCAATTTATGCCAAATAAGCCGCACAAATGGGACATTAAACTGTTTGTGATTCTCAAAGTTACGCATATCGTTTTGAAGTTTACAACGGTGCAGGCTACAATATAATTCTTCCTGGTGCACCCGATCTTGGAAGCACATTAAACGTTGTTGTACGTTTGTCACATACCCAGCTTTTCTCATCACATCCTTTACTTCGACAATTTCTATACGTCTTTACCTTTGTTAGTTTATTTACGTACAAGAAGAATGGAAGCCTTGGTACAATACGAACAAATAGAATCCCAAAGTGTAAGCTTCCGTTGGGCAAGGTTATCAAAGATGAAGGAAAAGGATATTCTGTTAAATATATTGGATCTACGTACGGTGCTGATTTTGGTAAAATTTCATGAAAAGATACCAAGAACGTGCGGCTGGCATCGACTTACGTTAGCATTTTAGCCGTTTTTGAGAGCAAATCTTTCTTCTTCTTACAGTACCGTCTCCTATCGGAGGTTGGCTACCATCACAGCAATCTTTCCTTTGTTGGCTGCAGCTCTGAACAACTCTATTGAACTGCACCCGTACCACTCCCTTAAATTTAGCAACCAGGAAATCCTCCTACGTCCCACATTTCTCTTTCCCGAGATTTTTCCTTGGGTTATGAGTCTCAGCAGAGAATACTTTTCTCCTCTTATTATGTGGCCCAGATATTCCAGTTTTTTTGTTTGTATGGTTTTTATGACTTCGCATTCCTTCCCCATCTTCAGCAGAACATCTTGATTTGTTACTCTTTCTGTCCATGGTATTTTCCACATTCTCCTGTAACACCACATCTCGAATGTTTATATTTTTCAGTGTCCAGGCTTCCATGCCGTACAGCAAAACGGAGAAAACATAGCACCTTAACATTCTCGTTTTTAAGTTTATATTTATGTCCCGGCTGCATAGGAACTTTTTCATTGTGACAAACGATTGTCTCGCTATCTCTATTCGCCTCTTGATTTCTCTTGTCTGGTCATTAGTATCAGTGAAGCAAACCCCTAAATATTTGTAGGACGTAACTCTTTCAACTGGCTGATTATTTATGGTTAAATTCACATTGGTGTATAGCTTCTTTATTACAATCATGAATTTAGTCTTTTTGATGTTCAGTTTTAGACCATACTTATTGGTATGGGTGTTTATGTTTTCCATCAAAAACTGTAAATTTGCTAGGTTATCTGTTACTATTAGCGTGTCATCAGCGTATCGTATATTGTTAATTAACTCTTCGTTAATGTTCATACCAATGTTTTGCTCTAGGGGCGCTTCCTGAAATATTGTTTCGCTATATATATATTGAATAATAGTGGAGAAAGCACACAACCCTGACGCACACCTCGACGAATCTCAATTTCTTCGGTTAACTCATTATCAACTTTGAGCAAATCCAAATCAACATAATTGCAAAAGTACCACGATATGATAGAAAGAAAACTGTCCGCAGATCATTCGCGAATACAACAGACATATGGGAGGAGCTGATCTGATGGATGGATTGATGGGTCTCTACCATATTAGAGCGAAGACACGTAGTGCAATGGTTCGAATTTTCTACCACTTGATCGATATGGCTGCAACAAACGCTTATATTTTGTACCCTCGCATACATGCTAAAAAATGTAATGATTCGAACAATATCTTAGCGGAACATGAAACGTTGTTGCAGCTACCAGAATTCAGAGAACAAATTGCTGCTGCTCTCGTTTTATTCAGTGAAAAACGTGTACTTGGCCAACCTTCAACATCAAAATCACAATCAAGCTCACCGCAACCAACTACTTCTGGCATTGGAAAAAAAAAGCAAAACATCCCATTGATGCCATTCGCTTCGACGGTATTGCACACTTTTCACTTTGGCTCAACAAAGAGAATGGTAAAAAAATGTAAATTGTGCAAGGTGTCGAAAACTTAATATGTGTGTAGCACATGTGATCTTCATTTATGTTGTTCTAATGCCAAAAACTGTTTTTATAATTATCACCATAAAAAATAGCGTACACCATTCTTTTCCGTTTGTTTTTAAGTTTATTTTAATAAAATCCATTCAAATGAATAAAACCCTACTTTTAATTTTAACCAGCATGGGTCCCCCGAGGAATCCTTTACCTGTTTTTACTTGGACGCCAAACAAAAATTGATAATTACATTTTAATAGCTTTTCTTGGTTTTTATTAAACTTATTTCTATTTAAATTAAAAAAAAATTCCAAATAAATAGAATAATTTTTAGAATCTTGCCAGTTAGAGGGTTAAGTATGGAATATAAGGTAAAGATCCAAAAGTTAGTGGTGTTGTTGGTATTAAACTGTTAACTGTCAGGCTATTGTTTATTTCTTGACTTGCCGTTTTCCATTAATTAATATTAATTTTAACAGTCTTCCGGGTTTAACTGCGTCGATTATCATTGCGCCGAGCTTTCGATATCCTCTTTGATGTCTTCTTCAGGGCTTTCGGGGTCTTAGTCTCTCGAGCCCTCAGACACTACTACACTGATCACCAACCAATGCATTACTGTAATTCAGTGTTGCTCCATTTTAGACGTCCGATTTTGGTGAGAGTGGAACCACTACTGCCTTGCGTTAGTAACGGCTGAACAGTCGCTAACGTGTTTGGCTGTACTTCTCTATCCTCGTACACTGCTTGCTAATTGGCTTAACTCACAGATGTTTAGGTAATTTACGAGGTTAGCATAAACCTGTGAGGACCTGTCCTACTCTCGAATTTCATCTCTACTGCCGAGTCGTCATTATCGTTATCAAACTGCTGATCAAAAACCACTTCAATTTACCTTTAATCTCTGTGCAAAATGCAGATGTACCTTTTTTTCTATAGAGTAGTGTTTACAGTTGGTTAATTCTATAATATAAGATTCTATCATCCATTATACCACTTTCCTGGGAATTGGGTGGTTCACTGGCCAGTTAGCCGTTTTTCATACGCCATAGGCACTAAGGTCTAGTAAATTTGTGTTTTGTGGAAGATTTTTATAAAATTCTACAATCGTATTTTAAGGTAAAAGCTTCTTTATTAGCTAAAGTCAGTATTTTAGTATTCACAATGCATGAAAACATGTTTTTAGAATATAGATATCACAAAATCATATAATTTCAGGTTAAGTGTTTTCTAAAAAAGTTCATGTCAACAATACATTTTCGTATAAAATCGACCATAGTGGTCGATTTTACCCCAACGTGTTCGATATTACCCTAATTGTGATAGGTCTTAGTTGATGTTATTTATTTCAGATGCTACGAATATATCACAGAAAAACAACACGGCTCTCGTGGGGCGAAGAGGCGATGGAAAGAGTCCTTAGCGATATAGCTGACAATATACTTTCGATAAGAGGAGCATCCAAGTTATACAACATCCCTTATGGAACATGGCAAGACCAATTAAGAGGCCGTTTCGAAGCCAAAAGAATTACACTAGAACGAAAAGCTGTCTTTACCAAGGAAGAGGAATCCGAATTTGCGTCTAGAATTTTAGAACTGTCAAAGGCGTTTTTTCCTTACGTCCCGTACCATACGTCAAATCGTTTTTGAATATGCAGAGCAAAACCAAACATCGATTTAAAATGGCAACGAAATAGTGTAGAAAAGACTTGTTTTATTAATTTATGCACTGTCATCCAGAACTCAGTTTGCGCAAACCAGAAGTAACAAGTTTGAGTAGAATTACTGCTTTTGATCGTGAAGATCCAAAGATATTTTACAAAAACTTGGCAACTCTATAAGATCGTTACAAATTTGAATGTAATCAAATTTTTAATGCTGATGAGACGGGTATCAGTAATGTTCATATTCCCTGTAAAATTGTTGCTGCCAAAGGCCAGAAACAAGTTGGTGCAATTATTAGTAGTGAACCAGGACAAACCACGACATTAGTATGCGCTTTCAGTGCCTCAGGTCAATATATTCCACCTATGTTTATTTATAGAAAAAATCGGATAAAAGTAGGTTTGGACAAAAACGGTCCTATTGCGGCAATATACAGATGTTCCAAATCATTGTGGATAACGGAACAACTTTGCTTGGAATGGTTGAAACTTTTTCAGAGGCATGTTAATGCTTCTAAAGACCAGTTCTTTTAGTGCGAGATATCAACACAACGCATTCAAGTCTAGCTTCCTACAATTTTTGTCGCGACACCGGAATAAATCTCCTTTCACTGCCACCGTACAACTCTCACCGTCTCCAGCCACTAGATAACACGTTTTATTTAAATAATAAATATTTATGTAAAGTATACTATGCCATTTCAAACAGAAGCATCACTTATTTTTTATTTATATGGACTATGAATGTTGTATTCACATTCAGGCGTGCCAATAATCAAATCCAAGCACTAAAACCGATAAAACCGTCCTAAGCGATGTACATAGGAGGGAGTTACTTCAATGCTGTTATTCATGTGAAATCATGTACGGATGCTGAATGCAAATTTGTATGCAGGATCGTAGTAATCAAAGCTTTGAAAACATGTTTAAAAACAAAGTCGGACTAAATCATGGACTTTAATTCAAACGCGTTAGTTCATTGGTCGGTGGGTGTTTGAATATAAATCAATATAATGAGTAAAAGAAAGAGTATGGTTTAAAAAAATTCTGAAAGACTAATACAAAATAATATTAGCATATGATAAAAAATTCAAACTTGTGTTATATAATATGGTCTAAACGTATCAAAGTTACGTACAGCAATAAATATTTTAAATTAGTCTGTTAAATTAAAAAAAAAAACTTACGAGTAAAGACGTAGAGAAAAAGAATTTTATAACCATTTTGGCTCACTGTATGTTGTTAGAACCAGCGAAACATTTGGCAATCTGTAACAAGAAAAAATTGTTATATACACTCAGATGCAAAAAAAACGCAACGGAAAAATTTTTGGCCAAATTCAAAGTATTTAAATTTTTTTATTTTTAGCCCTATTTTGATGATTTTTTTAGCACACTGTGTATAAATAATTTAGTATAATTATAATTTTAGTAGTCAGGTTTTTGATAAAATTTTATATTTGACTTGTACGGAGTTAATTAAAACGTGGTTTTATTATCCTAACTTTGAAACATCCTGTGGAATAATTTCGTTTGCGAATTTTTGTAAAACCTTATTTTTCGGTTGCAACCATTTCTTTTAAGCATTGAGTTTTTTGTTTTATGTCGAAATATGCCTTGGTTAATTTTTTAGAGCCAAATGAATTTGCCACTCACAATTTAGGCCTTTTTTAGTTATGGTCGTTTTGGAGTTTTTTTGTAGTACGACGAGGTGGCTTTGGTGACTGTTATCATTATGTCATATTAACACTTAGATTTTGTTAAGCTATGATTGATCATAGTTCTTAGTGTCGAAGATTGTGCAAAATCCGAAATCGCTGGACCGATTTTCATAAAATTTTACATATGTTTTCGGTAGGTCTAAGAATAGGTATTTATCTACTTTTCATACCGCTAAGGAGTAAAAGTGGTTCACCCCAAACATTTTAGCATATTTTTTGCACTAACTCCTATTTTTAATAGGCGTTAGTGTCACATACTTAGTTGCCATACTCCTTCGAAACGGCTTGTCCGAGTTGACACATTTATAATGCAGGACCCTACAGAACTGTTGACTTCATTGGAATTGCCTGGACTCCCACCTAGCAATTTATAATTAAAAGTAGGATCAGTTGTCATTATGCTTTTATACAAACTGGAACAAACAAGCGTAAAGCGGGAAGTGGCAGGAAACGCAAAACTACATCTTTAGATGATCGTTTTAAGAGATTCGAAGCAATAATGTAAGTGTATTTACAATTCGTCGAAGATTACATAAATTTGGTTTGCAAAGTTGCAGACCAGTAACTGGGCCCAAAATACTTCCACGGCACAGAGTGGCTAGACTACAATTTTCCAGGGAACATTTACATTGAAATTTACGACAATGTAGTAATGTTCTTTTTATGGATAATTCGAGATACTGTCTTCACTCATCAGATGGGGGAAAACGAGTATGGCGTCAAACTAGAGAGAGATTTGCGGAGTACGCTTTCAGTCCCCGCGTTAGCCATGGAGGGGGTTCGGTGATGGTATGGACAGGAATATCCCGAGAGGCGCACACTGAATTGTTATTTATTGAGGGTTAGTTGACTGCACACCGGTATATTGAGGAAATTTTAGCGAATCACGTAGTACCCTTTTGTCAATGTATCAGAGATGATTTTCCATTAATGCAAGATAATGCGCGACTCCACTCCGCAATGTGTGTCATGCAATATTTAGAGGAAGTTGGTATTAATAAAATGAACTGGCCAGCGTGTTCGCCAGATCTGAACCCAATAGACCACGTTTGGGACATGCTTGGTAGAAATATTAAAGGTCGTGAGTTGCACCAGCCTCAATTAACGAACTTCGCTTGGCTCTAGAAGAGAAACGGCACAACATCCAGCAAGATGATATTTGCAACCTCATACGCAGCATAAGCCGACGTGTACAGGCAGTTATAGAGGCTAGGGGAGGCAATACAAAGTATTTAGTTATTTTTTAGTAGTTTTTCTTCGTTATTTGCGTATTTAGGTTAAGTTACATTTAAGTTGTTTTATGTTTTGTTATTGGTATCATTGTTCAATAAAACCAAGATCATGTCGTTGCTTTTTTTCATTATTTAAATACAGTGCTTCTGGAATGTCGATGACATTCCTTCGATATCAGTTACCAAAGACCCCGTCGTCGTGTTACAAATTAATACAAAAGGTAATGGTAATAATAGGAAAAGTCGTAAATTGTGGGTGGCAAATCTCCTAAAAATGAACCAATTTATATTTTCACATGAAACATAATACTAAAAAGACATGGTTGCAACCGAAAAACCTAGGTTTTACGAAAATTCGCTAACGGAATTATTCCACAGGATGTTTCAAAATTAGGATAAAAAAAGCACTTTTCGATTAACCCCGTATAATAAGGCAAATACAAAATTTTATTAAAAAAAAAGAAATATATTATTAAGAGATTTAGATAAACGTAGGCACATTATTTGAGGAATGGTATCGTAAGCTTTATCTGTAAAAACCTGAGAGAAGAATAATGATAAACATTGCGAAGATTCATTATTCGAAGAACATAAAGACCCGTCAGCTTTTTTAAGTAATGGTGTGGAGACTTTAGACGATAAAGATGTGCGAATGTACCGATAAACTTTTTTACTATTACCACTTGCAATAATAGATTCTTAAAATTCTGTTCTTATCTTTAGCAACGATTGTTTGACTCAGTTAGAAAAATTACGGTGGATGAGAAAATGATCAAGGAAACCAGTAAGTTTATATGTTCACCAAAGCTTTCGCTTATACTCCATATAAAATCCCTGAACACAAAAAACTATAAGGCTTGGAACTATACAGGAAAAAAAACAAAGAAGTGAAAAGAAAAGTGGCAAATGAAAGATGGGAAAAAACATGCACAGAGATAGAACAGCACATAGGAGAAACGAGAAATTCAGAGTCATGGCGCATCTTAAAGTCGCTCCAAAGAAATAAGACAGAGAAAATCAAGATCGGTCAAATCAAAGAAAACGAACGGCAAGAATACTGTAAAAAATTGCTAACCGAAGACCGCCCCGAATTCAAAGAATCAGAAATAGACGGAATAGAAATCTATACACATGACGAAATCGAATTAAGCCTAGCTGAGGTAAAAAGAACGATCAAAACTCTAAAGAACAAAAAAGCAGAAGGTCCTTGCGGAATACCAAATGAATTAATAAAAAACGGATCGGAAAAGTTATTCCGTATGATACATAAAATGTTTGAGGGAGCACTGAATGGAGAAGACTTACCGGCAGAATGGACCCAAGCATATATTACATCAATATATAAGAAAGGAAATAGAAAAAACTGCGAAAACTATCGGGGAATCAGCATTATATCGTCTATAGGCAGACTGTATGGAAAGACCATAAAGGAAAAATTAGAAATATATATACAAGATAAAATCGGAGAAGACCAGGCAGGTTTCACAGCGGGGAAAGCATGCTTAGATCACATTTACACGGTCGAACAACTAATAGAAAAAATAATGGCCAAAAATAAATCCGTCCATCTGGCTTTTGTTGATCTTAAGAAGGCATATGACTCAATACCTAGAACCAAGCTATGGGAAGCAATGGAAGACATCGAAGTTCCACGAAGATTAATAAACGCGGTAAAAGCACTCTACAAGAATAACGAAGTACCTATCAAAACGGGCAATAGAATATGCAGTCCATTTAAGACGACAAAGGGACTACTACAGGGTTGCTCCATATCCCCCACCCTGTTCAAAATATTTCTGGAAAAAACCCTGAAAAAATGGAAAAGAAAGTGCGAAGGAATGGGTATACCAGTAAGCAACGAATATCTATATACGCTAAGTTTTGCCGATGACCAAATACCAAATCGCACAAGACGAGGATGACCTCAGTTTTATGATGAGAAAACTGGAGCAGGAATATACAAAGAATGGGATGGAAATAAACCTAAAGAAAACTGAATACCTAACAACGGAAAATACAAAAATAAAACAGCTGGAAATAGACGAAGGTAAACAAATCAAAGGAACAGACAAGTATAAGTATTTAGGCTTCATAATATCAAACAAAGGAACAACGGAGGAAGATATAAAAAATAGACTAGGACAAACAAGAGACTGCATACGAAAATTGAACCCGGTACTATGGGATAAGAACATCAGCATGAAAACAAAGAAAAAAATATATAATACCATGACAAGAAGTATCCTCACTTATGGGTGTGAAAATTGGACAATAAATAAGAAAACCAAAAACAAAATAAGAGCAACAGAGATGGAATTCCTAAGGAGAAGCTGCAGAGTAACAAGAAGAGATAGAATAAATAACATGGAGATTAAGAGGAGAATGGGAATGAACTCCGACATAATAGACTACATCGAACAGAAGAGGTTAACCTCGTACGGACATGTCAGAAGAGCAGACCAAAATCGGTGGATAAATAGAATAACAGAGTGGAGCCCGATAGGAAGAAGAAAGAGAGGCAGACCCCGAAGATCTTTCAGAGATGAAGTGGACGAAGCAATGAGTAGAAGAAACCTACAGGAAGGGGACTAGCTAAAGAGGAAAAATTGGAGAAAACGATTGAGTGAAGGAATACAGTGAAAACTGTGGAAATCCTTGTATATATATATAAAAAGTTTATTTTTGTTACCAAGAATTTTCGAGTGTGTTCAGAAGTCATCACTTTTGTCATGCGAGGATAACGTTCATTTTGATTTGGTTTACCGACTTTGTAAAATATAACAGGACTTTCTTGACATTCAATGACTTCTAGGGCTAAATTTATTTTATTCTTATCATGATCTTTTTTTATTTTGTGCGTTTCCTGTAGGTTCAGGGACGCCTCTAACCAAAAAATTTTTAGAACGAGATATGCGGTCAGCTCCAGCGGCTTCATTGACAATGCTGTCGGTAAATTCTGTTGCTGTAATAGAATCAAGTTGATTTAATTTATCGCTGAGTTCAGATAGTTTAATATCAAAGTCTTCAATTCTCAAATATTTTATTAGAGGACTACGCTGTGGTAGAAGAAATGTCGTTTTCCTATATTGATATCAACAAGTATACTCTAATTATCTGTCCTTGTATCTGTAGATATCATAAAATCCATTTCGTTGATTTAGTTAAATCAACCGCCTTACTCTTACTGCGTTTACATTGTTTACCCATAAAGTTTGACGTGTGTACCTGCAGAAAGGTCGAATTAGCCCAGTTGACCTATTAGCGATGATTAATGCAGTGTTTCATTACGACCCGTATCATATTGGAACTGATTATTCAATCCCGCCGAAATTGACGGTTCGGCGGGATTTACATATTTTAATGACTAGAAAGTAAAGCTGTGGCTCTGAAATGAGAAATAAACGGTTTAACCCGAAGTCAGCAAGTAAATTGGGTATTAGGATTAAGAAGTAATAGCAGAAGATGGAAAAATGTTATTGATGCATAAAAAATGCGCCTGTAAACAACAAACTCGGAATTCATTATTAAATATTGAAATTAAGATTGTTTGGGAAAAAGTTGGATGTATTTTAATTATTGTTCGAATATAATCTCAAAGATTACATATTTTAAGAGCGTTGTGAAGCTTTTATTTCTTACTGCGATCCATTTTTGTAGTTACTACCCACTTACTTTTTAAATATTTTCTTTATTTGTCCGAATAATTTACTGGCGTACTGGCGAACCGTATTAACTGCATTAATATGTCCCTTAAAATACCCAAAGGAATATTTTCTATAAGTAACCAGATCTCTCTGTATCCAAACATCTATCCGGTCATTTAAACATCCATTACAAGTAACGTACTAATGTATTACCGACATTATATTGAGATCAATTCATTAATGAGTAATATTTTCACAAAAAATTGTTCAATTGCATCGTCGTTACAAGCTAGAACAGTATGTGTAAAGATGAAAACACATACCGCAAATATGTTCAATATATTGTCCTCCTAGACACTCCATTAAAAGAGAATAATATAAAGAGTCTAAGAACACTTTAGAAAAAAGATACATCATCGGTGGCGACTTTAACGCAAAGAATACCCACTGGGGCTCTAGGCTTACTACAACTAAAGGAAAATAACTATTGTCAGTTGTTAAAGAACAAAAGGGTGAAGTAATATATACTGGTAGACCAACATACTGGCCTACTGATAGGAACAAAATTCCAGACCTGATAGATTTCTTTATTTACAAAAATATCTCAGCTAACTGTCTGGATATCAATGACGGCTGAAACATGAACTCTGATCACTCACCGATAATTTTAACTATGAGCGATACAGTGATCAAAAAAGAGTTTAACTAGGATAATAGGATAACTAATACAAAATCTACCAAGAAAAGCTATAGTTTAGCTGACACACCTAATAAATTCTGCTTTTAGATTGAGATATGTTCCCAGGCTCTGGAAAGTAGCCGAAGTCATTATGATCGCCAAACTATGACATTCTATTGACCAATATAACTCCTTCCGGTGAGGTCAAAACTATTTAAAAAACTGCTATTGAAAAAATTAAATCCAATTATAGAAAGAATCAATCTTATACCAAATCATCACTTTGGCTTGAGAAATAAACATTCTACTATAGATCAAGTTTACAGAATAACGAATATAATAAAAAAACATTAGAAGAAAAGAAAGTCTGCTTTACAATCTTCTTGGACGTAGCACAGGCGCATGCCAAAAATGGTTATAGATCATGTTAAACCGATTTACGAAGACTGCAATGAAAATTAAAATTAGGATTAGAATTTTGTTTATTAAAAGTAAGAGAAGTACATTTTGTTAACTTTTTTTGCATTTTCTTAAAGAGTTTATTTTATCATTGTGTTTAAGATGTATTAAAAATGAAATAGACACAGATTGTACATATATCAAATAGTTTTATTTTAATCTTTTCTAATGTATTGTGTAAAATAAAAATTGGGCATCACAGATCCCACCCGACTGTTCATGTAATTTGCATGTACCTACCCGATTCCTCAAGGGTTAACTATACATTGCAAATTAAAACTAAAAATGACAAGTAATAGTAAAAATTACAAATACTGCCTTACTCCTGTCTAAGAATTTATTACTTTACAAATTTAACTCCTACAAACAATAAAAAATGTACAGGCCAAACCTTCAAAATGTTCCCGTCCAATAATTTCTTAGTGAATCATAAGATTGTATCTACCTTTTTACTAAAGTTTGTCAAATCAAATCAAATAAAAAGGAAGTACTTAAAAATCAATTAGTAACAAACCAGTTCCGCCTTCTTTGCATTAACGAATTAAAATGACAGTACAGTAGTTTTGGTGGGATAATACTATTAGAACCGCCTTTATTACTGATTTAGTCTATTACTATTAAGTTAGAAATATAGAACTGGCATGAATTTATAACTTTAATTGTCTATTTAGACGAGAAAATAGGAGCACAAGCTAAAATATTGCCATTGTAGACAGAGCCGCCGAGAGGGATGAGCGGGTACCGGTAAGAATTAAAGAGCAAAAAATTTGTTTAATTTTTATAGAAATTAAATTATCAATAACAAAAAATAATTAACATTTCAAATAAAAAATTTATTAAATTTTGATTATATTTATAATAAATATTGATTATAAATATATCGCAATGCTCAATGTACAAATTTGCTAGGTCAGTAAAGCGATCCTGCTTCATTGTAGATCTCATAGCATTTTTATGCGAGAAAGATAACTAAAAGGATCTTTCCACTTTTGCGACTGTCCCTGTAATTAATTACTATTTAAATGGGAATAAGCCACAATTAAAGGTTAAAATAAGTTTATTGACGTTTCAATTTCCACTTCGGAAATCGTTCTCAAAATACAAACATTATTAAATTAAACAAATTTTGTTTTTTGTTACTTAGTGAAAATTTTTTCTAATAATTAAATTTTATCTGACTCATCTATATTGTTTTATTAAAAAATGATTATCCTTTATCGTTTATAAATAAGGAATTTTCAACAATCGATCGAATAGAACAAAACAACTTAGAACGAGATCCTATAGCATATACAAGGAATAATACGAGGAAAATAACAATACCATACATAAAAGAATTATCGGAAAAGCTTAAAAGGATAGGAAATAAATTCAACATTTCAACAACATTCAAAACAACAAACACGTTGAGATCTATTTTGTCCAAAACCAAACCTAACAATGAACAAGAAAGGACAAGGAATTGCATTTATAAAATACCTTGTGAATGCGATCAGTTTTATTTAGGTGAAACATCAAGGCCATTAAATGTTAGAATATATAAATAAAACAGGCATGGGATAATGAACATAGGGTTCAATGGAATGATTCAAATATAGTCCTAAAAGAAACGGATGGTAAAAAGAGAAAAATCAAAGAAGCGGCTCTAATTATGCTAAATGAGACCAATTGTGTCGCGAATTCCTCGGCATAATGTAGTAGGATCTGGTTACCCATATTGAAAGAGGAAGTTATTAAAAGGAAAATACCAGTATTGGTAAGTCAGTAACATATAGAGAATACATCATTTATGTTTTTTAAATAACAAACATATAAAATCGGAATTTGGTGTTTATTGAAGGTAAACTAAATGCACGATCAAATACTTACCATGTCGGGATAGTATTATGAGGTTTTTTTCCTGGTTTTTCCCTCATAATTTACTATGGAATCACTAACAGGAGAATTTTACTGTCATCATGGCATGTATTTGTCTTTTTAAAGACGAATTACATGATCTTTTCTGACGGATATTCTCAAGTTAAAGTTGATTTTATGTAATCGAATGAACTATCTTATAAGTAAAGTCGTCCCAGGAACGCAACTCAACAATATTGGCAATATCATTTTAAAGTCGTCTACTTTAAAATGTATAAGGTATGTCTGAATTGTCAATATAGATGAGTCAGATAAAATTAAATTATTAGAAGAGTTTTTCACTAAGTAACAAAAAACAAAATTTGTTTAATTTACTAATGTTTGTATTTTGAGAACGATTTCCGAAGTGGAAATTGAAACGTCAATAAACGTATTTTAACCTTTAATTGTAGCTTATTCCCATTTAAATAGTAATTAATTTAAAATGCCACAAAAAAATAGCTTCAGAACAATGTCCCTGTAATGTGCAAAATATTTTTAATGTAATAACGACATTTGGAAGTAATGATTCCAATTGGAGATGTTTAATTTTATTCAGTAAATCTATTCGAGAAAGTTGAGATTTACCAATATTATACCAAATGAATGCTTATAAAACTCGCGCAATATATCAATTTTTTCTTAATATTATCGTCCTTATCATCTTGAACTGCCAATAAAATATTAAATACCGAATGAATTTTATTTGCCGCATTAAATCTTCTGGGTAAATTGGCTATTTGCACTCTATGACAGATTAAATATCTCGCAGCGAAATATTGCATTGTGCTCAAAATTATCAATGGCGTCATTACTATGCTAGGCAAATGATCTAGATTTAGATTCTTCAACAATAGAAGACCATAAATTTCTGATATATTGTAAATCTTCTAGAAGCCTTGATAATACTCCTTAATAAATGGAAGTGATACAAAAGAGATTTTAGAAATACTGTTAGTCAGTGAATGGGAATGAGAGCTAACTTTCATGCACCTGTATTTTGGAGAGGGTTCTCTTGTGTGTTGAGTATAACAGGATGTGTTGAAGATGATTTTCCTGAGTAAGGATTCGGGGTAAGAATTATCTAGGAACAATTGTAAAAGGATGTGTAGATTCTTCTTTCTTAAACAGGGTTAGCCAGTTTACAAACTCTTGTGGTCATTTGTTTCACTAGATTACCTTTCATGTTTGGCCTGTGGTAAGAATGGTAGTTGACGTATCTCCCAGAGTTACACTTTTTTCTATGCCTATCAATTGTAGTGATACTATCTAGTTCTCTGGTGAACACTGTATCAAGAAAAGGAACATATTGATTTTGATTCTCTTTTTTAAGAGTAAATTGAATGTCGAGGTCATAGCTATTGAAAATATCTAAGAGCTCAGTTTCTAAACCTGGTGGACACGATATAATAATGTCATCAACATACTTTTTAATAAAAGAAACGTTAAAAGGAACAACCTGGAGAACAATATTCAACAGATCGTTCATTACATAAATAGCCAGAATTGGAGAGATACTGGCTCCCATACGAGTGCCAAATATTTGTTTATAATATTTGTTCTTAAAAGAACACAAGTGAAATTAAACAAGAACTCTATCATCTCAATAAACATACCATAATCAATGCTACGTATTGCAGAAATTTTATCCGTGTTTATGAATAGACCGTAGAACGGCATTTAAGTAAACATTATGATTCGAATAATAATAACTACATAAGATATTCTTCGTGGTCGAGTTGTTTAATAGAACTGTATTACCACATAATTATGTTCATCTTCAGTAATGTTAAAACCAAAGTAAAGATTCTTAGGTAAAAGGTAAAAAATATGGAACTACTTTCAAAAAATATTTACTTCCAACATACTTGTCCATTATATTAACAACATATCTGAAAAGTGTTACAACTTTTATTAATTAAAACCGATTACACAGAAACAAACAAAAAAAAACCAGTTGCTGTTTGTTTCCCTTCATACTCCAATCTCTTGAAAAACGCGGTTATTTTGTGGCCATTGAAGCGAATTCGCTGGGCGATGTTTATTTATAGTGGCATTTTATAAAACGAGTGTATTGCCCTTTGCATAAAGAACAAAAACGGTCGATTGTTATTAGCACGCAAACGTAAAGAGCGCTTCATTACTAATGGAAATTTGAAAACACTTGAAAATCGCGTGATAAAAATACATGCTGATGATTATAACAGACACTGTAAAAAACAAACTAAATACGTACATATCGTTATGAATTATATCTTTATCATTTTGACATATTTACATGAATAATATATGATAATATATTTAGTAGTGAATAATACTATTGTAATAGTTTACCTTTACATCGCTAACGCAGCATATTAGCTTGCTTAAAAAACAATTATATTAAAAAAGTAATAAATAAAGGAAGGCTGAAAGTGTAAGTATAATTAAATCCAACTAGTAATAGGGTCTTTAATTAACCTTTCAGTAGACGCACTTTAATTTTGTGTATCAGTAGTCGCACACGGTCTACTACACCAGTCATAAAAATAGTCCTCTGGATGCATTTGGTTTAAATTTCAATAATATAATCTATTGTTTGAATTTTTTTAACACTATTTATTTTTGTCCACAATTAGTCCACAATTTTTGTAAAAGTTTGATTTATTCTCTTTTTTACTAAATTAATTACAATTAATATAAAATTAGAACATAACATATTAGTCTTCAAGAACTATCTTAAACAAAAATAAAACATTATTCGACTAAGACTTATAATAAAAAAATGGCAAAAAACATAATAAAATTAAGCCGGAATATTGTTACAGTGATTTCAAATTGGATTTACATGTTCCAAACATAGATACTTTTTACACATCGAACAAAAATATTCCGTTTTTCGATTCTTTTTCGAAAGGTTAACCTTCCGCAGATAACGTGAAAAGTTTTAAAATTTTTGATAAAGTCGGTCTAACAAACCGACTTGTTCTAAAATTAAGAAAAAATAGAAATTTAGCTGTAGGTGATAAATATTTGTAATAATATAATTGTGTATATTATTCCTTATACAAATATATGAAATTTATAATTTTTTTGTTATTTTATTAATTTTAAGCGGGTATTAAAAAAGTGTCAGTTTTATGAACAGGCTTTTAATAAAATCAAAATAATTATAACAAAAAAAATAAATTCTGGTTCCACTAAAACATAAATCAGTTACTTGTACGTTATTAACCCTTTGTTGCCCAAATATAGAGATTCAAGGAAAAATTCAAATATTTTTACATTTTTGGCATAAAAACATCCAAAATGAATAATATATTTTGTTGTTCTAAATGATTGATATTTACAGGAAAAAAACAAAAAAGTGGACTTTTGAGTACCGTGAGGAAATACCTAAGTAAATATAGGGCATTATATTTTATTTGTATATTTATAAAATTATTTATTATTAACATTATCATTAACAAATAATTAAATATTGATAATATGATGTTACAAATTTATCTCATGATAAATCGCAAAACAGTTTTTTTTTCATTGCAACACAGAAACACCCCACATGTGCTGCATTTACTGTGAGGACGTGACTGGATACCTTGGGCACTACAGTACTCACACCGGCCTCTATTACCTTCGTATTTGACCCAGTGGCTTCCCCTATTTCCTAAACGTATGTCGTCTAAAACGCTAAAGTTGTACTTTCGACGCTTCTGTAATGGTTTCAAGATTGAGTTTCTCTTCTTTGATTCACATTTGTTCATATTCAATAATCCTTGAGAGACTGACCTTCGAAACTCAAACGTGGTCATCTTTTCAATAAGGTCACAGTGTATGATATATGAATTTATAAATGCAATATCTAAAAATCCCCAAAATAAACGGTGCCACCATTTTTTTGATCTACGATTCATACCATACGTAGTACGAAGTTGATCAGCATGATCTACCCCACCCATGTGACGATTATAATCCTCCACAACTACTGGACAACTTATGTCAGATTTTGTACCATCTTTATTAGTTCTTTTGACTGATGTCAGCTCGGTTCCGTGGAAGTTAGTTGCAAAATTCACGATTCTATTGTCATTCCATTTGAAAATACCTATGTTTGTGTTGGAATATCTATAGTCAAAGTCTCCCCTTTTAAGAGTTTTATCTTCAGCTAAAGTCTTAGGAAAATCCTTTCTATTACTGCGAATTGTTCCACATGCTAAAGTATTCTCAAGTCGTAGTTTTTCCAGTAACGGTATTGATGTGAAGTAATTATCGAAATAGATGATTTTATTTTTGCCCCAATGTGGTTTTGTTAATGACAACACAACACGTTCTCCTAATCCATGGCGTCTAAATTCATTTTGCAGTTGTTCATTCTTGCCTTGATACACATCAAAATTTGAAATATATCCTTTTTGGTCAGCTAAGCACCAGATTTTATATCCTCGTTTTATAGGCTTCTGGGGATTATATTGTTTTAGGGTCGACCTACCCTTGAAACGTATCATACTTTCATCTACAGCGACCCTTCTTGTTGTTTTGTAAAGAGTTTGAAATTTCTGGTTGAGTTTTTCCAGAACTGGACGTAATTTATATAGCTTGTCTGTGTTATTTTTTGGAATTTCCAAGTTATTGTTGCAATGAATATTTGCCAAAATTTTCTCAAAGCGATTACGTGACATTGCATTAGTAACTAGAGGAATGCCTAAATCGGGACTTCCATTCCAGTTCGGCAGTTGGTGATAGGCCATGAAGAAATTGATGCCAATGAAACTGAGGAGCTCCTTTTCCGTGAGATCTAGTTGTATATTTCTCTGGACAGCGTACAAATTACTTTGGTAAGTGATATCGCTTATGATGGAGCCAAGGACTTTTATGAATACGCTGGTTGGTGTTTCCGAACTATCAAACAATTCCTCGACCACACCTTCCGGCTCCGGATAATCGGATATTTTGGTTTTAACACTACACTTCTTCCATCTACGAGCAGGTTGTTCTTGAACTTCATTATTAGCAGACTCTTCTACTTCATTTTTTGACAAACGCAGCTTTCTGTTTATAGTCGCAGTGTTTTGTTCACAAGATTTTCTTGAAGTGCACGCTTCCAACGATACAGTAGTGATAGTGACTGACTCAGTTGAAACGGTTGGAGAGAATCCAATATCTTGTAAAACAATATCCTGCTTCTCATCATTATTACCATCCAATTTATTTTCAAGTGTATGTGGATATAAAGAACTAGACTCTGTGGTATTATCTTTATCATTCACTTCACTTGAAATGTTCGGAGGCAGTCTAATATCTTGTAAAATATTCACTTTTTTCTCATCACCATTTCTTTTGAAATTATTTTTAAATGTACTTGGAAATAGTGAATCAAAGTCAGTGTCACTATCGTTATCACTTTCCTCTATATCAGTATCAAAATTATTATCTAAGGGTAAGTCATCACCTGCCATAATTTCATTGGCGATGTCTTGCAATTCTGTTTCAGAAAGAGGTTTGTTGTAAAACCATTTTATTTTTTTATGCTCCATATTCCTGACGGTACTTTTGTGGACTCTGAAACAAATAACGTTTTCTTAGCTAAACCTCTTTCTAAATACAGAATATTTGTTTTCTGTGCATACTAGATATACCAATTTACATTATATATATACAATTAGAGCTTACCTTTTCTTGCGAAATGTCGAATACACGATAACAGTTAGGACTAGTTTGAAACTAACCTCACACCATGCACTTCAGAACGTAACTGATGAAATATGAATGCTAATATTACTTCTGCACATGCGCTGCATCTGAGAGGGAGAAAATACATTGGACTCCTGTGTACCGTCAGGCAGAAGCGAAACAAATGAAATATGTACAATATACACGCGTTCAAAATCTGTGGTACTTTAAAGTACCGTCGGGCAACAAAGGGTTAAACAGGGAAAATAAAATTTTACTCTCAAAATTTACACAGATTACTGAAACTATTCCAAATTTTGGGCACCATAATTTTCAAAACAATGCCTACATAATCCTGTCAGATGTTCTAAACACAAATATTTTTTACAGTTTGCACAAGAATATCTTGTTCTTCGACTTTTTGTAGTGCTGCAGTACGTTCATCGTCCATGAGTTTGATTCTGGGGAGCAATATTCTCAGTTTCTATACCACCTATTTCAGAAAGACGTAAACGGATTATCCTGGGAATGTTTTGCTGTTGTGTTCGTCGACAAATATGTGGGCTAAGTAACTAAAATCCTAAATTTTCTAAGAATTTTCTTCTATCGATTTTTGTTTAGGTTTTCGAGGTGTAAATGATGTAACTATTTATTCTAGCAACGTTCATGGCACTATAAAAAATGACCATTGGCCAACGACGAGTTGCACGAGCGCAAGTTCTAACTAATATAACGATACTAACAGGATATTTCTTTTTCGTTTTGGAGAATACGAAACGAGCGTACACTTATCTCTAAAAGCAAACATAATGGATTTTTCTGGTCTTGCTAGTAACATTTGAGGAGATATCTCGCGTTTATTTTGACGTAATGTCTCAACTGTAGTAAGACGGTGTTGCCTTAGTATCTCCGTCAGAGGTAAGCTGGTAAAAAAGTTGTCAAGCGTAACATTTCTATTTGATCCCAAGATAGGTGAACAAAGACGAGGTACTAATGCTAAATTCGAAGTATCCCATTGCAATGGTCCGGCAGGCTGTTTAACTATGTACCTTCCAAATTTGCAGTGTAAAACATTTTAGCGTCCACCAAGTCATATATTTTTATTCCATAGCGATTCGGTTTTTTAGGCATATAAATTTTATAAAAGGACATTTACTTCTAAATACTTCGAGTTTTTCGTCAATCGTGGTGAATGCTGATATCTAATGCCTGGTAATGTTGGGACAAATTGGATACAAACTCGTCGTAAATTTCCCTAATTGGAGCTAATTTGTCGACTTGTACTCTTTCTTACCTGGTAGCTTTATCGTCGAAACAAATATGTTTCAACAAAAATTGAAATCGTATCCGGGACATAGTAAGTCTGAATATGTCCATAGCCATTCCGTCTGTCCTAAATAAATCTTCAGCGTTTCTCCGGTTATTTTTACTAGCACCAGAGATATATAAAAGTTCCAATACTGCTTTTACTTTTAATAAATCAGTCGGTCTAAAAGAACGATTTTGTGAAACGTTATATGCTTGCATTTCTATAAATTTGTTGGTGTAAGTAACAATTTTTTCCAATATATTTGGAGAAAAGAAGCATTCCCATATTTCTGAAGCTTTATTCTTATGCCTTATATCTCCCTTAGGTCCAGGTAAATGTGTGAAAATATTTTCAGCGGGTGTTCGAACATTCCGTGCTGATGCAGGATAATTTCGTCACCTTGTAGTTCCATCTTTATCGATAAGGCAAGATATTCTTGAGGTACAAGGGGTTTCTTCAAAAATAGGTAAGTTTTGTTGATTTTCAAACTCCTCTTCCAAGTCTATATCCTCAATAGTTTCTATAATATGGTCGTCTATCAAACTCACATCATCATCATCTGGTTCTGCCTCTGAATCATTTAAAACTTCCCCATGAAGCCGCAACAGCCATTCTTGTTCCCTCTCGTAATTTATTATAAAAGTGTGCTCTAAAATATAATATAAATCATTACCGCAAACAAAAAATCAAACAAATTAGTCTTACCTCAAAATGTAACGGCAACTATAACGTCAACAATTGACACAACGTATGACACAATTTAATGTCAAATATAAACAAAACGTGAATAAATATTCACCAAACCTCTTGTGCGACCCTGTAGAGTTAGCAGAAAATATGTATCGTAAATTTCGTATTTAAAATCAACTTTTGGTATTACAATATATTATTAGTATTCTGAAATGTGAGCAGTAATAGTGGCCATCCACCCAGGGCGGGGGGTTTGGGAGTTAAAAAATAGTAGGAAAATGTAACTTGTCTTTCACACACAATACAAAAAATCCAAAACGCTAATTGAATAATTAAATTACCACTTTAAATATGTAGAACACAATAATTATTGTATAAATACACAATAATTAATACAAATTAATTAATAACATTTTTCATTTTTTCATTATATTTAGATATAGATACCTAATATTAGGCTTATGACAAAAGTAGACAGAACGAGTCTGTTGCGAGTAGCATGCACCTACAGGACTGTATCTGTGGCGGCCTTGTGGACTATCAAGGGTTGTGTTCCTCTGCATGTCTTAGTAGTAGAAAAGAGACATCACTATGAGAAAAGAGAGCATTTGACAACAGCTATAAAAAAAAGAAAAAGGGGAAAGATCAATGACAATATGGCAAGAAGAGTGGAACAACCAGGAAGATGTTGCCCAGTGGACCAAGATGCTGATCTCGAGCCTAAGGGACTGTGAAGATTGTCTGTTTTAGGGCGTATCTTTATAGGTTCAGTAAGACAGATACAGATAAATGCGTATACTGTGAATATTCCGACATTGTTACTTACATAATGCTGGAGTGTAATATATGTACAGTGGAGAGAAACAGAATGTATAAAGAAATAGGTACGAACCCTGTGACTGTAAGAGAGATGATCGTGAAGATGACGGGAAGTACGGAGGGATGGAATAGTGTTCACAATTACATCCGAGCAGTCATTAAAAAGAAAGAAGAAGAAGAGAAACACCAACCGGGCCAACGACAGAGATAAGATCTAATTACTATTTTAATGGGAATAAGCGATTATTTGAGAAGAAGTGCTGGAACATCACGGCAGGAAAGGAAGACCAACGAATCTATAAGAAATAACATGAATGCTACAGAAACGGTCATTGACAGAATAGAAAGAAGAGTTTGGACATCTATTGAGAATGTCTGACGAACGCTGGCCCCAAAAACTTTACAAATGGAAGCCCCCTGGAAAAAGAAAAAGAGGTAGACCTCGACGCTTGGAATGGAATAAAGGAATTAGAAGAGCGATGGAATCGAGAGATTTGGAGGAGGAGCATGCCCTGGACCGGGAGGATTGGCGGAGGTGAACGGGAATACCGCGATAGCCGTCTCCAAAATGTATTGTATTGACAAGTTGGATTAATGTCAAACGTCAATAAACTTATTTTAACCTTCAATTGTGGCATATTCCCATTAAAATAGTAATTACTTTAAAATGCCACAAAAAATGCTTTAGAACAATAGATAAGATCTAGATAAGAGAGGGGATTGTTCTAAAAATGTAGTCATTCTTATAACAGGAGAGAGAATGATATTGCCGACCAGAATGTAGCTTCGACTTTTTAAATAATTTTAAACTGTTTGTCCTTGTTTAGTGTAGTGTTATGTTCAACCTTATGTTTAGTTTTATGTGTATAATATTCTGCAATTGTTGGATAGCCCAAAATTGACGAAATGCCCCTGAAGATGCCCTAATGAGCGAAAGTACTTGGGCAACCTAAAGTAAAGTAACTGCTTTTTCGGAGTTTTGAAAACTATCTAATGGATGGCTACGAATAGCTTGTAATACTGCCTGAGAATCTGATACTATCATGATGTTCTAATAATTAGTGACACACCAAGTTAGTGCTTTCTGCATGGACTGGCTTCGACTGGAAAAATAGAACAACTTTCAGAAATTCTATATTTCTCAACATAATTGCTGTTTAAAACAAAAAATGCGAAACCAGCACTTTCAACAGTTTTTGATCCATCTGTATAAATTATTGTTAAATCTTCCACCAGTTTGCCTTTTATGGATTTAAATATCAGATTAGTTAAAATTGGCAAGTCTGAATAAAGGAGCAATATAATGGTTGTCATTTGTCTTCAGACTTCAAGGTCTTGTTCGCAGAAAGAAAATTTTGAGAGCGGTAATATATAAGATTGAAATGAATTTGTTTCAATAAAAGATTCTGCAAGAGGAGCAGAATTGTTTATTCTCCAGTAAGATTTTGTTAAAGTTTCTGTCAAAAGAAAACCTATTTTGTGAACCATGGTTGTATTAAACGATCTGTATGTTATTAGACGTTTGTTGGCTAACATTTGGCAACGTTAAATGTGGTTCTTTGGCTTCTGATAAAACTGCTTAGTTTCATGAAGACATAATAGCTGCTTAGCTCCGAGATAAATTTTGATTAATTTAAATAGTATTATGTCAAGTGTTAATATATTTGTTTTGCATGTTGAACCGAAAAGTGTTACTTACTTTGGTATCGGAAATAGTGAAACAGACAACTTTTTTTTTATGTAGTACGTGAAGACTCTGTTACAGAATTATTATACAGCAGAGGAATACCGGAACATTTTCTTCTCTGAAAAAGGTTAATCCCAGGAATTACCCAGGAAAATACTATATTAGACAAAATTGATGATGCCGATAAATCTGCCATATGACTAATTGTGCACTAATCATTTTTTAAAAATCGAAATAGGGGTTATTATGATACCCTATGCCCCTAATATGGGTAGAAATTTTTTTTTTAATACTGCTATTTTCTTTTGTATTTTTTAAGCTGTGTAAGCTGTGTAAGCTCTTACCAAACGCTTAAACAGTGTCCATGTTCAATCACAAATTAATTCCTTAATTTGTAATCTCACACTATTCTTAACTTCTTAATATTCTATAGTTTCACCGTGTATAATTGAAACATTGTGAAAATATATCGTGTAATATTTTAATAATTAGTTCATGTACCTACAACGTAATTGCCGAATAATATATTTTCCAATTAAACTTCCTAAGTGTTGCAATTACGGCCTAGATTAAATTGTATTGTAAGTTCATAGTTCAAAGTTTGTTAGTATGATAGAAGCAATAACCTCTGTGCTAAGATATACATTATTTGTGAGATTATAAATTGGAGATTTGAGATCATTTGAGTGCAGTCTATTGTAGAAAGTTACCTAACCATCATCTATAGTGTAATTATTAGTAGCTGTCAATAAAACCATAATTTTTACTCCACTACTTCAATGTTTTATTGTATTTATCATCGTCGGTCGAGAAGAAACGGACAAAGGGACATTACAAAACAATTCGATCCATATAACTAAGTTCGAATCTGTCCAGTCCAAGAAAAGCTAAAATTTAAAAATAGTGCCTAAAATTTCTTTTCCTTTTTTTCTATTATCTTTGGCTACTGTTTTATTCTATCACTATAACCTGCGTTCGTGAGTCATACTTTAAAAGTACTGTTGAAAGTAATAAATAAGAGAATATATGAAGGGCTAGAGGAGGATATTAGCAAGACGCAGTTCGGGTTCCGAAATGGAATGGGTACTCGAGAAGGACTATTTGCCATCAACATATTGCTTCAGCGATGTCGGGATGTAAACTTTGATCTATACTTGTGCTTTGTTTACTACGAAAAAGCATCCGTTAAAGTAAGACACGAAAAACTAATATCAATACTTATGAACAAGCGCATTGACAGTAAAATCATAAATATAGTGCAAACATTATATTGGAACCAAAGTGCCATAGTTCAAATTGATGGGCAACACTCAGAAGAAATGAAGATCTGTAGAGGAGTTAGACAGGGATGTGTTTTATAGCCACTTTTGTTTAACTTATATTCTGAAGAAATTTTCCAAAACACGCTCAATAATATCAAAGCGGGAGTTACCGTTAACGGAAAATTAATTAACAACTTACGATATGCAGACGACACTGTGATCATAGCAACGTGTATAGAAGATCTACAACATCTTATCGAAAGCTTAAGTATGAATAGTGCTGAGATGGGAATTACTATAAACGCTAAAAAACGAAGTACATGCTAATTACAAAAATACCACAAAATATACATCACCTATTGACAATTAATGGTAACGTGATAGAACAAAGTAGAAAAATATCAGTACTTGAGAACTTTTATTAATGAAACCAATGATCATACTGCAGAAATAAACAGGCGAATAGAGATTTCCAGATCAGCATTTATACGAATGAAGCCACTCCTAACGTGCAAAAATCTAAATTTGGAGATCAGACTACGTACCATTCGCTGTTATATATTTTCAATATTAATATATGCAGCTGAGACTTGGACATTAAAAAAATGCAATTTAAAAATAATCCGGGCTTTCGAACTCTGGTTATACCGCAGAGTATTAAAAATATCATGGACTGATAGAATTACAAATAAAGAAGTACTGGAGAGAGTTCCTAAAGAAACATAAACCACTATACAAACCCGTAAACTGGAATACTTAGGCCACGTGATGAGGGGACCAAAATATGAAATTGTGAGACTCATAATACAGGGAAAGATTCAAGGAAGAAGATCTGTTGGCCGAAGGCAGAACTCATGGTTGAAGAATCTACGTGATTGATATCAATGCAGATCGATTGATTTGTTTAGAGCAGTAAGTTCAAAAATAAAAATAGCCATTATGATTGCTAACCTCTGTAGGGAGACGGCACTCTAAGAAGAAGAACCTGCGTTCCACAGGATACATTTCATTTAATTTTTGATCACTTAGTACAAACATATATTTCAATTTATGCTGGGTATATTTCAACAGATAATCTGATAATATAAAAACATAATATTTTTCACTTTCTTCGTTTTATTAGTTCACGAATAAACTTTTAACGGGGTATTATCGGACCTTTGCTTTTAATCGTTATTTTATTACTTTGTTGTTTGCTAAACTTTTATGTTTGTTTTCTCTCGTACAATTTAGTGTTCAACTAAATTCTTATTTCATTGTGGTCATTGTGCACGTTAAACTAATATCATAATTATTTATTATATATGAGGTGGTTTAATATCTATTAACTATATAATTTTAATACAAATTAAAAATTATTTACACGGACGACAAACTTTCGCATAAAAGTACAAAATAATAAAACAAAGGAAAAGAACAGAAGAAGATACCGTCCACTTTAACGAAAGTAATTTACGATAATCAATGTTATAACACTATGAGAATATACGTTACAATACCAATTCCGTATACAGTACGTTCAACGAACTTACACCTTTAAACGATTAATGGAATTCGCAGAAAACCATTCGTTGTAGTAAAAGGCACGGTAAACTGCACTGGAGTTCTCCATAATCTTTTTAATTACTTACTTTGATTAGAATATTTTTGCCTGTATTATTAGTTAAAGTTAATTTGAATAAAATGAGGAGCAAAATTGTAAATGGAATTTTAAATATTATTGTTTATTTGGCTAATAATGAATGTATAAATATAATGACTAACCTGATGTACAATGATTTTGTAAATAACATTAAAATAGTGTACTTACTGATTATTTAAATTTATAAATCATCATCATGGTCACTTAATTCACTACCACTTTCATTATGTAAATCTATAATCACTGGATTAATTTCACTAATTTTATTTTCCCGGATCCACCACTCTTCTATTAAATTTTCACATTTATTTACAGTTTTGGCCCATATTTCTGGAATTACAGTTTTAAGAGCTTCTTGTCACATTTCCCTAACTGCATCGTCACTATATCCAGTGCATCCAACGTGATTATCATAATACATTTTACATATACCCCAGATGCGTTCGACGGGATTAAACTAGCGGTTTACGGCGGTGATACGGCGGTAACCGTAATACTTGGTGTCCATAACTTGATACAAGTTGTAATAAAAACTTATTGGTTTTTCATTACGTTTCAAAATTTCCAGTAACTCTGATTTGAAGGCGTATTCCGGAAAATTGATATTATTTTTAACTAAACAATTTTTTACGCTCGGTACATTCCACGACTGTTTTGGTTGTTTCTCCAAAATCTCCGAATAGCAAGGTGCATTATCTAAAACTATAACTGATGGTTTACTCAGACTAGGTAACAGTTTTTCCTCAAGCCATTTAACAAACATATCTGCATTCATGTTTTCATGGTAATTAGCAGATTTTGATTTTAAAGAAAAAATCAAATTTGCGTTTTCTATAAAGCCTTCTTTCCTTCATGCATAAAGAATAATGTGTCTTTTGCCTTTGGTATTTGTGTGTTTTATTGATTTTATGCTGTCGTCTTGCTAAATTCTTTTACTTCCACCCTTTGCAAATATCAATGTCTCATCTAAGTATACGAATGTTGCATTTTCAGATTTAAGTCTAGTATATTCTCTCAAAAATTTAATTCTTTTGTAAACCACACTACTCCTTTCGCATAAAAGTTACCTATTATTTTCTTTTTTAAATTTTAATTATAAATCTCTCAACACTTTTCAAAGGCTAGTCCTCTTAAGTTCAGAAACTTGTCTTTCTCTTATTTTGGCCAGTAAAGTATCTAAACTGACATGTTAATTGTTTTCACGCATTCGATACAAAATATTGCGAATTTCAAATTTTTCTCCATCAGGTAAGTCAATGCTCCTAGAATGTTTATCAGTTGTTTTCTTGTCTTCGTGATACTCAGTCACAGTAAGATCTTCTTGAGAATCTCTGACAGTTTTCGTTACAGCATTTAGCTTTCTTTCATAGAATATACATATATTAGAGAATTTTCAAATATACTTAGAGAAAGACTTGACATGGAAAAGAAAATGCGAAGGCATGGGAGTACCGGTACGGAACGAATACCTATATACGTTAAGCTTTGCAGACGATCAAGTAGTGATTGCACAATACCAAGATCTCAGCTACATGACGAAGAAGCTACAAGAAGAATATACCAAGACTGGCCTAGATATTAACCTCGCGAAAACAGAGTACCTATTTACAAGTGAAGAAGACATAGAAGATCTACAGATTGATGACAACGTAACAATCAAAGGAAAGGATAAATTCAAATACTTGGGGTTTATAATCACGAAAAAGGCAACAACAGAGGAAGAAATTACACAAAGATTAGGATAAACAACTACAGCAATCCGACCACTTAACTTAGTATGTTGGGATAGACACCTAAATATGAAAACAAAAACACAGATTTATAAAACATTAGTGCAAAGTGTTATGACATATGGGGCTGAAAATTGGATCATAAACAACAGCAGTAAGATAGTAGCAACAGAGATAGAATGCCTGCGAAGAAGCTGCAGATTAACAAGAATGGATAGGAGAAGTAATGACGAGAAATAAGGAAAAAGAACATCAATAGAAACACATACTAACATATATAGAACAAAAAAGACTAAACTGGTATGGACATGTAAGGAGAACTAGCGACAGCAGATGGATAAAGAGAATAACCGAATGGAGCCCTATAGGAAGGAGGAAAAGAGGACGATCCCGAAAATCCTGAAGGAACGAAGTAGACGACGCCATGAGTAAGAGAGGTCTAAACGATGGAGAATGGGACAACAGAGAGAGATGGAGACGGTTGAGCGAGGGAAGACAACGACTATTGTAGAATCCCTGAATATGTATATATAAAAAAAAATGTAACAAAATATGCAAAACTATGAACAACGGGTTAACGACACATATATTTATTTTATACCCAAAATTTAGCAAAGTGTTAAACATTATGGAGAACACCAGTGCAGTCTACCGTGCCTTTTACTACAACGAATGGTTTTCTGCGAATTCCGTTAATCGTTTAGAAGTGTAAGTTGGTTGAATGTACTGTAAAGTATAATTTAGCTATTGAAAAAAATACATCTATATTGCCTCTCTCGAAATCGGCACTCGAACAATTTATGTTAAGATCTACATACTGTGGCAAATAAATAAGTCAGATCATTTTGGCAAAAATGGATTCAACAATTTTTTCGAAATTTTTAACGAAATACTAATATAATATTTTTAAAACTTATAGTTTGTATTATTTGAACTTTTTTGCTTTATTTTCAGTTTATACGAGCAGTTCGTTTTTATGCTTTGTATGCATGATATTTAATTTCAGATTGCTTACTATGTACACCCACGTTGTTTATAATGTTTATAATTTAATTTGAGTCAAACACATTAAGCATGGATTTAATTAATGGGGGTTTGTATCATTCGGTTCTAAAATTAATTTAGCCAAATAGAACTTCTAAAGCACAACTTTAACCGCAAGCGTAATTAGACAAACTTTATGGGACATATGTCACCCCGATGGAGTTTTCTTAACCAATCTGATTCTCAGCAGCCTGGTATCAAGTCAAGGATATAAAATAGTGTGTCTTAATAAATACATACTAAAAATAAATGTATATAGTAAGCTGAAATTAAAATTAAGACAAAAATTCAAAACTGATGGTTCTGTCTCTGTTCTATGGTTTCCATGTCTCTTTTATTTTTATATGCATTTTAAAGTTAATTTGACAGAGGAAGTGTCTATGTTTATGCAAACCTTCATCGCACATTTTCACATACTATGTAAAAATGTTTCGTTTGCACTTATTAAACAAGCAAGGGAGTTTATTTTACTAAGTAATTAAGAAGGGAAAAACCAAACACAAATAATTTTTTTTATCTTATTTGAACTTAGAATAATCCCTCTAATTTGTGTAACTTTTATAAGAACTTTTATATAGTTGTTGTTTTTTTCATTAAAAGAACATTACTGTACATATCACTAAAATTTTCAATGTCTTCTCTTTTGTTTAAGGTGTTTTGTGTACTTTTAATCAAACACATTTCTAGTAACAGTCTTTTGTTGTAATTTCTTTCCCTTCTCAATATTTCTGGTTGATCATAGTTAGGCGTGTGGCCCAACGTAATAGAATGTTTACTTAATGCACCGGCTTGTACTTTATTCAGATTAATGTCACTCTTGTGCGATGTTAATCTTCCGGACAAATTTCTGGACGTTTCTCCAATATATACTTTATTGCAATTATTTCAGGGTAGAGAGTACACCACATTGGAGCTTTGTTTAATATTTAAGGGTGTTTTTAATTTGGTGTGTAATTTCGATATTGTTTTTATATTTCTGATTCCAATTTTGATATTAGGTACTTCTCTAAATGTATTTAGTAGTCTATTTGTTAAACCTGGAATATGTGGTAAAGAGTGGTACAATTTATTTTGGTTGTTTGTTGAAACTTCTGTTTGATCTGTCCTTATGACTTGTGAGACACTAAAAAAAAATTCAATTAAGAAGGTTCGCTGTGAATGGATTCTCTAACATGATCGTTTTTAGTTTTTTTAGACCGGCTGTTCTATATTCAGGATGTGACAAAGTTATAACCCTACTTATAACTTTATAACCCTACTAGGTTGGTCTTCATCGTGGATGGATGTGCTGAAAAGTAATTTACAAACCTGTTGCTACATATTGTTTTTCTATACCATTCTGTTTTTAGAACGTTGGTTGAATTACGGGGTAACATCATATCTAGAAATGGTATGCAGTTCTTGTTTTCAGTTTTCAGCGTATTCTTCATTAGTAAAAAGCATTTTTGTTAAATTGAAATTGTTATATTCGTATGCCCCAAAGTAAAAAACTAGAAGATAAATTTCGCGAACTAACTAAAATTTGACAATGAAAAAAGTCATGACTAGACTTCGGCAAATATACAAATAAAAATGTAGAAAATATGTGCATAAATATGCACGTGTTTACCCCGAAAATATGCACATATTTTACAAAATATGCATACAAATAAATAAAAAAATCGTAAAATAGTAACAATTTTATTAAAAAAAAAGTGTACATAACTAAATATTTCCTACTATTCATTAAGATTTACATTTATTTTAAGTAACTACATCATTTTTAAGTATGAATAAACTTATTTAGAATTATGGTAACAATAAATGACCAAGTGGTGTTCAAAATACGTTTATTGGTTTTAAAGTTATTGTTGTTATTAACTAAAAGAATTTAATTTTTTTTAATTTTAACACCCTGTATCTCGAAAAGTAAATAAGTTTGACCCCTCATTAACTATATCGTTTTGTTCAATTTTTCGAGAAGTATCTACAGTCAAACGTTGTAAGTGTCATTTGGAAACACCCTGTATGTATGAAATATTAGATATTTAATAGAAAATATTAGATACTTACAATTTTGCCACAGACTGAACAGTAGATTTTTCCCATATCCACAGACAGCTCTTTATAAGGTTTAATCCAAGTTGAAGCACTGGTTGTTTTAGGCATTATAAAATCACAATCTTCCTTTTTGTTACGCACAACGAGTGTTTACGCTTTGAATATCAAAACAAAAATGATTTACAAATCTGAGCATCAAATTAGAAATGTTTAGGTACCTAATTCAATAAACTGGGAGATTTTGGAAAATCCCTAAATTAGGAACAAAACTATTAGCCGTTTACCTGCTGTTAAGATACAATAAATTGTAGATAGATTTGGGGATTAGATCATAAAATGCAAATGAGCGAACCCTTAGCGATTATCCAATAACTGAATGCCTCAGTGACCGAGACTTTCTAAGAATGTTGAGGGCTACTTAAATTGATCTTCTTTGAAATTGTAAATGTTTTGTACATGTAGAGATTACGTACTTAGATCATTTCTTGATTAAAATGACTACAAAATTTTATACAAGAATTGAAATAAATTGGTATGTTTAAAAATTTTCAAATACAGTATAAAAATCTGAACTTTTATGCACTTTATGCAAACTGTTATACAAATATGCCAAAATATGAAATATTTGCATAAAATATGCACAATATGCAATATGCATATTTGCCGAAGTCTAGTCATGACTAAAAAACAAAAAATTTAAAAATCTGTTTTTCTGGACAAGGGTGTATCCTATTGACTTCTAGCAAGAGTACCTTTTAGTACTAGAATACCTGAAAATTTAATAATCTAGTATCACATATGCTTAAAACGTAAAGAAAACAAAGTTATGCAGTAAAATAACCGCTGACCTACCCAAAACGGATGCCTATGATCGGCACTAGAAATTACCAATTTAGGAAATCGATTCAACTTGGGAGTTAAACTTAATATACACAATAAATGATGACCTGGAACGAATTAATTCATAGTGCATCGATGTGAAGAATTGCTGTTTGGTGACGCTACCCGTGACGCCCACGCGTTGCGCTTGTTACGTGACGTTTTTTACTAAAATATAACCGGTAACTACGAATATTTACTAAAATTAAACCGGTCAACTAATTTTAATAAACATATAATATTTCAAGCTCATTTCCTTTCACGCTACGACACAATTAACCATTGATTTAAAAACTAACTTTGTTCCACATGTGTGTATTCTGATGCCATCATACAAGTACCTAATGAGGTGTTTCACCTTTTTTAATTAAAAGCAATTATTGACAAAGGACTGTTTGCCTTCGTTAATTTAGGTGATAGCGATATTGATTCCTTTCACGGAAATTAAATAAAAAACTGTTTTAAATTGGATTCGGTCTTTCAATATTATTTTAGACGACCTACCGTAGCACCTTTTTAAAAAGGACCGGCTAATGTCAAAGTTAGAAAGGACATGATGTCAAAGAGATTTTTGTGGCAATTAAAACGTTTGAGCTTTTTTTATCTTTCTTATATTGATTCTATTTTTTTATCTAAATCTGAGGTAAATCTGGTCGATTTTCAAAGGTTGCCAAGTTTTCGAGTTGGTAGCAAAGTCAAGAAATTAAACAAATAAAATGAACGTCAAAAAACTGTCAAAGTGTTTAGACGCATTTCAAAGTTTCTCTTAAAAATTTAAATATTTAAACGATTATTTCTTCAGTTCTGAACATGTAAATAGTGAATTATATTAAAATCAAAATCATGTTCGAGTCTAATCTAAAATAGCTCGCAAAGAAGTTAATTTAATAGTGGTTTAATAACTTAAGAAAAGTAATTAAGTATAATAGTGAAAGTGATTTGTATACTAAATATTGGAATCGTGAGTAGATAAAATATACTTTTTTCATCTATTTGGATTTATATATTTAAGTAAACAACTACAATCAGTTATAAGTATTATCCAATTTACATGTACTGGTATCACAACGAAAGCTGTAAAACAGCACCGGTTTTAGTCGGATTTTAAAATCCATTTAAAAGATGTCATCTTGCAATCAGCTACCACAAAATGCATCATACTCAAAAGCAGTTAGTCAACTACGTAGTATATTAATCCCAAGCAGAGATCAAGCTATTTTGTTTAACACTCTAGAGAATTGTACAATTAATGACTATCTTGAAGGATTGAGTCAGCATATAGAACCGAAAAATATAATTCTCGCATCCCGTATATCAAACGGTAGAATATGCATATATCTATCATCCAAAAACCTAGTAGATAAATTCATAGCAGAAACAAAGAAAATAATAGTAAATGGAAATATACTAGAAGCGAGAAGATTAATAACTCCATCAGTCCGCTTAATTCTGTCCAATGTATGTCCAAGCATACCTTCTAACATAATAATGGACGAATTAATAAAACTAGGTTTAAATCCTCTCTCAGACATATCATATCTACGGATAGGAGCAACCAATCCTGCCTTTAGTCATATTCTAAGCTTCCGAAGACAAATTTTCGTTTCACCTTTTCCAGACAACTTTGTACTACCTGAATCTTTTATTATCGAGTTGGAACAAACATCATACCGCATATTTATAGCCCAAAACGAAAATTGTTTCAAATGCAAATTAACTGGACACCAGGCAGCTAATTGTCCAAATATTTCACCTTCTAACCATCCTCACAATGATAGTGCAATGCAAACAGAAATAAGACAAAATTCATCAATAAATCATACTCAACAAGATAATCTACAAAATACTCCCGCAATCTCAAATACCACTCCCTCCACACTTACTACGTCTTCTCAAACCACATTACAAAGAGTAGCAACCCCAAATTTATAAATAAACCAAACCCAACAGTGCTCACTACAAAATACATCCATACATTTGACCACTTCTTCAGTTAACACTACAATCGCAACACCTACATCGTCTGAGTCATCCTCTAATACCCAAAAACATAAATCAACCTTACCCGAAACAAGTCAACACTTACCTCCAAATAAAAATACACATTTGAATTCTTACGAACCCCAAGTAACTTCGAACAAAGCAACCGGAAAAAGAACCCTAGAAGATGCAATCACACCACCCTCCGAAGAAAACTTTGGAAAACCTAAGCTTCAATTAAAGAAAAAAAACCAAAACTGATGACAAAAACTTAAGAAATGATATACCAAATCTCCAAACATTATTGGAACCAGTTAGAGAATATGTAGAAAGGGAAAAGCAATTGTTAAGCTTCGATCAAGTAGTGGATCTATTCGAAAATATACAAGAATCAAAAGACATAATCAGCGTAACAAAATTGTACTCAGAAGACTCTTATGTACTTATAAAGTTTCTAACGGAGTTACATTCATACTACATCGACAAAAGAATGAAAACCATAAGCACCAAATTAATACGAAAACTTGGCAAATACATAGGTTTACTCTCTACAGTGAAAACTTCATTATCGGAAGAAGATTCCGACTCATCGGTAAATAATTCCTCTAAAGAATAATAATATCACTGTTGACTTCATGTCTGTTCCATCTTAGGAAAAAACATGAATATTAAAAAACGCAATAAGTTATCTTAAAGACTCAGAACTGTATCAATTATTGTAATTTTTTCTACCTTTACCTGTATTATATTTTTTAGGTCGCTAATAACCCTTGTGGTTGCAGCGTAAATAAATAAAAAAAAAACAAATAAAATATTTATGTACGTATTAAAGATATATATTTATATATATATATATATATATATATATATATATAAATATATATATATATATATATATATATATATATATATATATATATATTTCCATTATTTTCTGTTTTTAGCTGTCAGCTTCCAATCTCTGATTCCCACCTCTCTGACATCTACACCTCTCCATTTCTTTCTTGGTCTTCCTCTTATTTTTTTGCCCTCTGGTACTCCTTAATCAATATTCTTGACTTGTCTATTACCTTGCATTCTATCTAGATGTCCGAGCTATTCTAGTCTACGTTTTTTCACTACTTTTGTTATTGTAGAGTTAACAAAAAATCGGTACACTTCTACATTAGTTCGTTGTCTCTCCAATCTCTTTCTACTACTTTTCCACCAAACATTCTGCAAAGTTTCTTTCTTTTCCATGCTTCCAATCTCTTCTACAGTTTTGTTCGTGGTTTGTGTACTCTTATTTATGTATTACAAAATATATCTTTGCCTTACTTATTTTTCATTTCATGTTCATTTGATTTCAGTTTCTTCTTTATGTTTAATAAATAAGGGTACCAAAGTACATATATTCATCTACCTTCCCGAATTCTACAACTGATCCATCCTCCACCTCTAATTTAAAGAAGCCCATGGTGTTTATTCCTTTTTTGCTAGAGATTTTCATGTCATCATCATCATCATCATCATCATCACGTAGCGCTACAACCCTGGGTGGGTCTTGGCAGACTGTACAACTTTTTTCCAATTTGTTCGGTCTTGCATCAACCTAGAAATCAAATGGAATGTTCATTTTTCGGAGATCTGCTTGGATGTTATCTCTCCATCGCATACTGGAACGTTCGAGTTGTCTTTTGCCTGTGGGAATGTCCTCCCATACCAGTTTTACAAGTCTCTCGTTATGCAGTCTGTGCACGTGGCCTGTCCATCTTAGTCGCTGTGATTTAATTTTTTGGACAATATCGGCGTCATTGTAGCGTGCTTTTAATTCGATATTGGTTCTGATTTTATACTGGTTTTGGTGATGTCATGTTGAGGAAAATTTACGATGGTGAGGAACGAAAAAAGTATTTTTTGTTCAAAGCGTCTAAGCTTTTAACATCCGTATGTTATTACAGGTCTGACGATGGATTTATAGATTTTTATCATTGAACTTCTTGTTGTAAGCTTTTTTGATTTTATGAGCTTATCCAGTGCGAATAGACAGCGGTTTGCAGATTGGATTCTGTGTCCGATTTTCATGTACTTGGACTTTTTGTAGAAAAGAGTACCGGACCTATTTATCCCACTAACATTTTCAATGTTTTCTAGAACTAAACTGAATAGCAAGGTAGACAACGGGTCTGTTTGGCAAACAATTTTTTTGACTTCAAATTCTTCTGAGACTGTACCATTGCATTTCACAGCACAAATGGCCTAATTGTCATTTTTACCAATCTTACTATTTTTTTGGCACTTGGAATTCTTTAAGCGTTTCTATTAATTTGTATCTGTCTATTGTATAGGCGGCTTTGTAATCAATGAAAAGTACTTCGATGAAATGTTGTATTCATAACAATAGATCAGGATTTTTTTTAGCATAAAAATTTGATCGGTTGTTGATGTTTTCTCCCTGGTGTATTCTCCTCGATTCTTTTCCACGTATATTTCTAATCGTTTTGTAAATAGTATGGCGATCACTTTGAACATTACCTCTAACGAGAATATTCCTTTATAGTTTGCGCATTCAGTTCTATCAACTTTTTGGTCTTTTGTGTATAGGAACTATAATGGACTTGTTTCCTTTTTGGAGTATTTCTTCGGCATCCCACACTTCTACTATTAGCTCACGAAGTTGGTCTTCTCCATATTTCAAGTTCTCTGCCACAATGCTGCTCTCCCTAGGATTTTTTAGATTGTTTATATCTTTTATTTTTTTTTTAATGGCTAATCTATTCAAATGCCACGATTTATCAGTACCCACAAAAATCAGGTTACTACCATTGTTATACGGAGTTGAGTAGTGGACTCTCAAAGACGCTACTTGCAAAAAAATTGAGGCTTTCGAAATATGGCTTTATAGTCGAATCCTGAAGATATTCTGAAGACGTTATTACCTAAGGATTTCGTGGCTGAAAAATCTACAATATTGCATAATAACTACTATTTATTCTTTTGCAAACATGATTAATTTGAGATTCCCAGCTCATGTTACTATCAAGATACAAATCTAAATGTTTAGTGGAAGTTGTAGAATGAACCAGGCTATCAATTACTTTTGTAGCAAACTGGTAACTTGATTTTGATCTATAGTAAAATTGCATGCTTGTGGTTTTTTTGGGATTAACAATCAAAGCATTTTGTTACACCACTCTGTAAAATCTTCTGATATAATATTTAGTTAAACAGTAAATTCCTCGGCACTTGAAGCAGGTGTAGCAATAGTTGTGTCATCTACATACATAAATATGTTATTTGAACTGACATATCTGGGCATATCATTAATATAGCATAGGAATATTAATGGCCCCAATATTGAACCCTGAGGAACCCCAATATAAATATCACCATAATCTGATCGTTAGTCACTAAGTTTAACGAGGATCTTTCTAGAATGTAAATAAAATGACAGCCATAATGAGAACTGACCCCTAAAACCAAGATTTTTTAACTTCTCTAAGGCAATTCTTACGTTTATGGTATCAAATGCTTTTGAGAGAGATTGCCCATACAAAATCTTCTCGATCCAGTGCGGTGTGAATGAAACTAAGTAATTCAGTGGTAGCACCCTCTGTTGATCTTCCAGGCAGAAATCCATGTTGGTTGGAACATAATATATTGTATTTACTAAGAAAACTATACATTCTTTTGTATACACATTTTTCATAAGTTTTGCCCAAAATAGAAGGGACGGTAACAGGCCTGTAATTATCTATATATTAACTAAATTATCTCCACTCTTGAATATTGGAGTTGCAACTCCTACCTTCAAGTTATGTATAAAAACACCCTGTTCCACTGATAAATTTAAGTTATCTGCAAGAGGTTGTGTTATATATTCATTAATACACTTTATTAATTTATTTGATATGCCATCAATACCTACTAAGGTAACATTTTTGAAAGGGCCAATTACCTCTCTGATATCGCACTCATCTACAGGAAAAAAATAAAAGGATTTATCTACATGTTGTGTGGTATAATGATCAAAATTGATATTTTTAAATATATTTATGATTTTATTTTTAGGGTAAGTAGTAAAATGCTCTACAAAATCGTTTGCCGCCTCATATTTATTAGTAATAGTTTTATCAGCAAGTTGGTTAATTATCACAATAATTACGTTTTACCGTCTTACCTATTTTTTTATTAACTGTACGTACGTACCATATACACTTCTGCTTTTGCTGTATGTGTATAGTATTGTTACATTCTAAACTATTTTGAAATAAAGTCTTTTTTCTTGTGTCGATTAGTTTGACATATTGCTTCTTTTTTTCTTTATAGTTTAAATTAATGCCTATATTTTTAAAATTATTTGAGAGCCAAAAAAGACTTCTTAAATCATTTCTCTCGTGTATTATATCATTTGTTACCGAACTATTTTTAGACTTACAGCAAATTCTTTTTGTAGTAATTGGACAAGATATATCAATATGGTACGTAAGTACCTTCAAAAATGTTTCAGAGGCCAAATTAGCGTCATCAAGATATTCATAAACCTGTTCAAAATATTCAGTGAAAAATCTGTTTTGTATTGTTCTGAAGCTATTTTCTTGTGGCATTTTAAATTAATTACTATTTAAATGGGAATAAGCCACAATTAAAGGTTAAAATACATTTATTGACGTTTCAATTTCCACTTCGGAAATCAGAATGTAGTAGGATCTGGTTATCCATATTGAAAGAGGAAGTTATTAAAAGGAAAATACCAGTATTGGTAAGTCAGTAACATATAGAGAATACATCATTTATATTTTTTAAATAACAAACATATAAAATCGGAATTTGGTATTTATTGAAGGTAGACTAAATGCAAGATCAAATACTTACCATGTCGGGATAGTATTATGAGGTTTTTTCCTGGTTTTTCCCTCATAATTTACTATGGAATCACTAACAGGAGAATTTTACTGTCATCATGGCATGTATTTGTCTTTTTAAAGACGAATTACATGTTATGATTTTTTCTGACGGATATTATCAAGTTAAAGTTGATTTCATGTAATCGAATGAACTATCTTATAAGTAAAGTCGTCCCAGGAACGCAACTCAACAATATTGGCAATATCATTTTAAAGTCATCTACTTTAAAATGTATAATGTATGTCTGAATTGTCTGAATATAGATGAGTCAGATAAAATTAAATTATTAGAAGAATTTTTCACTAAGTAACAAAAACAAAAAATTGTTTAATTTTCTAATGTTTGTATTTTGAGAACGATTTCCGAAGTGGAAATTGAAACGTCAATAAATGTATTTTAACCTTTAATTGTGGCTTATTCCCATTTAAATAGTAATTAATCTGTTTTGTAGATTTAATAAATTCGATTGAGAAAGATTTCTAATGTTACGTTTTACCCTGTACTTTTTTTGATTTAGCATCTAATAACAAAAACTCTAAACCAAAATGATCCCCCAAAATAAAGTTTTTGGTAGTTTCTTCATATTGATGTAACCAGGTTGTAAGAAAATAATCTAATTTAGTTTTAAAAGTTTTTCCATTTTTGTCTGTAAAGATTCGTGTAATTTCTTCATTTTGATACTTTAAATTAAAACTTTGTATAAAAACAGTAAGTAAAGCTTTTTTAAAGTCTTTAAGATAATTCATATTAAAATCGCCGCATAAAATAGTGGTTTTAAAATGTTTAAAACAATAATTTAGACACGAGTAAAGTTTGTTTACAAATATCTCAATATCGCCAGAAGGGGCTTTGTAAATATTAATAAGACAACACATACTATCTTTTAAGCTGAAAGTAACACAACAACATTCAAAATGTACTTCTTCCGCCATATTATTTAAAAAGTTTTGAGGTTTACAAGATAAACAGTCTTTTATGTACATCGAAACACCTCCATGACATTTACCTTTTCTTGTAAAAGAGGCTACTTGGTTATAATTTTGAAAATAGAATAAATCCTTATTTAATCACTGCACCATGTTTCAGATACACATAGAACATCAGGCTACCTTTCGGCATACCTTTCTAGGTAGTCTTGTGTTTGGGACCGCAAACTTTTTAATCTCAAATCTGATCTTTTTTAAATTTGTTCTATATTCATCATCAAACCAGTGGTTTTTCCTTAATCTTTTTGTTTTTGGTATGTTCTTCGACGTTGCATCGTTTATAGTGTTTGTCATTTTCAAGAATTTTGTTGTATGTTACTTATAGTAGCACTATCTTGTTTGGCGTAGGTTTCTTGTAGATCCTTTTGATAATCCTGCACTACTTCAAATTTTCGCAGTTTTTTAAAATTAAATTTAGATTACACTGTCTTTTTCCGTTAATATTGTTCAATTTTTTTTAAGATAGTTTAGTTACTATAGCATTTACTTCTCCACGGTAGCTTCCTTTACCACCATCCAGATGACCTTTAGAAAAACCGGTAGAATGATTCTTCAACGTTTTCATCAAATCAAATGTTGGAGCAAACAGGGCATGCGTCGTCATTATCATCCTCTTAGCCTTCTTTCAAAAGCTTATAGCACCTATATTGCTCAAAGTGGACTAGTCAAGTACCAAAGTCAACAACGATATGCTTTACAGTGCGTAGGAGACTTTTATTTCAATTTCCACAAAAAAAATTATTTCAGATTCTTTGATCCATTTTTTTTCGATAGAAAATAATCGTCAATCCCACCAAAGGACGTCTAACCTTTACATCTATAAAAAAACTTAATAAACATTCTTTCTATTTAAACAAAAATGCTTTTACGTTAGTCCCACGCTCGAACAAAAAACTGAAATTGACGAAAGAAAGAAACCTTGTACTATTCAAATTTTTCATGACTTATTGCCGCTTTCTTTTTTTGTTGGTAATATTATATTTTATTACATTTTAAAATGCTGCCTAATAATCTTTCTTTTAAATATATTTTCGCCCATTTAATTTTTCATAGTCTTCCAATTACTTAAAGTTCTAAAACTGTACAAATTATCCCCATACATTCTAAACTTCTTCCGTGAAAAGTGGGAGTAAAAACCCTATTTTTAGAAAATTCAATACATTTCAACTTCTAGCGTCTTTTAGTCCTAATTAGTATACACTGAGTAGGTGTATTGACTTTGTAATTTACAATGTACATGCTAGCAAATCCGTTCGTCCTACTTTCTAGTTGTTTACGGAAAATTGGTCTCTTCTACGGAGCTAGACAAATGTTAATATTATGTAAAATTACATAAGGGTCGTCCGCTTGTTCTTTTCACATATGAAACACTGTTCAAGAATTATTTTTTATACTACGGCTCTTTTATACTTGTAGGACTTAAAGCCATGAAATTAAGCCGCTTGTTCTTCTACAATGCAATATTAAACAAAGACATAATTAGGAAGAAGGACGATGATTTATACTGAGTTTTGTCAAAGCAACAGTGTCCTTGTTTTTAATTAAATTTCGTATTCAAAAGGTAGTAAAGAAAAAAGAAAACAATTGGTTTTATTGTAACTGAAACGACCGGTTTCGGACTCTACAAATTCCACCCATCATCAGGTCCAACGTTAACATTTTTAGTTACGCTACAAGCAATAATATAAATCAAAATGTGAAACTTGTTAGTATTTTTTTATTAGTTTTTGAAGATTTTTAAAATACGAATTTTTGCTATATTACTTTAGGTTTTTGATTTATTGAAGTTCCTTCTACAAGGACAAAGTTACTTTATCTAGTCACAGTAAAACCTTAACACTTATCCGAGCAAGGTGGGTCCAGCGGGCCCGAGACGCCAAATGTTTTATTATAAACTGTTAAAAATTTTTTATTGAATTTTATGCATCACTGAATTTGTGTAGAAGTATGTTTCCTTCAACATATTCTCCGTTCACAAATTGTTGATAGCACGAAATGTGCCTCAAACTCATAAAACGGTCGTAAATCATAGGCGTTCCTAAGGTATTTATTCATTAAATAATAATATAATGTTTTAATACTGTTATATAATATTTTAATACTAATATATTTAGCCAAAAAACAATTAAAACTTTCACGGCTAATGTTGGTTATTATATTATATTAATAAAAATAAAAATTTAACCATTAACACTTTTGTAAATAAGAATACCTTATCTCTTTGGATATTTCAATACTAATCTTCGCGTTTAATCACTTGACTAGAAAATCTGAAATTCATATCCGAAGGTACTATTCGTTGCAAGATAATTAAGATGGAATTCCCCAGATTTTTAATAATATAATAAAGATGCCGGCTTTGGCCACGTGCCTCGTCTATTCAGTTTATATTCGAAACTTAACTTAAAAGGGTGAAGTTATTACGAACGAAAACAATTTTTTTGTTTAGTACGTTTTTGATCGCATGTAATTTATGGCTCGTCGGTGTTTCCGCGTCTACGGCAGTAATTAGCGTCTCGAATATTTCTTTTGCGAATTATATGCAGTGCGTAAGTGATTTTTTATTCCATATACCTACGAACATATACGTGCCTTTCGCTTATGCTTGTTTTGTTGGATTGTTTGTGATGGCTTCATCATCAACATCATCAAGTTTTACACCGGTACTGTTGCATACAGTCAGTAAGTCTGTCTATTCACCAAGAGAGAAGACTATTGTCGTGAATGTTCACGATGCTCTGGTTTCTCAGAATCCCACAAACACTGTTCGCAACATAGTCGAAAGTTGTGCCAACATGACTGGCGTAGGAGAGTCAACTATATATAGGTTCCTATCAGAAAGAAAAAAACACGGTATAGCTAACCCAAACACAAACGAACACTTAAAGAGTGTTCGTTAATATCGGACGAACTAAATTGTGGCAAGTTTTAAAAGAATTAAATTTCCGGTGGAAAAAATCAGACCGAAAATCACTTTTGATTGACCGGGAGGAGATATTATGTTGGAGAAGAAATTATCTAAGATCCATACAAAAATTCCGGGCTGAAGGAAGGCCAATCTTATATCAGGATGAAACGTGGGTAAACTTAGGTCATACTCTAAAAAAAATTTGGTCAGATAAAAATATATTAAACTCCAGGTAAGCCTTTATGGAAGGTTGGTCTACTGGTATCTCCCCACCTTCTGGTAAAGGCAGTAGATTAATAATTTCTGACATTGGCAGTGAAAAAGGATTTGTTAAGCATGGTTTGTTGGAATTTCAGTCCAAAAGCACAAAAGACTATCACGAGGAAATGACAGCTGATGTTTTCGAAGAGTATTTTGAGCAGATGATTGAACATATACCACCAAATTCAATTATAGTATTAGATAATGCACCTTATCATTCAAGACTAGTAGAAAGACTGCGTGGAAGAAACAGGATATTCTTGACTGGCTGCGGAATAAGTATCTGCCTTACGAAGATGGAATGGTAAAAGCAGAACTTTTAAAAATTTCCCGGCAACACAAATCTAAGTTCAAGAAATACGTAGTTGACAAAATGGCGGAAAGACGAAACATCACAGTCCTTAGACTTCCACCCTACCACTGCGAAATAAATCCCATTGAACTCATTTGGACACAAATGAAAAGTTATGTGGCTAGAAAAAATGCATCATATAAAATACAAGCTGTACGTGAATTGTTATATGAGTCTTTACAACATATTACAGAACAAAACTGGAAAGATGCAGTTAGACATGTAATAGAAGAAGAACAAAAAATGTGGGATCTTGATAACATAATTGATGCGATCGTAGAGACACAACCGCTAATTATTAACCCTCAAGATGACTCGGATTCCGAAGTTGATCCTATTTATTTTGAATTTGAATAGTTTTCTAATCGTAATTATATAAGGTAAGTAATAGTAGTTGTAATCGTAAGGTATTAAAGGGGAAAGGCCCAAATTGTCGCCTGTCAAAATGTTCAATGTGTTTTAAATGTATCCATTTTTTTTCAAATCCTGAGAAAACTAAAAAGCATTTTTGAAAAATTTAAAGGCAGAATGAAATATTGATTAGAATAAATAAAAAGTTTCTTTTGCATGCAATATTTTCAATTAAAAATTATACTATATTTTCTCTTTTATTTTCACCCCTGTTACATAACATATTAAAATAAACATTGTAGAAGTTTTCAGGGACTTTCTGCCCTCAGTAATAATGTAATCTTTCATTCTGCATTTAAATTTTTCAAAAATATTTATTAGTTTTCTCCGGATTCGAAAATAATGGATACATTTAAAACACATTGGAAATTTTGCCAGGCGACATTTGGCACCTCTCCCCTTAATTAAATAAATGTATCTTTTACTAATGGCAAGAAACTTTTTATTTTTGAATAAAATAAATAAGTTTTATTAAAAAATACATACAATTTACATAAGTACAATTTAAAAAATATATTTATTTAGTTCAAATAAATGTTTTAATCATGGTTAAAAAATAAGGTCACAGTGAAAAAATAAAAAATTTGTTTCTTCCAAACAAGAACAGTTTGACAGAAATTCCGAAATGTTGTATTGCTAGATATACCCTTCTTCTTACAACGCTATAATATTCTGCTTTGATATCTGCAGACAGGTAAAAGATGTTGATATCAAATTCTTCGGATTTTTTAAGGATATGCCTTAATATGAAAATCATGTCCACTGTTAACCATCTAGGTCTGGATCCACTTTGATATTTGCCAAGAATTTGCTCAGTGTATGGGCTGAGCAATGTGTAAATTATGTTAGAGAGTATCTTATAAACTGTGTTCAAAAATTTTGTCATTACCACATTTAAGCTGGTAGCCCTTCTTATGTAGTATACGTAAAATGCCGATGTTCCATTCCTTAGGAATTTGTTATTTTTTCCATACTTTATCTATAATCATGTGAACTTAATTGGCTGGATGCTCACTCCTAAACTAGTAGAGTTTTTCCGTAAATTCGTCAGTTCCTGGTGCTTTGTTGTTTTTAATTTTTTGGATGGCTTCAATTTGTCTTTGAGTTTGGTGAAATGATTTTGTTTTGATTTAGGCTTTAATTGCACAGTAGAGTCAAAGTAATTCTTATTATTTTTATTTTTTTTGTGTATGATTTTTTTCTCTTCAGAGCTGCTTATCAAGGTATTTTAAACCAAAGATTTTTGATCAATACCAACTAATCAGTATGTAAATATGATAACAAAATTATTCACTAAAATTATCCACAACCACATACCGACAAAATGTTAATCAAACGTGGTAAGCTGTAAAGGAGATTTTAAGACCGTCATCGTTTGCTAACAGCTAGCTCTTTCTATTACCTCACTCTCAGTAAAAACTGACCACTACACCCGCTGAGAATATGAAATACCGTGCAGAGCGACGAGAACTAAGTTCCCAGGAAATGAACTTCCCCTCCACATCGACATTGTAGTTGCTGGAAACCTAGGACTCCAAACAGAAATCCAAACATTTAACGAAAAAACAGAAGACCACAACTTGACCATCCTACTGGAGTTAGGAACATGGAAGGAAAGTATAAAAAAAATAAAAAATGGACCAATTACAAAAGACTTGTGAGCACTGGAATAAACAATGTTCCAGTGATAAATTACCCACAAGAAATAGAAAAAAGAGTTGGAGAACATCACAAAGGAAGCACTTACGAACAGCACTACAGAAACGGAAATAGAAATAGATATGGAAAGGTTCAAGCACATAACCTAGGGCCTAAAGGACATGATGAGGGAAATGAATAGAGCAAAACAGAGAGTCAAAAGGACAAGGAACCAGGTGGACATAAACAGGGCTAACCGCCTAAACAGAGAGGTAAAACAGCATTACAAGAACATCATAGTTGTAACTGAGACAACCACGTCCAAGGTATGAAGTAGAAAGCAAAATATGCAAAATATTTGGAAGCTTCAGAAAATACTGAGAAATGACAGAAAACTCATCCCTCAATACACAGCCAGAATGGAATTATCTAATCCATTGAGGGAAAAGTCGAGGTGGTAAAGATTACTCTCTCGAGAGAGTCTACACTAAATTATCACTCAGATGAAGATATGGACTTCATAGAAGAAGTCGAAGAACAACAAGAAAGGCCCGAGAAACCAAACGAGATAATCCCTCCAACATCACCGGAGGATATAGGCGAACTAATTAAAAACAGTTTGCCAGAGAAAGCACCTGGACTAGACCATATTACAAATAGGGCTCTGAAATACTTACCGGCGAGAGCCATAGTATTTCTAAATATAGTTAATGCGATGCTAAGATATAGGCTCTTCCCAAATCGATGGAAGGAGGCCCATGTCATAACGATACCAAAACCAGGAAAGGACAACACATTCCCGCAAAACTACAGGCCGATAAGCTTACTACCGGCAATTAGCAATATCGTAGAGAGAGTCTACAGCGAGCTACTCAGACTAATAGAGTAGGTAGTAGCTACATTCAAACAATACACAGGAGAAGCCTTCCTGGACGTAAGAAAAGCTTTCGATAGAGTCTGGCATAAAGGGCTACTCTAGAAAATGAGAGGCTATGGCTATACAGTAAGGTAATGAAGAGACTAATCGCTTCATATTTGAGCAACCGGAGATTCAGAGTTCGAATAGCATAAGTCCTGTCCGATCTCGAAACCCCGGAGGTGGGAGTACCACAGAGAGCAGACCTGTCACAATTACTGTATGCAATATATACCGCCAATATTCCAAAAACACCAGAAAATTTACTCAACCTTTATGCCGATAATACAGCAATAGCAGCCAAACACAGAAATGTAGATTATGCAGTAAATAACCTGCAAACAGCGTTGGAAAACATCGTAAAATGGAGTGTACAATGGAAAATAGCCATAAAATCCAAAAAACGCAAGCAGTGCTTTTTAAAAAGAGACATCAACAACGAGAGGAACCACTGAGAGTGCAAAACAACTCCATCGAATAGAAAAGTAAAGCCAAATACCTGGGAGTTATAATGGATAAACGAATTACATTTAAAAAACACGTAGAAACCACAATACAAAAGTCAACACGGCGAAAGCGTCAACAAGAGGACTTATAGGTAGAAAAAGTAAATTAAGGACAAAAACCAAAATTTAGTGAATAAATAATATCATACTACAGATACTAACGTATGAATCTTTCGAATGGAGACACGTATGTAATAAAACAAAGAAGAGGATACAAGCGGCATACAACAACAGCCTAAAAGAAGCAGTCAACGTTGCAAAATACGTCGCCGAACGATTTATTTTCATAGAACTGCAACAATTCAGAATGACCAAAATAATGAAGAAAAAAGCCAGGATAAAATTTGTGGAACTGGAGAATCACCCAAGCCCTATACTGCGAGAGATCATGCGATACGACGCGTTCTGTCGATAATGAGATAAAAGAGGATAGTAGTTCGTAGCTTCATTAACATAGACAAACGCAACAGTGTAGGCTCCATTAATTAGGATTTTATTTTCAGGACATTTTACTAAAAAAATTTACAAAAAACAAAAAAAACGGCTTCTGTCACCAAACAAAATCAAAAAAATACTAACAAAAAACCGACGCAAGCCACCAAACCAAACAACAGAACCAAAAAACCCCGTGGATGTAGGTTTCGCGGACAAGTTACTTTCCACTTTTGTCAAATTAATCGGGTTAACTTGGGGATTGTCAAATTAATGGGATAGGAATTAACTAAACCTACTAGACTTCATAATGTCCAGATTTTCTTGATAACTTCGACTTAAAAATCCTTTTTTAATAAACAACACACAATGCAAACACATTTTCCTATAGTCTTCACAAACTCACATGACGGGTCTTCATCACTTCTTCCATTGCGAAAAAAGATAAAAAAAAACAAAGAAGAAAAGCAGCAAAAAATTTACAATTCAAGCGTCAGTTGTCACCGATTGTACATTGACTGCTACTAAATAAATAAATTCAGAAGGCAGCTGAAAAAGCGCTGGTTGTTGCCCAAATTCTCGCGTAATTCAGTACAGGTGCAGTCAGACTCGATGCTTTGAATTGTGTTGCCCGGGCATTGTTAAATTTAAGTTCGGTTATGCGATTAATTTTTAATATTTTCCGATGCCTGTTGCCTACACAATAGATTATTTAGATTAGGGAAAAATTGTTCATAAATAAATATTCATTAACAATATATTTTCTTTTATTGAAGTCTAGCAAAAGGGTGCTTTTCTGCTTCCATGCACCGCACGCCTCTGGTTTTTTGCATGTATGTAGAAAAAGAAAGTTTACGTCAAACTTTGGGCCAACAGTAGTTTTCAATATTTTTCAGAAGAGGCGATTTTTTGTGACATGTTTTGCTTTTACTAATATATATTTATTAATAGGTAATTTCATAATTCTGTTGATTTACAATCGCGAAAATGGTTGACACAATACGAGTAAAATATTGGACTGTTTCAAATGTTTATCACATTGTCACGGCCAAAGAATTGATGATGACAAATTGGATTTGATATCAGGAAATTATCGGCTGTCAAATCAATAAATTGGTTTATTCCTATTAATCAGTGGAATAAAAATAATCCCTTTGTCATCGCCATTGTTTATCTGTTTTATTTTTGCCAGTGAATACTATATATATTCATCAACATAATGTGAGAGTAATGGGAGAATATAGAGTGGATAAAGATTTTTAAAGTTTTTCTTTATATAATTTCTTACAATCAACAATCACTAATATTGTTGTTAATAGTAATTGTTGTACGTCATAATTTAATGATATCTCAATAGCAACGCAATGTGAAAAGTTTTGCACACATTTCTTATCTAATCCTCCTCTTCTAGACTAGTATTTAAAACATTCATCTCTTTCGTACATGTAGCCAATAAAAGCACTTGCATCAAAACTGAATCGTCACACAGCCCATCAGGCAATTTTTTTTATCCCTTTTCAGAGAACTCAGATAGTAAATCAATCTCTGCACTGCAAAACATTAAGGGGAAGCCAAATCTCCTGTCAGATCTTTTTTTTGCAAAGTCTCATTGACATGACTGATCTTCTTGATCAAAACATGCCAAAAGTGAAAGAAGGGAGGAAGATCAGTAGATGTGATGCTCGCGCATTATGTCAAGGCTCCGACACCGGAGCCGAGCGCTTAGATTAGTAATTATTATATCAGTAGTATCCAAAACTTTAACATTCCACTTCAGACCCATGGGTTACGTTAATTCTTATATCACATAATAAAGATAATATTTGTTAATGTAATAATAATTAATAATCAACAACTATAAAGAAGCTAACATTAATAATAAATAATCAAACAACAAACTGCTTTTGTATCTTGCTTAATACATTAAAGTATATTTCCTCTGTAGATTTTCTATTTTCCTGTGAAATTGCATAATAAGCCTGTTTAAGCCAACATTTATTAGCATATCTGTCGTGTATAAAATATTCTTTCCATCTTTTGTATTAATCAAAGTTGGAAACACGTATTGAATTTTACCAAAGTTTATATTCAAGTTTAAAATTATGCAGAGGACAAAAAGCCACTGCTGGCATGTTTTTTAAAGAGAGGAGTTTGGATTTATTAAAAGTTAAATTGTCGCTCTTTATAAATCCTACATTATACGTACAAGAATTTTTGTATAACCAAGTAACACAACAAAATAATTTTTTTAATCAATAATTTAATAATGTTAATTAACGATTAATATTTATCATTGTTCAGCTTCCTTAAAGCGTAGCATGATCTTGAAAATATCATTCTGTATAGCTGGGCCACTGTGTTGAATATTATTCAGAGATAATCCTGAATTGGTTTTGACTGAACCATCAAATAAAATTCTAACATCAGTGGTAAGACTGTCTTCACGTGGAACAGCAAAATGAGATCTTTGAATTGAATCTGTACTATTCTGTTATGTAATAGAACTTTCTATTCTGTTTTTATAATTTTGTATTTTATTTCAATTGTATTTTTCAGTATTGTTCCATATATCTGACTTAATGAGCTTGTGACTGTTCTCTCCCGGTAATTTTCATAGTCTTTGCTGCCCTTTTTATGTATTGTTGAAATGTAAGATCCTTTCCACTCTGCCGGCGTTTCTAAATAAATTTCTTATAATGTAATAATTATTATTTTCATCATTTTAAAAAACAATAACTGGAAAAATATTAATTATATAGAAAGCATCGCATTTCTCACCTTTGTGTTTTATCGTTTTTATCTTTTTACTGTCAGACAAACGGAAACACTCTGTTTACGTAGGTGTAGTTGATTGAAACCCAGCTCAGAAATTAATGGTATTAGAACGCATATCTGTGTTTGACAAAATGACAAAACTGATCATGGATATATTCTCCAGCAAAAACTTTCGGTAAAACTTTTGGAAATTAATTATAAGGTTTCCTTCTGTTCCTTTGCAAATTAACGACCGTATCAATTAAGCGATGACATTTAATTATCTGCCCAAACAACATTCTTCAATAATGAAAATACTTTTTGTGTTGGCTTAGAGTTAGGTTAAATATTTTCGATCTTGATGTTTTTGCGATCCCTGCGAATAACAATAAACATCTAAAACGATTTCGATTACTGAGTATTTTTTGCTAGATCTTTGCCAGACGAGCGGTAAGATTAAATTGGAGAATCAAAACAATAGCGACAAAAAATGTAAGAGGTGTGGCTATGAAATAATCGGACTACGGTAAAAAAAAATAAGTACTTGCTATGAAAAACCACTAGGCAAAAAATAACTGGAATAAAAAATACAAATAAAATAAAATAATTTATAATTCTGTTCGTTAAAATTGAAAGAGCGGCAGTCACTTTCAATTATATCAAAATTAGTGCTCTTAATTTGTACACCATAATTTAAAATGGCTTTTAGCCCAGGCTGTCGGGGAAAAAAAGGGTGATCACACTGTAATCCAGGAAATTATATAATGTGGCCTAGGTGATACAGGGCAACCTCAGGAGCAATCCCCCAGTTCATTCAACAAAAAATTTTTGGTTATTGTTTATTTATGAGCGTTTATAGGTGCAAAATACGTATTTTTTGAGTTTTTTTCATTATTTGCCCAAAGTAAGTGTTGTAATGAGTAATTTCTGTATAGAATATGAAAGTACTCTAAAAGACCTTCAATTTGAGCTAGTATTCGTTCAATTTAATTTATTTGTTATTGCAAAAATGACGAATGAAGGTCAAAATTAAAAAACGTAATATTTATTGTAAAATTGCTTTTTTTATTTCAAATATATTACATTTAAGCCTATAAAATTACGAATCAAATGAGCCATAGTGGGCCTAGGTCGCTTAATTTGTTGCTGAGATACGTTAATTAGTTTATCCCACGACCTTCAACTTTAGAGCTGCAGCGCCCCCTATGTACCCTACAAATTTCTAATTGCGTTATGTAAAGTGTAAGAATGATTTCTTCGGTCCTTTTGATTGTCATTTCTTAGACGTCTTCTGCTAACAGTTCCCACATCAACTGCTTGTGAAATGAATTGTCTTTTATGGTACCAGTCTGTCTGGCTTTTCCAGAAACTATTAAATATTTGCGTTCTAACATTATCCTGTATATTAGTAGTATATTTAACCGTACATTATCTATTGCACGAAGGACCTACTTCTTAAGCTTTTTTCAATTTATTTTTAAAACCTACATATTCCTCTTCTAATCTTCCCTTCTTCTTTGTTACGTTACGTTTTCAAGTTAAAGGCTTTTGCTTTCTCTTTCTAGTTTTCTTTACAACTGTTTTTGTTTTATCTCCCTTGTTTACTTCACTACTGTTATCCATGTTCAGTTTTTTGAAAAGCACCTTTCTGTAATCATATTCTTGAACACAGCTAATGGTTGTATTTTCTTCACAATCATCACTGATACTGCTATCATCTGATTCATATGCTATGCCATTCAAATTCAAATTTTCATTGTCAATGTCAGAATGTCTACTACAAGAAGGTTTATTAAATATTTTTTCACTTTTAGTGAAAAAGTTCCATTGTTTTTCCCATATTTTATATTTTACATTTTACGTCATTGTATTGGTGATTTATTTTATCAAATTAAGAACATACTGTATGTTTTTTGCGAATAGTATACATTCTAAGTATATCCAAGAAGTAAATAAGTTTTAATTCAGCTATATAATCAGATTCTATTATGTTATAATATAAAATACCCTGTTGGTGTCTATAGAATCAAAAAAATATACATTCAACTAAAAATCCGAACAACTCGAACATGAAAAGAACGGATGACGTATGTTTCTCAATTATCCGTGGGCGGTTATCTATTGTTTTGATCTCGTATTAAATTTGTTGTGCGTGTCCCATTAGGAAAATTATATATTTTCCATTATAAGATGAAACAAAACGATTATATTTCATTATGTAATTGGTCGCTGGTGTTTAACCAAATGTGATAAGTTTAGAGCGGCAGACATGTTGGCTGAATGTGTCTGATGTTCCACTAAACAGTGGACGACGGAAAGAAATAATAGTCCAGTATATATAGAAATGTCAAATAAAAACGATTATAACATGTTGATAGACAAAACAAAATAAAAAAAGTTAAGAAAATAAGGTGTTAAAAAAACCTTGGTAATAACAGATACAGTAAATCAATTTTATTAAGTAGGTAAAAAGTATGACGTAGTTTAGATTATTTAGAAATTTCTAATCCCGCTAATCTAACAATATTTGGGTAATTTCTTTTATTCTTAAATTTTTCTATATGTATCTCTATTGTGGTTGAAAAAATCTTATCTATTGTGGGCTTGGCGTATGAGAGCGTTTTCTTCAGTTCAGCTGGTCCAGTCTCTTGTATTCCTGAGCCACAATTTCTTTCTATACCACGTTTTTAGACAAAAGTTTACATCAAGAAAGAAAAATGAAACTTGTATAATACTTTTGTATATAAGAATATGCAAATGATTAGCTGGATATTCCGGTGACATTTTATAAAAACAGCAGCAGATATAGTAATCAACGACGACAAAAGGAAACTGTTAATCCTAATATGTGCGTATCATTTTATATATTGCGTTTAAATTTTCCTATTTAGTGACCATAAAAGTAAGAAAAAAGAAATAGATTTCCCCCAAAAACAACGATCTGTATAAAAATACACTAACCAGACATACACAAGACATACAAGACAAATAGAAGATGTAGATCAGGCAAATGATGGCATAATGAAGGCTCTAAAATAAACGGAAAGGGACTGCTGCTCGACCGTTCTGACCCATAAAAAAACTAAGCCAAAATACCAAAGAGCTAATACGTAAAAGAAGACAGCTGACGGAAAAATATGGCTCCAGCTACACAACAATGAAGAAATTAAATAAAGATATCCACCGGTCAGTCCGAAAAGACGTAAGCGAAAACAATACAAGAGAAATAACTAAAATAATTCAAGAAAACAAAAGTTTAAAAGTTTTGAGGAGAAATACGAACAACATAGGCAAAAAAAAATATTTACAAAATAAAAAACAAAGATGGAAACATTACTACTGATAAAACAAAAATCCTTGAGGTTGTCAAATCCTTTTATCGCAAAATGTATGAGAGCACTGACGAAAGGCAAGACCAGCCTCTGCCCAAAATCAGAAACCAGGGATCAGAATTAATGCCAAAAATAACTCCATACGAAATCAAAAGGACACTTGAAATAAAAAAATAACAAATCCCCTGGCGATAACGGAGTAGTGATCTAAGCGATCACACTAGGTGGGAATAAAATTATCCAGGCGTTGACCAAGCTTTTCACCGAATGCATCCACCAAGGAAAAACTCCTTCTCAATGGAACAATGAAGTTATTATTTTATTACACAAGCCACAAACCACTCTCTCAAATTACGCAGCCATGACATCCTTCTACGGCCTGGATTCCGTTTTTATTCTATTTTTCTTGCATTATATTTTGAAGTAATGCGTATTTATGTCCTCTCATCACGTGACCCAAAACTTTTCTCAAAAATTATCAAAAACGACTGGACGCTAAATTAGACGTCTATTAGCCACGAGAACAAGCTGGATTTAGATCGGGATACAGCACTGTGAAACTTACGTATTACTATATCTTTCTAGTACTACTGTATGGGGTAGAAGCGTAGACTCTGGTGGAAGGTGGAAGTTTATGAGACTATGCTTAAACACTTGGAACCCTTTGAGTTGTTAGGTTAACACGACTAATAAAATTAAGCTGGATTGACAGAGTGAAAAATATAGTAGGAAAAATAAGTAGGTCCTTAGACGGTTGAATCAAACAACACGACTGGTCATTATAATAAAGAGAAGCAAGTTGGAATACTTCGTTCACAGTATAATCATTATTTAAAGCTACTGTGAATAAAGTAACGATATCGAATATGGTAGGTAACATAATATCTAATAATCGATAATGGTCATGGAACTAGAAAAAAAGAACAAGTCATTCAAACTTGCAAAGTTTAAGAAATAACCTTAATTTACTAGACATTTTAACTAACACATATCGTCCCGATATGGTATTATGTTTTAGTGTACATTGATTATCCCTTGATAAACTTGTAAACAATATAAATCGACTTAAAAATAAAAATGTGTCATACAAAAGGAATACAACACAAAACAACATGCAACCAGGACCGTTGCAGTTGACGATAATGGATTAAAATAAAATTAAGATAGACGTGTAACCCAAATTATTAGGTAAAAACATAAAACGCAAACAGTAGTGATCTTATCATTTGCTTGTCCACAATCAGCTTAATGTAAATTTATGAACTTTGCAGCTTAATTCTAACGACATGTTAAGAGGCACGCCTTTAATTTCGCAGGTCATTCGGATCGTGCAAGGGCATTTCGATTGTCGGAATATTTCATATCGGTTTATATCCCAAATACCTGTAAAGCGTGTTTAATGCCAACATGGAAAACCTTGTTTTGAATTTGTGTTTAAAAACGATTGATTTTAAAAAACACTGTTACGACTTTTGCGTATTATAATTATATCTGTACTTTTTTCATTTAATAATTGCCATAGATTGTTAGAAGGGTAGCTTAAGGCCTTTATTTTTAATATTAGGTAATTGAAATTGATCATTAAAAGAATGATTGTGATCTAAAAGGTGAAGTGCCTACGCAGAATCTATTTTTCTATTATTAAAAGCCCTTTTGTGTTGTGCTAGACATTTGTTAAAGGTGTTACCAGTTTGACCGATATATTCAACTAAAATTTTAAACCAAAAACTGCATAAGAAAGTTCTGAAATAAGTCTTTGCACCACTAAGGAAAAAACCCAGTAAGTTCTGCTCGATTACATATATTACACAGGCAAGATATCAACAAAAATAGCAAAACAGAAAATAAAAAACAAATAACACCCGCTTTCAAAACAAACAACAAAAAAGCAAATATATTAAGAATTCTGTCTCTTCAGTCCTGACCCCCCCGGGGAGTGTAGTGATCATCATGTCGTGTATTATCTGTTTTCAAAGATCTCTGTCTCTGGTCATTTTTTTAACTCATGCATATCACATCATTTTAGTCCTCTGTTCAGCAATATAAAGTTTTTTGAGTTTGTGCAATCATAACTAAGAAAATTGAATACTATTTAAATGGGAATAAGCCACAATTAAAGGTTAAAATACGTTTATTAACGTTTCAATTTCCACTTCGGAAATCGTTCTCAAAATACAAACATTAGTTTGTAATTTTATTATAATAATATAATTTCATTATACTAATATTTGTATTTTGAGAACGATTTCCGAAGTGGAAATTGAAACGTCAATAAACGTATTTTAACCTTTAATTGTGGCTTATTTCCATTTAAATAGTAATTAACTTAAAATGCCACAAAAAAATAGATTCAGAACAATATTAAGAAAATTGATTTTTACAATTATATTAAATGTTCAACTTGACCACTATTATTCACTTCTTGACAATAACCGAGGCGATTTTGGAATTCTCGTACATTTTGTATGACCTCGGGGGTTATTTTGTTAGTTTCTTCCGTTATCATACCTTTTAAATCAGCAATATTGCCTGGTGTATTAAAATATACTTTAGAAATAATCAGGTACTTTCGTATCTGTTCTGCTAAACATTAGGGAAAAACTTTAACTGAAGATAATAAAATACTAGTCAAAAAGCCAAATAAACAATTGATATGAATCTAGTAGGCTGCTGTCATTTAGGTATTTAAAGTTACTAAAAGACGTCAGTATAATATTTGTGCGCGTATTAAATTTAATTATGGCTCATTTGTCCGAGACTCAAAGAATAAACATTTTAATTATGATTGGTTTTCGTAATAAAACAAGAACTCAAAAGGAGGTTTGTGAAATGTTTAATAATAAATCCCCTGGTCAACAAGTTTCGCAGTCTACAGTTAGAAAAATTGAAAAGAAGTTTCGTTATACTGGACATATTGAAAAACCAGGTAGAAATGTTAAATTTACTGATGAAAAAAAAGTTAGATGTACTTCTAGAGATGATGTAAGTAAATCATCTATTTTGAAAGTTTTGCATAAAGAAAAATACCACCCTTACACCGTTCAGTCGGTTCAGGAGTTAAATGAAGATGATCTCGATAGAAGGCAAGAATTCTGTGAAATGATGATGGACAGAATGAACGCAGATTTGCAGTTCATAAAGAAAATAGTTTTTTCTGATGAAGCGACTTTTCATTTAAACGGAACGGTTAACAAAATCATCACTTGGTGTATGAGACACGCAATATCCTAAAAAAAATAACATTTGGGCTGGTATCAATAACAATAAAAGTATTGGTCCTTATTGAAGTTATACTTTTATATGCACGGTCGGCGTTGGAAATTTGTACGGGAGTGAATCTGTGAAACCATTACATATGTAAGATAATGAATAAGAGAGAGACATAAGATATATTTTCTCTCTCTTCCTCTCTCGAGAATAAAAATGTTCCTTTTGTATATATATTAAATATTATAAATATATTATATTATATATAATATAATATATATTAATATTATTATTTATGTGATATATTTTGTATTATTTATTAAATGTTCATAATTATTTTAGGCTTTTGAATTTCAAAATAATCACTGTATGACAGACAACTGTCCATTTTAAAATCCGTTAGTATCATGTCTAATTGGCAAATCTTTTACGTGTTTGGTTTATACGCTGGTGTACGTGAGTTTGAATCCCAATATGAATTTCCTTTTTTATTTTTGAAATATTTAAAAACCTCACGTTAATGTTATTAAATATATGTAATATACGCAAAAATGCTAAATTTTAAAATAAAATAAAAATTTACAACATAATCCGAGTTTTTTATTTTTATCTTCGTAAAGTAAGTTATGTATATTGACAGTTTTAAATACTTATGAATATTGCATTTTAATTTGTATTGTATTATTATATTGAATTATGTTGCAGTGTATTGTATTGTAATTTTTATATTAATAACAAAATAAACAATGAATTTTACTGCAGAGTATGTGAAAATTTTTTTTTGCATTCAACTCCTTTTATACATATATGAAAATAAAAATATATATTTTCATTAAAATATTGATACAATCCTTCATTTACTATACTCCTATTACAGGTCAAATGTTTATATACAGCAAACGATGCACCATATACCTATGTACCTAATTATTTTTCTCTTTCTGCTCTCTCTTACCTATGTCATTAAATATGTAATGATTGTGCAGATTGACTCCCATATAAATTTGTAACGGCGAACGCGTGTATAGAAGTATAACTTCTACCGGCAGTCCCACTGGACTACCAGACCCGTTTTTTTTTGAGGGCACAGTTGATGATGAGGTTTATCTAGATTGTTTGATTAACTTATTAATCGAATATTAACTTATTATGGAACGATCGAATGGCCGGCCTAGATCCCAGATTTGACTCCTCTCGATTACTTCTTATGGGGTTATTTAAAATCTAAAGCATATTTTAATAGACCAAACAGTATTGCTGATTTAAAAGTTCGGATAACGGAAGAAATTAACAAAATAACCCCCGAGGTCGTACAAAATGTTGTGCGAGAATTCCAAAATCGCCTCGGCTATTGTCAAGAAGTGAATGGTGGTAATTTTGAACATTTAATTTAATTGAAAATTACATTGAAAAATACATTCTAAATATTATGTGACATTATTCTCTTCATTCAACCTAAAGTTGTCTGATCGAGACATTATTAAAATTTTACATCTTAAAAATCAATTTTCTCAGTTATGTTTGCACCAAACTTAAAAAACTTTATATTTTTGAACAGAGGACGAAAATCCCTTTCTAACATGGTGCCACACGACCCATTTTGTTATTTAAAATTTTCTAGGGGGTGCTTATAATTCAAATGGGGTGCTGGAAGGGGATAAAATTGTCACACTGTAAATTGTCAATTTAAGAATAAAAATCGACCTGTTTCAGGTTTTTTTCAGATATTAAATAATAACGCCAAAAATAAATTTATTCCATACATATGGACCGCATGGTATATGAGCTAAACAAATTGACCTGCACTTAATAAATGTGAGATCGATGTAAATACGGTTGTTTGCACCTCCGGATGTCCATACATCTTTTGGATGATTGATTCTACACATTTAACATAATCAAAAAACTTTTAGGCTTTCTACGGTGGAGAGTATGATGAATTGGCATTTCTAGAGCTATGTAGAGCTGTTACCTGCGTCGAAGTGAAATATTTGTGATGCAGTGCGTGTAATATAAATGATTTATCGTCAGAATTTCATTCGGTCATTCTTTTGTTCAGTATTTACATACTTTACTATAACAAATAAACTGAATTTCTCTACATGAACATGGCAAATAATGAACTCCTTTAAAAATTAAATCTCCAAGACATGTCGAGCTAAATAAATAAATAAATATCACATAACACGTTTCATTCTTCCTTTGATGATGTCCAAATCCATATAAATATTTTTTTTCGCAGCTGATGATACTGTAACAAAACTCCCACAGAGATGAGTAACTAATCTTGTTATTAAATGAAACACAATAATCCGTTGCTAATACGGTTAATTAGAGGCTATTATACATCTATTGTGCAAACTGCTTATCTTCCCAATTGAATAAGCTCTCTAGAGTGAACTAATTTGAAATGATCCATTAATACTGATATAGGTTCCAATGCAATAGATTTAGATAGGCGCAGAACTGTTTTTGTATTTAAAACTAGACAAACTATACGAAACTACACTAATAAAACAATTCATATTCTTCTGTTTACATCAGGGATATACAAAAATAAATATATTTTAACATTTTTAACATAAATATATATATATATATATATATATATATATATATATATATATATATATATATTAACAGTGACAAAAGATGAAAGAGTATTTATGTAGTTGTCTGTCTCGCATAAAAATGCCATGAGATTTACAATGAAGCAGGATCGGTTAAATATTTTCACTAATATAAATATAACTAATTTTTTTTATTTAGAATTCCCGCATCAGCCATTAACGGTTATTATCGAGTTTTACAGATTTTACGGCATCAAAATATACTAATTACAAATTATTTAAATTACAAATAATAAATTATAAATTACGAAATAATATATGTCACTATTAAATTTTATGTAATAAACGTATGTCCTTAAGGAATTTGATTGTATTTAATACATTACAGTTTAAAATATCTTTAAGTTTATTTGCTTATTCTGATATATTGTTGATGGCTCTTTCATAGGAATGAAGAGGGCATTCAGTCAATATATGCTGGACAGTTATTGAACATTCACAGTAGGAACATTCAGATGGTAGCATTTTTGTTATAAGATGCTGGTGAGTTAACGCTGTATGGCCAATTCTTAATCGGTTTATAATCACCTGCCGCCTTCTATTTGCTGGAAATTGCCGTTTAGTGCCAATCCTAAGTTTAACATTTTTAAGTTTAGCCGTAGTAGAATTCCACATTTTTTGTCAATTTTTTACATAATGCTGTTTAATATTGAGCTGGATATCACTGAATGAAATTGTTGTCATTATTTCAGTTTGCTCGTCAGTAACAGCTTTTTTTGCCAATTTATTCACTTTTTCATTTCCTGCGATACTTGTGTGCGACGGTGCCTAAAGAAATTTAACTTTTGCATGTCGGTTTTGTAGGTGGTAAAATGCCAATTGTATTTGTTGCAGGATAGCATGTGCTGGATATATTTACCTTAAGCTGTGAAGAACAGATAAAGAATCAGTAATGAGAAGAAAGTTTGAGCTTGCATGATTCTTATATACGTCTAATGTCTTTAAAATAGCGATTGCTTCTCCCGTAAAAATGCTGCAGAATTAAGGGACACGAATTGCATATTTAGTATTTCCTAGTATAAAGGCCGCTGCCTGTCCATTTTCAGTTCTTGATGCATCAGTTAAAATCTTGTTATAGCCAGTGTATTCTAATATCTGTTCTTGATCTTCTTCTTCCTCTTCTGCTTTTGTTGCCTATCCTCTGTCGATGTTTACAATCACGTTGGTCCATACAACTTTGTTGACAGCTGCTCTAAATAGATCTATGGTAGTCATTCCTGTCCACTGTCTGATGTTCTTCAACCACGATGTCCTTCTGCGCCCTTGAGATCTTTTGCCTTTTATCTTGTATGTCATCTTTCTGATTTTCACGATACGCATATTTTCCAGATCTTTATTCATACGTTGGATCACGGTATTGTTTGTAACATGATGGATGTAGGAATTTCTGAGCATGCGGCAGTAGCACCACATTTCAAATGCTTCTAATCGTTTGGATGTTGCCTCCGTCAAGGTCCAGGCTTCGACTCCATATGAAAGAGTAGAAAATACATAGCATCTCAAGACTCGTGTTCTTATTATAAATGTTCAGGTGCATATTACATAAAATCTTCTTGAGGCGATTGAAGACAGCTCTTGCCTTTTCTATACGACATCTTATTTCCTGTGAGGGGTCCCATTCCTTATTTGGGCTGCATCCAAGGTACGTTATTTTGTCGATTATTTTCAAGGGTTCCTTATTAGGTGTGAATTGGTGCTGTATTACGTCGTTTTTACTTACTACAAGAATTTTGGTCTTCTTACAGTTTAATTTCATGCCGTATCTGCCACAGGCTTCCACTACACGGTCTATTAATGGTTGCAGATCCTCCGTATTATCAGTAATCAAAACCGTATCGTCCGCATATCTTAAATTGTTTATAATTTCACCATTGATTTTTATACCTTCTCTTAAATCGTCAATAGCTTCTCTGAACAGCATTTCCGAGTAAGTATTGAACAACGTCGGTGATAAAATGCAGCCCTGACGTACTCCCCGTTTTATCGTGAATTCTTGTGAGGTTTCGTTGTCTACTCCTACAGTTGCCCTTTGCTGTAAGTCTAAATTTTTAATTAGGAGTAATGCCTTGTCAAATGCTTTTTCAACGTCTGTAAAGCATGCGAAGACTTCACAATTTACGTCTCGAGCTCTTTGTATCAATACATGTATGGAAAAAGGGGCCTCTCGCGTTCTCAGTCCGCTTCTAAACCCAAACTGAACACTGCTAATGTTTTCTTCGAGTTTTCTATGTATGCGTGAGTGAATAACAGAAAGAAGGATTTTGAGTGCATGGCTCATTAAGCTTATAATTCTGTAATCAGAGCATCTGGTGGCATTTTCCTTTTTAGGGAGAGAAATAAAAGTGGAAACTAGCTAATCTGTAGGAAATTCTGCAGTTTCATAGATTTTGTTCAGTAGACTCGTTAGGAGTTTGAGTTGGTTGTTTTCAAATAGTTTTAATAGTTCAGCTTGTATGTTATTAGGTCCAGGTGCGTTGTTGGTTTTTAGTCTTTTTATTGCATATGTTACTTTACTGAGCGTTATTTTTGGTCCTAAACATCCAGAAACACTGACCCGTCTCTTTATCTTCCTTGATTAATTCTTCCATGTATTGCCTCCATCTTTTATGTATTCTCTCATTTTCGTAGAGCAGATTGTTGTCTCATCTAGTATTAAGTTACGTATGACTTCGTGATCCCGTTAAACTTTTGATCTTTTTATGTAGGTTAAAAGTATTATGCTTCTGTTCTAGGGATTCTATTTCTATGCATTGATCTTGTAGCCATGATTCTTCTGCTTTTTTAATCTTTTTCTTAATGATTTTGTTTATTTCTTTGTACCTTTCCTCATTCTTATTTCTGTGTTTTCTTCGTTCTTCCATTAGCTCTAATATTTCTTGTCTCATCCATGGGTGTTTCTTTATATTGTTTTCTGATTTAAGTTTAATATCTGAGATTACCATGCTGTTTTTTTTTTGTTTTTGATCTCCTCTTTGACTTCTTCTCTTGTGTTTTTATCTTTCAACTTCTGGATATAGCTTGTTAATCATTATAGGATTTGTGGTACTCTTTGGATAGGCCGTGAGCAATATGTCAATAGTGGGAGAATTAGTAGTTGTGTATGATAAGAATGTGTCAGCTGTTCCAGGTCAAAACCATATCTCGTTAAACGTTCTTTAAGGGGTGGACATTTGAATTTTTGATGGCAATGTCTAGGTGGATGTGTTTTCTCAAGAAGTGGGTAGTTTATGTTATTAGGATTGGAAGACAATCTTGCGGCATAATTTGAAGAAATGTGTTGTCTTTGTATTGATAGTGGGGAGGTTCATCCAGGATAACCTGAAAACTTGAAACAGGACTAGTCCGATAAACACCCAGAACTTAAACATGTACTTTGTATAATATTTAGTTTTTTGGGAATATGATTACTCGCAGTTGAATAGCATACTGCACCATAATCCAGTTTACTTCGGAATATTGATTGGTATATATGCAGCAATTATATAGTGTCCATTCCCCAAGATCGATTTAATAGCATTTTAAGGCGATCTATTTTAGTTTGACAGGAAACAACTAGCTTTTTAATACGTTCTGCCCATGTTAACTGACTGTCCAGTATTACTATTTATTAAATTTTATATTTGAAATGATAATTATTATTTATTATTGATAATTTTATTTCTATAAAAATTAAAAAAAATTTTTTGCTCTTTAGTTTTTACCGGGGCCCTCTCATCACTCTCGCTCCACACTCTATATACTTAGATATAGTATTTTTCATATAAAAATGCGTGCACGTCATTCAAGATTTACGACGTTAGAACCCCACAACGTTGCCAAAACATCAGAGTAGTTAGTAAGTGAGGAATTTTTAAAATGTCAACTATTTGTCAAACCATTATATTAACAGTAAATACACTTAGTTTTAAGATTACTGCAACACACTAAAATACATAAGAAAACATTTTAATACAAAATTATATATTCTAATAACATAATATCACTTTTAGAGCATTAATAATAAAAACGTTCCGCCATTATTTCTTGTTCAAAATAATCTATCTTATATGAAAGCTTATCAGCTTTCTACAGACTATTTAGTTGTTTTGGTATAGCACAATCACAATACACAACAATAATTAGTTTTTAACGCTATTAATCTAAATTTAATATGTATTTATAAATACAATTTATTAATATATATTATACTAGCGGACCAACTCGACATCGAGTTTTTTAAATGAAATTTTTATTTTGCCAGAAAAATTAAGAGATCATCACATAACATTTTTATGAGCGTTTCGGGTCACTTCCGGTGTCGGATCGCAACCGGAAGTACATATTTAGATTCGTCTCGACGAGACCTTTCGATCCATATATACATTGTGGAGTCTAAAACTTAAAGTAAATTTTAACTTCCGGTCATGTCAAAACTGGAAGTGAATTTTTGTACCAAAAGTATATCTTGACAATCTCATACGTAATACTAATAATATTCCGAAAAAATATTTTAATTATCTAATATGGTTTTTGAGTAAAGTGGTGGACAAGAAAAGGGCTTAGCATTTTAGTATATAAGATTATGATCAAATTGTGTAAGAAATCAAAACACAAACAAAATTCTTAATCTAAAAGAGCGGCAAAACTATAAACAATTTTACCACACGCTGAACTGTCAAAAAATTTGAAGTATTCCCGTATCAATTGCGTACAATTGTCTAATTTATTTAATTAACATTATTATTTTGTGGAATATTAGACTTAAAGAGTTATTTCATAAAATTTATATTATTGATAATAACAAATGTTTGTGGTTATTTAATTAATATAATAATTTCTAAATTTCCAATATAATGATGATTACATTTTTCTGATTATTATACCATGTTGATGCCTATGACAGATCGAACAGTTCCGTATGGGTTTCGTATTATTAGCTGTGTTAGGAAAATTTGAACTCTAAGGTTGACGTTCTGGAAATTTTAAATATAAGTGACGTCACTTTATATAAATTGTGACGTACACGCATTTTTATATGAAAAATACTATATCCTTTATATTAATAGTACGATAGATCCGGTTCAGTCTGGACAAAAATAATGATGGCATAATGAAAGATAAAAGTATATTTGGACACATATTATCATATTCTTTGATCAAATACATTAATCATGATGAATATTTAGGGGAATATTAGGTAATTATCATTTATATTATAAAAACGTATAGATAACACTCTAGTGTTTTTGGTGTATTTATTTAATAGAAACAAGTAATTAATGTAATCACTTATGCCAGACACGTAATCGCACTTCGAATTTATTAACGACAATCAAAACAAAAAAAAATCAATAACAGATAAAGACTGATAACGTTCAAATAGTTTTGTTGAAATTATTATATCAAGATTGACATTATATAGATTACCATCACAACTTAATGAAAGATGCTTTTAGACTGACATCCACAATGAAAAGTTGAAGTTTACTTATGACTATTAGGTCCAGCGCAACTAATTTCATTTGCAATTAGATCAGCTGGAATATAATAAAATACTATTGTTGCAAACTTTTTGACCAATGAGAGACACCAATTTCAAAAATTAGCTTTTAAACTAGTTGTTTGCAATTCTTACAAATTACTCTTAAATTTTTATCTATTTAAAAGATTATTTTTATCCTTATGGTTTAACTCTTGATATACCCAGCCACTAATTTCAGAGTAGGACATCAACCTCTTATTGGGAATGGAGAATCCAACATCTACTGACGTCAAGCAGCAGCTCCTTTTGTCTTACTCTAAGTTACTTAAAAACACAACATCAAACACCCTAAAAGAAAAATGCATATACAAAAGCAATCCAAGAACCAAAATAAGAAAGAAAAAGGCTAAAATCAGTAGAAATACTGAAAGATATTGAGATAAATGAACTGGCAAACAAAACAACACAAAATTATAATAAAATTTCGGTTTAAAAGCTGTGATTCAATAAAAAAACATCCAAAACCTCTAAACTTCATCCCATTACGACAAAACTACCCAGAGAAAGAAAAGGGCAGACTTTGGATGCGATTGGCGCAGGACAGAGAAATATTATTAAATATTATTATTAAATAATATCAATATACCTACATTCAGGAGCGGAATAAATCCTAATGAAGAGAGAGAGAGAGAGAGAGAGAAAGAGAGAGAGAGATAGTCTTTCTATAACATCATCATCATTAACAGCTATTTCATCTATCGTCGGATGTAAAACCCCCTTAGATATGTCCATTCATTTCTGTTTGTTGTTTTTTATATCCATTCGTGACCAGCCATTCGCTTGATGTCATCAGTTCGTCTGGTTTGAGGTCTACTTCTCTTATTTGCTCTTGATCGCCATTCAATAATTTGCTTCGTCCAACGGTTGTCTTCCGTTCTTCCTATGTGTCCTGCCACTTCCAATTTAACATGGTAATCCTTTGGATTACATCTGTAGCTTTTGTTCCTCTTCATTTTTCTTCATTGAACTTACCATCGGTGAACTTAATGTTAAGTATTATTTGTTCCATACCTCTCTGAGTCTCTTGGAGTTTGTGGAAGATAGGATGAACACTCTTGACAAAAGTGGTATTTATAAATTAAAATGTGATGATTGTGATGCCTCTTATGTAGATAGAACCATTCGAAAGTTATCTACTAGAATCACAGAACATTTAAAAAGACCAAACTCTTCAATTTTGGTAACCATTTATTATCCAGTAAACATAATTTTAATACTAATACTGGTTTATCTATTTTACATGACTTTAGTAAAAAGAAAAACTACTTGGAGTTAGATTTATTGGAAGATTTAGAAATTATAAGGAAAACAAATGAAAACTTTCACTGTCTTAATACTCAAAAATAAATTAAAATTGTACTGAATTTTAAAGCTTTTATTGCAGCTTCACCTCATAGGGGACCCAGCTCGACTGTTTAGACTTCCTGCACAGAGTATACCCATTAAGATTTTGTTAATTTCATATTTTAATTAATATTAATATTTCCTTCATCAATAACTTGCAAAACAAGCTTGTTCACGATCAATTGATCTATAGTTGGCGTTTATTACACTTTCCATATCTCTTCGTAATTTAGATATACCATCTCCACAGTTGTATATTTTAACATCTCCCACTGGTTGTGAGTTGGTCTTGAGTAATGCTTTGACATTTTAATTTTATGGTTCTCCCATTGACTGTGGGTTTAACTGAACTAGTGGTATTATAACCCATTTACACACTTTGTTTTTTAACTTACTTTAATTCTAAGTATTTCAATTTCATAGTTCGATTTCTTCTTATCTACAGTGTCGGTAGTGCTTGGTAGACCTTTTTATTGTAGTCAACCACTTACTATCTAATAGATTGTTTAGTCTATTTCTTACATTCACACTCTATGTCCACTTCAGTTGCCCCCAAACTAATACCCAAATTATTACTGACAGGTTTGTGTGTGGGATCTGGATTATGCAATTTACATAAAGTAATCTATATTATTTCATATTTTATCAGTGGACTTCCTATATTAGTGTCAGTTGGACTTTTGGTCAATGTTCAGTAGTTCAGTTTACCATAGAATTTTGAAATGTGCAGATCACATCCCCATGATTTTAACCGCTCATCCAAGTTGTCATATGTCAGATGTCACTTAACATTTCTGTATACACTATGTAGCTTCTTATTTAAATTTTTTTAAACTGTTTGTCCTTTGTCTAGTGTTGTGTGAATGTATTATTTAATGTTTATGACATTCATAAAAGTGCTGGATAGCCTATAATTTTGACTAAATGTCCCTGAAGAGGCTTTGAGAGCGAAAGTACTTGGGCAAGATTTAATAAAATAACTGTGCTCGATATCTGCCATTTATTTGATTAAAATTATAAAAAAAGTATAATTACGCCACTGTCGCCACTGTCCACCTCTTCAGATATAGTCGGCACACGCATGCGCGATGTTGGATCTTCTCTTCCTATGTGGCGTTTACAATACAACTGTGGAGTCTTTGCCGCGTTACTTGCCTTTTATTTTAAATTTGTTTTTGATCAAACTGTTTTTGTAATATTAAAATGGATATTAGCACTTTGGGTCAATAAAAATAAACAAAAATATTACTTTTATTAACACCACCATTAATTTATCATTAAAAATTACAGTTTACATAATTTTGTAATGTACGAGTTTCACACCTCGCCCAACATTTGCTTGTTTAATTTTTATGCAGCTAAACTTAGCACTTCAAGTGCACTTTTGTTTGTTTTACTCTTTATAATAATCATAATATATTATCATAAAACACAACACTATTCTTAATTTCCACAGAATACAGTTAACTTCATAGTTTCACTGAAAATCTTCTCTTTCCGAACAATGATAATTTTATTACACTTCTCCAAGAAATTAACGCACCACTTCAAATAAATCAATTTTATTTGTAAAAGGGCAAAGAATAAAAAATGAAAGTTTACCAGATTTATTCTACATTTTTTTAGTAATTATAACAATTTGTCTAATCATCAGAAAATGTTGAAGTACAGGAAAAAAAAAAAAATAAAACGGAAAATTCTAAAAAAATAATAATAAGAAAAGTAAACTAAAATATGAAAAAAGTCCTAATAACGAGTGTTTCCACCTCTACTACGTATAACAGCCTCACATCGTTGGCCCATACTTAAAATTAATTGCCGTATTTCATTTTGGTCTAGTTCTCTCCAAATCTGGATCAGTCTCTCTCTCCCACTTCCTGTAAGTTGTTTGGTTGTATCGGTGTCGCTCTTAATCGCCTACCAAGGATATCCTAGAGATTTTCAATCGAATTTAAATCCGGACTATGTGCTGGCCATTCCATAGTGTTAATTTCTACCTCTTCTAGATAATTTCTGACGATCTGTGCAGCGTCAGGTCTGGAATTATCTTGCATTAGTAAGAAATTTTCACCGATATAAGGAGCAAACGGTACACATGTTGCTCCAGGATTTCCAATATGTACCTTTCAGCTGTAACAGTTCCATTTTGTATGACCACTAGGTCCGTACGTGCAGTCAAAGAAATACCACCCCACACCATAACGTATCCTCCACAAAAAAATGTGGTGTGTGAGAAGTTACACTGAGCATATCGTTCGTTGGGTCGTCGCAACACACGAACACGTCTATCGTTATTGTACAAACAAAATCGGGATTCATAAGTAAATAGCACTCGTTCCCAGTCAGCCTCTAACCAATTAACGTGTTTTCTGGCAAAATGTAGTCTCCCCCTTCGATGCTCTGCAGTTAATAGAGGACCTCGGGCGGCAATCCTAGGTGTTAAGTTGTATTTCCTAAGTCGCTGGCGAACAGTTTCAGTACTAATTTGTACAGCATGCACGTCTCGAAGCTGAACTTGTAGACTTCGATGTGTTACAAAACGTTGTCGAAGAGCAGAAATTCTTAAAAATCGATCTTGAATAGGGGTAGTTACCCGGTTTCGTCCTTGCCCTGGTCTGCGAGTATGATCCCCTGTTTCGAGAAATCTTTCTAAGCCCCGTATTTATAGTCGGTACTCAAGCCCGTGCTTGAGCATGTGCTCCGCCAAGTCGAACTTACGTCAAAGTCATGCTCAAGTATTTGTTGTGTTCTATAAACGATACTTCGGGTATTCTCGTACAAGGTTGATCTCAAGCACGAAAAATTAGTACAGTAAAAGTAAGTTTCGAATAAATATCGAATAAAAAGAAGATTCTGTCAATTTTATCATAATTGTGACTAAACTTTTAGCGCCAAATTTAGTTTATGCTTTAGCCCGCGCAAAGTTGGTTTATAGTATAGTATACTTACTGAAATTTTGTGTTTGGTATTAATATTTTGTGTTTGAAATTAATATTGGATTAACTATTTTAAGGTATGTAATATATTATAAAAAATATTTATTCTAGAGAATTAATTTCCATTTTGTTACTGTGTCTGAGGCATAATTTTAGATGTTTAATATATGCTTACATGTATATTTGTTTTTGGATATATTTATATGTGTGTAATGCGTTACAATCATTATAATTATATTGTCTGTATAAGCCGTACGCTAAATAAATTGGTTATCTAAATTTTAGATGAGTGGAAATGGCATGAAATATGCACCTTACTCAACAAAGGAAAAAGTTCTCCTAATCCAGCTGGTAACTGAAAACGGTGTGGTAGAGAATAAAAGGACAGACGGTGCTTCGACAATGGAGAAAAAGATGGCTTGGGAGTTAATAACAAGAAATTATAACTGCCAGCCTGAGGTCAACAACATCAGGACCAGCGACCAGCTTCGAAAATTGTGGAACAACCTAAAACAAAGGTAGAATACTTTTATTAGTTTAAGCAAATGCTTAAGTATTGACCAATAATTTTTTTTATCATAGGAAACGCAAAGAAACAACAGCACTGCGTCACAGCATGTTAGCTACAGGTGGTGGTCCCCCGATGAAGCCAGAGTGTGATGCAGTGCTGGAGTTAGTTGAAGAGGCTGGTCCCAATATAGACGTCAGCATCGACTGTTCTTTTGATAGCACAGCAGTCTTTGAAAAAGGTAAATGTACTAAATTTGTAACTGTGCTTTACTCATAGTATAATTGTATGCCAAAAACAGTTCAACCAGCTAGGAAGCTCAATAGCAGGACCATCAGTAGCCTCTGACTCCCCTCACTTCTTTCCCACTACAGAGTTCAAAGAAATGGACTTGTTATGTAAGTATGATGTAATAATTTTGAGCAGTCTTCCTGTACACTTAATAATAGTTTCAGGTAATACTTGTAGTGTGACACCTGCTGTTCATACAGAAGAGGATGATGATGATATGCTTCAAAGTGGTAAGTGTTTTAAATGTAGTTAAAGCCATATGTACTTAACAATAATATCAATTTTAGCAAACACTCCTACTTTTAGTAGGGCACTGGGTGCTATACCACAAATATTGTCTGAAAATAAACAACGGTCCAAGAAAATGAGGGATACCATCAGACAGCAAGACGAGATTCACAGGATGAAAATGAAGATTTTGGAAGAAGATATGCTGAGGGCAAAAGCCTTAAGAGAAGCAGCTGAGAAGGAGAGGCAGAGAGCTACTGATGAAGCTGAATTAGCTTCATTGAAGTTAATAGACTATAAAAAAGGGTAATTATAGATTTTATCATGTTTGACTTGTTACTAGAATTTGGCTATAATTATGTTAGGAATAAGCCACAATATATTTATTTACATATTTTATTTACTGATTTTTTTCAATCTATATGACCAGAGGGCTGTTATCATAGATACAAAATTGTGATTTATTTTCAGAAAATGAATCACAATTTTGTATTTTTGGTAACAATATCTGGTCATAGACATCAAAACATCAGTATCTATAACATATAAATAAACATTGTGGCTTATTCCCAACTGAAGATAGTGTTAACTCAGTCTTACAGTGGCCTTTTCACTTTCGGAGCACTGAATGTCAGAGGAGGGTCTGTTTTAGCAGGTAGGCATTTGATGTAGAATCAGCGACGAGAGGGCGTTTTAAAGTACCTCGGGAACTATCGCCGGGACTACGAAGAATGAATCCTGCACTAAGGTCAGTCAGGCGGCGTACTGGACTGAGATGTCTTTTGAAGATTTCAGACCCCCCCTCTATAAAGACGAAAAAAAAAAAATATACTTTGTGTTGTAAAATCATGGTTATTTTCTTTCTATTCTCCTTCCTGTTTATTTTATTTCTAGATAGTATTTAATGTAGATTTAAGGTTCTTAATATTTTAATTTCAGCTGGTAAGATATGGTTTTACCTTTTTATTTGTTGTATAGTCTTTTGTTTTTAGATTATGTATGTTTCTCTTTCTGTTTTTTTAAGTATTGATTGCTACATAGATCATATTTTTATGTTGTTTACTGAAAATTATTAAAATACTGAGTTTGCATAATTTTTAGTAAATTGCTGCCACTGCAATATATACATGTATATATACATATGTATATATATATATATATATATATATATATATATATATATATATATATATATATATATATATTTATATAATTACATCATTTTTTTGTAATGTTCTAATTGTTTACAGTTTACTTCTGCTGAAGCTATAAAATAAAATAATCTATTTTATATTGTATTTAATTATAACTGTATAATTTTTTTAATAAAGAATATTAATATTCTAAATTTGTATAATTTTTATTTGGTAAGGAAAGGTTTTATGAAAGGAATAAACACTTAATTAAAAGGAGGGAAACTCCTTGTACTCAGTAAAGACATACTTGCTTAAGTTGTCTGAGCATAGTGAGTGAAAAACCCTCATTTATTTTAAATTAAAACATAAAAAAATACATTTTTATAAATAAGAGAAAAACATACTATATTTAACATAATATAAGTATTCAATAATGTATTCTCAAAATAAACAACTTTGAATTGAACTGAACAAAGATTAGATATAAGAAAGAAATAAAATAAAATATTGAAATTTTAAAAATAAAAAATTGGAAAAATAAATAATGAACAAAACGTGTAATCAAGCTAATGATAATCATTCTGACATTTTCAGAAATAAGATAAAACATACTACATCTAACATAATACAAATATTCAATAATGTATTATCAAACTAAACAAATGCCAATTGAAAAAAGCTTGTGTATAAGGAAGCAATGAAATAAACTATTGAAATTTTAAAAATAAAAAATTGGAAGAACAAATCATGAACAAAAAGTGTAATCAAGCTAATTATAATGATGCTGATATTTTGAGAAATAAGATAAAACATATTACAGCTAACATAATGCAAGTATTCAATAATGTATTCTCAAACTAAACAAACAAATGTCAATTGAACAAAGGTTAGATATAAGGAATACAATTAAATATTGAAATTTTAAAAATTAAAAGAACAAATCATGAATAAAAAGTGTTATCAAGCTAATGATGATGCTAACATATATCTACCTATAATAAGATAAGTATTCAATAATGTATTTTAATTCTTATGCAAAATATTGGTGAATAAAATGTCTCCTAAAATTTAAACCTCGTTCCACATCATTAACATTTCTATTTACTGGCACATCAATATTTTCTACAAAATCATCATCATCATTATTATTTTCTTGTAAACCTATATTATAAAGTACTGCTGTAGCACATATTATTGCAAGAGATGTATTTAATTTAGTTTGTAGACCTCGTTGAAGACAAGGAAACCGTCTTTTCCAGGTTCCAAATAGCCTTTCAACAACATTTCTTGTTCTTATATGTGCACTATTATACCTATTTTCTTGATCATTACCTAAAAAGAGATATCCATCAAATAACCTATTTTTTAGCCAATTATCAATAAATACCTGGCTGTAATACTGGAGTAAGTAGATAGTGTCTGCATGCATATCCACTGTCACCTATTAATAATCCTGGAATTTCACCTCTTTCCATTCTAACTCGTAATGCACTTCGATCAAATATCAAGCTGTCATGCTTGATCCGGGATGTCGAACAACAATATCCATAATCTCTCTTCTAGGACCTGAAACAACCTGCAATTTATTTATATAATGAGGGCCTGGATAAGAAAGATCAATCTATACCTGCACATTGGATTAGATTTCTTGATGTGGGTGCAATCAATACACCCAGAAACATTTGGAAAATAGGCAACCTCATAAAAACTTGTTATATTCCTCCTAAATCCTTGTCCAGTATGGGGAAACCCTACAAAATCATTTAAACGTTGAGCTATTAATATTGATACCTTTTTAATGGTGTTGCTTATTGTCGATTGACTAATACCCCGCAAATCACCAGATACAACCTGAAAATTAGATGTAGGATAAAATCTTAAACAAATTAACAATTGGAGGTATTGGTAAACCACGATTGTCTGCTTTTCGTAGACCTTCAAATACCAGAGGCAGAATGGTATCTGCAACGGTATCTTTGTTGAAACGATACCGTTGACGAAATTCAACATCGCGGTAAAACTCCATGGGATTTTCCATATCACGAATATATCGTTTTGGTATACGTTCCGGCTGATTTCCTTCTTCAATATGATCAATAAACTCTAAAAATTCTTCAACTTCGTCATACATTTTTTATTGTAATGAGAAAAACAAAAAAAATATATTGGAAGCGAATCGGAAAACAAATTTAACAAATATAAACAACAAAAGTTAGGTTAGGATCCCGTGCTCAAGGCAGGTCGATCCGATGCTTGAGTACGAGCTGTCATTTCTGCGTACTCAAGCTCGACTTCGTACTTGAGAACGGTTTATAGAACACAAATTTCATTCAAGGTCGACCTCAAGCATCGACCGATACTTGAGCATCGACTATAAATATGGGCCTAACACCCGTGAGACGGATGTGTGGGACACGTTAAACCGACGACTAATTCTTCGGTAACTCCAACCTTCTTCCGACAGTATCACTACTTGGGCACATTCATCTTGGGTTAAATTACGTGATTGACGCTCCATAATAAACACAATTAACAATAATCAACAATTAAACAGTAGCCGAATAAAATTCGTGAACACTTGGAAATTAGTATATTTATAGAATTAGTACATTTTTTGCTTCTTTTTGTTTTGTTGCAAAAAAAACTATAGCGATAAAACACAGTCAATAAATATAGAGTGTACGAATAGCATATACAAGGGGCATGCAAAATATAACATTACAATGGAAATTTTTATTAACGCTAATAAAATATGTTAATATTTCAAAGTGGTGCGATAATTTCTTGGAGAAGTGTATAATTATATTTTACTCTTTATTCTTACTAATAATATGTTGTTAATATATCGTTAAAAATAGGATTTTTTTATTATTTTCTACCTAACTAACATATACTAGAGACTATAACAGCGACCTAATAAATTAATTTAATTGTTAAGAATTTTTAACGAGGTTTGTTTAACTTTAAATAATACATAGAGATTGTAACGTTTGCTTGAATTTCTCCCAATAGAAAAAAGTAGTAAAGTACGCTGTACTGTAGACAAGCGCGAAGTTTCATACTATATTTTTTGTATTTTTAAAATGTATGTTTAAAATGTTTAAAATTGAATAAAATAATTGTATTATTGATTTATTATTTTTATAGATTTTGATACAATTGAAAAAGTTTACATATTGTGTGACGATCACCCCTAGTAACGTAAATGGACTCTTCCAATTATTAACTGTGACTAATATTTCATAAAATTCCACATTTAATATGTGCTGATATAGAAATACTATAAGTATAAATATGAAAGACCAACTTTAAGTGTTTTACGAATAACTATTTTTGTCACACCTTAATAAAATTTCTGAACTGATAATTGTAAAACTCCTGTCAAAAGTATACCTAAGTGTCATGCCAAGTTTACACCCACACAATACCTACAGCCGTTTTTATGATTAAAATTAAACTAAGGCGTTTAAAGTAGTAAGTTGTAATTGTGTTTTTATCAATTTTGCTTTATTTTGTCGAATTTGATAGCAACAAATATAACGCTAATGTAATTTAACAACATTTAAAAAGTTTTTACCCATATGTGGCTTTGCACATGTACATCCAGGTAGCACTGATGATGTAAGGATGGAATATTAATTCCCAAAATGTTCTGTGATGTAACCCGATAAGGTTTTTATAATTATACCTTTTAAAAAGGAATTTTTTAAATAAATTTTTTGTGATACATGGTATACAGCCAACTACAGGAACGAAGTTTCCTTGTGGAGATATGTAAATAGTAAAATAAATTGATTTTTACAATGTTAGCTTAAAAACTACCGGACGTTGACATTCATTGTACAGGCCTAACCCTCGCAATCGTAGTTGATTTACTACTCCGTTCACTATTTTATAACCTTAACCGTAATATTTTTGTGTCTCTGCCAGATGCGATGTTCCGAGTTCACAGGGATCAGATTTTTCATATGTAGTGAGTGCATGTCTTGGATTTATCTTTGTATATACCGAGAATAAATAAAAAAGGCAAATGTGAGTTAAAATATTAAGTTGTCTTTTTGAGACACCACAAAATTTGGAAAGTTGTAAGCAGCAGTTGATTGTCAGTAATTTATTTCGATAAGAGATAATTTTTTTGGGCAAAGATTGACCAAAGAGGAGACTATTTTGAACTGGGAGAAGCAGAATTTTAAGAAGAGGAAGCCCTGTCAATTTGCAGAATAAATTTTGATTTAAAAGACAGTCATAGGGAGATGCATCATATTCCTGCAGATATTTCGGCGTCTTTTTTTAATTATTTAGTATAAATAGTGTTAACAATTTAGTGTAAACAATGTCATTTTTTAATTTTTGCCTACCTGCCTTGCTTAATATTTGTGTATAAATTACATAACTTTATCTTTTAAAACATATAGATCGTTATAAAAAGTCAAAATCGTTAATTGTTTATAACTATTGCTAAAATGAAGAAGTAGATTCCCTGAAAAAACTAGCGGTGTCGAGTCAGGAAGCTGTAGGATCCAGAAGCATTTTATATCTAGATATAACATCTATAATCAAGAACTTGATACTTAAGCTTGGCAGATCAACTGGAATCAGTCAATATTTAAACTACGAGAATTAAAACGATACTACCTTGGAAATCAATCTCAATCCGATTACATTAAACCATTGCATCATGTCTGAGAATAGGCCGCTTAGTCATTACCAATAAACATTTTTTGTACATCAAACCATTGCATCTCGTCTGAGAATAGACCACACCCCCATCGCCAGTAAACATTTTCTGGTGGATGAATCGAGACAGTAGCACTACGAATCTGATAATTTGCTCAGTGTTTGCCACATTATACTGGACAGCGTATAAAAACTTCAGTATAAACTGCAACATACCTTCATTATCATCACCTTTGGCTCGACAGTCCTCTGTGGATTCTGGCTTGCTCTAAGATTAGTCGCCATTCTGTTCGGTTTCTGGCAACGTGTTGTCATCTTCTGATATCTAGTATCCCTAATCGGTCTCAATTCCATCTAACCACCTAATTCACAGTCGGCCACTGCTTCTTCTTTCTATAGGTATTCCTGTTATATATATTCCTGCCGTATAGGCTTTTTAGCAATCATGTTGTCAATCAAAACTGTCCAAAAGTTGAGTACAAGAAATAACATTATACAGAAGCTCTGCGGTACCACCTGGGGAGCATCGGATTCCACTCTCCGCTCTACTGCCTTAGCTCTTGTTTTTTCGACCGCTGAATATTGTGCTCCAGTCTGGTTACACAGTCCACACGTAAAAAAGTTCGACACTCAGCTGCACAGCACTATGAGGATGATAGCTGGTACAATTAAATCAACTCCCATCCAACGGCTTCCAGTATTAAGTCACATCCCACCTCCACATTTACGACGAGTTGACGCACTTACACGTGAATACAAAAAGATCATGAACAATATAAACCTGCCGATCCACCAAGATACCGAGGATGCACGAAATACCCGTCTCCGTTCTAGAAAACCACCAATGAAAACGGCAAGAATGATACATGAGGAGTTCAACATCACGAATGCATGGTCCCAAGAATGGAATGCATGGCCAAATAACATGCCCTGCATTACCCACAAGCCACGAGGTTTTGATCTTCCACGCAAAACATGGTCCACTCTAAATAGGATCCGAACCAGACATGGCAGATGTGCATACATGCTACATAAATGGGGAAAGAACCCGTCTCCTCAATGTGACTGTGAGGAGAACCAAACCATCGACCACATTATTGAAGAGTGTCCCTCAAGATCCTACAATGGTAGTCCTGAAGACTTCCTGTTTGCAACTTCAGAGTCAATTGATTATATTAATACACTTTATGTTTGTTTGTAACTATTTAAAGTTTGTCATATACTTATATTATTAGTGTTTGTAATTTTGTTCTAAATGTGTTGTAATTGTCATACGATAAATAAATAAATGTCTTTAGGTATGCTTTATTTCTGTTATCTATTGCTTCTTGGCATTTCTCGTCAAATCATTCGTTTTGTCTAACTGGTTTCATTTTCCCCAATATTTTTAATGTCTTTTCAGTTATTATGTTTCTACATTTTGTCTATAATTCCTCCACATTTTCCTCCGCTTCCAAACTCTCTATTTCTTCATCCATTTATCTCTCATACTCTCTCGCAATGGTTTTGATGCGCTGATTATCAACATTAATTCTGTCTTGTTTCATATATTTATCCTACTTTAGGTTTGGTATTCTTCCTCTGATTTTTGCCATTACAAGAAAGTCTTCACTATCTATGTTTGGATCTCGGTAGCTTCTAATATCCATAAGATCGGAAGAATGCCTCGCATCTATTAGGATGTGATCTATCTGGTTAACGGTTTCATTATCAGGTGATTTCCATGTTCCTTTGTGTATTACTTTATGGGGAAATCTTGTTTCTCCTACTATCATGTTTTGGTGTTAGCAAAGTTTATTAGTCTCAACCCGTTCTTTTGATTCTTTATGCAAGCTCTCACTTCCTATAGTTGGCTGGAAAAATTGCTCTTTGCCAATTTTTGCACTAAGGTCCCCAGCAATTATTTTCACGTCATGATGTGAATATCGATCATATTCTTTGTCTAAGGTGTCAACATACCTTACAAGCGACAGCTTAAGTGACAGAACTGATATAAAAAAATTGTCATCATACGTATATTCTATAAATTTTTTAAATAATTCGTAAAATTTTAGTTTTTACTACGCTAGTGATCCTTTGAGGCTAAGACATAAATAAATAATATGATTCTGTCTCCGGCTTCTGCACATAATGTAGCCTTTCTTAAATAATTTTAAAGTGTTTGTTTGTCCTTTTGTAGTGTAGTGTGATGTACATTTATATGTTTATGACATTTTGTTCTTGTCGGATAGGCCGCAATTGACGAAATGCCCCTGAAGATGATCTAGGGATCGAAAGTACTTGGGCAAGATTAAATTGAACTGTGCTCGATATATGCCTTTTATCTGATCAAAGTTTAAATAATATGTACCAAAATAATAGAATAATACTAAATATTTTTCCAAGCCAACTCACCAAACACACACACACACACATAATACTAAATATTTAATTATTGTTCTTAATAGCAAAAATAGGTGATGTTACAAAGAAAATAACATAGTAACATAAATAAATACATAGGTAAAAAGCACACATTTATTCCTCGGAATGAGTTTGCTCGAAAACAACAATAACATTTATTTTTTGCAATTCCTGGAAACGTAAAACTGAAATTGGGTGTAGTACAGGTGAAAATCGTCGAACACACCATAGAAACTCAACGGAAAATTCTAAACTGAATTTCTGTTCCTAATTATTTTAGAGCAAAAGTCAATACAAACTATTTGTAAAAGACTAAAATCTGCATTGAAAACTGTTGAAACTATTTTTGAAATTACGTACATTCCAAAAATTGACTTCATTTTGTGCAATGATGTTACCTACTAAAAATATGTGAATTTATTGTCATCGTTGTTAGGGTAGCGATTTTTATATAAAAATGGATTAGAAGGAAAATTTATATTTATTAATTTTAAAACATAAATCATTAATAAAATTGTCAAACAGGAATCCATCTTATACCAACCAGAATCACAATGTTGTATAATATAAGTTTCTAACCCCTTTTTTTGGGTTTTATTTAAAAAGATGTATTGTTCATTTCTAATAATGATTTCAATAGTTACAACTAGTTGTTGTAATCGTTATAATTTGGCACCTCGAAGCGACGTCCATTTTAAATTGCTAGGGGTCCTTTCTGTTGTTTTTTTTTTGTCCATTTTTTCCAGGAGATTCATGTAAGCACCCTTTTGTTTCATTTTTTTGTAGTCCCCAATCCAATCCCCTTGCCATTCAACTTATCCACGACCCAGCTACTCCAAATAAACCCTGAGCGCCGTTCGCATAAGTATCGTTTATTTTGCTTGCCCTATCTCCACCCCAATAACTTCTGTCCCAATTTCCAACCCCTTATAGTAATACTCTATGTGGTAAGCAAATATACGTTACAAGTTACCTATGTATTTAAATAAATAATAAATAATTAAAATATTATTTTGGTACTCCTCGGCAAAGTTGATTAGCAAATTATCGGTTGGTCGCTTTAAGTGCGATGTTGCCAATAAATAACATTAATTAAAAATTGTTATAGTATAATATATTTTTGCTTCTGTTCGATATGATTTTAATATCAGTTTATTACTACATTCGTTAAATGGTGTACCTGTGAATGAAATATAAATTTTCAAAATATAACTGGACCAAATGATCTGGTAAATTTTCCGAACAATAAAAAACCCCACTGTACATTGATTATTGCCACATATCTCGAATACACAATTGGTTTGACTGGAATTCACGAACAGACAATACTCAGTCGCGAACAAAAGAAAGCACGCTTTATATACACAAATTTTTTCACTTGTTTTCACTCAGTCATTCTTGCGAAAGTGTTTTTGAATGAAACAAAAATACATTTTATGAAGTACGTGGTGTGACAAGAATTAAAATAACAAACGACTGGAGTTACAGAAGTTGTTTTTGCCATTGTATCAGGATTTATAAAGATTAATCTTGCTGCAAGGAAAAGTGTTTGTTTGTTGATATTTTTTAACAGGAGTTTACGACGTATTCTATTTTAGGGTAATAGAATTCCATTCTCATATATTTCCAAGTGACATGTTAAATTCAAGGATAGTATATATTTACATATTAAAAAATGCTATAGGATGAAGGAGCATATCTGCAACGAATATAAATACTGATTAATTTTTAAGGTTGCTTTATAGCCTTCATATGACACTATGAAAGTAAGCGGACTGTAAAACGCGTTAGAAAAAATACAAGGCAATCATAAAATATTATATTTGATAACTATAATTTAATTTATTCAATAAATTGTATTGTTATTCTTCAGATTTTGCAGTAGAAAGAACACTGTTATTGCTATCTATAAGTAATGATTGTCATTTGGCGGATGGATACTTATCTGAAACTCCTTTTACGCGGTCGGCCAAAAGTTTTTTTACCATTTGGTGTGCCTTTCAATATTTTAACCAATCTGATCTTCCCATTCTACTCATGTAATTATTTCGTTTATTTTTTATTGTTTAGTGTACATTCGTCTATACCATATACGTTACATTGTCTGCTCATCTCTCTTTACTCTTGTCTTTCCTTGTTCTGTCAGTATTTTCTCATGCTTAATACATAATTTTATTAACTAACCTTCGGCTGGACGCACCTTTAATAATTACATCATCGGGCGCGCGGCAGCAACTTGCTGCTTTGTAGTTCTTTATCACAAACAAAGAGGTTCTGGGAAGGATGAACAAAGAAATGGAAATTTTAAATTCAATAAAAACAAGAAAATTAGAATATCTCGGACATATTACACGTGGAGAGAAATACACCTTGCTCCAACTGATTATGCAGGGAAAGATCCAAGGAAAGAGAAGCATAGGGAGGCGTAGAATGTCATGGCTGCGCAACCTGAGAGAGTGGTACGGATGTATATCAAATGAACTTTTCAGAGCAGTCGTCTCAAAAGTCCGAATAGCTATGATGATTGCCGACCTCCGCCGCGGAGATGGCACTTGAAAAAGAAGATTATTTTCGACACTTTTTTAATTATTGATTAATGGTATCGTTATTTATTTTGTCAAAAAATAAAATGCTTTATTAATTTGACTAATTTTAATAAATTGTACAAAAAAACTTTAATTTATTTGATTATTACAAATTGTACACACAATATTGCACCCAGGAGGGGGGGTTTGGTGGGTTAAACTCCCCCCCCCCAGGACCCTATTCCGACACTGTTATTCACACATTTTAATGACTCAAAATGGAGGTAACATCATAAAAAAAAATTCGGTGAACAACCAAAACCCCTCCCCCCAGAGGCAAATTCTAGGTGCGTTACTGATGTCGTCTACAAGTGAATGCACTACATTTTATACATTTCATAGACGTATACGACTTTATTTTTTCACTGTCACAATGACACCATTCACCACATTTAGCAGGATTTTCGTATTCTTGGTGAGGAACTAGTTCTTTAGGAAACATCTTGAACAGGAACTCTGTTATATCACATGAAAGTGTTTTAATTGATGATCGTGTATGAAAAAGTTTTTTTATTAAGTTCATTGCAAGAGTTTTGAGAAAAAGTCTCCTTTTGGGTGATTTTTCAGAATATGCAGTAGAATGTAGAACAAAAGCATTTATGCTGCTAATATTTATTAAATTATAAAGAATAATACACAGCCAACTTTTCGTATTCCGTGAAGCACTGTATGATGAACTTAATTAATCACAGTATCTACCTCTCCTTTTGCTTGGTTGTAATCTAAAATCAACTGCAGTTTTTTAGTAACCATGTCAACTTTACTTACGTTGTGCATAGATGATAAAAATATGAATATATAAATTAACTTAAATTATCGCCACTCAAAATCGCAATACAATAGAGTTTATTGGTGTACCCTCTTGGTATACAGACCACCCGTAACGGTTAGAGGGTTCTTTTCTGACCGTCTTAAGTCTCAAATCACTTCATCCCAAGACAGCGAATGAAACGCACCGAGTTTTTTGGCTCTCGTGCCATCGAGCCTCGGCGTTTCCGGACGTCCCGACGTGGTACCAACGAGATTCCACTGGCTAAGAATCTTACGACATCAATATTTCAAAAGGTGAGTCTATATTCTTTGTACAGACAATAATAATGAGTAAGGCTAGTTAATATCATAATTTATTCACAGTTGTATTTGCTATTTTTTGCTAATTTATTTATAAACAAAATATTGCATTTTTTCTTTATTATTAGTTATCTAATATCATTTAACCAGCGACCTCTTAAGTTTTTTACAAAACAAAGGGTGTTTTTTTAGAGGTATAGAAACGTAATACGGCAACTTTTTTTTAAGTGGCGGCCATTTTGACAACTGTCAGGTGATTTATGTTTAGTTTGGTTTGGAATTTTAGCATGAATAGACTGACGCCTGAACAACTCTTCCAAATTGTACAAATTTATTTTGAAAACAATGGTTCTTTTCGAAATACGTATCACGTACTACGCCCATTTTGTGGTCAACATAATTGCCCATCAGAGAAATTCATTCAATTTCCCATGGAACGCCTTCGCACCAAGTTTACTCTAAACGATAATGCGCATCCACAAAGACGTCGTCAGTGCGCATAGAAGAAGTTGTAACTGATGTAGAGCGTAGCATAGAGGAACACTTGAATCAGTCTATCCACATCCGCCATCGTGCACAGCAGTTGGATATGTGTCCAATCACTTTATGGAAAACTTTTTGGAAAGATCTTGAATTGCGTGCTTACATAATTCAACTCGTGCAAAAATTGAAGCTACACGATCACCTAACTAGGCGTAGATTCTGTGAATGGGCCCAAAACGGGTTGCCATTGATCCTGATTTTCAAAAGCAAATTTTGTTTAGTGATGAAGCTTACTTTTGGACGAATGATTATGTCAGCAAACAAAACTAATCTATTTAGAGATAAGATAATCCTCAAATGAATGTTGAGAAACCATTATATCCAGAAAAACTAACTGTTTGGTGTGCTTTATGGTCTGGTGGAATCATTAGACCGCACTTCTTCAAAAACGATGCTGGCCAGAACGTTACAGTCAATAATGACCGCTATAGAGCCATGATTATTGCGTTTTTCATTCCCCATATGAGCAACCATGATGTGCAGGAGCTGTAGTTTGGATAAGATGGCGCCACATGTCACACAGCTCGTGCTACCATTGATTTATTGAAAGAAACGTTTGGTAACCGCATAGTTTCACGTTTTGGACCCGTGAATTGGCCTCCAAGATCGCTTGGCGGCGATTTAACACCGCCAGACTATTTTTTGTGGAGATATTTGAACTCGCTAGTCAATTTAAAAAAATATCTTTGTTTTCTTCCATTTAAAAGTTCTAAAAAAACCTCTAAAAAAACACCCATTACGTGCTCAAATAATGATTAAAAAGAAAACATATATAGACGAAATATATGTCTCTAGACCAAAGCCGAGTCAAACAATAACTATAAAATTTTCAAACGAACAGTAAATACAAAACGATGTATATGTAATCCCCGTTTTTACCCTTTGGAGCACGAAATTAAACCTTGATTATTGAACAGGAATGGAGCGTGTTTGGCCGATAATAGTATCTCGTTTGATATGTCGCGCCCAACGTTTTGATTTACTGCACCCTATTTGATAAATGAATTAAAAGTTTTTAACTTGAAATGAACTCATTGAAATTTGTTTAGCTATGGAAATGTGAGCATGTTTGCAATATAGTTGAGTATATGGTACGTTTTCTCGTGGACATTAACTCTAAATAAAAACATTTGTTGTCAATTAGTTAAAGTACGGTGTTGGTGATAAAAAAAATAATGTAGCAGAAAATAAAATTAAAGAAGACTAAAAAAATGATAGAATTTATGTTTTGTTCTTTTTCTTGTTGGTTCGGGCGAGACAGTATATTTCTCAGTAAGACTGTTCACGTTCCGACTAGTGGTCCAACTGTCGTCGTAGCTAGAGTGGACCTATGAACTTATCCACTCTGCTATACGCTCTGCTCTAGGATATTTCGTGAATTCGATGTGCGAAACACCCTAGGCACTTATCCCTTATTCTAGTTGGGACGTTGAATTGTTTCTTTTTGAAGGATAAAATAAAACTCAATCGTAAGAGACGAAGACAAAGCCTCAGAGTCTGAGGTAGGTGGAGCAGAGCCCCGCTAGTCGGCTCCCTAGAGATTAGGGCTCTAGGAGAGACCGAGGTAGACTGTCCTGTGGTTTGAAAATCAACTAATATTTATACATAATATTTTACAAGATTCCAAACCAGAAGACCAATGAAAAAATTGGAAAAGGAAGGAAGGCGGGGCGATGCGCGCCAAGAGTGCTCATTGGTCACTCTTGACCGAGCACTTGGCGACACAACTTCTGCAGTTGCATCTGAAATCGGACCGTGAGTGGGCTGGTTGGAGTAGTTGGACATCTAGTGGGACGACTTGAAGGTCCGACTTCCGACTGGCGACGAAGTGGGAGCATGAATGGTGAAGTTGGAAGTCGGATCACAGGTCGGATCGAAAATTTCCTCGGTCAGTTGACCTTCGGCACCTGTTACGTATGAGATTTCTATGAATTACTTTACGCAAAGATCCCTAGTTCGTAAATTATTAATAGAAAATAAACTTTCAATTATACGAAAATTACCATTATTAAAATACACGATTCTTGATCATCATCTACTTTTTGTTAGGGAAAATCATTTTCCTTTCTGTAGATCTATTTCGGACAGTCTCACACAGATACAATTTTCAATACTTCGAATTGGCTACAGAAGAATTATCAACAAACAACGAAAATTAATCATAGTTGTAGCAAAGATACCTAGTTCGCAAATAAATAATAGAAAATAACTTTCAATTGCACGAAAAATTGTTCCTATTAAGAATATACGACACACACATAACAAAATAAATCCCAGCTTCAGTTTAAAACAAGTTTTTATTTCTTTCTAAAATATAGAGGAAAGTGCCCAAATGTGGACCATCCTCCTAAAGCAGACCCCTAGCTTTCTTAGTACGTTTTAATTTGAATCGTGGCGGCAATGAGTGCAAATGGTATATTAGAGTTCCATGTTTTCCATTTTTCATTATTTCTTCGAGATATTAGCATGTAAGCTATTCAATCTATATAATATTTTAAATAATAGGGTTTGAGGTCATTGTTTCTCACTAATATAGGTTATATAATGGTGTGGTTAAAAAATTATGACATTATTAAAATGTATGCTATAGTCGCTTGAACCGGACCTCCCGTAGTTGCCTAAATCGGACCCCTTATTTTTTAAATTTAAAACTTCGCTGTTATGCAACTTCGCACTTCTATGATTTGCAATTTTGTTACAGATGAAAAATCAATTAAATGGGGATATCGAACAGAGAAAGTGGAGTCCGTCTAAAATGACTAAGGCCATTGATGCAGTTCGAAATAAGAAGATGGGGTGGAAGAAGGCGAGTAAATATTTTAATGTGCCGAAGACAACGCTCATAAGCAAAGATAAGTATGGTACGCCTATCGAAGCAGCACAAACAAAAAGAAGCAGACCTACAATATTGCACAAAAATCTGGAAGACGAGCTAGTCCAATATTGTTGTGCAATGGAAGCATCGTTTTTTGGACTCACTAGAACTGATTTAAGAAGAATGGCGCGCAAATGGCTCAGAGAAATGGCATTAATCATCCATTCAAAGAAGAAATAGCTGGCAAAAAGTGAGCCAATCTATTTCTTAAACGGCACAAAACAAAACTGTCAGAAAGAAAGCCCACTGGAACATCTTACAGCAGGGCTCTTGGGTTCAATAAGGAAAATGCGCAGAAATTTTATTAACTCCTGGAGGATTTGTACGTTAAAAATGAATTTACTCCTGATAGAATCTATAACGAACACGAGAGCGGTGTTAGTGTGGTGCAGTCTAAAATACCCAAAGTTATAGGCCAAAGGTAAAAGGCAGATTGCTGCCCTGACATCAGGAGAACGTAGAGCCCTTATAACGATTGTTGCTTGTATGAATGCCACTGGCTCATTTGTACCTCCTTTAGTGATTTTTCCGAGAAAAAATATGAGGGAACAATTGAAAAAGGGAGAGCTATCAGGAACAATTTTTGCAGTGCATCCTTCAGGTTGGATTCAAATCAACTCCTTCACTCAATGGTTTAAGCACTTTATCGACTTTGTCTATCCTACAAAGGAGAAACCTGTGCTGTTACTCTTATATGGCCATTATAGCCACACTCAAAATATTGAAGTGATCGATTTGACAAGAACACACCATGTTACCATTGTGTCCATACCACCTCACTCCTCACACAAACTTCAACCTTTGGACAAAAGTTTCATGGGTTGTCTCAAAACTTATTACAGTGAGGAAATAAGGCAGTGGTTAAGAAACAATAAAAGGCCACTTACAGCTTATGATGTAATGGAGCTCTTTGGCAAAGCATACATTAAATGTCAAACAGCTGAAATTGCAATCAATGGGTTTAAAGCCACAGGAATATACCCACTCAACAAGGAGCTGTTTTCTGATGCCGAATATATTGAAGAAGCAAACAAAATGCGAGATTCATCTTTCTGCGAATCCATGTCAAAGCAAACAACGACAGGTAATGAAAGCTCTACAGCGATTAGTGAAAAATGTGTTATGACGATGAATGAATCACAAGTTAATGCAGAGTTTGACTCGACTCAACCGTCAACATCTTCGGCAGGTCAAGGTAATCCTGTGTTACCATCTACATCTGACAATCCTCATAGTCCAAAATCGTCTATGATAAGCCCATTTAAAATTACTCCTATTCCAAAAATCAAAAAAAGGACCACTAATAGGGGACGGAAAGCCTGCAGTTTAACAATCATCACAGCTTCTCCTTATAAATTCAAGTTAATGGAATCTAAAAAAGCCATGAAAACTGAACAGCAAGAACGTGATCAAAGTTTCAAAGGCAACCGTGGCATACAAGGTTGTTCGATAGCAGGCCCTTCTAGAAAAGGGAAAGAGATAGTAAAAAGATGTCCAAATTTTAAGAAACAAGAATCAGACACAGAAGATTAAATCAGTGTCTCTTCTGGAACATCTGAATTTGACATTATTCCGGGAATGTCACCAACTAAAGAGGATGACGCTTTGTGTATGTTTTGTGACAGAAAATATTCGGAAAATTGTAAAGGCGAACTTTGGGTCTTGTGCATTATGTGTTCGTTGTGGGCTCATGTGGATTGTGCTGGGGCTGATAAGGATGCCTACTTATGCGATTTTTGCAGATAAAGTAATAATTTTGCTAACTATTTTTGTATATTTTATGTTTTATATTGGAAATTGTTGCAATATACGTCTATTTAGAAAGTAGATCATGTTTTCTTTTATTTAATACTTTTTTACAATTATTGGTACAACTTTATTATTAATTTTTAAGGGGGTCCACTCTTAGCAACTATTTTCCGAATTCACCAAAGGCTGGATTTTGGAAAATACATATTTTTTATATTAATTTTTAATTATTATTAATGAAAGTTTAGTATAAATGAATTATAACATTATGAAGTAAATGGTATGTACTTCTATAATATTTTTTTTGCTATTTTTCATACGCATGAATTTAAAAACAAAATGGGAGTCCAGTTTTAGGCATTTTCCTCTAATATACCTACCCAAATCCTTAAAAAAACTATAATTTTTTCCTACATCTTAAAAAGTCATAAAAATCAAGAGTCGAAAAAATTAATTAGTTCAGCCCTAGACAAATAACTAGAGAAACGAAACCTAATTTTAAACATACATATCGACCGATTATTCACTCATTATAACGCCAACTTTCGTGTCTACTTCACGCCTTTCATAATGAACAGTGAAGGAATTTCCGAATTTATCGATGTTTACAGAGATAATTTCTGTTTGTGGGATAGCGGTAGTACTTTATACGTGAACCGAAATGCGCGAAAAACAGCCCAACAACAGCTGCTGAATGTAATGTTGAAGTACGAAAACACTGCCAATGTAGCTTCTGTGCGTAAAACAATTGACTCTCTACATTCTATCTTCTTCAGAGAATATAAAAAAGTTCTAGTGAGTGAAAGTGGAACTGGTACCGGAGCAGACGAAGTGTACGTGCCTAATTGGGTGCACTACAATGAATTAAGCTTTTTGGCAGAAGTGCAGAAGCCAGCCAGAGTAGGCTGACGGTATCTTTTTTGGAGATGAGTGGACCAACTTTTTTCAGTCTTTGAATGCCCAGCTTTACTTGGCCTTGAAATATTTGTATCAAATCCTGACTTTTTATTAAGATCTATCAAGAGTTTCTCATCTTGATGCACTTTATAAATTGCAGTACGTCGGAGAATCTAAGATTTATATCGCTTACAAAGACTTTCACAAACATAACTTGGCGAGTGTTTTTTGACCTGTGTCCGCACTATGTACACTGTACACTGTACACTTTACAAAATTCATCTAATTCAGAAGCTGAAGGACCACGATCATAGACAAATGCGTTTATTCGCTAAATGGAATCTGAAGCAGTTTCTGCCTTTAATTTTTATCTTAATATTTTTTTGAGCTATAAGCTGTAAGACCCATTTGTGGAAAAATTAGTAACATCAAGAAGCGACTAGAAACAATGATTACCAACTTCTTTTAGTCTGAACTAGGTAATATAGACACTAGCGACACTATATTCCATCGAAACGGTTCTATTATTAGGCATAACGTTCATTACTATTTAACAAGCCTGGCAAGCAACCTGTGACGCAACAGACTCTAAATTGAAAACAATAAAGCCTCGAGTAGACGCCAGCCTACCACAACAAGGAAAAAGAAGAGATCAAGTAATCGTAAATCGTCTTCAAATCGGCCACACAATACTAACACACCAACAACTTCTAAATAAAGAACCAGCTCCGATTGGTACCTACAGCTCTACTCAACTTACCGTGAAGCATCTGATAATCGACTGCCCGCAGTTCCAACCTGAGAACATACCGAGGAATTAGTGGAAACCTGAGAAGTGCGCTTACGACAAATATCTCGGATTTATTGCAGTTTCTAAAAGACATAAACATCTATAATAAACTTTAATTTATCAAACTGCACTACTGTATATATCCCTCCACTAATAACCCTTGGTGGTTGATGTGGGTTCTCTATGTTTAAATAAAAAAAAATATTTGTTAATTTATATTGACGAAAATGCAGTGGTTCCTGCTCCAATAAAAATTGAACGTCTATTTTAAAATAAATTCGAAATATTTATAGGGAATGAAATTGAATTTGACGACAAATAAAGCATGTTACATTAATTGTAAAAAAAGTAAGTTTGAGAAAGGAGGAACAAACGCAACAATCGGATAACTGGACGAATAATCCTTTAAAATCAACATTTAAAACAAATGTCGAAACAAATGTCTCAGTGTAGCGGTAAAAAAAAAAGTTGTAGACAATTTGACAAATAGCAGCACAGCGAATAAAAAGAAAACACCTGTAAGTGAACAATTACATAATTCAAACATCCATGTGGCTTTACAAAAATTAGAAGATAAATCTCGTGCAGCTCAAATGAGTTTGGCCAACCACAACTGCGAAGATCATTTGGATAAATTTAAAAAATATCTTGTGTCATTCATACGAAAGGTTCCTATGCCCAAAAGCTTCTTACTACAGCAAAATATAGATGATTTCACTAGTAATGGAACCAACTTTACTGAACCCAGTACCACGAAAAACACCTACAAGTCTACCACCGGAGACACCTAAAAGTGTACCACCCAAGACGCCTTTCATTGTTGTAACTTTGACATTCGAATCTACATCTGTACACGATGAGATGTATAATGGCTTTTCAGACGTGAACGTGAATACACTCAAAATTTTTCAGATTGTACTGATGTCGAAAATAATTTCACCTTAACAAACGTTTAATTTTTTTCTGTCATAAAAAAATATATTTATTTTTTTAAAAAGCAGTTCTTATATCTTATTATTTTTATTTATGTCTATAAATTGTTGAAAAGTTATATAGATGTAATATGCAATGGAGAACATCCGGTAAAAATTTACTTATTGTGGTTTTTGGAACTTTAAATAAAAATTACAAACTTTTGAAACTTTAGCCTGTGGGTAAATAACCGAGAGTAATTTCAAGTTTCGTTTGAGCCGGTACAGCATCTGATGTATATCACGTTTTTGTATTCGGTTAGATATACTTTGTAACAGAAAACCGTCATGATTCTCAGACATCCTTAATAAATTTTTAAAAACCCTCAGAATATGTTACACGTAGACTGTTTTGAATTAATGCTGAAGCTCCAGTAATGTTTCTATCAAAAATCCATTGCCTGGTCCGCCATCTTATTTTATTTCTTACCTTCTTCTTTTTCTCATTAAAAATATCGTTTTTAACTATTTCTGTGACTATTATTTAGCAGGTTGTAATAGTAGCCTCTAATACACATGATGCCGCCATGTTTACTACTAAAATATAAAACTCTCATACCCAGTGTAAACACAATAACGTTTCTCATGAAACGTATTGCACAGAAGCGTAGATAACGCTTATTTTTTAGTGTGAACCACGTTCTTCATTTACTAGTAATGTCAACGGGCCTTAAAGGATGACGCACACGAAGAAGAAGATTAATTATAACTGCTTAAGGGTTATCTGCAGCCTCAATTAATTTGTTTCTGATCCTAGAGATGACTCTACTGCGGCATGCTGCTGTGGTAAAATTTTTAACTTAATTTTAGATTTCTACATGATGACTCTGTAATATTTTCAAACCCTAACATAAATTACAGTTTTGTATCGTTATATCCACTGGATGAGTTGCCAAGTTGTGTAGACAGTAAGTACTTTATTACTAGTAGACCAAGTAAGCGAAGATATGTTTTACAACATCCTTATGTATAATATTTTACTGCTCTGCTGTGTCAATCGGAATATAATACATATATGGTATTCATACCATTTATTAACAAACTATCTATCGATGATAAATATTACCGATGTTTCAGATGAAGCCATCTCTCTACAATACAATTTAATGGCGGCAGTTTTATTGTTGTTATTGTAAATATTTAGTTTTTTGAAAAACAAAAACATAAAGTTTGCTCAAAATTTGTCAAAATATCTCTAGTTATCACATATACCTTCTCAAATTTTTTCAAATTTTTTAAATGTTTAGTTTGTCTTTTGGGAGTGCAGCTCAACCTCACATCTTATATACTAAAAGGCTAAGCCCTTTTCTTGTGCGCAATACTCCTCCTAAACGGTGATAGATAGGAGAATAATTTTTTCGAATAATTAAACTGATTGTTGAGTAGATTCCCCCTAAGGTTTAAAATTTAAAAAATTCGAACCGGTTTCAAAATGGCGGCCATAAAATGAATTTTTCCCATAGTAAAGTATAAGAATTCAATATTATACACAATGTAACAACGCGTCAATTCTCGAATGCTGGAATTCACCAACAAGTGTTTCCACTTAAGGAATAACGATAATGACCACTCAAAATTCGGGATCCTCCTGTCTCCGATTTTAATTTATGGGGTCTGTTTTACACTATCTGATGAGTTGGTATTTTTTTATTTTTATGTTTAGTTAGAAAGTATTCTGTTTCCAACAAGTGCAGCGTGTCTGAGGTGTTGTGATTGATATTTAGAGATTTAGACTACTTTTTGAGTTTAATATTTGAAGAATTAAATAATGAGGTAAGCATTACTTTGTTTTTAATTTATTAGTTAAAAATATATTATTAATTTTGTTGGGATTAAGCCACAATTTTACTTTAAATTAGGTTTATTTTAAATAAATAAATAAAAAATAAACTTATTATAAAGTAAAATTGTGGCGTATTCTCAAAAAAGTGGAACAGTAGGCGGTAGTGTAGACTAGCGCGGAGCATCATACTGTTTTCTGTATTTTTTAAATTTAAATAATATTTAAATATAAATTTAGTTAGTTAGTTAGAGTTCTCAAACCGACTTCTTTTTCTTAAACGTGGCATTTTACAATCTAAAATATGCAAAAAAAAAGTTACTTTCGGTTTTACTTCCGTTTTTTATTTAAGAGGGGCGGAGTCTAACCATATTGTTTCCGTTTCCTAATGTAAATCTTCCTGAAAATCCTAAAAAACTACTGTATCGATTTTCAATTTAAAAAAATTGGCGTCGATACAGTTTATTTTTAGGATTTTTGGAACATTTACACCAGGCGACGAAAACGATGGATCGTTAAACTCCGTCCCTCTTAAATATCAGCAAAACTTACATCAAAACTTCATGTCGAGTTGGTCCTCTAGTAACTAGTATATCAGGTTACAACTTTGCATCTTTGTAACGAGAAAATAAAGTCAATTTTAAATTTAAAATAAACTACGGGGAATTTCAATTAAAAATTATATCTTTGCTAGGCAAAGATATAATTTTATAATACAGTACAGTATTAAGGGAGACCTTGTATATTTGTAATTAATTTTAAAAGCTTATAGCTACCTTCTGTTTTTGTAAATGACTTTTTTTGTATCTCCTATAATAACAGACACAACGGACATTGCTACAAAAGTTGACCACCCTGTATATAGTATGTAGATCAAGCTTTTAAAAATTGCTTTGTCGTTTTTAATTAAGGCATACCTTCAATGTAACGTTTTTTGTTTTTTTATCAATGAAAATAAACTTTGGATATCCCAACTCGGAACATTGTTATTTGAGCGGTCAAACAAATCCTTACACTAGCATAAGGGCTAATTGAAATATTCCATAATCCTATTTTGATGCAGCTAAACGAGGAATTAAATGTTTTAAGTTTTTACTTCTAACATGCCAGTAGACATATATAGTGACATAACGATCCTTTAATAACCTTTTTGCCGGCATTCGTTGGAATGTTAACAAGCGATATCTAAATTATTTTTCGATTATTTCATTCATAAATAAGGAGCGTGCGTTTTAGTGTAAGCATTATGTAAATTCTGGGAACTTGTGCGTAGGCTTAAATCGATCAGAATAAAAAAAGGTCTAAAATAGAATTTAATATTGCAATTCGTTAACATAGAGGTTTAGACAAAAATTTTTTTTGCCATATTCGTTTTCTTTAAATTTATTTAAACGGAAAACCAGCATTACAAAAAGTATATTCTTGACATGACTGACTTCACTCGAATTTGTAGCACAAGCTTTCTGCTTTCCACTGCTAGCGCCATCTATCTGCATATCCAGCAATCTAGGTTTGATTTCGTCGGTGGTTATAGCAATTCATGAATGCTCTTTAATTAGAATTATGGTCATATACCTTTCTGGAAGTCCCGCCAAAAATAACGAGTCAACCCACGTATCATCAATCTGGAAGCCGGTCCTATTCGCACTGTTTCAACCGTAGCTATATGAGAGTTCGAAGCAATCCTATTTTCTGGTTTCCAAGAAACCCGGGCTGCGTCATAGGTGCGGATGGTATTTGAGTTGGATACATATGAATTGGCTGCGATGCGTGAGCCATAGGAACGACATTATTATATTCCATTACAGCAATTTAAAATTAGATTTTATTTGTTACCTGCAAAATATATATGTTGTTTATTTACCATTTTGATGAATGGTACTGAACTTGACTAGCAGCGCTGTCTATAGTGTATTTTTATGTATGAGAGAGTAATAAAACAATAAATTATGTATGCAAATCCCTAAACTGTTGATACGGGTGACTCAATGAAAAACAGATATTTGTCAACAAGTTTACAGAAGTATATAGGAAAACAATTTTAAATTGACTATGACCACCAGGTATAAAGGTTGGAGCAGAATAGAATACAATAGTTGTGAGGATTACTAATCCCTAAATCAGGTTGCCAGTGTCGGAGTGATGGAGGTTAACAGGTACTAATGAATTTACAAGAAATGTAAGATATTTATTTTATTGGTTATATATAACCAATAAAAGTTTAATAAGTACCTACCTATTTGCAAAATAAAGTTTAATTCTTTAGATAAAATAAAACGTTTTATTTTATCTATTTGCAAAATAAAGTTTAATTCTTTGCCTATTTGCAAAATAAAGTTTAATTCTTTAGATAAAATAAAACGTTTTATTTTATCTGAAATGAGTGCATTCCACGAAGTAAGGGTTTCAACAATCAAACATTTAATTCTTTAATTCCAGGAATCTACGACAGTAATTGACTAGATAATTACCTTCTAAACTTATTCCACAGAAAATGTGATAGTGGGTTTTTCCATTTTGTATATAGGAAGGTCCAAGTGGCGTATTCAAAATTCTTAACAGTTCACTAAAAGTAGGTACTTCAGTTGCAAGGTGCAGTTTATTGTGTATACTAGTGTTATGGAAAATTTGGAAGTGCCGTGTAAACGCCGAAAAATTGGTCCTCTAACAGTTAATGAAAAAACATTAATATTTAATTGTTTTAAATCATTTACAGACAAACGTTTATGTGAAAGTGTTGATGAGACCGTTGAGTTAGTTAGCAGTACACTTGGTGTTGGGAAATCTACGATTTACAGAGTTATTAAAGAAAAGAAATGTGGTAGTTTTCAAATGCCACGTAATGCTCCAGGGAAACCAAAATTTCAAATAGAATATCATTTTAAAGAAGGACTTCGACGGAAAGTGCATGAATTCTTCTTTAAACAAGAATTTCCAACATTGGATAAAGTTCTTGTCTCAGTTCGAGATGATAAGGATTACCCAGAAATGAGTCGAAGTAGGTTATGGAAACTTTTAAAAGAAATAGGCTTCCGCTGGAAAAAGAATCCCAGAAAGTCTATTTTATTAGAAAGAAGCGATATTGTCATATGGAGAAGACATTTTCTAAGAACCATAAAGGAAATGAGAAACCAAAAAAGAAAAATATTTTATCTTGATGAAACATGGATCAACGAGGGTCATACACCAAATAAATTTTGGCAGGATGAAACTGTTACAAGTCAAAGGCACGCTTTTGTAAATAACTTATCTACTGGTTTAAACCCACCATCAGGAAAGGGACGCAGGCTGATAATAGTACATATTGGCAGTTCAGACGGTTTTGTTGAAGGTGGTTTATTAACTTTTTAATCAACTCGTACCGGTGACTACCATGAAGACATGAACGCTGATGTCTTTCAAGAATGGTTCGAACAAATGATAGATCTTCTTCCTAAGAACTGTGTAATAGTAATGGATAATGCAAGTTATCACTCCAGACTTATAGAAGGACTGCCCACAACCAAGTGGTTAAAAAAAGACTTGCAGAATTGGCTGAGTTCAAAAAATATTACGTACCATCCCGGATCTATAAGAAAGGAACTTTATTCGTTGTGTGCCCTTCATAAAGAAAAATTTAAAAAATACGAAATTGATGAAATTGCCAAAAATCGTGGAATGACAGTACTTAGATCCCCACCATATCATTGTGAATTAAACCCGATTGAACTGGTATGGGCACAGATAAAGAGTGAAGTTTCAAGAAAAAATACCACTTTTAAAATTCATGATGTTAAACAGTTGTTTTTGGAGGCCGTAAATAATGTAAAACCTGAAAACTGGGAAAAGGCAGTAAATGACACTATTAAAGAAGAGGAAAAAATGTGGAAGCTGGACAATATTACTGATAAAATGATCGAGCCAGTTATTATAAATCTTGGTTCTGAAAGTTCATCTTCTGAATCTGATTTGGATTTGTAACAAGTAGCTGTAAGTTTTATATTAATATTTTTATTCATCTATTTAACATACCTTAGACGGTTTTAAAAACTCTTTTTCTCTTTTGTAATTTTTAAAAATTAAAAAAAATGTGAATTTTTTAAAACCCTTTTTAATGTAGGCCAGTCAGTTCTTATATAGTGTGTGATAAAAGAGGTCACTTTTGTTTACATACACATAACACTTTATAAGACTGAAATAATTCATTTATTTTTTACAATTATTCAAAGTAATTTTTCAATTAATCTTGAGCACGCCCATGGAGTGGTCGGAGCTACCAGTTAAAATTATGCTAATTACACTCTCGTTCATAAAAATAAACTATAATGGTCGTACCCCATTACACAAGCGCAGCTCGCAGCTACCCCATTACAGCTCTAATTTTATCTATAAGCGACAAAACCAAAAAACGGTTTTAATTAATTAAAAGTCCATTCCAGTGTTACTAAAGTTGTCATCAAACTTGCATACATAGTATAACATGAATTCGATAATAAATACAGAAATTAAGGTATGCATTGTGATACTGTGTACGTAATAAATGCAGTTGTTAATGGTAACTAATCAAATATGCATTTTAATTTGTGGTGGACTCAGGAGTGGAAATTGATGGTATACATACATAAACGGATTATTTTATTTTCGTTCTGGTTTTGCATATTTGATGATAGTTGGAATTTGTGCAGAATTGACACAAGCTATCCATGGTCATTAACAGAATTGGCAAATAAATGAAAAATTTTATTGAACAAAATCATTTCTATTGAGTAAAACTTAGTAGGTATGTTAAACTATCGCAATTACTAATGTACAACGTATTAAATTTGGCAGACTGGATTCAGATATTAGAAGTGTTGGAAATCTATTTATTTATTTATACAGGGTGAGTCATGAGGAACTTTACATACTTCTACCATATGTAGAGTCCCTCAGGGAGCATATCATGTGGCCACTAAAAAATGTCAACTCCTCTTCTTTATTAATTAACAGGGTGATTTGTGTAATTGACCATTTATTTCATTTTACTGTAGTGTTTATACGGCTCATTTGATTTTTTTAATTTTTGCATGATACAGTACACTACTATCAAGCATTCGACTGGTATTAGCTAAACTAAAAAATTCCAGGACTGGCTTTGGAAAAATTAATTTAGTGATTCGTATTAAATATTACAACCTGTATATATATTTTTTTAAATGCAATAAGTGATTTTCAAACTACATAAATAGCCAATGAAAACGACATATGCGACAATGTTGTCGCACTTTTATTAAATTTTTAATGAACGATCAAATCTTACCAAAAATAGAACAACCATAATGAAGTATCAAATTATAAGGTAATTAATTTAAACAAATGTTATAAATTTCAAACATTTTAATTGAAATGATAAACTGAGTCACTGCACAACAAAAAACAGTAACTACTAACAATAACGAAGAACAATTTAAAAAAAAAACTAAAAATATGTACATAGTTATGATAAACCCATAAATTAGAACTTGAAAAGATACAATAATGGTAACAAAATAAAAATAATTCAAAATAGATTTTCGAAATGGAACCCTGCAGCCTGTACACATTTTTGTTGCCGAATTGTTAATTGACGTATTGAATTACGGATACTCTGGGGATCGTTTCTAATAGTATTACAACAATGTATAATTCTATTAATTAATTGTTGTCGGTTATTAATATTCACTGCGTAAACTAGTTGCTTTAATCTTCCCCAAATATGGTAATCAACGGGATTGAAATCAGGGGATCTTGAAGGCCACGAAATAGGACCTGCACGTCCTTTTCATCTGTTGCCATAAACATTATTGAGATGTTGTCTCACTGCCAGTAAAAAGTGTGGGGGTGCCCCATCATGCTGAAAATACATCCCTCGGATAGCAACGTTCGCGTTGGCAAGCAAATTCGGCAAAATATTTTGTAGAAAGTTCAAATAGACCTGCCCTGTTAAAGGACCATCAAAAAAGTGAGGACCTACTAATTGGTTATTTATGACACCAATCCACACGTTAACCGAAAACATTAACTGAGAACGTATAGCTATATAGCGTTGGTCGATTATTGTTAATCCATCTACAAAATTCCAACCTATCGATCTCATCTCCAGCATGTAGTCGCTGAACCATTTGAATGTGATATGGGTATAGATTATTTTTTTGTAAGACTCTACTTACTTTTGATTGAGTAACATTGAGTTCTCGACTTGCTTGTCTAGTGCTTATTGCAGGGTTCATAGTAACGGCGACCATAATGTCATCTTCCTGCGCTTCATCTACATGTCGCTCTGTTGTTCCACTAGGAAAAGTGCCATTTTCTCGCAAATAATTAAAAACTGACCCAAATGTTGGATGACTGGGAGTTCGACGATTAGGAAATTTTCTGCGATATTCTCTACTAGCAGCCCTACCATTCCCATTACATAATCCATAAACAAATATGTCTGCATATTCTGTGGTCGAAAACTGATGTGGCATTTTAAACGAAAGTAACAAAAGCTCTACCAAAACTAACACAATGTACTTAACGTAGATATGACAGAAGAAATACGTATTCTTGTACACATAAATAACAATTGATAATGACAATAATGACAATGGGTATAAAATATCAAGAAACGTCAAACGGTCAACGCCAACCTTCATTTTAAACTTTTTTAGATTTATTTTTATTTAGTACAGTTGATGCAATGTATTATTATTTGACATAAAATTTTAATTATTTACAATCAACAAAAACTAACACATACAAGAGGTTTGACTTTTTAATCAATTTAATTTATTATTTATCGAAAATAATGCCCCAATACGATCTATGAGTAAAAATTTAAAATTGAAAAACAATTGATTCTATCGTAGAGATAATACAAAGTGACAGTAAAGATGTTAATTTTCTACGTATTAGATTATGTTGTAGGAACTCATTTTAATTAAAATGTTTGAAATTTATAACATTTGTTTAAATTAATACCTTATAATTTGATACTTCATTATGGTTGTTCTATTTTTGGTAAGATTTGATCGTTCACTAAAAATTTAATAAAAGTGCGATAACATTGTCGCATATGTCGTTTTCATTGGCTATTTATGTAGTTTGAAAATCACTTATTGCATTTTAAAAAAAATTATACAGGGTGTAATATTTAATACGAATCCCTAAATTAATTTTTCCAAAGCCAGTCCTGAAATTTTTTAGTTTAGCTAATACCAGTCGAATGCTTGATAGTAGTGTACTGTATCATGCAAAAATTAAAAAAATCAAATGAGCCGTATAAACACTACAGTAAAATGAAATAAATGGTCAATTACACAAATCACCCTGTTAATTAATAAAGAAGAGGAGTTGACATTTTTTAGTGGCCACATGATATGCTCCCTGAGGGACTCTACATATGGTAGAAGTATGTAAAGTTCCTCATGACTCACCCTGTATACGGCATCCATTTACAATTTTTACAAAATTACATCTTAAAAACAATAAATTATTAAAATAACAATCACAAGTTTTACAAAGTTACACCTTAACAACAATAAATTATTAAAATAACAAACACCTCAGAATAATACAAACATATAAGAACAATACAGATGTACAACAAACTTATTGTAAGATACTTTTTAGTTGTTTTTCAAACAAACTAATTTTGGAGTCAAAAATATCCATTTGTCTTGGTAGGCTATTAGCACTCCGGACCAATCGTGTAGTTGGTTCATTGATACCATAATTAGTGTGGTGAAATGGCACTGAAAAAATTTCTGATTGTCTGTTGCTTCTACTAGGAACTTTAAGACTAACAAGCGATAAGAGTTGAGGACAATCTATAAAAGCATTGATAACTTTGTGTAACAAACATAAATCTAACAATGTCTTCCTTGACTCAAGTGTTGGTAAGTTAAGACTATCTCTTACCCACTGATAGTTATTCCTCTCTCCTGTATCCACTCTTATAGGCTGCTACCCTCAAAAATTTATTCTGGACTCTTTCAATCTGTTGAATGTAACAGTGGTATGATGGGGACCATACAACTGATCCAAACTCCAGAATGGGCCTAACGAAACCACAATAAAGTTTTCTAAATGTAAACAAAGACAGGTCCACTGATGTGCGTTGGATAAATCCCAGCACTTTCATCGCTCTATTTGTTACTTGATTGATGTGGCTTGAGAATGACAGTTTGGTGTCTAACCAGATTCCCAAATCTAATACTTTATTTTTCGAGGCTAATGGCAAGTTATTTATGTAGTAAACAAATTCAATTGGATTTCTTTGCCTTGAGAATGTCATTTTATGACATTTGTTTATATTGAGTGACATTTTGTTTAAAGTGCATCAATCATAAAACGATTTAAGATCTTCCTGTAATATAGCAGCATCATTCCAGGATTGAATTTTTCTAAACAGTTTAAATCGTCAGCAAACATAAGAACACTACAATTTTTGATTCGTTGTACTAAATCAACCAGAAACAAAATCATATGGTAAAATTGTAAGTGCGCTATAATTTTAGCGATTGTTGACGAAAATGTATTACTTTAATCGTTAAATTAAAAGAGGAGCAGAGAGAAAGTTCCAGAAAATCATTCAGGCTCTATTCTCATTAACATATTTGCAATCCACCAGCAAATTTATCAATTTGTAAGCCTTAGTGACTCTGACGACTTTGGTATCACTATAAAATCACAAATCTGTCTAGATTCGTCTCTTTGGAAATAGGTTGTCGAGCTTAGAAAAGGTCTGTTGTGCTCAGAATACATCAAAAGCAGCTAAAACTACGTCGATAGCAGCTTATAATGAGTATATAACAGGTTATATTATGTCTTGAATAGCTCTAGGGATCTAGGTCTATTATAGAACTGTTTAGGAAAATTTAAACCTGTTTTAAACTATTCTAGATGTTTTCTAAGCTATTTTAGACGTCTACAAAAACGGGTCTAAACAGATTTGTCCCGTCAGAGTGTATTAGTGTGGAAACAATCTAACTGGCAGTATATGTGACCATTATAATAGAAATTACAAGCACAAAAACGAGAAGCCCTAAACTAAGATGGAGACAACAAGTGGAAGAAGACTTAAATGTGAAGATTAAAAAGATAGAAAGGACAATCAAAGAGAGAAGTGAATGGAAAAAAGTAGTGGAAACAGCGAAGTCACATCAGGAACTGGAAAATTAAACCCAGAATGAGATGATCCCCACACAAAAAGGATCTTTAAGTGAAAAAAGCTGCAGCTCTTCGCTCTTCGGGAGCGTACAGCTTATATTATATACAACGGAAAAACCCTTAAATATGGTATTAATTTATTATCAACAGTACTTCCTATTGATAATAAACCCAAACACCCCCAAAAACACCTGATTTATATCAAATTAAACGTCTACTAGAATGGAAAAATACCTGGATATATACTCCGACCTAAATAACATCTCTACAAGGCCCAATAATCTTCCGTTTTAATATTAATATTTTTATTTCACGCTGGTTCAGTCTCTACGTCTCACATCTATTTGCTGCTATCAGGCGAACTGTAGTTTTATATACCTTTGTTTTGGATGTATTTAAGAGCAATACCGCTTACGGTTTATAGTTATGCTCTATTTTCTGACATGATTTTAGCTGCTACATATTTTTCATAACTTTTTTCAGCTGTTATCACTGCTCCCAACTATTTTAATTCTTTAACAATTTCAAAATTGTATTTATTTATCAAAATGTTTTGATTTTCGGTAATTAATATGTACTTGGTCTTATCTTTATTGACCTGAATGCCAATTTCCCTTACCCCGCTTTCAAAAAGGGTAAAAACTTTGCAATAATCTCTTGTGGATTATGAAATTGTATAGACATCATTAGCAAAAGCTAACAGTACCTTGGCTCAATGGCAGCGGCGTCATTTGTTAATTCTCGAAGTGCTTTCCTAATTGCGTGTTCTAAAGCGAAGTTGAATAACAAACGCGAAAGTGAATCACCTTGTCTTAGACACGCTTTGATTTGAAACTCATCTGATATATTGCTGCCAATTCTCCACAGAGCAAATCAGTACAAATTACTTTTACAACAAAAAAATCTACATGTCCACAAGTTTATATTAATATTACTCCCATTTCTATAAAACCAGTTGTCAAATACTTGGGATTGCACCTGGATAAAAAACTTACATGGACAACGCACATTCAAACTAAACGAAAAAAACTAGTTCTTAAACTGAAAAATATGAACTGACTATTTAACAAAAGGTCTCAGTTATTGCTTGAAAATAAACTGCTTCTGTATAAAGCTATGCTTATACCAGTTTGGGCATATGGAATAGAACTATGGGGCTGTAGTAAACCTTCACACACGAAGATTCTTCAAACATTCCAATCCAAAATACTCCGTATGGTAAGTAGAGCTTCTTGGTATGTATCTAACCAAACACTTCACAATGATCTGGACATCCCATTACTTAAGGACATAATCAAGAATCACTCAATAAAGTTAAAAAATGGCACCATTGATCATAATAACGAACTGATAAATAATCTTTTCACCCAACTATTTGCCGAAAGAAGATTGAAGAGAGTATGGCCAGAAGACCCGTCACTGGACGGTACCTAACACACGTTAATTCACTTACAGATCATTTACTTATTACTCTTTGTATAGAGTAGATTGTAAACATGCAATGCACCAAAAAAAACTCTACAGCTTGGCTAATCTTAGCAACTTTTTGAGTACTCCCATTTCCACTATTACCTTCCACAGTGTTTCCCACTTTACAGAGTCATACGCTTGTTTAAAATTTACAAAAATTTTACTCTCAAAAATTAATCGCCTCAGTTAGGTAATCTACTCAGTAGAATAATCGGCATACCTTTATAGGTTGTACAAATTAATTAATATTAATATTTCTTTAGTTCTTACATACATGTTTTCCCCCTTTGAGGACTGGTACTATGTGGCTTTCACACCTTCCTTCGGCATTTCTTCTCTTTGTCATATTTCATTTATAATGTGAGATATTTGTACATAAAGTTGTTTTCTCCCTTTCTTAATCAGTTCAGCATGGATGCCATCTGAGATTGGGACTTTGTTATTTTTGCGTGCCAATAGTACTGTCCAAGAAATTAAATCACAGCAACTAAGATGGGCAGGCCACGTGCACGGACTGCATAACGATAGACTGGTAAAACTGGTATGGGAAGAGATTCCTACAGGCAAAAGATCACTCGGACGTCTCAGAATGCGATGGAGAGATAACATCCAAGCAGATCTCCGGAAAATGAACATTCCATTTGACCCTAGGTTGATGGAAGACCAAACAAATTGGAAAAAAGTTGTACAGTCAGCCAAGACCCACCCAGGGTTGTAGCCCTACCTGATAATGAATAGTACTGCCTTTATTTCCTAAAGCCTGATATCCAATCAAGAATAAATGGAATGAACAGTAGTAGAAATAACTAGTATCTCGGATAGAATAGATAAACACTAACAACGATCGCTCTCAATTAATGGAAATCATCCCTGATAGTGCCAAAGAAGGAAAATGAAAGTAGGTAGCAACATAGAGAGAATACAGTAGACAGAGCTTGATAAGACAATCATGAAAAGTATTAAGGAAGACATAAGAAAATACAACTAAAGACTGGTAGAAAATGCAATCAAAAATAGAAAAACTATAAGAAAATAAGAAAAGCAATAATCATTCGGAGGAAGCAAATCGTTGCTTTAACAAACGAAAACACCAGAATTGTGACTAAATTGTATAACGAACTATACAAAGCTTCTGAAATACTTGAAGAAGCCAGTAAGCAAGAAGATGTACCGGAAGTCCTTCCGGAAGAAGTAAAATTGACCATTAGAAAAATTAAAAGCGGTAAAACAACTGTAATAGACGCCATAACAGTGAAACTGCTTAAATACGTTGGCAAAAAAACTGAACAATCTTAGCAGGCATATTTACAAACTGCCTAAGATCAAGATGCCTACCAGGCCACTGGAATACAGCACAATTAATATATAAATCTGGCTCCTTACTTCCAAAAATCACAGAAGAATGAAACTAGCTTAGACATCTTTTGGTAGAAATGAAGTTATATTCAAATCGAAGATGTCAATCCACCTAAAAAATAGAGCATTCGATCAGTATCTACTACCAATCATGACATACGGCTGAGAAATTAGAGACTTAAAAAAGAGATAATGTCGAAACTTAAAAGTCAATGGAGCGATGCATGCTGAGTATAGCAAAGACAGATAAAAAAGAGTAGAATGAATCAGATCGAAAACCAAAGTTACTAATGTAATCCACAAAATTAAATCCTTGAAATGGCAGTGGGCTGGACATTTAGAAGAATTAACAATATATGTTCCAATAGAATTACACTGTGGTATCCAAGAGGCGTCAACAGACTAAGAAGACGTCCAACTTTAAGATGAGACTATGACATAAGGAAACAAGCCGATACAACATGGCACAGAAAAGCGAATTTTAGACAATCGTGGACAAAAATGAAGAATGACTATGTAAGAGAGGCTGCACATCAATCGGTAGAATATGCTGAGAATCATAATGAATATGAAAATCGGATCAAAAAACTGGAAAACACGTATTCAATATTTTTCCAAAATCTATCGAATGACACCAAATGCGAACCACCAGCCATAACCCCTTTAGCGGGGAGGGGGGCAACTTTGAAATCTTATCTGGTAATCCCCATTTTTATTGCAGATTTGGATTCGTCATAAAAAATAAGTAACTTTTATAAGAAATATTTTTTCAAATTGTTGACAGATGACACTATAATTGAAAAAAACCATTTATCGTGGTCCCTAGTAAAATTATAGAATATAATACAAAATGGGGGTTTCCATTTACGATTTCAAAGTTTTTGAAAAATATTAAATACCTGTTTTTTAGTTTTTTGATCTGAGTTTATTTCGCGAAATATTCGATTGTCTCGCTTCTTTTCACACAGCCTTTTAAACAACTGGATTATTCGGAATATGCACACATATAGAATTTCCGAGATATAAAATTCGCCAATAATAAACTGGACATAAAATCTAAGATATTATACAGTCCTCAGAATATCAATGTAAATAAAACTACAACAATTATCTCGAATATAATTCATAACTTTAATACAAAAACAGTTGTACAATTCCCAACGCTCTCGTGAATGCCGCCCACGACAGAAATTTTCGACGCAGGAGAAAAGTTTTTTAATTTTTGCATTATTTTTTGTTCCCTCAGAGGACTGCTTTAACATAAAATTTTTTATTTTCACTTATTTATGGTTTTCAAAACGTCTTTGTTCTTTGGAAGTGTTCTGCATCGAGTTTTATTCTGTTAGTTTGTGATTAAAATTTGTAATTAAACTCTCATTTCTTGATGTTTTATGCGTAAAAGGAATGTAAGATATACAATGAAACTGTATAAAAACTAATTTAATAATTAATCAAGTCACATTAGTAATATATCTGATTACTTCCCTTTCTTCAGAATTAAAGTGACAGGGCAGAGCAGAGTTGCCAACTGACAGATAAAGTTTGGCAACTGAAATGTAGCATGCACATTTTATGTTTTACGGCATAAAACATAATGGGGTATCAATAAAGGAATTAGAATGTTAAGTGAAAATGAAAATTAAAATTTAGGTCATGACAGAATATTTAGTAAATATAAAGTTGAATGGCTCCAAAATGGGTGCCGAAACGTCAAGCATTAAATTCTCAACGCGGTTCTTCTCAATAACTTAGTGATTTTCATTTATCTGACCGCGTTTTTCCGAGAACTTAGTGATTTCATTCCGCGGTCAGATAAATGAAATTCATCAAGTTCTCGGGAAGAACCGCGTTGAGAATTTAATGCTCGACGTTTTAGCACCCATTTTGGAGCCATTTTCAAGATGTATACGGTTCTGTTCGAATTCGGGGTCTCAATCTCCCTCACTCGTGTCGAGTGTCGAGTGACTGAGGAGTAGGCAGATTGAGACCTCAGTGCCGTTTGACGCTTTTTATACAGAACACGATACTGGTACGTCAGGAGTGAGGGAAGTAGGCAGATTGAGACCCCGAACTCGAACGGAACCGTATCCATCTTGAAAATGGCTCCAAAATGGCTGCCGAAACGTCGAGCATTAAATTCTCAACGCGGTTCTTCCCGAGAACGAGAACCCGTGATTTTCATATATATTATATATATATATATATATATATATATATATATATATATATATATATATATATATATATATATATATATATATATATATATATATATATAATATCACAGAGTGGTGATAAATGGTGTTTAACATTGTGATGGCTTTTCTCCCTGACGTATTTCTCTCTCTTATGGCTTTGTCTAATGTTCCATCTCGTGAAATAGTGATACCTAGGTATTTGTAGTCACAGCAGTGCTTTATCGTAGTGTTATCGTCTAATATGAGATCTTTTTGTTCTCCAATGCACAGGTATTCGGTTTTCTTTTTATTTACTTCTAGACTCCATATATCATACTCTTCAATTAATTTTCGTGTCATATAGTTTAAATCGTCATAATCTTGAGCCATTATTACTTGATCGTCTGCAAAGTTAAGCGTATATACCATAGTATTGGTGAGCGGTATCCCCATTGTCCTGCATTTTTGTTTCCATCTTTTTAAAGCACTTTCGAGGTATATTTTAAATAAAGTGTGAGACAAGCAACATCCTTGCTTTAATCCTTTTGATGTTATAAATCCTGTTGTTATTTGTGTCCCTGCTTTTATCTTTGTTATTGGTTGGTTGTATAGCACTTTGACGGCTTTTATTAATTCTATATTAATATTCGTGCTTTCTATTGATTGCCACAGCTTCTTCAGTGGAACGCTGTCGTAGGCTTTCCGTAGGTCGACGAACAACATATAAATCTCTTGATTCCTTGCCATCTTTTTTTCTATTATCTGGGTTAAGGAGAAAATGTGGTCAATAGTGGATCGACCCGTACGAAATCCTGCTTGTTCTTCTGCTTCATAATCTAAGTACTCTCTCTCGATTCGGTTCTTTAACACCTTTCCATATATTCGACTCATAGATCCGGTTACAGCTATTCCTCGGTAATTTTCACAATTATTTTTATCACCCTTTTTATGTATAGTGCTGAGGTATGATATCTTCCATTCCGTAGGGATTTCGCTTGTGTTTATGCATTCTTGAAAAAGTTGTCGAAGACATTCGTACAATTTGTTCGTTCCGTACTTAAACAATTCTCCGGGTATATCTCCTGGTCCGGGTTCTTTGTTCCTCTTCAACTGTTACATACATTTTTAATTTCCTCTGTTGTTAATCTTATTGTTGAGCCAACTATTGAAATTCTATCTTGATTTTGATTTCTATGTTCCTGAAATTCGACTCTATTCTCTACCAAAAGTCCTTTGAAATACTCTTCCCAGTCTTCAGGTTTTATGCTCTGTATTACTTCTTTATTCTTTTCTTTTGTCAATTTTTTTATCAATTTTTTTTTCAGTCACCTTATTAATTATTTCAAAATAACTACTAAGACTGAAGAAATGGGCTACCATACAAGTCACCAGAGGTAGTCCGCCCCTTACCTAAGGCACCTCCAAGAAAAAACATACCAAAAGGTCGTAAAAGTGGGAAGTACCGAATCTTAACTGATACACCTGAGAAGATAGAAATAGAAAACGAACACGAGGAAATAATTAACAAAAATACAAAGAAAAAGCTGTGAAAAGAAAAGTTATAGCCAGGTAATCGAGAAAGCATCATTTTGTAGACAAAAACCTTAAAAAGGCTAAACCAGTCTTTCCCCAATCGGAGGATCCCAATCCTTATGATCTTCTAACAATTACGAGATTGAAAGTATCACTTACGATGACAGTTCAAATCCGTCTTCTTAGCATGAGTCAGACATGGACTGTGAAGAATATCTGTCTAAAAAAAACTTGCTAAAGGTTGGTACTATTTGCGTAATATAGACGGTTTTAAGTTCTGTTGTTTTCTTATTACGAGTATTTTGGTTTTCTGTATATTCAGATCCAGTTCTGCTTCCTTACTGCTCTCAACGATACTGTCAAGTAATCTTTGTGATGTTGAGTAGATGCTAGAAGTACTGTGTCGTCCGCATATCCACATGGATCTTTAATGTAGTGTTTTCTCCTTGTCTTTTACATCCTTACAGCCATTGACCTACTTCTCGATTCATACGCCTTTAGGGGCAGTTTACCAACCCTAGGACAAAAGAGTGAACTACCATTTACTAACTCATCCACCCAAAACCGTTGGTCACTAAGTCCGGGATTGCTTATACCGGCAATCATTCGGTTACTTCCGGTACAGGATTTTTAAGGTAACCACTAAAGAGAAATACATATGTTAAAAACATGTTTTGTGACTTTATTTTAACAGATACTGCATATTAAATAAATACATAATTATTTTAATGCCTTTTTCCATTCCCTGAGATTGCCTTTCCATTTAATTTAATTTTCTGTTTACACATTTACTTTTACATTAGAGTTTACAAATAATATATTTCATATAAAACGGACATGGGAAAGTTAAATACTTCAACCCAGTTTCTGTATTAATGGTTATTTGATAAACTTGCTAATTATATACCATTAGAAACAGCTACTCTGGAAAAGTAATTAGGAAAATTAATATCCTGTCTTTATCTATAAAGTTTAAAGGATAATTAAGCTGTAACTTTATTGGTACGCATTAAGGTAAAGATTTAAGAAAAGTTTTAAACTGTTATCATAAAAAAAATTCAAAACTTATGTACACAAAGTATATACAGGATGTTTAAAAAAAAAAATTAACACCATCTCTAGGATATTTTAAAATCTAAAAAATTATTGAGGTTTGTAAAAAATTTTTCTAAGGTCATCCGTTTTCAAGATAAAGCGCGTTAAAGAAAAAAGTTTCTTTAGTTCTTTTGGACAATATATGGAGCTCTTACAGATGGCAACATACCCATTAATCTGAACCGGATAGTCTTCGATCAGTGTGTTTTGCCAGTAATGACCAGTGCGGAAACACTGCTCCTAACAAAAAAAAAAACAATGCTTCAAAACTAAAAATTGCACAAGGAGGACGGGTCGTTTAATGGTAGGAGTAATAATAAACGATGACAAGACCACAAATGAAAACCTACGAAACAGAACCTTGTGGAGAAAGTTTTCAGACTGAAATGGAAATGGGATAGCCATGTGGCAAGCATGAAGTGTGGAAGATGGACATGCAAGTTAACCGAAACACGATGGCAAGATGATCTCCGAAAGATGACGAAAAATTGGATCCATACTGTATAAGACTGTGCATCTTGGATAAAAACAGGGGAGGCCTAAGTCCTGCAGTGAACTTAACATGGGTGATGATGATCATTAGTTCTTTTATGGTAACTAGCATATTAAGGTGGGTCGTTCCATTTCCTGGGTCAAGCTTTCTCAACGATTGGATTTTTGACTACTTTTCGGCTTTCTCATTTCCCGGCTAACGTAGAGTTTTTCATTTTTTATTCGTAGAAGAGGTGTAGAGAACGAAGTGATGACTAAGATATGCAAAATACTTGTAAGATTAGCATTTTCACTAAAAACTCCAAACTATAAGCAAAAAATCAAAATATTGTATTCCGATATGATGATAACATTTTATATATTTATAATTTATTTTATTTATATTTTTAGAACTGCCCTCGTAAATTTCATTGAACATTTTCCTTGTCGTTTTATTTATAAGTAGACTTCGGCAAATATGCATATTGCATATTTTGCATATTGTGCATATTTTATGCAAATATTTCATATTTTGGCATATTTGTATAAAAGTTTGCATAAAGTGCATAAAAGTTCAGATTTTTATACTGTATTTGAAAATTTTTAAACATACCAATTTATTTCAATTCTTGTATAAAATTTTGTAGTCATTTTAATCAAGAAATGATCTAAGTACGTAATCTCTACAGGTACAAAACATTTACAATTTCAAAGAAGATCAATTTAAGTAGCCCTCAACATTCTTAGAAAGTCTCGGTCACTGAGGCATTCAGTTATTGGATAATCGCTAAGGGTTCGCTCATTTGCATTTTATGAACTAATCCCCAAATCTATCTACAATTTATTGTATCTTAACAGCAGGTAAACGGCTAATAGTTTTGTTCCTAATTTAGGGATTTTCCAAAATCTCCCAGTTTATTGAATTAGGTACCTAAACATTTCTAATTTGATGCTCAGATTTGTAAATCATTTTTGTTTTGATATTCAAAGCGTAAACACTCGTTGTGCGTAACAAAAAGGAAGATTGTGATTTTATAATGCCTAAAACAACCAGTGCTTCAACTTATATTAAACCTTATAAAGAGCTGTCTATGGATATGGGAAAAATCTACTGTTCAGTCTGTGGCAAAATTGTAAGTATCTAATATTTTCTATTAAATATCTAATATTTCATACATACAGGGTGTTTCCAAATGACACTTACAACGTTTGACTGTAGATACTTCTCGAAAAATTGAACAAAACGATATAGTTAATGAGGGGTCAAACTTATTTACTTTTCGAGATACAGGGTGTTAAAATTAAAAAAAATTAAATTCTTTTAGTTAATAACAACAATAACTTTAAAACCAATAAACGTATTTACTTGAAATTTAGTACTCGTAGGTTGTTTTTAAATGAAAAATAGCTTCCTTTAGTGAGAAAAAATTGTCCATGGTACAATACAATGGTGTGTATTTAGAAAAATTTTTCACCTTTTTTTACTTTTTTTTATGAAGTCAGCTATTCTAAAACACAATTATTTTTATTGTAATTGAATTAACAAAAAAAAAAACTTTTGTTGAATTTTAAAATAAGTTATATGATGTACTAATGGTTAGTAACAAAAACTAATTTGTGGATTAATACTGCATTTAAAACACTTAGCGAGTGTTTTTTTTCCAAACCAGTTCTTTGATTAACCAAAAACACCTTGTATATTTTTATATTTTAAAGGTTGGGTTAAAATAAAGGTTTTTATTTTTATTTATAGATAGCATGTGAGAAGAAATTTCAGATAGACCAACATGTGAGAACTGCTTCACACATTGCAAAAAAAGGAAAAATAGGAGGAAAACATCAAACTTCAATGGCTAAATGTTTCCAATCTACTTCAAAAAAATTAGATGAGCAAGAAACTTTTAATGAAGACTTGTGTCGCGCATTAGTGTCTGCAAACATACCGCTTTCAAAATTAGCAAATGTAAATTTTAGTTCGTTTCTAAAAAAATATTGCAAACTTAATGTTCCAAGTGATCGGTCTCTAAGAAGAAATAATGTGAACGGGCTATACTCGTCGGTGTTAATTAATATTAAGGAAGAAATTGCAGATAATTATTTTTACATATCTGTAGACGAAACCACTGATTCCTCAGGAAAGTATATTACTCATTTATTGATTGGTGTTCTTAAAGAAGATACCTTACCAAAATCTCATCTTATTTCATGCCAGCAACTTGAGAAAACAAATGCTTTAACAATTTCGCGTTTTATACAAGAAACATTAGCAACTTTTTTTCTTCCGATAACTATTCCTTCTAATAAATTACTGCTTATTTTATCGGATGCTGCTCCTTATATGGTGAAAGCAGGACAAAATTTAAAAATATTTTTCCCAGATTTAATACATGTTACTTGTGTAGCGCATGGATTAAACAGAGTTGCAGAGGAAATACGAAAAAAGTTTCCTCTTGTAAATACCATGATATCCAGTGTCAAAAAAGTATTTCTTAAATCTCCTATAAGAATTCAACTTTATAAAGAAATGCTACCTAACATTCCTCTTCCACCACAACCTATTTTAACGCGATGAAGAACATGGTTAGAAGCAGCTAATTTTTATGCAGATCATTTTGTTAAAATAAAGAACATAATTGATACGTTAACAGATGAAAGTTCCCAATCTCTTTTGGATTCTAAACAAACTTTTCAGAGTAACTTGCTTCAACAAGAACTTTCATTTATAAAATCAAATTTTAGTTTTGTTCAAAAAACAATTACTCAGTTAGAATCACCAAAACTGTCATTGTTCGAAAGTACAGCATTAATAAAAGAATTTGCGTCATGTTGTCGGAACGTTAGAGGTAATATTGGAAAAGATATTTTAAAAAAAATTGAAGCTACTATGGAAAAAAATAAAGGTTACCATATTATTTCTGAAGTAGTCAGTGTTCTAGCTGGAAATATTTCGGAAACAATTAATTTAGAACCAAATGTTTTGGTTAGTTTGAAAAATGCTCCCGTTACATCAGTTGATGTTGAACGAAGTTTTTCCATATATAAATATATGTACTCAGACAGAAGCCACAAGTTTTTGTTAGAAAATTTTGAACACCACTTAATCATTTATTGTTACCATAATTCTAAATAAGTTTATTCATACTTAAAAATTATGTAGTTACTTAAAATAAATGTAAATCTTAATGAATAGTAGGAAATATTTAGTTATGTACACTTTTTTTTTTAAATAAAATTGTTACTATTTTACGATTTTTTTATTTATTTGTATGCATATTTTGTAAAATATTTGCACATTTTCGGGTAAACACGTGCATATCTATGCGCATATTTTCTACATTTTTATTTGCATATTTGCCGAAGTCTAATGATGATCATTAGTTCTTTTATGGTAACTAGCGTATTAAGGTGGGTCGTTCCATTTTCTGGGTCAAGCTTTCTCAACGATTGGATTTTTGACTTCTTTTCGGCTTTCTCATTTCTCGGCTAACGTAGAGTTTTTCATTTTTTATTCGTACAGGAGGTGTAGAGAACGAAGTGATGACTAAGATATGCAAAATTCTTGTAAGATTAGCATTTTCACTAAAAACTCCAAACTATAAGCAAAAAATCAAAATATTGTATTCCGATATGATGATAAAATTTTATATATTTATAATTTATTTTATTTATATTTTTAGAACTGCCCTCATAAATTTCATTGAACATTTTCCTTGTCGTTTTATTTATAAGTTATTTTTTACTAGTTTGTAATGTTTTATCTATAGCTGCATGACGAGAAATCATAATTTGTTAATAAAATACATTTTAATGAAGCATTTTATGATGTAATAATATCTTTTTTTAATTTCATTGTACATTACTTCTACTCCTAATTTAATTACTGTTCAGTATTAATTGCACTTAGGAAACATTAACTCCCAGCAATGTCGACTGAAATTATTAATGAACTTCAACGTTTGGGAAATGTATATTTCCGAATTTAATAGAGCCGCATCAACTAGCGATATATAGCGAAAGTTTGTTGCAAAGTCATTCACGCCCCCATATGAATTAAATCTCAGAAAATTGAAATGGTATGAATTACTGCAATTGTTTCCTCAAAACGTGAATTACTTTGAAATGTTCGCAGACCATTTAACTCTTGCAAGAGTTGCAACTCAAATAGTGTCGCAGAACGAGAGTTGGGTTTACTTAACTCTTTGCTCATTATTTTGGAAGATAGTGAATATAAGAAGTTTGTACTAAACGTTATGTCTTATACTATACTGAAAAAAAGAGAAAAGCATTTTAAATGGTTACTAAACTATTTAAGTAAACATTTTTAAAATGGACTTAGGTTGTTCCAGTAATGAAATTTCAGGTTTCAAAACAAAAGTATTGATTACTAAACAATTTTAATATCATACAGTTTATTTTGACTTTCTTGGATTTTTTCTTAGTTGATGATGTTTTAGTAATATTTTTGTAAAATGGTTTAAACGGTTCCTCCACCCATTGAAGCAGTGTGGTCAAATTTTCTTTTTTGGCCTCTAGTATTGGAACTGGGTCGTTATACGCCTTTTGAGTTGACATTTTAACTGTGATATTGATTGTTTTTGAAATGCAAACATTAAAGGTGCTCCATATCGCACCATTAATGTATTTACTAGCTCGAATACTGCCGAGAGCATCAACGCTGTAGACAAAATAATGCAATTTGAAAATTGAGAATGAAACTCGTTGATCCCTTGTAAACTTCTATGTCTCTGTCGACGCACATGCAGAGTTATAATACCTATTATAGGCCACCAGTCTTTAAATTTCTTATGGATGTCATAAACTCGGTCAAATTTTCTGAGGTTTCTTTTAATAACCCCAAAAACACAAGGTAGTACGTAAGAAATAGGTGACCTCGAAGTAGGAAAAATTGTTGAATTTTTTGAAATCTGCCTGTATCGGTCAAAGCCAAACACATTCTTGTAAAGCAGTGTTCTAACCTGGACAGTTGTCAAAAAACAGGCGTAGTTCTTTTACATATGTTCCAATTTATTTTTCAATATAATCTAATAGAAAGCTGCAGACTTCATTCGGGCTTTTTCGTGCTTCTGCTTCTGCTATAAAAAACGGATTTTCGTGACTTAATATTGGTGATTCAAAAAACATTAACGATAATCTGCGAAAGATAAAATAGGTCTCGTACAGGAATTGCAGGAAGTTGAAGGTTCTGCATAAAATCGAAGGCGATTGTTTCTACATCATCTCTTTGAATGCATTCCTCAACTTGATCATGTAGGGCAGTGTAAAATTTTTTACTTCGGCGGCAGTGTACGACTTTTTCGACAACCACTAAGCAAAATTTCTCACAGACATTGCATGTGTCAATTTGTATTTCAATATTTTCAATATTTGTATGTCAATCACCAAAATGTATTTTAAAATTTTTATGAAACAATTTATTTTAGTAACGGTATTTTACTGTACTCTTAAAATACTTTATAATAAATAATTCGTGCATTATTTTAATATTAATTTTCGCATCTAAGTACTTAAATTTCCTTACCAGAGTAATGAGACTTTTTGACTGCAAATGTAGTTAGGTGCCTACTGATAAGGTCCCTAGTTCCAGTATCAATAATGATCCCTTTTATATTTATCACACCACATACCATAAGTCTTTTTAATATGTTTAGCCTTTCTCTTCTAATGGCGTGAATACTTAAAAAAGCACCTCCGCATATCTTTTTTTTATTCTGATCAACATTAACAAAGAGCTTGTAACTTCTGGTCCTATCTTTACCTCCTTAATTACGTTTTCTTCTTCTACCAGGGACATCCTCGAGAATAACAGGATCCAGAGGATGCATAGATCTACCCATAGACTGATCGACCATCTGATCAGGGTCTAGCCCGATGGTTGCCTAAAATCAGCCAAGCAGGGAAGTAGGTACGGTGCCTTAAATTAGTACCTACATAAGCAGACGATGATAAATCCACACAAAGAAGTCCAGGATGCCGAGAGGTCAAATAATCAAGAAGCTGGCGGTGCAAGAGCGGGACGCCGAGGAAAGAAGGCAATAATTAATGAAATATTTAATGACATGTCAAATTTTTATTAGGCAATAACCGTTTTTATTTTTATTTTATTTTTATTTTATTTTATTATTTCTTCTTCTAGACACCTCCATTACTTCTATTAATCCTTGTAGATATATATCCTGTCGGTTTTTTGTTGTCATATCGTAAAAGTTACCAAAAATAATGTTCCTTTGTTCTTCATTCACTTTTTCAAAACATTTGAGTAGACACCTAAAAAATGTATTTTACAAACTAATCTTGTTTGTCCTAATCTTTGCTTAATTCCTTCCTCTGTTGTTGCCTTTTTCGTGATTATAAACCCCAAGTATTTGAATTTATCCTTTCCTTTGATTGTTACGTTATCGTCAATCTGTAGATCTTCTATGTCTTCTTCACTTGTAGATAGGTACTCTGTTTTCGCGAGGTTAATATCTAGACCAGCGCTGGTATATTCTTCTTGTAGATTCTTAATTATGTAACTGAGGTTTTCTTGGTCGTCTTGTGCAATCACTACTTAATCGTCTGCAAAGCTTAACGTATATAGGTATTTGTATTGTACCGGTACTCCTATGCCTTCGCATTTTCTTTTCCATGTAGTCAAGGCGTTCTCTAAGAATATGTTAAATAGGGTTGGAGATGTGGACTAACTAGCAGTGTGGAAGAACTGGAAGTCTTCTATGATGCTTTTTCCCATTTAAATGAACACTTTAGTTTCTTTATACAGAGCTCTTGTAGCTTCTATGAGTTCCGTCTGTATTTCTAATTTGTACATTGCTTTCCATAGTTCTGACCTTGGTACAGAGCATACGCCTTTCTTAGGTACACAAATGCCAAATGTATATCTCTATTTTTGCTTTTTTTCTTTTCCAACAATTCCAGTGTATATATGTGGTCTATGCGTGATCTTCCTGCCGTGAGGCCTGCCTGATCCTTCCCGATTTTGCCTTTTATCGCTTGCTCTTTTCTCGCAGTAACTTCCCATATTATTTTCCTATTGATGATATTACGCTTATTCCTCTGTAGTTTTCGTTTTCTATCTCCTTTCTTAAATATAGATGTCATATACGCCTCCGTCCATTCCTTTGAGAGCTGTTCTCCATTTATGGCTTTCTGAAATGTCCATTTTATCATCTGGTGTAATTTTTTTGAGCCGAACTTTATACGCTCAGGTGAGATGCCCCCAGGTCCCGGTGGTTTCTTATTTTTGATCGCTTTTATGGCCGTTCTCATTTACCTATCTGTTATTTCTATTTCTTGTTGTGGGGATTTGCTTCGTCTTCGCCTGTTTTCTTTTCCAATGAATTGTGGTCTTTGTTCTGTTAACAGCTCCTTTTAATAGTCCTTTCCTCCATTCTCTTCCATTCTTTGTCCTGTATATTTCCCAATTTAATTTTTTCTTTTGAGTTTTCTTTCAATCCTCTCAGTACTTTTCATCACTCCGAAATTCTTGTAACTACTTATGTATGTTTCAATATTTAAGCAGGTTCTTTCCCATTCTTTATTCTTTTGTTGTGATATTTCTTTCTTCAGTTCTCTATCTTTTTCTCTATATTCTTTATAAACTTCATCGTTGTTTGTAGTTAGCCATTTTCTGTATAGTTGCTTTTTTTCTTAAATTATTCTTTTTTTATATGTTCTTTCTCTCCAAGGGCTTCGAATGCTGCTTGTTTTATACTCGCCTTTATATGCTCGTATATTTCTTCGATGTTGACGTATCTGAATTCTATTAAGTTTTGGTCTAGACGTTGTTTGTATAGTTCTCTTATTGATTGTTCTTGGAGTTGTTCTATATTGTATTGTTTTTCTCTTGTAGTGTTCAACGGTTCTTCTGTAGAGGGGGTCTTGTTATGTTTCCAAATAATGCCCATTTTTGCTGTCAGTAGTTTATGTTCTACATTCTGCTTCTCCTCTGACTCTCACATATTTTATCTTTATTGTGGTATCTTGTTTGACTATTACGTAGTTTATTATCAATTTAAGCTTTTTTCTTGCGTCCATATATATTTATGAATATTTTTATGCCTGAAGAATCCGTTGGTGATTTTAGGTTGTTTAGGCCTCTCCTAATTCTCGCCATTTATCTCTGTTGTTTGTAAGAAGTTTCCACATTGGTCCTGCAGTTCTTTTAATATCGTCGCTCCAGCGCATTTGTGGTTTTCCTCGTAGTCTTTTGGCTTTATATGGCCGCCAATTCCCGATTTCTTTATTCTAAGAGACCCCAAGCATCTGTCGTTCCATAGCTCTCTGAGTTTTTCTGATCTTCTTCATGTTTATTTTAGTGAATATCTAGGTAAGAGCTCCATATGTAAGTACCTACAGGTAGGATACAGGAATTAAACACTTTGGTTCGCAGTCTTTGAGGTATATTTTTATTTTTAGGTACCAGACACTTCCGAATGCTGCACATCCCATTTTTACACGTCTGCTTATTGCGGTAATCTGATTTTCTTTGCTTACCTTGACATTTTGACCCAGATATGACCCCTTTTGACCATTTTGAAAAATATCAAAATGTTTAAATGTCTGTGGTATTACTTATCCTAAAAATACTTACTTTTTACGAAATAAAATACTATATTTTTTCGAAAGCCACAAACGATTTATAATCCCGTTCGACAAAAAACCACAGACAGAATTACAATATACAATAACAATAAAAAATTAAAACATTGATGTGTCTAATAGTACATGCCGGCCCAAGGTACTTACTTGCGTACTTTTATATGGATTTCTTGTCATTAGCGACTTCTATATATTATAGCTTGTTTATTTGTATTATAAATTATTTTTCTATATTCGACTTGTAAAACTAAAGTAAATTTTAAATAGGTTCTGACAGAATAAACATCAAAGACGATCTTTCATAGTCGATAAATGTAACTGATGATCATCTAGAGCCATTCTTCAAAGCTTCCAATTTCCTCTACTTAAAACTTATTCAAAAGATATTATTGAAAGTAAGTAATTTCTCTACCTATTCCGATTGCAAGAGTTGCAATTTAATGCTATTCATGAAGGCGCTTTCCTGTATATTGCATTTAAGTATCCCTTTAAATTTCGTTCGCTAAATCTTAATCAGTTTAAATGAAGTTCCCATCTGGTAACGACCACGGGATGAAAAATGGAAATTCGCTCCGGTTTATGACTATTTTTATTAAAAATTTATATTACGTCGAGGTAGGTGGGTTGAAAATGCACGGGTAAGTTTAATATGAGTATATGAGTAGTAGTATGAATATAGTTTTAATTATATGATTTTAAAGTAATGGAAGTTAAATTTGTATTAAATGAACGGGTTTTAAAAAAATAAAAAAATGTATTATATATTTATATATATACAGGGTGGTCCTTAAGTAATTGTATAAAAAGAAACAGTAGATTCTACATTTTAAAATATTACGATTTAAGCCAAATTTCTCTAATAAAATGTTGATATTAGGAAGGATACAGGGTGTTAAAGTGCAAAATTAAAATTTTATTTTTCGCTATAACTTTCATGTTTGTAAACATTTATGTATAAAAATTTACAACTAGGTACTATTAAATATAATAAATTATAATATGATGCACACTTTGATTTAGCTGATAGAGGGCGCCACATATGCTTCATATGTAGCATAAATTTGCACTTAACTTTTTTGCTCTTTACGTTACCTGTATTTGTAATAAAAAATATTAAAGATACATTATTTTAACAAAAAAAGGTATACCTATTAATAACTTCAAAATTCAACAGTTTTTGTGATAATCACATTTTACAAATCAGCTGCATAATTCTGATTTAAAGCAATTACTCCAGACAATGAAGGCAAAATAGACAAAAACATTAATACTTTTGAATTTTAGTATAAAATACCTTTAACTAAAGTTAATAGTTAAGGAGATATTAAATAAAATAAATATATCAGCAGGATAATTAATAATAACATTTTGTTTACAAACCAAATTAAAAAATAGTTAAACTAAATAACATAACTTTTTGTCAAAGTAAGTGTTCGATATGTCCACCATTTTCTTTAATTCATTTGTCAATATATTCCATAAAAGATAGTCTTATATTAAATAGCATCATTGGTTCTAAAGAAACTGCTGCAGTATTTATTTCTTCCCATAGTTGGTTGCGAATGTTTAGGGGACATTTCTGGGTGTTCTTATAGACACTTTGTTTTAATGCGCCCCGTACACCAAAATCAAGCGGATTAAATTCTGGGCTTCGTGGTGGTTATAATGTATAATGGATGGATATATTCTTTTGGATACATATCCAAATCTTATGGTATATTATGAAACTACATCTTATGTGTCGCAGAGGTTAAATAATGTATTAAACTTTGATGTATCTCGTTAATTGGTTACCTATATACACACGGAATAACTTATCGATGAGATTACTTATTTATATGATTACGTTACAGCTTACGAGTAACTATAATTACATCTCGAACAAATGGACTATTATGATTTACTAACGAACTAATATTATGCTGAACTAAATTGCCTGTGTGTTTACTATATTTATGACAATATCGGTTATTAGGCCAACGATGATGTTTTGATGAAAATGCTGACTCTTTAGGGTTAGATTTGTAGCAAAGGTATTGTGAAACAAGACACATATGTGTTATTCAATACCTGTGCTCTAGTTTCTAATTGTCCTAATAAAAATGGGTAAACAATTTACGAAGTTAATAATAAGTATTCTTTTGGGATATTTTTTGAATTAAATAATTATATCAATATCTCAGAACATTGCCAAGAAATATGACTACCTCGACCAATCCAACGTTCAGAAAAGTCGTATTTAAGTATGTTCTCACTGCCTTCTCTCTAGAATGTGGTAATGTACCATCTTGCATAAACCATATACTTTCGATTTTCAGCATTTTACAATAGAATAAAAGTAATACAACGCCAGTATAGAAACTTAAGAAGCGATAGAAAAGGGAAATTGTAAACATGATGACGGCCAACGTCTGAATACGAACACGGTACCTAAAGAAGAAGATGATAAAGTTTTTATCCAATAAGACATTAAGCAGTCACAACAAAGCATTTTGTGATGATACATGATCATCTTTGAGTTGTTTTAATAATAATAAACTATAAATCATGCTTATCTACAGGTATTCAGTGCTTTACCGCACAAATATCACAACTAAGAATTCTTATGTAGCTGACTTATAAAATGCGATTATCTCGAAAACGGTTGACTTTTGAGGTTACTTACAAGTACACCTTTTCTTTGTAAAAATAATGTATCTTTAATATTTTTTATCACAAATAGAGCTAACTTAAAAAGCAAAAAAGTTAAGCGTAAACTTATGCCACACATGTGGCGTATGTGTCGCCGCGTATGTGTCGCCCTCAATAAGTTACATTAAAGTATGTATAAAATTATAATTAATTCCATTTAGAAGCATCCAATTGTAAATTTTTGTCCAAAAATATTTACAAACGTAAAAGTAATAGCGAAAAATAAAATTTTAAATTTCCACTTTAACAGCCTGTATCTTTCTTAATATCAACATTATATTAAAGGAAGTTAGCTTAAATCGTAATATTTTAATTTTTCGGCCGATTTCGGCCTATCATGCCTCATCAGACACTTGGGCTGATACAAATCCAAACTCGGAAAGTCCAACGAATGTCTCCCATAATTTCACCACAGCAGTGGTTAGCATGCAGAGGCGCCACCTGCTTTGGCGGCCATGAACGAAAACGATATAATAATATCGTTTTCTGTCCTCTGGGCTATGCGAAATGTGTAAAAGAATAAATCTTCTAGCAAAAGCTGCTATCGCTTTGTTGATTTAAATTGCCAATATATAGGCCTAGAAGGACAAATTCGTTAAACTTTCCGTGCTTGAATCGGTATCAATAAAGTGTTATGACTTATTTTAGCCTATCCCAGCCTAATCAGACACTTGGGCTGATACAAAGCAGGTGGCGCATGTGCATGCTAACTACTGCTGTGGTGAAATTATGGAAGACATTCGTTGGACTTTCCGAGTTTGAATTTCAAATGCCGCTTCATCTTGTTCAACTAACGGAACTTACACTCACAGGCGTAGAGAGTGTAGGCAGAATACAAAACGACTTTTCTTCAAGACCCTTCCATTGTAAAAATGAACTGAGACAGAGAGATCGACTGTCGTGTCTCTTATTTAACCTTGCACTAGAAAAAGTAATTCGAGAGTGCCATATTAATACGAATGGCACCATCTTTAATAAATCTGTACAAGTGGCCGGATATGCAAATGACATAGACATTATTGCTAGGTCCACAGAATCTCTGATCGAAGTATTTCGATCACTAAGGGCGTCTGCACTGAGAATGGGATTAAAAATAAACGCACAGAAAACCAAGTATATGTATTGTACTAAATGAGGCAACCAGATACCTAGACTATTAATTGATGATCTGTAACTGGAAGGTGTGGACACCTTCGTCTACCTGGGCTCGCTGCTGAACAAAGACAACAATGTCAGCGAAGAAATTAAAAGAAGAATAGTTCTTGCCAATAAGTGCTATTATGGCTTGAGGAAAGAGATGGCCCCAAAACTTCTTCTTCTTATGGCGCCGTGCACCTATAGTGTGGTGGCGAAATATCTTAAGGCCAGACGTCTGTCTTTTGCGGCATGCAAAAGATCGCCAGTGGTATTTATGATTGTCCAGTTCCTTATGTTCCGTAGCCACGACATTTGTTTGCAAACTACCCCTATCTTGCCTTCAATCTTTCCCTGGATGATTAGTTAAGGGGTTGCGAATTTTTTTCCTCTCAGAATATAGTCGAAGTATCCAATTTTTCGTACCTTGATCAAATTGAGTAGTTCTCTCTCAGTATTTGCCTTTCTTAAGACCTCCCTCGTTTCTCACCCTATCTGTCTATGGTATGCGGAATATTGTTCGCAACGTCCACATTTCGAAGATCTCCAACTTATTAATGGAAGGTACTCTTAACGTCCATGTTTCCATGCTGTATAACAATATGGACCATACATAGCAACCAAAACCGCCCAGGAAAATTAAAGGTTCTATATATAAAACACTAATAGGGCCAGTATTAACATACGGGCAGAAACGTGGTCACTTACACAGAACGACCAAGAATTGCTTAAACGTTTCGAGAGAAAAATTCTAAGGAAAATATCTGGAGTAGTCCAGGAACAGGGTTTATGGCGTATGCGCTACTTTGATTTGTCCCTAAGACGTCCTCAAGTTGGTTTTCCACTGAAACGGCGTCTTCAATGATAATCGGCAAAGACTCTATATCAAAAATACTTTGATTTATATTTTTTGTTTAATCTGTTTCCTCATCGTGATCGGAGTTGCCATCAATATTTTAATCTACATCAGATGGAATGTCTTCAATAAGAGTAAGGGTTTCACCATAATTACAATTTCACACAAATACAAACAAATATAAGTTACCTATACAGTATATTTTTAGAAAAACTTACCGGCCATTGTACTAAAAATCTTCAAAAACTCAAAAATATTACAGCACCATCAACAACGTGCTAAGCCACTGTAAACATACCACTATAAAAATATTACCAACGGCCATCGAAACAAAATTTGATGTGTGAGTTGTTGGATGGGATCTCCACAATTCACGTATTGACTGTGTCTAAGCGCAAGGAACACCAAGCTACAGCATAAAAATTGATTAAAATGTGTCTTAACGCTTAGCCCACCAGTACACAAAGGGTTAATTGTTGCTAATAAATTTGTGAGCAAAATAAAATGAATTCAGTTATATAAATCCACTTTTGTTTAAATTTTCTTTTGCACTAAATTACTTTTTTAAATTTATATTGTGGCAAAAGTTTTATTATGACTTCTCTAATAGTATTTGCGAACAAGATAAATAAAAAAATAATTACTTTTTAAGTCACAGAAAAATCCTATTTTTATAAAAATCGTTTTTCGTGGATTTCGGAAAAATCGTTACGGACGGATGCCCGTTTAATATTGTAGTTAACTTTTATTCCGACTTACTCCAATACCATTATATGTGTGTAGATAGTGTGATTTTTACTATCCATTAAATCGACTAGAATAATTACGATTTTAGTTTCCTGTATATTCGCAAACTTCCTTCAACTTAAACGAAGTTATGAAGGCGTTTAACTACTTCTCATAAAACATCTTTAATTTTGCTGGCAACAAATTCAAAGTTTCAGAATTGTGATCTTAGAAGGTGTGTTCTGAATATTAGTCATACATTTTCATAATTTTCTTTAACATGTAATTGAGAATATTATGTTCGTATGTGAATGATTCCTGGTCAATTATTTACTTTTCGCTGTAAAGCTCCAATTCTTCAGATTTTATCACGTGAAGAAGAGAAAGTTCATATTTTCATTGTTAATTTTGTTTGTTTGTGAATAGGAATAGAATTTTAAAAAGGAAAAGACAGTTAAGAATTGATTTCACGTACAGGGCGCTTGCGCATCCGCTTATACGTATTTCGGCCTAATAGGCCTCTTCAGAACGGCTTTCGCAATCGCTCTGAACGTGAAATAAATCTTTTGTCATAAGGTGCCACCAATCACGCACCTCGATGTGCATCGCCCTTCCTTCTGGAACTTATAATTAAATTTAATTGGCTGAGAAATGAAAAAGTTTCATATAAAAATTAATTTATCTTTAAATATGGGACATTTAAGGATCTCAAGTCAGTATAGTCAGTGTATAGTATGGTTTTACCCGTCTAGGGTAGCTCCCTAGAGCACTTTGCTCGAAGGGCTCTGCGAATTTTCTAAGACTCTGAAGCTGAGTTTTTTTCTTCTTAGAAAACCTGTGTTTTATTTCCACCAAGTAAATAAACCATAAAGGCATTGTCTTTTTCAAGACAATGCCACAATAAGAGTGTACCGGCTAACTACGCAATATTGCAACATATTGCGCAATAGTTAATAAAATTAATAAACATGGAAACTTGCACCAAGATGCTATCATTATTTCTTACGTTTATTAATTACACCGGAGACGACACTTTTCTGTCTTAGGAAGCAACTCTAACATGGCTTCGTATAGACGCAATGTAGCGACATCTGATAATAAAATCGTAGACTAATTTTCGAAACCAAATTCAGAATTTCGCTTTAATCTGTGCCTTATAAGAATTGCAAGGCAAAACAGACGTTGATAAAGATGTTATGAGAGACATGGGGAATCTAAAAATTGCATTCCACAACATATCTTCTCAACTAAGCAAAATTCTTAGCGAATTGGTCTAACACTGGTTGAAAATAATTTTGTTTCGATTTAATATAAATATTTTGTACTTCAAATGTAGGGTTTATCTTAAGGTCTTAGAGGTTCTAACTATTAAAATTAAATGTGGTCTCTACCTAGACTTTTACAAGTGCCATAGACATCATGTATTACGAATAAACAAATTTAATGAACTACAGGCTAAGAAATGATATTTACTTAATATTGTTAAGGAAATAACATTTTCCTACCTTAACCATATGTTTAAGGAAAACAAGTATCACATGCTCACAATAATTTTACAAGGAAAGACTATTCTCTTTTCGGTCAATCTTTCTATCATTAACTGGTATTGTATCTTTTATTATAATATACAAACCAGCCTTAACTTTCTCTAAGATTTTCGATCTACGTAAAAACACCAGCTTAATTCTAGTTTGTCAATTCATTAGTTGGGAAAGCTCGAGTTTTGTATTATGTTTTTTACCGATCACCAAATTCGTAGCCAATATTTAAGGATCAATAAACTTTGAAAATAATTAAAAATTAAGTTTTTAAAATCATAAACTTTTGCATGAAAGGGCCGGTCTTTTCACTTCCAGATAAATATTGTCCTATCTGACAGATAGTTATCTGGAGAATAGACATTTACTTATAGAATAAAATCTCTTCATCGTCTTTTCACGCTAATTTATGTTAAACGTAAGAATTTTTTTTTTACTAAAGACACAGAAGTGTACTTACATTAAAATCTGGTCAGTAAGACCAATTATCAATTTGTTTCTAACTTAAATTACTAATCTTAAAATTAGGTGCCTACTCACTAGTATCTTTCCTATTATTTCTAATAACTAGCATTAAATTTAACATGCATACTTGCACAACACTTTACTCTGCGTTTCACTCACTCATTATACCAGTTCAAAAGGCTTTGTTCTTTTGAGCCTTCTCTCTAGGTTTGTATTGTCGAGGAGCTGGATAGCCTCGACATTTACATGATGATGGAGTCGTTGTTCATGGCTCCCTGCAAATTTCTTGATTATCTGATTGACGTATTCCATCTTGAGGTCCCGGTGAAGGTCGTTGTTCCTAACGTACCAAGGCGCATCTACGATGTTCCTCAGCACTTTATTCTGGAATATCTGGATTACTTTGATGTTACTAGGCTTGGCACAGATCCAGAGTTGGCAGCCAGAGGTCCATACCGGTCTCAGTATTTGTTTATAGATTAGGAGTTTATTATTTATGGATAGAGAGGAATGTCTTCCCATTAACCAATACATTCTTGTAGCGGAGGCCTAGTTCTTCTCTTTTCTTCTTCAAACGTAATATAAACGTAAAACTTATTTCGGAACACACAAATATACCAATATTTTGTCAATTTTGAGAAAAAAATGAATCGTATTATTATTTTTATTAAAATTTAATTATTATTAGGATTGAAAATATGATTGAAACGTCAAATGTTGGTAGTTTAGATTACTTTCCTAGATGGCGTAGTTACCCTACCGGACAAACAGTGTAACTTGTCCTAGACTTTTATACAGATAGATATTTATTATACCTCTTTCAATTATCTTAGTAACAGAGATTCTGTAATTCAGCAAAAAATACTACCAAGATGATGATTTAATTTTTTTATTATTATAAATAAAGACATTTATTGTACTCTCTTCAACTGTCATGACTTTTTAGGCGATTACTTACTCGCCATTTATAGAAAACGTATTATTTCCATTAAAAATGATATTCTATCATATTGGATGTAGATGTCGATTCGGGTCAAGATATTTTTCACTACACACATTTTCAAGAAAAGTGCTATACCGCGACAAGGCCATCGTTTCAGGAAATACATTTCACCCGATTTCCCAAGAAACATGAAATATCTTGTGTTTGTCACTGAAAGATTCTATGACAGGAGCAAAGAACATCCTTTTGTATTATGTGGCAAACGAAACCTCTTTGTTTTGTTATTTACTGGATAGAAATAATATTGATTGGGGAGATGTCAATTTCATGTGCAACGTTGTCTGCAAGTACAACTGTATTTATTGTAAGAATTGTATTTATGTAGACAAATATTTCCACATCAATCATCTATTGTTTGGTCTATTATACAATGAACGGCTAAATTATGGAATATTATCATTATTTCGAGATGTCACCGGTGTAGGTGTAGTGACGTAATCGTTAATTTTTTTAAATAGAAATCGGTATAAAGCGAAACCTCATTTAAACGAGAATTTAATTCTCTATTTAACAACATTACATTTTTAACAGAAATATTTTTTTAAGGGTACAAAAAGATTTTTTTTAAATCTAAATTCAATTAAATTTTAACTAATGATTTAATTAATAATTTACTTTAAAGTAACCAAATTATGCATAATAATTATTTTAAATTAATTGTTCGAAATGCCATCCATCGGTTTCTTGACAATATGCGAATCTGCGGACACATTCGTGAAGTACATTGCGGATAACTTCTGGAGTAATTAGACTCATTTCATGCCTAATTCTATCTTTTAAGTCCTGTAAGTTTTGAGGTCTATTGACATAACTTTTGATTATATGTAACCCCACAGGAAAAAGTCTAGAGGTGTTAGATCTGGCGACCTTTGCTGGCCAGTCTATAAAACCTCGTCTTCCCATTCACCTCCTGGGAAAGAAATGATTTAAAAATTGACGTACTTCACGTGCGTAATGCGAAGGGGCTCCATCTTATTGAAACCAGATATTTTTACTAGGTAAATTTGGAATATTAGCATTTGGATACATGTTAGCAAGGACAGGTATAAGTTGATTTCCCAAAAAAGTTAAATAACGTTCCCCTGTTAGATTTTCTTCAAAGAAAAAAGGGCCAATGATTCTGTCATTAATGATCCCTGCTCATACATTTACTTTCTGAGGATATTGCCTGTGTGACTCAGTCATCCAATGTGTGTTTTCTTAACTCCAATATCTGCAATTTTGACGATTCACGGTACCATGTATAAAAAATGTGGCTTCATCGGAAAAAAAGGATTTGCTCCAACATATTCACCCATTTGTGTTGAACTACTGTGAGGATTGTCATGTACATTTAATAAAATATCAAGTTTCATATTGTCTTCAATTTTAGGATGCCCAGCGTTTGGAATATGTTTAACGTGCCCAGTTTCTCCAAATTTTCGGACCATTTTACTTACTTTTGATTGACTGATGGGTATATCGTGGATATTTTGCGTTGAATTAATTGCATATCTCTTTCTGTGTTCTTTTTTATCTCCGCATCCGCTAAGAATTAATATTTCTATGCGTTGTGTTTCGTTTAGGTGAGCCATAATTTAGTATTCAAACGTAAAAATTAGAATTGACAATTGATGACAATTCACAAAATCAAAACATTTACGTCAATAAATATTACAGTAACTATGTCACTAACACTTGCTTGAATTAACATTTAAAAAAAGTTTCAGTATTTATGAGATAACTTTTTGTGTCCATTATTATTTTTACTTATTTTTGCTTTTTCAAGTGTTTACTACAAAAAGTCATGGCAGGAACCGATGGATGGCATTTCGAACATTTAATTTAAAATAATTGTTATGGATAATCTGGTTACTTTAAAGTACATTATGAATTAAATCATTAATTAAGTTGTAATTTAGTTGAATTTAAATTTAAAAAAAATTGTTTTTGTACCCTTAAAAAATATTTTAGTTAAAAATGTAATGTCGTTAAATAAAGCATTAAATTCTCATTCAAATGAGGTGTCGCATTATACCAATATCTGAAATTATAATTTAAAAATGATTTCTGGCATATGACTCTCATGACTGGCTCTTTCGTAGTCTAATCTAGAGGTTCAATTTTCGATCACTTTTATATATATATTTGTCGTGTATATAGGCAATGACGCGGCAAATGTTGTCCTCCAAGTGGTTAATCGATTTATGCTTATCGATGTAGGCTAGCACCTTCACATATCTCTACATAAAATACTCTAGCAGTGTTAAATCGTACGATCTTGGAGGCCAATTCACGGTCCGAAACGGAAACTATGCAATTACCAAACGTTTTCTTTAATAAATTAATTGGGGAATGAGCTATGTGACATGTTGCGCCGTCATATTGAAACAACAGCTTTTCAACGTCATGGATGTTCAATGGGGGAATGAAAGAAACAGTAATCATGACTCTATAGCAGTCACAATTGACTGTAACATTATAGTCAGCATCGTTTTTGAAGAAGAACGGTCCAATGACTCCACCAGACCATAAAGCTTAGCTTAAACAGTCAGATTATCTTAACTTTAAATAGGGGCAGTTTTATTTGCTGACGTAGCTATTTAACCAAAAGTGAGCTTCATTGCTAAACAAAATTGGCCTATAAAAATCGGAATCAACGGTAATTTTGTTTTCATCCCACTCACCGAATCTACGAATCTACGCCCTAATAGGTAATGCCACCTTCAATTTTTGCATGACTTGGATTTTGTAAGCACGCAAAGCAAGATCGTTCCCCAAAATCTTCCATAAAGTTAATGGACAGGTATCCAACTGCTGCACGCGATAGCAGATAGACTGATTCGAGTCTACCTATATGCTACGCTCTATAGCAGCAACAACTTCTTCTGTTCGCACTCTTCAACATGTCTGTTCTAGTCTATTAATGCTGAAATTCCAAACCAAACTTAACATAAATTACTTGACAGCTGTCAAAATGGAAAAAGTGTTACAGGTTACATTTATATACCTCTATATATACATCCCCGATGTTATTTTTATCAAAAATTTTTACTCCCCAAAAAGGAGTGGCACCCTACGACACCGGGCCAACTTTGACGTAGAGAGTCAGTAGAACCTATAACTCTATTGTGATGCAAATCGTTGTAGGTTCAGAAAATTATATCGTTACGCTGTATTTTACCTTCCTTGATTAGATGATAAACAATCTGAGACTGTGTGTTTGTGTGGTTGGGATATTGACTGTCAAACCTATGGTTTCATTCTCCTAATCATGTTTGACTTTGATTTTTGACGATGATTAAAATAAAATCTATTAAAATCATGAATGTGCTGCTTGTGTGAGTCCATTTCAAAAGGTAAAAGAAATAATAAATTAGACTTACTCACAATCAATTTAATTTAACTAATCAGACGACCGGTTTCGCTTTCTACAATATGCAAAGCATCTTCAGGTCACGATACAAAGTTAAATAAATGCTGAAAATAATAAACCCATATTAGGGTGTTGTCTAATAAAGATAAAACAAAGATAGGTGATATAAATTATATAAATTACAGTAATTATGCCAATATTACATGTCTGTGGTTTTTCAAAATGAATAAAATGTTTAAGCAGACAAGGTAAGACCCACAAATTGGTAAATTAGTCTATTAAACTGTAATGAATTAATAAATAAACAAATAAATAAAACATTACTTACATGCCGGTACTCTATTAATTGATGGTTGAAAGAACATGGTTCAAACTATCTTGTATGTTGATTGGAGAACTCAAGTCAACTATTGTAATTGTTTAACAGTAAACGGGGAAGTTCTTGAGGAGACAGATTTTATCCAATGAAGTAGAGATAGGTAAATGTAATTGTTTGTTTGATGAAAGTAATGTTCTAGACCATTAAGTTCTTTAAAGTAATTTATATTTATTCTGGAGATATATTTATGAAATGTGTGTTATTTATTGAGATTTTTATTTTTGTTTTGGAAGGTGACAGTTGTGAGACAATGAATAAGAATATATGTACAAATTGTGTGAGTGTGCAATTATATCATCTTGTAATTATCAAATTTCTTTGATAAAGTTATGTTGCAATATATGGCAAATGGTTGTAAAGTCCAATATATAATGTTAAAAATTAAAATTGAGACACTTTAAGACACACAGAAAACACACAGAAAACACTTAAAAAACGGGGGGACGAAACAGACATTAAATTTAAAAAGGGATTTTAAAAGAACTACATCTCTTACTTGGAGACAATGAGTTTTTTATGTTATATATCAGATGTTAGAGGTAAATCACCAGTAATATCACCTCTAAAATCTATCTGATATATGACATAAAAAAAAAATTATTGTCTACAAGTAAGAGATGTAGTTCTTTTAAAATCCTTTCTTTTTAAAAGTCTGTTTCGTCCCCCCGTTTTTTAAGTGTTTTCTGTGTGTTTTCTGTGTGTCTTAAAGTTTCTCAATTTTAATTTTTAACTTTATATATTGAACTTTACAACCATTTGCCATATATTGTAACATAACTTTATCAAAGAAATTTGATAATTACAAGCTGATATAATTGCATACCCACACAATTTGTACATCTATTCTTATTCATTGTCTCACAACTGTCACCTTCCAAAACAAAAATAAAAATCTCAATAAATAACACACATTTCATAAATATATCTCCAGAATAAATATAAATAACTTTAAAGAACTTAATGGTATAGAACATTACTTTCATCAAACAAACAATTACATTTACCTATCTCTACTTCATTGGATAAAATCTGTCTCCTCAAGAACTTCCCCGTTTACTGTTAAACAATTACAATAGTTGACTTGAGTTCTCCAATCAACATACAAGATAGTTTGAACCATGTTCTTTCAACCATCAATTAATAGAGTACCGACATGTAAGTAATGTTTTATTTATTTGTTTATTTATTAATTCATTACAGTTTAATAGACTAATTTACCAATTTGTGGGTCTTACCTTGTCTGCTTAAACATTTTATTCGTTTTGAAAAACCACAGACATGTAATATTGGCATAATTACTGTAATTTATATAATTTATATCACCTATCTTTGTTTTATCTTTATTAGACAACACCTTAATATGGGTTTATTATTTTCAGCATTTATTTAACTTTGTATCGTGACCTGAAGATGCTTTGCATATTGTAGAAAGCGAAACCGGTCGTCTGATTAGTTAAATTAAATTGATTGTGAGTAAGTTTAATTTATTATTTCTTTTACCTTTTTAAAATCTATTAATATTTGAAATTTACATTATTAATATTTTACAATCTGAGACTGATCTGACTCGATTTGAAAAGTAGCAAAAGTATTTCCCAATTATTTTAAAATTTTAAAATGAAATCTAAAGTATTCTCTGCATGCCACTACGAATGAAAATTATTCAATTCAAAACTAGCTGAAATTAAACTTACATAGTGGTATCAAAAATAATAAACAAGAGGAAACCAAATTAAAATCAATCGACACTTATTTGGATCTACAAAACTTGCTGATTTTTCAATAACAAAATATGGTAAACTCACCTGCTGACGATAAAATTTGTTTTTAACTTTTTTCAATATATTTAGTAGATCGTCAACAAATTATATATATATATATATATATATATATATATATATATATATATATATATATATATATATATATATATATATATATATATTGATTTATAGTATCAGCAATCGGTCAGGAAATAAAACTCTATTTGTTCAGTCTCAATATTTCGTCACGATTTTGTGACTTCTTCAGGAGAAAACTGTAAATTTATTAGAATAATTAATGATTATATGTAAACAAAATGAATATTTTAATACTTACAATAAGAATGAAAATTTAAATTTTTTTGACATATCTAAATAAATGACATATTTGTTTGATTTTATTAAGGAGTTATGGTAACCGCAATATGTTATAGAGTGAATTCCCGTTGTACAATTTTCAGCGAGTAGGTTAAAATAAACAATTATTATTATGACAGTATTATTCATTCATTTTTATATATAATAAATATTTTGAATAATACTGTCATAATAATAATTGTTTATTTTAACCTACTCGCTGAAAATTGTACAACGGGAATTCACTCTATAACATATTGCGGTTACCATAACTCCTTAATAAAATCAAACAAATATGTCATTTATTTAGATATGTCAAAAAAATTTAAATTTTCATTCTTATAGTTGTAAGTATTAAAATATTCATTTTGTTTACATATAATCATTAATTATTCTAATAAATTTACAGTTTTCTCCTGAAGAAGTCACAAAATCGTGACGAAATATTGAGACTGAACAAATAGAGTTTTATTTCCTGACCGATTGCTGATACTATAAATCAATATTTAAAACAGTACGGTCGAAAAAATAATTTGAAATATATATATATATATATATATATATATATATATATATATATATACATATATATGCTAGAAAAGAAATGGCTATCAACCGTTTCTTAAATTACCACTCGACACACCCAATCAGATACAAACGTAACCTCGTACAAGCCCTCAGCCTTAGAGTACACACGTTAACACACCCTCTTTACAAAGAAGAATCTCTCTATCTACTAAAGTAGATTCTAATAGTTAACTTGTATCCCGCACCCATCATCGATAAATTTCTTTAAAACTATGAGCAGTCTATTACTGAAACACCCAACGGGCTAACATTGGCGTTTATTTCTAATAAAATACAGACAAATAATTCCCCATTCATCCCTAAACAAACCACAAAATATGCTTCGCTTCCGTACTTCCCACAAATCACGAACAAGCTTACCAAACTTTTCAAAAACTTACTTGTCAAAATAGCCTTACAAAACACCAGAGCCCTAGGAAAGTTATTTTCGAAGATTAAAACTCTATTGGCCCCTTTAGAACAAACTAATGTCGTATGTCATACACCCTATGCAGGGTGCAACTCCTGATACATTGGCCATACCAGTCGCTCTCTTTAAGGTCGACTAACTTCCCACAAAAGCGACATTAGGATTTCTAAACCGTCTTGTGCCCTTGCACAACATGCCATCTCAACCAAACACAGTATCGATTTCACTAATGTCAAAATACTGTGCAAACAATAAAATTATCATAAGCGATCCCTCCTTGAAATGTGCCAAATTCTAAAACATCCAACTTCCCTAAATAAAAGAATTAACATTGATAACTTGAGCCAGTTATATCACTATCTCATCATAAAGAATAAATAAAACCACCATACAGGACAAATAAGAACTTTCATATCCCTTATTCTTTTTAACTAATAGTCTAAATTGGTCCATTCGCTATCGAATAGAATATAAAAAAATTTAAATCCTTTGTTTAAAAACTATAAAAACCCTCAATAATCATACCTCACTGCATTCCAAAAAAAAACAAATGTACGAAGGCAAGTACATGTGGAACTATGACACTCAACACCGGACTGCAAAATAACCGAAAGCATCTAGTGTCGTTTGACACTTAAAAGCAATACATCCCAATGAAAATAAAAATCTATTAAATGAATGAAGCAGTGGACGACTTTCATTTACCAATAATTGACCCATCAAACCTTTGATTTCATTTATGTCTTCTTCAGGACTTCCGAGGTCTCAGTCTCTACACCGATCGCTAACCGATGCATTACTGCTACTGGGAACAGGACACCCGTCGATGGTGACCTGGTTTGAGTAGAGGTTGGCATGGGGTTAGCGTGGGGATTGGCACGGGGATTGGTGCAAACATTTTTGATAGTAGGATTTTGTTTGGCGGGTAGAGCGGACGATATTTTTTTTGTCAGAGGTCTACATGTCGAAGGTAACCGTATATCGTCTTTTTTTTATTGAAACAATTTGACCTTTTTTCAATTTCTATGGCTTCTTGGATAATTCTTGGTTTATAGAAGCGGATGGGCACTATAGTTTTTTACTTTTCAAAATCAATTTGGTGACTTGTATGAAGATGGTTTTAACCTAGAGCTGAAATTTAATGGGAAATGCGAACAGAAATGGAATGTTGATAAATTCTATTTTAGATTCTACGATTTGTTTGGCCTATATAGAATCGGGGGCACTCTGTACAAGGAATTTCATACACTTCGTGTTGTTCATTTGGAATGTTGTCTTTAATTGATCGGCAAGAGATGAGACTTTTTGTTGAGTGGTAAATATTGCCTTAATTCCTCTTTATTTAAGAATTTTATCGATTTTGTCAGTGACACCTTTGATGTAAGGAGAAAAATCTTTCGTAGACTAAAGAAGACATTAAAGAGGATGTCGAAAGCTCGATGCAATGACCATCAACGCGGTTCAATCTGGAAGACTGTTGAGTTTAATATTAATTCTTGCAATAGTAATAATCTTAGCTGTAGGTAAGATTAGTACTATTAAGTAAAGCGATAAGCGATAGAAACCCTGTAAAACATATTTTAATTTCATAAATAATACTTACTAAAAAAAATTTTATATTCTTCTAGCCGTACCTACTATCTGATAAAAAAGAATTTTTTAAGCCTCTTGTATAGTTACTCCGTATACATATTTACAGCTGGCAATGAAATATTCAAAAGCAATTTTCGTCTAAACATATTTTCCAGCCGTTTCTCATAAATTCGGTTTAATAAATTACGGAGAACAATGAAAGCATCAGAAAAACGAAACACGGGCTTTTACGGAACTTAACATTGGCTTATTTAATATCATTGCCATGGGCGCCAGGATCCGGGTACACAGGTGTAACAGCCGCTCTTAAGTCGACTAAATAAACAACTCGCTGAATTTATTATCTTTTAAGATCAGGAATTTTAAATAACTTAATTTTAGGACAAGTAGCTTAAACGAAGATTAAAATATTATCTAGAGGTTTGAATTCGTAGTTGATTTAATACTACCCTGAAACTATGTTTTTGTAGCACTTCAGCTTTTGCTACATATCAATAAATAGCTATTATTATATAACAAAATAACATTTATTTATCTTTATTTTTCTTTTAAAAAGAATAGTGATGCTCCAACCATAACTGCCAACAAGGAAAATGCACTGATTAAGATTCTATATATGCACAACTTAGCCGAAGATATAAGTAAAGAGATCGTAGCTTTCTAATGCCAAATTGAAGAATTATTAAAAAATAATAGAAAAACAGTTTTCTTTACAGTGATTACCAGTATTAACTTTAGTCCTTTAGTTTTCGCAAAATTAGTTTTCTGTCTAGGTGAAATCCTAATTTTTAAAGCGAAGTTTCTGTACTGGCATTGTATTACTTTCTCTACAGTAATGTGCTAAAGCGGGCATTACCGAAGTAGCGACACAACACGGCGTCACGCCCAGAAAAACAAAAACAAATTTATTCGCTTCATACCTAAAGAATGTATATCAAAATCAAGAAATGGAAGATAATCATCAAACCTAAAACAATGATTATGAAAAATACTTACCACAATGTAAAAAATACTGGTCGAAGAATAATAAAGCCTACTACTCCTAAAGAAGTAATTAAAGTAATCAAAAACAATATCAATCACAAAAAAGCTTCAGAATTTGACTTAATATCAGGAGAAATACTAAAACAATTACCTGAGAAAACCACAGTAAAACACGCAAATCCTATATATGTTCATTATTTTGTCTACTATATTCTTATACTCTATAATCCTATTTAAAGATATGACCCCGGAAGACCGTAAAATATTTGGGAATCATACAAGACGACAAAATGGCATTTAGACACCATATACAAGAGGCATGTCGGAAGAGAGGCCCTTGACCCTTAATAATATAATGCCGAATATAGGAACAAGATCCATAGACCAGGTAATGGCCTATAAATACCTAGGTCATGAGATTCGCATAGGAAAAGATAACTAAACCGTTGAGCTTCTCCGTCGTATAAGACTGACTTGGGCAGCCTTCGGCAAGCTGAACCATATTTTCAAATCGTCTGATATACCAATATGCCTTAAAAGAAAAACGTTTAATCAGTGTATTTTGCCAGTGTTAACTTAGGGTGCGGAAACGTTGACCATGACAAGGAAAACAGTTCAAAAGATCCGTGTGTGTCAAAGGGTGATGGAGCGTGCTATGTTGGGCGTTTCACTACGAGACAAGATCCCAAATCGCCAGCTACGACAAAGAACAGGAGTGGCTGATGCAGTAGAGAGAGTAGCAACACTGAAATGGAACTGGGCAGGTCACGTGGCTCGAATGACAGATAATATATGGACAAAGCGGATACTGGAATGGAGACCAAGAAATGATGCCTACCGAAGCAGAGGTCGTCCACCAACACGTTGGACTGACGATCTAAAACGTTGTCATAGGAATTGGATGCAAGAGGCACAAGATCGAAATAGATGGAAAATTATGAGGGAGATCTATGTCCAGCAGTGGATAAGCGAAGATTGAATGATGATAGGAGACCCCGAGTCACACAAAAGATCAGTTATCCTGCAGTCAATTATGTCCATCTTACTATCTGGAGCCTGGAGTGTGGTATAAGATCCTCAACAAAGCGAAATATAAAGACATTCTTCTTAGAACACAGAGTTGCGTACACAGAGGTAGGAGGTCAGCTACGGTGAGGCGTAGTCGTCCGAATCCAACACACCTGGAATACCTTCACTGAGGTTTTTATGTACCAATAACGTGGAAAATACCTGAATTAATCATGATTCTCATGACTCTCGAGACATTGACATTATTGAATTTTGTCAAACGTAAGTACAAGTCAATGAAACAGAGATTACAAGCTCTGGAAAGATTGGACAAAGGAGAATGCGTACAAAGTATTTGCATGGATTTAAACGTGAGCAAAAGTACAGTTAAAGACTAGAGGCGCAATAGAAAAACTATCGAAGGCTTTTGTATACAAATTGAAACGGAAAAATTCTACAAAAGCGTTGCATACTAAGAAAAGCAAAACACGAATTAGTGCGAATTAGAACGAAGACGAGGAATACCGTTAAGTGGACCAGTAAACCAATAAAGTGGACCCTAAAAGAAAAGGCTATGATCTTGCATTCAAAGCTTCGACCAGAAGAAACGTTCTCGGTCAGTCTGGGGGATGGCTCTCCCGATAAAAAAAGAGACACAGAGTCCATTTTATTGGAGTTTGTGGTGAGCAGCTGTCAGTAGAATCAACAGCGGCCACCAATTGTTAATCAAAGTTTTAAAAAATCATTGGTGATCAAAACTTGAGACCAGAGCAAATATATAACATCGACGAAAATGGGTTAAATTTGAAACTTCTGCCAGGAAAACCTTTGCCCCCCGTAAGAAACTTCTGATGCATGGTTTACAGTCAGCAAAGAAAGAATAACGGTCGCCTTGTGTTCAAATGCTTCGGGGATCTACAAGATAACCCTATTTGTTATTGGCACAGCAGCAAAACCCAGCGCGTTTAAGACCATAAACATAAAAACTCTTCCAGTGTATTATCGATCGCAGAAATCAGCATGGATGGACACATATTTGTTCAGAGAATGGTTTGAGTGCAAATTTGTTCTAAAAGTAAAAAAACATTTAACAAAACCAAAACTGCCCATCAAAGCACTTCTACTTCTTGATAACGGGCCTTCCCACCAGGAAGGCTTTCAGTGTGACTATGGAAAAGAAATTAAACTGCTGTTGCTGCCACCCAATGTAACCAGTCTTCAATAGCCAATGGACCAAGGGGTCATTGAGTGCTTGAAGAGAAAGTATCCCCGAAAACTGCTTTCTGGGAGTTTTTTTCAAACTAGAGGCTGAGCTGATGACAACTTAAATCTCTTAAAAGTGCTGAAGTCAGTTTATATAAAGGATGTTGTGTAGCGGCCAAGTCATACGACGAAATTCCGTCGTTAATGTTTGTAAAGTCTTGGATAAAACTTTGGCCAAATATAGAAGATAAGATTGACCCAGCAAACACAACAGCAGATGAGTTAAAGAACATTCTTGTTAACGAACCTGATGACAATGCAGCTCTATTACACGACTTTCAGCAACTGCCGAACTGTGGTCCCATTGTTAAAGATGTCGAAATCGCCGAGTGTGCCATTCGCTATATGACGACGCAGATGCTGCTGAGAGTAAGGAAGAAGATGAAGGAAATAAAATGAACCACGCTGAAAGCAAAACAGCTTTGGAACTGGCAGCTACCTACATCAAACAACAAAAAGAAGCAACTGCCATCGATGTAATGTTATTTAAAAGTGGCATAACTTTGCACAAAAAAAATTATTGGAAATGAAAAAAAAAAAATAACTGATTCTTTTTAAGTGTTAGAGAAGCTAAACCACCAATGTACAGTAATATTTTAAAATTTTATTAGAACTAGAGTTCTGTAAGTATTGTTTTGTAGTATTTTTGTAAACTTCTGTCTGTTCATATGTGTTAAATATATGTCAGAGTATTTCTCTGTGTTGTATTCTACTTAATGTGCAAGTGTTTTATTTTTGCTAGATCCTTACAAACAATAAATGAGCATTTTTTAGATAGGCATCGGTTAGTTCGGCCACATTTAAGTTCGGCCTAGGGTCCAGTCCCAAGGTGGCCGAAGTTAGGGTGGTCTACTGTATTAGTTTACAAACAAATGCTCAAACCAGTATGATCCTTTATTCTACAGAGGATTGTTCCTTTAACAAATAAAAGAAATTTAATAATTTTCACTTAATTTAGGTTACTTATCTTTTTCTATTTTCAGATTTCTATAATAAATTTTATTACGAAAACAAAACTTCTTGAATAATTGCATTAATGACTGCTATATTAAAAAGGGCTATATTCCACATCCCCGATAAACTGATAAGATTGGTTAAGGCTACAATGCATAGCGTTGTTTGCAAAGTCGAAATACAGAGCGAACAATTACAGGCATTTGAAACGCATGTTGGTCTGCGACAGGGAGATGCGCTGGCGTGTCTCTTTTTCAACATAGCTTTGGAAAAGGCGGTCAGGGATGCCCAAATAGACAGCAGAGGAAACATTTTTAATAAATCATCCTAAATTTTGGCATATGCAGATGATGTTGATCTAGTTGCCCGCACAACACGCAAGCTAGAAGAAATGTATACCACCTTGTCAAACGCCTCAAAAAATATGGACCTGCAAGTAAATGAAAATAAAACTAAGATAATGGCATTAACACCCAACAATAAAGCCAGAAACATCGGCCACCAATTCACGGTTGATAATTCTACCTTTGAAGTGGTGGACAAATTCACATACTTAGGCTCCCTGATCACCAAGGAGAACGTCATGACGGAAGAAATCAAGCGAAGAATAATCCTAGCAAACAAATACTATTTTGGACTGAGTAGACATATGAGAAGCAGAAACTTAAGCCAAAAAAACAAAAATAACCATATACAAAACCCTTATACAACCAGTGTTGACATATGGGTCGGAGACATGGACCATTTCTAAGGCAGATGAAAATCTCCTGCTTATATTTGAACGAAGGATCCTAAGAAAAATATTCTGTGGCATCTGTGAAAATGGTGTTTGGAGAAGGAGGTACAACTACGAGATATATCACAGATATAAACATATATTTGGTGGTAAAGACGTAGTATCCTTTATAAAAATAGGAAGACTAAGATGGGCAGGACATCTGGCAAGATCACAGCAGAACAACCCTCCTAGAAGAACCTTTATGTCACAACTTGTGTGAAGTAGAAGTAGGGGTAGGCCAAAACTCAGATGGAGGGATGATGTAGATGAGGATGGTAGACAAATATGCGCAGCAAACAGCAACAATTGGCAATGGATAGAACTGACTGGCGTAATAGACTTGGGAAGGTCGAGGCTCTTTTATAGGGCTATAGTACCAATGATGATGATATTAAAAAGGGACTAAAGTATTAGTCTGTGTTTTCTAGATATTTATTTATCTTGATTCTAATTTATTTTAGTTTTTTTTTCTGTAAATATGATTTTTCAGGGCCCGATGAAATAGTGTTAATGGTGATTTAAACTATTGATTTTTAAAATGATTAACTATATACGTGTATTTTATAATATATATTCATTATAATATAACAATCATTGAGAATGAAAATATATGAAGGTAAATTCAAAATAATATTTATTGTAGCGATGAAAATTACCATATTTCCTTGGTTTGAATAAATTTAAGCCACATAAGCATCTGGAAATCATTCTGGAATACTAAATAAGGGATTTTAAAAATGTATTAAAACTACATTTCCCGCTTGTTTATTTGAACAAGTAAACGATGGTTTCACACAGAGATAGATATGTAAATTTAAAATATGCTAAACTACGATTCTTTAGTGCATGTTATCTATGTCCAACATTATCCATACAACAAAGGATTGGAAAAATGCGTCTTTTTCAGATAAATATATTTAACAATAAAAAGACCATGTATGTGATGTTCGAAGGGACAAATGCCTAATCCCTGGAATGAAACAGAAAAAGGAAGAAAAATTTTCAACTACTAGTAAAATAATATATTTCCACAAGGAAAAATAAATTACTGTAGTGGGCTGTATACCATGAACCACAACAGTTTTATATAAAAATCCTTTATAAAAAGTATATAATTAAAAAGTTTTCGGACTAAAAAGTCCATCAACAGTGAATTCTACAAAGACGTTAATAACGACGTCATTCTTGTAACCGTACTTTTTCTATACTTTCGTTACAGTAACATTGCTAATATCTAACTCTCTAGCAACACGTCTACTTGAACGTATTGAATCTACCTCGATTGTTGCACAAATTTGTGTATCCCGGTATTCTCTTCCCTCAACTTTTTTTGGTGACACTTCTTAATCGTGACATTCTCTGCAATTTTTGACGCAGTAACAACTCTCAAAATTTTTAACAATGTTATGAACTGTCTGAACTGGACAAAAACACAGAAAGTGAATCTACTCACTGTTGACCAGAATTACCACTATAAAATAATTTCATTATTTGTACCTTTTCTGCAGGCGTATAGACATGCTGTTTACAAAAATAAATTAAAAATTTACGCTCTTATTGCTTTAAACAACCACTGTATAATGACAAATTATTGGCGACGGGGCATCGGAGGTTCGTGGAAAGTCGACGGCGTGCAGTGTTGCCATTTATAGTGTGTATATCTAATTTAAAACTTAACATACTGTATATATATTATATATGTCAACATTATGTTTAACAAATGGAGAAATTCCAATAACTCCAATTTCCTATTGGCTTCATTAATCGTCAAATATTTGCTCAGATTACATCTTCATGTGTAAAACTGCACTGTAAAGTAGTTCCTTTGAACTATTTGGGTCTCTTTAAACATTAGCAAACGATAATATCTTCAATCAATTCGGTTTGTAGCGAATGGAAATTTCTATTCGTTATAAAGTGGTGCATCCATTTCAAAAACTATTATCGTAATTGAAAACGATTCTCGAAAATCAATTCGTGTTTTGGAGATGGATGTATAAAGACCAGATTCTGCTAAAATAGAAAAACATATTGGTTTATTCTGAACGGGTTTCGATTCGTGTACAAAGTGCGATGAGCCAAATTCACTCAGGTATTGATAACGGAAGTAAACTCACCAAAAATGAAACAAAAACATTACTATTTGATTAAATTTAAAATTTTAAAACGAAATACTCTAAAAAAAGGTTTAATGTCAGTGTATACATCTCGTCAATCATAAAAATTCATTTTTGGTAGATTTTTTTACTTTTGTATTACTCTTTTTACTTAATTAATTTGTGTTGATTTAATTTTTTTAGTATCTAAGGGACATATATTTGTTCTTAGCTCTCTACCATCTTTCATACAACAGCCAAGAAATACATGATAATATCAACAGACAAAACCAAATGTATGACAATATCTAAATTCCCACTACGATGTAAAATCGGAATTGATGGGAAAATAATAAAGCAACAAGCAAGGTTTAGATACCTGGGAATAGATATAACTGGTTACGAAGATGTTGAAGAAGAAGTAACACAACAAAGCTTAAAAGTAAGTAAAGCGGCAGGATATCTTAATGACACAATCTGAAAGAAGAAACACCTAAAACAAGACACAAAAACAAGAATCTATAAAGCAGCACATAGACCTATATTAACATACACGGCGGAGACAAGACATGACACATCTAAAATAAGACGACTACTAGAAACAACAGAGATAAAAATACACCGACAAATATCAGGAAAATGTCTGTTGGATACGGAGAGAAGCGAAAACATAAGAAGAGCATGCAATAAAGAAGACATAAATGGATGGGTGACAAAACGGAAAAAGGAGTGGAACGAACACATTAGTAGAATGGCAGAGGATAGGATAATATGAATAGCACGAGATAAGTCACCAAATGGACGAAGAAGTATTGGCAGACTAAGAAAAAGATGGTGCGATAATTTAAACAACTTAGTAGGCTAATATTAAAGAAGAAACAGGCTTAAAGCCTACATACAAGAAGGAAGAAGAATAGGAAGATTTGAAATCGCTTATAACATGAAAACAACTGTTAACTTAACAGAAAAATAACGGGAGGCCCTTTTTGTTTACAATAATCCAAAAAAATGTGTTTCAGTGCAAAAAAGGTGATTTTTGGAATTTGTTATAATATAATAAAAACATTTTTAAATGACAAGAGACAATCGTAGTTCACTACGATTGTTGCACGAAACCGTATTTCTGTTGAGAAATTTCTGCCCAAAAATCTCGCCCAGCACCCTTCTGATTTGTTAAAAGTGGACATTTTTAAACGGAAATCCTCAAAGAAACCAAATCAGAAACATTTTTCCTACGAGGGCGGCCTCACAACATGGACTATTACGAAAGAGCGTAAGAAAATTAAACTATGTAAGAAAGAAAAGCAGTGGATAAGTAGACAAGATTTAATACTAGATATTGTGTATTAACGAAGTTTTAAGCCTCAAATATATGCTGGATTAAAAATAAATTAACAATCAATATTCCACATTCAACCAAACTTATAATCCTAAATTCATTGAAATAATCTGGCTTGAATCTGTAAGTGTATTATGTGTGTGTGTGTGTTTGTGCATTATTGGCTTCGGAGTCTCTGTCCATTCGCCATCTTACCTTTATGGGATTATTTTGTATTTTTTATTCGGAAGCTCTAGAGGAGTGCTCCTTGCTTTCTTCTCGTTTGTTATACAATCATAGTCCTGCTCTAATTTTACAAAGAAATATTTCCTATATATCTAATTTTACAATTTTTTTTTTCTTTTTATCTTATGTAATTTGGGATATTAGACTAGGATACAATGACGCTCAGGGGTCAATCAGAGCATTTAGACGAGACGGGTGGACCTCGGATAGACTTAGGGCTTTGCACGAAGGGAAAAAAACATAGGCTATAAACTTAATCTAATACATAAAATATGTTTATACAAAATTTGATAAATATTACAATCTTCTGAACTTAATAATTGGGTTAGGTTATATGGTTTGGTGATTTTGGGTATTTTGGTTATTTCTTCACTTAATACTTTTACTTCATTACTTATTTTAGAACAGCCTAATACCATGTGCTCTGTTGTACCTTCTTCTCCGCATGGACAATTAGGAGAATCACTTAATTTTATTTTATATTTTTACTGCGGAGTTAAAACATGGTTGAACCTTAATCTGCACAATTCAGAGAAAAACCGCTTACTTCCCGACAGTCTTGAGAACCAAGATGGCTAGGAGGCTCGGTAACTATGTTTTTATAAAATTTTCTTTTTGGACTGCTTCTATACATTTCTCTCCATTCTGTTAGTAATATGGGTTTTACGTGGCAAGCAATTTCATTGTGAGGACATTTATACTTTAAATATTCTCCTGTTCTACTTCCTATTTTAGCTTCGTCTACTTCTTCATTTTCTCTTATTCCACAATGCCCTTTAATCCAAACAAGTGATACATTAATCTTTTGAGATTGTAGTTTATGAAGTTTAGTAATTATTTTGGTAAAATATAATTACTATTGATCTGGTGGATAATTTTTATTTTGATAACAGCATTTTTACTATCTGAACAAATTGCAAATGATTCTACTGTAACTTTCATATTACTTATATATTGAAGAGCTTCTAATATGGCGATTAATTCTGCCGTATATATTGTTAGTTTTTCATTTAATTTATAAGATTTTTTAATGTTATTATGTGAATCAAACATAGCGCAACCTACTTTATTGTTACTCTTTGATGCATCGGTGAATATATAGCGACATCTGGGAAGATACTTTTCTAAATCTTGCTTAAATATGTATTGTCTAATTCTTGGGTAAATATTTATACTATATAATGGATCTATATCTGAAGAGTGTATTTCTTCTATTACGTTATAAATTGCATAATATGACTCTGTTAATAGTTAAACTTTTTTTCGACTTCCAATAACTGTGGGTAAGATCCGATGTCCACAGTATATTAATTTTTTGGACCAAGTCGCTTTTTTTGGAGCTTAATTTAGCTATAAAATTGGAAGCTAAAATCTTTCGGCGATATTTTAGTGGAGTTTCCGCTACTTCTCCAAATAAACAATCAATTGGTGTACCTTTTAAAGCCCCTAGACATAGTCTTAGACACTTATTTACTACGTGGTCTATTTTTCATGTTGACTTTTTGAAGCTTGGTCGTAGAAGAAACAACCATAATCCACTATTATGTAGGATTTGTACAGAAGGATTGCTACATTTGGATCTGATCCCCATTTTGTTCCACAGACTGACCGTAAGATGTTAATTCCTTTTTCTGTTTTCTTGATTAGATAATCTATGTGATTTTTCCATGTCATTTTTTTATCTAGATGCATTCCTAGGTATTTTACTGATGCACGTACGCTATACTTTGTTGTATCCAATGTTACTTCGGTTGGTATGTTTTTTCTTTTTCTCGTGAAAATGCAAACTTCTGTTTTTTTCTGAAAATTTTCAGACCATTTTCATTACACCATTTATTGAGGTTCTTATAAGCTATATTTAATTTTTTGCACCCTTCTTCAATATATTGACATGGTGAATATATACAAATATCATCGGCAAATTGTAGTATAGAAATGGTCTCAGATTTAATTTTACATTCCAGATCTGCTGTATATATTAAGTATAGTACAGGGCTTAGTATACTTCCTTGTGGTAACCCAATATTGGTCGTTTTAGGGCCCAATATTTCATCATTTATATTTATTGAAACTGTTCTATCGGAATATAGTAATCTGATACGTGAGGTCAAGTGTAAGTGTATTATATTAGTTGTAGCCAGATGTAAATTACGTGTTTAAAAAGAAACAAAGAAATAACCCCTTTATTAAATCCTTTGTTAAAGCTAGAGCGATGTTGATGTATACCTACATTTCCTCGAAGAGATTGTTAACCAACATTAACTGTAAAAAGGTGATAACCGCCCTTACAGATAGTAAATTACCCTTCGTCATGCATACATAAAAGTCGTTTCGATTTTTTGCTTGTTTCCATTTATTTGTTTACGACGTAGCAGTCACGCAAGTGGTTAAGCTGCAGAAGCATCACAATTTAATGAAAGTTTTGGATCGTTCCCTTTTTGGCGTAACAGGTATTTTTAATACATGAACTAGATGAGGAAAGTTATGATTTATGGGGGTGTGTTTGGATGTTTTGGGTTTAAATTAGGAAAGTTAAGTTGCCAACGTCTCCTTATTTTAATAATTTATTTTTTCTTAGTCTTGAGCCAGACGGTAGATATTTGCATAAAGTTTAGAAATTGTTGAATCGTTTGTTCATTTAAGTCTCACAAAAAACTTACACTTTTTGTAAAGTACGAGTGGACCAAAAGTCAGTTAACCGTTTTGTATATTAATAAAAACAAAAATAACTGGAATAAAAAAAATAAGTACGTACAAAAAATTGCATCCTTTACATTTTATGTTCAAATTGTATAAACCACCTTCTTCAATACATTTGTGGCAACGCTTATACACAGTGAATCAAGTCTTTCTACAGAATTCCAAGTTGGCACACACAACTTTAAATTCTTCTGCAATCCTGTCTTTTAAGTGCTGCATATCCCGTATTATGGTGGCAAAAACTTTATTTTTAAGTACTCATCAAAGGCAAAATCACGGGGCGTCAAATCTGGCGAACGCGCGTGTCATTCAATTGTGCTTCTTCTCCCTATCTATTCAATCATCTCGACTCCAAGAACTGTTTACGATACAGATGCTGTATTGCAAGAAGAGAGCTGAGCGAGTCGGTGAGAAACAGAGGTTTTAAAATTTTTCGAGAGGTTTGCATGTTTTAGGGCACGGTACAAAGCAAAAAGTTTAGCGGTGAAAACACCTAAGCTAGGCGGTAGTTTAAATTTGAAAGTAGAAGTTGGAGTAATAAATGCACAACCAATGCCATTATTAGATTTAAAGGCATCGGTAAAGATGTTTGAGCAGTTCTCTCGTTCAAGAATCTCGTTCAAGAATCTCGTTTAGTTTGTTTTTGATTAGTATTGCATTGAATTGTTATTGCATTTTTTGGAGAACTCTTTAAGAGAGGTGTTGCAATTTGGGATGCTTATTAACCAAGGAGTCGGATGTTGGATGTAACAGTGAAATACATCTAGGATTGTTATGTCAAAATTATTCAGAATTGATCTTATTCGGGTGTAATTCCAGTACGAGATTTATTAAAGAGAAAGTCAAGATTATTTGTAGAAAAAGTATTTGTAACTAACTGACTTTGTCACAAAAGTTGACCACCCTTATATTCTACGAGAACAAATAAAAAAATAAAACTTTTATAGTAAGATAATCAATATTTCAATTAACTAAAAAAATAATTACGAAACTAAAATTATAACCACATACAGATAATAATGTTAATAATGCGTAGATATTTATAAAATTGAAGATCGTATTAGCCATTATTTTAGAAAACTGTGTTATGAAGTGTCAAATTTATTATTTTCTTAGCCTAACCATTGAAAAAATACATTGACCTTAACATTTTTACACCGCAATTCAAAATAATACAAACAATTTTAGCACATAATGTTTGGAACCGATTATAATTTTTGACGAAACCCTACGCTTTTATACAAAGAAATTTTAAATAAAGCAATATTCTGAATAAATAAACTTCGATTATTAATAGTCTTTCAAAACATACTGTTCGTTGTTATTTTTGATTAAATTATATAATATAAACGTTGAGTCATAATTACCGAAACGAAAGTCTTTTATTTGGATTTATTTTAATATGCTTAAAGAGAAAGAATTTGCTTGTTTTGAAACAAAATAATGAAGGGATTATGATGATACATGATCTGTTTGTAAATAAATCAGGTACAAATGGATGCAACATCTATATTTTTAAGATACGGAGTTCTTAAATAAATTTACGGAAACTGGTTTAATCACTGAAAGAAGAGAAGTGTAGCTATTGAATATTAATACTTAATTACTTTAATATTTTTTGATATATTTTTTTATTTTTCAACGTGGCTCCAGTAATTTGTCGTTCCATCGATTTCGTGGCCTTCTTACTGATCGTCTTCCTATTGAGGAACCGTCTCTTGCCGTCTTACTACTCTATTTGTATTCGGCTTATATGATCGTTCCATTCTACTCTTCTATTTCTTATCCAGTTCTTGACGTTTTCCACCTTGCATCTACGTCGTATATCTGTACTTCTAGCTCTGTCCCATAGTATCTTGCCATTAATTTTTTTTTAAGTGTTTTTATCTCTGCTATAACATCCTTTTTGTCCTCTCTGTGTTAGGTTGTGTTTCTGCCGCGTATATCATTATTATTATTATATAATTTCTTCTATTATCTGACCTTCCAGCTCCAATTTACACCTTAGTAAATTTGTTGTTTTAACCATACATTTCGTCGTTTACATTGTAAATCTTCTTTACTTTGAGGGAGTAATATTGCGTCGTCTGCATAGCAGATTATTTTAAGTTGTTTTTCTCCCATATGGCATCCTTTTTTAGTTCTTACTTTTTTGATAATTTCATCCATAATCAGGTAAAACAATAAAGGACTCAAGGAATATCCCTGTCTTATTTCATTGCCAGCTTTAATAGGGTCGGTTAGTTCTTCTTCTACTTTTACTTTTATTGTGTTATTTTGGTAGATATTTTTGATCGTTGTGATTATTCCTAGAGGTATCTTTCTTACGTAGTGAATAACGTCCTTTAATTTAACCCGGTCAAATGCCTTCTTAAGGTCCACGAAACATAGATATGTCGGTTTGTTGTATTCTAATGATTTCTCTTGCACTTGCCTCATTATAAATATAGCATCAGTGCATGATTTTCCCGACCTAAAACCTTGTTGTTCTTCTGCTAGTGTTATAATTTCCTTCCGTTTATCTTTTATCACTTTGGTTGTTAATTTAAGTGTTGTAAATAAAGTTAAGTTAAATAAGTGTTGTTAATAAATTAATTCTTCTGTAATTTTCTGGGTCCGATTTGTCTCCCTATTTGAAAAGAAATATTAGGATGCTTGATCTCCATTCCTGAGGAATTCTGTTTTGTTCCATTATTTTTTTGGATTAGTTTTAATAGTTGTTTGATCAGATCTGGTCCTCTGTACTTTAGAAGTTCGTTCGGTATTCTGTTCTCTCCTGGTGATTTTCTACTTTTTGATTGTCTTTAATGCTTCCTTTACCTCTTCCTTTCTTTGTTTGTCATCACCTCTGGTGTTGGTGGTTCATTATCGTCACCTTTAGCAAAAAGGAATCGAAAGTAGTCTGTCTATGTTTCTTTCTGAATGTGTTTTATTTTTGTTAGTTCGTTTATCACTTTTCTTTTTCCTCTAATCATTCTCCATATTTTTTTTTGTTCCGTAGAAGTCGGGTTCCATCTGTTTTGAAAACCTCTGTCAGTGTTCCCTTTTTGTCTAACTAAAGTATTCGTTTCATTTCTGATTCGTTTATAGTGGTTATATGCTTGTTGTGTTTGTAGTGTTCTATATTTTAAAAGGGCTTTCTTCTTGTCTTCACATTTTGTCTTTACTTTCTCTCTAAACCATTTATTTATTTAAAAGTTAAAGTTACGCCTACCATAAGGTTATGCCACTATCATTGCTTAATGCAGTGGCGCACCCAGGGGGGTTTTGGGGGTTAACCCCCCCCCCCCCAGGGCCCTATTTCGACACTGTTACTTACACATTTTAAGGACTCAAAATGGAGGTAGCATCATAAGAAAAATGTCGGGGTGACCAACCAAACCCCCCCCCCCCAGAAGCAAATTATGGGTGCGCTAGTGACTTAATGTAACAACTAAGTTTGATATAGAATATTAATTATTATATTGTTTATTATTATATTGTGTATTATATTATACTGTTTGCAATTTTTATTATGCAACTCCTAGAGATATCTGCAATACACTCAAGAGCAACAAGCGTGTTTTTATCATAGGATAGATGACATTCCAGTGAGTAATCTCCTTTAAAATGAAACTAAATCTAAGTCTACATTTTTTCTATGAAAGTTTTAAAATTATAGTTTATCTGAGGAGGACAGGTTAGATGAGTTCTTAAAGCATTTTTCCGAAAACTAAATCAAAATCAGGAGCTTTTTATATTAAACTAATTTCTTTTTGCTTGCTTAGCTTCCGTAACAGAGAGCTTGCCATATGTTAGATCCATTTGAAAGGTAGGAAAACGAATGTTGTAGTAAGAATGTCTTAAAAAAGTATTTTTAGGGATGTCTTATTAGGAAATGTTTTATTTAATTCATGTGATTGTTACACTTTTTGCATTTTGGAGGTTTACTATTTGAGAACAGATGAGAATTAGTGTATATAGTCATAGACGCGTGAAAATACTTTGACAGTTTATTAAATTAAGAATTTAAAATAAAAACTATTTAAGCTAATGGACATAGTAATTACAATGGTCGCCAAAAAAATAAACGAGGAAGTTTTTTAAGCAACTTAAAAGAGACGTAAAGAAGTTGGATCAGATGATATCCCTGGGGAAGTGTGGACATCTTTCATTTAGAAAGGTATCCATACTGAATTAAATATCGTCACGATCCCAGACACTAAACATGAAACCAATGTTTCAACTACAGCCTGGTACTAATTATAGAAATCGAAGTTGAAGATTCAGCAGGTGAATTTTAAGCTGGTTTATTAAATGTGTCTGTTTTCTATGAATTTCAGTCAGACCTTGAAATAAAATATCCACAGTGTAGGTAGCGGCATAATTTTGAATTTGATAAAGAAACGTTGGCAGTACCTATTCTAGATAATTAACCTCTGCTAAAATCCTGATAGTTTTCTTTGCATTCTGAAAATTGGAAGTCTGAATTTGTTGTAAAGTGGAATAAAGAAAAATATGTCATTTATAATGTTTCAAAGTTGACAACTCTTGAAAGCTGGCGAATAACAAATAATAAACTTAATAATGTTTTCTTTAATTGTAGGATGTCATCAGTCTCTTTGTTATCTAGATTATTATGTAAATTACTTGCAGATATAACCAAATTTTGTGTTTTATCGGAATTAAGTTTTAGTTTGTTTGCAGCAATCTATGTGCTAGATTTATTATAAAGTTCCCTCATAAGACATTTTTAAATCATCATTATTTTTTCCTGTATAACGTTTGCTGTATCATCTGCGAATTGTGCGGAGATACAAATTTAGGCAAATCGTTGATATAAATAATAAACAAAGGAGATTTTAAGACCGAACCTTTTGAGAGTTCATGTTTCACGGATAGAAAATCGGAGATATGACCTTTAGACACTACTGCCTAGTATCTGCGATATAGATAAGAAGTTATAAGCTTAAGAGGAATACCTCTGATTCCATAGTTATTTATTGCATCTCCATTTCTTGGATTTTCAACTCTGTATATAAATGAACTACTAGGTTCTCGTCAGTTTCAGGAAGGTTGGTTTATTACATAACTCCATGTTCCTACAATTGGAGTACTGGTTTATAAAAGCATCATCTACTTAGATGAAAACAATATTATTTTGCATCTATGAAAATTTTAGCAAAGCACAAGCTGAATACAGCCGCAAATGTCAACCACGAAACAAAATATTTCGGCTTGGCAGTGTCGGCATGTTTTTACAATGCATATGCTGCACGCCTCAAATATAAAGAGCGAAAGCTTTTAAAAAGTACATTTTGACTTCACTATGTTAAGAATTCTTCAATTTTCAATTTATATAAAACAAGAACGAGTAAAACAATTAATTAATTAACAATTAATTAAAATCAATTAGCAAAATGTAGTGTAAAACGCAAACAAAAGCCTTCGACAAGTCGCAAATAGAAATTACTATGCAATTGCCGCGTTCAAGCCCCTCGATTACCGTGCTCACAACATTGAATTGTGAGTTGCTTAAAATACGCCCACTCTGTAAATATTTTCCGAAAAATTTGTCACAATATTATCAATGCAACTACTGGACTGGGATGTGATTCTAATATAATCGTTTATAGTTACTTTTATACCAAAAGATGTTAATAGATTTTGAATATCAAAAGAAGAGTCAGCTTCAATCTTAAAATTTATATAAAAATCACCAAGTATGATCAGTTTGTCTTCTTTACTAAGCAAGGACGCTATGACATATTCAGAATTCACCAAAAACCATTTAAAGTCACCCTTGGCCGATCTGTATACAGTCAAATTATTTGTTTTTTTTTGAAGGTACATAAATTGCACAAGACTCTGAACTTTGCTCTACATATATTCATTTAGATTAAGAAAAGAATACATAAGATTTGCGTTTAAATAAATTGCAACTCCATCTTTCTTTTTTACCCTACAAAAGAAATTATACCCTAAAAAAGCTATTGAAAAGTCGAAGAGCTAATAGAAGAGATAGCTGAAAGCAAGGAAAATCCAGCCAGCAATAGATCGAGCAAGAGGACAAAGTCAGTTTTCGCTACTTTTAGACGTTTGGAAAGAACTAATCAGTCCTGATCTGATTAAAACTTGTCCCATAAGATAGTATCACAAACAATTGCAGAAAAAAAATTAAGATTAATAAAAAGCCAATTAAAAAAATGATGATCAATATATTTTTGCTCTAATAGTAACTTTCTTGGCTATAGGTGATTATCAAATACCACTACAATTTATTTACCATTAATAAACCAGTGCTAGGATAAGTAATATTTTTTAATTTGTAAAATTAAAAATAGTACTCACTTTTTCACAAAGAGATAAAATATTTGTAACTTCCTTGATCTATAACCCGTAAGCCAACCAAATGTTTTCACGAACTTTACAAAGTTAATAATCCATAGCACTTGTCTCCATTTTTAAAAACGATTTAATTGTTCCTGAGTTCGAAAAAAAAACTTGCCGGAACTTTGCGCGCCAAACCACGACGGATCGTCGCAGAAATACACCGGAGTCAAATGCGTCGAACTGAAGCGTCGGGACGCTACACAGGCGGGCGTCTTTACAGCAAGCAGGATAGACGTCGACTGAATCGAGAAGGTTAACGAGTTTTCATTCTGTTCATGCGATCATGATCAATTGATTAAATGATTATTTGCCTTCTAACTTATGGGTCGTTGGATTAGATTAATCAAGTTTGATTTTGGTAATTTTTTAATTATGGTGGTGTGTAAATAATCGGTGATGAACGTTATATTTCAATATACATAGTTTCATTAAAATCCTATAGTTTTTCTTCTCATATCCCTATGCTATTCTGGAAACTAATTGCCGTGCTCTTTTGTTCATTAAATTTTCGATTTTTTTAAGCAAAGCTTCTATACTGGCGTTGTATTTCACTTTTTTTCTCTACAGTGAAATGCTGAGGCGAAACTCACGGAACTAGCGCCACAAAACGGCGTCATCACGAGTAGCATCATAGAATAGCGGGTCATCACGTCGATTCTTTAGGTACTCTCGATCAATTCATTTCTATTCGTCATATATTTACTATAAGCAGGTTTAAATTAAAAACTATATAAAAATAACTAAAAATATACAGACAATAAATGAAAAGTGAAAATTTAAAGGATATCTGTCAATAAAAGATAGTAAAACAAACAGCAAAATAAAAGACCGATAATAAAATTCGATTCGTAACGATTTTCGAGTGTCAAAATTCATCATAAATGTCAAAAGTCATAAATGTCATCTAATCTTAATAACAACAATTTAAAATGGTCTGTTTAATAATCTCCATTCGCTTAGCTCGGGCATATTTTGACAGATTCATTGTCGGAAACCTATAACACAACAATTCCTATTTTTCAGTATTAATAGCTAAAGTATACTACTATCGCAGACTTCTTTCTTTGAAAAAAGAAAAATTATTTCAAATAATGGAAGTGTATACTAAACCCATCAAATTTTGGGTAGTATATATTTAAAAGATATATTTTAGTTGTTATAATTTAACATAACTATTTATTATATATGGTGCAAATAAATAAATATTGATTGTCGGTAATTTGTAAAGTTCTATTTTATATACTATTTAGTTTGTTTACTATTAATATTAGCTATAAGTACGTGTGCTTGGTTGTATAGTAAGTTCCAGCCACTTCGAGTCTGTCAAAAAGTAACTAACTTTGCAAAAAAATAATTACTAAATAATTAAAAGGCTGACGTCTGGCCTTAAGATAATTCGCCAACGCACTAAAGGTGCAAAGCATTATAAGAAGAAGAAATAAATTATAGTCAAGTTCAAGAAGAAATAAATCAAACCGTGAGTTTAATTTCCTGTTACATTTTTATATGGTTCTTGCCTATATGCAAACGTAATTTTTCCACATAAATTTCTTCAAAAATAATATAACTACTTTTTTAATTAACTTATATATACACAATTATATAGTATCGAACTTTTAAACAAAAATTAAAAAGGAATAACATAAAACTCCTTAAAATAAACTGTTACTAATTAAATAGTAATTTAAATGCATATTCAAACTTTCCAGCTTTCTCCTCTAGCATTATAAATTTTTAAAATTGATCCAACGCTTTAAATGATTTTAATTTGAATTGAGAATTTTTCATTTTATATCAATTTTAAATGATGCAATTAACTTTGGTGTTAAAGCGTTTTGTTTAATTATTAAAGGAGTAATAAATGGGGAGACTTTTATAATATTGTTAGTTGAAAAATAAGTTGAGTTAATATACATGTCTTCTCTCTACAGGGTGTTTTAGAAAAAGATTACACCCTCTTTAGGATAAGTAAAAAACTAAAAAACAATTGGGGTTTGTTAAGTAAAAATTTTTTGTAACGCCATCCCTTTTCAAGATAAGGGGCGCCAAAGAAAAAAATTTACACATTTTTTACGATTTTGCTGAAACTACTGACATTGTAATAAAATTGTATAAGAATTTACACAGGTAGTTAAAAAGTTCGTACCAAGTATTTTTAACATAACTCTTTTAAGGGTAGAATTATTAATCAAAATTCCAAGTGAACTCAAACATCAGACAATTTTACACCAAAAAGTTACTCGTGGTAAAACTTGAAACTGTGTACCGTTTTCGTAATATTTTGATTTGAATATTATGAAGTAATAACCGCTGCTGGTATAAAGTTACGATAAAGTTACTAATTAAAAAAAATCAAAAGAAGAAAATTAAAATAAAAGACTAAAAATAAAATTTACTTACAGCAAGTGTGCAAAATGTTCTCCGTTTTCACAAATACACAAGTCTATTTTTTTTTTATAAGAATCCAATAATTTTCTAAACGATTGGTGATCAGCCATAACGCCACTAAAGTGACGTTGAATTATCTCTTCCAATTCTTGACGTAAATTTATCTTTACATGATCTTTTTTCTTAAATGACCAAACTGTGTAGTCCAAAGGATTAAAATCGTATGACCAAGGAGTTCAATGAATCGGAGCTTCTATACCTCTATCCATTGATTTGGATAATGGTTATTCAACCAATCACGTCACCTATAAAAGTGCGGTGAAGCTCCATCATAAATAAAAAATAAAGATCTTTGCTTGTTTAGTGTTAAATCTTCTAATATCTCGAATAAGTGATTATTTAAAAAATTAAGGTACATATCAACATTTAAATTTCTAGGTAGAATATGATAACCTATTAATTTTTTACCTAAAGTTACTGCCCATACATTAACTTTAATTGAGTATGGGTAATATGAATCCAGAATATTTAACATCTCACCTGACAAGACGATGTACGGTGGACGCCTACGCAGAAATGTATGGCACCTTAAGAAGAAGAAGGGTAATATGATACCCTTTTGACTCATGGATTCTCATCACACCAAAAGTATGCATTTTGGTGTATAAGTATTTGTTTGCTTTGCAATAATCAGACTAACAATAACGAAAGTACGATATGGTGCCCTTTTTGACAATATTATTCTGTGTGTCTTTTTATCTTAACATATTTGCTACCCCCTCCGCCTTTCATTTAACATTTCAAACGTCAAAATCGAACCAATAAGAACGAAGATACGATATAGTGCCCTTTTGGCAATGTCTTTGTGTTTGTTTTTTATCTCAACGTATTTTCTATTCCCTCTTCTTTCGAACGAGACCTCTCACGTAACAATCCGACAAGCAATCGCGCTTTCGCCACAAAAAGAGATAAAATGAGCAGAATAGACCTTAACGATTTTAATCGTTTTCCCATAAAAAACAACATAAGGCACCTCCACCAAATAGCTAAGAACTATTGCTGCACTGTTACTCTCAAGCTAACTTTTGGATCTCGATTAAGTAAATTTAAAACAATGTTTTCTTTATTATTTGTTTGTGTTGTTCTTGGTCTACCAGAATTTGTTTTATTTGATCTCACATTTCCAGTTTCTGGACAACGTTATTCAACGGCTCTAAATGTTCTTTTATTTGGTAAAAAATTTTTAGGAAACTTTTCTTCATAAAGTCGAAGCGTAAAAGCTGCACTAGAGTTTCCTTAACACTAGCCTGTTATATAGTATAGGATTTTTCACCTAAGAAGACCGCTTTGCCATTAAATGCTGATAACTTTATTACTAGCGGACCAGATAAGCGGCGATATATTTTACACTACTTTTATGAATAACATTTTACTGCTCTGTTATTTCAATCAGCACTGCTCAACAAGTTATCGTTTATTGGTTTATAATTTTATTGCAATGTTAATTTTTTTAAATTTCATTTGACGTATCGTATAATGTAGGTTTATACTAGGTACCCAATAATTGAAGTTATGCATTTACAAGAACATTATTATTTGAAAAATAAGGAGTAAATACCATGTGTCATAATAATTGTAATCTCAGGAAAAAAGACACAGATAAGATTTTATACACACTTAAAAAATTTGTTAGTAATGTATTTCTTAAATCCACACAATCATTGAAAAATGATTCATGCTGTTTAAAATATCTTTCTGTTAACGACACTGTCATCGACAAAGTAGATCAAATTCAAATGTCATCATATTTCTCTTCTGTTTGTCGTTAAAAATTAATTGATGGTCGTGGGTTGTATTTTTGTGTTTTAATAATTTAACAAAATACATAATCAGCAAAAACCTTATTTAAAACATGCGAACGGTTTTGCAACCACAATCAATACAGTGTTTATGCTTGTTTAGCATTGGCTGTTAAATAATTTGTGTTCGATTGTTTCATCTGTTGTACAACCCTCGTCCTTTTTAGGGTGTAGTAGTTGTATATAAGTACCTATTTTTTATAGTAGTGTAGTGAAGCGGTACTTTAAAGCAACATGAGTAATTTGGAAGAAAATAAAATACAGTCGAAACGTAGAGTGTTATCTTCAGAAGAACGGCGTTTAGTTCTAAAAGTCGAAAGTTATTTCAATTTGGAAAAGAATAATATGGGTTCATTGACATCTGTTATGGCAGTTCAGAAACGGACATGCGATGCTTGCGGTATCTCAGATAGGACATTCAGAAGAATTAATAACATGAGTGAGGATGAAATAAATAAAGTAAGCAAGAGAAATTGCCAACATCAAAAAACTTTAGATTTGCACCAGTCAATTAAACTTGCAATTAAAATATTATATATAATATGTATAAAGCCAAATGTAACAGTTAATGCTGTGTTGCAAAAAATAAAAGACAAGGAACTGTGTGATATTAGTTTAACAAGTTTGTGGAGCGTGTTGAAACATTTAGGTTTTCGATATAAAAAGACAAATAATAGACAAGTATTGTGTGAACTCTCTAATGTTGTTTTAAAACGGTGGCATTTTTTAAGAAAATTCATGAACAATAAAATGTCTGATAGTCCAAGGCAAGTTGTATTTTTAGACGAAACTTGGATTTTCGCTAAAGGAAATATGTCAAAATCATTGGTAAACGCTACATTATACTTTATGCTGGAAATGATGAGGGTTTTATTCCTGACGCTAGTTTAATTTTTTCGTCCACAAAGAATACCATGGAAATATGGATGCAAATATTTTTGAAGAACGGTTTGAAGAAAATTTGTTAAAAAAATTGGAGCGACCATCTATAATAGTGTTGGATAATGCATCCTACCACTCAAGAGTAGAAGAGAGATTTCCTTCAAGCAGCTGGACAAAAGAAGAAATAAAATTGTGGTTGACAGAAAAGAAAATTTATCACAGTGACATATTTTTAAAAGTCGATTTACTTCAAAGGTGTGGAGAGCACAAAATTCAAAAAAAATTTGTTACTGACCAAAGGGCTCTTAAATATGGGCATGAGTTCTTCGACTTCTGCCCTACCATTCCCACTATAATACACTTGAGTCAGTTTGGGGTATAGCCAAAAATTTTTATGATAAACACTCATCCAAAACAAAAGATGACGCTAGCGTTCTTGGTTTATGGAAAGAATCGCTAGAACAAAGGCAGAACAATGGCAAAATTGTATTAGACATACGGAAGACATAATCGTTCAGTCTTTTCAAACCGAACGAGTTATAGATGAGGTCCGGCCTCTAATTATTCGGATAGACAATTCAGATAGTGACGACTCTGCTAGTGAAATATCAGACAGTGAATAGGACAAATCGTTTGCTAAAAAGAAGAAACAAAAAAGTGTTTCGGACTTTGTGGCGTGTTTAAGTTAAACGATAAAGTACCTTCGGTCTAATTACTGGACTTCATACTCTCAATAGCTTTGGTATTAATTACTGGACTACACATGTTTAAACCTTTTGTTTTGCTGAAAACTCGGAAGTGATTTAGTGTCAATTTGTTTCAAGGTTATATTTAATACAGTGTCTGCAGAAAGTAAAGTCTTGGATGTATTTTATTCAAATTTGGACATACCAGCAACTAGGCAAGTATTTTCCAATTTAACTGCATGCAAAACCATTCGTATAATTTTCACTCTACGCAAAATAGAGACTTATAGAGACCTTGATGAACATTTGATGTCGACAAATAATTTCGATTATTCGAAATATTCCGTCCCATTTCTTTTAACCGCCCTGTATATACATATTGTGTATATAATATTACAATATTCTACATATTGCAAAATCCAATATTACAATATTATACATATTGTAAAATCCAATATTATTCCTGAACATAAAATACAGGAAATTAAATATTTTTACTTTTCAAGCGATCGGAATTAAATATTAACATCCCACTGTTTGAAGCCCACTGATCATATCTTAATTACATATCGGCCTCCATAGGGTAAAAGGAGTTTATGTCGGTGTATTCAACATTTGGATGCATTTTAATTAACAATATCTAATTTTACAAATAACAAGGTCTCAAGAAAATTAAATAATTTGTGACTTTTCGTCATAACAATTAAGAAATGTCAACTTCCCGTGGCAAACTTGGAGAAAATCGAGATATACCTATTAGAACTTTATCATTACTTTATATTAGCATCGGTGATTACTTCATAATTTTTAAATCAAGATATTCCGAAAGCGGTACACAGTGTTGAGTTTTACTAAGAATACCTTTTAGGTGTAAAACTGTTCCCATGGAATTTTGATTGATAATTGTACCCTTTAAAAAGTTATGTTGGATAATACTTGGAACGAACCTTGTAACTAGCGCCCTCTATGAGTGTCAGATATAAAAATAAATTCGTTGGATGTGTCAGTATTCAAAACATATTGGTATAAAATTTCATTAGAATGTTACGAATAGTTTCGACAAAATCGTAACAAATGTGTAAGTTTTTTTCTTCAAAGCCCGTTATATTGAAAACGGATACCGTTACAAAAAATGTTTAGTAAACAAACGTTAATTATTTTTCAACTTTTCACTTATCCTAGAGATAGTGTTATCTTTTTTTGAAACACACTGTAGAGAGAAAGGATAATAAGGCAAAATAACTCAACTTATATTACAACTAACAATATAATAAAAGTCTTTCTTTTATAATATATTTTATTTATTCATTATCCATTTATGGATAAAATATTCACACCTGTGTGACACTAGCCTTAATGTTAAATGGCTTCGATAGAGTTTCTAGGATTCTAACTTTCGTCTAATTTATTTAGCAGCAAAATTTCTCAGCAGTTGAATTATATATTCAGCAACTTGTGGTGTTGTAAAGTCTTCCACAATTTAATCCAATTTACAAATTCGAATGATTTGCTACAATTTACAGAGCAAACCTGTATATTGATTTCCGTAAATTTCCATCAGACTAAGGGAAAGAATTTAAAAAACTCACACTACAACACATGAAATTATCTTTCATATATCAATAAATGAATAATTTGTTATTGTTTTGTATTTGAGAACGATTTTCGAAGTGGAAATCAAAACGTCAAAAATAAACTTATTTTTAACTTAAACTGTGATTTATTCTAAATAAAAATAGTAATTTTATTAAGATGCCACAGGAAAATAGCTTCAGAACAATATTATTTTGTGTTGCTACATTAATTATACCATTTTTAAGTTTTTCCAAGCAATCTTCGATGTTTTCGTTGTCTAATATTTCATCCTTAGCAATCTTCTCCAATATTCTGTTTCTGTATAACTATTCCGTGGATTCCGTACATAGTCTTTCGACTCTGGTTTTTGTTTCTCTTGGCGTAGCTCTCTTGGGTGTGAAGTATTTCATAATGATTTTCATTTTACATAATATTAGGATATGGGCGCTACATCTGCTGACGTCGATTATTTTTAATGGATGTATATCTCTATTGGTTATAACATGATCTATCATAGATCTTTGTCGTCTCAGCCTTTCACTATAGAGAAAAAAGTAAAATACAAATAAAATACAAGTATAGAAGCTTCGCTTCAAAAAGTGCGGAATAAAATTTCGTCGTATTTGGGGACAATAAACACAAACATAGAAACATACAAATAAAAATAAACTATTTTTATTAGAGAAGGATAGTGGTCACTCGAAACACTAAATTTAATACAGTAAACCAAGAAAGATATTAAAAGAAGAGTAACTAACAATTTTTATAGAGATGACTAACCTGGGACAAGGAAAAATACACAAGCATACATAAAGGGTAAGGGGAAAAAACAAACGATGTCCATTTTATAAGAATTTCAGGTAATCAACTCATTGTGTTGACAATATCCGGTCCCAAACACGTGCTAAATTGTATGGGAATAATACCAACGGTGTCCAAATAAGAAAGCATTAGAAAATACCCATACTGATTTAAAACAAACGTTGTCCGCGCGGTACTGGTAAACAACCGACGTAGTCCAACTAGTTGCATAGCAACGACAGTTAACAGGGCGTGACAATTTTACGTCATGTTTTGTTCTTTTCGTCTTTCGCGGTAGTTTATGTCAAGATGAGTTCGAGTAAAGAATATTTGTGTGACGATCTGTTAAAAAAAACCAAGAAACGACAGAAAATTGGTTGAACTGCAGATGTAATGAAAAAGTTAAGATTGCAGGCTCACGAATTAGGAGATGATTGTAATATTGTTTCTATCATGGATGGTTTAGATAAGTGTAAAAGACTGAAGTGTTTTGAAAACACTACTGCTCAAGAGAGGCAAAACATACTTAACGGATTCAATCAACTAGGATCAATTGATGTTCAAAACTGTTATTTAGCTGCATTGATTGCTGTATTGCCAGTTGTAAGACGAAGGTCACGACAAGTCGATGGAGAACAACACCATGATGCTACCTACCGCTACAGAGTACGAGTGAAGAGAGAAAACATAGAAGAAATATCTGTCTGCAGTAGTGCTTTTACTGCAATGCATGGTATTACTAGATCTAAGTTGGTTCATATTCAAGCATCTCTGGAAACATCCGGACTTGCTCCTGTCGACAAAAGAGGAAAGCATTCTTCGAAACATCGTCAGTTAACTTCTGATTTGAGTAACCAAATTCAGCAACATATTGCTTCATTTCGGGGCAGGTTAAGTCATTATAGCATTCAGGACTCGAAAAAAGTGTATTTAAGTGAAGAGTTAAATATTATGAAAATGTTCTAAATGTTTAAAGAAAAGTATCCTATTGCATCTGTTTCATATGACACGTACCGAAATATCTTTAATAACAAATTTAACATTTTATTTGGATACCCAAGGGCAGATACCTGTAGCAAGTGTGATGAGTTTAATGCAAAAATCAAGACTTTTCATTCTCTTGACGATGCAGCACAGATAAAAGCTCTATCTACTGAAAATAACTTGCACAAAAGTCGTGCCCAAGTTTTCTATGATAGAAAACGAGCTGCCCGAATAAAAGCTAGGAGAACTTTTGAATACGAATCAATCGTCATGGACTACCAGAAAAACATTTCGCTACCCAACATCAGCACTAACGATGTTTATTATAGGAGACAACTTTCTATGTATTCTTTCAACATTCATGTGCCGTCTTCAGGAAAATCCTGTTTTTTTACATATCCTGAATATGTGTCAAGGAAAGGATCCGACGAGGTATCATCGTTTCTCTTCTATTTCATTTTTAATGAACTACCAACAGAAGTCCGTCATCTTCACATTTTCTGCGACTCAGCTGGTGGACAAAATAAAAATTTCACAGTTTTTCGGCTACTTCATTACATTGTCCATGACATAAAGCATCTAGATACTATTCAAGTTACATTCCCCATTAGAGGACATTCGTATCTAGAATGTGATAAAAACATGGGCTTGATAAATTTGAAGACTAAGATGGAACTACCCGTAGATTGGATAAATGTGTTAAAAGAAGCAAGAAAAAAGCCGGAACCGTTCAAAGTTATAGACGTGGACCAGACATTAACGAAACAGTGGACTACATTTCTCCAAGAAAAATTTATTCGTAAGTGTCCAATAGCTCTGCAACAAGTAAGAGAACTTCGATTGGTGAAAGACAAACGCGGATTGGTTTTTTACCGAACCACTTATAATGGCATTTGGGAAAGCAAGCAAATAACAGGTAGATCAATAAAATCTGTTGTTCCAAAAAAAATGAAAGATGGCGAATTTGAGCTACCAAGTCAAGCATACCATAGACCATTACCGATTTCCCAGGCTAAGTACAACGATTTACAAGTTTTAAAACGATTTTGTCTTCAAAATGCTCAAGAATTTTACGAAACATTGCTATACAAATGAAAAATCTCTGTGTAGGCTTATGTAGAAAGTGGACAACGTTGGTTTTTAACAAGTTATTTGTGACGTTAACGTGCTTTTTTATTTTTTCAACAAAATCTAATAATGTTAAGTTTAGCAGATTAGTCACGTTGATTAACTTTTTTCTGTAAGTTACTTTTGTGACATCGTTTGTTTTTTCCCCTTACCCTTCACATATAGTTGGTATAGAAAAGAAAGCTTGAAATTATCCCCTATATACCTCTGGTCGAAAGGAAAGGATAATATAAATGAACTTACTGTCTTTTTTGAGTGAATCCCTTGCACGCTTTTACTGTTAGCATATTAATTTTTGTAACCTGTTACGAAAAATCTAATCCCAAGATAGGCGCTGCTCAAATATTGAACGTTTTAAATTGACTCACATAATATTGTATATACCAGAACTGCGGAACTGAAGAAGCTTGTTGGAATTTAATTAAAATTCAGTTTACTCATTCATTAATCATTTAGTTAATGTGTTTTTCTTTGTTTACTTTCCGATATTGCCAAGAAAGATATTAAATGGGGCGATACAGGTTTTCTTTAATATCGGCGATGACCGATCCCCTGAAGATGTTTCAAAAAAGCTCGAATTGATCTAATAAGATTTTTGTATTGGTTTAATTAGGGGTAATGGACTTGACTTTAATCTCTTATATAAATCGTATTTGAGATATTTTTCCGTGTCTCCATTTACGGATTATCAGAAAGATCAAGGAATAGATTTAATTTCTTACATTTTTAATGCGGTAATGCCGCAAACATACGCGACAGGTGGGACAGCGATATGCGTAAAAATACAAATGGCAAAAATATGTTTTTTTAAAATATTTTGTATAAGACCAAATACGTTTAACATCTATTTGCATCTATTTATGGTCTAAAGCCTAAGATACAACCATTAGATATAACTTTTTCTGAATCGTATACGAAGTATGTCAAAAAATATGAATTTCGCTCAAAATCAAAGTACCTTCAAAATTCACAATATCAAAAATTGATATTATGAAGCGTTGTGTCAAATTAAAAACTTTGGTTTATTATGAAATTATGTTTCTCATTTAGGAGACCAGTAAGTGGCCAGCAGTTAAACATATTTTCTTTGCACCGCCAATGATCGAATTCAAAATTTTCGAGAATGCAAGACAGACACGTGATTTCAGCTACTCTTGATCAATTATGATGCGTGATTTGTGATTTACAGTTTCATTTAATATTTGTCAGACTATAGCTAAAATGAATAACCACTTTAAAGGTGAAGTTGTATAAAAAATGTCCTATAATATAAATGTTTGTATCGAAAAATAACATTGGTGCTTCAACTTTTTTGGAAGATAGTTAAGGTGTTTCCAAGAGATTTAGATAGCCTGAAATTGAGGCCAGTAACTCCCACTTCTGCCCTTTCATCTATCTTAGATCCATCCGTATACCATACGAGTGAACCTTCTTCCACTTTTGGTTCAATTTCTTCACCCATTTGGTGGTTTTTAATGATAACTTCAAAGGGTGTTTCAAAGTCGAATTTGACTGTCATAGTATCTGTCGGCATGTCCTTAGAATCCAATGGAATTTCTTCTAAGATTTTCAGGTAGCCAACTAGATCTCCAGGTTTTATTATTTATGTCTGTCGCAGTTTTAAGGCGGTAGTTACTGCCTCCCTCCTTATGCAGAACTGCAAGGGAAGAAGGTTCAGCATCGCCTCTAGAGCTGCCCAAACATTTTTTTTTTTTTTTGAAATTGAGTGTTTTACCAAAGACGTGAGTATGAACAATTCCATTGAGAGAAAAAGTACTTTCGCCACTAAAACAAATTGCTTTTATGTAATCGGGCTATATTGGGTAATTTTATTGGACATATTGTCATAGAATTCTAGTGTTCGGTCGGGGTCATCATTTGAAAGTTGGTGCACAATTTTTAATTTGTATGGATGAAATTTGTTTTTAGTCAACACTCGGTGTACTGTCTTTTGACTGATTCCATAGATAGATGCAAATTGGGCTGTAGAAGAAGTATAATTCACTACCATTTCTAAAGTTTCGCCAATTTTTTTATCATCACTAATTGTTGGTCGACTAGATCTTTTGACATTTTGAACTCTACTTGTTTGTTTGAACTTCTAAAGAAGCTTCTTTATATAAGCTCTCGATGTATTGCGATCAGGCTACCTCTCATTAAAAGGACGTTCCCCATGAAAATTATTCCACATTCACCAAATTAATACAGCTCCTACTTTGTCGGCTACAGTACTTACCATTCTGCTTTTGTAAAAATTTAAACGTCTCGCTAAACAATAATTACTCTAAATATTAACTAAGAACAACTAACTAAAAACAACTTGATTAAACTTGAATTGACTAAACTAAGCAGAAACAGAAACTAAATATTCAGATATAAACTCATTTGTAAAACGAAAATAACTAGAGAATTGACTAAACTAAGCAGAAACTTCTTCTTTAAGTGCTGTCTCCCGATCGTAGGTTGGATATCATCATCACTATCTTTACTCTATCTACTGCTGCTCTGAAGGGTTCTATAGAACTGCATTTAAACCAGTCCCTTAAATTCTTCAACCTTTTCTTATCTTTCATATCGCTGTCCCCCCATTACGTGTCCCAGATATTGCAACTTTCTTATTTTTATTGTGTTTATTATTTCGCATTCTTGCTATTCGTGTCCATGCTATTCTAAGCATCCTCCTGTAACACCACATTTCAAAGGACTGTAACTTATTTATGTGTTCTTGCTTTAATGTCCAGTTTTCAATTCCATATTGCAGTATCGAAAACACGTAGCATCTCAGTGCCCTTACTCTCAATTCTAATCTAAGGTCTTTGTTACAGAGAATTTATTTTATTTTTACAAACGCTTTTCTTGCTATTTCTATCCTGGCTCTTATTTCGGTTGTTTGATCATTATTGTCTGAAATCCAGGTTCCTAGGTATTTGTATTTCTCAATCCTTTCTATTGGTACATTTCTCAAATGTATGTTTGTTGGTATATTTGTTTTCTTTTGGTATATTTGTTTCTTAGCAGAAACAGAAACTAAATATCAAGCTATAAACGCTTTTGCAAACTAAAAACAATTTTTTTGACAAATAACCAATTAATTATATTAATTATAAATGCCAAACTAAAATTTTAGTATTTATTTAATGTATTCGTCAAAATCATCTTAAATCTAAACAAAATTAGTATGATTGAATGGGTATATTAAATTGATTGTAGTTTCGCATTTAATTAATAAATTTTTTAACGTTCGCCTCTGATTAATTGTCAAAAAAGTTGACGTTGACGAAAAAACAATTAGAGAATTGAAAAACGTCAACTTTTTGACAAGTAACCTAGGCGGAGGTTTTAATATATATATAAATTAAATGCGAAACTACAATTTAAGTATTTATTTAATTTATTTATCAAAATGAGCTTAAACATTTATTTATCAAAATGAGCTTAAACTTAAATAAAATTAGTATGGGTGAATAGGTATTTTCAATATCACTACCTATCACGCCGTAAGATCCTGTTTAAAATTATCTGTCACAGTGGTGCTGTAACGTCATATGTTCAATATACAGTATACTCCCTTTATAACGAACACGGTTATTACGAGGTTTCGCTTATAACGAGGTACATTAGATGTCCTGTGAAATTTCTATTGAACTATAACCCTTTATAGCGAGGTAAATTTGCTTATAACGAGAAAAAATAAGATTGAAAAACGTGTTTTTTACGTTTTGGCCCGGTCGTAGCTATAAATAAATACCCTTTTTAAATGCGGGCCGCCCGCAATAAACTTGTTACAATTTATGATTCTTAGTCGGAAATGTAAAATTTATGATTCACAAGTGTCATTGTATTGGGTTGACCATTCACACGTGTTTTAAAGGTTGTCAGAAACTTTATCCAAGGACAAAGCGCAAATGAAGAAGCATAAAACTGTTTCACATCTTTAGAAAATATGATAGATAGAATACTGGACAATTTAAAGCAGTCAAAAATGACAAAATAACTTTATAGGCTTTATACATATTTACAGAATACAGATTTTTTGTTTTAACGTATATCATTGACAGTAAAAGTAAACAACTCTTTTTTGTTTTAATGCATTTCATTGACAATAAAAGTAAACAACTTTGTTTTAAAAACGCCATTCAAACAATATTTATTAGCATCTTATATTGCTCCGAATGGCTTCACTATAGAAAGTTAATGTTTTAGAAAACTACATATTCATATGTATGCACAGTATTATTGTTGTTGGATATAATGAGATCCGCTTATATATACATATATATATATATACAGGGTGAGTCATGAGGAACTTTACATATTTCTACCATATGTAGAGTCCCTCAGGGAGCATATCATGTGGCCACTAAAAAAGTCAACTCCTCTTCTTTATTAATTAACAGGGTGATTTGTGTAATTGACCATTTATTTCATTTTACTGTAGTGTTTATACGGCTCATTTGATTTTTTTAATTTTTGCATGATACAGTACACTACTATCAAGCATTCGACTGGTATTAGCTAAACTAAAAAATTCCAGGACTGGTTTTGGAAAAATTAATTTAGGGATTCGTATTAAATATTACACCCTGTATATATATTTTTTAAAATGCAATAAGTGATTTTCAAACTACATAAATAGCTAATGAAAACGACACATGCGACAATGTTGTCGCACTTTTATTAAATTTTTAGTGAACGATCAAATCTTACCAAAAATAGAACAACCATAATGAAGTATCAAATTATAAGGTAATTAATTTAAACAAATGTTATAAATTTCAAACATTTTAATTGAAATGATAAACTAAGTCACTGCAGAACAAAAAACAGTAACTACTAACAATAACGAAGGTCAATTTAAAAAATAAAAAATAAAAATATGTACATAGTTATGATAAACCCATAAATTAGAACTGGAAAAGATACAATAATGGTAACAAAATAAAAATAATTCAAAATAGATTTTCGAAATGCAACCCTGCAGCCTGTATACATTTTTGTTGCCGAATTGTTAATTGACGTATTGAATTACGGATACTCTGGGGATCGTTTCTAATAGTTTTACAACAATGTATAATTCTATCAATTAATTGTTGTCGGTTATTAATATTCACTGCGTAAACTAGTTGCTTCAATCGTCCCCAAATATGGTAATCAACGGGATTGAAATCAGGGGATGTTGAAGGCCACTAAATAGGACCTGCACGTCCTATCCACCTGTTGCCATAAACATTATTGAGATGTTGTCTCACTGCCAGTAAAAAGTGTGGGGGTTCCCCATCATGCTGAAAATACATCCCTCGGATAGCAACGTTCGCGTTGGCAAGCAAATTCGGCAAAATATTTTGTAGAAAGTTCAAATAGACCTGCCCTGTTATAGGACCATCAAAAAAGTGAGGACCTACTAATTGGTTATTTATGACACCAATCCACACGTTAACCGAAAACCTTAACTGAGAACGACGTTCTCGAATAGCATGGGGATTTTCTTCTGCCCACACATGTGAATTTTGTGAATTATTTATCCCGTCTCTGGTAAATTGGGCTTAATCTGTAAATAGTGTCCTGTATAGCGTTGGTCGATTATTGTTAATCCATCTACAAAATTCCAACCTATCGATCTCATCTTCAGCATGTAGTCGCTGAACCATTTGAATGTGATATGGGTATAGATTATTTTTTTGTAAGACTCTACTTACTTTTGATTGAGTAACATTGAGTTTTCGACTTACTTGTCTAGTGCTTATTGTAGGGTTCATAGTAACGGCGTCCATAATGTCATCTTCCTGCGCTTCATCTACATGTCGCTCTGTTGTTCCACTAGGAAAAGTGCCATTTTCTCGCAGATAATTAAAAACTGACCCAAATGTTGGATGACTGGGAGTTCGACGATTAGGAATTCTCCTGCGATATTCTCTACTAGCAGCCCTACCATTCCCATTACAGAATCCATAAACAAATATTATGTCTGCATATTCTGTGGTCGAAAACTGATGTGGCATTTTGAACGAAAGTAACAAAAGCTCTACCAAAACTAACACAATGTACTTAACGTAGATATGACAGAAGAAATATGTATTCTTGTACACATAAATAACAATTGATAATGACAATAATGACAATGGGTATAAAATATCAAGAAACGTCAAACGGTCAACGCCAACCTTCATTTTAAACTTTTTTAGATTTATTTTTATTTAGTACAGTTGATGCAATGTATTATTATTTGACATAAAATTTTAATCATTTACAATCAACAAAAACTAACACATACAAGAGGTTTGACTTTTTAATCAATTTAATTTATTATTTATCGAAAATAATGCCCCAATACGATCTATGAGTAAAAATTTAAAATTGAAAAACAATTGATTTTATCGTAGAGATAATAGAAAGTGACAGTAAAGATATTAATTTTCTACGTATTAGATTATGTTGTAGAAACTCATTTTAATTAAAATGTTTTGAAATTTATAACATTTGTTTAAATTAATACCTTCTAATTTGATACTTCATTATGGTTGTTCTATTTTTGGTAAGATTTGATCGTTCACTAAAAATTTAATAAAAGTGCGACAACATTGTCGCATATGTCGTTTTCATTGGCTATTTATGTAGTTTAAAAATCACTTATTGCATTTAAAAAAAATTATACAGGGTGTAATATTTAATACGAATCCCTAAATTATTTTTTCCAAAGCCAGTCCTGGAATTTTTTAGTTTAGCTAATACCAGTCGAATGCTTGACAGTAGTGTACTGTATCATGCAAAAATTAAAAAAATCAAATAAGCCGTATAAACACTACAGTAAAATGAAATAAATGGTCAATTACACAAATCATCCTGTTAATTAATAAAGAAGAGGAGTTGACATTTTTTAGTGGCCACATGATATGCTCCCTGAGGGACTCTACATATGGTAGAAGTATGTAAAGTTCCTCATGACTCACGCTGTATATATATATATATATATATATATATATATATATATATATATATCGTAAAACAGAAAAATAAAAATGGTATATCGATGAAAGGCAACCGTATATACGTATTTCTGACTATTGGTCGTCTTCAGTATGGTGCGACCAAGTTAGAAAAGGAGCATATTAACTTAAGAAACGATCACTACAGGAGCAATGCAATTTCTTTATACCTATATAATCAAAAAGCACACTCAAAATTACGTGTTACTTTAAGGAAATGTCCTGTTACATATAGTATATGACACAAATTCTGCATGTTTATAGATTAACAAAGACTCTATTAAACGGGGGTTGATTGGGAGATAAGAACTATGTAATTGCTTTGTTAATATTCCTGTAATGACGCCCTCGAAATATATACAGAGAAACTAAACGGAGAACAGATTTTCTCAAGTTTCTGTTTAGGATTCGTACACCACAAGTTACTTCAAACGGGAGTTTGACAACTTAAAGTTGTGCTGCTATCAAGTTAATTATAAATCTCTTCCGAAAATATTCTTTGAAGTTATTTTTGGGATTATATGAGCTTATATAAATTAAGTATCGGTAATATGTAACTATAGTTAAACGTATTTATCACCTTTTAACCAGATAATTGGATATTTGCAAAAAATTAGTCCAAACAAACTAATCTTTAATAAGTTTGTTATAGTCCGAGAGCTGGGAACCTTCTTGTATGTATGAAAGCGTGGATGATTGAAAACTATTCAATCTTATGTAAATTTTTTCGCTGAATACAAATATGTAGGTCCACTATCTCAAAAAGTGATACCAATGTTTATAAACAATTAATTTTTTTATAGATAAATTTTGAAATTTGAATATGTTAATTTACAGCTAGTAGCTGATGCTGATGGTGTGGTGTTAGTAAAATAAACTTATAGTTACGTGGAACAAAAGCTGCAACAGTGGAGGCAAGCTCTTAACCTTCATCGGACTGACCGGGGTCTATTTTGACCCCAGATCACAATTTTTGGCTGTTACTTTATAGATCTTAATTTTTAATCGCCAGTCTTCCATCTATCTGTAGTTTATATATTGTATTGATAAAAAATTATGCCTACAAGAACATTTAATGGTTAGATTAAATTTAAACTTTAATTTTATAGGCTGGGGTCGCCTAATACCCCGGCCAGCCTTTTATGTCATATAAAATGAATTCTAATAAAGTTGTAATAATGTGGGAATCCCATAGATTTTACGGATTAGTACCTATTATAAGTGTACTATCGTTTTATGTAAGGATTTTACATGTTTAAATGGGAAATTCTCCGAGCTGCGATAAAAGTGTCCGTTGCGAGTTCCAGTGTCAGTTGGTTTCTTGTCGTATTTGTGAATAGTGTATAAAATTTTGAACATGAGTTACGTTTTATTTATATCTAGCCGAAAAAAACTGAGTGCAGATGAACTTTTACCTTTACTTTGAAGTGATGATCCAGAGCTTGATATCAATGAGGATACAGTACGTGATTTAGAAGATGAAGATAATGTAACAGAAGTAGAAGAAGAAATAAGCTTATTATTGATCAAAGCATAAAGCAAAATAAACCAACAGTTACTGACTCCGAAAGCTTACCAGTATATGTATCTAAAGATGGAACTGAGTAGTCAAGGTTGCCAAAAAACACAAAAGTGAAACACGCAAAGGCCAATATTCGTAGACATGGCCTAGGACTTACAAGTTACAGTAATGGCACGCTCTCCTTCTGTTTTTTTTTTAGATGAAATTCTAGACATAATTTTGTCATGGAAACTAATCGGAAGGCTCAAGCGTATTACGATAAATGGAATAGTGAAAACTCAAATAAAAGTGTATGTTTGCGTTAATTCTGTAGAGATTTGTAAAGATTCAAGCCTATATTGGAGTATTGCTTATACTTGGAGCTTTTTATGGATCGAGAGAGGCGATCAATATGCTTTGGTGAGACGATATTGCTTACTGCCGTCCTATAATACCAGCTGTTATGTCTAGAGATCTTCTTCTTTAAGTGCCATCTTCGTTCCGAAGGTTGGCGATCATCAGGGCTATACGTATTTTCGAAACTGCTGACCGAAACAATTCGTTGCTGCTACAGCTATACCATTCCCGTAGATTTTTTAGCCAGGAGTTTCGTCTTATTCCTATGGACCTTTTTCCTGCTATTTTCCCTTGCATAATTATTCGAAGCAGTTCATATCTTTTGCCTCTTGTAATGTGTCCCAAGTATTGCAGTTTTCGTTTGTTGATCGTAAATATGACTTCCTTTTCTTTATTCATTCTTCTCAAGACCTCGACATTTGTGACTCTCTCGGTCCATGATATTCTCAGGATTCTGCGATACATCCACAGTTCAAATGCCTCTAATTTTTTGGTATCAATCTTTTTCAACGTCCATGACTCCATTCCGTAGAACAGCACAGAAAGTACGTAACATCTCATCAGGCGAAGTTTCATTTCAAGGCTCAAATCTCTTCCGCAGAACACTCTCTTCATTTTAGTGAATATGGATCTGGCTTTTTCTATTCTTATTTTGATTTTTGCTGAGCTATCGTTGTCTTCATTTATAAAAGTGCCTAAATATTTGTATTTGCTAACTCGATCGATAATTTCATTGTGTAAATATAAATTTTGGACATTTTGTGTTGATTTCGATATTACCATAAATTTAGTATATTACCATAAATGTCCAGAGATAGGTTCAAGCAAATATCTTCATTTATACGTTCTGACAATTTTAAATCCAGAAAAGAATGAAAATCAGTAGATAAACTGGCTCCAATAAGAGATGTATGTGATATTTTTATTTCTAATTGTAAAAAATCACTTAATCCAGGCGACCATCTGTGTGTTGATGAGCAGCTCGTGACTTTTAGAGGTAATGCACCATTCCGAGTTTATATGAAGAGCAAACCTGACAAGTACGGATTAGAGATATGGGCCCTTGTGAACTACACTACTTCTTTTATTGTAATTATGCAAATTTATTTGGCCCTCAAAGAGATGAATTCACAGGGGATTGGAGAAGATGCCGCAATGCTAAATTGGTGACTCTGTATGGAACTGAAAACATAGTTAGACATATCAAGGTAAACCGGATAAGATGGGCAGGTCACATGGTACGATCAGAGGATGACAGAGTGTTAAAGACAGTATTTTTTGAAAGACCAGATGGTAGAAGATCAGTAGGCCGACCGAGAAAAAGATGAAAGGATGATGTTGAAGCCAATATATCTATAATTGGGGTACAACAATGGGAAATAGAAGCGCAAGATCGTAGAGGATGGAAGGCGATAGTGGATCCGAGTTGTAAAGCCAATGAAGAAGAAGAAGAAGAAATTTATTTGGGTATGTTTTAGTATTGCCAATAAAAAAAGCTCAAGACCAAAGAGTTGTCCTAAACTTGAAAGACCAGTTGAAAGGAGGGTTTGGAATAACAACTGACAATTTATTTAACAAGTTTATAACTTGCAGATAAGATGGGAATAGCCAATGAAGAAGAAGAAGAAGAAGAAATTTATTTGGGTATGTTTTAGTATTGCCAATAAAAAAAGCTCAAGACCAAAGAGTTGTCCTAAACTTGAAAGACCAGTTGAAAGGAGGGTTTGGAATAACAACTGACAATTTATTTAACAAGTTTATAACTTGCAGATATAACTGTATGTGAAACTTTTCGAAAAAATAAAACGTTAATTCCATGGGAGCTTCTACCAGCATCATATAAAACAGATTATTCAAGTATGTTTGCTTTTAGAAAATATTGAACGTTAGTCTCTTATGTTCCAAAACCAAGAACTGCAGTCATCTTACTTTCAAGTGAGCATGTTGACGAGAAAGTGGCTAGTCAAGAACAGTCCTATAAACCTGAAATTATTCTACATTACAGCAAAACGAAAGGAGCCGTCGATATAACCGATAAGTTAGCTAAAGAATATACGGTACAAAGAAAAACACACTGTTGGCTTCATCTTATTGATGTGGCAGGTAATAACTCCTATAAATTATGGCTACTAAAATATCCTGATTGAAAAAAGCTTAATATGAGTATCAACAGTAAATCCAATAGAACAGAAATACCTCAGTATCATGAACCCACAACCTCCTAAATTATATTCTTTCATTAAACTACACAAACTGGATCACCCAATAAGACCTGTAGTGTCTTTTTATATAGCTCGGTCATATAAACTTTCAAAAAAACTGCTAGAGATTATTTTAGAACACACTAAATTTTCACCTAAATTTACCATAAAAAATACAATAGAACTAGTTAATAAAATACAACATTTTCAGTTACCTAACAACTCCAGATTAATTTCATTTGACGTAAAAAATCTTTTTCCTAGTATCCCTCCCACAGAAACTTTTAGTCTAGTAAAAAACCTTTTAGACCAAAATAGTACAAATCCAATCATTACATCTGAAATTTTACATCTTCTTGAAGTTTGCATAAACCAGAACTACTTTGAATTTAATAATGAATTATATACAAATAACAGTGCAGGACTTATAATGGGCAATCCTCTAAGCCCATTGCTATCAGATATTTTTATGGATCATCTAGAGACAAAGATTTTAAAACATCTTATATTCAAACAGTTTTTATATTGAAGGAGATACGTAGACGATGTACTGGTATGTTTCACAGGAACTAACAGGCAACTCGACCAATTTTTATCGTATATTAATTCTCTTCATAGTCATATTGAATTTACAATAGAAACAGAACAAAATCAATCCATAATTTTTTTAGATTTAAAAATTACCAGACTTAAAAACAAACATGACTTCTCCATATTTCATAAACCTACCCATACTGACACGACTATTCACAATTCATCATCCCATCCCACACAACATAAACTGGCAGCCTATCATAGTATGTTACATAGATTAACAGCAATTCCTATGTCAAAATACAATTTTGAGACAGAATTAAATATCATTAAGCAAATAGCAGTAAACAATGGATACAACGAACAAACAATTAATAAAATATTAAATAAAAAACTACACAAGAAAGCCCTGAACTTAGTATTTCCACCGCCAGAGAAAAACCCAGTACCTTCTGCTTGATTACATATACAGGCAAAATATCAACAAAAATAGCCAAACACATAAAAAAGAAAGGAATAACACCAGCTTTCAGAACAAATAACAACCTAGGCAAATATATTAAGAACAAAAAGAGCCAACATAAAAAACACTTACACAGTGGTGTGTACAAACTTAAATGTGGCGACTGCCCAAAAACTTACATTGGTCAAACAGGTAGACATTTTAATAAACGAATAGCAGAACATAAAAGGGCTTTCAATAATAGAAAAACAGATTCTACATACGCACTTCACCTTCTAGATCATAATCATTCTTTTAATGACGAATTTAAAATTCTCCACATTCAAAATAAAGGCCTTAAGCTATCTTTGTTAGAATCTATAAAAATCAACAAATTAAAAAACACAGATATAATTCTGAATGACCAGCTTGAGACAAAAAGTTCTCCCCTCCTCAACCTATTTCATTAGAGACTATAAAGTGTAAACCCATACCAAAAACAGATCACTTGAGAAAGGCAATCAGTCGAAACAGCTGTAGTGATAAGAATTTAAAATAAATTTTGTGGAAGTTTGAAAACAAAGTTTTCAGTGTTTTATTGTTACATAAAATGAATTTCCATCAAGTAACGGTCGAATCCATCAATTAATATGAGTAGGCCTAAAATGTATATTTTGGCACTAAGCAAGGAACTTATAAAGGAACTTATAGGATGTTATAACAATAAGCACATCGAAAAAAATATAAAGCGTCATACGGCAGATGTATTGTACAAACACAAAATACAAGGGGGTGGTGTCATGTGTGTTGTAGAGGCAAAGACAGAAAAACTAGTAAAATATGTGTAAAATGTAACAATTTTGTATGTCTAGAACACGAAAATCAGAGATAGTTTGTTTACATTGTACAAATAGTATGTAGTTGTTGTTTAGTCTGTTTTGTTAGTTCATTTTGTAGTAATGTGTATCATTTAGCCCAATAAATGTTCAATACTATAGAAATAATGTATTATTGGTACAGTTTTTTTTTGTATAAGCATCGTTCACCCATTTAAGAATGGAGTCAGACCACGGCTCGTTTTTTGTATAATATTTTGAGGCCCGTTAGAGAAAGGTTAAAGAAAATTTTTAAAAATTAGTAGGACAAATAGAGATTATTTGAAATGTTTATCTGAAGATGGAGTTACCATTACAAATAAATTACGTTAGATTGTGATTGAAAGTTTACTTGTTTTAGCTAGTCGATTTTCATTAATTCTGTTTACATGTTCTCTTTATTTCCTTGTGGATTCTTTTATTTTTCTGTCGAGTCAGTTGATATTCAGTTTTAGTCCTATATAAATTTATTAGTCGGCAATATGCATTCTTGAAATAATAATTTACCGTCTGAATGATATCACGATTTACTTTTACACTCTGTCTCTTGCCTGTAAGAGAAAATTCACGCTCATGCATACAAATACCGACTTATCAACATATATTTGTTCTACATTTTCAGAGAAAGTACAAGAAAGTTACAAGATTCCATACTTTAAGGAAATAAAATCGAAGTGTGTAAATTTTTAAAATCCCCATTTGATTTCTTGAAGCAACATTTGATGGGAGTGCACAAAACATTTATATTAAATATTAACTTGAGAAAAATTACCGTTCGCTCGTATATGAATGTTGGCATATAATATGCACCGACTATAAGGAAACATACTTTTTTGGCCTATTTTTCGAAAGTGGTATTTTAAACGCTCTAAATTTTTAAAACAGTCTAAGAAAAATATTTAGAATAAACAACTATATCGATATTTTTGAATCAACAAATGTCACAAGAAAAATAATTCACCTTTGAGATGAATTTCATAGTACGTTTATATAGAAAGGTATTCGATATAAGAAAAGACAACTATTTTCTAATGTACCTTATATCACAAAAATTTTTAAAACTTTACCGTGCTATAATAAGAAAAAAAAATTAATTTGTTGTGGCATTATTGAATGTGTCTGTACATTTAAACCCATGGGTAATATTAAGAAAAATATATTCGTAAATAAAATCATAAGAGTGAAAATTTTGCCTGCAATATTTTCGACTGCTATGAAAGTATGTTGCCTGGCAATTTTTGCGAATTAAATTTTGTCAGTTAAATCACGAGATGTCAGTCGAGTGATTTTGTCAAAATTTCATAAGCGAAAATTGCCAATAGGTAACAAACTTGAATAAAACCAGAAGAAAATTTTGTCGGTAAATAATTTTCTCTCTAACGATATTGGACAAGACTATTTCACAAGACAATTAAGCTAAGCATAAGACAAGAATTCGAAGGTCCAGCTTCATTGTCATTGCAACATTTTCAATCAACTTCTGGTGATGACTGGAATCCAGCTGCAGATAGGGTTTTAAGTGGGTGATCGACGAGCGAGCCATAATACCGCGGTTTTAAGAACGACGGTTTTACTCGCGGCTCGTTAGTGCTGATCGACTAGCGAGCAAAACAGTCATTGTCAACCGTCCACAGCTAACATGTCGTGTTCAACTGAAAGTGAAGTTTTATGTTACCTCGCTACAGCATACTACGAAATTACAAAAAAAAAGCGTAGACGTCCTAGACGTTGGGTATTTAAAAGTTTAACATATGCCTTAAGTCGAGTTGTTTTGTTTTTGTATTCTGGCGATGTACATTTCCATAAACAAACACATTCTCGTAAACAATATATAAATTCTAATAAAAAGTCGTGGCTGAGAGTACGCATATCCATGATTAAACACTGATCTTTTCACTTCAACGGTCGCTGAAAACTGCCGGTTTTGCTCACCAGTAGTGATACACGCGCGGTTTTAAATGACGAGCCAAGTAAAAAATAAAACAAACTGACGAGCCGCGAGCCAGGCTCGTAGGTATATAAAACCGCGGTATTGCAATGATACACTGACGAGCTTTACCGACGAGCCACAAAACCGCAGTTTTACTCGCCTGTCGATCAGGACCTTTAGAGAGCTTGCATTAGAGTGACCAATTAATTTAATTAACTCCTGTTCAGAAACACCTTGCTTAAACAAGGCTGTCACAGCTGAAGATCGATGAGCATGGTTTGTTATTTTATGTTTTTTTGTGTCTATTCCAATTTTTTCAGCTGATATTTTTGTCCACTTAGATTTCTTTTGGAAAAATGCTGTTGTATTCAATTCGGCCCGTATATCTTTAGGAATAACGTTCCACAGGTTAGTATACAAATATGTTAACAAAGTAATGGAGCTTACTTCAGAGAATAAATTAATAGTATTCATAAAAAATCTTATAAGTAAGGTAGATCGTGCAATGCTTGAGAATACTCAAATATCTTTATCCTAAATATCTTAAAATTTCTTATTAGCTACTACAACATAATTATTTTATTTCTACACAGTATTTCCATTGTGATATTCGGCAGATATTCAATTTTGTTTTTTTAATAATAACTTATTTAACTTTGTTAATTGAACTCAATTTTTAAGTGACAGTTAATTTGTAGTTATGAAATATATAAGTTGTAAAACGACCGTATTTCTTTTATTTTATACCGTATATTCATTTTACCCTTTAAAATATTATTTATATTATTATCTCTTTCAGATCCTTGGAAAAGGCAATCAGACAATTAAATATTAGAATGAATGGAACTATTTTTAATAGATCGACGCAAATTCTCGCATTCGCTGACGATATAGTTATAGTGGGTAGAAGTATGAGAGACATGTGCAGTGTTTTACAAGGCTTGCGGACGCAGCAAGTGAATTAGGACTTGTGGTAAACGAGGAAAAAACCAAATATATGTTGGTTTCTAAAAACCCTCGAAATATCCAACAAAGAATTCAAATTAACAACCATACCTTTGAGCAAGTCAAAGAATTTACATATCTTGGATGGATCGTGAACGCAGCAAACACGACAAGCGACGAAATAAAAAGACGCATAGCAATATCAAACAGAACTGTTCACGGTCCCCAGAAACATTTAAAAAATAAAAATATAAAACGTGCAGTAAAGCTCAATATATACAAGACCTTAATAAGACCGGTTTTGATATATGGAGCTGAAACGGGGACCTTATCTCAAAATGATGAAAGACTTCTTGGTATTTTTGAGAAAAAAATTCTTAGAAAGATTTTTGGGGCCGTAAATGAAAATGGGCTATGGCGTCGAAGATACAACTTTGAACTGTATCAGTTATACACCGATCCAGATATTGTGAAATTCGTTAAAGTGCAGAGACTGGGCTGGACACATTGCTAGAATGTCAGATCACGAATACACGAAGAGATTAACATTTTCAAAACCAGAGGGCACAAGAAGCAGAGGACGACCACGATGAGATGGATTGATGATGTGGAAGAAGACCTACAGATTCTGGGGGTTAGAAGATTTAGGGAAGTTGCCAGGAATCGACAGGAGTGGCGACTTCTTTGTGAGCAGGCCAAGATCCACAACGGGTTGTCGAGCCACTTATGATGATGATGATCTCTTTCAGATACAACTTGTTACTTGACTGTATTAATTTATCTTTGTGTACAATATGTCGTGCTTTTAGTGTTTATTGCGGGATAAATAAATCATAGTTTATTAAAAATGTCTTGCACTTTTTTAGATTATGATTAAATCTTCTGAATAACTAGTCATATTTGTATATTAGTTTTAATATTATTAAGTCTAGCCCTAATCCCACCGACATATTGGTATGATCGGTAGCCACACCTACCGACGCTGTTTTTAATACACACGTTAATATGCTCATAGCTTCAGCATAGATTCTAACTCGATGATTACCAGACACCTTAATGTAATCACGGGCAAGAAGGAGTTTTATCAGTAGGAAACGTTGCGTTGCTATGACGTTTTATCAGTTAAAAATAGTCTAGTGAAATAATCATGTATAATATTAAATGAATTTTGTTTATACCAAATATATCTTATACTGTCAAATAAAAATATCATAATTCGTTATTTATAAAAACTGTAATGCTAGTTTGTTTAGATGCACTTCTATCATACATACTGAACGCCTAATATACAGTTGAGTCCATGGTTCTTTACCCGTGCGTCATCATTTAAAGCATACGAAATAATCGAAAATTTACTCCACTCAACACCAACTAACTTTTTCATTATCAAATAAATAGAATGGAAAATGTTATTTATGCTTTAAATTTTTGGAGCAGAATTAGCGCTACATTTTAAATAGCTTATAAATAAACAATCTATAAAAAATATATATTTATATATGCAATATTTACGGTGTGAACATTATTGTTGACTTTAATAAATGTAAATTTTAAACTTATTTAAATATAAAATAAATTTTTGTAAATTTTAATATTTATACAAAAATTCTAAACGTACATACTTGACTCTCTGCTTGGAAAAGCACATAATTTTAGTTTTCTGTGTTTACTTCTAGTTTAGTTAAGTTAGCATAACTATGCAAAATATTAAGTTTATTTGTGACATATATTACCAAGTTTGCGAGAATAACAATGTCATCTGCATACAACAACATTAGTAGTTCAGTATTTCCATCTATAGGGATGCTGCGGCAATCTTTGTCTTTAAAGTAATACTATATGTCAGACAGAAACAATATGAATAAAAAAGGGCTTACAACTTCTTCCTGGAGAAATACTAATTTGACGAAAAATGGCAATATGTAACAGCCATTAGTTTGGACACATTTAACGGCATTTACGTAAAAAATCTGCAACAATAAACCAATGTATTTCTTCAACCAATCTATAATATCTGATTTTAACCATTTTGCATAAGCAATACACTGCAACATAATTCAATATAATTAAACAATACAAATTAAAATGCAATATTCATAAGTATTTAAAAATGACAATAATACACATAACGTATCCACTTACGCATATGTTTAATTTAGCATGTAATAATATTAATAAAAAAGTCGTCCCCGACTGAGAATCCAACCCCAGTCTCTTGCGTGACAGGCGGGGATACTGACTACTATACTACCGAGGACATGACACAAACTTTTTTCAAAATTGACAGTTCTGGGTCATACAGTGATTTATTGAGATTATTGTTTTGAAATATAAAAGACTAATATAATTATGAACATTTAATAAATAATACAAAACATATCACATATATAATAATATTAATAAATATTTTATTATATATATAATATTATATGTATATATAATATATATAATATTAAATATATATACAAAAGGAACAATTTTATATTCGAGAGAGGAAGAGAAAGAAAATATATCTTCTGTCTCTCTCTTACTCATTATCTTACATATGTAATCATTTCACAGATTCACTCCCATACAAATTTCCAACGAGGAGCGCGCGTATAGAAGTATAACTTCAAAAAATCAGCAATAAATCCAACAAACGGTCCCCAATCCCGTAAAAAATCCAGAACCGTCACAAGTATAGAGCGTTTATAAAAATAACTGAATGTGTCTTTACTTAAAACAGGTGATAGCTCGTTTGTCTTTAGTTTTGTGCGTGGAAGACAATGATGCTAGAAAAAAGTATGTGTTATCTGGCCAGGTATTAATAACGCACCGGCAAAGAACCATGGAGTCAACTGTATTGCAGATTGCAGCATTAAACTGTGATGTGAGCACAGGTTACGCGATTACACCAGAACTGGGACGAAAGTGGACCGAGTGTCCACTTTCTAGTGTTGAGCTAATAGTTCGCTATAATAGGTTAGTAGGTTTTTTACTGTTTTGTTGAGAACTATTCTTAATAAATAGAAAACAATATATATAGCATCCAGACTGGAACTTTAAACGGAAACATTTTAATTACAGAAAAACCACTAAAAACGGCCTTCTCATATTATTATAATATTGATTATTTTTTACACACATCTTCTATAATAAATAATTTGTGCACTTTTGATTTAAAACAATTACTATTTCAATACTAATAAGCCACAATTAAAGGTTAAAGTAAATTTATTGACGTTTCAATTTCTACTTCGGAAATCGTCCTCAAAAAACAAACATTAATGGAAAAATTCTTCTTCTTCTTTAGGTGCCCTCTTCTAAGCGAAGGTTGGCGATGACCTCTACAAAGTCTTCCCTATTTTGTACTTTTCTTATTAAACTTTAAAAGTCTTATCCTGTCCAATCTTTGATGTTGTTCAGCCAGGTCATTTGTCGTCTACCCGGGCCGCGTCTGCCTTCTATTTTCCCTTCTATAATAAGCTGAAGGAAGTTATACCTATCGTATCTAAATATGTGTCAAAGATAAGACGTTTTACGCTTCTTGACAATTTCTGTGCGTTTACGTTCTCTATTCATACACCTTAAAACTTCTTCATTTCTAACAAAAAAATCTCTTATATTTGTATTTTGAGAACCATTTCCGAAGTGGAAATTGAAACGTCAATAAACCTACTTTAACCTTCAATTGTGGCTTATTCCCATTAAAATAGTAATTACTTTAAAATGCCACAAGCAAATAGCTTCAGATTAGAAAAAAAACTAAAATTTTAAAAAAAGTAACATTTTTATATATTTTGTTAAATCTACCGTCGTGTGCATTTTGGCAGAACATGTCTGGAAGAAAATAAAGATAAAAAAACAACTAACTGTGACACTTTATGTCCCCATCATATCGCCCTCTTTTAATTAATTATTTATACAAAAATCTTAAAGCATATTCCCTTTATAATCAGAAAAAAACTGACAACGAAAAGACCAATAGAAGCTGCGAAATTTCTCAAAATAAATTGGCCTTTTCTGGCTGTTTGTTTGTTTAAACTCGTGTAAATAATATCCAGAGGGTTTAGATGCAAGATAAGGTTGGTTAGCTTGTTACCATACGTAAATATGTCCTCGACGCATCAAGGAATTTGGATATCGGTTAAAATACTTGGGAATTCCAAGGTTGGCCAAATCCAAATTTCTAATTGATTCGATGCAGGGAAATTCCACTTTCGCTAAGTAAAACAAAGGATTTGTTTTACATAAAAGCAGGTAGATTTTCTCTCATCGGTCAGTCGAGTTTGCCTCTTCTACTGTAGACCTAGTCGGTGCTATTATTGTTCCTACTAAGTTATTGTTTTATTTCTGATTTTTTTATATACCATTTTATTTTAGCATTATTGTATATTCAGACCTTTTCAGGTTAGAATAATACATTGATCTATATTTGTTCATGTACTGATTGTTTGATATTTTATTTGATTATTTTGATTGTTTATTTTTCTTGTATTTTGTGTCTAAGTTGTTCTTCCGTAAGTTAAGAACACTTAGAAATATTTATCTTGCTTTTTCTATTTTATATATTTGATTTTGTACTTTGTATCTAAGTAGTTCTTTTCGGTAAGTCAAAGAGCTCTTAGAAGTATTTCTCTGATATCTGATTTGTTATTTTATTGTGTGTCTAAGTCGTTCTTTTCCGTTCTTTTTCTCTAAGTCAAAAGAACCCTTAGAAATATTTTCATATCGCATTATTATTTCTGATATTTTATCTAAGATATTTTCTTTCTTAAGTTAAGAAAATACTTAATACATTTGTTTCTTTCATTTTCTATTTTATGCTAAGTTGTTTCTTCCGTAAGTCAAGAAACACTTAGCAATATTTTCACATCTTTTCTATATTTGATTTTTCTTATTTTCTATTATAAGTCGTTTCTTCCGTAAGTCAAGAAACACTTATAAATATTTGTGCATTTATTTTACTATATTTGATTCTCTTGTTTATTTTCTGTTCTAAGTTGTTTCTTCCGTAAGTCAAGAAACACTTAGACATATTTCTATAATCTGTTTCATTTTTGCATTTCTCGTTTTATATTTTGAGTATTTTATTTTTCCACTCTAAGTCGTTTCTTCCGTAAGTCAAGAAACACTTAGAAACATTTTTTTTTTTTTTGCATTATTTTTTATACCATTTAATTTAATTGTTTACTAAGTTATTCCTTCCGTAAGTCAAGGAATACTTAGATCATTTTTACCTATCTGTTTTCCATTTTTGCTCTGTTACTTTGTAACTGTTCCTTGGAACCGTTACCTATAACAGATATTTGTCACTGGAACTGTTATTTATAACAGCGGTAGTATTTAACCTTTCTACCAGCTACAAACCAAAGATGGTGAATACCCGATCCAATTCCGGGGATAGGAAGAAGCCCGAAGAGCCGGCGATGGGTCCTACAGGCCCAAATGCCCCCTCTCGGCAACAAATAACGCGATAATGTTTTATCCCAAGTCAATTATAAGGGCGACCCAAGCTGTGGCGTACGTGACCGGGTTTGAAGCTAATAGGGGGCTCCGTTTAATTTAGTGTAAAACAGAATAGAATTATGTAGTAACCTTTTGTTAGACAACACCTGCTAAAATAAATAATACCGAAATTATGATAACTATTCACAATTCCAATTCCAACCATTTAGCACCGAGAAAACTGTCGTAGGCGAGCTGTTTGGGTGGTTTTCGGGATCTTACTCGATTGGTTATTAACCGGGGTACATTCTGGTGGATAGGGTGTATACTAGTTCGCTCCCTCGGTCAGATTTTAATACCCCCCAGAAAAGGGGCATAGGTAAATTCGCTCTGGCCATATATTTCTTAGAAAAGATATTTGAATAATGTCTTCTCAAACTTTGTATTTACCTATTAATACAACACTACCATCATTGTTTAAAAAAGAATGAGTTTTTAAAGAATGCTACTATATAACACTACTTCTTACTTAAAAAAATATTAAAATAATAACGATAATATCACTAAAGTATTATGATGTTAGAGCTCATATTCCCTTGTTCACTATTTGATTGGGTTTTTCCGTATCAGAAGTTGCAATTGATATATTTCTTTGAAAAGATTGGTAGATAATTAGTAGTCTACCTGAAATTTTATGATAAGAAATAGGGGTGGTGCGAATCTTAACATTATTACTTTAGTTCCAGTTTGAATGTCGTTATACCTAGTTCATGATGGAGAAATCTGAAGTAAGTAAAATGTTAAGTGAAAATTGCAAGTCAACGTTAGTTATTGACAATTACAAGTATAACTTCCATAAAATGCTTGCTTATAATATCAAACGTTGGCAGTGTGGTTTAGAAAGAAGTTGCAAAGCATTTGTTAAAACTTTAAATATTTGTAACAGTGTAGTCGAATGTAGTCATAACCATACCCATGAAAGTTTATCAAAAACAGTATTAAACCGACAAAAATTAAGTAATCGTGTTAAGCGGAAGGCAATGAATGATTTGTGTGAAAAACTGTTGAAGTTGATACACAGCGAAATTAAACAAACAGGCACTAAAAGTCTTACTGTGGAAGATGTACATTTGATTAGAAAAATATTTATAATAGCAGAAAACCAGTTATTCCCAAGATTCCGAAGTGCGCGGAGGAAGTACATGACTCGTTAAACTCCGTGGAATTGGCAACCAAATAAAAAAAAAAAAAATTTGTTGAAAAATGATCCCGTAAAAAAATTTGTTGCTTTTTCTTGTGTATCTAATTTAACGTTTTTAAGTAAATTAGAAACAATTTATGTTGATGGAACTTTTAAATACTGCACTAAATTTTTTACTCAACTATTTATAGTTCATGGACTCGAAAATGGACACTATGTGCCGTTGGCATCCCTTTTGTTTTCAAATAAGTTAAGAAACTCATATGTGACTGTCTTAAATTGTTTAAAGACTAAGTGTTAAAAATTAAACTTAAATTTTAGTCCCAAGGTTGTGTATGCCGACTTCGAAAAAGCGATCCATGCAGCTGTAAGTGAAGTATTTCCATATGCGAAAAGGATGTAGGTTTCATATCGGACAATCATGGTGGAGAAAAATTCAAAAAGTTGGTCTGGCTACTGAGTATTCAAACGACAATGAAGTCGGACAATACCTTAGATATATGTTTGGTCTACATTTCCTAGATCCATTAGAAGTAGGTGAGTGTTTTGCTTTAGACTTAAGTGAAATATTACCAGCACAACACCAAGCCGTACAAAAATTTGCTGACTACTTGGTGGAAAACTATATTTCTGAAGAGGCAGACTTCCCTCCTGAGATGTGGGCGGAAAACAATTTATCACCTGAGCGTACAACCAATGCCTGTGAAAGTTTCCACTCTAAATTTAATTCGTTATTTTATAATCCACACCGTAATATATTTCAATTTTTAGAAGTTTTAAAAGATATTCAAATTGACACTTATATAAAAATACGAAGTTCTGTGAAACCAAAAAAAGTGTACCGAAAAGTATTTCTAGAACGTCAAAAATTTGTTGATCACAAAATAGCGGAATTAAAGCAAAATAAAATTAGTAGATTTGATTTTGTCAAATGTATTTCATTTAGATTTCTAGCCAAATAAATGCCTCGTTTTAATTTATATTTGTTTAATTTTGTAATGGTAGAGAATATCCCCTATTATGTTCCCCTTTCTTATTATACCTATATTTTAGAATAGGCACAAAAATTATTTCAGTAATTTTTAAAAACAATTCAAAATTTCTAATATAATTTCTAAATCAATCACTAACAATTTTCAAAATACATAACAGTAATGAGCGCGCTAATAACCGGCAAAATAACGCAAAAGATGGAAAACATATTAAGTTGTGTGATAAATAGAAATGAAACTAGTGGAGATGGGAAATTTAGCGATAGAACCTATAAATTTATATTTCATTTATTGTTTCCCACCTTTAGACGTAAGAGTTTGGAAACTACCAATGTGACAGTGACAGTTTTAATTGACATCCTCCTCTGATACGTCTAAAGGTGGGAAACAGTGAATAGAATGTAAATTTATAGGTTTCTATCGTTAAATTTCTTATCTCTACTACTCGTCTCTACTTTCTCATTTTTTTTATCTTACAACTTCATATGTTTTCCATCGTTTGCGTTATTTTGCCGGTTATTAGCGCGCTTATCACTGTATTTATATAAATATGTAAATACAAAAGTCGCAGTACCTATTTTCCTGGTGTTAATTTTCCTAGAACTTAATAGATAAATACTTAATCCGCTTGACCACGGGAGCGAACTAGGGGGCGGACGTAATTTCGGCCGGAAAAAGAGCAGGTACTAAAAGCCGGTAGGTAAATTCGGCCGGAGGTTTTAAGTTGCTTCCTTATCTCATAGGTATTTTCGGCCGCAAATCAAATAAAATAACAGAATGCTTTATATTAAAATATTTCTTTATTTCAATAAAATTATTACATCAACTTATTTCTATAAATTAAGTAAACTATAAATTTTTAAAAAACGTTTTGATGTGATACAGATTTAACGAAATTAATTCTAGAAATATTGTCAGATCGAAGCATATTTACCATGTTTTCGATAAATTTTAGTTTGTTTTTTACTTGTTTGTCTTTAATTTTTGCTGGAATATTTAAATTTTTTATTTTTAAATATGCATCGATCTGACAATCTTTTAATTTTTCTATAAAAATAAATATAGAAGGGTGACTTGAATAAAAACTAGAATTAAAGTGCGAATGGAATGATTCGCAGGCATTTGTGGTTCTTTTAATTGATGGGTTTTCATATGCCCATATATTTGGTGGAAAATGAGATTCTGGCGCTATGTAGTTTTCTAATAAATAGTCTGCGTATTTATCTATAAGTTTATGGTCCGGTTTGTATGACATGAGATCAAATATGAAACAATCTTCAACTTCAGAGGGGTCTAAATAAGTTAGCCCAAAAGTATGAGTAAGCCATTTGCTTTCCTCGCAGTTTTTATCTTTATACATTTGGGTTAACCCTAATGATTGTATTTTCCTATACCACGCCTGGTGCAAGTGGAATCTACAACCATTTAGTTTGGTTTTGGGAAAGACAACTTTTAATGCGTTATGAATTGCGATTTCAAAATCCACAAATACCTCCTTCGGTTCAAAAACAATATTATAAAGTTCAAAAATTTTAGATTTTACCAACAGAAAAAGTCTCATATATGTGTCACTGGTCTTATTGGGCAACAGACAATACAAAAGAGGAACATAATGCCCATTTTCCAGTCCATGGATGGTAAATAACTGATAAAAATATTTTGTACAATAAGAAAATGTGCCATCCATGTAAAAATCTTTCATTTTACATAAACTTATTATATTTGTATGGCAAGAAAAAACAATGATATTATCAGCTGTGCTGTTAATAAACAAAAAATTTTCACCTGTTGTGGTTTTCGGTCCATAACTATCGAGTACAGAATGTACATCGTGAATATCCTTAGGCAGGGCTGGTAAGAGCTTACGGCGGCTGTTGTACAAATTTCTTCTTATTAGACTGACATCTATCGATGACAAATTCTCTGGCAAATGATTTGAAAGAACGCTTTTAATAATTTTTGAAGGTTTCTCCGATATGTCTTCCTCAGCTTTGCGCTTGCATGAAGTCGTCACTATTTTTCTCTCCAACGTAGTTTCATCGGACTCGTGGTTGTGGATTAATTCACTTCTAGTAACTGTGTATTCCGCACCAACAGTGTACAGTTTGGCTAAACATCTTAAATTTTTCTTTATACACCTCCAACGTACTTCACCACTTTTTAATACGTCCTGTTTACAAAACTGAAACTTTTCTACAACTAGTAAGTCACAACCGCGTGAACTCTTAATTACTGAAACAGATGCCATCGTATACAAATAATATATTTTATGCTTTCTATCGACTAGTAGCTTCAAGATAAGTTATAATACTGACTAGCTATAATAATTTTATACCTGTTATTTGTGAATTTTATACATTTAAAGGAATAATCTTAAGTAGGTACAACATAGTTATTAGAATAAAGAGATAAGTAAATTAAAGGTATTTCCGACAGGTACACAGGATTAGGTATTTCCAAATAAATACACAATTAATATTTTACAGAAATTATGAAGCGTAATTACCAATATTTTAATCTCATCGTAAACATCAACCCCTCGGCCGAAATTACCCCTGTCATAAATGGTACCCCTTGATTTATGCAGGTAGGCCAAGGGATTACCGGCCGAAATTACGCCCGCCGGAACTAGGTTATGGTTTTCGGAGCGAACTAGTAAGTAATTAAGATGGTTTTTTGACCTTGGGAGCGAATTAGTGTGCTCCGGGTGGATAAGCAGTTTACCATTGATCATGATTTTATTACACTATTACTATGTGACTTTATCGTATACAATTTGAACAGAATATTTTTTTTTTCAGCAGTACTCATCAAAAGCAAATTTTGATTTTAAAAAGAAAGATGTCATAAGCGTATTGATTTAAATATACTCTGTGATAAACTTGTGTTTCTTGGCATTCCAAAATCAATAGCACATTTACTATCAAATCTATACAAAGACAGAAGTGTATAGATAAGAGTAGGTCACAATATTATTGGACCCAAGATCACATCAAAAGGTATTCCACAGGGACCTGTTTTAAGTCCACTTCTTTTTAATTTGTACACATACGATTTGCACAATTTATGGTCTCCCAATATTGTTTGCTTACAATATGCTGATGATATTGTCATCTACTCACATAAGAAAACGTACAGTGAAAGCACTACTGAACTCAAACATATTATGTACAACTTGGATAATTGGACTTGGTTAAATGGATTCAATATTTCGTACCAAAAATGTGCCGTAGTATTTTTTTCAAGAAAACACCCTATTAAACATCACGCTGTAACCTTACATGGCAATGATATTCCAATTGTTTCGGAATTTAGATATCTTGGTGTCGTACTTGACAGAAAATTGCTTTGGACTCAACATATTAATTATATAATTGGTCGCTGCGAAAAAGGTATTAATTTTCTTAAAATGGTGTGTAAGAGATCGTGGGGTGCAGATCAAAACATTGCATTGAATTTTTATCGAGCCTATATAAGATCTATAATAGATTACTGTTGTGTGGTATATGGGTCAGCTAGCATAACCAATTTACGTAAACTTGATAGAATCCAATTTAAAGCTCTAAGGATTGTGTTAGGATTGATGAAAAGCACTCCAAATGAAGCCACCCTAGCTCTAGCATCTGAAAACCCACTCTCATTGCGCAGAGAATATCTGGCAAGTAAATATTTCCTAAACCAACATTATCGTGGCACTTATAATGCAAAAATAATTAATGAATTAAATACAGCTGATTTAACATCTACATACTTCATTAAAAAAAACTCTCCACCACTTGCAAGAGCAATTATACCTTGCAACGAACTGAAGTTAATAAATTCCCCTTGTAATCTTATCTGGGAATCGTTGGATATACCACATCTAACAAGTGTTCTAGCTACAAATATTATTATCCCTAAATACCAAAATAAATTTTGCTACACTACTCTTAAAGAAATCTTAAGTGGCTATTCAGATCATATTGTAATCTATACAGACGGGTCAAAATCACCAACATGTACAACCAGTGCTTACTTTGTACCAAAAATGAAGATTAAAAAATCATTTATTTTAAATAATCAATCCAGCATTTTTTCTGCTGAAGCATGTGCTATATACAAAGCCCTTGAATTGTGCTGTGAAAACCACTGGAACAAAATTGTCATATGCAGTGATTCACTGTCAGTATTACACTCCTTGCAAAACTTTAAATTCACAATAAATAGCAATATATTCGTATTAGAAATTTTTCAACAGTTACTGAAACTATCAGATCCATATGGTACTAAATTTCTATGGGTTAAGGGACACTCAGATATTGTTGGCAATACCATTGCTGATTCTATAGCTAAAAATCCATTACAGCACCCACATATGGTGATAGAAGAATTTAACACATGTGACCTACTTGCCTATATCAAACAACATATTAAATTTAAATGGGACAGACAATGGATTCAGTTTGGTGAAAGCAGGGGCACTAATTTATACAAATTACAACCAACAGTAGATGTAAAACAATTTTACAAAGATGTCACACTAAGCAGAAACACAGTCTCAACTGTCTTAAGATTAAAAGTAAATCATGGATGTTTTCCGAAACATCTACACAAAATAGGAGTTCTCTCAACAGACCGATGTGAGTGTGGAACTAGTATAGCTGATTTAAATCACATATTCTTCAACTGCCCACTACATCGTAATACAAGTACGTGGCTGCTAAAAGAATTGATAAAAGAGGGTTTAAGTACACCATTAAACGTAAATCTTCTATTAAGTGAAGACAATATAAAAATCTTTAAACTAATTATGATATTTCTTGTAAAAATTAAATTAAAGGTATGAGTATAAAATTGATCGTATGCGTGAATATTTCCTTTGTATGTTTACCATATATGTTGCCCACCTACCTAACCGTGGTTTATGTCTTGTTTGTTACAATAAAGCCGCTCTGATGAATCCCTGAGCGTGAAAAGTGTCCTCCTTGTACAATCCTGTATGAATGAATACTAATATCTATATGTAATTACGTGGCTAAAGCCATTAAAAAAAAATGTCATAAGCGAAACAAGTGAATTAATTATAAAAAATAAAATGTTTTTTTTGTCAATTTGCTAAGAAAAAAAATATATTTATGGAAATCTAAATATTTTTCCTCGACTTATATCGATATCGAAAGCGGAGAGGGAGTGGTGAGTACGAACCTTAGAAATCTTTAATATTAAGACAACTATTTTTATTACAAGCCTTATAAATTTTGATTTATCCCTGCAAATTGTATAAACTCTTTTGATTAATCTGATAAATGGCACGGAACAATGATCAATTCCTATTAATATCTAGGGAATTCAGTTCATTTGCATTGAAATTGTAATACTTCAATAACAGTCTTGGACCGTAACGTTTTGTGCGAATGAACATAATCGTATATCATATTTTCCTGTTTACATTTATATCTTGTTGTTCGTTCGTTTGTAAATGCGGTTTAAATTTGAATATAACTAGTCCAAATAATTTGACATTCTAGTCTCTAGTAGTGTTGTAGACTTAACTGAAATAAATAAAAATTAGAGGAATGTAAAAACAAAAACCAAATATTGTTTTAAATATTTTAAAATATGATTTTGAACTGATGAATAAATAAAATGTAGGCAATAAATCGAATCTATACTGCGAATGTCCTTTAGTGTCGACAAAAATTACATAAGCCACCTGGGGAAGTTGTAAGACAAAATATGGGACAAAATATATCGTCCATTATCCTGTATTTTGTCTCTACGGACTCTACAAGTATATAGCCTGCAAGAATGTAGCTTATAGTATTTGTTTGTTACTGCCATATTGTGTTCTTAGCAAAAATCAAAGAGTCTATCCCTCCATTCACTGCTGTCTCCCAGGTCATATTTCTCTACAAAATAGATCTAGACTCTTTAACAATTTTGGCAATAAAATTGCCCATTGTATTGTAACCTTATACACGTCACATGGTTGATATTTTTATTTAAATAATTATTTTACTTCAATTTCTTTTGATTTTATTTAGTTGTTAACATTAGGTTTTATATTACTATTTTGATTCTAAAAATAGTTGGCGCTCAACTATTGCCTACTATATATCCCATATAAATCCTAATCAATTCTAAAATGAAATGAAAAAGACAGTAAAGATTCCATTTCACGTAGAAATCGTCTATGTATCTGTTTATACGTATTTCGCTTTAATAAAGCTCATCAGAACAGTTATTTATAGGCGTTCTCAACGTGAAAAATAGATCTTTTCTGTCTTTGGGAAGCAACGATAAAATGGCTTCGAAACGGACGCAATAGCGACATCTGATATTAAATCCGTAAAATAGTTTCGAAACACAATTCAGATAACTGCTTTAATCTGAGCCTTCTATAAATTGCAAGGCATAGCCAGACGTTGATAAAGATTTTAATAGAGACATGGGGAATCTAAAATTTGCATTCCACGACATGTCTCCTCAACTAAGCAGAAATCGTTAGCGAATTGGTTTCTTGTACTCATACAGAGTAGATCCGAATAAAATGAAGACATGTCGTGGAATGCAAATTTTAGATTCCACATGTCTCTATTAACATCTTTATCAACGTCTGGCTATGCCTTGCAATTTATAGAAGGCTCAGATTAAAGCAGTTATCTGAATTGTGTTTCGAAACTATTTTACGGATTTAATATCAGATGTCGCTATTGCGTCCGTTTCGAAGCCATTTTATCGTTGCTTCCCAAAGACAGAAAAGATTAATTTTCACGTTGAGAACGCCTATGAATAACTGTTCTGATGAGCTTTATTAAAGCAAAATACGTATAAACAGATACATAGAAGATTTGTACGTGAAATGGAATCTTTACTGTCTTTTTCATTTTATTCGGATCTACTCTGTATGAGTACAAAAAACCAATTCGCTAACGATTTCTGCTTAGTTGAGGAGACATGTCCTGGAATGCAAATTTTAGATTCCCCATATCTCTATTAACATCTTTATCAACGTCTGGCTATGCCTTGCAATTTATAGAAGGCTCAGATTAAAGCAGTTATCTGAATTGTGTTTCGAAACTATTTTACGGATTTACCTTCAATTCTAATTTACTCTTATTTTTATTCTTCACTACATTCTTATCTATTTCATATATAAAATGTTTGTGATCTCAATTCGTTAAAAACTTTATCTGCCAGTTGACAATTTTTTACTTCCGTCACGTCTGTTTTAGTTCAGTGCCATTTATTTGACCTAATTTATATTTTTCTTGGCCCCCTTGTTCGAGAGGGACCTTCCCTAAACCACATAGTCGATCATAGGGATTAATATACTGCAGTAGCATGGCCCCTGCTATGAAAAACCCAAAACCCTCCTGACGTTATCATCCATTACACATTTAGCCACATTTTAAACAGTATCTGAAGCCAACAACCGCACTAACTGCATTCTACAACCATCCAGTTAACTATATTCAACAAAGACAAGCTGTCCAACAAGATACAGCCAACAATATGCCATAAGTATTATTTCCACATTTTTTTAAAGCTGTAGACAGGATTTGTTATTTCTTTATTATAATGATTAGTTAATACCACTTTTTTTTGTTCAATCATACTCATTTTTTAAATTTTCAATAAGGATTGTAGCATTTTCATTTTACCCCGTATATAATAAAACACTGAAAAAGGTTGTTAATCCTTTTGTGTTTCTGAAATTGGTAATGTAAATATTTTCGAGTCTGTTTACAATAAACAAATTTCTCTTTCGATTGATCTATTCATGATCATTCCGTCTATTAGATATTTATGCAGGAAATCAACAACAATCTTTCAGCTAATGCAAATGATTCGAATGAATTACATATGTCAGTCGGATTCTTCTTTTTAGGGTGCCTGTCTATTCCGAACGTTTTCGGTTACTTGGGCTAGGATGACTTTGTTGGTTGCTATACGGAATAGCTGTGTTGAGGTCTTTCTATACCATGCTCTCACGTTAGCAAGCCAGGATATTCTTCTTTATCCTGGGGCCCTTTTTCTTCCAATTTTACCTTGCAAAATGCATTGGAGTAGTTCATATTTGCCTTAATTTCTCATTATATGTCACAAAAACTGCAGCTTATGGCCCTTCAAGATGTTAACCAAATCCGCGGTTGTGTTCATCCTCCACAGTACTTCTTCATTGGTGACTTTGTCTGTCCATTGTCTCTTTAGCCACACATATATTTTCTTTTATTTTGCTTCAACCACTAGGGTTAATAGCAAAAGAAAAATACAAAAAGTGATAAAGACATACATAGGCATATACAAAATATTAATTACGTAATAATGTATACAATATATATTTTAAATATTGATGTATTGTATTAAATTTTATTAAAAAAGTTTATAGATTTCCAGAATTCTATCAAGTCAGCTACGTATTTAGATTCTCCTAGAAGTTCTTTTAGCGTTTTTGGAATGTAGTGATATAGTCTTTCAACTGAGTATATTGGACAGTCAATCAAAATGTGCTTCACTGTCACTTTACATTCACAAACACAACAGACTGGTTCCTCTTCTCCCTCCAACAAGTATTCATGTGTTGTAGAAGTGTGTCCTAATTTGAGACGTGTTATTAGGACTTGATGTTGTCCCTTTGAAGGCCAAAAGTTCCATGGAGGGACGGAAGATTGTATTTCTATCAATTTTTTTTATCAACATATATTTTGTTTTTATCTTTTTCGTGCAATGTTTCTCTTATTCGATTTCTCATGGCACTCATTTTCTTGCAATTTAGATGATTTAAATGATATATTTGAGCAGGGTCTTAGAATTTTGCAAGCTTCGTTAGCAACATTAGTAATCTGTTCCATTAAAAATATATACATATCGTTGGTATCGATCCAGTTTGGTGGTGTGGAAGGTGAGTCTATCTATCTATCTATCTAATTAGCCTTCTTCGGTCCATCTTTGGACATAGGCCTCCCCAATCCTTTTTCTACTTCGTTTATATTTCCATCTCCAACTTATAAGAATTTTGTTCCATCGGTCTTCTTTTTGTCTTATATTGTGTCCGGCAAATCTCCATTTCAATTTTGCAACTTCTTGTCTAAAATCCTCACTTTTGTTTTCTCTCTTATCCACTAGTTTCTCTTTTTATCCATTAGTCTTATGTGTAACATTTGTCTTTCGATTGCTCTTTGGGTTTTTATGATTTTGTCAATGTTTGCTTTTATAAATGTCCACGTTTGGGAACCATTAGTGGGAACAGGGAGTACGCATTGATTGTATACTTAAGATGCTGTGGATATCTTTTGCTTTTAAGAATGTAGCTTAGTTTGCCAAATGCCACCCATGCCAGTCTAACTCGTCTTTTTATCTCTGCTGTTTGGTTTTCTTTGTTAAGTTTTATAGTTTGACCCAGATATATATGTATAATCCTGAACTTGTTCTATTTCATCTTGTTCGATCCTCATTGTGATGTCTTCATCTGTATTTGTTATGATTTTGGTCTTGCTGTAATTCATATTAAGGCCTATCTTTTCAGCTTCTATGTCCAGTTCTTTCATCATTTCAAATAATTCTTTTTTTTTATCGGTTATCAATGCGATGTCATCAGCGTGCCTTAGATGGTTCAAGCGTTGTCCACAAATTTTTATACCTTTTTCTTCCCATTCTAATCTTTTAAAAATATCTTCCAGAGCCTGATTGAAAAGTTTCAGTGATATTGTGTCTCACCCTGTCTCACACCTCTATTTATTTGTATTGATTTTGTTCCTTTATACGCTTTAATTGTTGTTTTGGCTTCCTTATATATATATATATATATATATATATATATATATATATATATATATATATATATATATATATATTGGCTATTAGTTCCGTATATCTATGGTCAATTCTGCTGTTAATCAAAGAACTTTTCACTGCCCAATGTTCGACACTGTCGAAAGCCTTTTCGAAATCTATGAACGCTATATATAGAGGAATGTGGTATTCATTTGCTCGTTCTATAAGTATTTTCATACTTAGTAAATGGTCATTTGTGCTGAATCCCTTTCTAAAACCAGCTTGTTCTTTCGACTGGTATCCGTCGAATTTTGTCGTCAATCTATTGGTTAAAATTTTTGTTAGGAATTTATACATTACATTACATTGAGACAACATAGACAACATACTTACAACAACGATGATTACATTAGGAAAAGAAATAGCAAAAAAGGATCTAAAAAAGAACAACTATACATCAACAGAAACAAAGAAGCTTATGGATAAAAGAAGGAAGCTGAACGAAGACGGCAAAAGGAAATCTATAGAATATATAGAAACCAATAAAACAATAAGCAGAATGATAAAAGAAAAAAGAAAAAAGTGAAGTGAGTCTTGTTCTTTTCTCTTCATAAGAGAAAAGAACAAGAAATAAAAATAGAAGAAGTAATGCAGAACAACAAAAATATGAAATGCTTAAGACCGAAATTAGGTAAGTGTGAAATAAACAAAATAAAAGATGCAAACGGAGTAGAAACAAACATTAAAGATGACACATAAATATTTTATATTTATAATCCACTATTTCTACTCAGAATTATATAAAACAAAAAAAGGAACCACAAGAAGAAATTAAAAACCAACTTAAGGCTAAAATAAAAAATGTCAACTCAGAGCTACAGCCAGAAATAAGCAAATCAGAAATAAAGAAGTCATTGGAAGAAATAAAAAACAACAAATCGCCTGGAAAAGAAGGAATAACTGCAGAGATGCTGAAATATGGAGGAAAATTAATAATTAATACTCTACATTCCGTTCTTAACAAGATATTAAAAGAAAAAAGAATCCCAAACAACTGGAAGAAATCGGTAACCATTATCCTACACCAGAAAGGGGATAAAGCAGATATAAGAGCTACCGTCCTATAACACTCCTCAATGTAATTTATCAATGAGTTCTCTATTTTAGTTATATATGCAGACTAATTTGCGTTATTCGTAGACCATTTAGATAATAGGGGTGTCATTGCATCATTACGATAATGGTAATTAAGCGTAATATTGATTAGATAATTATCTGATCCATATTATACCCTTACTGACAGACCAACCAAGTGTAAAATATACTTTAGCTGAAACAATTCTAAAATCTACCGCAGATTTAGCCTGGCCAGGAGAGGATATCCTTATGGCAGATTCATCGTTTATAACAATTAAGTTTAAAAAATTATCTAAAGGTTCCACTAAAATTCTGCCATCATGTGAGCATACCGGCAATCCGCATATGCCATGATGGGCATTAAAATTGTCTCCCATTACACAGTCATATTACATTTGACTAAATAAATTTATGTAGTCTTACGATTTTACTCTAACATCGGAGGGTTGATATTATTTTTAGGAAGTTATGATCCTATTTTTTCGAAAATTTTTCTTTCACATCGATAACAAATTTATCAAAAAAGTCATCAAACATATTAGTGGTTATTATATTGCTTTATATAAAGTATAAAGTTTGAACGTAACTTATCCTGGATACAATCTCATTTAGGTGGAATAGCAGAGATATCAAATTTTAGCTACTTTAGTTTTAACAATTTATTTTACTAGTTTATAATCTTTTTTGGGTTTTAGAAGAGCTTCCAAATATGAAAAACAATTACTAATGACCAAAATTTTATTTAAAATAGCTGTACCAAAAGTACCTGTTAAATTATATATAAATATAGAAGAAAAAGCAAGGGTGACTACAAAGTATCCAGGCGATAAATAAAAAAGAAGAAAAAATTTTTGTAGTAATTTTGTCATATCTAGCTCCTATTCCCTTTTAGATTAATGCTAAGTCTACAATATTACCACCCAATTTATCAAACATGTCAAAAACTAACCAACCAGATAGTTAAGTCAAACCTATCTAGTACGTGTCACCGAATCAAAATTTTAGTAAATATTGTGTCATGTGTTATTAATGGTTATTTTATTTTTATATACTTGATATTTCCTTTTATGAAATGGTAGTGAAACACAATTTAAAATAAGGTGAATTTGATATTGTGCAAGTACGTGGTGTAATAATATAAGGTAAAAATTATTTTTATTTGTCCCTTTAAATATCCCATATGGCTAAGATCAATTTCGTCAGGGATTATAAAAGATTAATTTTATCCCTAATTTCTGAGAGTTTAAACAATAATTCACCTGATCGCAGTTACGATTACACCTGCGTGATTTTCATGCGCAATCCACTTATAAGTCATCACTCAATATACTTGTGTCATCTGTATATCTCATATTATTTATCAGTGTTCCAATCATTTTTACACTATATTTCAAGTTGTGCAAAGCACCTTTAAAGTTTCTATCTTATTATAAATTAAACAATATTAAAAACATCACACAACCCTGCCTGACTTCTTTTAGAATCTTACATTCTGCTGTTGACTTTCCATTAATACAAATGGTTGCTGTTTAATGTCAAAATAATTTATTAATGATCAGTCTTTTGATAATCAATCAAAATAGCAGAGACATCTCTACGATGATCTCGACATTTCTATTAGAATATTATCTATCTGATTTTGTTATCGCCTGGTCCCTTTTATGTATAAATCCTTCTTTAGTGTATTTGGTATTATTATATCTTATTCTTGACAAAATATTAACCTTATCTAATTTTCGCGTTAAAATCACCAAGGACGTGCATACCTTCATTGTCTTTTATGCGTTTAAGTATTTGTTTTAACTGACTTTAAAATTGATCTACTTTGTTGTCGTATTTTTTTCTGCAGGATGGGCGTATCATTATCATCAATTAGCCAATCGCGTCTTCTGCTGGACATAGGCCTTCCTCAGTTCTTTCCAGTGTTCTCTATACTGGGCCGCTTGTAGCCAGTTTCCCGATACACGTTTTATATCATCGCTCCATCTAACCGGTGGTCGTCATCGGCGTCTTTTATAGTTTTTGGGCCTTCATTCCATAATACGTCTTGTCCACCATCCATCTTGTGTTCTAGCTGCCCTAGCCAGTTCCACTTAAGCGTCGTGGTTCTTTCAATGACGTCTTGAACTCCAGATCTTTGCCTGATTTGTTGGTTTGTTGTGTGGTCTTGAAGGCTCACGTTCAGCATTGCACGTTCCTGAGGAGGGGGTGTATACCTGAACAATATTATATTTACATTAAATTTATTGCTATTTAAGTATTTGAATTAATAGTATTTTGTTACTTCGTCACCATAAGTGGCTCGACAATATTATATATTGTGGATCTTGGCCTTCTCACAAAGAAGTTGCTACTCCTGTCGATTCCTGGCAACTTCCATCCATCTCCTAACCCTTAGAATCAGTAGGTCTTCTTCCACATTATCAATCCGTGTCCCTCTGCTCGTCCTCTACTTCTTGTTCCCTTTGGTTTTGAAAATGTTAATCTTTTCGTGTATTTGTGATCTGACATCCTAGCAGTGTACCCAGCCCATCTGAACCTCTGTACTTTAACAAATTTCTTAATATCTGGATCGGTGTATAACTGATATACTTCAAAGTTGTATCGTTAATGCCATAACCCATTTTCATTTACGGCTTCAAATTATTTAATTGTCTGATTGTCTTTTCTAGGGCAATATTAAAGAGGAGATACGCCAGCGCGTCTGCCTGTCTTAGACCATTATTAATGTCAAAGAACGTAGCGTTTTTTCCTTTAATTCTAACGCATGAACTTATGTTTTGCATTATTAGTTGGGTAAACGTAACCAACATAGGTGGGATCCCAAAGTCTACCATTGCATTATATAATTAGTTCTTTTCACGCTGTCATAGGCTGCTTTGAAGTTGACGAAGACATGGTGTGTATCTATATCATATTTTAGTGACTTTTCTAGAATCTGCCTATGTGCTTGAATTTAATGTTTAGTTAACTTTCCAGCAGTAAATCCGCATTGATATTGACTAACAATATCCTTTGTAAAATGTTTAGTCTTTTAAACAATACATTGCCGAAGATTTTATACGCAGATGCTACATAGTAGTGCTTTATTAATTCTTACACTCCAATTGATCACCCTTTTTATGCAATGGATATATTATTGCCTTTAGCCACTCTTCTGGTACCAATTCATCCTGCCACATAAGTACTATTAGTTTATGGACTGCTGCAAAAAGTTGATCACCACCTTTTTAATACATTTTAGAACAGATTTAATCTATTTCTGGGGCTTTATTGTCTTTGAGTTTTAGAATGGCATTTGATACTTCTTCTCTTTTTAGGTTTTTACTGTGTAGTTGACGTTGTAGATTTTGTTAATGGTCTATGTTGTAACCTTCTTCAATATCGTTTATATTTAGATGTTCGCTGAAATGTTGTGCACATCTATTAAAAACTGAGTTTTTATCATGTAGAATTTCACTGTTAGTATCTTTACAAGTTTTTAATCGTGATTTAAATTCTCGACGGCTATTATTTAAGGATTTGTAGTATTTCCTCGTTTCATTTGTATCGAATAAACTTTGTATTTCATTGAGTGTTCTTTTCGTATTCTCCCTTCTTACGTTGGATACTTTTTTCCTCCCTTTTAAGACGTCTATATTTATTTTTCTATGTTTACAACCTGCGTCGATTATTTTGTTTTAATATGCTGCTTTCTTTCTATTTGTGGACATTTCGGACTCATGATCAAACCAATGATTTCTTTTTTCTGACTTGCTTTTGCCCAATATTTCAACCGAGTTCTGTAACACAATGTCTCGTATATTCATTAACCATAGTTGGTTAATGTCTTCTTCTTCTTTTCAGTTTCTGTCCTTATTTAATCTTCTATTTGCTGTCTGTATACATTTGCAATGTCGGGATGTTTTAGTTTAATAATGTCAATTTTTTTCTCTCCTTTTTCCGATCTCTTTTTTTAAATTGGATATTCTCTCTTTAAATCGTGTTTTAACTAAATAGTGATCACTATCTATGTTTGCTCTTCTAAAAGACCTAACATCTAATAAGTTAGAGCAGTGTCTTGCATCGATGATTATATGATCTAATTGGTTAATCGTTTTATTATCAGGAGATTTCCAAATTCCCTTATGTATATGTTTATGGGGAAATCGTGTCCCAGCTATTACAACGTTCCTAGACATCGTAAAGTTTATGATTCTGAGACCGTATTCATTAGAGTCTACGTGTCACTTACAACTGTAAAAAATTTTGAAGTTATTTTTTAAACTGCGGTGTTATAAATATACCAACTACATTTGTTGGTAAATTTATGAAAACGCAGTGACGTACATCGAAGATGTGTGTCGATTTCCTGCCTCCTAGAATATTACAGTGTGCCTTCCCCCTCTTTATTTAGTTCACCTATGCCAATAAAATTAATTAAATCGAATTGGACATACTAGATAAATTTTTTCTTTCACATTTTTAATTGTCTTGATTAATTCTTCCTCCGTTGGGATATCCTCGTTCTCTTTCGTTTTCTGTGCCTCCATCTGTATTTCTTAAGCATCCATATCATATCTTATGTTAAGTCGCTTTTTTAAGTCTATTTGCATATCTTTTTAATAGCTGATTCTTATCGCCAATGATCTTCCACCTAGGCGATTGATAATCTAGGTTTCATTTCGTTTTTATCTTGACTAACTTCTCTATAAAATTTACGCGATTTCATTTTGTTGTTTGACTTTTCTAGTTCTACGGTTGATGTTTTGTCTTCTGTTTACCAGTTACACTATTTTGCCGGTTCTTGATGGTGTAACTAAAATTCGAAACTAAAATTGTTCCTCCACCAAAATTTTAACTGAAATATGAAACCATTTTCATAAACTGTAAACGTTGTAGGTAAAAGTAACACAATTAACAAATATTTTCATAGAGTTTAATATTTAAGTGGTCCTCTATTTTTACTAAAATTATAGTTAAAACGTTTTAATGTTTAAATGTTTCCATCACCACGAGCTATATCGTACTAATTTTGGTTAAAAAAACGAATATAATATAGAAATGATTTTATTTACTCTAGTTTTTATGTTATACAATAGGTTCGTATGTTAATTTTACAGATTGAGAGATAAAACACAAATATTTTTATGTCCTGAGTTGATTTGAGTTGTCTTTAATGTGATCCGTGTTCCAAGAGTTTTAACTAAGAGCTTACTTTGATCCAATGTATCAGCTTCGTTTTGTTGCCGTCTTTAAAGGCATAGCTTATATCTTGTGAGTGAGTTCCGTACAAACCAGAAGTAATCTGCAGGCATCTCCGTTTTAATGACCTTGTTACCTTTTTTAGATTACTAAAAGTCTTTAGAATAGAATTTATCTTCATACTTGTAACTTAAAGCTTTAAAATAAGAGAGGAACTTAAAAATGGGTAGAAACAAAGTGAATTTTAAGAGAAAAGTTACAAAGCTTTTAAAATGTGATCAGTAATATTTGCACCAAATTATGATAGTTATAACCGGTTTTATTACCTAAAAATCCACTAATGTCTTCCTTGAAAACTTCTCAAGTTTCCTTTTCTTTGCTCTTTAAAGCTAGGTCAATTAGTAGATCCTTTATAAGTTGATTAATTGAGTCACTTAGATGCACAATGGCCCAAATGTAAAATTGATGTTTTGATATATCGGCAAAGAATTGAGCTACCAATGAAACAAACATTCCTGGAACCTTATACATTATATGAGTCGAATGAGCAAAAGATTAACAAAAAAAAATATTTTCTTATACAAAAAAGTCAGTTGGCTAGTATGTCAAATATTAAGCTTGTACGAAAAAACATAAAACTTTCACTTGGGTCACTTATTCATCTGTTTCCGATCGAATATCATTATCTATTGAATTCACGTTTTTCTTCAGGTTTGTGTAGAATTCATGATAGACCGGCGGAATATAAGGAAGAAGACTGTGAAGGTCTTTATATTTTAGTTGCTTTATGGGTCTTTTAACAGGATAGAGAATGTCCAAGTAGAAGCCTTCTCTTTTTATCAAAGGCGTCTGTTCTTTTTTTGAGACGTCAACACAAATAAATAATACACTTTCATTATTAGAATGTGTAAAATAAATTTTGAAGGGCTCTTCTACTTTAAGCATTAGCCACTGTGTTTTAAGCCATTCTTCTTTCATATCTTGCTTTCTTTATTTTCTGGTTTGTAAGTAACTTCAGTTATTCAGTGCACTTAAAATTTTCAGAATTCATTTTTTTTTTATTTTAAATTAAAGTGTCTCGGCAACTATGGGCCATTGACACTGGTACAAGTTTATTAAAATATGCTTATGTTTACATACATATACAATCTGTTTATATACAAGCTAGGATACATTAACAACATCTTAATATAGTTACACTAAGTAGTAAAGGTGACAGTCTTTTAGGAAACGAATTATGGCACTGTACATATTTGTAGAACCAAGTAGATCACTTAAATTATTTTGAAAGTTGTAGTAGTCTCTTTGAGGTTTGTAGTGGACGCATTCTAGTATATATGTGCTAGTATATATGTGCTGGACTGTTAAGGACTCATTACAATGTTCACAGCGAGGATGGTTTTTAGACGACATCAGATATCCATGAGTAAGACGAGTGTGACCTATTCTGAGCCTTCTGATAATAATATTGTCTTTTCTGCCCATTTGTGGCATGGTGATGGAGGTAACAGTTGGTTGAATTGTGCGTAGTTTAGTATTTTGCACATTCCAGTGTGTTTGTCAAGTGCTTAGTACGTTGTTCTTGATACTGGAATTTAGGTCTTGGTGAAGTTGTATGTTTTCCATATTTTCTAAGGAGCAGGCCAGTTTTGCTGCATGATCAACGTTCTCATTTCCATTGATACCAACATGGGATGGTATCCAGATGATAGTTACTGAAACACCATTCTTTGACCGCTCTTGGCAGATACTGTGGATGCACTGTACAATGGGATGTATGGAGTATATATTTCTGATTGAGTCAATGGCGGAGAGAGAATCGGTGCATATTGCTAATGATTTCTCATTAGCAATGGGCGAGTCTAATGCCTTGAGTATTCCATACAGTTCGGCTGTGTGTATACTGCATCTGGGAGAAAGCCGATATGATGCTACTGTTGTATTTGAGGTACTGACAGCACAACCGACTGCCTGTTTTTCTTTGGAGGCATCTGTGTAGAGAATTTTGTCATAACGCTGTGTCTGTATAAGTTCCTTAAATGCTTGGACCAAGAGAGTTCTGGCCGTTTCTTCTTTTTTGTATTGGTTCAAGCTGGTAAGGACAGTAGGTAGCTTTTTGGTCCACGGGGGAATTCTGGACGTAGTAAACGGAGTTGTGAGTTTTAGAGCTGTGTCTTTTAGCAAACTTTTTGAAATTTGTGATAGAGAATGTGCTCGAGGGTGACTATTATCTGGGACAAGAATTCATTTTAAAAACCTGAATTATATATAAACTTTTATTTTCTTTTTAACCTTGTTTCAATTTTAAAATACATAGATATAAATAAACATTAAAAAATATGAAATTTATTGAATGAACTAATATTTAATATTTTTCTTCTATCTTCCTAATCACTAGTTTCTTAAAAAATTAAAGAATTTAGGACGCAGCTTACAGATAATTTATTTTTAAGTGATACAGCTACGACAAGATATTATACGATAAAATTTACTTTAATCTAGCTCTTGCTGTACCTCGCAGTGAACGAGTATGTTAATATTCGGCTTATTGGTTACAGTATAACCATCACAGCGTATGTATATAAAACGAATAGAGTAAGTATTCCCTCGCTTATATTTTTATACTGTAATGGAAAATTTAAAATAATATTTTCACAACTTTTGATGGCTCGGGTAAAACTACCATTACGATAGTAGATAAATATTTTCTTTGACAAATGGCTAATATTGTTGCTTAATGTTTAAACCCACAGTCTATTCAAGATAAAGATGCACTGAGAATAAACAGAATCACGGTAAGACACGTAAAAAGCCATAGGCGTACGGTTTTTCTTTCCTATTAAATTATAAAAACTTAGAAGAAATGCTACTTGTTTTAGAAAGACTGGCTTTCAGTTTGTTACAAGAGCAATAATTAGTGAACGTTGTTATTAGTTAATAATATTTGTATTTTATTCTTGTTGTGTTCTGTTAAGTAAGTATAGTGTTTTTATAGATTAATGTCCATTTAATTATTTTTAAATATTGACTGATTCAATTAATAATAAGTATAGAAAAAAAACAAATGCGTCCAACAAAGATACTGCTGACGATGTTGCTGAAATAACTGTCAGTCCTTCAAGAAAACCAACACAAAAATGCCTTTTCGATGTCAACAAGAAAAAAATTATTTTTAATACTTATACATGTGAAATAAAAGAAATATATTCTAGCAATAGATGAGTCGGTAATAAAAGTTGCACAGAAGTTTGCAGATAAAGTTTTTATATAATACTCAGAGAATATAAAAATACTCACACATTTTTAGACCCAAAAGCTAATCTGAATCGCAACACAATAATCGATTTAGTAGACAGAGCTGATCATAATTCCATAAGACAAAAGGTGCATGCATTTTATTTAGAAACGAGATTCGTACGGTAGACAAAGTTTTAAGAGATGTTAATGAGGATAACGTTCTGCCTAATTTTAAAAGAACAACATTTTATAAACTTCTTAAGACATTATTTAATTTTAAGTATCAAAAACGAGAAAGGCAGAGTATGTTGTCTGAAGAAGATGAAAATATTTTGTAAAGGAGAGAGTATTTAAAGAAAATTAAATCTTAACAAAATAATGGTCGTAAGATTTATTACCTGGATGAGACTTAGGTTAATGCTGGACATACGAAATCTAAAGTATGGGTCGATAAGTTTATTGATTCTTCAAAGCAAGCCTTTTTGAGTGATTTTCCAACTGGAATAAAAAATTTAGCAGCTACGTTTAGAGATTCAAATTAAATCACTGTTAATTAACGTAGTAAATTATTAGTGAAAATATTAATTAACACTTTATATTTTTGTTTTATTTATTAGTCAGATATGTAGAATGTTTTTATTTTTGACGAATGATTTTTTCTGACCTTTTAGTAAGTTTTTGCTTTGAAACTTCGTTTTCCTTAAAAGGCGAATTGAGTGCTATTAAGAGCTCAATTAACGATTGGCAACCCAGTTTTAAGCAAAAGCTCTTAGAAATTACATTTAATTTTAAGATATTTTTTACAGAGGTTAATTTTATTAATTCAATATATTACAATACCGAATTTACATTACTACATATATAGCTGAAAAATCGCATTCTAACATTTATTGATTAGATTTCATCTTTCTTATTCTTATGATCATAAAATGTAAATTTACTATAAAACGACAAACTATAACACTCGTATAATCAATAACACGTTTTATCAATAACACAAACTTATCGCATAAAATATATTCACAAAATGCAACACATGCACTACCCTCAGAAACGCCAATGTAAATGAACGATTGTTGATGGGCACTTGCTCGGCAAAAACTAGTTTTACGGCTTTCTGTGGGTCGGAATTGAAACGGAGTTCCGTCGCTAATTCCAAAGTTGCCAAACGATTAAAAAATAATGTTTTAAAATATCGATTTTTATTTTATAAACTTAAATATGTAACGAAGCGGAATATATAAATAAAATTTATTTAATTACAATTTTGTGTTTAATTTTTACTATTGAAAAAATCATGTTTTTTGGTATTTTTATGACGGTAATAATCGCTGCGTGGAATAATACAGGTTTTGTATGACCATAATTACTACTTGTGAACAAGAATTGGCTACACTGTACGACAACTCCTGCTCAATTTTTTTATAAAGAAGCACAAATAAATATACTACTTATATATTGTGTAATTTTTGATGAGAAAACGCAAATTGCAACTGAGAAAACAGATAATTTATGAGGCCCGCTGTGTACATTTAAATTTGAGGATATTCAGCGTTTAAACGATGAATCAGTCTCCCAAATAGTGAAATTATAGCATAGTACATCTTTCTTTTTGTATATAGTTTAGTTCTGTACGTTTAAAAGTTATACTATAACAATATCGACGGTATTTTTCTGATTTTTAAGTTCAGATTTCCATATATATGTGAAGGGTGCAAGGAATAAAGGCGCAATGTCACTATTAGTACATTTTTCAGAAAACTACATTTTCTATTTTTTTATTTTGTAAAATTTAACTTGTATGATCCTAAACTCCTTTTTTTTTAACAGGTTGCTAAACAATTTAGTAAAATATGTTATATAACCGTATAAGTGTTAACTATATTAATTTAATAAAAAATATTTTAAATTAATAATGAAGAAAATGTTACTGCTAGCGCTCAAAAATAAGTTAAACAAGGCCTTTATTATCTTTTATTACGATTAAAAAACAATATAGTTACTTAAGAAGAATACTTATTTACTGATGTGGTAAAGATTTAAAGTACTGCTGAGCTTCTTTGGAACAAAATGCACTAAGAGATGCTACATTTTTAAATTTTTCTTTAGAAAGAGTAAGCAGCTGCTGATGAGATGCTAAAGGTAAATGGAGTGTCATTGGTATTTTTGCCCTTTGGAATTACTGTATTTGAAACGAAATTTCCATAGTACGTTGGACGATAAAAAATCAAATGGGGAGATTTTTTTTCAATTTTCAAAACTTTTATAGGTCTTGTTTGAAATAGACGTTTTTTAAAGAATTTGTTATCAAAACTCAGTCCAGGATTTCAGCATATTTTGGTCAACTTCAATCACATCAAAAGCAAACGGTTTTTTTCTTGAATTCCGGAAAACTTCAGCCCATTCCTCTGGCAATTCAACTCTTGATTTTTTATTTATAATCCCCATATTTTTATCTGTTTCCATGTATGAATGCCCTCTCATTGAGAAAATCGTATGTATGGTCTTAAGTCTCTTCTCTATGTGAACAAGATGATACAGAAATTTTGCAACTATATAGTTTATATAGTTTTTATTTTGGCCCCCACAAGAATCTGCGAATATAAATAACTCTTCAACCGAAGAATCAAGGAAATTATGGATGAATTGGTGAAGGAGAGAGGACACGTCGTCTGCGTCTTTTTTCCCTATTGTCTGTTGTGTAAACTATCTGTCTTGTATGTGTAAACATATGTTAAGTCATGTAATTTTTCTGGTTTGGTCAAATCTTTTCTTGACCTCCGTTGTTTGACCCGTCACATTGCGGTTTTTATAGTGCTTCGTAGTAGTTTTTATTCATTTCTTTCACTTTTAAAGTAAAATTTTTTCTCGTTGTTATAAATGAATGCTACCACATATAAACATTTAGCTACTATTTTAACGCCACCATTTTAATATGTTGACCATGGTTACCAAGAGAATGGTGTGTTTGTTTTACACCTTATCATTCTTCACTCACCATTCGTAAGTTCTTTTTCCATGTTTTATATTGTTGCCTACCACCATTGTATTCTTTTAGATTGAACTGATGAAGCTTGTAAATATAATAAGCGAAACGTCTTCAAATATAGGAATGGAACTGTGATTTCCTTTTATTACTTCTTCTTGGACCGATATCCTCGTGACCAAAAGATTTAGTTCTTTTGGAACTTACTCATTGAATAATTTTGACGGCCGTACTCCTGTATATATATATATATATATATATATATATATATATATATATATATATATATATATATATATATATACATATATATATATATATATATATATATATATATATATATATATATATATATATATATATATGCTGAGTATCTCTTCTGTATCACATATACAGTAATCGTTTGCCGATCTGTCTACTTCTAACCTTCGTAATTAACAAAGGAGTTATTACACCGGATCCTCGTTCCTATTTCATATGATGTTGACTGGCACTTAGAGCAATGAAGTTTACCGCGTATAGGATTGCCAATAATTAAATATTAAATTAGTGGGAGTCTCGCTACATCCCCCATTCGAATACTAATTAATACTGCATGCAATCCTGATGAGGGATTAGAATCTTTCAACCCAATCAAGGCATTAAATCTGTGTTACTTAATTCATACAATTAATTGCTTGCCACAGAAATTTGGATTAAATTAGTGGAAGTGTATAATAATATACAGAAAGTGAGTAGTCGTTTAAATCTGCTACTTGTTGAATTGCGTTTATATTTATATTATAATTTTGTTATTTAACCCTAGAACCACAAGGTGAAATTAATGGAACGATTTTCACAAGGTGGAGTCACCGGCGATCCGAAAATATTTTTCAAAATAAAAGACATTTAAATGTTTTTTTAAGTTATTTGTCAAAAAATTTACTAAATTAGTTGATTTCTAATCAGAAAAGGTATCGTTAAATAACAATAAGCAAAACTAATAAACAGAGTGAGTCAAAATATAAAAGTACTTATATTTGACAAATACTTTTTAAGATGTCGAAAGTAAATTAAAAAACAAGTTAAGAATTGAATAGTTTATTTTTATATTATTTACAATCTCCACGAATAATAAATTGGTGTTCTGGAAACATATTTTTTTCACAATAAACACAAATATGACGGCCTTTTCTACCGTTACTTCTACTATTTCCACTCTAAGGATTTACAGTGGGTATTTTGTCTGGATATTGCAAATAATCACAAATAGATTCGCTTAAATTTTTTGGAAGCCGTATATTATTCATTCTTTAACAATACTAGTAATCCTAAGATTTCCTACTTGGCGAAACTAAATCCAAATCTTTACCACTGTGCTTTCTAAAACTTGCAAAGCAGGCAGATTGATGACTTAGTCGGCAAAGCAATCAACAATATTTATTCACACGTGCCGTTCATTGCGGTAAAAAATCGTAGTAATTCCGTTTCTGGTACTCCAAACGGAGTAAAGAACTAAAACATAATGTCGGTATTAGATTTTTATTTCGATGCAGGGCACCCGCAAGCCGCTTATATGTATTTCAACATCTTTAAGTCTCATCAGAACGACATATGCAGTTGCTCTTATACATATGCTCTAACCACATATATAGAGCAACTTCATATGCCGTTATTATGAGATCTAAAGAGGTTGAAATACGTATAAGCGGCTTGCGGGTACCCTGCATCGAAATAAGAATCTAATCCCGTCATTATGTTTTTGTTATTCATTATTTGTTGCATATAATCTTGCACTAATGCATCAGCTAAGGACCTCAAGAATTTCGAACGGGAAATTTTTTTCATCAGAATGTTTCAGTCTGTATAAAACCATTGTGTTTACTCGTCCTTTGTATATCATTCCATAAAAAACTCTCAGTGGCCATCTTCTTGTTTTCCCGGCAACGGTTTTTGCGTGACACAGTTGATCGAAGTATCGACGCCTCCCTTAGTGCTGTTGTAGAATAGAATTATTTCTGGTTTTTTGATAACTACATTAACGAGTGCATACAAATGATTAATAGAACGCATTTGTTTCATTTTGGAACATGTGATACTAGTTCTGGAGCTATTTTTTTGTGGAATTTTAAAGTAATTAATATTCAAATGGGAATAAGCCACAATTAAAGTTTAAAGTAAGTTTATTGACGTTTCAATTTCCACTTCGGGAATCGATCTCAAAATACAAACATTAGTAAATGTGATACTTGTGTTAACTTTTACGTAAATGCAAATGCCGAGGAAGGAATTTCTGATCGCTTCGTTTCCAAATATTGTGTAGGTATTTCTCTTTTATTTTTTTCCAAGCGTTCCAACCATTGTTAAACTCTTTTGTAATAAGTTTTCGGCTAATTCACATGACTAAAACCAGTTATCCATGGTGATATTGCGATTGCTACCCTGAATTTTCTCAGTTAGCTTTAAAACATACTGGGTATGAGTTGAACCTTTCTGCGGATCTCGCTGCTTTTTACCAATATATAGTACATATATTGGTAAAGAGCAACATAAAGCTTGTTTTTAAACCATACTTATCAGGCTTGCTGGGAATGTACATTTTAAAAGGACACCTACCTCTAAAGCCCAGCAGTTGCTCGTCTATTGTTAGATACTTCTTCTTCTTCTTCTTCGCGCGACTAGGATTACTCCTGTTTGTCTGCCTCTTATTCTGTTTCAGTCGTTGTTGACTCTACATTATCTTTCCACCTTTTTGGCGGCCTTCCAAAGGTTCTTCTGCTATACGGCTTGTTGTTTTTACAGATGTTCGCTATTCTATCTGGTCCCATTCGGTTTACATATTCGTTCCAGTTTTTTTTTTCTTGTTTTTATCCACCTGTTAATATTTTGAATTTTGCATTGTTTTTGATGCTTGCCTTGTGGTTCTTATATCCCTGTCACTAGTGATCTCTACTCCTAGGTAATTGAATTTCATTAATTGTTCTACAATTTTGCCGTCTATTTCTAGTTTGAATCTACGCGGCTCTTTACTGATCGCTATACATTTAGTCTTTTCTACTGATATTCTCATATTAAGTTTGTTTGCTGTGATATTGAAGGTGTGGATCTGCCTTTGTAGGTTATCTTCGTTATCAGCAATTAGTACTGCATCATCGGCATAGCATAGTATCGTGATTTTGTGCGCTCCCATGTGGTATCCGTGTCGTTTTCTTACTTCGTGAATTATTTATTTCATCACTATATTGAATAACAATGGGCTGAGAGAGTCTCCTTGGTGGATTCCTCCTTTTAGTTCTATGCATTCTGTTTCCCCTGTTGGCATTATAACTCTGGTCTTGTTGCTCTTGTTAATTTTATTAATTGTCCTTATTATCTGATGGTCTATTTGTTCAGCTTGTAATAAATTTAAGATGTCATTTCGCTTCACCCTGTCAAAAGCACTTTTTAAATCTACAAAGTACATGTATGCTGGTTTTCCATATTCAATAGACTTCTCTATTATTTGTCTGATAATAAAAATTGCGTCTATTGTGCTGCGGTTCTTTCGGAAGCCTTGTTGTTCATCTGCCATGTTCGCTTTTTCCTCGATTTTATCTTTTATGACTGCCGTTAACAATTTTAATGTACTATTCATCAGACTAATGCCTCTATAATTTTCAGGATTTCTCGAGTCTCCCTTTTTAAGTATCAGTAGCATGAGACTTTCGTTTCATTCCGCTGGTACTACTCCGGTATTTATTATATCGACGAATAATTTTAGGAGCCATTTGCGTAGTGTTGTTCCACCATATTTTAGTAGTTCATTGTTTATCTTATCAGGACCAGGTGCTTTTCTGTTTTTTAATTTTTTTATTCGTTCTTCTAGCTCTTCTTCTGATATTAGTACTCTATCGTGAGTTTCGTTAATGGTTATTTCTCTGTTCTCTTCTTCTCCTTTTCCATATAATTTCGTGAAATGCTTAGTCCATTGTTCCTCCGCAATTTTATCTATGCGCATAAATTCATTCATTTCTTTTTTTTTTGTCTCATCATCTTCCACACCTTTTTCTGGTATCCATAGAGGTCGTATTCCATATCTTTGGTAAATTTCTCCCAGTGTTCTTTTTTGATGTTATCTATTTCTTGGTTTACTCTCTTCCTGATTCTCACGTAGTCTTCTCGTGCCTCCGGTGTCTTCACTCCTCTGTATGTTAGGAAAGCTTGTTTCTTTTCATTTGCTAGTGCTTTTACCTTTTCGTCGTACCATGGTGTTTTGTATTTCCGTTTATTTCTGTTCACTTTTCTTTTACCTAAAGCTTCTTCCGCTGCTTGTAGGATACATTTATTAATAATTTCCAGGTTTCTTTTATATTCTTTTTAGTCTCTAGGTTATGGCTGTTTAGCTTTTCTGTTAGTCTGTTTCTATACAAGTTTTGTGTCACTTCTTCTTCTAAGCTTTCTATGTTTAACTTTTCTTCTACTTTTGTATTTCGCTTGTCTTGTGTGGTGATTGCTATATTTATTTTTCCTAGTACCAGGCCATGGTCGGATCCTACCTTGGCGGAAGATAGAGTGCGCACATCTATTATATTCTTGGGGTGTATTTGTCTGTTTGTTATAATGTAGTCAATCATAGAGTTACGTCCTTTTGTATCTGACCAGGTGATCTTATGTTGTATTGGTTGTATTGGGTGGTCAAAGTATGTGTAAATTCGGAGGTTATTCATTAAACAAAGTTCTAGAAGTCTTTTTCCGTTGTCGTTGAGCGTTTCTTTGTTAAATCTTTGTGTAACTCCAGCCACAGGTATGTTGCCTACTCTGGCGTTTAGGTCGCCGAGAATTATTGTTTTACTACCGGCTATTGTGGTGTCCAGTAGATCTTAGAGCTGTTCATAAAAAGCATCTTTGTCTTCCTTGTTTTTGCTGTTATCCGGTGCATATACGGGGATAATATTAAGTTAAGTTAAGTTAGATACTCTGACGGAGTATAATTGTTTTGACAACGTTAAATAAATATATCCCATATTAATTTTTCTGATAGGTGCAGCCTTACGTTCTGCGCGATTGGTTTTATCGTCGAAGCGTAAACACATTAAAAGAAATTCAAAACAGTTTTTGGACATAGTGCATCTAAATATGGGAACACCAAATTTTTCAGACCACGTATCTATTACTGAAAGATGGGCATCTTTTAAAACTTCAGCAAAATATAATAAGCCAAAAAGTGCTAACAACTCACTTTTGTTCGTTTCCTGATTATAGTATTGTTCTACGGTAAATTTTGTTTTGATAATTTTTATTTCTTTATTTGTGTTATTCAAAATTATTTCTATTAGCGAGTCAGGAAAAAACAATTCTATTACGTTGGTTTTATGTGTAGATTCCCTATTTGGACCGGGAAAATAAAGAACAATTTTTTTTTTGATGTTCTGGTTCTGTTACTAATTATAGGTTGTGTAAACTAAATATCATAATAAATTAAAACAAGAAAATTGGAATATCTCGGACATATTACACGTGGAGAGAAATACACCTTGCTCCAACTGATTATCCAGGGAAAGATCCAAGGAAAGAGAAGCATAGTGAGGCGTAGAATGTCATGGCTCCGCAACCTGAGAGAGTGGTACGGATGTACATCAAATGAACTTTTCAGAGCAGCCGTCTCAAAAGTTCGAATAGCTATGATGATTGCCGACCTCTGCCGCGGAGATGGCACTTGAAGAAGAAGAAGAAACTAAATATAATTATTTCGACCTAATAATTTGGGGCAGTTGTTTGCTTCTAAATCTTGGTCTATGTCGTTTTGATACAAATCAACATCAAACTCTTGTTGCAATTCTGTCAAATCAAATATATTTTTTGAAAATGGTCGTCCGGTAATACATAATCTTCATTTTCCCTTTCACCTAAAGAACATTTTTCTTTACCACTGGAATCATCCTCATAAAGGGCTTTTCACAATTATTCTTGCGTAAGAGGACGTTTATTTGGATCCATAGAGGTGCTGTAATTTAAAAAAACTTATTAGACGCTATAAATATTAATAATTAGAAATAACTTACCGTTAAAAACTTGTTACGTAAACCACAAGGTGGGGTCTAAAATCGGAAATGCGCTGCAAACACGATTAAATATGAAGGTACATAAAACACACATCCCCAGTTACAAGTCATATGAAATACTAAAGGTAGATGGGCGGCCAACTTACAGGTTCATCAGAATCGCGCGCATGTCAAAAAAATTAGTGCGGTGGGGTCGGTTCTAAAGTTAAGATAGGCATGCTTAAAAGCCTTATTTATTTCATACATTTTTAAATTCATTAAGAAAACAATAAATAAATTCAAAACAATATTATTTTTATACCAATATTCTGAGGGTACTTTGTAGTATAATCTAGTCAAGAAGATCAATGAGTATTTGTATTCAAACTTAAATTTTTACAGTTGTCATTTATTGTTTCTATCAGTAATGTTTTTATAGATACTAGCTCTATACACAGTATAAGATTTGGCTATTATTTGTTCTGCTGTCTCCATCTTCAGATCTCGGTGGATGCAGCTGTTCTTTACTTAGCTGCTTCTTCTTCTTCTTCTCATGACGCCGTCTCCTTTCGAAGGTTGGAGATCCAAAGGGCAATTGTAGTTCTGGAAACTACTGCTCGAAAGATTTCTGCAGATGAGCGGTTGAACCATTTCCTCTGGTCTTTCAGCCACGAGCTGTTTTTTAGTATCCTATTTTAAAACCGCTATATTTTTAATGTTATTTTTACTGACCCATTCCCAGAGATGTGCGCTGTAAATTCATACTGGTTGTAATATTTGTTTATAAATCAGCAGCTTGTTAACAATGGATAATTTAAAATATCTTCCAAGTATCGATTCTCTCTTTTCTTTTTAATATTGACTTTTCAACGCAGTCTCTTATCCAAATGTAACCCCAATTATTTTGCAGAGTATGCAACAGCGACTTCAATGTTATCTATTCCATAGCTTATATTGCTCTCTTTTATATGTAAAATCGACATGCATTGATTGTGTTACATTAAGTTTAATTTTCTATTTTTTTGTCCAATAATTGATTTTATTCACTGAAATCTGTAGTCTTCTAGCAGCTCCTTTACGGCCCTTTCCAACTGATCAGATAGTCTTATCATCAGCGTAAATGCCTATCAAACTTTCATTAAAGGTCTGGAATATCATCTATATTTGTTTTTATGAGATATATAAGTTCAAACGCTATAACCTTTTTTTTCTTGTCGATATTCGGGATAGTTAGTCAAGGCAACGACACATCTAAAACTCAATCTAAGACAGAAGCTTTGGAAAGCTACACCTGTTCTAGATTGTTTTACAGATCCAGAGTTACAACGAATTATATCAGTTAATGTATTTTTATTTGTAGAAAATGTCCCGTCATCCTCAATACGAATATCGTCATAATAATCAATGCAAATATTACGTCGACAATAATGAAACAGAATACACCGATAGCGATTGTCAGATGGATACTGCCCGCCGAAATCTACATACAATTCCAGCTCCACCGCATCTGGACGAGATTTATAGCAAACACTCTACGATAGTTCCCATTAAAGTGGTGCCCCTAAAAAAAGCTACCAAAATGGTATCTAAGCAACAGTCAGAAAAATTTGTACAAGAGTAAGTATCAAAAACGTTGATTATTTATTTGTTTCACAATAATGGTTTTTGTTCATTTTGTTTTACATAGTCATTACTGAGATTGAAACAGCAAAAAGATTTTCCGTGGTTTCTATGGTATCAGAACTGGTATGTGGAAGATCCGAGATGTACATTACTTTTGTTCTCTATAAAATGATATGTGTTCGTTGGAGAATTAAATAACGTAACTCTGAATGAAATGCACAAATTTATTTAGATGTTAACAGTTTAGGGTATAAGACTATACTAACTTAAGAATTACAAACTATCCTAAAAACCTCTCATAGTTCTTCGACGACACCTCGAGATACTCAGTGTGGATGTTTATCATCTTCTAAGTAGTCTGAATATTGAGATAAAACACACACACACACACACACAGTGGCGTGCTCACCATAACACCTCCCTCCTGAAGACTGAAGCTGGGGTATTCAAGAAGGGCTTCTTTTGCAGCTTCGAAATTTTGACTTGTAGTGAAGAGCCTCTCATACTCCGTACAGGGCAGGTAGGTCCACATGGAACAAAAAAAACCAACCGGCAATAACTTATTCTACTTTTGTTGTTATGAGAAAGCCGTAGATCAAGTGTACCATAAGGTAATCGAATTATATATTGCAATTATTATTGATTAAAATTCCTTTATAATATGGATAATTAAAGCTCATATCTACTACTTGTCGTGTTACACTTCAACTTCGTTTAGTCAATCGCATCATAAAATGGTTTTACATTATTAAAATGAAATTTTCGAAATGATATACATTTCTGTCATTCTCATCGTATAGATATAAAATATTCTTATTGTTAACGTCTAAGATTTACTCATTAGAGTAGGAGAAATTATTTAAATTTAAGTTAGTTTTAATATTCTCAAATTCGGTATATTCATTTTGCTTTTGATGGACATGGTTTAATCGAATTCTTGGCAGAGCTTCTAATTTTAGTTTACTTACAATAGTATCGATTTTTTCAGTTACGTCAATAACATTATTACTTCGGACTTGATGTTCGTGTATATTATTTACACTAAGTATATTATGTTCCTGATCAGATTGAAACAATGGGATTTCCTCGCGATTAGCAAATAAAGTATTTAAACCAAAGTCAATAACACATTTATTCTTTTCTAAAAAATCATAACCAAGTATTCCATCAAAAGGAGAATTTATGTCAACTATATAGAATTTTTGAACACCCGAAAATAACTTAAAGTTTACGCTCTTTGTAACTTGGATTGGTTCGTTATTAATACCAAATATTTCAAAATTTTCATGATTAAAGTGATAAGAGTCTAAAATTTTACCTGGTTTCAATATTGATATAGCTGCCCCTGAATCAATTAATAATTTTATATTCAAATTTTTAATATGCGCGTAAAGAAGCGGTTTATTTGCTACTTGGTAAACTGTAACGTTGTCAGCGGCACTTGCTCTAAAAAAATCCTGATCAACTTCGATTTCTATTTCTTTTTCTGAACTATCGTTGTCGCAATAGGTATTATGAACAACATTGTGAGATTGTGGTTTACGATAACATTTTTCTGCTTCATGTCCATATTTATGACAAACAGTGCACTTTGGAATGGTTAATTTAATTGGTGGATTTATCGATTGATTTGTTGAACCGGGATCAGAAAATGTTTTTTGCGTACCTGCAGTACTTGAAAAAATTTCATTGTCATTATTTATAATTAATTTAGAAAAATTGTCATTTGTTTGTTTGAAATATTGTTGGTTTTCATAATCATTTAAAATTTGATTAATTTGAAGTAACGAACTAGGATTTAAAGAGCGAAGCATTTGACACAAAGGTTCTTTTATGCCCGTAATAGCGGTCAGAATTGCAGTCTTACTGTGAAAATTATTTAAACATTTTTTCTCAACATTGTTCAAATTTGAATCGTATTTGATAACTGTATTGATTCTTATTAATTGTTTTTCAATTCTATCAACGAAATTTGTAGGTTTTTCATTAGAACGTTGTTTAAAATGACATAACTCAAAATTTAGATAGTGCAAATCCAAATTTTCACCAAACTGAGAAAGGAGAGCATTTTTTATCTCTTGCCATGTCGAAAATTCTTTCGAGCCAATGAAATCAAGAGCTTTTCCCTTTAACCTGCTTTTTACAATAAAAGGAAAAATTTGCAATTCCGCTGGGTCAAATTTTGCAAAAATGAAATCAACAGAATCTATAAAATAATGTAATTTTGAAGAGGACCCATCAAAAACATTTATAAGCTTGATAGCTTTGTCACAATTAATATAATTATTAGAAGTGGTAGCGGAAATTATTGGCGTAGTTGCTGTTACGTCGTTAGTTGCCATTGTATTATTAAAAATAAATTAAACAATTAAAAAAAATGCAAATACTAGATATGATAGCTTAAAAGTTTGAAAATTGCGAAACAGAGTAAATAAAAAAATGAAAACAAATAAACAATTAATATAATTCGACTAACCTCAAGTACTTCCGTGAGAACGTGGCTTTACACCGGAAGGGGTCGAAAACGTTGCAGCGTCTACACTGGAACGGGTAGAGAACGGGTGGAGAACGTTGTACCTTCTGGATCAACTGGGTTTACACTGGAACTGGTCGAAATTCTAAACTGTTTGTAGTCGGAATGGTAGCCGAGATGTTGCTTCTTCTGTGGAAATGCTTCACCGTTTCCAGGGTCGAGTGGCTTTTCACTAAAGCTGGTTGAGAAGATTTCACGAAGTTGCTAGTTGCGCCTCCCCAGAACTTCCGAATTACTTTGTGGCTTTACACAACAAGTGGCCTTACACTTGGAATTCTTCGAAGTTGCTTACGGGTTCATTCAGTTTTCCTTCCTCGTGGCCTTACACTCGGAACTCAAATACTAAGTCACTAATTCTCCAATTTTCCAATTAACGATAAAAATCGATTAAAAAAAGGCTTTACTTTTTCTAATTGGAAATTCTACTGACTGCGCTACTTTTATTCTCTATAAAATGATATGTGTTTGTTGGAGAATTAAATAACGTAACTCTGAATGAAATGCACAAATTTATTTAGATGTTAACAGTTTAGGGTATAAGACTATACTAACTTAAGAATTACAAACTATCCTAAAAACCTCTCATAGTTCTTCGACGACACCTCGAGATACTCAGCGTGGCTGTTTATCATCTTCTAAGTAGTCTGAATATTGAGATAAAACACACACACACAGTTGCGTGCTCGCCATAACACATTTTGGAGAGAAAGAGTGCGTGGATTGAGCTCTGCCTTAAGTCATTGTTTAATTTTTTTGTTACACATAACAACTTGGAACCTTCCGTCGCACCAGCGTCTGATTGATTAATCAAGTAATTGTATTAGAAGAAATTATTGTAAGAACTTGTATATGAGTTTGTCCATATTTTTGAGACAATTTAGATAGCAGGATTCTGAGACAGTGCCGGTTGGGTCTTGAACCATCTTGCTTCAAAGCTAGTTTATGTAACAAATTTTTAGCCTTAGTTCTAGTATTCTCTGGTTTATCATTTCATTTAAATAGAAATTATCGAGATTACCACTTTATAGAATTTTTTCCTGGTATGTATTCTTTTCTGTAGCGTTTTGAAATGAATTTTTTGCAGCCGAGATTATTGTTTTTTTAAAACGATTCAAGCTGTTGATTTCATACGAAATCCACTTTATGGCCTTTTCTAAAACACTCTTTTTATTCCAATTACGTTTATTAAAGCTAGTTTAAAACCAATAATGACATATGCCTTAAAACAAGACCCGACATAGCTACAACGCAAAGAGTACTGGAAACAGCAGAGATGAGAATACTGAGAAGAATTACAGGAAATACGCTGAGATATTCTAAGAAAAGTAAAGACATTCGAAGAAAATGACACAAAATAGAAAAAAATAATTGAATATCCACATTCGCAGAATGGAGGAGACCTGTGTCGTCAAAATAGCAAGAGATAAGTCACCAATCGGCACCATATTCCATAGAGGTATTAATCCGCCAATGAACAAGCAGATATTGCTTATAAAGAGAAAAAAAAAAGAAGAAAAAAAAACGGGTTTGGCAGTCTAGTGGGACTGCCGGTAGAAGTTATACTTCTATACACGCGTTCGACGTTACAAATTTATAAGGGAGTCAATCTGCACAATCATTACATATGTAATGCTATAGGTAAGAGAGAGCAGAAAGAGGAACAGAATTAGGTATATAGGTATATGGTGCATAGTTTGCTGTATATAAACAACATTTGAACCTGTAATAGGAGTATAGTAAATAAAGGATTGAATTAATATTTTGATGAAAATGTATATTTTTATTTTCATATATGTATGAAAGGAGTTGAATGCAAAAAAAATTTTTTACACATACTCTGGAGTAAAATTCATTGTTTATTTTGTATATTAATATAAAAATACAATAAAAATTAAAATGCAATATTCATATGTATTAAAAAATGACAACATACATAACTTACGCATATGTTTAATTTACCATGATAATAATATTAATAAAAAAATAATAATAATATTAATAAATATTAAATATTTGATGGATTCGACCGTTACTTGATGGAAATTCATTTATGTAACAATAAAACACTGAAAACTTTGTTTTCAAAACTTCCACAAAATTTATTTTCAATTCTTATCACTACAGCTGTTTCGGCTGATTGCCTTTCTCAAGTGATCACTTGAGAAAGGCAATCAGCCGAAACATATAGCCGAAACATAGAAAATATATCTTCTGACTTTCCCTGATCTTTCCCTTACCTATATTTTACATATGTAATGATTTTGCCAATTTCTTCTTCTTCAAGTGCCATCTTCGTTCCGAAGGTTGGCGATCATCAGGGCTATACGTATTTTCGAAACTGCTGACCGAAGCAATTCATTGCTGCTACAGCCGATTTACTCCCGTACAAATTTCCAACGTCGAACGTTTATTATAGGAGTATAACTTCAAAAAGGAGAACGTTTATTAAAGTTTTATCAAGGTCTAGGCGAGATGTAGTAATAAGCATTTCAGATAGACAGACTCACTTTCTGAAATATGGGCATATTATAGAGTAAGTATCTTGATAGCAAATTCATAGCTCCTACAGGCATATAACTCTATATTTTTTCTCTTTTCAAGACCATGTTCGTCATGAGTTTTCTTCTGGATCGCAACTTCTTCTTGTTGTAGTTCCTTCTATCGAAGGTTGGCTATCATCACAGCTATCCGTACCTTATTGACGGCTGATGTGAAAAGATTTACTGAGCTGCAACTATACTACTCTCTTAGATTTCTTAGCCAGGAAATTCTTCGTCTTCCTATGGATCTTTTACCCTTGAATTTACCTTGCATTATGAGCCTTTATATCTCATATTTCGCACCACTGGTAATGTGGCCTAAATATTAAAGCTTTCTTGTTTTATTGTGCTTTATGACCTCGCAACTCTTTTGTAGCCTTCTTAACACTTCTGCATTTGTAACTCGTTGAGTCCATGGTATTTTTAAAATCCTTCTATAGCACCACATCTTAAATGATTCTAACTTCTTTATATTATCCACTTTTAGTGTCCAGCTTTCCATTCCATACAACAAAGTCAAGAACACGTAGCATCTTAAGGCTCTTATCCTCGGCCCCAGTGGAAGGTCTCGACTAACAAACATTGTTTTCATTTTTATAAATGCTTGTCTTGCAATTTCAATGCGCGTTTTTATTTCTCTACTTTGGTCATTTTTTTCAATGACCCAGGTTCCTAGATATTTGTAGTTATTCACTCTTTTTCTCTTGTTTTCCCTCGATATCTAGCCTTCTTAATGTATGTTGCTTAGAAATAATCATGTACTTGGTTTTCTTAACGTTCATTTGTAGTCCATATTTTATACTGACTTGATGTAATCTATTTACTAAGCATTGCAGTTTCTCTAGATTGTCTGCAAGAAAAGTGGTGTCGTCTGCGAATCTTATGTTGTTCAAGATTTTTCCGTTTATTGATATACCCTGTTGTTCCATGTTTACAATATTATTTAAAATAATATTTTTCGAAATTGTAAGAACACCGGAAGTAAAGAGTATTTTTGTTTAAACTGTTTTTAAATATATTTTTTTTAATATTCAAGGTCATATTACGATCACAATAATATCCCTCCTGCCACTACGATCCCTCCCAAAGCTTATTACCCTAACGGATTTGATTCCCTAAGAAGCAGTTATCCGGTGTGTACAGCATTCCATCCGAACTCAGATCATTATGTAAACGCTTTTACGAATCCTTACTATAACCAAGAGCTTCAACAGTTTAGCTGTCAGAATTGTCAGGCAAAATCAACGAGCTCTAAGCGGTTCCCGGTTAAAGTGAGGACCCCAAAGTAAGTACAGTTTTTTTAATTTGATTTTGCGCAAAGTATTTTCCTGTTTTACAATATTATTTAATAATTTAACAACATTGTTAATGCCCAATAGTATGTGTAAATATTTTAACTGTACCATTTTAATATTAAAATAGGAAAATTTAAACCAAGTAAAACATTGTTTAATGAGTAAAGTTCAGATTTTAATACATAAAAATGCTTTAGATATGCGGCTAAATTTGTTAAATTATCCGCTTAAATATATTGAAAATATGCATTGTCTATATGATTTTTGTATTTTTATCCCCCTTTTTTTTTAATTTTTATCTAATTTTTCTTACTAAAATCAAGATAAGGGTACATAGTAAAGCAACAATCATAAGTTGGTCATTCAAAATTATATCTATATTTTAATTTGGTTAATTTCCATAGATTCTAATAATTATAGCTTAAGGCCTTTATTTTAAATGCGAAAAATATGAAATTGATTACTAAAAAAATGATTAAAATCTAGAAGGTGAATTGCATAAGTAGAATATGTTTTTTTTATTATTGAAATCCCTTTTGTGTTATGATATCCGTTTGTTAAAGGTTCTACCTGTTTGACCAATATAAGTTTTTGGGCAGTCGCAACATATAAGTTTGTATTACTCACTGTGTAAGCGCTTTTTCATTTGGCTCTTGTTCTTAATATATTCGCTTAAGTTGTTGTTTGTTCTGAAATATTCCTTCTGAAATATTCCTTTCTTTTCCTTTCTTTTGAAAGTTTTCAGTGTTTTATTGCTTGATAAAATGAAATTCCATCAACTTACGGTCGAATCCATTACATATTTCTTAATGACAGAGTAAATATACAGTGTCTGTTTGACATAAGAAAGTTCATTACATTTTCAGATAAACGCAAGATCTGACAACCCTTACGCGCCAAAATCTGTAAAAATTGTGCCAGCTGTTTCCGAGATAATCGAAGCTTTTCATACGAAGAACTCACTCTATATAAAAATATATTTCTTTTTAAAGTTTATCTTCGCTCATTAAAATGACCTTTTTAAAAGTTCTTAATAATTTATGTCTATCACATATATCAAATAACTCTGTAACAAAAACGTTGTAATTATGTCTCCTTATGCAAATAACATAAACATTTTGTTTTGTTTAGAATCAATATTTACACGAAACATGGCTGCGTAAAGTTACCACTAATGTGGCTTATCAATCTTGACGATCATTAACACTGTTTGCATTTTGTACAAGGATGCCCGAAAAGAGTATTGTGACTTTTTGCTCTACAAATCTCCTAGATTTATTAATTGATTTTAGGGCAGTTCTCTCATTTCGCGTATGCTGTTAAAAATAAATCTTAGTTCTTAGTTCTTCAGTTCCAGGTTCTTAAGTAGCTTTTCATAGAGTATTTACAACTTATTTAGTCTTATTTTCAACGAGAACAGTTATTTTATAGTACAAAGTTTCTAAGTAATGAAACCTTATGTAAGAAACTAAAAAAAAAACCTATAATTTTATACATTTTAAGTAATAAATGCTGATAAATTCGTCCGTATAAATAAATTTAAGGCGGGCATGTCCCTCCGTAAACCATAAAACTCAAGCTAGATATCGGTAAAGATCCGGGATTTATTACCCTAATATTGAGGATTTCCTGTATTCCGAATAGTTTCCCTTAAACGATTTGTCGTTATCTGGTTTTAGTGATGCCGGATACTGGAAAATCCTTACACGAAAACGTAACTAATGGATTCTGAATTATATGATTTTGTAAATTTATATCAGAAAGTATTCGGATTTAAAGGTATTTATTATATCGGTGTGTTTGATATTTGCAGGCGTCGAGAATTTTAAAATGTTTTATATATAACTTGCTTGGAATAGAACAGTGAATAATTTTTTGTAGTTACTTACAACTTAATATGGTGACCATACTTTATGTTTAACATCACTTTTACGGGTGCTAATTTTAAAGGTTTTTTAGGATCTTCTTACTGTTTCCGATTATTTTACATCATATGTTTGGAGTTTTGTATTCGATAAATAAAAGTCTTCTTTTGGACAGCCATAACTTTGTTTACGGTTATAATAAATCCAGGTCTTGGTGGAGGTTGCCGTTACGGATATACCAAGGAGCATCAACAATGTTCCTTAGTATTTTGTTTTGAAATATCTGGATAATATGTAGATTACTAGCTTTGGTACAGCCCCATAGTTGGCACCCATATACCCATACTGGCCTCGGTACTTGCCTGTAATTTATTATGAATGGATAATGTTGAATTTTTTTCAATCAGCAAATACCATTTCTTATATCTAATGTCTAGCTCCCCTCTTCACTTATTGACATAGACTTTTCAACGCAGCCTTGCGTCTTGGGTGATGCCCAAGTATTTTGCTGATGTTTAATAAAGAACAACAGATTAAGTCTCATTCTCATTTAATTTTCTAGTGTCTTCTTCTTCGCTTCTTCACTAGTGTCTCCTATCGCTAGTATGGCTATATCATTACGTATACAATAGGTACAGGACTAGACCTATTATATTCCCTTGTGGAACGCCAGCTTTGATCTCCTTTAAATCGGTGTACATTTCTTTTTATTTTACTCTGAAATATCTATTCGAAATGTATGATTCTAAGATTTCTGAATACCGTTTAGGCATAAACGTTTTTAGTTTATAGTTTAAACCCTCATACCAGACTTTATTAAACGCTTGTCCTACGTCCAAGATGATTGTAGAGCAGATTTTCTTTTCTTCCAATGTTTTTTCGTTATATTCGTTATTCTTTGAACTTGATCTATAGTGGAATATTTATTTCTAAAACCAAACTGGTGATTTGGTATAAGATTTTTTTTTCTTTCTATTATTGGTATTAATCTTTTCAATAGAAGTTTTTCAAGTAGTTTTGGCATCACCGGAAGGAGTGATGTTGGTCGATAGGATGTCACTTCATTAGGAGGTTTACCTGATTATGTGATCATATTGACTTTGGCTACTTTCCAGAATCTTGGAACATACCTCAATCTAAAAGCAGCATTTATTAGGTGTGTCAGCTTAACTATGGCTTTTCTTGGTAGATTTTTTAATAGTTCTCCTCTTATGAGATCATATTCTGGAGCTTTCTTAGGATTTATATTCTCTTTTATCTCTGTTGATACTCCTCTAAATGATGTCAACGTTATTTTTTCTTCGGTTTCGAATTGTTCTTCCCATCTTAGTTCTTTACCATCATTGTCGTTGGGTTTAAACGTGCTTTCCACTCATAGTTAAAATTTTCGGTGAGTGATCAGACTTCATGTTCCAGCCGTCATTGATATCCAGATAGTTAGCTGAGATATTTTTGCAAATAAAGAAATCTATCATGTCTGGAATTTTGTTCCTATCGGTAGGCCAGTATCTTGGTCTACCAGTAGATATTACTTGACCTTTTTGTTCTTTAATAGCTGACAACAGTTCTTTTTCTTTAGTGGTAATTAGTCTAGAGTCAGTGGGTATTCTTTGCATTAATTCACCACCAATGATGTATCTTTTTCCCAAAGTATTCATAATTGTTTTCTTGTGTCTAGGAAGACAATATATTGAACTTATATTTACGGTATGTGTTTTTATCTTCATATACCTATACTGTTCTAGCTTGTATGTGCTCAGTTGCATATTTTAATTTTTCATGATGCAGGTGTTATCTTTAATTATGATTGATGATGAAAAAGAATTGTGAGCAGAAAACCGTAATATCCTGGACTATATATCTTCTGCCGTTTTAGATGTTAACATATGTATTAGTCTATTAAGCTTCTTTACTCGTTTAGCATTTAGAGTTATTTTGATTATTCGATTATTTACTGAAAGATATTCATGTACATATTTTGCCCAATATTTTTGGCCTGATTTGTTAGCTCCTTTGTAGTGAGTGGCTTTCTAATGTTCTTGTCCTTTCCAGTGGTCTTAGATATCCTGAAGATATCTACCTTCTCCTTGATTAGACCATTTTCTAAAATATACAGTTTACCGGCTCTAGCAGCCCCTTAACACTCCACGTTGTGATGCGGGATTTTCTACGTAATGCTAACCTCACAATATCTACTGATGATATCTACTGATTATCCAAACAAACAAAAATATTATTGTGCTTGGAATGCCTTTCCTTAAAAAAAAATTAATTGTCTCTGGTTTTTCAAATTATTTACGGGAATGTAAGGATGACAGCAATGAGATGATGTTTTTAAGTTGTCACCCTGTATTATTAATTCGCATACAATGTCTTTTATAAAAGAAATCAAAGTTACAGCTTTTTTTCACTTATATTAAATAATAAAATTATTTCTGAATATTTTCCATAAGTACAATTAAGTTACACGCCCTAAAGGTACGTTCCTTTTTAATTGGTTTACCGGTTTATCAAATAATATTTCAGCTTTACTCACACACCTTCAAAAAAACAATACGTTCAACAGCCATTCGTTAGTGGTATGACTAGTAACACACAGCGGAATTATTGGTTTACCAATAAAAATATAAAAACTTAAAACTAGTTTTATTACTGATAGGCCGAGTAAAAAACCTATCCCAAATTTATTTGACTAATAGCAAGTTTTGGGTGTTGTCGATTTATAACTAACTGGTTTTGATTGGATATATCACATTGGCAGTTACTTACTTTGGAACCATTTCGTTTTTAATAGGAAATCGGGCATTTTTGTAAATTTAAAGGGTTTTTTATTAAGGAGATGTCATAGTAAAATAAATTAAACCAAGAAGAAGTTTGGTAAAGTAGTTGATTTTTGACAAATGCTTCACTGATTGCTAAATAAAGAAACACCATTATGATTCATGCGTATTATGGCGCCCTAGATACTATTAACTTACGATTTCCTCAAACGTTTTTTGAGATTGTAATCGTTCATGTTTTGAATTGGTTGGATTCAGTTTGTTTTTACTCTTTTCAAATCATCTGTGCAGCGTTTAGGTGTCAGTTTTGGATCGCTGCATTGCAGACTCATGTGCAGCTGGACTGCAGAGCAGAGAATTTTCTTACTGAGTCGTCATTTTATAAAGCTCTCTGGGAAGATAATAGAATAGATAAATAGAAGACCAAACATCGGACGAAATAAAAATACGTAGAGGAGTACGACAGAGTTGTATATTGTCTCCGCCCTTGTTTAATATCTACAGCTAACAAATATGCCAAGAAGCTCTCTCAGATGCAAACAAAGGGATAATAGTCAATGGAGAAGTTATCAATAACATTCGATATGCTAACGATACTGTGATAATGGCAAGAACAGCGGAAGAACTACAACATTTAGTTGAAAGTATGAATGAGATATGTAATAACTACGGCATAAGGATGAACGTCAAAAAAAAAACCAAATATATGAACTTCAGTAAGAATCCAATACATGACACTAGTATCGCAATAAACGGTACCCAACTCGAAAAAGTAAGCGAATACAAATAATTGGGAACCTTCATCAATGAAACAGGTGACCAAAATCACGAGATAAAAAGACGTATTGAAATTGCCAGGTCTACCTTTATAAAAATGAAAAAATAATTTTGTAATCGTGATATTAGTATTCAGCTACGAACTATAATATTAAAATGATATGTATTCAGTACTTTGCTTTACGGTGTTGAGGCATGGACTCTCAAACAGAGAAATGTTAAAAATCTTGAAAGCTTTGAGGTGTGGTGCTACCGCCGTATACTAAAAATAAGTTGGATGGATAAAATTACAAATGAAGGGATAATACGCATATTAAATAACGATCCAGAAGTTATACTGAATATAAAAAAGAGAAAACTTGAATACTTAGGCCACCTGACGAGAGGACAAAAGTACACATTCCTACAAAATATAATGCAAGGAAAAATCCAAGGACGCAGAAAACCAGGTCGTAAAAGAATGTCCTCGATGAGAAATTTAAGAGAGTGGTTTGGCTGTACCACTAACAAATTATTCAAAACAGCAGTAAATACACTTAGAATCGCCCTAATGATATCCAATCTCCGATAGGAGAGGCACTTAAAGAAAAAGAAGAAAAGATAATTAGGTAGTTTTCCGTCGCCTGTCTGATAACAGTATAACTCTTGGTTGAACTTAGATATGGTTGCTACCTGGGACTATTTTACACCAAACCTGTGTAGATTACAAAGCGCCAGTGCAATAATGACATAGCTGCTGCTCTATGTCATGCCCTCAGTTGGTCTGCGGGTATTTGGATGAAACCTTATTTGTACCTATCCTGCATATTTACAGGAACCTTCCCTAATAGCCACTGAGACAAGCCGTGTCGGGGTTGAGGACTTCCCTGCCCGTTCCGTCTTCAATGAAGTACATATTAATCTTAAATAGTCAGCTAATCTATTTTCTTTGTTATAGTAAATTAAAGCCACGATGACGAGTAGTGAAATGAGTTTTTATTTTATGTGATTTTAGTATTTCATCAACACCATTTGTATATTATCAGCCATAATCTATAATGATTTATTTCGTCATGACAAAAAAAGAAAATAAGTGAATAAAAAAAATTGACTATTCGGTGATAATCATTGATTCGTTAAAGTAATAATCGTTTAAGTGATATTGCTATATTTAAGCTATATTGTGCTATGGTGTGACATTTTATAATCTTTATAAATCTCGTAAAATAATTAATGGTTATTGTGTAATATGATTTTTTCTTACATAATAAGATCATCATCAAAAATATTATATATTACAGAAATAGAAACATTTAAAATGCAAATTGGATAGCTAAAATCGAGTAGGTTAAAATTCCCGAAAAATATGAAGTCAGAAAACCGTTATTAACTGTAAAAAACCCTGCCGCTGACCATTTGGGAGCCCAGTGTTTTGCTACTTCTGAAAGAAATATAAGCTCATCTCTAAGATGTGAATTAGGTAGTGTCTTCTGCAGGTCGTAACATTTATAGATGAAAAGTTGACCACTATTCTCCAGTTTGCCAGAGAACACTATCAGGAGGATTATATTGGTCTAAAATATACGGAATATTAAAACATAAATATTTTAACAGCTATAAAGGTTCAATATTATATTTGTATGCGATTAAGAGACAAACGCAGGCAGGCTTCACGGCACGAAGATCATGCATAGACCACATATACACACTGGAACAACTGTTGGAAAAGAAAAAAGCAAAAAATAGAGATATACATTTGGCATTTGTGAACCTGTGAAAGGCGTATGACTCTGTACCAAGATCAGAACTATGGGAGGCAAAATGGAAACAAGAATCATAGGAGACTTCACCACAACAAAAGGGCTCCTGCAGGTTGTTCCACATCTCCAACCCCATTCAAAATATACTTAGAAAAAGCGTTGACCACATGGAAAAGAAAATGCGAAGGCATGGGAGTACCGGTACGCAACAAATACCTATATGTGTTAAGCTTTGCAGACGATCAAGTAGTGATTGCACAAGACCAAGACGACCTCAGCTACATAATGAAGAAACTACAAGAAGAATATACCTAGATATTAACCTCGCGACAACAGAGTACCTATCTACAAGTGAACAAGTCATAAAAGATCTAAATATTGATGACAACGTAACAATCAAAGGAAAGGATAAATTCAAATACCTGGGGTTTATAATCACGAAAAAGGCAACAACAGAGGAAGAAATTACACAAAGATTAGGACAAACAAGAACAGCAATCCTACAACTTAACTCAGTATGGTGGGATGGACATTTAAATATGAAGACAAAAACACAGATTTATAAAACATTATTGCGAAGGATTATGACATATGGGGCTGAAAATTGGATCATAAACAAGAAAAATAGCAGTAAGATAGTAGCAACAGAGATGGAATGCCTGCGAAGATGCCTCGTATAAGGTATATAGATAGAGCCAAAATTACTTGTTCTAACGAAAATTCGTTCTTGGAGGAAAAACATTTGTTAACATCTGTTTTATTAAAAAATGATTATCCTTTATCGTTTATAAATAAGGAATTTTCAACACTCGATCGAATAGAACAAAACAACTTAGAACGAGATCCTACAGCATATGCAAGGAATAATACGAGGAAAATAACAATACCATACATAAAAGGATTATCGGAAAAGCTTAAAAGGATAGGAACTAAATTCAACATTTCAACAACATTCAAAACAACAAACACGTTGAGATCTATTTTGTCCAAAATCAAACCTAACAATGAACAAGAAAGGACAAAGAATTGCATTTACAAAATACCTTGTGAATACGATCAGTTTTATTTAGGTGAAACATCAAGACCATTAAATGTTAGAATAAGTGAACATCAATCCTATATTAAAAATAGAGAATTTGATAGATCTCAAATATGTAAACACGCATGGGATAATGAACATAGGGTTCAATGGAATGATTCAAATATAATCCTAAAAGAAACGGATGGTAAAAAAAAATCAAAGAAGCGGCTCTAATTATGCTAAATGAGACCAATTGTGTCGCGAATTCCTCGGCAGAATGTAGTAGGATCTGGTTACCCATATTGAAAGAGGAAGTTATTAAAAGGAAAATACCAGTATTGGTAAGTCAGTAACATATAGAGAATACATCATTTATGTTTTTTAAATAACAAACATATAAAATCGGAATTTGGTGTTTATTGAAGGTAAACTAAATGCACGATCAAATACTTACCATGTCGGGATAGTATTATGAGGTTTTTTCCTGGTTTTTTCCTCATAATTTACTATGGAATCACTAACAGGAGAATTTTACTGTCATCATGGCATGTATTTGTCTTTTTAAAGACGAATTACATGTTATGATCTTTTCTGACGGATATTCTCAAGTTAAAGTTGATTTCATGTAATCGAATGAACTATCTTATAAGTAAAGTCGTCCCAGGAACGCAACTCAACAATATTGGCAATATCATTTTAAAGTCGTCTACTTTAAAATGTATAATGTATGTCTGAATTGTCAATATAGATGAGTCAGATAAAATTAAATTATTAGAAGAATTTTTCACTAAGTAACAAAAAAACAAAATTTGTTTAATTTACTAATGTTTGTATTTTGAGAACGATTTCCTAAGTGGAAATTGAAACGTCAATAAACGTATTTTAACATTTAATTGTGGCTTATTCCCATTTAAATAGTAATTAAATTTAATTTTAAGTAAAATGTTGTCTTATTCCCAACAAAACTAGTTAATTGCATTAATATTAATCTAATATAATTATATTAATACACAAATTGGATAGTTAGAATTGTGTAGGTAATAATTCCCGAAAAATATGAAGCAAAAAAACCACTGTTGACTGTAAAGAATCCAGCTGCTGACCATTTGGGGGCCATATATTTTGCTACTTCCGAAAGAAATAGAAGCTCATCTCTAAGAGATGAATCCGGCAGTGTTGTTTGCAGTTCATAACATTTATGGATGAAACGTTGACCACTTTTTTCCAGTTTATCGCAGAATGCTATCAGCAGGATTATGTTGATCTAAAATATACACAGTATTAAGGGTGTTAATAAAATTAAATAACTATATTTGCAACTTAAACAAAAAGAAGAGATTCAAACATGTATGCTCAACAATACCCATTGCGTACTAAAGTAAAATAAGAATATTCTGATCCACTTTACCCCTTACCGAATAATGGGTCATATATGCCACAATACTTAGTTTTATACCTAACCGTTAGAGATTGAATCTTATTTTAAAGTATTTATGCATAACATGTCCATATAGAGCACATATTTCGTAAAATCGGTAATAAAGCGCCATCTGAATGCAGCAATTGCAACAGCAGCTGTTCACAGGAATTGTGCAATTTGATATTAAATTATCAAAGTTTCTACTAAATATTTTTGTACAAAAAATAGCGACATTAAGAATAGATCTTCAAGAAAGAATGTCTGTAAGTATTTTCACGTATTTCTTTATATTTTGGTATTTTTTGATCAAAAATATGCTTGTGCCATATATGCCACAATATGCACTGTCGTGCAAAACTCTCTTTTATATATGGCACAATATGCGTTTTGAACTAGATATTATTATTATTTTTTTATTTTAGATAATGGATCCAAAAAATTTTTATGGTGAAACTCTTGTGGTGTGGATATACCAGATGGTAGTGAAGAGGAAGGGCTATCCGATGATGATATTTTCCCTATTATATTAGCCACAGAATCAGACTATAAGGGTGATATAATGTATAATAATGAATCAGATATTGTTATATTGAAATAATCCAACTTGGAAAGAAGGAAATTTGGTAACATAGAATGATGATGTAAGATTTCTCGGTTCTACTAACCTACTGAGTTGCAACTATTGGATTCTCCTTACGCATTTTTCAAAATTTTTTTTAACAAATGAGATGATTAAAGATATAGTTTATGAAACTATAAAATTTCCTGAAAATGAGCTAGAACAGTTCTTAGGAACCTGTATTTATATGTCTATAGTGCAATTGCCAAACGTTAGAAGTTTTTGGAACTCCAGCCTGAATCATTGATTGATCTCAGATGTTATGTGATGCAATAGATGGGAAGAAATAAAACGTTTTTTACATTTTGCAAACAATAAGGATACTATTGCTGCCAGTAATTCTGGCCATGATAAACGTTTTAAAATCAGCGCTAAATAAACTAAGGAATCAGTTACTCAAAGTTTCAAAGGACGAATTTTTAGCCTTAGATGAGCAGATAATTCCAACAAAGGCGCATTTATCTATAAAACATATTGTATTGGTGGGGTGCTCTTCCATGTGCGGATACTTTAAGGAGAAAGAGTGCCACGGTGTGGGCTGTCTAAAAAAGCTAATATAAAGCAACAGCTTAAAGACAAGCCCATTGCAATAGTAGCAAACGAAACCTCGGATGGACAAGTAAGATGTGTTTTTGCTATTCTCTTCAGAACTGTAGATTCTGTACTACATCAAGAATGTTTTTTAGCTAGTTGTAACTTCCTTGATACTGCCAATGGATCAACGTGTTCACAGGCAATTATAGATATGTACATTAAAAGACTTTTTGAAATTGATTATTCACAAGTTAAGGGGCTGGTATTAGATTCAGCAAGATACATGTCTGCTTGCTTTAACCTATTAAAAATTCTAATAGGGCCACATATCTTACATTACCAGTGTTGGGCTCATAAAGTTAATTTTGTTGGTAATGCTTTTGTAGGAGAGTTCAAGGAGTTAAACATGTTTACAGCAAAAGTCAAATCAGCATTTTTGTCTTTGAAGAAAAATTACGAACTCTTACTTGAATTATTTGAAAGAAAACGTGCCCAATCTCCCAGCAAAACTTTACCCAGCACCAGTCGTAACTAGATCGAACTCTTGGTTCTCAGAAGTGTCGTATCTAAGTAAATATCTTAATCACATACTCAATTTTTCTGATGTGTGGGAGAATGAAAATTCCAGTATTAAATTTCTCAAAGACAATTACGCCGATGAAACTTTCAGACGTAAACTAGAAATTCAAATGACCATTACCACCGAGATCTGTCCAAACTTAATGAAAATAATAGACGATTTGGAAGGAGTCAGTCATCTTTTATGGAACAAATTAGAGGACTTAAAATCGCCACTTGAACACCATCGCCAAGGTTATTTTGATGTAAAAACATGTCGATTGGTCACTGAAAACGAAGAAATTGACTACATTGGCTACACTAAAGCAAATGATTATGAAAGCAAACGACAAAACCTTTAATAAACTAACTTTCCTTATGACTTTAAAAGACACAAACGAAGGTTTCTTACACATTGGACAGTTATTTAACCCATATATAGCTGCAAGTTTTACTGTGAACCTGAGTGTACTCTCAGAAAGCTTTTTTAAAATTCCTTTTCTGGATCAATTACACAATTGGAGTACATGGATGAATATACTCACTTTCATAGATTAATCCTTCAATCGATACGAAGGAACGAGATCCTAATGTGAAGGACATTTTGCTTGCTACATAGTGCAGTTTTCCGTCATTTGCTAAAGCAGCATTACAGAGCATCTGCATTATAACGATTCTTCAGCAAATATAATATAGTGACAGATCGAAGAACAGCTCTTAATGAGTTGAATGTCGAAATTACAACGATGTTAGCTTTTAATTAATTTTTGTTGTTGTTTTACTCGTAGTTAAAAATAAATGCGAAATTTTGTAATTGTAAAAAAAGTAAATGCGAAATTCATGTTTTTTATTTGCACCCCTAAATATATTTTATCTATAGGTCTATAATTAAAACGGTGAAAAAACCAACTAAAGTAAAACTAGGCATACTTACTACATAAGATGACAGAGTAATAAATGAGAAAATGGCAAACTCGGCTAAAGATTTGTGAAAAGTAATAGAAACTTTTATATGAGTTACGTATCCAGAGAGTTTTACCGTCGAGGCAAAAATAGCTATCAACATCTGCCATCCTAGTAAATCGTTAAATAATTTGGTTATGAAATTACAATGAACAATTAATTTTCTGAATTTGGTTAGTTCATGTACAACCACAGTAGGATGGTATAAAAATATTTTGCTCAGCTGTAACGTCATTTGATCATATCTTTTCGATATTACATAAAGTGTTATAACAATCTGTGAAACAGCGTATGGGAAATAAAACTTGTCTATTACATAAATAGGTACTTTTTGGAACAAGCGCGGTATGATGTTAAAAGGAGTGATATATAGTGAACAAAGGAAATAAAATAATGGGGAAAAGAAGGTGAATACTTGTATTCCTTTTAGATATATTTTGTCATTCTGTTGATGTCTTACATTCAAAGTTAAATATTCTAATCCTTTAAAAAATACTTTCCATTTCTTTCGGCACATAAGCACTTTTATAAAATGTATTTGCATACTTCCAAAAGCGAGAACATCTTGGATTACGGAAGTAAATTCAGCAGCTGACAGTTGGAACCTAGATACGTCCGAGTAAGTATTCACAGCACCCAGAAACATAACGAAAGATATTACGAACACACTATATAGTTTTCCTTGATAATAAATTGCTTTAGTTGGATATAGGGGAGCAAAGCCATGCCATTTATAAAACTTATACATACGGTAAAATATTTTTATGTCTGGATCCATTTTGTATAAACCTAGTATGCTAACATATTATGTTAAACCGTTTCATCGGACACTAACAGCCAAACTGAGATTCGATCATTATGTTAGTATTGTCAATATTAACACAGAACTAAAAGCTTTCCCACTTTGAAAATTTGGCTAATATTTAAAAGTTGTTATACAATAATTTCATATTTACAGTTGAGTCCATGGCTTTTTACCTGTGCGTCATTACTACTTGAGATAAAACACATACATGTTATCTAGAATCATTGTCTTCCACGTATGAAACTAAAGACTAATAACAGCTAATTACCTGTTATTAAGTAAACACACATGCTATTTTTATGAACACTCTAGAATCAGTACATCGAAAAGAAATAGGTACAAAAACGACGCCAATGCTTGGGAATGTTTTCAGATTTTAAGTACAATTTGTGACGTTTCTGGTTTATTTATTTATAGCTGTCAGTTTTTTAAATTTTTGCTGTTGTTTTACTCTGTTTTTGCATTGATAAATAATGTATATTACACAAACAGTTGTTTTCATTTCATTTCATTTATATTGGAGTTTGAAATTTTATGCAAAGTGTATTTTATTTTGCCATTAATTTACATACAAAGTTAACCTGATTCACACATTTTTTTTATTGTTACATTGTATGTTTACAATCTGCTCTATACACAGAGTAATAAGTAAATAGTCTAAAACTAAATTAACGTGAGTTAAGTACCGTCCAGTGACGGGTCTCTAAGTACTATTACGGTAGGTCTTCTAACCATACTCTCTTCAATCTTCTTTCTGCAAATGGTTGGGTGAATAAATTATTTATCAGTTCGTTGTTGTGATCAGTAGATTTGCACCACTCAATTAAACTTGCAACTAAAATATTATATATAATATGTATAAAGCCAAAGAACATGTAACAGTTAGTGCTGTTTTACAAAAAATAAAAGACAAGGAACTGTGTGATATTAGTTTAACAAGTTTGTAAAGAGTGCTGAAACATTTTGGTTTTCGATATAAGAAGTCAAATAATAGACAAATATTGTGTGAACTCTCTAATGTTGTTTCAAAAGGGTGGCATTTTTTACGAAAATACATAAACAATAAAACGTCTGATAGTCCGAGGCAAATTGTATTTTTGGATGAAACTTGATTTTCGCTAAAGGAAATATGTTAAAATCATCGTGGCAAGATGGCACTACGAAATGTTATTCTTCTAGTCGTTCCGGTAATGGTAAACGCTACATTATACTTCATGCTGGAAATGATGAGGGTTTTATTCCTGACGCTAGTTTAGTTTTTTCGTCTACAAAGTATACAGGTGATTACCGTGGAAATATGGATGCAAATATTTTTGAAGAGTTTAAAGCAAATTTGTTAAAAAAGTGGAGCGACCATCCATAATAGTGTTGAATAATGCATCCTACCATTCAAGAGTAGAAGAGAGATTTCCTTCAAGCAGCTGGACAAAAGAAGAAATAAAGTTGTGGTTGACAGAAAAGAAAACTTCTCACAGTGATATATTTTTAAAAGTCGATTTACTTCAAAGGTGTGGAGAGCACAAAATTCAAAAGAAATTTGTTACTGACCAAATGGCTCTTAAATATGGCCATGAAGTTCTTCGACTTCCGCCTTACCATTGCTACTATAATGCAATCGAGTTAGTTTGGGGTATAGCCAAAAATAAAAAAGGGGGACTTATTGGCACTACATCACTTTGTAGGAGAAAAGTAGGTTTTTAAAATTTTTAAAATTTTTAAAATTTAATGTCTGTTTTGTCCTTTTAATTTTGTTCTGTTTGTCCCTAATTGTCCTTAATTGTTTTAGTTTTATAATTTTAACAAATATGACATCACAATTTTCTGCCAAAACAAATGCACTTTATCAAAAATTTAATAATTACAAGTCAAAGAAATTTTATTCCTATTTCATTTGTTAAAATCTCACCCCTCAAGAAACTTCCTTGCTAATTGTCAGACAGTTACAATACTAACCAAAGATCACCCATCATCAGCAATGCAGGATAGTTTGAACTATGTATCACGAATCATTAACTAATAATTCGTGTACCGGCATGTAAGTAGTTACTAATTTATTACAATTACAATTACATATCGGCCGTCATGTAAAACCGTCGGGTAAAAGGATTATAGCAAAAATGCAATGGTAAAATGATAATTCACTTATAAGCTAATCTAGTTACAAAGTTCATTAGAAAACAAATCCTGGATCATCACTCTTAGGTGAATGAATAGGACAGGACCGGCTCCCATAACTCGCGTATTTTAATTTGTAGTTGTTAAGGATTTATGATGAACAGAATTGAAGCATTTATAGACCATTTATAGATTTATAGACGGACGTTGAAGATAGCTTGTACAGCAATAAAAACTAGTGAGGAAGTACTAAGGTGGGTCAACAAAGATAGATAATTACTAAAGACTGTTATACACCAGAAAATGTTTTATCTGAGAGATATTATAGTGAGGGGAAATCGTCATAGGATATTACAACTGATCCTTAAAAGCAAAATGGAAGGCAGTAGACGAGTAAGAAGAAAACAGATTTCTTGGTTAAAAAATATTCGTGAATGGACTCAGATATCAAAGGCAGGGCAATTATTCCATGTGGCAAAAGATCGAGAAGCTTTCGCAATGGTGATCGCCAACGGTCGGTCTTGCTTGTTATTTTTTTATGGTAATAAACATACCCAAGGCGGAAGGGAGAAACAAGCAGATTCTGGATTGAACATAGACATTATCTTCCCTTTATTGCTTCTTATGTTATAAAGAGGCCTTCTCATGTGCAGAAAGCAACAAACATTTGATTAAAAAATATATAGGAATGAAAAAACAGGTTACTAAATAGGTTCTGTGTTGTCTTGTCTGATTTTTTTAACGTAAGTATATTTATACTCTTCTCTAAAGCATTATACTCCTTTCTGTTGTTTTACTTGTCCCAAATGCTTTTCAGTTGTTTCTCCCTTAATTTGCTTGACTTTTTATTCAATTTCTACGCTAATTAGCTTCTGCTGACGAAGTAGATTGCTTTAAAATCTTTCCCATTACATTTGTTCTTTAATTTATCAAAATCGTATTTTTTGTAAAAATTCGCTCGTTCATATTGTATTTTTCTTTTTTTCTTTATACTATAAAATGTATTTAAAATAAAAACTACAGCTTACATGATATATATACTATCGATCAAAATCTCGTGCTACTCAATTTTGTGCAATTCACAATCGAAAACTTTGACATTAAGACAATACAAATTTACAGTGGGTGATCAAATTATTATGATCACTTCAACTTCAACTTTGTATTTTTCTGTTTAATAAAGAATAAAACTGCATATAAGCGTCTAATGATGTGAATATTATATAAAAATAGATCATTAACCCGGTATCTGTTTTTGATGCTCTCAGGCAACATCGTCGTTATAAGCTCTTAAATCAATTTCTACTTTATATAGCTGTTATGTGACAATGATAATTGTAAGCAACAAGTCGTGTTAGTTATATAAAACTGGTGGCGACATCTAACATTCAATAGAGATATTTGAAAAAAATAATTTTACTAGAGAGGATACCAGTAGAGACCTACGTGTAAGTGGGTGTGTCATAATTTTTATTATCAACCGTTTGTTAGGAGTACTATGAGGTTGAATTTTTATTTGGTATATAAACAAAGGTTGTTTTAGTGTAATTATCTGCTATTTTTTGCTGTATACGGTAAGTAATGATATTATTTTGTTGAACAAACATCATGTGGCTCTGAAGCAACATTGTCAGTTTAGTAATTGACTTTTTTTCAGTATAAGATTTCAATATGGAAAATTTAAATGAAATATCAACTACCTCCTTTTATGGAAAAAAGACCAAAATGTCGTGTATTGTTCCTGTTAACCCTGATCTCTCTGATTTGTCTGATATGGAGGAGTATGATGAAGAAATTGAAAACATCAATATAAATGGAATTGCCGCAGAATCAGATGAAAATGATGCACCTCATAATCATTAACTGCTAACTGAAGAGGAGGCTAATCAAACAAATGAAGAAGGCGATCATGAAGAACCACCAAGAAAACGTAAAAAAGTAGTGGAGTCAGTAAATTATAACTGGTCTGAAAGTGACATAGAAACCATTCCGTTCGAAAATCCAACTATAGGCAATAATGCAGTAGAGGTAGCCTTGCCTCTTGAGTATTTTACGAGGTTTTTTTCACTAAATCTAATAGAGAATATTTACCACACGAATTTATACAGTACTCAAAAAACTGGGTTAAGTGTCAACACAAATACTTCCGAAATAACAGACTTTTTCTCCATTTTGATTTTTATGGGGGTAATACAGCTGCCAGCAATAGAAGATTATTGGGCTACTTCTTCAAGAATTTCTCTTGTTGCTGATGTTATGTCCCTAAAAAGATTTCAAAAACTGACTGAGAACACTGGTCCATTTCAATGATAACTTAGAAGCGACTTCAGAAACGAAAGACCGCTATTTCAAAATTCGTCCCCTCTTAGATCATATTTCTACAAATTGTTATAAGTATCAGTTCGAAAACCAATATTCCATAGATGAGGCTATGGTTGCATACAAAGGTACATACAGTGGCAATTTACGACAATACATACAAAATAAGCCTCATAAATGGGGTTACAAGTTCTTTGTAAGGGCAGGTGTTTCAGGATATATTGCCGATTTCATTCCTTACCAAGGAGCTTCGACATTTTCACAACTACTGGGAACTATCAATCAGATTTCTGAAGAAGAACAATCCTTGGGTGTCGGTGCAATTTCAGTGATTGCACTATGTAAAACATTGGATGACCCCCAGAATTCAATGATTTTTTGTGACAATTGGTTTTCCAGTTTGAGACTATTTGATTACTTGAAGGAAAAGTATAATATCCTTAGCTTGGGCACTATTCGCTCAAATAGAATAGCAGGTTGCACCTTGGATACTGATAAGGTTTTGCTAAAACGTGGCAGGGGTTCCTATGTTTATAAATCCGATGAACAAAAGAATATTATAGTTGTCAAATGGGCAGATAACAAATGTGTACTTCTTGCTACCACTGGTTGTGGGATTGGGCCAGTCAATCATGTACAAAGGTATTCTAAAGAACATAAAAGAAAAATAAACGTGCCATGCCCAAATCTAATCACTCAATACAATAAACACATGGGTGGAGTGGATAAAGCTAACTCTTTATTGGGTCTTTACAGAAGTCCAAGTCGTAGTAAAAGATGGTACTTTCCAATAGTTACCTGGCTCTTAGATGTCTGTATTATAAATGCTTGGATATTATATCAAAATGACAGTAAAGCCAATAATATAAATTTTATGCCTCTCAAGAAGTTTAGAATGGAACTAGCTAGGTCTTTGTCCAACACTGGAAAGAACAAAGTAAAGCGAGGCCGTCCATCAAGTATAGAAAGTACAAATAACATTATTCGCCACCCTCTTGTTATAAGACCTGATGATGCTACCAGAACAGATGCGTTAGGTCACTGGCCACTTTATACCGCTAAAGGAAGATGTAGATTTTGTAAAACTGGCTATACAACTGTGCAGTGTGAAAAATGTAACATGCGGCTTTGTTTTACACCGAACAAAAATTGCTTTTTATCATTCCACCGTTAGAATTAGGCCTATATTTATAATTTTTTAGTCTTAGGTACTTTTAATTTTTTTATTAAATCAATAAAATGTCCTTTAGTTAAACAGTTTTTTATTTATGATTAACAAAATTTTGAGATCTTTATTAGTGAAGTTATCAGTATCAAATAGTGTTTCTTGACTGGCAATGTTGCTTGTAGGCAACGGATTCAAAAACCACTTCCCCTATCTCCTTCCGGTTTTTTTGTACCACAGTGTGTTTTTGAGAGTATAAGATTATATACACAATAAAATAATTTTGCGACATCTATTTTTGGTGTTGCCAGATACCGGGTTAACACGTTCTTTTACAAAATTTTAAAATATTTTTTCTTTGACCTTAAATAACAATTTTTTTCTAATATTTTGTGTGACCTGCTTTAGCTTCGATGACAGCTTTGATCCTCCTTGGCATGCTTTGAATGTTTCTCTGACAGTCTTCTTTTATTTTATCGTTTCTGTGCGGTGGCAATGAGTCTCTCAATTAACTATTGCTTATTTGTTACAGTTTCCTAGGCAAACCCACTCTTCATAAGCTCCCATAAATTTTCGATCAGATTGAGGTCTGGGGAATTACCTGGTCACTTCAGTACTTTAATTTTCTTTTTTTCCAGGTACAATGTTACAGTTTTTGCCTTATGGCATGGTGCTGAATCGTGCATAAAGGTAAAATCCTCCGATTCGCCAAACTTTTGATTTGTGGCATGAGCTTTCTTTCCAGACCTTCAATATACTGATGTTGATTCATCATTCCATTTACAATGTACAGCCTCCCTGTGCCCTTACTGCTGATCATAGACCATACCATGATCTTGAGGGGATGCTTTACTCGCTCCACTATGCAATCCTTGTGATATTTTTCACCCACTTGCCTTCGGACGAAGGCCCGACTTATCCATGAGTATCTCCAAAAAAAAAAAACTCTAAGATATTTTTTTTAGGATAAAAACACTGGCTATAGGGATTTAAACTTTAGTAGTGACGTAATTTACCTTATTCTAATCCTCAATTGTCCAATTTTGGTGTTCTTTGGCCCATTCCAGTCTCTTTTTAATCATTGCGATAGTCAACTTTGGTTTTTTTTTGCTAGGGCGACATGATTTGAAACCTTGCTCAGCAAGCCTTCTGCGGACTGTCATGTCAGAAACTGGCATCCCAGCTTCACGAATAAGTCCCGTAAGGATTCGTCTTGGCTTCTTTCTATTGTTTACATAGATATCCCTCATTTTTCTTCCGTCTCTGGGTGTGGTAACACGCTTTCGACCACATTTTTGGGTACGTTGGTGAGTCAGGAGTTTGTTGGTATCAATTTTTTCTTGATATTGCTCACTGTTGCTTGCGCTACTTGGCATTGTTGAGCTATCTGACAGTGGGAAAGCTTTTTATTCAATAAAAGTGTCTTTATCTCCACCATTTTACACACAGGGACGTCTTTAGCCTTACCCATTATGAGTTTCTTCTCAAAAATCGAAATGTTTTGAAAATGTCTTTAAAATTAAAACTGATAGTTTTTTTACTCACATTCACCACTTATATATTAATAAAACATACTACAAAGATAAAACGATACTAATCTTTCAAAATCATTTCAAAAACATACAAATTCAGTTGTAAACTCCAAGCGCAAATTCACTACAATGTGTATGTTTTCACGTAATTTGACACAATGTATAGCAGAATATGATTTTATTATAAATTATATAATTATTTATATAATGGTTATATGATTACGCTGGTCATTTTTCCTTGCCGAGAATGCTCGGCTCTTGCAATGATCAATTGGATCCTTTCAGAACAAATATTAATGCTTTCAAAAAACAACTTAAAAATATAATTACTAATCTAGGAATGTGATATTTTTTTATATATATTTTTTCTAACTTTTGTGATTTGATATACTGTTTGTACAAATTTTAACTGTTTACTTGTTTCTTTGTTATTGTTTTGATGTTTATTGTACATGATCTTTACTTTTTACTATTTGTTGAATTTTATTGTAAATGGTTCTACCGTTGAAATAAATAAATAAATAAATAAATAAAATTTTTGAACAAATTTGAAAAACGTAAACTTTTGTGACTGATCATAATAATTTGATCACCCACTGTAATATACAAATTGGATGGTCAAAATCGTGTAGGTAATAATTCCCGAAAAATACGAAGCACAAAAACCACTGTTGACTGTAAAGAATCCAGCCGCTGACCATTTGGGCGCCGTGTATTTCGCTACTTCTGAAAGATATATAAGCTCATCTCTAAGAGACGAATCCGGCAGTGTCGTCTGCAGTTCATAACATTTATGGATGAAACGTTGACCACTTTTTTCCAGTTTATCGCAGAATACTATCAGCAGGATTATGTTGGTCTAAAATATACACAGTGTTAAGAGTGTTAATAAAATTATAAACAACTATATTTGCAATTTAAACAATAAAAGAGAAGATGCAAGCATGTATGCCCAACAATACTTATTACGTACCAAAGTACAATATAACAAATTGAGGAGGGTGATACATACATGTTTTAGAATCTACTAAGTGAACTGAAGTTAATGGCACTGGCAAAGCCAAAAGGCCAGTCATGTTCCTTTACTAATAAAACAAAATAAAAGTAATACTCCATTAAATCACTGCTTTGCAGTATAATTTTCCTAGTCACGAAAGATTTGCTTGAAAATTTGGATTTAGATTTCTCTTACCCCCCACTTTACTTTTGGACTTGAGCCCAGGGTTGATTTTACTTGAGGGTGAAAGTCACCCATTCTCGTAGGTGAAAAAACAAACGTTCCAAATAAGTCCGGAAGTGGATAAATTGGCTAATTCTAGGTAACTTTTATTCTATTTTCACTTAGTTTTCACTAGTTTTTTCACTAAATTAACTCTTTTTAAGTTGAGTGATTTATGAGTGAAAATGTTCATTTTTCAAAATAAAACCACGTTTTCAGACGGCTTTTCACAAATAAATCAAAAAATAAGTATTTATGGACAAAAAATATTCTTAACAAAAATGTAGCTTATAAAAATAAGAAAAAAAAATGGTGTATTTATGAAATGGTCTATAGACCCAGTAGACGCAGAGATGTAGCTCCTGAAAGTAGGTTCTTATTTGTCAAATTCCAAATCTAATATTTCAACGTGGAATAGCCAAACCAAGCATTTTTCGGAGAAATCTCATTAAAAACCATTTTGAAAGTGGTTTTTACAAAAGAAGTTTTCATTTCATTGTAAGTTTTTTTAATATAATTGTAATTAAAAAAAATAAAAAATAAAATTAAAAAGGCGACTTAAGAAAAGATTTGTACATCCCATAGTAATTAGCTGCTTAGTTTTGGATAATTTTACAATGAAAATACGATAAATGTTATTATTTTAACGTTCTACTTCAGTTTTAAAAAAAGGAAAGAGCAAGTTTGGTCCACTAGAACCCGAGATGTCATTTTTTTCTGAACGTTCTATGTTAAACCTTTGTTGGACTATTTGACGAGCGCTGCTTTTTCTTCAATGGGCGACCCACAATCGTTTTACTTTAGTAGGGAAGCAAAGTATTCTTTCTTTTCAACACTTCTGTTTTAACAATTTTTAATATTTTATTTGCTAAATGTTTTGTTAAAAATTTTGAGTTGTCTTATAAAAGATTGGTTAATTTCAGCAATTAATATTGTTAATTACGTAAAGGTGATTTAAAATAAAGGCTATATTTGCTTCTAAGGGCTGTAGAATCTTTTATTCTAGTTATGTTTTTTAACCAGCTTTCCAAATATTTTTTGGCCATTTTATTTTAACTTAAGTCTAAAGAGTTATTGTAAATTTTTGATTGTTTATTAAAAAACAGTTTCACTAAAATATTGATGGCTCTCTAGATGAGAGTAATTTTGTAATATCTCATACTACAGCTTGTCAAATTTAAGGTGATACTTGACAAATTTGTCCACTTGCGTAGAAAATTAAGTGAGAACGCATTCGGAGGAAAAGAGATACATAATGCGCTCGGTCTCTTCGCCTCGTTGGTACACTCCATACTACAAGTTTACAGAGAGTGACCTTATTTATTAATGGAACTTTTATGATATGTCTATATTGTATGTTATTTTGACGTTTCAATTTTTCCTTCTTAAATTTTTCTCAAAATACAAAATATTTTGTTTTTGTTACTTGGTAAAAAAATTCTTCTAATAATTATATTTTATTTGACTCATTAATATTGACCATTCAGTCATGTTGAAGCGGTAGTTTTTTCGAACACTTCTATAAATGTCTCGTTCTGTAATTTTATAAGAGGAATATTGGCAGAGATTTTTTTTTTTGGCATAGACTTTATGCTGACTTAGTCATTCAGCCAGACTCAAGATGGTAGAAAAATATTGGCAGAGATGAAAGCTTTACATTTGCGTTACAGTAAACTGTATAAGAATAAAAGAACAGTAGTTAATCTTATACTTGGAACATACCGACGAAACATTTATTTGCCCTTTGGACACTGGCTTGTGCAAACCTTCGGTGGTACTGTCTTCCCAGTATCTGTCATGGGTATGAGAGGAATGAATATAAGTTTCATCCATGTAAATTATGGGCCGATTTTCTTCCCTATCTTGTTTAATATTTCTGAGAAACTTCCTCCGGAGCACTTGTATATCGGGTTTTTCCATTAGGATTTTCCTGTCATTCTTCGCTTTCTTCCATCGAAATCCCATATCTCTCATCACTTTATCATGACACTGTCATCTCAAAGTTTTATGCGACCCTGTATAAATATTGTCTTCATTATTTTTTTTTGTTATATGTCGCAATGTAGGAACTCGTTTTTCCGTGACATAATAATTTATTATTATACGCCGAAGTAAACCTTTGTCAAAATCGGTTGGATTTTGGAAAACCAAGTTGGATTTTGGGGCAGATCTCATTCTTTTGTTAGGCGTCGAAAATGATGTAGGGTAGCAGCACCATTTTTGGCCACTTCACCGTTAGTGGCCACCTAAACCAATAATCTAATATAATAAGGTCCGAGTTTACCGCCTTTACGGAAATCGGAAGAATTTGGACTATATTCGTTCTAACACGATGGCTCTACAATTTGCGACTTATTCTGATTTACAGGTTAGTTTCTACTTATTCTTGAAGTAGGTGACACTGTGTATTAGACCTTCTGTTAACGATATACGTAAGAAAACAGGTAAGTTTATTTAAGCTGTATTTAAGCCAAATATTAAAATTTTGTGATCAACGTATGATTTTAAGTTTTGGGTATGATTTCTTTACGATTTCATCTGTTTTTAAACTCCTTATTTTATCTCGATACATTATTAAATTGGGTGGCCACAAATGGAACACTTATTTTTGTATTCACACCATTAATGGCCATTTGCTGGCTACTATTAGAACACTTCTGACCTATTTGTGGCCACAGCAACTGTTTAATAGTGGCTACTAATGGAACAGTTAAATCCAATTTTGGTCATATGACATAATTTACTGACTACTTTAAAAACACGCGTGTTCCCATAGTAGCCAGTTATACTCTACAGGGTGTTTTACTCGCAACGGGCCGTTCGTTAACAAAATGATTTAAGAATATTTTGTAATAATCAAGGTATCCCAAAATGGGGTTGTAAAACAAAAATATAATTTTTTTATGGAGAACCCTGGAGTATGCATTTACTATACATTGACATTTATTTAAAACAAATAAGAAACCATACCTTTACCGATAAAACATCATGTACATAAAAATATAACTAATAATTTATTTATAAATGTTTGTTATTATTACAGATAATGGCACGGAGTAAAAAGAAAATTGAAATCAAGAAAAAAAATAATAATGTACGACAACGACCAAAACGAACATTTTTTCAATACGAACCTCAGCAAGTAAAGAATGCATTGGAAGCTATTCGAGGTGGAATGAAAGTAAGTACAGCATGTAATTTGTATGAAGTACCCCGTTCCACAATACGCAATAAGTTAAGTGGAAGAGCTCCAGAAACATCAGGCAAAGTCGGAAGAAGTCCAGTTTTAGGGAAGATCATAGAAGATCGGCTGGTACACTGGATCAAAACTACAGCTAAAATGGGTTTTTCTATTTGTCGAGAACGCCTTTATTTTTCAATAAAAAAATTGGTAGAAGACAGTCAACTAAAAACCCCTTTTAAAGCAAATACTCCTGGGAGGAAGTGGTTTCATCTATTTATGCGTAGATTTCCAGAACTCTCATTAAAGCAGTCTGAATACATAAATAGAGCCAGATCATTAATTACTGAAGAAAAAATCCGAAACTGGTTCAAAGAAACTTTGGATTTACTTGGAGATGATAAGCATGTTTTGGATGATCCGGCAAGAATCTGGAATATGGATGAGCCGTCTTTCTATTTATGTCCAAAAGGCGGTTTAATTTTAGCGGAGAAAGGTCTTCCAGTTTACAATACTTCATCCTCCTCGGACAAAGAAAATATAACCACTTTAATAACAGCAAATGCTTTAGGAAAAATGGCACCACCCCTTACACTTTTTAAATATGATCGGCTTCCTGAGAAGATCTGCAAAAATATTCCAAGAGACTGGGGAGTTGGAAAATCACCCAAAGGATGGATGACATCAAAGTGTTTTTACGAATACTTTTCAAATGTGTTTATTCCTTTTATTCACGAAATAATATTGCGTTGCCGATTATAGTTTTTTTGGACGGACATTCCTCGCATTTAAGTTTGCCTTTAAGTCGATTGTGCATTGAGAATAAAATTATAGTTGTGTGTTTACATCCAAATACGACACACATCCTTCAGCCGTTGGATGTCAGTTTCTTTTTTCCGTTAAAAGGTAAGTGGAAAACTGAAGTAAAAATGTACAGATTTCACAACGGCAGAGATGTCAAAAAACATGACATTCCACAACTCCTTCAAAAAATTATGGATGAAACTGATTTTACTAAATCTCTACAAAATGGGTTTAAAACATGTGGACTTTTTCCGTTTTCTGCTAATAACGTAGATTATTCTAAAATCACATTAAAGAAAGAACCCATAGTAGTCTCTAGCAAAACGAAAACTTGTCTGACACATTTAAAATATTTGGAGTCGTTTTATTCATCCCGACGTTTTAAAATAATTCAAACAGTCCAAATACGATGCTTTTGATGAATCATTGTACAATATATGGGTGCAGTTTAAAAACGAAGAAGATTTATTACATGACCCTATTGAGAGTGTCAGCAAATTGTCGGCTGAGGAAATTCCTAACCATTATATGGTAGACAATTCCATTGTAATTGAAGTGGAAGATAATAATGTACTAACATTAACTCCAACAGTCTCTAATATTGTAGAATTTGACTTTCCAGAGTATAATAATCCTTCCTTTAAAGAAAGCAGTTTCATAGACAATGCTACAGAAATGTTAATAGATAAAGAGTTAGCAAAAAATTCTGATGTGGTTATGGACAATGAATCGATGGATCTATTGGAAAATAGCAGTGTTATTAATAAATTGACGGACTCGCCTATACCTTCAAATGTTGACTTAATGACTTCATCTGTTGGTACTACCATTGTCTATACTCCGAAAAGAAGGCCTGTAGACCTATTAAGTAACATTCTAATTTATCCCAGTGACGAAAACATTTCCAAGAAAACCAGAAAGCGTGAAATCTTACCTTCTGTGCTAACATGTAATACATGGTTGGAACTTGCGGTGGCTAAAGAAAAAGAAAAAGAACTTGAAATGGAAAAAAAAGAAAAAAAGAAGCAAGACAAAGAGGCGAAAAGAGCCTGTAAAGAAGAGAATCTAAAAAAAACTTCTAGGAAAAATGGAATTAACATAAAATCTAAAGAGACTAAAAAAAAACCGAACTAATAAACAAAACAGTTTCCGTGAGTAATGTAAAGGCCCCTGAAGATGTAAAACAAGTAATTGGAAACGGGTTAGAAAAGACCCAATCTCACACAAGAATCAGGGGAGGAACCTGTCTGTGAGGAGGCCAAAAATATACAGAATGTAGTTGAAGAGAACCCTCTTGACATATGTACTGCGGACAAAGTATCTACATACGTAATTGTACAGTACGAAAGTAAGTTTTTCCCAGGAATAATTACTGACGAAAAAAATGGCAAGGTTTTAATCAGCACAATGGAAAACTATGGGAATGATTGGAAGTGGCCACAAAAAAAGGATGAAATTTGGTATGAAAAGGATGAGGTAATGGAAGAAATTCAACCACCTTTAAAAAAAATTCAAGGGGTTACTTTTTTGTTGAAGAGATCAATAAATATTATAAATTTTAGTAATTCGTGTTGATTAAAACTGTTGTAATAACAATTTTTTTTATTAAAACTACTATCCTTTTCATGTAATTTTATTAACATTTCTAGTAATTAAATATAATTTTTCTACCTTTAGTAAAAAAATGTGTTAGGTAACTAAAAATACTAGAAACTATCATCCTTATGTATGTAGAATTAAACAAATGGCCACAAATGGTTTCTGAATAAACCACATTAGGAGCAAAGTGGTCACAAATGGTACAAAGTTAGTTTTTATATGCTTTCTGAATTAAAAATACCTAACAAAATGTCCTTATAATTTAACTTCAAACGTAAGTGGCTATTAAATCAAACAAAGTTAACGTCATACGTTTGCTCAATCACAAGTCCGCAGCTCTAATTTTTGATTTTTAATGATTTATTAAGGCCAAGAAATTCCTTAAGATGGCCAAAAATGGTGCTGCTACCCTAGAACCTTCTTCTATATTTTTCATTTCATGAGAGATTCGTTTTATAGTGGCTATACTTAATCCCGTTGCTAAGGAAGCACGCTCTTGAACTTTTTTAAAATCTTTAACATGCGGATTTTGCATGGCTTCTCTCTGCATAAAAATAATTACATTTACTATTACCTCCCTCGTTTGTCCAGACAAGACTTTGCCTTCTAATTTTGAATGAAAATACATGTTTATAATTTAAAATACTTAACAATAATTATTTAAAAAGTCAAATCTATTGTAATACGATATTTCTTCAACACACAGTAACTTTAAACATAAGTAAAATAAAAAAAACTTTGTCGCAGACTATACAAGTACCTTACACTTCGAAGGGCCAAGAAATAATAAGGACGAATTGTGTTGTGGTCGAATGCGCATCGTGGGTGGAGCTTAATTTCAAATCGGCCAAGTATCACGTAAAATTTGACAAGCAATACACCTTTCAACTGTCAAACTCGTCTATACAGTTGTTTCGAGTAAAAAATTGAGTTAATGTGTGGTTTTTTATGTATCATTTCTTTAGACTAAGTCTATCTATCTGTTCAAGCGGTATTCATGGGTGATGCTTTCGTATTTGTCTGTGTCATAATTCTTGTAAAACTTTGTCTTTCTGTGTTACGACAATATTCTCACCTAAATGGAGCATCCATTTAAATATTTTTAAGTTTTTCAGGTACGTGCATATAGTATATTTTATAATGCGTATTAGGCTAGTTGCATCGTTTATAACAGTTTTAAAAAATATTAGTAAGAGATCTTTAATATCTGATTTTATAGTTATATTGTTGATCAAAAAATTAGAGTTAAATTAGACATACTTACTACCAAATTTAACATAGTAATGGAAATGCTAATGGTATAATATCTCAGCCCAATATGGCTGATAACACTCATAATATCTCTTATGATAGTTGCGCATGCCGAAATTCTAAACGTCGAGACCAATATATACAACAACATCTGCCAGCCTAGTAGATCGTTAAATAATTTTATTGTGAAATAACCATGAAAAATTAGTTTCCTGAATTGTGTTAGTTTTTGTATGACAACAGTAGGATTGTGTAAAAAAAATTTACTTAACTGTAAAGTCATTTGATCATATCTTTTCGATATTACATGAATAGTGATAACAATCTGTGAAACAAGATATGGAAAGTAAAACTGGACTATTATGTTAATAGTTATCTTTTTAAGTCGAAATAATGTGATGTTAATAGGGACGATAGATAGCGTCAAAAGACAATAAAACAAAGGCAAAAAGAAGGTGAACATCTGTACTCCTACTAAATATATTCTTTCATTCTGTTGACATCTTACATTAAAAGTTAGATATTCCAATCCTTTGAAAAATACTTTCCATTTCCTTCTGCACATGAGCACTTTTGTGAAATGGATTTGCATCATTACAAAAGAAATACTCTCTTCGAAAATGGTTGCAAAGCCAACAACCGACAGTTTAAACTCACGTACGGTTGTGTAAGTATTTACACCAGCCAAACATGTAACGAACAACATAACGAACATACTGTATAGTTTTCCTCGAGCAGAATGTATTTTGGTAGGATATAACGGAGCAATGCCATTCCAGTTAAAAAATTTATACATACGGTGAAATAATTTTAAGTCTGGATCCATTGCCTATAACTTTAATCGCTAATACATTTATGTACAACCGTTTATTTATGCAGTAGCGGTCAAAGTGACCTTCGATCATTACTTAAGTTTTGTCAATATTGAATAATAAACTTTATGACCTGGGCAATTTGTTCAATACATAAAAAGGATATATCATGCATATTTCTATAAATTTTTAAAACAAGAAAAATATTTGTACATGCATATACAAAGTGCGCCAGGTTTAATAAAAAAGTGATACAGTAGGCGGTACAGTAGATTAGCACGAAGCTTCATACTAGGTTTTCTGTATGTGTAAAATTTAAATATTATTTTTAAAAATGATTAAAGTAATTGTGTTATTAATTTATTACTTTTTTTTATAGATTTTTTATAAATTTTAATAAAATTTAAAAAGTTTATATGTTGTATTCCATGGCTTACCAACGGTTAAATATGTTTAAGTCTGGATCCATTGCCAATAATTTTAATCGCTAATCTCTCTCTTGTGGTTTCCTCATTGCTGAGGATCGTGATTTCTACAATGCGGGCTGTCAATTCTCTCCATCTCTTGCGATTTTGGGCTGCTCTCATGGACTCGGAAAACGTCTCTCCAGTGGCTTTCTGTACTTGATCTGACCATCGCATAGGTGAGCGTCCTCTGCCTCTACGTCCTTCTACGTTTCCGCACATAATTAGTCTTTCTAAGTTGTCATTGTCTCTTCTCGCAATGTGGCCAAAAAACTTTAAAACATTTGCAAGACACTGAGAGGAGAGTCTGGTCTGAATGTTTAGCTCTTCGAGAATCGACTGATTGGATCTGTGCTCCGTCCACGAGACGCGTAGCATTCGTCTCCAGCACCACATTTCGAATGCGTCAATCCTTTTCGTATCCTCTGATTTTATTGTCCATGTTTCGGCACCGTAACTGAAGATTGAAGATTGAAAAAATGAGTGTCCGTACCAGTCTTATTTTGAGTTTTTTGGATAAAGAGCGGTCCTTCCATATTTTTGACAGTCGACTCATCGCGTTCTTGGCCATCCCTATTCTTCTGCGAATTTCCGTATGGGAGGAGGCTGCATTGCTTAAGGAAGATCCTAGATACGTGAACTCGTCTACTTTCTCGAATTGATTTAGGGCGCCTGTTGTTTGGAGGATATTCGCGTAGTCCAAAATCATGATTTTTGTTTTCTGATTATTAATCTTGAGCCCACACTTGTTGCTTTCGGTTTCTGCTCTCTTTATCAGTCTCGACATCTCCTCTTTAGATGTTGCTATCAGTGTTGTATCGTCTGCGAATCTTAAGTTTGAGATCTTTTTTCCTGCAATGGAGATGCCGCCTCTCCATCCATCGAGTGCGTTCCTCATTATGTATTCTCCATATAAATTGAACAGGTCTGGAGATAGTATGCACCCTTGTCGTACACCTCTGCTGGTTTTGAAGGTATCAGATTGCTGGTTTTCAATTCTTATTTTAACTGAGTTATCTTCGTATAAGTTTTTAATTAATATTGCCAAATGATCTGGAACTCCCATCTCATGAAGAACTGTCCAGAGAACTTCCCACTTCACACAATCAAATGCCTTTTGGTAGTCTAGAAAACAGATTATTATTGGAATTTTAAATTCGCGGGCCTTTTCTATGAGCTGCCGCATATTAAGGATTTGCTCTCTCGTACCCTTCCCTTTGACAAAGCCTGCTTGTTCTTGGGGAATTTGTTTGTCTAAGTATTGTTGCAAACGGCGTTTAATGATTCTTAGTAATATTTTGCTTGGATGGGAAATCAGTGAGATGGTACGATAATTACTACACTTTGTAGTTGTTCCTTTTTTATGGATTGGTATGCACAATGATGTGCGCCATTCTCTGGGCCACTTTCCGCATCTCCAAATTTTATTACAAAGTTTCTACATTATGTAACATCCTTTGTCTCCCATGTTCTGAAGGAGCTCTCCCGTGATATTATCGCAGCCAGGGGATTTATTCTTCTTGAGGTGAGTTACAGCTTCTTCAATCTCGGACAGCAGAATTTCAGGTTCAGGGTTGTATGCGATGTTTTCGAGGGCTGAAGTGTGGCCTAGATTTACGTGTTCTTCCCTGTAGAGCTCTGAACAATAGTTTTTCCATGTTTCCAACACTCTGTCGATATCACTTATGATAATACCATGTTTGTCCTCTATTGCATAGTTCTTGGGTAATCTAATCACTAATACATATATGTAAAACCGTTTATTTATGCAGTAATGGTCAAAGTGATCTTCGATTATTATGTAGAGGAAGTGCGCCATGTGGAATGCCGTTTTGTATTTGGTTTGTATTTTTTTTGTTTCTTAAAATAATGTGCGATTCTTCATTCATAAATACACATTAATGTTTTATATACCAGATTTTAATATAAAAAATAGGAAAATCTGCATACCGGGATAGTCAAAAAGTGACATATTAAAAAGGTAAATTTTGCACCTAACATGGAATATGTACTTAATATGGAATATGCTGTAATCTTAATATGGAACACAGTAATATGCATTTAAATAAAGAAAAATAAGATTTAAAATAAAACAATATCTATTTTACGAAATTCTTTATTTTTATATTTTAACTTGTTAGGATTTAGATACTTTCTATCCCTTGACAAAACATGTTAATTGTCTTTGCAAATTTTACAAATAAAGATATCAGTTTCACACCCAGAACAATCCATGTGGCACCATTCTTTGCAGATAACGCACTGTATCCACTTCTCACCTTTTCTGTCTTCCAAAAATTTTCCATCGCAATAGAAACAGGTAGAATCTTCTTCTTTAGGATTGTCTGCTGCAATATCTATTATGTCATCATGATCGGAAGAATTGTCTTTAAAACTTACTGATTCGGATTCTGAAGAGTAATCTTGAAATATCGTCTTCTTCTTACGTAGATGCTGGTAACTACAGGATGGTTGTTGGTTATCTAATGATTCCATTTGGTACTTTCCGCTTTACTGTTTTGGCTTACTTTGAAGAAGAATTTATTGAAGTTTCTAAAGCGTCTTTGTATGGAGATGAGGTAATAATCGCTGCTTTTCCAGGTGCTCTACTCCTTCGAGGTCCGGTCTGTTTTTGAAAGGTTGGCACCGGTGTAATATTTCCGGTCCAACAAATTCATTTTCATCTAAACTATTATCGGCAATATTTTTAACTACTGCATATTGTTCTTTTTCAGTATTTTCTTGTTCTGCAGCAAGAAAATTGCTTTTGTTAAAGACATGGCGATTTATAGTAAATATTCCGGTCTTTCTGAAGCCATTAACGGCAATTGTCCCAGTTTGCACGTTAAGATACGCCTTTCCAAATAGTTCAGCAATATCATAATGTGTAATTGGTCTTTGATTTGACCTTAAAAATAATCTCAACATCTCACTATAATGGGTTTTCAAGGGTCCCATTAACGTTTTATCTAAGAATTGCATGTGGTGGGTAGAATAAGGGGGCAAGCACACTATGCCAACAAAATTCTCCCTTGCCAGATTTATTATTTCTAAATTTCGACAATGTATACGGTGTCCATCTAGCATTAGCAACACTGGATCGTTTTGTGATCCACTATGTAAAAATATGGGTTTGAATCCATCTACTTGGATGACACACAATTTTTAAACCAGGAGGCACCCTTTTCCAATAAAACATTGTGGTTATTTCTGGAAAAAATCAGATATGGTGGAACAAAAGTTCCTCAGGCACTCATACACAAGACTGCTGTGACTAAAGAACCTCTTTTTGCAGAACTTAATGATCCTTTCTGCTTCGAACCTCAAAACGCAAGAACGTATTGGACTTTAGACTGAACAATACTTAATCCAGTCTCATCCACGTTGAATACTCTATCAGCTGAATAATTATGATTTTTAAATGCTGCCTCCAAAATATCAAAGAAATGTGTCACGTTCTCCTTATTAAAGCCTTTGGCTCTATGGATGGACGTTCCAGTTGGCTTTCTGACAAAAATTCTATCCTTGTGTCGTTCCAGGAATAAATTCAGCCATTTTCTTCCGGCAATTTCCTTTTCTTTTGAAAATAGATTGGGTATTTTATTAACAGTAGCCAGCTGATAAGCGATAGTAGCCATACTTTTAACATAATTTCTTGTTAATCCGTAAAATTTTTTTCCATTAAAAGTAGATAGTCTATCAACTGATTTTCTAAGTTTTGTGGTAGGACTGGAGATCTTCCTAATTTTGTTTCAACAACCTGGACTGGTGTAACATTAACATAATCGGACATTTCTATGATTATTTTAAGTATGTGTATCAAAATTTAGATTAAATACCTTAAATAATTCTTGAGCCGGCGTAAAAACAAATATAACTACAAAATTACACCTGTTATTTTCAACGGTTTAACGATGACTCTCTATATTCACGACAAGCACTGGCTACACGCTGGTGATGTTCCGGTGTTAATCTAAGTTTTTCCCTTATATTTAACATATATAATATTTATATCATTTTTTATATCAAGAATATCTTCATTTTCCCTTTTTTTAAATTAAAATTTTTAAATTTTTAAACTAATTATTAGTTTGTTTATGATTCTTCTTAAAAATATGGGAATTTGGGGGTCTGCTATTCGTAAACAACAATTTAATATTATCACCTACAGTGCCCTATCTCATTTGATAGTTGGAAGACTTACAGTCGTCGTAAAAAGACGGTTTGACAGTTGAAATGAGAGCTAACGGTTGCCGATAAGAAGAAAAATTGAGACTCAACGCAAAGAGGAATATTTGGTAATTACAATGATAGCTAACGGTCGCTGATACGAAGGAGAATTTACAGATCGAAAAGATGAGGACTTGACAGACGGCTCGACGAAAAGAAAAAATTTGACAATTAAAATGACAGCTGACAGATTGAAAAGTAGAATAATTGACAGTTGACATTAGCTACGGAAAAAAAGAAGAACTCATAGATAACAGCCAAAAACAAGAATAGTTGACTGACCGAAAAGAAAAAGAAGTGACGGCTATCTTGGCTTTGTGACGTCGGTTGACAGGGCTTCGTTATCATTGGCCAATGGGCGGGGCTTGTGACCTCAGAGTGGAAGCGGAGCGGGTGTTCTCAAGTGTCCCATACTTTGCTGTAATAATAAATTGTTTGCAATTAATTTCCACTGATGTCCCATCCTTTTGTTTCTTCTGTACAGTGACATTTTCTCCAGCTTTGTGAAAATTGCTTAGAGAATGAATGTGGTTTTTATCCATCCATTGAAAAGCTAGCTTTTCTCTTTACTCTCTATACTCTTCTCTACTCTTTACTCTACTCTACAGTGATTGGATAGTAATTGCTTTTTCTGACTATCCTATTGTAGACAATTTTAGATACAAACTATATATTAAAGAATGAATTTATTTTTACGTCACAAAATACACTACACTATATTGAAAATAAAAATACCAACTTTGTTGAAATGCATAATACAAACATTTTAATATCCAAATTGGATCGTTAAAAGCGTGTAGGTGATAATTCCTGAAAAATATGAAGCAAAGAAACCATTATTGACTGTAAAAAATCCTGCCGCTGACCATTTTGGAGCCATGTATTTCGATATTTCCGCAAGAAATATCAACTCATCTCTAAGAGAAGAATCCGGTAGTGACTTCTGGAGTTCGTAACATTTCTGGACGAAACGTTGGCCACTCTTCTCCAATTTATCGCAGAACACTATTATCAGGGTTACGTTTATCTAAAATATACAAAGAATGAATAAATAAACATATATACAGATTGAACGAATTTAAAACGGAACATACGAAATCAATGTATTTCGGCTCAACTCCGCTCTAGGTGGTTGGCCAACAAAAGGTTGTCAAATAATTATATTATAAAAATCCAATACTTCAGCGGGCTGCTGGATTCTGAATTCATTCAAGAACAAATCAAAACTCCACCCAAATAGGTTGCCTAGAATCACTGAAAAAACTAGACTACACAAGCAGTTATTATGCTGTCAAACCACTTATCGCTTCCTTATAGTCCAAGAGATAGAGCCGAAATTTTGAACTGATCAGTAATATGACATTTCTCTATTGGAATATATTCATTGTAACTGGGTTAAGACTTTGCCTTACAGGCGGACCCCCTCGTGGTACAGGGGGTGGCTATACAGGGATGAAGTTGTCATTTTTTTCGGAAAAATTAACGATCGATGATATGGCTGAAAATTTGCCCAGAGTAAGATCTTGGTATAACTAGACGAAATCCCAAAGGGCGGACGCGAGAGTGGATACATAAGGGGAGGCGGACAGGAGTGAAGTTGCAATTTTTTGGGGAAAAATTAACGATAAGTAATATGTCCGCCATTTTCATGGTGATTATGTTTTTTTTTCAAACTAAAGTCATATTTACTTTACAAATCACATTTTTTTCTTAAATATAAATATTTTACGAATTAATTTTTAATTGAATAAATGTTTGATATTTGATATTTTATTAAATTAAAGTAATTTTATAATGTTAACTATTAAATATTTTTTGTATAACAAATAGTAATTTTACTTATTTTTTATTACAATAAAAAGGTTTTTAAATTTATATTGCATAAATAATGGTTGTTCAGATATAAGAAAAATTTGATTTATTATTACATTAATAATCAAATACAAAATATATTATTTCTATTTATCAATAGGTAAAATTCAATTTGTAGAATTCCTTTAACATTTTACAAATAATTATTAATAAAAATCAATGTAATAGTGGAATTATCAATTTTTTAAGTTTTGAAATTTACTTTGTAGATATTTTCAATATTTTTTTTAACTTTTAAATTGATTGAATTTTTTTTTCATTAGTTAATTATAATTTTACAAATTCTGTTTGGACATTAATTTTGCATCATTATTATTTTAAAATATTAAAATAATAATGATGCGCCTTCCATTTAGACCAGTAATTCTAGACGCATGCGCTAAATGTAATAAGTATCAAGATGCTTTTATCCAACTTGGTGAAACTGACTTCGATTGTAATGAAGTTTTTGAAGCCTTAGAAACTTTCATATGTCACTTATATGGAACAGGACTGACGAGAACAATTCCAAAAAGAAAAGTAAACGATGTCAGATTTTCACTATTTAACCGGCAGTATAAGTTGCATTATGTAAACGAGCCTTTTTAAAAAAAAACTAAAAAATTTCGATGCTTCAAGCTTACCACCATGTCAAGATGAATTACACCAACATCTACTGCGAGCCCATTATATTTCAAATATTTGGACAAATGCTCATAAAAAAGTACCAACAGAATTGATTGTTGAAGAACATGGTTGGGAGTTTTAAGATGAAACATATAAATTCAAATGGTTTAGTGGACCTCAGATGCCAGAATCAGTTCGAGAAGTAGTGATTGAAAATGAAGCAGATAATGAATGTGATATTATTGAAAGTGAAAGTGACGAAGATGATGAATGTGATGACATCAATGAGAGTGAGAAAAATGACGAAATTTTTAAAGTTTTTCTAAATTTTTTTTTCTTATCGGAAAAATCGTTTGAAAATTTTTGGAAAAAAATCATGGTATAACTGACAGAAAATCGAAAGGATTCTACAAATTAGTTTTTACCTCTAAAAATTACGAAAATTTTCATTTACGGAATTTTTTTGGAAAATTTTGAGGAAAACTCTACTTGGCGCTTTTCAGAATAGTAACAGAAGTGAGCATACAAATTTTCAAATCAATCGGTATAAAAATATCATAATAAAATCAGTTTGAAAATTGTTACCGAGACCTAAAATGCGCAGGCAAGTGGTACATTTGACCCCGTTTTATGGCTCTCTGTACCAACCCAGCTGTCCGCATCTTGGATTTAGAGTTTTTAGGGGCTAAATAATGAGCCATGAAAATGGCGGACATATTACTTATCGTTAATTTTTCCCCAAAAAATTGCAATTTCACCCCTGTCCGCCACCCCTTATGTATCCACTCTCGCGTCCGCCCTTTGGGATTTCGTCTAGTTATACCAAGATCTTACTCTGGGCAAATTTTCAGCCATATTATCGATCGTTAATTTTGCCGAAAAAAATTACAACTTCATCCCTGTATAGCCACCCCCTGTACCACGAGGGGCGTCCGCCTGTAAGGCAAAGTCTTAACCCAGTTACAATGAATATATTCCAATAGAGAAATGTCATATTACTGATCATTCCAAAATTTCGGCTCTATCTCTCCGACTATTAGGCAAGCTCCTCTTTCCTTTAAAGGAGACAGATAGTTGAACGATATTTTATACAATGTCTATCACTGGGTATGGATTTATTTTTGTCCAAGTTTTATATTGGTCCACTATTTCAAATGCAGTTGAAACAGACATATATTAAATTGTATGTTCAGTTTTAAATTCGTTCAATCTGTATATATATATATATATATATATATATATATATATATATATATATATATTGAAATGATATGAATATAGGAGAAAGAAAAATAGTGTTTAAAAAATTAATTTATAAGTTACACACTAGATAATATTAGATATAAAAAATATTTGGTTATTTTAATAAGTTATATACTAGAGAATTTTATAAAAATTATTTATATGAGGGTATTCTTAAGAAATTAGCATATAATAAGTGTAAAAAGTTTTATTTTAATAATTATAATATTGTAAATATATTTAAGTGAGCCATGTACATAGGCAACCAACCATACATTTAAGTGACAGACAGAAAAATAACAATTAAGAATGTGAAATAGGGTTATATGTTAGTTTAAAATGTTTAGTTTACATATAGTTACTGATTTAAGTTTATATTCTGATCTGAAAAGCCTAAATGTCGATAAAATTCTCGATAGAAAAGTAAAGAATTCTCTAGATCACAGAATATGGCCTGTTTGCGAAATGGACTATTCCAGAAGATTTAGATATGTAGGAAATGGAACAAATCGAATAAGATTTCTTGCCAGATGGTTCTGGAACATTGAAAAGGGTATAAATACTCGGTGATTTGGAGTGAAGATGGCCAGTCAGTTAATAAGAAAGTTAGTTACAGTTATGAAGTCAATATAAAGTCAGTCGGTCCTATTTTCAAGATATTTCAAGATAGAATACAGTCAATCAGTTGGTGAAATGTTCAATATAGTGAGTTCAATGAAGATTAAGAAACAGAATAAAGAAAATATTATTGAAGATTAAAAATTATGTTATGTATAAATGGTGATTGGATAATGGAAGGAAGTAGTAATTGAAAATTAAAATTATATAATATATTTGGTGATTGGATATTGAAAAGAAGAATAAATATAAATGCTATTAAGAAGAAAAATATTTTAAATTGGTGGAAGCTGATAATAGGAAAAAGGAATTTCACAAAAACAAGGATAACCGAGGCTGAGAACGAAGACATTGAGTGGTGATTAAAATCTATATAGTGGAAAACAGTTCAATTAGGCATTCAGTGACAGAAAGGTACACAATTTTGTTAATATAATTTAGTTAGTGTCATAATTATTTCAATTTTAAAGATAGTTTGTTTAAATTTTACATTGTCTATATAATTTAATTAGTTTCATAGGAATTTTAATTTAAAGATAGTTTATTTTAAATTTTACATTGGTTATGTTAGATATATATGTGTGTTTCATAATAGATTACAAACTAATTCTTTGAGAACCGCAATAAACCCTATATATATATATATATATATATATATATATATATATATATATATATAAATACATAAACTAAAGTTTTATTTTGAGGTTGCAGTCATTAATAGGGTAGGATAAGTAAAACTCTTTGTTCTAGCTTATCGCAATTGATTTCGCAATACAACATAAGGTTAGTCCATTAAATTTTTAAATTCACAAAACATTAAACTTATTTAAAGTACACACAACCAAACTTATATGGAATTACCAAGTATTTCAAACAAATATTTATTTCTTTTGAAAACACTTATTGTTGCGAAATTATTGTTGCGAAGAATAAAGGTTTTTATTGATAATAAACAAACTAATAAAATAATCAGACAACACAGCCCGGCAGGTTATGGAATATTTGTTTTAGTTATAAATTCAACGAAAATATATTAACTAACTTTCCCTTGCAAAAACGAAAATATGCCTTATGTGGAGTTAACGGATGTGCAATTGGGAAAGATTATTGCTCTTGTGATGCAAGGAATGTCTCAGAGAGACATAGCTGCAGCGATAGGCGTAACACAAGGCGTTATCAAAAACCTATGCTAGATAACCGGAGTAAGGAATGCTAAAGGATAGACGAAGATAAAGTCGCCAAAAAGTAACAACAGCTTGCTACGAACGTTTTATTGTTAAATTAGCTAGAAAAGACCCAACAATTTTTCACCCGCAGCTCCAAAAGCAGCTTTTGGAAGGTACAGGTGTTACTGATTCAGTTGAAACGACAAGAAGAAGACTTTGTGTCCAAGGACTATACAGCAGTAGACTATTACGGGTTCCCGAGTCAACCAAGCAGCATAGGATTAACCGCCTAAATTGATGTCTTCAATACCAAAACTGGAGCATTGAAAATTGGCAAAACGCGCTATTTTCAGAGTTAACAAAGATTTGTATAAGATCATGTGACCAATAAATTTGTGTACTTTGAGGGCGGGAAAGACAAGCAAGAACAGAAACAGCCAGATCTGGTCACAGACATATAGGAGGAAGTGTTATGTTCTAAGGAAGTAATATGGTCGAGAAAAAAACTTCTTAATTTCCATTCAACCAACTTTAATAGCTCGCTTCTAGAACATGTAGTTAGACTCTGAAAAAGAGCAGTGGGAAAAAATTTAATTTTCACTACAGACTTCCTTAGAGAGATCACTATTCTGTAGTGGCCTGCTTGCTCACCTGACCTTAACCCTCTTTAATAGAGCCTATTAAAAAAAACGTAAATAAATAAAAACAATTTAAACATAATTCCTTGTACATTGAAATTTTGTATAATATTGACTTTAAAATAATTAAGTTCAATTTTATTATTTAAGAATTTATGGGTTTCTTTAATTTTTATGTAGTGGTGATTGAATTGCTTTAAAATAAATACTCGTTCACATTGTATGTTGGTTTTTTTAAATTCCCTTAAAATAATATGAAATATCAGATGATTCCATATAAGTTTGGTTGTGTGTACATATGTAATTACAATATTTTAATTTTATTTAATTTTGAAGGAATCATAATTGATATTAATTATTATTTTGATGTTTAATTTATGTCAGAAAGATACTCGTTTCTATTTATTTTATTTTTTGTTGTTGATAACTAGTATTCGATTGTTATTTTTTTTTTAATTTAGTCAGGAAATTTAATATTAGTGAATTATAGTATTAGTTTTCGTAAGATAGAATGTAATCATAGATATTGCTTAGTTTATCAATATCAGTTTTTTTATTAACGCATTGATATTTATTTATGCATACCATTTCTAAGAATTCTCCTTTATTTAATTGGTTTTCACGTCATAATATCTTAGTTCCATTGAAATAAAATGAATGATTCTTATTAATTGCATGATCTATTATTGCACACGTATTTTTATTATTTCTAAGGTCACTTTTATGTCATGTTAGTCTGCCTATTAAATTTCTAGATGTGTGTCCGATGTATGACTTATCACAATTTTCGCATGGTATTCTATAAAGTACATTTGAGCTTTCCATAATGCTAATAGGTGATGTAGTTTTTGTATACAATGATGCTAATATTTTAATAGTTTTAATTGCAATTTTAATCTGAGAATAGTTAGCAAATACTTTAGTTAGTTTGGATTTAAATGTTGGTATGTAAGGTACTGATGTGAAAGTAAATTGAGATTACACGATTTGGTGATTTGATTCTCTTGTTTGATTCGTGTCAATCATTTTATTACTGGGGTTGTTAAATAAAAATTTGTTAATTAGTTTAAATGGGTAAGAATTCTCTAATAAAGTGTCTTTCAGTTCCACTAACCCTTTGTTGATGTTATTAGTGTGTGATAATTTGATTATTCTGTTTTCTAAAGCTAGTATTTAATTTATTTTCATATGAGGTGGATGTTGTGAATGATAGTTAATAAATATGTTACAAAATATACGTTTTCTGTACCATTCAGTGCTTAATACATTTTGTGCATTTCGTTTGATTCTTATGTCAAGGTATCAAGTCAAGGTTTTTAGCTAGTGATATTTTTCTGTCTACTTGCTTATTTTTTTATAACGTAGATTTACATATATTCCGGATTCATGCGGTTATAGTTTCTAAACGAACAGTATCCATCCGCGTACACTGCTGTAGATAGCTTATGAATGCATTGACTGAAGGCGTTTCTTTCCAAAAATGTGAATTTACAGTTTAAATTTGCAGATTTTAGTAAAATTATGACTATGGGGATTCTCAAATAAGCGATTTAAATATAACTTTAATAAGAAACAAACAAATTTTAAATTAGCATACTCACCACAAAAGAAGAAAGGGTAATAAACGAGAATATAGCAAATTCAGCTAAAGATTTGTGAAAAGTCATAGACACTGTTACATGACTTACGTATCCAGTCATTTTCAACGTAGAGGCGAAAATAGACAACAACATCGGCCATCCTAGTAGATCGTTAAATAATTTTACCATAAAATATCCATGAGAGATTAGTTTTCTGAAGTGGATTAGCTTTTGTATAGCTACATTAGAATCGTGTAAAGATATTCTGCTAATATTTACAGTCATTTCATCATATTTTTTCGATATTAGATAAAGAGTAATAATTATTTGGGAAACAACGTATGGAAAATAAAATTTGTCTGTTATAAAAACAGGCGATCTAAAGAACAGAAATATTATAAGATTAAAAGGTGCGATATACATCGCACAAAAAAAATAAAATGGAGTCAAAACAAAGGTAAACACTTGTATTCCTATCAAATATACCCTTTTGGTTTGTTGATGTTTTACATCATTAGCTAAGTACTCCAGTCTTTCTAAAAATATTTTCCATTTCTTTCTACACACAAGTACTTTTATAAAATGCAGTTGCATACTTCCAACAGCCACTAGATCTTGTGTTAGGGCACTAAAATAACCAATTGATAGTTGAAAGCTATGCACTTCGAGGAAACTGTTTACAAAAGCCATTAATGTAACGACCGATATTACGAACACACTGTATAGTTTTCCTCGAAAAGAATTTGCTTCATGCGGATATAAAGGAGCCATACCATGCCATTTGTAAAATTTGTACATACGTTGAAATATTTGTATGTCGAGATCCATTTGGTCTAAACACAATTGCTAATATATATGTAGGAATAACATGTAAGTTTTTTATATATTAGGCAAAAGTGATTTGATCATTATGTATGTATTGTCAATATTGTCCTCAATATATTTTTCCATTTGACCAGATTTATTTAGTTTCTGTAAATTACGTATCTACTACAATACTTATATTTTAACTTAAAGTGTATTATCAGTGCAATAGTGTGCGCTGGTTTTATCTGAAAAAAAAAACATACATATAAATATACAGGGTGTTTTAAAAAAAGGTAACCCCTTCTTTAGGGTAGGTAAAAAACTGAAAAATAATTGGGGTTTGCTTAGTAAAAAATTTTTGTAACGCCTACCGTTTTCAAGATACATGGCGTTGAAGAAAAAAAAATTTACGCATTTTTTACGATTTTGCCGAAACTACTGGCAACATTGTAATGAAATTTTATACGAATATGTTTTGGAAGCTGACACATCCCATGAATTTGTTTTTATATCTGATTCTCATAGAGGGCGCTAGTTACACGGATCGTACTAAGTATTAGTCAATATAACTTTTTTAAGAGTATAATTAGTAATCAAAATTTCAAGTAAACTTAAACATCATTCAATTTTACACGAAAAAGAAGGTACTCTTGGTGAAACTCGATACTGTGTACCGTTTTTGGAATATTTTGATTTGAAAATTATGAAGTAATAATTGATGCTGGTATAAAATAGTTAGTAATTAAACAAAACTCACAAGAAGAAAATTAAATTATTGACTAAGAACAAAAAATAAAATTCAATTACAGTAAGTGTTCAAAATGCCCTCCGTTTTCGCGAATACACAAGTCTATTCTTTTTTCTAAAGATTCCATTAACCTCCTAAACGGTAGGGGATCAGCTATGATGTCATTAAATTGACGTTGAATTCTTTCTTCCAATTCTTGGCGTGAATTTACCTTTGTAGCATAGACTTTCCTTAATATACGACCAAACTGCGTAGTCCAAAGGGTTAAAATCGCATGACCGAGGGCCAATGGATCGGAGCTTCTGCACCTCTACCAATCCATCGATTCGGAAAATGATTACTCAACCAATTACGACACTTTCTATCAAAGTGTGGTGGAGCTCCATCATGCATAAAAAATAAAGATCTTCTCTCGTTTAGCGTTAAATCTTCTAATATCTCGAATAAGGAATTGTTTAAAAAATCAAGATACATATCACTATTTAAATTTCCAGGTAGAATATGATAACCTATTCATTTGTTACCTAAAGTTGCTGCCCAAACATTAACTTTAAATGAGTGTTGGTAATGTGATACCCTTTTGACTCGTGGATTCTCATCACACCAGTAGTGTGCATTATGGGAATTAAACATACCTTGTCGCGTAAAGGTGGCCTCGTCCGTAAAAAAATGCATTTTAAAAATTTGGATTGTGGGCTGTCCTTTGTTGCAATGTTTCACAAAAATCCACTCTAACCGGTAGATCATCTGGAAGAGCTCTTGGACTTGTCTGTAATGATAAGGATGTAATTGCTGTTCTTTCAGTATCCGCCAAGTACTTGAAGAAGAAGTATTTGTTTGTCTTGCTATATTCCTTACGCTAACTGTTGGATCTTGATCAAGTAAATTTAAAATATTATTTTCTTTATTAATTGTTCTTGTTGTTCTTGGTCTACCAGAATTTATTTTATTTGGTCTCACATTCACAGTTTCTCGACAACGTCGTTCAATGGCTCTAAATGATTTTTTACTTGGTAAGTTTCTTCTAGGAAACTTTTCGTCATAACGTGTTACAACTGCACTAGAACATCCTAAACATTCGCCTAAGGTTAATAACATGTCAGTGTATTCAACATTTGAGTACATTTTGATTTGATTTTACAAATAACAAGGTTTCAAAACTCTAATTATTGTTGATTTATAGTCATAACAATCAATAAATGTCAGATTTCCATGGCACACTTGGAGAAAATAGAGGTATACCTATTAGAACTTTATCATTACTACCAGCATCAATTATTACTTCATAATTTTCAAATCACAATATTCCGAAAACGGTACACAGTATCGAGTTTTACCAAGAGTACCTTTTTGGAGAGGGAAGAGTGTCAGAGAGAAAGCCCGGTACGACGGAGATCGAAGCTCAAATGGAGGTTTAGAAGAATTTTGAAGAGACAACACGCGGCGTGAGTTGGCGCTAAAAAACCGGCAAATTTGTTGCGAAAAAGTGAATTATACTCAACGTAATGTGTCAGTTTTGATAAGAGTAGTCACTGTTTTATTTTTATGCCGTCTCTCATCTGAGAGATTTGTAAAACGGAGTTTATCAACAAATTTGAAGGATAATCACATGATTCCATTGTGTCCAGTTGCATTCCAGTTATATTGGAGTTTTTAAGAAACCAAGTTTCAAATTTTGCGTCCCAGTGCCAGCTTCCATCCTTATTTTGTTTGTCCCAGCTCATCATTCCAGACTAGATGCAGTCTTTTGTGTTGCGGTGAATCTAAATACAGTTCCAACCCCAGAAATTTTTAAAGAAAAAAAAAATAACATCTAGTGACATTCAGATAACTTTTAAAGTAAAAATAGACATTTGCCATAAATAATTGCTTTCATGACAGATAAGAAATTGTAATGAGAATAAGTAAAATTATAAATGTTAGGGTGTGGCTAAGCTGTCATATTAATTATTCACGAAGTTTAAAATTTAATATCTGACAGCCAGTTTTATTTTTTGACATTTGGTACATACCTAATCATAATTGAGATCTTGTTTTGTTTTTTTTTAAAGGTTAATCTCTATGCCTGCTTTCATTTAAAAATATATTTTTCATTTGTAATAATTTATTTCTGCTACAAAATATCGCCCATTAACAATTGTAAGTTCTTGTAGTATCTCCAACTTCTAGAGTTTGTAAACCAATAGTAAAATAGTAAGTTTGTTTTTTGTTATTTTGTATTTTATTACTATTTATATTTTTAACTATTTGTGGTGAAATAACAATAAATATTTAATTTTTTTCCTCAAACCAATTTGTTTATTTCTTTTAAAAAAGGTTTCTAACCCATTTTTGTATTTTTTAAAAAGGAAGAGCCTTTCTTTCATCCAGCAGGACGATTCTTCTAAGCGGCGTTCATTTTAAATAGCTTAAGAACTTCTTGTATTGTGTTTGCTCCAGGAGATTCATATAAGTACTCCTTTTTGTTTCATTTTTGTAGTTATCACAATCCAGCCCCCTTGTCGTTTACTTATCCACGATCTAGCTCTCCAGAAAAACCCTGAGTAGCCGTTCGTAAACGTTCCAGTTTGTTTTGCTTCCCTATCTCTAGCCCCGCAATTTCTGAAAAAAAAAAACATTATCTGACTATGATACTTCCATTTCAATTTTCTGATTTTAAGAGACGAGAAAAAACAAGTATTTTTGCTTTTGAGAAAAATGTACGATTGTGTCGCATATACCCAAATAAAACAATGCACCACAACGATTTGCTAGACGAATTAACGGGCAAGCCAGAAATTCTCATTGACTATAATAAATCCAAAGGAGGAGTAGATCTAGTTGATAAAATGTGTGCCGCCTACAATTGCGCTCGAGCCACTCGCCCATGGCCTATGGTCATTTTTTTCTGCAATGAATGTAGCCGGTATCTGTAGCCGGTATATGAAAGTTGTAGACAATCATCTGCAACGTCGATTTTTGAATAAACGTACTCCCGGGTCAAGAATAAAAGAAATTTGCCGTATTGAAGAAGAAATTGTTCCAGCCCCAAATCCACAACCTGTTCGTCGAGGTGGTTGTTTTTACTTAGGTAGATATGAAAATAGGCCAACCAGATATACCTGCCAAAATGCCAAAAATTTGTATGCTTAGAACACGCAAAATGCTTTTGTTGCAAACTGCCTACAGTAGGGTATTTCCGAAGAGAGCAGCCAAGATTGATTTATTTCCGTTTATTCATGTATCTACTTCGCACATCTCAAACATTTGTTTTGTATTTGTTTAATTTGGATTTTTGTATTTTATAGTACTCTTTCTTTCTTTCTTTCTCCCCTTCCTTTTACCCTAATAGGGTGTCGGATTTGGGCTAGCTATTTTAATTTCCATTTACCCATCTCTTCCATTCTTTTTTGTTTCCTGCCATTATTTTCAGTTCCTCGAGTGATTTTTGTTTAAGTTTTCCCGCCTCTACTACTTGCTGTATCCATTTTTTTCTTGGTCTGCCTCTTTTTCTTTTTTCGATATTTTTTGCTTCATAAATTTTTCTTGTTATTCTATTGGATTGCATCCTCATCATATGCCCATACCAGTTCATTTGTCTCTTTGCTATTTTGTTCATTATCGGTTCCTGGTTTGCCATTCTCCTAATAGTCTCGTTGCTTAATCTATCCCATTTTGTCTTTCCAACTATCCTTCTTAGATGTCTCATCTCCATTGCGTTTATCCTGCTCTTATGTTTTTCCAGAATTGTCCAGTTTTCACTTGCATAGAGCACAGTCGGTATCACTATTGTGTTATATATTTTTATTCTTGTTTCTCGTGCAAGTTCTCTTTTTCCCATTATTGGGGCTAACGCATAATATAACTTGTTTGATTTCTTTGCTCTATTTGTTATTTCCCAGTGTATTTTTCCATCGTTAGTTATTATACTTCCCAGGTATTCGTAAGTTGTTACTATTTCCAATTCTGAATTTTTACATTTTATCTTTATTTGATTATCTTCCTTATCTCCTTTGCCGCTGATTATCATTATCTTACTTTTTTCCTCGTTTATCTCCATTTTAGGTTCTTCTATTTGTTCTACCCATATATCCATTAGTTTCTGAATTTTATTCTCGGAATCTGCTATTAGTACTATGTCGTCTGCATACATTAAGGACTCTATTGTTACCGGTTGTAATCTGCGGTAACCTATTATTGTCTGTAGTTGATTAGTTCTGACTCTAGTGTTTCTTATCAATTCGTTCATTACTATTATGAATAGCAAAGGGCTGAGACTATCTCCTTGTTTAATACCTCTCTTCCAATTAAATGCTTCCGATCTTTCCCCTGTTATTTGTACCCTTCCTTTTACCTCTTTGTAAGTACTTTCTATAATTTTTATCAATGCACTAGGTACGTTAATTTTCCTCAAGCATTTCCCTATAATATGTCTTTCTATCGTGTCAAATGCTGCTCTTAGGTCTATGAATGCTAATACTAGTTTTTTTCCCGTATCTATGCTTCTTTCTATTAGGTTTCTAATGATATATATGTTGTCATTTGTCTGTCTTCCCGGTCTAAATGCCATTTGTTCGTCTCCCAGTACCATTTCTACTTCTTGTCTTAGTCTCTTCTCTATTATTTTCGTATATATTTTAAAGCACACCGATGACAGGCATATTGCCCTATAGTTGTCGCAGTTTACATGTTCTCCTTTTTTGTATATTGGCACGATGATATTGTTCTGCCAGTCTTTAGGGATTGTTTGTTTTTCCCACGCCTCTTTATATATTTTCCATAGCCAGTTTATTCCTTCTTCTCACATGTATTTTACCATTTCCGGTTCAATTTCATCATCTCCACCTGCCTTGCCTATTTTTATATTTGATAATCCTTCTATTACTTCTTCTCTACTTATTTGCTCTGGCTCTGTGTTTTCTTCGCCTTCATTGATTATATTGTCTTCCTTTATCACTTCGGTATCAAATTTTTTCTCATAATATTCTTTCCATACCCTAGCTAGTTGTTCTGGGCTTATTTGTATTTGGTTTGAAGTATCTCTTACTGCGTTTATTTCCTTTCGTTTTCCCTGCCTTATGTGTCGTATTGTCGTCCAAAAGTTTCTATTATTTGTTATATATTCTTTCTGAAGTTCTTCTCCAAATTCTTTCCATGTTTTTGTTTTTGCTTGTGTGACTGTCTTTTTTGCCAATCGTCTCTGCCTATAGTATTTTTCTTTATCTTCTTCTAATCCCGTTTCGAGGTATTTTTTCCATGCTATTTTCTTCTTTTTTATTTCTGTCTTCACTTCTTTATTCCACCACCTTGTCCTTTTTAACTGTTTATTATATTTTTTGATTCCACACACTTCAGTTGCTGTTGTCTTTAATACTTCACTGTATGTATTCCATCTTTCTTCCATTGTTCATGTTTCTTTTAGGCGCTCTATTTGTCTCAGTCTTTTGTTAGTTTCCTCCGTGTAAAATTCTCGCACACTTTTTATCTTTAGTTTGTTTACATTTACTTTCTTGTGCTCTTTTCTTTCCACTTCCTCCATTTTTTCATCCTCCAGTTTTGCAGTGACCATCCTGTGTTGTAATTAATCCCCTTTTAATATTAGTTTTGACTTCAAGATTATTTTCTAACATAGTAGTCATTCCTTCTTTCAATGTTTTTGGGTCTTCAGAGTCTATTATTTCTCCACTAATGATAATATTCTTCTTTCTTTTTTCTTTGTCTAATATTTCCAATGAGTGTTTTAGATCATTTAATTCTTCCGTTATCTTTTTGTTATCGGCTTTGGTTAGTTCGTTTTCTCTTTTCAGTTCTTCTTTCTCTTTTATCCATTCTTCCTTCACCTTTGCTATTTCCAGCTTTATGATTTTTATTTCTTCATTATTTAGTTTTATCTCTTCTTTAACTTCATTTATATATCTTCTGATCTCCTTATTTTCTTCCTTCATTTCTGTTTTCAGCTCTTTTATCTCCGTTTTAATCTCCTTATTTATTTCTTCTAGTAGTTTCTTTAGTTCTTCCATTTCGAGATTTTTTATGTTATCCTTTGGAGGTGTTCTTAACGTAGCTTTGCTTCTTTTGAAGGCTTCCTCCTCGTCGGATGAGTTATCGTGTTCTGGTTTATTTCTTTTGCTGTTCATTCGATTTTGTTACCTTCTATATTAATATATATTTTCTATATTAATATACACCAATATAGTATTTTCCTATATTAATTAAACTTTTTTATTACAATAACAATTAATATTTATTATTTTAATTTAATTTAATTCTAATCTACTTTAAACTAATTTGTTCTAAGGCCGGATCTGGATTTTTATAATAAACTTATGAGGCTTTTATTTTAATATTTAAATTTTGTCGGCACTAATTACTTTCTTATCTGCTAAGAAACCAAAAAACGCGTAGGAATGCCTAAGCGGGTCGACCCCTCGGACTTAAAACATTCGCCAAAACCAGTTTTTTTAATATTTCTCACAATTATTTATTTACTCAAAACTTTTTAAAATTATTTAAAATGGTTATGTCTTACTTGTCTGATGGTATTTCTTTTATTCACTGCTATCACCTGTATGCACTTAACTTTTAAGTCTTATTTTTGAACTTTGTTGAATTTTTTAACTTGTAATTCCCCAATTATTTGAAGTTTATTACGGAGCGAAAATCAATGAAACTACTCTGTCACTTGCAGGACCGTCTCCCCGTATTTTATAGTACTCAAAATATGAAAAAGATATATCTGTTAAATTTTATTTTCAAAGCATGAATTTAAATACAAGTTATAATAAATTTGTGTTTAAATGTTTTTTTTTGTCTATTTTAATTATATAATTTTAAGAATCGACAAGTTCTCAGACCGTTTTCCGAAAATATTTGTTTTTTGGACCTTTTATAGATTTGCGGACTGCTAGTCCGATGTTACATTTTGTGTACCACCATGTCACGTTATCCCTGAAAGAATAAGAAACAAAACAAATTTTAAATTGGCATACTTACAACATAAGAAGAAAGGGTAATAAATGACAAAATAGCAAATTCAGCGAAAGGTTTGTAAAATGCAGAAATTGACTCTCTTAAATGACTTACGTATCCAGTCATTTTTAATGTAGATGCAAAAATAGATAATAACATAGGCCATCCTAGTAGATCGTTAAACAATTTTACTATAAAATTTCCATGAGCAATTAATTTTCTGAAGCAGATTAATTGTTGTATAGCTACAGTAGGATCGTGTAAAGATATTCTGCTAATATTTATAGACATTTTATTATATCTTTCCGATATTACATAAATAGTAATAACCAGTTGCGAAACAACGTATGGAAAATAAAATTTATCTGCTATAAAAACAGGTGCTTCAGTGAATACCAATTTTGCAAGATTGACAGGCATGATATACATTGCACAAAAAAATTAAATGGAGTCAAAAAGAATGTGAGCACTTGTATTCCTATTAAATATTTTCCTGTGTTTTGCTGATATCTTACATCATTAGCTAAATACTCAACTCCTTCTAAAAATATTTTCCATTTCTTTCTACACATAAGTACTTTCATAAAATGCAGCTGCATGCTTAGAACAGTCACCAGATCTTGTGTTAAGATACTAACAAAACGAATTGATAATTGGAAGCTATGTATTTCGAAGAAACTGTTTACAACAGTCATCGATACAACGAACGATATTACAAACACACTGTATAGTTTTCCTCGAAAATAATTTGCTTCATGCGGATACAAAGGAGCCATACCATGCCATTTGTAAAATTTGTACATACGGTGAAATATTTTTATGTCGGGATCCATTTTGTGTGAACACACGCTAATATATATGTAAAGATATTTTATAATGTATAGCACAAAAGTGATTTTAGATATTTATGCACGTGTTGTTAATATTGACTTATTTGTAATCTAAACAGTTTTCACGTTTATATTGTTATGGATTAAAGCAAAATGTTCATTAATTTTTAATTTCTAAAAAATATACATACATATACATACCTTTTATCTGGAAAAACACTGTGTTCTAGTTTTCTTTTGTTTGTTTACAAGTGAGTAAAATTCGTGGTGGTCCAGGAAGTACCCGACCAAACAAATAAAACATAAATATTTTGTAAACAAATGTATTATACAGGGTGAGTCTTGAGGAACTTTACATACTTCTACCATATGTAGAGTCCCTCAGGGAGCATATCATGTGGCCACTAAAAAATGTCAACTCCTCTTCTTTATTAATTAACAGGGTGATTTGTGTAATTGACCATTTATTTCATTTTACTGTAGTGTTTATACGGCTCATTTGATTTTTTTAATTTTTGCATGATACAGTACACTACTATCAAGCATTCGACTGGTATTAGCTAAACTAAAAAATTCCAGGACTGGCTTTGGAAAAATTAATTTAGGGATTCGTATTAAATATTACACCCTGTATAAATTTTTTTTAAATGCAATAAGTGATTTTTAAACTACATAAATAGCCAATGAAAACGACATATGCGACAATGTTGTCGCACTTTTATTAAATTTTTAGTGAATGATCAAATCTTACCAAAAATAGAACAACCATAATGAAGTATCAACTTAAGGTATTAATTTAAACAAATGTTATAAATTTCAAACATTTTAATTAAAATGAGTTCCTACAACATAATCTAATACGTAGAAAATTAACATCTTTACTGTCACTTTGTATTATCTCTACGATAGAATCAATTGTTTTTCAGTTTTAAATTTTTACTCATAGATCGTATTGGGGCATTATTTTCGATAAATAATAAATTAAATTGATTAAAAAGTCAAACCTCTTGTATGTGTTAGTTTTTGTTGATTGTAAATGATTAAAATTTTATGTCAAATAATAATACATTGCATCAACTGTACTAAATAAAAATAAATCTAAAAAAGTTTAAAATGAAGGTTGGCGTTGACCGTTTGACGTTTCTTGATATTTTATACCCATTGTCATTATTGTCATTATGAATTGTTATTTATGTGTACAAGAATACATATTTCTTCTGTCATATCTACGTTAAGTACATTGTGTTAGTTTTGGTAGAGCTTTTGTTACTTTCGTTCAAAATGCCACATCAGTTTTCGACCACAGAATATGCAGACATAATATTTGTTTATGGATTCTGTAATGGGAATGGTAGGGCTGCTAGTAGAGAATATCGCAGAAGATTTCCTAATCGTCGAACTCCCAGTCATCCAACATTTGGGTCAGTTTTTAATTATTTGCGAGAAAATGGCACTTTTCCTAGTGGAACAACAGAGCGACATGTAGATGAAGCGCAGGAAGATGACATTATGGACGCCGTTACTATGAACCCTACAATAAGCACTAGACAAGTAAGTCGAGAACTCAATGTTACTCAATCAAAAGTAAGTAGAGTCTTACAAAAAAATAATCTATACCCATATCACATTCAAATGGTTCAGCGACTACATGCTGGAGATGAGATCGATAGGTTGGAATTTTGTAGATGGATTAACAATAATCGACCAATGCTATACAGGACACTATTTACAGATGAAGCCCAATTTACCAGAGACGGGATAAATAATTCACGAAATTCACATGTGTGGGCAGAAGATAATCCCCATGCTATTCGAGAACGTCGTTCTCAGTTAAGGTTTTCGGTTAACGTGTGGATTCGTGTCATAAATAACCAATTAGTAGGTCCTCACTTTTTTGATGGTCCTTAAACAGGGCAGGTCTATTTGAACTTTCTACACAATATTTTGCCGAATTTGCTTGCCAACGCGAACGTTGCTATCCGAGGGATGTATTTTCAGCATGATGGGGCACCCCCATACTTTTTACTGGCAGTGAGACAACATCTCAATAATGTTTATGGCAACAGGTGGATAGGACGTGCAGGTCCTATTTCGTGGCCTTCAAGATCCCCTGATTTCAATCCCGTTGTTGATTACCATATTTGGGGACGATTGAAGCAACTAGTTTACGCAGTGAATATTAATAACCGACAACAATTAATTGATAGAATTATACATTGTTGTAATACTATTAGAAACGATCCCCAGAGTATCCGTAATTCAATACGTCAATTGGCAATTCGGCAAAAAAAATGTGTACAGACTGCAGGGTTCCATTTCGAAAATCTATTTTGAATTATTTTTATTTTGTTACCATTTTTGTATCTTTTCCAGTTCTAATTTATGGGTTTATCATAACTATGTACATATTTTTAGTTTTTTTTTTAAATTGTTCTTCGTTATTGTTAGTAGTTACTGTTTTTTGTTGTGAAGTGACTCAGTTTATCATTTCAATTAAAATGTTTGAAATTTATAACATTTGTTTAAATTAATTACCTTATAATTTGATACTTCATTATGGTTGTTCTATTTTTGGTAAGATTTGATCGTTCACTAAAAATTTAATAAAAGTGCGACAACATTGTCGCATACGTCGTTTTCATTGGCTATTTATGTAGTTTAAAAATCACTTATTGCATTTTAAAAAATATATATACAGGGGGAAATATTTAATACTAATCCCTAAATTAATTTTTCCAAAGCCAGTCCTGGAATTTTTTAGTTAAGCTAATACCAGTCGAATGCTTGATAGTAGTGTACTGTATCATGCAAAAATTAAAAAAATCAAATGAGCCGTATAAACACTACAGTAAAATGAAATAAATGGTCAATTACACAAATCACCCTGTTAATTAATAAAGAAGAGGAGTTGACATTTTTTAGTGGCCACATGATATGCTCCCTGAGGGACTCTACATATGGTAGAAGTATGTAAAGTTTCTCATGACTCACCCTGTATTTTCTAAATTTAAATTAACCTTATTCTATTTTTTGGTATTAGACTTTTTATTTTGGATAATTATTATATTATTAAAAAAGATAATGCTGATTATCACAGTCAACAACCGAAATCCGTATCTATAGCATTTTTCATATAAAAATGCTTGCACTTCACAATGTATATAAAGTGACGTCACGTATATTTAAAATTTCTCAAACGTCAACCTTAGAGTTCAAATTTTCCTAACACAGCTAATAATACGAAACCTATACGAAACTGCTCGATCTTTCATAGGCGTCAACATGGTGTAATAATCAGAAAAATGTAATCATCATTATATTGGAAATTTTAAAATTATATTGATTAAATAACCAAAAACATTTGTTATTATAAATAATATAAATTTTATGAACTAACTCTTTAAGTTCAATATTCCACAAAATATTAATTTTAATTAAAAATATTAGACAATTGTACGCAACTGATACGGGAATACTTCAAATTTTATTGACAGTTCGGCGTGTGGCAAAATTGCTTGAAGTGCTGCCGCTTTTTTAGAGTAAAAATTTTTTTTGTTTTGATTTCTTACACAATTTGATCATATAATATATATTAATAAATTTCATTTATAAATACATAATAAATTTGCCAAATGCCAAAACAAATAAATAGGCTGTAGAAAGCTGATAAGCTTTCATATAAGATAGATTAATTTGAACAAGAAAAAATGGCGGGATGTTTTTACTATTAAAGCCCTAAAAGAGGTGTTTAAAATTAAGTATTGTTCTGAAGCTATTTTTTGTGGCATATTAAAGTAATTACTATTTAAATGGGAATAAGCCAGAATTAAAGGTTACAGACGTATTTGTCAAGAATTTGTCAAAGTCAAAGAATTTCATGGGTGGATCGTGTGACTAATGTTGACGTCCTACGTAGAATAGGCAAGTAATGCGAGATTATTAACACCATCAAAGAGCGCAAACTGGAATATCTTGGCCATGTTATGAGGAATGAACAGAGATACGGCTTGTTGCAACTCATTCTTCAGGGCAAGGTATTTGGAAAGAGAGGACCAGGGAGAAGAAGAATATCTTGGCTTCAAAACCTGAGAAAGTGGTTTAATACATCGACAACCGGACTATTCAGAATAGCAGCAAGCAAAGTTAGGATAGCCATGTTGATCGCCAACATCCGGAACAGATAGGCATCGTAAGAAGAAGAAGAAAAAGGTTAAAGTACGTTTATTGACGTTGCAATTTTAACTTCGAAAATCGTTCTCAAAATACAAACATTAGTTGAATAACGCTGGGCTCATAACGGTTTCTTAATATTGTTCTGAAGCTATTTTCTTGTGGCATGTTAAAGTAGTTACTATTTTAGTGGGAATAAGCCACAATTAAAGGTTAAAGTACGTTTATTGACGTTTCAATTTCCACTTCGGAAATCGTTCTTAAAATACAAACATTAGTGTATAACTTTAAATTAGACACCACAACAAAGAAGATCAAGGGGAAGGCCTTCAGTTGCCTGGGAAGAAAATATACGGCATATAATGAGCGATAGAGCCATCAAAGAAGACGAATGGATGGACAGAAAATGATGGCGGTTGAAATGCGAGAAACGGCAGAGGCTGTAGGAACTTCTCTTATATATACATGGCACTTTTTTGTAAGCACTATACAAAGAAAACAAAGTAGCTATTAAATGTGGAAATAAAGCGTACAATCCATTTAAGACGACAAAAGGACTTCTACAAGGCTGTGCTACGTCCCCTACTCTGTTTAAAATATTCTTGGAAAAGACACTCAAACCATGGAGGAGAAAGTGCGAAGGAATGGGCATACCAGTAAGAGACGAATACCTATACACCTTAAGTTTTGCCGACGATCAAGTAGTCATCGCACAAGATGAAGAAGATCTCAGCTTTATGCTCAGAAAACTAGAAGAAGAATATAAAAACAACGGAATGGAAATAAACTTAGAGAAAACCGAATACCTAACAACAGAAAACAAGCATATGAGAAACCTAGAGATAGACGAGGGAAGACAAATAAATGGAACAGATAAATTCAAGTATTTAGGAACCATAATATCGAACCAGGGAACAACAGAAGAAGATATAAACAACAGACTGAGACAAACAAGAAACTGTATAAGACAACTAAACTCAGTGTTGTGGGATAAGAACATTACGATAAAGACAAAAAAGAGAATATATAACACCCTGACAAGAAGTATCCTGACATATGGGTCCGAAAACTGGACAATAAACAAGAGAAATAGAGGTAGAATAAGAGCAGTAGAAATGGAGTTCCTGAGGAGAAACTGTAGACTTACAAAAAGAGACAGAATTGAAAACGCAGAGATTAAGCGGGGAATGGGAGTGCAATCAGACATAATCGACTATATAGAGGAGAAGAGACTATCCTGGTACGGCCACGTCAGAAGAGCGGACAGAGGACGCTGGATAAACAAAATCACAGAATGGAGCCCGATTGGAAGAAGAAAGAGAGGAAGATCCCGAAGGTCATTCAGAGATGAAACCGACGAGGCTATAGAGAAAAGAACCCTGCGAGATGGAGACTGGAATGACAGGGAAAATTGAAGAAAACGGTTGAGTGAAGGAAGACAGTGAAAACTGTGGAAATCCTTAGTAGCAGTAGTACTTTTTTGTAACACTTGTTTACTTTTTTCCACCCCAAATATAAAGAGACATTTTAAGTGTAACAAATCGTTGAAATATAAGAAAGCACAGATCGGTGCGTAGAAAAATATATGTTCAGGCTTTTTGTGATAGTTTATGGGCAAGGTTAATTTACAGCAATAGAGCATTATTCACAGTAGCTTGAAAAAATCGATTAAACTAATGTAAGAATATGTAATTTTTACGCAAATTGATGGTGTTATTATTAGTATTATTGTTCCCAGTAATGTTAGGTAGGTAATTGAACATTTCTTTTAATAAAAAATTGGGACCCGAAATAAGCAATCTTCAAATTTTATGAATAAATGTTGTCTTATGCGTCGTCTTTCACAAGACGCACACATTTCCTTTTAATTTTAAACTGACGCACAGCTTCAAATTACATTTGGCTTTTCATATTGGCTGTAACTTCTACTTTTGAAGTTTGTTATTTCCGGTTTCCTGTTGAGATCAAATGTGCGCTAATGGTAAATTCGGCACTTTCGTCATTTCCTGTTGCTGAAAGGAACCTCGAATAACGACTAAAGGAGTAGGCCTCACGTTTTATCCTTTTCGAAAACTTCGTGACATAAATTTGAATGCGTTAACGATATGTCAAGGGAAGTGCGTCTTGGCAAGATAGCTTTCTTTGAGCTGTAGTTATTTTCAAAGAAACAAAGTAATTTTGTATGCGTAAATGTTTTCAGATCATGCGAAATAAAAATGACTACACAGTGTGGGTCTCTGTCTTGAAAATCTTAAAATAGTTTTTAAGATCCTAGTAAAAATTCATTTTTTTTTTTATTTTTTAGAGGAACAATTATTCACCTAATCCTACAATTAACCAGGAACTTATATTTAACCTAATCTTCTACGTTACTCTCGTATCTATTTCCCAATGGACAATGTTTTGGATCCAGTATCAACAAATAATATCACTCTTAACGTCAAATTTTCAACAATGAGCAATAAGAAACAGTATAGCTTAAATTTACTTTTTCTTGGGCATTTTCGGGTTTTTGTTACAAGAAATTTATAAACATCTATCAATATGTGTTTGTTTATTGAAGGATATAACACGACTATAATCTTAAAACTAACAGGCGTGCGAGCTTCAACATCATTGAGGTTTACGTGTGTAAAAGCGCATACGTGAAAATATGGGAGGATTCCTTTAGTTGTTTATTTTGTACTCAGCCAGAGGCCTTCTTTAAGTCAATAAATTAAAATTTATATTTAAGTTAAACTATTTTTCTCCGTAGTGCCCTATGACATCTCTTATGTAACTATACTTTCATTAATAATAAAGACACTGTGTAGAGCCCTTTTGGTAATCGTCTTGTTTGTTTTTTCTATCGTAATATATTTGCTATAGCCTAAGATATGATGTAATGCCCTTTTGGCAATGATGTATCATACGTCATGATCCGACGAACTATTCTACTCCCACCACAAACGCTTAAAAAATGAGCAGAACGAACCTTAGCAGTTTCTTATGGGACTTTACATGAAAAATGAAGCAGAAACGGTATAGCAGCCTTTTTACAAGTATAGCTGTTACTTAATTTTATTTAATTTTACTTAATTTAATTTTACGTAATTCTGCTTAACTTGATTTAATTTTATTTAATATTATTTACCTTTATTTAATTTTATTTAATTTTATTTAGTTTTAATTTTATTTTATTTCGGTAAAACGTTGACGTTTGATAAACGTCATTTTATTTTTATCTGCATCTTACCCAATGACGTTTAATAAATATATATTAAACGTCACTGATCTTACAATTACGGTAACCTATATTTTTCGCAATTTTGCAAAAAAATAATTACGTGAAGTAGTAAAATTTCAAGAACAAAATATAGTCCGTCTAGAAAGTATCCGGAATTTTATATTTTTCCTAATTTTAATAGATTTCCTTTTTGTAACATTTTAAGACAAAAGTAATGCATCAAGTAGGTTGTGCCGATAGTAAGTTATGGACAAAATCGCATGACAACACCATCTGTCAAATATTGTTGTTTGTAAACAGACTTAAGATTTGTGAAATAATGTCGCAAGTAGAAAAACGAATAATGGTGGAATATTTGTATAGAAAGGGTGTCCGAAACGTTAAAAAATTAGTGCAATTGACTGAACTCGGAAAAAGTGCAGTGTATGAGGCAATAAATAGGATAAAGATTCGCGGAAACAATTTAAATGCTTTAGTGGCTTTAGGACGACAAAATCCGCGCCTAGTGTTTCGAAAATTAGCGAACAGATTTGGAAATCAACGAAGAATAAAACTGTGCCCAGAAACTGTCAGCATGTCACTGAAAAAGCAAGGCTACATATCAAGGAATCCAAAAAAAAAATCCCTACAATGACACCTCTGCAAAGACAACGAAGAATAGATTTTTGTCAACGTTTTCGAGAAGATAATTTTAATAATGTCTTTATATCCGATGAAAGTTATTTCCAGTTTGGTGCAAATCATCTAAAAGTCCTATCAAGAGAAAATGTGACCGTTCAAATTTCCAAATGTCCCACTAAAATAATGGTTTGGGGAGCAATATCTCAGCGTGGTGCTACACCTCTCTGTATAGTTAAGGGTACTGTTCATAGTGCGAAATATTATGACATTGTAAATGGTTTTCTTCTTGAAACGGCTCATGTTTTAGATCCAGAGGGGTGGCGTTTTCAGCAAGATGCCATCCTTCTGTTTATATTCAAGCTTGGCCAGCAGCATCTCCAGATCTTAGCCCCATTGAAAACTTATGGGGACTGATGAAGATTAAAGTGGAATGATCAGCGCCACGAGATAAAGAAAGTTTGTTTCAGTCAGTTTTACAGGCCTGGAACACCATTACCAAAAATTATAGCCTTGACCTAGTTTCGGGTGTAGGTTGACAGTTGACAGAAAGATCGTTGATGTCAGTCTTATTGAATTTGGATCTTTTTTATGTGAATCATCTCCAGTATGCATCTTATGTTGTAATTTTGTTCTTTTTCCAAAATCTTCAAATCTTCTTTTCAAAATCAAAAGAATGGCTATTTTCTAGAGAATGTTAGGCTAGGGCTGTTGTGTTTGGTGCATTGGTTTGTACACTATGTTTGTGTGCAACAACTCTTCTATGTAGGTATTGGTGTAAACACAATATAATTTATTTTAATCTGGATTTCTTCTTCTGGCTTTGGCATTGGCAAAATATGGTGAATGGATTTTTGCTCATAGTTTTATTAAGTATTGGGCGTACATCGTCTATTTTCCACAAATTTGTGATTCCTTCGTTATAAGATTTGCTAATATCAACAACCCAACGAAACGTAGAAACTCCCGAGCATCCATATTTTACGATACATCTCCATGCTTTAGTTGAACTTCTGCATTAGTCATTTTAACTATGTGGTTTACAATATTATCTCTAAAAATGGGCGAAAACCAATAGAAACTGTGTCAAAGTTTTGTTTAGCATGTCTTGTAGATCCTCTTTTTTGATGCAAAACATTTCGTTGTGCTTGGTGCCCGTTCTTTGTGTCTCAAAGTAACATTTTCAAGTATATTTTTCGACCTACAGTACAATATGAATATTTTACATCTTGCCATTAAAAATATGAATAGAAACTTTTTTTAAGCTTTTTTTTAAGATTTTATTTTATCTGGAAATTTTTCATTTTCCGTATCGCTGATTCTTTTTCATATTATTTAAATCTATCATCGTTTTACATTTTTCATTTCACTCATCATCCGTTAGAACTTTAGTATCCGAGTTATCTCGTTCTCAATATTCTCATCGTATATAATTATAATATATAATTTAAATTATAATTTAAAGAAAATAAGATGAGGCAGTTTTTTATAATAATGTTAATAAAGTACTAAATATTCCACTATTGTTTTTAGTTATGACCGTATACCTATTTCTTTTCTTAATATTGGCATTGTTAGTCATTTCATTATTTACGTTAATCAGCAATTTATAAAATATGTAAAACAGCCTTTACCTATCCAATAACAACCAAAAAATTTACATGACTGCAAGATAATTGCAGCAATCTGTTCATTCGTTGATTTAAGGAATGAACAGATTGCTGCGATCTAATCGGTGCGTCGACGACACGATTTACCTCGCAATATAGGCGACAGCATTTTTTCATGTCATGAACACATTGCTGCGATAAGTCGCTATGACGACGACGTGTTTTGTCTCATTGATCACATTGAACCGACGACTACAGCAAAGTCTGAAATGGATTTTTCAGAATCGGAGGAAGATTTGATCTTGCTGGTTTCAGTCTGACGTTTTCCAGAAAATTGTTTTATCAAGCCTGCATATGATAGAAGCAATAAATCTGTTGAGTCTTTTTATGTTTTTTTTTTTCTGCTTTTAAAATAAATATTAATAGCGTCAATGAAAGTTATTGGTTTCTTTGTACATTTCTCACTTCTCGTTTTTTTTTTGGTTCTGGTTCTACAATAGGGGTGGTGACATTAGCACAAGTAGCAGACTCTTGATTTTTGTAGGTTTACTCTCTTCGTTATCCGAAACATCTACATCATCGTCTTTCTCAGTTACAGACTCTACTTAAGTCGTAACTTCCGGCACATTTGATGAGGATTTTGTAAATAACGAGAAAGGTTGGAACATTTTCATACTTTCAGCCCATTGCCATGTTTTATTTTGTGCAGTTTGTCCAGTTTTTGTTTTGATTCCTTTTAAGTATCGCACATAAGAATCACGTAAACTTCTCCACCTCTTTAGTTCCTCACCTAAAAAATATACTGTTTTAGGTTTTTAGCAACAGGTGACAGCTTTTCTAACAATAAATATAGATATATTGGTGGTGAAGACGCCGCTATCACCATTCTAACAACATTGGGGGGTTAAGCGTGATAATTTAGGATTGAAGCTGTAGATGAATCGACTAACCCCCTCTAATGAATTGTCTCGACTCTGATAAAGGCTGTCACCATTGTAGAAGACGTCTGTCTCAATGGCCTTATCAATGCCTCTACAATTTTTTTTAGGAGATACTTATCCCTGCGAGCGGGGCAAGGCTTACTGGTTCCACTAGTCTGGACTGACTGGTTTCGCCCTCGCGGATTTACAAGAGGGTAGGAAAATCTTTCTGGAAAGGAAGGGAATAAGGGCTTCTCGGTCTCAGGTCCTGCAAAGAGTGAGAGGCTATGGGCTTACATTAGAAGCCGGAGCACTGCATAAGCGAAATGTGTATCTCTTCTAGTCTCGGCCTGTAACGGCTAGGGATAACAAAAATAAATTTCCAGTTTACAATGTATTAACTAGACTGTACACTACAAAATATCAGTTATGACCAAAATGTTCGATCAGGCGCGAAGGGAGACGAGAAGAGACAAGCAAGGAATTAAAGGTCGGACAATTCCGTATCATTAGATATACCTTGGGTTAGTATATAGATCTTAGTTACCTTCGCGTATCTAGGCTATAGCTAGGGAATACGCCTCCAGTCTACAGGGATTTGAGATTTGCGAACCTTCGAATCTCCAGTTGCCGACACTTATGCGTCCACTATCCCGTCGAGTTAATTAACGCGTCCACTGTCTGCGTATCGTCCGATCTCCACACTATGGCGTGGAGCGTCTGGCGTGACCACTTCCCACTAACGCCGCTGGCCCCCTTGTTCGCCTTTTTTATCAGTCCGTGTTCTAATTTTCAGTCGTAGTACCAAGGTCGCGTTATTGTTTTTTTTGCTGACTGATCCTCGTGTTGTATATCGGCAGAGGTCTATGTTTTGAAACGTGATTTAAACAACCTTGGTGGCCTGATATTTGAGACTCGTGTAATACATTTAAACTGGGTCGAGTTTTCAATCTTTGTTTAATGTAAAATGTTTACGTAAATATGTTACCTACTAGCTATGAATTTATTTGTTCTTTAATTAATTTGGAATATGTAATAATTTCTTAAATAATTGTTTCTCTTTACTAGGCTAATTGTCCCTTAATTTTTCCTTCTTTATTTCCTTGCTATATTTCCATTACACTTTAGTACAATAGGACATAGTTATCGTGTTGGATTTTCTATGGTTGCTACAATTATAAATAAAGTATGTGAAGCTATACGTAAAATATTACAGCCTATATATCTTTCTAAACTGACAACAAAAATATGGCAAAAATCAACTTAAGATTTTCTAAACATGTGGCAATTTCCAAACTGCATCGGTAGTTTGGACGGAAAACATGTAACTATAAAATGCCCTGGAAAAATCGGGTCAAACCATTTTTGTTATTTGAAAAAATTCTCAATAGTACTGATGGCTGTTGTTGATGCCAATGACAAATTTATATGAATCGGTTACGGGAAAAATAGCGACGGAGGCTTATTTAAAAATTCAAACATAAGTCAGAGATTTGAGGCAGGTTTAATGAATGTTCCTGAAGATAAAAATCTTCCTGGGCAAATAGTACCTTATCCACACGTTTTGATTGGAGATGAAGCCTTTGCTTTGAAATCCTTTTTAATATGACCTTTTTCCTACAAACAATCTAGAAAGGACAGACGAAAAGAAAATTTTATTATACTCGTTTATGCCGAGCTAGAGGCGAGTATTTTTTAGGCCAATTGAAACAAAAGTTGAAACGACAATTTCAATTGTTGAAACTTGTTGCATTTTGCATAATTCTTTAAGCGCTAAAATAAACCAATAAGGACTAGAGTTTTCAGAAACGGAAGAAAACTTAGACAGAGCTTTAATTAATATAGAAAGAGACCCAGGCGTGCAACAATTTAGCATTTTCAACTAGAGAAATTTTTTTTAACTATTTTAATACCCGAAATGTAAATAAAAACTCTAAATGTTAATAATTAAGGTAAATATATAAAAATCATTATTTAAATAAATAATTAAAGCGAATAAAACTTTTAAATTAAAATACTTACGGGATTTTTTCATCTCTTGGCCAATTTCATCCCATACTTTATCCTTCTTTCTGATGCTTTTATAATCCTCGTGTGACAAATTATAAAGTATTGGATATTTGTTTACCAATTCTAATAATTTCTTTGTTGAAACCATTCTAAATTAGCAGCAATAACGAGAGCAAACACAGGCGGCTGCTTACAAAATAGGGTAAAAACACCAGTTATTGGCCTCTTAAGGAGAGCACGTCGATATATCTATGAAATGTTTTGTCACTGTGGCCTATTATAACTATTTTTAACACCATGAAATTTTATTATTATTTCTACATATTGCAAAATTTTATTACGTTAATATTTCATGTGTGAAAATATTTTATATGTGTCTTTTGTAAACGTGCAAATGGACCAGTTATTGGCCACCCTGTTCCAGTTATTGACACCATATGTGTTAGTGATTGGCCATCATTTTTTAAAGAGATATTTTACCAAATAATTCGTAAGTTAAAATAGATAGATAGGTAGGTGCTTGGATAAGCAAGGATTTTGTGATGAGTGTGGACACAAAAAACACATGTCAAAGTAAACTTTTATTTTTTATTTTGGCAAGATTTGCAAACATATATACTAAGTGACATAGAAATCCGAACACCCAGTTTAAATGATTTTATTTTAATAAAATTTTGTATAAGTACTTAATGAAGCATAATAAGTAAATGATTAAAATTTCAAAATGTTTGCATTGCTTTAAAGCCCTTTTACCTTTAATAATGTGTAGATGCACCCCGATGTGTTACGCATTCTTCAACGCGCCTAGGCATGCTTCTGATCAGGTGGTCAATGTCCTCTTGTGGTATCTCATTCCAGGCAACCACCAACTCCTCTCGAAGTGCTTGTAGAGTCTGAGAAGGACGTTGCAAATTGAGCAATCTCCTACCTATCATATCCCACACGTGCTCAATTGGGGATAAGTCGGGAGATTTTGGTGGCCATGCTAACAATGTGACATCATTATGTTGAAAAAAGTCTATTGTGACTCTTGCAACATGTGGTCGTGCATTATCTCGTTGGAAAGTTGGATTTGCCAGGGTGTCAAGATAGGGTAAAAGGTGGGGTTCTAGAACTTCTTGGATATAACGCTGCGCGTTTATGTTACCTCTGATAAAGATTAAAGGTGACCTGGAACCATAAGCTATAGCACCCCAAACCATAACTCGAACAGTGTGATGAACATGTCTTTCAACCAAAAACTGTGGATTCCTCCTTTCACCACGTCGCCTTCTAACCCTCGCTCGACCATCGTGCATGCCTAAACAAAATCTAGACTCGTCACCAAATACAATACTATTCCATTCCTGATTCCAAGTGACCGTTCGCTGCACCACTGAAGGCGATTACGGCGGTGTTCTGGAGTTAAAGGGAGGACCAAGTGTGGTCGGTATGAGAACAGGCCAAAACTTCTCATTCGTCAGTAAACACTTCGCATGCCAATAGGTCTTCCGTGTTCTGCAAACCATTCATTTGCAATGGAGCTGGTAGTGGAGAAATGGTCTCTTAAGGCCAATAATCTTAGGCGGCGATCTTCACGGTCTGTTGTTCTACGGCGGCGTCCAGTGCCCCTTGCTCTTTGCGTACGGCCTTCTTGAAGTAATGCCTGACAACACCTAACCACGGTGTCTACACTTCTTTGCACTCTAACTGCAACTTCCCGAAAAGAAAGTCCAGCTTCCCGAAGTCCCATAAATACGGCCCCTATCAAACTCACTAAGTTGACGAAATCGTACAGGTCTCCGTACTCTAGGCATCGTAACCAATCGTAAAGAATGTCAAAAACCACAATTCGCCAAATTTGGATCTTTACTGCGGCTGAAATATTTATTTTTAGATTGTTAGTGAATTTAAAAACAAAAAGTATAAAAACCGGAATCTCCAAGTGATAAGGCTAAAAACTTTATCACTGGTTTTTTTCAGTAAGATAAATAAATTACACCAAAATTTTATTGAAATAAAATCATTTAAACTGGGTGTTCGGATTTCTATGTCACTTAGTATACTTGATCTGTGTCGCCATAGAATTTTGTTATGCAAGTTACATGATATGTTCTAAGACACACACACACACCTTTAGAAACTTTTTGATTTTTAAAATGTCATGGAATGTTTAATACCAAGTTTTTATTTTTAAAACGCCGAAGAACGTTTGGTACCAAGTTTCAAAGTGTGAAGGAATATTTGATAATAAATTATCAGACAGAATTGTAATTTTTGTTGAGGACTAATCTGTATTATCATCAAATAATTTCCGTTTGGGTACAATTTTTTTCTCAGGGTTTGGAGATTTAGTGGGGGCGAGAAATATTTTCGGAGATAATCTGGTCGCTTCTGGTGTAGGTGAATGCTTGAACATAAAATTAAACATAAATTTTTATGTTTAATTTTATGTTTATGACATTCTGCAATTGTTGGATAGCCCAAAATTGACGTAGTCTAAAACGTTAATCACAAAAAACTTTTATCACTCATTAACTTCGAGTTTTTATCGAGGTTAATCAATTTCTTCATTTAAAAAAAGTTTTTGGCTTATTTCAGATGCCACTGAAGATGCTCTAGAGAGCAAAAGTACTTAGGCAAAATTTAGTTAATAAAACTGAGCTCGATATCTGCCTTTATTTTATAAAAAAAATAAATAGACCTAATACACTTTGTCAAAGCTAAGGCAATGTTTTTCAATATCCCTGCATTATACATATTCTCCTCACATAATCTATAATATGTATAAATCCTTCGAGCCTTGACACAAAACCGACGTTTACAGTTTTATAAATAAAAATCCTTTTAAAATTCTAGTTTTATTCTTACCGCACGAGCCACGCGAAACATATCCCGTACTGATTCTTTTCAACCGGCCGACATGCAAAGGCTGAATAAAAATAACAAGAACGTAAGTCTTGGACAATAGCGTGCTCCAATACGAAATAAAATAATTCAAGGGGACATAAGTAAAAAAAATTTTTAAAAGAAAGCTTATTTTAAATGTAAAAGAAAAATATTCTTCAATAGAAACTTGTTAGATAAAAATATCGGTACCTTCCTCGTCAGGGCAAGAGAATTTGTATTTTTTCTTGATTTATGTACTAGTGAGGCACGTGCCAAAAATATTTGTATTTGTCGTAAGTATTTTTAATGCGTAAAAATGATATCAACGTTTAAAACTTAGTCCAAAAATAATATTCAATGGTTTGATGACGGAGTTGTTAAACAGTTGACATCTATACGAGAGTGAAACCTCCGTACAGTAGATCCGCTGGATCTTTGCACATTTAATTGTCATCATTTGTATTATAGGAAATATTCCTAAACCAAAACATTTGAGCTAAACTTACGTCGGTTATAAGAATTAGAAAATGGCTGATCTAACAATGGCACAGAGAGCGATGGAGAGGTCAATGCTGAATATATCCCTCAGAGACAGAGTATCAAATACAATAATTAGGAGAAAAACTTGTGTTACTGACGCAGTTTAAAGGATTACAACATTGAAATGGAACTGGGCGGGGCATGTTGCCAGATTAAAAGATGGAAGGTGGACGAAGAAAATTCTGGAATGGAGACCTAGACACGATGCTTATGGTAATCGAGGACGTCCTCCAACAAGGTGGTCAGATGGCATCAAGCGCATTCAGCACAACTGGATTCAGGGTGCTCAAGATAGAATGCATTGGAATTATTTACGGGAGGCCTATGTCCAGCAGGAAATTATATGCAAAAAACGTAGAAGGACGTAGAGGCAAAGGACGCTCACCTATCCGATGGTCAGATCAAGTACCTACAGAAAGCCACTGGAGAGACGTTTTCCGAGTCCATAAGAGCAGCCCAAAATCGCAAGAGATGGAGAGAATTGACAGCCCGCATTGTAGGAAATCACGATCCTCAGCAATGAGGAAACGACAAGAGAGAGAGAGATGTCCAGCAGTGGACTCAAAATGGCTGATGGCTCAAAATATCTTGTATTTTATGTATTGCATTTTGAAAACTGGGTATACATTTATGAACGTGATTTTACAATTTTTGGAAACTTACAAGTTGTCCAATAACATCTACAATAAATATAGTATATTAAAGTATAAGTGGATATTGAGGTCTTTAAAACACGCGCGATTTTTCGAGCACGACATCGCAGCAGGAGAGTATGAAATAGAGCAAGTGCTCTAAAGACCAATTATCCACGTACTTTACGCTATTTTTTTTATTGGTACACTTTAAAATCATGTATTTTTATTACACAAAATTGAAATAGGAGCTAATAATGTAAAATGGTTGAATTTGTGATGTACATCAGTATACCTTTCGTTATTATGGAAATGAGAAAAACAAATTTGCAATCTATCACATCAGATTAATTGTTATTCCTGGTTGTATATTGCTTAAAAGAAGAATGAGAAGAATGTTTCAAACATTATTGGGAGTGCCATTAATGGAAACACAACCCCAATGGCTTATGAGAATGTCGGTAGTATTAATTTGAACAGCATTTATAAGTCATAATTTCTAACACACTTCAATCAGTATCGGTTCGAAGGTCTAACGAGGCTAAGACTATTTTCTCTATATTTTTTTGTTAAAAAGTGGAACTAAAAAAGAAGATAACGTTCCATAAAGGACTATCGGAAGACGAACTTCGCAAAATTGCTGAGGAGAGTGACTTTAGTGATATCAGTATGCCTGAAAATACGTTACGAGAAAGAAAAAAGAGGAAGGTATTCAGTATATAGGAACTTTTCGAACTGTGAAGGAAGAACATCAGCGATAAAAAATGCCAAAAGGGTGTACACTTTTTCCCCGGCATGTGCCGTTACTACCGCGTATATGTGTGTTAAGTGTTTTGTGAATATTCATACATGTTCTTTGAAAAAATAAATTGTTTTTTGTATTTTTAAACTTAAAATATCTTAGAAAGAAAATATTTGATTATCTTCCTGGTGTGAGCCAATATGGCACACACGGTCCACATTAAAACAAATTACAAAAATAATTATAAATAAACCGCGTTGGTACATGCTGTTTTTTACTTAAAAAAATGTATTTTTTTTATTTTAGAATGGAAATAAACAGTTATACAAATTCTTATTTCAAAATTATTAAAAAAATGTTCCGGTCTGACAAAAAACTTATATCATGATGGTCCGGAGGTTAACGTGTTAAAGGCTTGCTACAGCTCCAGAGTTCTACACCGTAAGTCCATATTGGTTTTGTAAAGCAGTATTTTGTTCTCCAATGACAGTTGTGACTTTCTACCAAGTAACCAATTCATTTGTTTTAATTTTATATTTGTTTTTTGGCGTTAATGTGTTGCTTCCAGGTGAGCTTTCGGTCTAAATGCAACTCAAGATGTTTCACAACGTCTCTAGCAGGAATGGGGGCATTGTTTAGAACAACTTGTGGACAAGTGCTTTTTTTTGTAGTATATGGGATTTGGGCTGATTTTTCTTTATTGACTTTAATTTTACATTTTGTCAACCAATTCTCTAATGTATGCAAGTAATTTTGCAGCTTTTTACATGCTATGTCTGGGTCCTTATTTGAAACTTAAACATCTGTATCATCTTAGTTTCTGTGAGTAGGAAACAAACGTATAAAACATATATATTTATATAATAGTATATTACTTTATGAGGCGGAGAAGCATGACTTTTCTTGACACGCCCGATATTACGCGCCGAACGAAGTGAGGCGCGTAATAGAGGGCAAGTCAAGAAAAGTCGCTTCTTTGCCGAATAAAGTATTCTATTTTTTCTTCAAACGTAGCAATTTTTAACCATAAATAGTACAATTCATACGCTATATTTACTCGAAATTATCTGTAACAACTATCAAAGTCGTCTAGATGTTAGAAATTAAAATAATTAAGTCGTCGGTGGGATTTGCGTCTCCCTGGTTACAGTTGTCTGACAGTTATTTGCAATTATTAAAGACAGCTTATTGTTGTTGCAACCGCAAGCGCAAATTTAGTGCGAAAATGGAAAACCTAAACGAAATTGAGTCCGCGGCTAATGATGCAGTAGCACGTTTGGGGCCCTCTAAGTCCGACAAGAACGATAATGCTCAAAAAATTTTAAACCCTCATGATTCGCATACATCGGGAATGATTGCTGAAAGTTTTTCTCGACCATCAGTATCATCAACAATTACCAATGCGTATCAAGAGTCGGGAACATTTTTGCACGGTTTCAATTTTAAAAATGCCTCATTAACTAATTGTACTTTTAATATTACTATAAATAAAAAGGATGTTTAATTGTTGTTAATGACATTTGTATTGTTGCTTTGGGACATGTTTCATATTGTTGCCATGACAACATTTCTCCCTCCGCCGTAAAGAAATGGGAAAAAAAACTACTGCCGGCGGAGACATCAAACTTTGACAGGATCAAGTTAGATAAGTAATGTCATCATTATTTGACGTTTGAAGAAAAAATATAATTATGAGTTGTTGTTTGTGCTCTTTTGTTCGTAAATATTGGTTCTTCTCCAAAGGAGAAAGTAAAGGGAAGAGGAAGTTCATAAATGGTTGTATCTTTTTATGTATCTATAAATATAGCAGTATTAGCTTCCAAAAAATTTATTAAGATAATGAGTATTACTTTTGGGTCTTTAAGAAAAAATACTGCACTTATAAAATTAATACGCCCCTTTGTTTTATGTATTCTCGGTGTAGATTATATAAACCCTTAATGCAAAAGATAATTTATTTTCTTTCTCGAAGCTTATGTAAAGGAGTTGTCTAAAATTTACTTAACCCCAATTTTTTAACGTTTAAAAGAAAATGTGTTTTTTAGGTATTACAAAAAATCACAATCTAGCGGAGTGTTTAAAAGACCGTCCGCCCTTTGTCTGCCAGTCGCGACCCAGCCCGATCCGGCGGTAATTCGTCGGCCCAAAAGGGCCTATTTCAGCGAAAACATCTACGGAATGCAAGAAACACAGGTGAGTAATAATGTGGAGCACAATATATCCGACCATGCAACAAATTACAGCTATTGAATTCGGGCGTGACGGGAAAAGAAAGAGTTTTAATCAGATGTAGTAAATAGCGGTAAATGAAATTCTGGCGGGAGTGCCAAGAATTATCGCTATTTAACATTACAAACAGTATATTTGTGCAAAAAAAAAGTAGAAAAGTGAACAGAACATTCTAAATTACATCAATATTCCATTAATTGTAAAATCAACTCTATTAATACCGTTTAGGCTTCCAGATAGGAAGTATATAATTCATTGGATATATTTGTTCAAAAAAGTAAACTTTATATAATCGAATTTTTCTCCTTCTTTATAACATTGATTAAGTTTTGTTCATTTTGTCTTTACAACGATGTTGTGACTAGGTTTTTGGTGGTCTTGCTAAAACTCTTTATCCTTTATCGCAGTTCATAATCTCGAACTTACTGTCAGAAATCAGCGAAGAAGAGTTTCAAAATTATTTGAGTTGTCCAGACGAGTTATCCAGAGTATTTCAGGTTTCCAGAACCTTAGAGTCTTCTTACAAGATTGCCACAAATTGGTCGCATTACTTTTATAGTGATCCTTTTCTAGGTTAACATGCTCCTTATCTAATTTGGCTACTAAAACTATTTTTGTAGCCGATTCTTTTAATGCTACATACGCCTCTCGTACAGCGTTTTCCGTTCTTCCAACAACACTGATATCAACACAGGATTTGCACATATTTATTATATATTGAACTAGTGTTTGTGATTTGTGATATACGTATTACTTTTTCTAGAGCCAGATAGAACAGTATACAGGAGAAAGGGTCTCCCTGGCGCAACCCGTTATTATTTGTTTTAAAAGGTTCGGACAGTTCCCCTGAATTCGTACTCAACATTTAACTTTTTTAAGAGTTGGTTTTGGTAAATTTACCAACTGATTTGGTATTATTAGCTCTTCGATTGTTTTGAACATTTCTCTTCTATTCACAGAGTCGTAGGTTGCTTTGTAGTCTATAAATATGTGATGAGTATAAATGCCATATTCCAGTGTTTTGTCTAAAATTTCTTTTAGGGTTGCAATTTGATGAATTGTCGATTTACAACCTCTGAAACCAGCTGGTATTTTTCTACTATCCGTTCTGCATATGGTGTCATATGGTGACATAGTACTGTGGAAAATATTTTATACGCTGCATTTAGAAGCGTAATTCCTCTGTGGTTAGAACATACAAAGATATATCATTTTTGTATATGGTGCAAACTGTTCTAATATTCCAATCATTGGCGAGAGATTTCTGTGTCCATATTTCTTCTATAAGCTGCTGTAATGCTTATGGTATCATCGCCACTTTCTTTATATAGTTCAGCTAAGATATTATCTATTCCGGGCGATTTGTTTCTGTCTAGTTTTTAACTCCATCTTTAACTTCAAGAATCGTTAGTGGTTCCTCTTCCTCTCGTTTGTTTCCCTTACCTCATCTCTTTCGTCTTCCAGGTTTTCTTTTTCCTCTATATTAAGTGCATGGTGAAAGTATTCCACCCATCTATTCAATACTTCTTTCCTTGTTGTTAATAGGTCGCCATTCTGACTTCTGCATTGTCTTGTGATTGTCTTGAATTCTTTTATGTTGATGTTAACTTCCTTATACAATACTCTGAATTCTTTCTCTCCGTTGAGATTTTCTATATATTGAAGTTTCTTATTTAAGTAGTTTGGATTTTTTCTTTTGTGTATTCTTTTTTCTTCTCTCTTCTGTATCTGGTAATTCTCCACAGTTAATTTAGTTCGTCGGGTAAGCATCTTTCTGTAGGCTTCATTTTTTTTTGTTGCATTCTTGCATTCATCGTAAACTAATAACTTTTAGGGGCACAAATATCTGTTCCTTGTCTGGCCTTCATTTACATTTTGATTCCTTAGCCAGTTGGTGATGGCGTTCACATTATTCATTTCAAAAAACTTCTGATAATAACTCATCCTAAGCTAGACTAGTTTGAGTTTTTATGCATTTTTTTATGCATTCATCCTCGGAGAAGTCTCTAGTCTCTAAAATGTAGTATGATTTTATTCGATTTTTGTATTGTGTGCATATAGCCACAATATTAATTATAACTTGAGGCATTAGAATATGGTTCGTCTTCTTCTTGCAGTACCGTCTCCTATCGGAGGTTGGCTACCGTCACAGCAATCTTTACTTTGTTGGCTGCAACTCTGAACAACTGTATTGAACTGCACTCCCTTAAATTTCGCAACCAGGAAATCCTCCTACGTACCACATTTCTCTTTCCCGAGATTTTTCCTTGGAGTATGAGTCTAAGCAGAGAGTACTTTTCTCCTCTCATTATGTGGTCCAGATATTCCAGTTTTTTCGTTTGTATGGTTTTTATGACTTCGCATTCAGCAGAACATCTTGATTTGTTACTCTTTCTGTCCATGGTATTTTCCACATTCTCCTGTAACACCACATCTCGAATGCATCATTGTTTTTGATGTTTATCTTTTTCAGTGTCCAGGATTCCATGCCGTACAGCAGAACGGAGAAAACATAGCACCTTAACATTCTCGTTTTTAAGTTTATATTTATGTCCCGGCTGCATAGGAACTTTTTCATTTTGACAAACGATTGTCTCGCTATCTCTATTCGCCTCTTGATTTCTCTTGTCTGGTCATTAGTATCAGTGAAGCAAACCCCTAAATATTTGTAGGGCGTAACTTTTTCAACTGGCTGATTATTTTTGGTTAAATTCACATTGGTGTATAGCTTCTTTGTTACAATCATGAATTTAGTCTTTTTGATGTTCAGTTTTAGACCATACTTTTTGGTATGGGTGTTTATGTTTTCCATCAAAAACTGTAAATTTGCTAGGTTATCTGTTACTATTAGTGTGTCATCAGCGTATCGTATATTGTTAATTAACTCTCCGTTAATGTTCATACCAATGTTTTGCTCTAGGAGCGCTTCCTGACATATTGTTTCGCTATATATATTGAATAATAGTGGAGAAAGCACACAACCCTGACGCACACCTCGACGAATCTCAATTTCTTCGGTTAACTCATTATCAACTTTGATTTTTGCTGTTTGTCCCCAGTACAACCTGGATATGATGTTAATGTCGCCACTGTCGATGTTTTTGCTTCTTAGGATTTCATACAGCTTTTGGTGTCTGACTTTATCGAAAGCCTTCTCAAAATATATGAAACCTAGGTAGAGGTCTTGGTTTACATCCAAACATCTTTGCATTAACACACTCAGACCAAACAAAGCTTCCCGTGTTCCCAGTCCTCTGAATCCAAACTGTGTGGCGCTTATGTCCTCTTCTAATTGTATAAATATTCTTTTGTGAATTATTTTAAAAAATACTTTTAGTGTGTGGCTCATCAATGCTATAGTTCTGTAGTCTGAACACTCTCTGGCGTTATTTGTCTTCGGGATTGTGACAAAAGTAGAGGAGAGCCATTTCTTTGGTATGATGCCTGTTCTATAAATTGTGTTAAAGAGGTTCACCATTATTTCAAGTGAGTCGTCGTCTATTAGTTTCAACAATTCTACAGGAATTTCATCTGGTCCTGCAGCTTTACCCCCTTTTGTGTTCCTTATAGCATATTCTACCTCGCTTTTTAGGATTTCATGCCCTGTTGTGTCGTCTGTAGGTTCTGCCACTGCTATTTCTGGTCTTTCGTCTGCAAAAAGTTCTTCAATGTATTCTGTCCATCTTGCCAGTTTTTCATTTAAATCTGTAATTATTTTACCTTTTTTGTCCTTTACTATGGATGCTTGTTTCACTTTTTTACCTGTTATTTCCTTGATCTTTTTATGCATGTTAAAGCTATCGTACTTTCTATCATATTCTTCTATTTCCTTGCAGTTGTCCAGAACCCAGTTCTCTTTGGCTTCTCTAATTTTTCTCTGAATTTCACGGTTCACTTCTTTGTATTTTGTCTTGTTGGTTTTATTTCTTTGCCTTTCCTCCAAGAGATGCAAAATTTCGTTTGTCATCCATTCCTTTTTCTTAATTTTGCTTGGAGCTAAGGAGCCTTCACCAGCTGTCATAAGGGCCTTTTCTATCTCCATCCATTTATTCTCTACATTGCCTGTGTTCCTATTTTTTGCAGCGATGTTTCTAAGTTTGTTGTTTACCTTTTCTCTTGTCCTTTCCAGTATAGTTGCGTTTTTCAGTTGCTTAACGTCTATCTTTTGTTTAACTGCACTTTTCTGTAGTTTCTTAAATCTTATATTTACTACAGCCACCACCGGATTGTGATTCGATTCTATATCAGTGCCTGGATAGGTTTTTGTAGATGCTTCGTCACAGTCTACCAAAAAGATAAAAAGAATGCGTTCTCGTTAAGTTTTCTACGCAGATAGAAAAATCGTAAAATCTCGAGTTATATTTGATGAAAAGTACTTGTTTTATTTGCTGTAACCACCTGGCAAAAAACGTAACACTTTCCTTTTCGAAAATGCATTCTATTTTGTTACGCATATATTTTGTTAATGTTTACATCGCTATAGTTACTACTTGTTTTTTACAGGAATTGAAGAGCTTACAATCGATGATAGCCAACCAGCTGGTCGAACGAGAAATACCACCCCATAAAGTAGACTCAGAAGGTGATGTCAATACAAGTGTTAAAAGTTTGAAGGTTCCTCCTCTTGATAAATATTTTGAAGGAATTGAAAAGAACAATATTTGCCAAAATGGTGATAATAATCCCGATTTGGCAAAAATTACCAAGTTACTAAAACCTAAGGTAATATGATTTAGTATTAATGTTTTATATTGACACTTTTTTTCTTCATTCCAAAACTTCCTTTATCAAACTTTGCTTAATCATGTCCTTTTTGTGAAATTTTAAAAATTGAATGGGCGAAATAATAGTGATTTGGAGTATAAAAATGTCGCGAATTAAAATCACTGTAGAATCTGTTTAAAAGCATCTATAAAGCTTTTTTAACAAACAAAAATACAGGCATATTCTATACTTTTAAAATAATGCTTTTAATTTTATCTTTGTCTCAATTTACAGGGTGAGTTTTAAATTTGGAACGTGTTAATTCTCTTGGAAACGGCTTACATGATTTTTATAGATTTTGTGTGTAAGAGTCTTGTGACTAAAATTGAAGGAAAAATAGTGCCACCCCCCATTATGAGGGTAATCATGTCTTTTTTGCGAAATTTAAAAAATTGATTGAGCGAAACAATAGTGATTTTGGAATGTAAAAATGCCTCGACTTAAAAACATTGTAGAATCTGTTCAAAAGCACCTAAAAGCACCTTTTTAAACAAAAATAAATGTATTTTTCAGACTTTTATAACAATTTTATATTTTTAACAGTGACGTCACTCGACATTGGTACATAGATCGTTTATTGGTAATAAATGAATACAAAAGTATTTTTTACAAGTCAAAGAAAAAAAAATATATGTCAATATAGTTAATATACACATATGTAAATATAAATATAAAATATAAAACATATATACAGTGTTTTAATTTACACTGTTGACAATTACAACAAATTAAAATCGGAAGTAAAATACTCCTCATATGTAAAAAAGGCATTCACTATAAGGTTAACTCTTAATTTTTGCTTTAAACTGATGAAAATTAATAGCTTTTATTCTAGCTAGTACTAAGTTGTAGAATTTTATGGCTAAATACCTTGAACCATTTCTGGATCTCTCAAGTCGGCCAAATTCTAGTATAAGATTATTGTTAAATCTGGTGGGATAATTATGAAAATCTACATGCGCATTGTATTGGTTAAGATTTTGTTTAATGTGCAACATACACTGCATAATGTATACACAAGGTAAAGTTAAAATTCTTAAAGCTCTAAAGGAGTTTCTACAGTCTGCTCTATAACAGAGTCCAGAAATAATACGAACACACTTTCTTTGTTGTGCAAACACTTTATCAATATAACAAGAGTGACCCCAGGAGAGAATAGCATATGTCAGATGAGAATGAAAATTACTACGATAAGCTGTTAAAATAGTTTCCCCAAGAGTGACTTGTACAAGGTTCCTGAAGAGGAAAAGTTGTCGGGAAAGCTTTTTTGATAGATTACCTATATGTTGTTCCCAGGTTAATCCTGCATCCAAATATATCCCCAGTAACTTCGCTCCGGTTACACGTTGTGGTAGAGCAACGTTTTGAACACAAGTGTTATTTCTTAAAGTAAAATTAACACTTTGTGATTTAGAGTTGTTCAAAGAGGGACGGTTAGTTAAAAACCAATTGAATAAGTTTTTTTCAAATGTTTGGTAATCGAGGGTGTCGAATTCAGAAGGGTGATTGCTTGCATAGAAAGTAGTATCATCATCAAATAAAACAGTGTTAACTGTTTCATTTTGTGAGTACATTAGATTATTAATATAGATAAGAAATAATATTGGACCCAAAACCGAGCCTTGAGGGACACCAAACAACAGAGATTGTTTTTGAGAATCACACTGGTTTAAGTAAACATATTGATCACGATTGGATAGATATGAATCAATTAGTTGAATAGCATCACTATGAAAATTATAATAAGGAAGTTTTCTAAGCAGAATACTATGTGTAACACAATCGAAAGCCTTAGTAAGATCTAAAAACGATGCTAGAGTATCAAGTAATTTTTTAAACCCTTCCAAAATATTGCTACTAAAATGATCAATAGCTAAAGTTGTTGTTTTATTTTTTTGGAATTCGTACTGGTTTATGGCAAACAGTTTATTAGATTTAAAATGTAAATTAATTTGATTTTTTAAAATTCGTTTATACACTTTTGATAAGATAGGCAACAAAGAAATAGATCGATAATTGTATAATTGTCAATAGAGCCTTTATTCTTAGACAGAGGTACTACCTTTGCAGTTTTGAAAACTTGATGATAAGTATTACAAGAAATTGATTGGTTTATTAAAGTTGCTAGAGGTTGAACAATTATATTTTTAATTGTTTTAATAATTTTTATGTTAAATCCATCAGGATCTTTGCTGTTACTATTTTTTATTTCTGTAATAGCTAAGTCAACTTCACTAAAGTTTACTGGCTGAAAACTAAAACACGGGATATTTTCCTGTGGTATATACTTTAAATGGTCATCAAGAGTTAGCTGAGGAACCTTGAGTTCATTTATTACTCTCTCAGCAGTTGAGCAGAAGTGGCTATTAAAACTATCTGCATTGATTTTGGAATTATCAGTTAAAACATTTTTATGTTTGTTACCATTAATAAGTTTCCACATGGCTTGTTGAGAGTTGCCCGAAATTTTATAAACCTATCATTTTCATTAATTTTTGCATGCTTGATAGCTTCTCTGTACTCTTTTCTAAGTTTGATAATGGTACTTCTAGGTGCAGCAATGGAATCGTTTCTATTTATTGCTATTATAAATTGAAGTCTCTCACGCATTTTTTTCAAAATGTCATTAAACCAGTTTACTTTTTTACCTGGATTATTTTTATTCAGCAATTTCGATTTTTCTATATATATATATATATATATATATATATATATATATATATATATATATACATAATAAAGAAGAATTTAAAAAAGTGTGGCGAGATTTAACGAGAGACGACAAGACTTTTATTTAAATCCAATAAATTTTTTTGCAATCGTCTAGTGAAAATAAACCTTTTTCTGCAAATCTCCTAAAGTAGGGACAAAAATCCACTTACTGCAAAAACTTGTTCTGTCCGTCACTTAATTAGAGAAAAAGGGCAACAAAGGTACAAATTGAATAACACAGTCGAGCAGAATAACCCACAAACTTTTAAAGAGATTAGTGAAGTGTTAATTTGTAATGGCTGTCCAAATTGCGCATAATTTGAATTAGAAAACGGTAGATTTAGAATAAGAATATTAACAAACTTTTGTTTGGATCCAGCCAAGTGGAAGTTTTCGATTTTAAAGTTATGTTGGGACATTTAAATCAAATAAATTAGACGTAAATCCAATACTGATGTGGTGAACTTAAGATCCATTGAGAAGAATCTCATTAAATATTACAAATATTAAATTTGTTGAAAATATTTACGACAGTTTATATTTGGATAGAAAATACGAGTATCTCCTATATATGTACAGTGTTGGACAAATTCGAATGTAATCGAAAAGTTTGAATTGTTTTTAATTTCCTGTGTCCGATTCTTCTCGGTCGACGATGATAAAATACAATGTTAAAGTCGTGTAGTTTAATATAGTTTTATTGAGAACTACTAAATTATTGACCGCCTAATTACAATTACTCTCGATCGACAGCCAACAAGGATCCATGTACTACAAGTGTATATGTCAACATGCGATGGAACAGATGAAAGAGTGGGAGAGATGTACCAGTTATTAAACACTAACATACTTAATATACCCAAAAAAGAATCAGTCATAATATTGGGTGACTGGAACGCAAAAATAGGCAAAACAACAACAGAAGATCTGCTGAAAGGAACATTTAGTGGGTTTGGAATAGGTGAACAAAATGAGGGAGGAGACTATTACAATTTGTCATCGACACTGAACTTACTATCATGAACACCATGTTTAAGCATCATCCGCCAAAACTATCAACTTGGACTTCACCGGGGTGAAGTTATAAAAATCACATAGATTATATTCTTGTCAGCAAACTATGGAAACGTTCGGTAGTCAACGTAAAAACAAAACCATCGGCTGATTGCGGAACAGACCATAAATTGTTACAATCCGAATTCCGTATCAAATTTCGTAAAAAACCGAAACAAATAAAACAATGAAGCCTGCAAAATACAAATAAACACTAAGACATAGTAACACAACAAACATTACTGGCGATCCCAATCAAACATGGGAACATACAAAGACGTGGATTATAGATGCAATAAATATTACAAACCTCAAAGAAACTCCAAGGAAAGAAAAACACTGAATGACTGATGAGACACTGAACCTAGTAGAAGAACGAAGAAAAATTAGAAACAATTCTTCAAATCCAACAGAAACTGAAAACAAGATAGCAAATGTAAATAGACCCATAAAATCATCAAGTAGAAGATATTAAAGAAATATGCAAACAACTACAAGAACACGCGGACCGTCAAGAATCTAGAGAACTGTTTGTCAAAGAAAAATACTTAACTAAAGAGTTCAAACCACAAACGCAGATAATTAAAGATAACTTGGGAACTATCATCACCAATCCAGAGAGCATAACAGCGACATGGAAACAATATTGTGAAATGTTGTTTCACCATGAAGACGTGAATCCAGAACAAATAAATGACGAAAAGGAACTACATATTTTAAAATCGGAAATAGAAACCGCAATAAAAAAATTATAAACTTCAAAATCTCAAGGAGAAGACGGAATCACGGCGGAAGAACTTAAAGAAATGGGAGATATAGGAATTAAAGTAATGTTTAAACCGTGTAATGAAATATGTAATACAGGACAATGGCCAGATGATTGGTGTAAGCTCACTTTCACACCCATTTATAAGAAAGGCTCACTAACTGACTGTAATAACTACCACACTAGAGCCCTGATCTCCCAAGCAAGTAAAGTTCTGCTAACTATAATTAACGAGCGATTAAAATCAATACTTCTACCACAGATCCCACAATAACAATGTGGATTTGTCCCTGGAAGACGCACACGAGAACAAATTGTCAATCTTGGACAAACTATAGAAAAATCTAGAAAATTTAATCTAGAAACACAGTTGTGCTTCGTTGACTAGTCGAAAGCGTTCGATAATGTAAAATGGCATAAAATGTGGGGAATACTGAGAGAAATGGGTACCCCGAACATCTAATATACCTACTGAAACAACTGTATATCAACAACACAGCAAACGTAAGAATCAACAACATAATTTTAATAATTTTAATAATAATAAACTATATACGATAATTTTAAACTAAAAGTCGGTGTTCGTCAAGGATGTATTATCTCTCCCACGTTATTCAATATATACAAAGACCACATCATGCGCATTTTATTCCACAGATGCCAAAGAGGAATATCAGTCGGAGGCCAAAAAATTAGCAATCTCCGCTATGCTGATGACACTTTAGTACTAGCATCATCAACAAATGACCTTGAATACATCATGAACAGACTAGACACTATTAGTCGTGAATATGGATTTAAAATTATTGTACAGAAGACCAAGGTAACGATAATGGATCGAATTAGAAATAACCAGCCAGAAATAAGAAACGTAGCGGGCTTTGAAGTGGTAAGCCGGTTCAATTACTTAGGTTCTGTTATCACAAACAACGGTGGATGCGAAGAAGAGATACGTCGACGCCTGACAATGGCTAGATCAGCAACGGTCAAACTTACTAAAATCTGGAAAGATACGGACATAACCAGGAACACGAAACTGCGCCTAGTACGGACGCTTATCTTTCGTATCGCTAGCTATGCGTCAGAAACTTGGACCATTAAAAAGTCCGACTCACAAATTATAATGGCCTTTGAAATGTGGGTATATCGTAAAATGATGCGCATACTCTGGACAAAACATCGCACAAATTCTCAATATTGACAGAACTCGACATCAATACTAGGCTCACCACAATCATCAACCAAAATATATTAAGGTACTTTGGACACATTACCAGACAAATGGAAGGCATGAAGAGGTTGGTGGTTGAAGGCAAGGTATATGGTAAAAGAACGCGAGGAAGATCGCCACTCCGATGGTCAGACCAAAAAAAGTGCGCTACCGGTTACTCTCTGTCTGAGGCAGCCAGGAGAGAGAAGAATGGATAGCAACCATTCGTCAAATGCCATAACGTCACCACATCCTTACGAAGGATAAAGGATAGAGGAGGAGGACTGAAGTATTACACTATAGTTGTTGTTGAGGTACAAATGTATAATAGACTGCGTCCCAAACTAGTCACGGAGCTATATTTATAATCTAACAAAAACGCTACGATTCATCAAATAAGTGTATTGCCCTCTGCATAGAACAACAACCTTTGACTTTTGAAAGCTGTCAAATAAAATTTGAACTGAAGAAATTATTGCAGGTATTTCCTTAATAAAATATTAGGCAACAGTTTGCAGGAAGTTAAACAAACTGTAATTAATCGATATGTTTCACAATTATACACGGTGAAACTATACAAATTCAGGAAATTACGATTAATGTAAGATTACAGATTAATGGACTAATTTGTGATTGAACATATTGGCCACTTTAAAAGAACCATATCACCAATAGAAAATATCTAAATACATAAAATATAATATATTATTAATAGTTGGCAATAATCACAACATTTTATATCATAATACTAACTTACTCTTTTTTTAAATTATTATCTCACTGCTACCTATGACTTGAATATTTAGAATTTATGATTCAGTTATACTATCTAATTCAAATCTAAGTTTATTAAGTGAAACTGATATAGTTTTGACTGTCCCGAAAGTTCTACGTAAATTTGGTTGTGATATCGTATGTCTTTAGGCGCTGGATAAGGTTGGATGCAGGAACCTTGATGTCTTTGTTTTTGACTCTTTTGGCATTCCCAAGATATCTGACTACCTTCCACATAATGACAATCAACACAACAATGAATATAGTCACTTGTCCTGCGGTTAAATGAGGAATTCACTAATGGTTGGCAATGGTTTTCCACGTGTGTTCGGATATGTCTTGGCCCAACTGCTCTGCCTCAAGTACTATATTTGGCAACTCACCTCCCTGAATGTCTATATTATGGCTGGGAATGTTAATCTGTTTTATTATTGGCCTCTGCATAAGCTCATTAATGGGGCTGACGAGTATCTTGAGGTAATTTCCAATTGCTGTTTAAAATCGATTAATGGATTTGAGTAATGTTATTTTCCGGTTCTGAGCAACGCATTTTGGTGACAGCTTTATAAAACTCGTTTGATTTATTATCTGTTTAGATCGAGAACCATCGCACATTATAGCTAAATTTATAGCGTATGGTGGAATGACTAGAGTTTGGGTGTGCTTATTTTCAACCAACTGGCTTCCTTTGTTATGTACTCCACTATATTGCAGGTGGTGTTAGAAGTTCTATCATATAACTCATTTAAGATACAGTTCGGGTGGGTATCCATATTAATAATTGCCATTGATGAACATGCCAACTCTCCTTTGTTTAATTATATACACCTTTCTTTATCTTCATATGTCACTTCAAAATAGTGTAAATTATTACAATCTACTGCAAGTAGATTTCTTGGGACCAACAACGAGCAAACAACGCCACTACTTGTCATCGACAACGGAAGAGCTGTGACTGTCAGTAGGTTGTATCTATTGTTGTTAATTATTAGGAAATACATAATGCATAATGACGGTATTAGATTTTTGTTTTGATACAGGCAGCGACAACCGCTGATACGTATTTCGACCTCCTTAGGTCTCGTCAGAACGGTATAGTCACTGCTCTAAACCAAAACAAAAAGCACTCCCTTTTTGTTTTAGATGGCGTAGTTACGTCCGTATATAGTTATTTAATAACTATTGTCTAGGACGGGAGAGATTTTTGTTTTGGTTCAGATCAGTGACTATACCGTTCTGACGAGACCTAAGGAGGTCGAAATACGTATCAGCGGTTGTCGCTGCCTGTATCAAAACAAAAATCTAATACCGTCATTATGTTTTATTACTTACTTCGTTTGGAGTACCAGAAACTGAATTCACTACGAATTTTGACCAGGATGAACGGCATGTGGAATGCAATTTTAGATTCCCTTGCCGAGTAATGTATCCAGCTGTTTGTTTCGCAAATTTTAGGAAACACAGTGGTAAAAATTTGAATTCGGTTTCGCTAGGTAGAAATCGTTTGATTTCTCTTTTTATTAGGAAATAGTTTGCAGGAAGTTAAACAAACTGTAATTAAGCTACTACTCGATGTGTTTCATAATTATACACAGTGAAACTATACAAATTCAGGAAATTAAGATTAATGTGAGATTACCAATTAATGGACTAATTAATGTGTGATTGAATAGTGTGTTCAATAAAGTCAGCCCCATATAGAAAACTTTTTTTTTAGTTTTATGAAAAAAAGTTTTACTCTATAAAAAGTTCTGCATGGTCTAAAAACCTAAAATACAATGATTAAATATTAAATTTTTTTTTAAATATAGGCGGTTTGTTATAAAATATGAAGTGTGGATGTCGTTAACTCGTACAATAAATTTATATTTTTTTACAAACTTACTGCGTAAATGACTGAAAAAGCTTCTGTTAATTCATCCAATGCAATTTGACACAGTTTCCGAAGTAACTGTTTAGGACGAACATTAGTTTTTTTAGAAATATTTACCATTTTCAGTAGATTTGTTGCTTTATTGATCTCGCAATAATTTCCCTAATGTAAACTTAGTAACAGTAACTCAGGATCGGATACCGAAATATCTAGCTTGCTATCCTAGCTTGAAAAACTAGCCACGTGTTATCCGGGCATTAAGGCAGGTTTACACATATCCAGTAACTGGCGCCAGTCGTACTGGCACGACAGCGCTGACATAGTAGTGGCATCATGTAAACATATTTTGCGCCCGTTCAGCGCTGTCTCGAATAGAGGGCTCGTCTATTTTTCATGCCAGTGGCCATCGTCCGCGTCCCCTCTAATCCTGCGCCAGTGGTTGTATACACTTGTAAACACATTGTTCCAGTCGCTGGCTTACCTGTAAAGAGTACAGCAAACGACTGGCTTCACAAAGTGGGAACCGGCGTGCCAGTGAGACTGGCGGCAGCTACTGGATACATGTAAACACGTGCCTTAAAAACATCGTTCCAGTAGCTCTCGTACATTTTTCCAAAAGCAACACGACACTGACAATAAAACAAATGACTGATTTCACCAAGTAGGAACTGGCATGCCAGTGAGACAGATGTCAGTTACTAGATACGTGTAAATCTTGCTTAAAGAGTAACTTTTTTCATTAAACTGAAATTTTTAAAATAAACATTTTTATCCATGTTTAGAAAATAATATAAAATCTATGTTTTACTCATTTATTTTAGATACCAGCCAGTGTGAAAGCTCGTCAAGAAAAAAACAAAGCAAAAATACTGACGAAAAAACAAAGTTTAGAAAAAATGGACAATCAAACTGAAAAACGGGAAAATAAAGAACCAGCTGAATCTTCCAAAGTTTCGTTAGAAAAATTACTCAATCAACTTAAAAAATGCGAAGAGGCAGCAGGAAAGCAAGACGTTGTAAAAGAAGGAGAAACAAAGAACAAAAGGACCCAAGTAGATAAGAAAGAACAAAAGAGAAGTGAATGTGGTGAAAGAAGTGAATATACAGACGAGGAGGTATCTCTATATAATTAAATTAATTACATTTTTTTCATATACAGTAAGGTCTCTCTTTATATGGATTATTTTCATGCGATTTTAAAGTTGTGCGGTTTATCTTTGATCCAAAAATTTGTATTATTAAATATTATAATTAAATATTAACTTTTGGGGGAAAAATTAATGGGAAAATCGCAGTAGTTAGCTGTATACCATCGTTTAAAAAACTTATACAGAAGTAAAACACTTCACATTTGTATTTAGGTATAAAACATATAATTAAAACTTTTTTAAAAAGTGTTGTCAAAATTTATACAAGAGCATAACGTGACGTTTCGATCTAGATCAGATCATCCTCAGTGCCTTCTTTTGTAATTGAGCTAATACTAAAATTGTAGCTATGACATCAATATATAGTTTTAGATTGTTTCAAATTTAAATTCTAATGTGACATTGGATGAAAATGGTTCTTGTCAGTTAAAACGACACAGACGTTGTCTGTGTTTGTCTGTGTGTCTGTAAATGGAACAGTATTGGAAAAAAAATGCAAAAAGTTGTTATATCATTTTCTATTTGTTCGATGAATCCCACCATTGGTCTTCTTCTTGTTGTTTTTCCTTCTGGTACTTAAGAAGTATTACGGGCTTAGAATGCCTGTCTCGTTTATACTCTAACCAGTAGTTTTTTAGGGCCATGTCAACTGCATTAAAAATTAGTCGAACAGGGACTATTGTATTTTTGTAGAACTTCAGATCGACTTACGTCTATGAAACAATTTGGTTTTTATTCCAATGTTTTACATCTTCTCTACCAACCCCAATGATCACTGGCTTGTTATCTTACCATCTGGTTACTACAATTCCATCAGAAGAGATGTTTTTTTGAAAAACCTTTTACATCAGTTAGACGTGGTTTAGAAAACCTTTGGTCCTAGCAACAAGAATTTATTTTTGGTTGAGAATTTTGTTGATAGAAGATTCTGTAACAATTTTACATATTCTTTCAGAGTAATGAAATTATCATAGGTATCATCGTTTTCGGCATGTTCATCAGCATCCTCCTTTTTTCTCATTATCCTCCTTCTCATCCTCCCCTTCGTTTTAATTTTCTGATATATCAGCTATCATCTGTCCAATTCTCTGTCTTACTTGTATTTCTTCTTTGCAGTCACAGTCATCACTAACACATCCTTCTTTGTGAGACAGTTTTTCATCTATATATATATATATATATATATATATATATATATATATATATATATATGCTGTCACTATTTTTCCGGGTTTGACTCCGCGTTGTAAAATGCTGGTTTTCTTGAAAACCATTGTTTTGGCGACGTTTCGGCAAGGTCTCACTTGCCATTCTCAAGCCTGATGGATCTACTTCTCGTCGTTACTCGATTAGTACTGATTAGTCTGTTTTTCAAGAAAACCAGAAGTTTACAACGCGGAGTCAAACCCGGAAAAATAGTGACAGCACATATAGCTCCCGCGGAAACCTCAAAACAAACATATATATATATATATATATATATATATATATATATATATATATATATATATATATATACAATTAGAAATAAGTAACACTACTTTCAATACTGCTCTGAATTATATACTGCAATTGACTTTTATTTAAACTAATATTTAAAGAAACAAGTACACTTACCTCTTACCGACAATGCAATTGCCGCCATATTGTTTTTGATAATAATTTTATTTTAGAATAAAACGATCCATGCGCTATCTGGACAGAAGTTCATGCAAATTAATGGGTGCAATTGTACCAACATGACTGAAAGGGTTAAAAATGGCGCAAAAAATTTTGCGTCCAAAAATTACTGCTCTATCGTAGACAGTTAATCTCTGGAATGGCAAATTTGAAATATAAATTTCGAGAAGGGTTGTAAAAAAGAAGTACCCTTACGTGATAGTTTATCAGATAAAATAAAAATTGAAAAAGACAGTCAAGATTTCATTTCACGTACAAATCGTCTATGTATCTGTTTATACGTATTTCGCTTTAATAAAGCTCATCAGAACAGCTGCAATTTTTAGAAGGCTCAGATTAAGGCAGATATTTGAATTGTGTTTCGAAACTATTTTACGGATTTAATATCAGATGTCGCCATTGCGTCCGTTTCGAAGCCATTTTATTGTTGCTTCTTAAAGACAGGAAAGATTTATTTTTCACGTTGAGAACGCCTATGAATAGCTGTTCTTATGAGCTTTATTAAAGCGAAATACGTATAAACAGATACATAGACGATTTGTACGTGAAATGAAATCTTGACTGTCTTTTTCATTTTATTCGGATCTACTCTGTATGAGTACAAGAAACCAATTCGCTAACGATTTCTGCTTAGTTGAGGAGACATGTCGTGGAATGCAAATTTTAGATTCCCCATGTCTCTATTAACATCTTTATCAACGTCTGGCTATGCTTTGCAATTTTTAGAAGGCTCAGATTAAGGCAGATATCTGAATTTTGTTTCGAAACTATTTTACGGATTTAAAATAAAAATTCTTAAAAAATATGGCGGACATTTGAAAAAACTGTTGAAAAATTGACCTCTTTTTCAGTCACAAAAATTTTATTATTATTTTGTTTAGTCAAACTGTAGTAAACTATTATAAAGAAAACGAAATCAAACACAATGCATCAAGGTTTATTAAAATCGACCAACTAGTACTTTCGGAGATTAAAGAAACTAGAGATTAAAAACTATGTTTTTAAAACTAGCGGGCAGTTAATGGATGCATTTTGTTTGTTACCACAATATACCAAAAAAATAATAATTAAATATTTGTAACTGAAAAAAGCTGAAAAGTAGGTAAAGTTTGGAACATTTTTTTGAAATATCCGCTATTTTGTATTTTTTTAAGAATTTTTAATTTTTCTGGTTAATTATCACGTAAGAGCACTTCTTTTTTAAAACTCTTTCTTAATTTTTAATTTCAGGCTTGCCGTTCCAGAGATTAACTGTTCGCCATGGAGCACTAATTTTTGGACATAAAACATTTGACTCAAATCTTTAAAATACAGCAACAATAGATTAAAAAAGAAAAAAAATGCAATCTTCACGTTGTATAATAATATAAATAAAAGTTTGATTGTCAGTAGTAATATCCCTAGGACATTGATAACAGACGAGATAATTTCATGACAATCGAAAGCTCGTTCCTTGGTAACAGCACGAAGCCGAAGGCTGAGTGCTGTTACCAAGCAACGAGGTGAGAAATTTGTCATGAAATTATGAGGCATTCATCAATGTCAAAGGGATATTCGGCGGATAATTTTTCGAAAAAAAAATCATAACTCAACATAACGAAACATTTATTTATTAAAAGTACAGTTAGTGAAAGTACAATTATTAAAATTTAAGTTAACATTAGATTCGTTGCTGTTCTCTACTATAGAAGATCTATTACCACGCATAATATTTATAATCTTGTTGTGGTGTTCTTGATCGAGATTCAAATATGGTTTTATAGAATTCTGATTGCCATGACCAGCAATTTTTAGCAATTGTTGTTCTTCTACACCACTTTTTGCTAATTTGCTAACAGCAGTTGATCTATTCGAATGATTTGTTATCTTTTTCTCCTTTACATCCAAGCCAATTGCTTCAGCAGAAGATTTAGTCCATCCATTCATTGTATTTCTTCCAACAGGTACATTATCGTACCATTTGTCAGTTTCATTTTTCCAGTGTCGATTTGGTTTTAAGAACAGTCGTGGTGAGGTAATATTGTCGCCTCGTTTTGATATCAGTTTATGAAAAAGACGTACAGGGCATCTTTGTCTCTCACTATTGATAACCAGCCATTTACTACTTGCTCAGCTTTTAGAACCACCTTGGCACGTTTTACTGAATACCGGATTGTATTCAATGCGATTTGTTGGAGTGTCATCGATATTTTTCTCGATTTGAAAAAAATCCACCAGACAAGCAACTGCCTCTCCTCACCACGCTAATTCTACAGCAGCAATATGGTAAAATTTACGCATAAGACCTTCAGGGGTATCTTCATCCCAAAGCAATATTATTTTGGATCTGCTTGTAGTTTCTTCCTGATTGCATCGCGGGCATCTCGTTCTGGTTTAAACACTATATTGTTAAACGGGTCAATCATAATATTATAGTCATTATAGTACTTTTCTTGCAATCGTTTGCACGAAACGTTTCACATTGTCTTCACCGTTGCCTCTTTGAATTCGTCCCCGTTTTTCTTTCTCATATTGACGGCCCAATCTTCTAGTATCAACGCCAATTCTTCTAAGCTTCTATTTTCATTCAACTCATATTCTCGTCCGCAGCAAAATTCCATGAATATTCCCCAAATATATTTGTGACTGTAGGTTGTATTTCTGGGAATTTTTTCTTTGATTAGCGCATTTATACTTTGAACATTCTCATTGCCGAAACGTGACATTTTGAAATTTATTTGGATGAAGTTGTCAAACTCGATCGTGTTGTCATAGGGATTGAAAATTGCACTGAATGCAATTATCAGTCTAATGTTAACATGATTGGGTGAAATTGTTCCACATGACACAAAATAACGAAATTTGAATGTTTGTTAGAACAGTCGAAAAATTATCATATATAAGAGATGAGATACAAAAAGATGTGTAATTTCTTAATATTATAGACGGCAATAGTACCTTAACTGCCATATAAAATGATGATAGGCATCATGAGAGCACTATTTTACAATTACATATTGCTGCTACATTGTTTTTATCTTTTTCTATTATAGTATATATTATAGTTATATAAAAATTACTCCTTTTAGAAATTTGACGTAAGAAGCTTCAATTACCACGACATTACCAATCATTTGTTTAAATCACAAAGCGATTTCAAAGACTCAGAATCTGTGGCAAGTATTCAAGAAATCACTAAGAAATTAACATCAACTGCGGTACGACCACTGCAACAAACTTGCATGAAACCGCTGGATGATCACCACGCTCTAGAATTACACAAATCAAAGAGTTATATCGTTAATCTTATTGACAGAGCTTTGAGCAAAGAACTAGGAACTGTTCCTTGTGATCGACATAGAAATAATGTAAGTATGATTATTCTTATTTTTTTTTTCAGTATTTATCATCATTAAAATGTTAGTGATCAAATTGGTCTAAGTAATTTTGCAGATGCAGTTGGAAATTACCGTGTCATCTAAGTACGTTACTTTACGTAAGTTATATATTAGGTCGAGAACATTTTACTATTTTTGTTGAGAATATGCCACAATTTTAAGTTAACTCGCATTAACCTTTTCTTGTTGTTTGAAACGTTCTAGACGTTTGGCATTCCTTTCCTCAGGTAGCTTAGCTTTCTTCGTGCATGTGTTGGTTGTTGCTCTGGAAACCTCAAAATGGTATTGCCACAATTTGGTCACATTGCTCCTGTAGTGATTCTTTCCCAAGGATCATATATATACATATATAATACAATTCTTTGGTAGGTAACTTTCGGGAAAGCGTTAAATCAAGGATCGGCTAGAGATGGCATCAGCCAGTTTGGTGTAGAACTTTATTCTAAATGTGAAATTTTCGGTGATAGATTGGCACCTTCATCAGCACCTAAATGGAAAACTTATTTAGTACAAATGGTGGAAGTTAACATTTAAAAACCTACATTGAAAATGTTCAGTTGGTTCTAGTCGTGAAGAACACTGTCATAAATATGTTAAAAATATTAAAACATACATTTAAAATTTTCAATAAAAACATTACAACACAAAAGGGTATTTTTACCAATACGACACAAAAACATCTTAAACCCAACAAAAACCGCATCTTCATGTTTAAGGTAGAAAAGAAGAATTTTACTTCTTTTTTTATTACAATGTTTTTGATTTCTGTCAATATCTAAATGTCATATGTAACAAGGTTATATTTACATCTACACCTCATCCAATAACATGGAAATTGGAAAAAATCTTTTAAAGAATCAAAATAGCATGGAAATGAAGTCTGCTCTCAAGTGCAAGCAGGTCATCTATATATGTTATGATAAGTTACCTCCATTGTTTAACCTGTTACATCTAGTCAAGTCCTGTTGAAGCAAAGAAGAATAAATACCACTTAAGTTTTCAACATCTTTCTTACAATTCATAAAAGAGCTGCAGTTATGGATGTAGCACATTTATATTAAAATTTCTCTTAAATTGGTTGTCAACCCTTTTTAGTACTTCCATATTTTCATAGTTAGCAATGTAGTAGTAGGCTTCCTCACAACATCACTCTTGTGCCAAGCTATTCTTTTTGAGAGTTTCTGGCTGGTTTGACCGACATACACTTCTGAACAGGAATCACATGATATAGAATACACTACATTGAAGTTATCCAGTTTTTTAACTCTTTCTGTCAGGTGAGTAAAGTATGTCCCTAATCTTTTGTACGCTTAATTTGCTATCACTATGTTGAACTGTCTGAACTCTCAAAAAGAACAGCTTTGCACAAGAGTGATGTTGTGAGGAAGCCTACTAGTACAGCTTTTAGCCAACATATTAAGAATACTGGACACATTGCTAACTATGAAAATGTGGAAGTACTAAAAAGGGTTGACAACCAATTTAAGAGAAATTTCATAGAAATGTGCTACATCCATAACTGCAGCTCTTCTATGAACTGTTAGAAAGATGTTGAAAACTTACGTTGTATTTATTTTATTCTTTTTTGCTTCAGCAGGACTTATACTATCTCAAACCAAACCAAACCAAATCAAACCAAATTGGCTTATACCATCTCTAGCCGATCGTTGATTTGACGCTTTCCCGAAAGTTACCTACCAAAGAATTGTATTCTTAGCGTCGTTATATACACTATATTTACATATATATATATATATATATATATATAGATCTAGCGGTTAATGTGGGCCCCGTACTAAAACGGTATTATACTAACTCCAGGAGAATATACACCGTGTATATTATTATCTGGGTAGCGCTTTATGTAGACTCCGACCAACACGTAGGATTAAATGAACTCCGTAATAGGGTAAAACACTTTTGGGATCCGTATGTATTCTTCCCCGTACACAACTAAACTCCTCCGATGTTGCCAATAATTTGATTAGTCGTAAATTTTTAAATTTTATAGCAGGTACGTTTTGGAACTTGAAATTTATTTAAATATCAATCAATTTATTCATTCTGAAATTCCACAAATACTTGGTTAATGTAGTTAAATATTTTATGGTGGTAATTTATATTACTTGCTTTAATTATTTTTAAACTTAAGTTAGTGTCTGTTATAAGCTTGGAAAAGGCAATTTTTATGTATTAGTATTTTTTTAATGCATTGACACTGAAAAATTTATTATATAAATGTACGTTCCGATGTTTCGATTGCTACGTTTTATGATGTACAATATTTGTTTCATAAAGTAGTAAAATTTAAATTATAATAATTTGTAAATCAATCTTAAAATTACAATTTTCTACTGTCTAATTTCAATATTTCAATTTTTAAATGTAGGGAATTCAATATCTTACTATAATACTTTAGTATGTAACTTGTAACAGATACTAAAATAATAAGTAGGCATAACACCTAATTTCGCTTTAACTATAAATGTATCGTATAACGTAACGTAGCAATCAGTAGTGAATCATTACTCAGATAAAATATTTCGGTGACTTTATGGTAATTTGATTATAGCCAACATATCTATTACAATTATTACATATAATATGATCGGTTGTTTTAAAAAATACTTTTTAGCTTGTAAATTTTGTATCTTTCGTGATCAGGCATACGAGTATTTTATTTTTAATTTAGAAGTAAATGTATATATAATATTCTTTTTTCTGTCACTTATTTTAAATATGGTTCACTTATATTCTTCTTGCTTATTTATTTTTATTCGTAATACTTATAACGTACGTAATAACGTACCCGTTGTTGCAAAAAGCAACAACGGGTACGAAAGAAATCAGGTATCAGGGGTGGTATTTGTCAATCTAAATGCCGCCTACGACACATTAAATTAGAGGACATTTCTTCAAAAACTGTATGAAAAACTGTAAACATCGTTTTATCCGCGTATATCTACAGAACAGAAGATTTTTCGTATCATTCAATGGTAATATGGAGAACGCAGACAAACGGTCTCGCTTGGCGTAGCGTAATGGCACCTACACTGTATTACATTTACACAAATGATCAACAGATACCAGTAGATACTAGGATTTTCATGTAGACCATACATTGCACAACCAAAAACTTTTGTTGCTGGAGTGGAGAAAAATCTAATAGATGCCTTAAATATAATAAAAATGAACTACGATTTAATTTTAAGCCAAACCCCGAAAATCTTAGGAACGCTCCTTCAATTTTCCCAACACAGGCGCTTTCACAAAACTGAACATCCAATAGTGTGATGAAATCCTTGAACTCTGAATTTCCTATAAATACCTTGTAGATAGTTTATATCGCACGTTGTCAATCACAGAATCTTGTTTAAAACTAAAAGGCAAACTAAGGACCAGAAATAGTATGCTCCGCAAGCTTGTCAGCTAAAAATGGGGCGCACATCCTTTCACCCTTAAAACGTAAATGCTTGCACTTTTCTTCTTGCTTAACTGTCTTTTTCCTTTTATTCCGATATACTCTGTACGAGTACTAGAAATCAATTCGTTAAGGATTTTTGCTTAGTTGAGGAGATATGTTGTGGAATGCAATTTTTAGATTCCCCATGTCTCTAATAACAGTTTTATCAACGTCTGTTTTTCCTTGCAATTCTTAGAAGGCACAGATTAAAGCAAAATACTGAATTTGGTTTCAAAAATTAGTTTACGTTTTTTAACCAAGTTTGACATCTTGGCGTCTATGCATGTGTCCGATCTACCTTAAGCGATTTATTTTCCTAAACAATATATTTATAAGAGCTTTCTTTATTTAGTACGTGTTCTTATTCTATACGGATTTGTAGCAATATGATAATGAGGTTAAAAAAGTTTTCTTATTATTTTTCTTTCAAATATTCGGAGTTCTTCCTTATTTGTTTTAGTCATTGTCCATGATTCGCATTCATGTATTAAAATAGGTCTTAAGTGAATTATGCTCTGTATTGAATTGCTTTCTTCTGTTGATTCGCTTGTATTTGGTTTTTATTTTGTTGATTTTAAGTAAAACATTTTTCGTGCTCTCTTCTTGTTGAAGATGTCGTATGCGGAGAGAGTTTCTTATAAGATCAATATCATTAGCAGATGCTAGGACTGCTTTGTACCTTGAGCCATTAATGAATTGCATTTTAAATAGACGTTATTTCTATTTTGGTAAGCTCTTCATTAAATTTTTGAATATTTGAATCGAGAATCTGTATTTTATTCAACTGTTTTATAACACAGAGTTTCTTGGCGCCTATCTTCATCTCTGTTTTTTTTTTGTTTAGCGTATCATTATTTTTCTTCCTATGCCGTCCCCATTAACGGAGGTTGGCGACCACATTTCTAAAAGTATCTCTGTCTTTTGCAACGTGGAATAATTCGTCTACAGTCATCTTTGTCCAGTCACGAATATTTCGCAGCCATGACTTCCTCTTTCTACCTATTCCCTTTTTGCCATCGACTCTACCCTGCATGATGGTCTGCAGAAGACTTTATATTCCTTAGTATGTGTTCCAGATATGCAGTCCTGCGTACTTTTATTGTTCTCAACAATTTTTTGTCTCGACCCATCCTTCTCAGCACTTCCTCATTGGTGGCCCTGGCAGTCCATGGAATTCTCAACATTCTCCGGTATATCTAAAATTCAAAGGCTTGAAGCTTCCTAACTATTTGCGCTTTTACCGTCCATATTTCTACTCCGTACAATAGTTGAGACCAGACGTAACATTCAACAAACCTCAGTCTCAGCGCAGTATTAAGATTTTTGTCACAGAACAATTGCTTGAATTTTAGGAACGCTGCCCTTGCCATTTCTATTCGTACCCTGATTTCTTAGTCTGAATCTAATTCTTTGTTGATGTAAGCTCCCAGATATTTATATTTTTACTCCCGCATCATTATTAAAAGAATTTTGCTGAATGTCGATCTAGGGAATCCGGTGGTATGTACATGATGTTTCCATAACCAACGTTCGAAAATTTGTCTTACTGTAAAGTCATGAGGATTTTACTAGGAAATATAGTGCTGTTTAATAATAATAAAGTTTAAGCAACAATTCCTATATGCACTAACTTGGTACTGATATCTCTGCTCCCCGATACCAGGTAGCAGTTCCGAAAACATTATAACTGCTACACTCATGCTTTCAATTATCCAACGATTAGCCAGTCCAGGACTATACGCCTTATTATGGTACTGATATTGCTGCTGTCCCTCATAAGTAAATATAATATGCAAGAAAGGTTTTGGCAATTTAATAGGATTTTGTATGTTAGAATATTATTTCTCCGAGAAAGTGAAAAATATCTATTTGCTATCCGGATTTAATTCATAGATTAAATATTAGAATGCTACAAAATAATGCTATTAGCAGCAAAAAACGGTCTGATAGTAAGTAATGAGAAAACTAAATAAATTTCTTTAACATACAAGAGAGAGGACGTAGGGTAGGGCATAACGTAACAATAAACCCATTTAATTTTGAAAGATTGCAGCGTTTTAGGTATCGTAGATAACGCTGTCACATAAGAAATAAAATGGAATATTCAGGTAGCTAACTGATGTAAATATAACCCACATAACACTTTTAAATCCAGAAGTCTAATACAAATCCCTAAAATCAGGATATATAAAACAGTGATTAAACCAGTGCTATTGACTTAAATGTGACGAGAACGCTGACAAAACAATGTAAGTAAAACTTAGGTATTAATTAGATCAGGATTACTAGAAAAGCCATCAGAATTATTTTCCAACTTACAAAGGTCCGAATACTAACCAATACCGAACCGGAACTAATGCCAAGGTCTAACAGATATATAAAGATAGCAACGTCATACAAGAGACTAAATCTCAACGCCAAAGTTACGCTGGCTACATCCAAAGGCTTTCTAATAACTGCATTGCCAAGTTAAACTGGGAGAATGCCCCGAGAGAAAAAATGCCCTTAGGACGTCCACGAATCAACAGGGGAGGTAACATATGGTCAGATTTAGGAATAATGGAACTACCTACCGACCCATCATATTTATCAACACATGCCTGTACAACCAACTGCTATCCAACCTACAATCAATACTTATCTGTTGGGAACTATCAAATCCATTACATGTAGTCAAACGAAGTAGGCTTAAAAAAAGTTATCTTAGGAAAGGCACTAAAGAAATATTGATACATATTTTTAAAACGTTATTTACGTGGCTAAGTTTTCAATAGGAATGAGGAGACAAAAAGCAGAAAAGCCAATAGAACCTTGTTGCGTTCTGACTATACTATGACGATAACCTTTACAATATAAACAATACTTGAGGCAACTGTTTGTCTCAATTTTGTCATTCAGAATAATTATGTCTGTATTTTTTAATTTGCTAATTTCCATAGATTCTAATTTCCATAGAATCTAAATATATCTTAAGGCCTTTATTTTAAATATACTTTTTTAGTAATGAAAATACGTAGATAGAACCTGGAATATACATTTAACCTTTAATCTCTGGGATAAATCCATCTCCTAAACAATGGCGCCGATATATTTAGTTAAAATTCTGTGCACTTATTTTAACCGTTTATGTCCTTATCATTCATATATGAGTTGTGACCGATATTACAAACTCATTTACTTTTCACAAAGAGACTTCATATTAACTATACTTATTACTATACAAATCTGATTCGAAATATCGTCGAAAAGTAATAGTGTGTAAAATTATTTTTAATGAAAAGTTAATTAGCCATTTCTTATGGGGTTCAAAAGAAAAGCCTTTACGAAAATTTGAGTACAAATAAGACCACCGTAATCAGTTGTACCCTGGGTAATGAATAATTAATTAATCGGCTGATCAGAATCATCCGGTCAATATGATTTTTGTCAAATCGGTCCTTTTTAGGATCAATTATTCTAATAATGTCTATAAATATTAAGGGCATATCTAAAGATAAAGACACTTTACTTTACTTAACCTTATCAGACATATGCGCTTAGCACAAATGTGACGCATTTCTAGTGCAGAAAATACATAGAAGGCAAAAAATAGTGTATTTGGAATTAAGCTGATCGCTGAAAATCACATAATAAATGTAAAAGTGCTATCTCTGCCGGCAAAGAAGCAAAGAAAAACTTAAAATGAGAGAGGACAAAACCAGTCAGCTGAAGGAACCTTTTAACGATGTTGAGCTTGGATCCACTATCTACGTATATAATGAAGAATAGTACGGCACTGACTGAAGATCTGAGCACAAAGCTTATTATAAAATTTGGACCAAAAATACAACAGTTACTGATATCCAAAGTCTTCAGACAAACCAAGCAAAGACAAAGTTGTTGCCTTGCTTAAACCTGGCAAAAACTCCAACGACCACAAAAGCTATCGGTCAATATATTTATTTTGTCAGCTTTACAAAATACTTCTCAAGAGGTAAAACAGAAGAAAAACTCAAATTAAAAGACAAAAGTTGCTATAGACAGGAAAGATCATGTACGTCACCAATACTAAATCTTGCCCAACACAGCAAAGATGGGTACAAAAGATATTAGGTATGAGGAGTGGTATTTGTCAATCTAAGCAGCAATTTGCAGTTTTCATTCAACATCTAAGTTACGTTATGCCCTACTCTACGTCCTCTCTCTTGTATGTTAAAGAAATTTATTTAGTCATCTGGGAAAAATTTCTCAAACGATATTAATATTAAAAGGGACTTTAAAGAGCCAAAGCACGCTAAACCGTAAGGTGACTAAACCACACAAAATGGTTATTTGAGAAAAATTATAGCTCGTTCCAGAAAGAATTGTAAATATAACATTAATGTAATTTAAGAAGAAACGCTGAAGAAAAAAAACAGTAGCGGTTAGCCTAAATAAAGAAAGACAAAAAGATGTAATTTAATGTTTTGAAAAAATCTGATTCGAAGACTATCTGAAAAACATTTCATAGTATAGACATCGAGCGCGGCGATGCCTTTGCCGTCTGGCGGCCTATATCGGAAACTTTTACTACCATTTGACTATTTGTGTACGATTTTGTGTATGGTTAAGTGGCACACCACAAAAAGTGTTTTTATTTTCTCTTTTGTTCAACAATTAAAATGTATTACTATACTTCTAGATGTTCCAATACAATAAAGGATAATAAACATAAAGCACAGGGTACAAAATTTTATTATTTTCTATGTGCTAGTTATTATAAACACATAAGCTATACTACAATCAAAAACTATGAACACTATGAAAAAATACGGTAGACTATAACTACATTTGTGCTTTAGCACTATAGTAAGAACAAGATAAAAATCTAAATTCCTACATAATTATATTAACGAGAAGTTAAAAAAACTTTTGTTCGTTATCAGTAATAGAAAGCGCATTTCAGAATATATTATGAAAAATGTTGTTGATATTACAATATCAGATGATAGGAATACAAAAATAAAAAACAACTTACCTTTTCAAAACAACAATGAATTACTTCATTTTATCACGAAAAATTTAAAAATTGCAATGTAATTGAACCCATTTTGTGAGCTATAGTTACATTGATACTTATGTGGCAATTAGCTGTAAAGTCATTAGTCTTTTCCGTCGTATCATATTTTCCTAATATTTTTTGTAGGCAAGCGGTTTAGTTTGTGTAATATAATATCCCCAATTCGTCTCATAATATTTAGTTTTCAAAACAGCTGTTAATAATTCGTTCACATTTTTTAGAGCTCTTTGCAGTACATTTGAAAATAAGTCGACAGTAAGATACTTTACTTGTAGATTACTCCTTGTTAAATTAGTTTATTAGGTAAGCCTAGTTCTGCCATGGTATTTCATAGTTTTATTCTTATGATTATATCAGTGTTTGTTTAAAATCTATAAATAACTAGTTTAATGTTTTTTTTTGTATTCCCAACATTTCTCATTAACTGCCTAATAGTGAATAATTGATCAACGATTTATTAGTCTTTCTAATTCCACACTAATAGTCTCCTATTTGATAGTTCACCTATTCACTCAATCGTTCCAGGTGTATTAGAAAAAATACTGTATATCCTAATAATTAATAGATATATAGCTTATATATAGCTTATATCGCTATAGTTTGTGCAGTACATTTTATTATCCCTTTTGTGTATGGTATGCTTTTCAGCAAGTTGGTACTTGCTCTTACTTCTAAATTGACAGATGAGCTGTTTAACTGCCTGTACTGAACTTTCTTCTTCATTTTGCAAATATATATAAAAATTAATAAAACTCTGACATACCGTTAATTAAAATATTGGATACCCTATACTATTCAATCAACGGAAATACTAAGATCACAAGAATCTATCTCTATCTAATTAGCCTTTTTCGGTCCATCTTTGGACATAGGCCTTCCCAATCCTTTTCCATTCTTCTCTGTCTGTCGGTATAGTCATCTACCTAGAGCCCACGTGTTTCTTGATATCATCTGCCTATCTCATTTGGGGCCTTCCTCTGCTTCGTTTATATTCCCACGGTCTCCAACTTATAAGAATTTTGTTTCATCGGTCTTCTTTTTGTCTTATATTGTGACCGGCAAATCTCCATTTCAATTTTGCAACTTCTTATCTAACATCCCTCACTTTTGTTTTCTCTCTTATCCACTCGTTTCCCTTTTTATCCATTAGTCTTATGTGCAACATTTGTCTTTCCATTGCTATTTGGGTTTTTATGGTTATGTCCATGTTTACTTTTGTAAATGTCCACGTTTGGGAACCATAAGTTAGAACAGGGAGTACGCATTGATTGTATACTTTGGTCTTAAGATGCTGTGGATATCTTTTGTTTTTAAGAATGTAGCTTAGTTTGCCAAATGCCGCCCATGCCAGTCTAACTCGTCTTTTTATCTCTGCTGTTTGGTTTTCTTTGTTACGTTTTATAGTTTGACCCAGATATATATAATCCTGAACTTGTTCTACTTCATCTTGTCCGATCCTCATTGTGATGTTTTCATCTGTATTTGTTATAATTTTGGTCTTGCTGTAATTCATATTAAGGCCTATCTTTCCAGCTTCTACGTCCAGTTCTTTCATCATTTCAAATAATTATTCTCATTTATCTGTTATCAATGCGATGTCATCAGCGTATATTAGATGGTTCAAGCGTTGTCCATAAATTTTTATACCTTTTTCTTCCCATTCTGATCTTTTAAAAATATCTTCCAGAGCCTGATTGAAAAGTTTCGGTGATATTGTGTCACCCTGTCTCACGCCTCTATTTATTTGTATTGATTTTGTTTATTCATATACTTTAATTGTTGTTTTGGCTTCCTTATATATATTGGCTATTAGTTCCGTATATCTGTGGTCAATTCATTTTCTTATTCATTTTTCATTATTCATTTGCTCGTTCTATAAGTATTTTCATACTTAGTAAATGGTCACTTGTGCTGAATCCCTTTCTAAAACCAGCTTGTTCTTTTGACTGGTATCCATCGAATTTTGTCAATCTATTGGTGAAAATTTTTGTTAGGAGTTTATACATTACATTGAGGAGTGTTATAGGACGGTAGTTTTTTATATCTGCTTTATCCCCTTTCTTGTGTAGGATAATGGTTACGGATTCCTTCCAGTTGTTTGGGATTCTTTTTTCTTTTAATATCTTGTTAAAAACGGAATGTAGATTGTTAATTACCACTTTTCCACCATATTTCAGCATATCTGCAGTTATTCCATCTTTTACTGGCGATTTGTTGTTTTTCATTTCTTTCAATGCCTTCTTTATTTCTGATTTGCTTATTTCTGGCTGTAGCTCTGAGTTGACATTTTTTACTTTAGCCTTAAGTTGGTTTTTAATTGTTTCTGGTGGTTCCTTTTTTGTTTTATATAGTTCTGAGTAGAAATGGTGGATAATATTTATAATGTCATCTTTAACGTTTGTTTCTAGTCCGTTTTCATCTTTTTTTTTTGTTTATTTCACACTTACCTAATTTCGGTCTTAAGCATTTCATATTTTTGTTGTTTTGTATTACTTTTTCTCTTTTTATTTCTTGTTCTTTTCTCTTATTTTTTCTTATTATTCTGCTTATTGTTTTATTGATTTCTACATATTCTATAGCTTCCGTCTTTTATCCATAAGCTTCTTTGTTTCTGTTGATATATAATTGTTCTTTTTTAGATCCTTTTTTGCTATTTCTTTTCCTGATGTAATCATCGTTGCTGTAAGTATGTTGTCTATTTCATCTATATCTTTGTCATCACTGTCTAATTTTTAAGTAAGTTGTTCTTTTAATAGGTCTTTGTATATCTCTTTATATTGCCCTAGTTTGTTTCTATCTACTAGATCCTAGTTTTTAATTATTTTTCTTTTCATTTCATAGTTATCGTCAACACTAATTTTTGCTCTGACCATCCAGTGATCGCTACCTGTTGTGAATCTGTTAAGAACTGTTACATCTTTAATGATATATCGTTCCGTGGACAGTATGTAGTCGATCTCATTTTTTGTGGATCCATTAGGGCTGACCCATGTCCACTTTCGTTGGGGCTTCTTTTTGTAAAAGGAGTTCATTGCGTATAGATGCTTTTCTTCTAGGTAGTTCATCAAAGTAGCACCTCTATCATTTCTCTGACCATAGCCGAAATCTCCTATTTTAGTTTCTTCATTGTTTAGTTTTCTACCCAGTTTGGCATTGAAATCTCCAATTACTAGTATAAGACGATTTTTATGTTCTTCCATAGTCTTTGATATATCTTCATAAAATAGTTCGATATCTTCCGTCATCATAAGCTGTCGTGGGGGCATATACCTAGATAATTATTACCTAGATAATTATTAGATAAGATAACCTAGATAGATAATTTTAATTAATGTTCTTCTTATTTTAAGTATGACATAGGCTGTATTCGGGTTTCTTCTTTTCGTCGAGTTTCTGATAGGCCTATGATATCTCATTTTATGGTTGTTAATTCTTCTTTCAGTTCATGTACTTATTCATCCGTAGACATCGATCTAATATTGTATGTCCCTATTGACAGGTTGACGGATTTTTTTGATTTATGTTGTGTTCGTCTTGTTGGGTTTTTGTTTATATCTATCAAAAGCGAATGATTGCGTCTCCCAGATACAGCGAGGCAGACCTTTGAGGTGTGGGATAATATTATGGGTTATTTCTGGTTTCGTCATAATTTACACTGAAATTACTAACAAGAGAGTGCTCTTACTTCCACATGTTCAAATTGATATATAGTACCAACAGATGCTAGTTATATACCATCAGTACTAATAAAATGGAAACTATCAAATTAATGTCAATTTCATTGAATAATCAAAACAATCGAAAATATAAAATATACCAAAACAACACAATAAAAGTAAAAGTAGAAGAAGAACTAACCGACCCTATTGAAGCTGGTAATGGGATAAGACAGGGAGATTTCCTGAGTCCTCTATTGTTCAACCGGATTATGGATGAAATAATAAAAAGTAAGAAATAAAAGAGGATACCAAATGGGAGAAAAACAAATTAAAATAATCTGCTATGCAGACGACGCAGTACTATTCTTTCAAAGTAAAGATGATTTACAACGTATGCTACACCAATTTCATATAACCGCCAGAAAATTTAACATGTTAATTTCCTCAAAAGAGACAAAATGCATGGCTACAACAGCAAGTTTACTAATATGTTAATTGGAGCTGGAAGGTCAGATAATAGAACAAGTGATGAAGTTTAAATATCTAGGTATCACATTATCTAGCTACGGAAAGCTCGAAACTTAAGTGGAAGATCCACTGAATAGAGCAAACAGAGCCGCAGGCTGCCTAAATGAAACAATATGAAGAAATAAAAATATCGGGAAAGAAACCAAAGGCAGAATTTACAAAATTTACAATAATGACATACGCAGCAGAAACAAGACCTGACATAAACAGGACAAAAAGGATGTTAGAAACAACAGAGATATAAACACTTAGAAAAATTGATGGTAAGACACTATGGGACAGAGCTAGAAGTACAGATATACGATGTAGATGCAAGGTGAAGAACATCAAGAACTGGTTAAGAAATAGAAGAGTAGAATGGAACGATCATATAAGCCAAATGACAACAAATAGAGTAGTAGACACGGCAAGAGACGGTTACCCAATAGGAAGACGATCAGTAGGAAGACCACGAAAACCATGGAACGGCAACTTACTGGAGGCACATTGAAAAACAGACAGAGTCATGGCTATATAAAAAGAAGAAGAAGAAGAAGAAGTAGAAAAAGATACACAGGATAAACATTAAAATAGCTGCAAGAAAGAGAAAATGAATCAGTCATATTAATGTAGAATAGCAGAGGACAGAATGTTTAGAGAAAATAATGAATCAGTCATATTAATTTAGAATAGCAGAGGACAAAGTATTTGTCATAGCCTTGGACAAGTGTCCAATTGAAAAAAGACCACAGGTCGTTCAAAAAAGACGGAACTCTAGAAAGAAAATAGAATAGATTTAAAAAAAAAAGCATAAACGTGTCTTTTCCTACTCTTTTAATATTGAAAATACGCAAATAGAACCTTGAATTAAAATGTAACCTTTGATATCTGTGATAAACCCATCACCTGAACAATGGCGCCGATGTATGAAGTTGAAATTTTTTACACCTATTTTAACTGTTTTTATTTTTTTATTATCTATATATGAGTTGCGAACGATATCACAAACTTATTTATTTTCCACAAACAGGCTCTTTAATACCTTAAATTATTACTATACAAATCTGATTCGAAATATTGTCAAAAAGTAATACACGGCATGTAAAATTTAAATTTTCAATAAAAAGTAAAATATTAGGCATTACTTATGGGGTTCAAAGAACGAGCCTTTACGAAAATTTAAGTACTAAGAAAACCACCACAATCGGGTATACCCAGGGTAATGATTAAATAATTAATCGGCTAATTCTTCAGTCACCCCTTTAATATGATTTTGTCAAATTGGTCCTTTTTAGGACCAACTATTCTAATAACATAATGTTTATAACTGTTAAGGGTATATCTAGAGATCAAGAAATTTTACTTTACTTAAACTTATCAGACATATGCGCTAAACACGAATCTGACTTATTTCTAGTGCAGGAAACACATATAGGGCCTAACGTAGGGTATTTGGAATAAAGCTTATCGCTGAAAACCACATTATAGATATAGACATGCTATCTCTGTCGGAAAAAAAGCAAAGAATAACTCAAAGTAAGAAAGGACAAAACCAGTCAGCTTTCAGAGAAACTTTCAACGATGTTGAGCTTGGATCCACCTTCTACATATTTAATGAAAAATAATACAACTACCGACATTGAGGATCTGAGCACAAAGCTTATTACGAAATCTGGACCAAAAACACCACAATGGCTTATCCGGATGATGAACAACTGTATTCAAATTATGGAAACACCCAAAATCTAGAGACAAGCCAAAGTTGTTACCTTGCTTAAACCTGGCAAAAACTCCAACGACCACAAAAACTATCGGCCAATATCTTTATTTTGTCAGCTATTTAAAATACTTTTGCACAAGATCGTTAATATGATTTCACCGATATTTGAAAAAAAGCTCAAATTAAAAGACAAAAGTGGCTATAGATAGGGAAGATCAGGTACATTACAAATGCTAAATCTTACCCAACACATCAAAGACGGGTACGAAAAATATCGGGTATCAGGGGTGGTATTTTTCAATCCAAATGCCGCTTACGACACCTTAAATTACAAAATATTTCTCGAAAAACTATACGATATCCCCTTAGATAAAAAACTCACTTATATTATTTGCGTATGCCTACACAAGAGAATATTTTTTGTATCACTCAATGTTAAGAATAGCAGATGAAGAACGGTCTCGCTTGGAGTAGCATAAAGGCACCTACACTGTATAACATTTACACAAACAAACGATCCATACCGGTAGATACTAGGACTTCTATTATATAGACGAGACACCTATTATTGCACAATAAAAATAAACTATGAATCAATTTTCAGCCAAAACCCCTGAAAAACTCGTGGGTGCTCCTTCAATTTCCTCGACATAGACGTTTTCACAAAACTGAACATCCAATCTTGTCATAAAATCATTGAACTGTAGACTTCCTATAAATTCCTTGAAAATAGTTTGTATTACACCGGGTCAGTCACAGATTATTGTTTAAAACTAAAAGGTAAATTGAAGACCAGAAATAATATTCTTCGCAAGCTTGTCAGCTAAAAATGAGGCGCACGTCCTTCCGCCCTTAAAACATAGACGCTTGTACTATATGCTTCTGCTGCCGAATATACCTTGTTAGACAAATTAACCATTCTGTCTATTAATTTTAACACAAAAATATCTATTGTAGCACTTAACCATATTTATTTTGAGATAACCTTCTATCAAGATATCATATGTAGTACACAAATAAGACCAGAACTAAAATATTAAAAAAGCTTTATACAATATATCGCAGAAGATTGGATAAAATAAAAGTAGTTTTTATTATTCAGATGCTTACATAAAATGTACAAAGACATACTCACGTAAACAAAATATATTACGAAATTTCTTGAACTAATTGAACTAATAAAATTATATTAAATAAAAAAACAACATCTTTAAAAATACAGAAAAAATAAAATTTTCGATGCAAGCGAACATTCCATTCAATAATAAGCCCAAATCCTTTTGTATCTACATACCTGTTTTTTAAAGAACCAGTTACATTTTAGTACTTAGTTATACCAGGTAATATAATATCCTCTGTTACACAGTGTAATGCGTATGACATTCCACTGTCTACAAACAGTAGATAAAAATAAGGAGCCCATATAAACCGTTCAGGGTATATCTTGAAAACATACGGTATAATCGCACAGTTGCCAAACTCTCAGAGCTTACTTAAACCGATAAACGTATGGTTCAAATATACAATGAAGAAGATCTGAACGACCCCTATAATATATACACGTGAACTAAGCGATATACATTTATGATACAGGGGTATTTACGGGCTCCAAAAAATTTTTATAAATTATTAAACTCTACATGTTGATGAATCGACTGAACCAATATTACGGAATTGTCAAGTGAGCTCCGTATATCGGTATCCACTTGACCACGGAGCTCAATTGAACCTGAATTTTAACATGGGCGGAGTTCACTTAATGCCGTAGATATATATATATATATATATATATATATATATATATATATATATATATATATATATATATATATATATATATATATATATTATATATATATATATATATACGCAAATTAACTTTGGAAAAACACTAATACAACCAAGAACTTTAGAACTTTGTTTTATTCAATTTAATTACGAATTTATCCGTAAATCTATTTACACAACTGAAACCAAATCACTTCCGTGTACAACTCTCTTCCGAAAAACATTCAAACAGACGCTGGAAAAATCAGCTAAATTATTAATCAAAAATGTATTGACGGTTTAGAGCAAATGACGCACGGTTTAAACGGATTGCAACAAGTAAATTAAATTTACCGCGGCAGTTTTAGTCTTAAAAGCTATTTAAATGCGGAAAATAACATCAGTCGATGTCGAACGAAGTTTCTCAGCGTGTATCTTTTATCGGATATAAAACATAATTTGACTACTGAGTCAAAAAAAACCTTTTTAAAATCTAAACTCAGCTGTATAGACGGGTTTGATAGTTGAAATGTGTGGTATGCGTATGCGATAATACAAACAGGCTCTCATCTAGGTATTCATAAATTTTTGAAGCTTTACTTCTATACGCGCGCTCCACGTTGAAAATTTGTACGGGAGTGAATCGGTGAAATCATTACATATGTAAGATAATGAGTAAGAGAGGGACAGGAGATATATTTTCTCTCTCTTCCTCTCTCGAGAATAAAAATGTTCATGACCGAGGACTGTCAATTTTGAAATACGTTTGTGTCATGTCTAATTGGCAAATATTTTACGTGTTTGGTTCATACGCTGGTGTATATGAGTTCGAATCTCAATATGAATTTCTTTTTTTATTTTTGAAAATTTAAAAACTCCACGTTAATTTTATTAAATATACAAGGTGGTCCAGAATTATGTACATTAATTTCTAGAGCTCATAGTACGTCCAAAAATAAGAATACTTCTTTATGTACACTTTTTTATAAAACTGAATAATAAGGGAGATACAACTCTTTAAAGGGGTGAATTGAAATTCTTATTTTTTCAAATATCTTCCAAACGGTTTTGAATACGGAGTTCATATTTTGGGAGTGATTATAAGACATTAGGATAATTAATTTCATGTCACCACCTACCACATCCTATATTAATACAGGGTAGTTTTGGAGGGTAAGTGGGGGTTATTGCGTCACATGTTTTTTAATTTTTACATATTTTAAAAAAATATTTTAAAAATTGTTTCCTTAGACTTTTCTACGCAAAAAAGGTGCTCTTGTAATATTTCGATAGATATCACCGTTTTCGATTTATTTAAACTCGAAGGTATACATGTATTTTATTGTAATCGTTACATTTCTGATTATTCATCAAGTATGCTTTGGAATTGACACTTGTGTTAGCAATAATATTACAAATTAATGGAAAACTTAATTAATACTTAACATTTAATTAATGGCGAAAACAATATTTCACAACAACTGTTCAAAATGTCCTCCATTTTGTTGAATACATAATCTAATTCTTTTATTTAGCGAACGCATTAATCCATTTAATGTTACTGGATAGTTTTGTAAATCGGTACATACTTGTTCAATTTTGTCTCTTAACTCATTTACTGTATTAATTGGAGTGTTATACACTTTTGATTTCAAATAACTCCATACTGTAAAGTCCATTGGATTAAGATCACAACTACGAGCAGGCCAATGAATCGGTGCATCCGCACCCCGGCCTATCCACCTATCAGGGAAATGTTCATGTAACCACCTTCTACAAATTCTTGTGTAATGTGGTGTAGCACCATCATGCATAAAAAACATGTTTCTTCGTATTTGTAATGGAATATCTTCCAAAATATCATGTAAAATATTGTCTAGAAAATTGTAATACATGTTACCATTTAAATTTCCGGGAAATATGTGGTATCCTATAAAACTATTTCCTAAAGTAGCTGCCCAAACGTTTATCTTGAACGTGTGTTGGAAGTGAGTTTCCATTGTAGCCCTTGGATTTTCTTTAGCCCAGAAGTGCATATTTCAAGAATTGAACATACCGTGTCTTGTTAATGTGGCCTCGTCTGTAAACAGAATGTTGCTTAAAAAATTTGGTGCAGTTTGAACTTTATTTTGAAATACTTCACAAAAATCAACTCTAAGTGGCATATCGTCAGGTAACAATTCCTGCACCTGTCGATAGTGGTAAGGATGTAATTGCTCTTCATGCAGAACTCTTAAAACACTTTAATGGGAAATATTCGTTCTTAATCCTAACCTGCGTGTACTTATTGTGGGGTCATTTATTACAGCATCCAATATTTGCTGTTCAACGCGAACATTTCTTGCTTCTCTACAACGACCAGCATCTGTATTCCTTCTTTGAAGACAACTGGTTTCTCTCAGTCGTCGTTCAGTACTTACAAAAGTCCTGGCATTTTGAATATTTCTGTTCGGATACTTTTCTCTGTAGCGTCTTACAGCGGCAGCAGCATTTCCCGAACATTCCCCTAATACTAAAAGTATGTCTGTCATCTCAGAATTTGAATAGTGTGCTATATTGCGGGCAAACAAATTTAAAAATATAGCAAAAGAGACGTGTTAAACAAATTTCACTGTCGAGTACAATAAAAGTGTAGATAAAATAATTTAATTGTTATTAAACGTCACTGACAATTCATAGACTACTCGAGATTAAAGTGTTGTTGCTAACACAAGTGTCAATTCCAAAGCATACTTGATAAATATTAAGAAATGTAACGATTACAATAAAATACATGTATACCTTCGAGTTTAAATAAATCGAAAACGGTGATATCTATCGAAGTATTACAAGAGCACCTTTTTTGCGTAAAAAAGTCTAAGGAAACAATTTTTAAAATATTTTTTTTAAATATGTAAAAATTAAAAACCATGTGACGCAATAATCCCCACTTACCCTCCAAAACTACCCTGTATTAATATAGAATGTGGTAGGTGGTGACATGAAATTAATTATCCTAATGTCTTATAATCACTCCCAAAATATGAACTCCGTATTCAAAACCGTTTGGAAGATATTTGAAAAAATAAGAAGTTCAATTCACCCCTTTAAAGGGTTGTATCTCCCTTATTATTCAGTTTTATAAAAAAGTGTACATAAAGAAGTATTCTTATTTTTGGACGTAATATGAGCTCTAGAAATTAATGTACATAATTCTGGACCACCTTGTATGTAATATACGCAAAAATGCTAAATTTTAAAATAAAACGAAAATTTACAACATAATCCGAGTTGTTGTGACCGTGGTAACCCAGGTTCGAATTCTGGTCACGGCAATGGGCTAACATGTCACGGTGAGGCAATTTTTTGTTTTTTTTTTTTTTTGTTTAAAAAGTTAAGCTTATTTTTACCCACAAAAATTCAACTCTAATGTAACTTTTCAATGGACTATCAACGAAATGTTTTACTTGGGAATATAAGTTACAAGAACTATTCGTTGACGTATCCTCTATATATCCTATTTTATATCCAATACTATCATCACTTTTTATTTTACTTCAGTGCGAAACCATGAACCGCAAAAAAACCATTGAAACCAACAACCGACATCTAGAAAAGTCCGAAAGAGACATAGCTGTGGAAATAACTAGCGCGCTTGCAGACTCTTTGATATCAAACGCCACGTGTCACGACGTGGAGGAATCGGAGAGAAAAGCCTCAAAGGCAAAACTCTGCTACTGTAACTCAGGTAAGCGAATTAAAAAATATCTTAGTTGTTGTTTATTTAGAAAGTTTATTTTATTTAAAAATACAAGAATCCTGTACATCATATATTATAATAGGGATTTTAACTTGAGGCCATATTAAAAAGTATAATAGGACTGAAACATGAGTGAACTTTGACATTTTTACATTTTTCCAGTAAATCATAAGCAAATAAATAAGTTATTACTATTTTTATTGGGAATAAGCCACAATTTAAGTTTAAAATAAGTTTATTTTTGGCGTTTTAATTGAGAACGATTTCCGAAGAGGAAATTAAAACGCCAATAAACATATGTTAAAATAAAAATAATATAATAAAATGGTAATTGCTTTGAGATGCTACAAGAAAATAGCTTTGGAACAACATTAATAAACTATTCTTCTTCTTCCTATGCCGTCCCCATTAACAGAGGTTGGCGACCACATTTTTAAAAGCTTCTCTGTCTTTTGCAACGTGGAATAATTCGTCTACAGTCATGTTTGTCCAGTCTCGAATATTTCGCAGCCATGACTTCCTCTTTCTACCTATTCCCTTTTTGCCATCGACTCTACCCTGCATGATGACCTGCAGAAGACTATATTTATTATTTCTCAGTATGTGTCCAAGGTATGCAGTCTTGCGTACTTTTATCGTTCTCAACAATTTTTTGTCTCGACCCATCCTTCTCAGCACTTCCTCATTGGTGACCCTGGCAGTCCATGAAATTCTTAACATTCTCCGGTATATCCAAAGTTCAAAGGCTTCAATCTTTTTAACTATTTGCGCTTTTAGTGTCCATGTTTCTACCCCGTACAATAGTTGCGACCAGACGTAACATTCAACAAACCTCAGTCTCTGAGCAGTATTCAGATTTTTGTCACAGAACAATTGTTTGAATTTTAAGAACGCTGCCCTTGCCATTTCTATTCGTACCCGGATCTCTTGGTCTGGATCTAATTCTGTGTTGATGTAAGCTCCCAGATATTTATATTTTGTCACTCTCTCTATTTGCTGTCCACCAAGAGTTAGTTGTTCATTATTTATTGGACTCCTTGATACTATCATAAATTTGGTCTTATCTGTGTTGATGTCAAGTCCCATTTGAATGCATTCACTATTTATTGCATCTAGTAAAGTTTGTAGTTCTTCTATACTCTCAGCCATAATTACCGTGTCATCTGCAAATCTCATGGTGTTTATGATTTCTCCACCAATTCTTATTCCCGCTTTTCTTTCCCATAAGGCTTTTCTGAATATGACCTGTGAGTATACGTTGAACAGCGTCGGAGACAAGACGCATCCTTGCCTAACCCCTCTCGCAATCGATAATCGAATAAACTATTAATAAAGTATATTATATATTAATCAAATATATTTACACATTATAGTTTTGATCCAGTGTCCTTGGGTCACAGAATACACCACCCAACAAGAAGGGAAAGCTTTGTCAGTACCTTTGATGTCCGTATGACAGAAATTTCGGAGGCAGAATGACAGTTGTACTATTTTTTTTTAATTGCCGTATTGAAAGAATTAAGTAAGAGCCTAAGAAGGTATCCATTGAATTATGACAGGCAACGGTGCGGGAAATCTTTTTTGGGCATACCAGAAGATTAAGTATTAAAGCGATATATAAAGCGAACAAAGAACAACAAGGCAACAGGTTCTGACGAAATATCTGTAGACATAATACGGTTAATAGAAGAACAGCAAATTGGAATATTGGTCGACTTATTCAATACAATATACAGTACAGGAATAATTCCCAGAGATTGGCTGATGTCAACATTCATAACACTACCAAAAAAACCAAATGCAAAAGAATGCCAAGACCACCGGATAATAAGTTTAATGAGTCATATGCTCAAAATAATTTTAAAAATTATACACCGGAGAATACACAACAAACTTGAGCAGGACATAAGTGACACACAATTTGGATTTAGAAATGCACTGGGAACGAGGAAAGCTCTGTTCGCTGTGAATGTACTTGTACAAAGGTGCATGGATATTAATCAGCCAGTATATATGTGTTTCTTGGATTACAACAAAGTCTTCGATAAGGTCAGACCTAACCGTGTTATCGAATGACTTGAAACGAAAAACTTAGATATGAGAGACATCAGGATCATTAGCACTATCTATTACAATCAGATCGCTGTGGTAAAAGAGAACAACGTCTTTTCAAATGAAATACAGATTGAGAGGGGCGTCAGGCAGGGCTGTGTTCTGTCTCCTACTTTGTTCAATTTGGATTCAGAGGAAATAATCCAGGAAGCACTAGAACAACTAACTATGGGAATAAAAATAAATGGCCGACCAATCAATAATATACGGTTTGCCGACGACACTATTTTATTAGCGGAATCTCTTGAGGATTTACAACAAATTGTTGACATGGTGGTAGAAATCAGTGAAGAAAACGGACTATCCCTAAACACAAAAAAGGACACAATTTATGGTAATTACAAAAGCCCAACAGCACCAAGAAAACATATCAATACATGGAGAACAAATTAAAAAAAGTTGAAAAATATAAATATCTAGGTACAATACTTAACGAAAATACTGAGTACACAGAAGAGATTAAGGCAAGAATAGGACAGGCAAGAAATTGAAGACAAACAGGATAGGGGCTGAAGGGTACTCCGATGCAGGCCCTGTAAAGAGTCAGAGGCTATGGGCTTGCGTTAGAAGCCAGGAAGATGTGCAAAGCAAAAATGTGTTCCCTTCTTGTCTCTATCTAACGGTAAAATAAAACAAGCCACTTTCAACTTACTGTATAATTAACAAATCGTAATTTTACAACTACTACACAAAACATACAATAAGCTATTAATGGTTATTATTGTTTGCGAAGGGAGACGAGAAGAGATTTTACTAAGGGAATTTAAAGGCGGACAGCCTACTATTAATTGTTCCCAAAATGGTTAGTAAACATTGTTCGTAACCTTAGCGTACTTAGGCCCTAGCTAATGAATACGCGTTGTAGTCCAAACTGGAACTCTGGAATAGTCTGGATGAACGCTGGAATTCACTGAACGTTATGGCGGTACTGAGCGAGACGAAAAATTCGTATTTTCGAATCTCTACCTTCCGTCGCACACGAATATCACAATAATTGAGCTAACGCTTGCCGCGCTGACTGCCGACTGCCGAGGTACCACTGGCACCGAATGCACCAGCACTACCCTCTGGCTCGGTTGCCAGAACGCTATTCTTCGTTTGACCAACTTCTGTTTGTCTTTATCTATTGCCAACTCGTACCTTAGATTCTTTTGTCACGTCCGAAGTGGAGATTTGTTTTTACGTTTTCGCTGATTATGCCATCTATTCCATGTGTTAAACTGGATCACGCCATGTAAAACTTCTTAGTCAGTTCAATTCATATCACTTGTTTAACAATTCGTACCTTGTATTATTTTCCAGCGAAGGTCTATATTTTTAAACGTGATTTTTTTCTTTTAAACAACCGTGGCGACCTGATATTTGAGACTCGTGTAATACACTTAAACTAGGTCGAGTTTTCCTTCTTTGTTTAATGTAAACTGTATACATTAACTATGTTACTAACTAACTATGCATTATTTGTTCTTTAATCAATTTGGAATATATAATAATTACTTAAATAATTATTACTCTTTTCTAGGCTAACTACCCTTTATTTTTTTCTTCTTTATTTTCTTGCTATGTTTACATTACAAGGTTTAACTCCACTGTTGCTGACCTCTTTCGAGCAGCGGTATCGAAAGTGCGCATTGCCATGATGGTTGCCAATCTTCTTAGAGGAGGTAGTACAGGAAGAAGAAGAAGTGGTCCTAGGCTTCCCATCTGTTTATTTTCTTTTGCCAATTTGGCATTCAGTTTCCATTCTGACCTTTCACTTTTATAATAACCCCTAGGTATGTAAAATGGACCACTATTTCGAAATTATATTCCCTTGATTCATTAGATATCAAAGTAAATTCTTCCTCTTTATTTTGCTTTGTATTTCCGAGTATCCTCTACTTTGACTTTTCATGCTTTATTTCTGGATCAAAATGTTTTGCTTCCTTTTCTAATCTTTTCATAATATTTCGTAAGTCGTTTTCGTCAGAACAGTAAGATCGTCAGTGAAGACCAGTCATTGATGATTATTGTTGAAGATGAATCTGGTCATTCTTCTGTATCCGGTCATGTATTTTGCAAACTGCTGCTCTGAAAAGATTTGTGGTTGTTGTATTGAAACACGTACGTACATTTTTCAGGTCTGGTCGTTGTTTTCCTTCTACTTTTCCTTGTAGAACTAATTGCAGCAACCCATATCTTTCGCTGTTCCTCATGATGTGACCGAGGTATTCGTTATTGGCTATTTTAATTCTGGTTATCAACTCTTTTCCTTTTTGTATTTTTAATAAAACGTCCTGGTGAGTAACGTGGTCAGTATAGGATATCTTCAGCTTTCGACGTTAAACCTACATTTCGAAAGCCCCAATTTTCTTAAAAATAGCGTCTGTGAGAGTTCAAGACTCAACTTCGTACAACAGTATAGGAAAGATATAATATCGTAGTAACCTATTTTTTATGGGTACTGATAAATCATGGCATTTGAATAGCTTCAGACATTTTTTGAAATGCAGATCTTGTTTCTGTATTCTACATTTGATTTCTAGGGAATGGTCCCAATTTTCATTGATGTACTGCAAACTACTACTACTACTAGTGCTACTTGAAACTCTAGTGGTATTTAAATATTTTAAATATATGTAGTAGACTCAATCTTTACCCATTTTATTTACAAAAGAGAAATGAAACTATTGTGGCGAATTCACAATTTTATTTTAATTAAACTTTTTTTTAGAAGAGCCAATCTACATAAAGCAACTAAAGCAGCTACGGTGGGGTCATCTAAAGCATATTCAGCGAGAAGTGAAACGATTAGAAGACCTAGAAAGATTCCTAGATTCATGTTCTATAACTACAGTTCCAGAAATATAGTGTGTAAAAGGAAACAGTGTTTTTATTTTTATTTTTTATTATACAAAATATTTCGAAAAGCTTAAACTAAAATATTTACATTTATACATTTAGGTTTTTATACAAATAACTACAATTCGGTAGTATTTTACAGACATGATTTATTTCATAGTCGGCCACTATAGCCCAGTCAAATAAAATTTTAATACATGTACAGCTTTTTGTACTAGGTTTCAAAATGAGTGTTGTTCCAAATCACAGTTTAGATAAAAAATTACCAGCAAAACGTACTTTAAAACAAAATTTTAAAATATTTATTCCTCGTAAAGTTATTCATAAAAAACTTTATGTAAATAAATTAAACAATTTTGCAGTCGCCATTCTGGGGGGTGTATCGTTGAAATTGATATTTCTCATTACACATCTTGTAAATACGAGTCTAAATAAAAAAAAATTAGCCCTTATAGAGAACCTGAAGTATAAACATAACAAGGGGCAACTTTAAATGACAAAAGTAAACTTTTTATTAAACAAATAGAATAAACTAATATCAATATAAAAACAAGAGAAATCATACGATTTCCTACCTGGCGAAACTGAATTCAAATGTTTACCACTGTGCCATCTACAACTTGCAAAGCAAACAGCTAGATGAATTACTCTGCAAGAGAATCTAAAATATGCATACCACCTGCCGTTCATCATGGTCAAAATTCGTAGTGAATTCAGTTTCTGGTACTCCAAACAGAGTAAAAAAATAAAACATAATGACGGTATTAGATATTTTTGTTTCGATACAGGGCAGCGGGAAACCGCTTATACGTATTTCGACCTCTTTAGGTCTCATCAGAACGGTATATGCCACTGCTCTGAATCGAAACAAAATCTATCCCATCGTAGGCCAATAATTATCGAAATAACTACAGACGTAACAACGCCACCTAATAACAACAAGAGAAATCATACGATTTCCTACCTGGCGAAACTGAATTCAAATTTTTACCACTGTGCCTTCTACAACTTATTGTAGAAGTAGTAGAAGTACTGTAGAACAACTCTTGTTGTTATTAGATGACATTGTTACGTCTGTAAATAGTTATTTCGATAAATATTGGTCTACGACGGGATAGATTTTATTTCGATTCAGAGCAGTCGCATATACCGCTTTGATGAGACCGAAAGAGGTCGAAATACGTATAAGCTGCTTGCCGCTGCCCTGTATCGAAACAAAAATCTAATACCGTCATTATATTGTAATATCAATATTTTTTTTACCACTTTTTTTATCTTCAGACGCTTTGACATTTAAAGTCACCAGGGGGGTTTTAGGGTTTTCCAGTGGATAGTAGTAGTAAACATTTTTGCATTTTTTTATTTTCCCAAAATTGCCATTCTCGCCAAAATTCAGCTTGTTCGTATGAATTTCAGAGGTGAAATCTCTGACTTCCAGACTACTGGACTAAAAACCAAATTGTGAGATAACTTTTGAAATTATCTATCCATTTTTTATTATTCTAATGCCAATTGTAATTTCAACGATTTTTTTTTTATTATTTAAACAAATGTTATACAAAAAGTCTAACGAAAAACATTTCTTTTTAAACACTTTTAAGAAAAAAAAGTAAACATTTATAGGGGACTACTTTTGTGAATTATCTAAAGAAACATTTTTTGGTAATTTCGGCGGTTTATTCAATGTTTTAACAATAATATCGTAAATAACTTCATAAAAAAATCATTTCTTTTCACTTAAACTTTGATTTTGAAAAAGATCACAATTTGACTGGGCTATTAATGGGACCATGCTTTACCATAAAGAATTTTCGGAAGTAAAAAATCAATTTCATTCATTTATCTACCGTTTAAATATTTATGCACATGAACATGATTAAATGACATTAATCAAAATTCGTTTGTCGCTGTCACGGCTCCATTAATTTTTCTTTTGTCATGGCTCCAACAGTAAAAGTCTTGTTGTGAAATATTTATAAAAGATAATTTATAAAAATGATGGAGAAAGGAACTGAATAAAAATGGAAGGTTATTAGCAGAATTAATTATATTTCTTCTAGGAAGATATAGACTATGAGATACAAATTCCAGAACCAACAGAGCACAAAGTATAAAAGATAATAGAACCTCTAAAAAGCAACAAACACCCAGGAAAGAGCAGTTTTCTGGCCAATTTTTTAACAATTATCGATGATTGAAAACAATAAGTTCACTATCAAAAAACAAATATAAGATAGCTTTGTGATATTCAGTACGTGATACGAGTGGCATAATCATCATTCTGGCTTAATAATCCTATGTATGCTCTAGATCTCCTCAAATACTGTCTTCCAGTCTTACTTATACATCGCCTTCCTCTGCCAAACATGTACTCCCATGTTTCGCATATCTTCTGAGATATTATCAATGAATATATTTCTAGGTCTTCATCTTTTTTTCTCTGCCAAGTGGACTTATCAAAGAGTGCTTTTTATCAAGAATTTATTAATAATGTTATAATGGCTAAAATTGTAAGGTCAATAGGAACGGGAATACCAGACATAATATCAAAGGCAAAGCAGCTAGTCATTGAAGCAGCAAATAATATTCAATAATAGCCAATAAACGCGGTCATAATCCTAACATCAGAAAAAGATAAAAAGATAAAAGTCACAAAATTGTTGTTTTGCTAAATATCTAACAAAGCATATTATTTATTACCTATTTTAAAATTAAACTTTTATTTAATACATACTTAAAAAAAAACTTTACAACAATTCATATGTACAAAATTATACAACTTTACAAACTTCAGTTAATTCGTCTTCTTCGGAATCCTCTGTATATGGCTGTAAGTAGTAGAATCATCCGGAGCCTCCTCAGTAATATAATCTTCAACTATCCTCCCATTATCTCTATTTCGCCTATTTCTATTCTGCTCCTTCAGAGCTTCATCGCTAGAAAAAGGAATATATCTAGGATGTTCGTTTGGTTTCTGAGTGAAAATATCGCTGATAAACTTCGGCGTCAAGTTTGCGACGAACGGTAAGACGTTGTTTCTGGCGAATTGTTCCGCTTGATGGAGCATCTTTCCTATATTTTCTGGAATTACCTGTACTGTGTTTATCAGCGAATTTAATGGATCTTTTGGAGCACTCCTTTCTGCCTGTAATTATGTTTTATATGAAAATATAATATAAAAAAAGGAAAGATGTTTCGTTTGGGTAAGTTATCTGAAAATGAGTTAATAATTACATAAATGAAATCCGTTGATAGTTGAAGACATAAAATTTAGCAATAAAATTTAACCATTTGACTGAAACTGGGCCAGTACTATGTATATTTATAAAATGAATGGGTAACAAACGGATTTTTAATAACAACTTTGATAAAATGTTGAAGCCTCAAAGAATCAATAGCGATCTGCAAAATACCTCTATAGTCACTGTTTAGACAAGTACCATCCAATGGCGCTACAGCCCAAATCGGGCCTTGGCCTCCTTCAACAGGCTTCTCCAACCATCTCTATTTACCGCTGTTCTTTTCCATGAACGCGTTCCCAGGCAGTTCCTGGCATCCTCATCGACTTCATCTTCCCATCTCTTTTTAGGTCTTCCAACAGGTCTTTTTCCCTGCATTCTTGAATTTAATAATTTTCTGTTTAGACAAGTACAGTTGTTTAAATAATCGCCCTCCTGGATAAACAAATTGAATAATACGAACTACTTGATCGATCTAGCTGAAATTTAGCACAATTCAATAACTCATTCACTGCCATAATTTCAGGTAGGTATATTAACTATCATTACTTAAAAAAACAAAGTTATTAACATTTATAACTTATTTTAATATGGTTCAAATAACCATTAATAATTAATGGTGATTTAAACAAATTTTGTCTAAAATATATAAGAAACGTTTTATAGGCAAAAACTTTTTTTTCACTTTTTATGATTAAAAAGTTTAAAAATTAAGAATTAAAACAAAGCAAAAAACTTTGTTAAAAAACAAAGCAAAATCAGCTGTACGTCTTCCCTGATTTGTCATCATGTCATCAGCTATCCTTCATACAGCTTTCAGAACCTTCAAAAATCTGTACGTGAAATCGATGATTTTTTCACATATTGACTGGAGTAATTCGTCATAGAAAGCAAGAGGATTACGTCCAATGCTGGATTTTGCAGACATCAAAAGAGAACAGATCGCTTAACTCTATATCTTTTAACGGATCAGAAATTTTATACAGTATGTTTCAGGAATCAACGGATTTTAAGTTTTAATATTTGTGCACACAAAATTAGAATAAATGTTATTAACTACGGAAACGGGTTAAAAAGAAAAATAAATTAGCTACAAAATTATATTTCAAAAGTGTTAAGCTATAGTCTTTGCTGTCTTAATCTTTTATTGTCGAAATATAACGTAAATCCTGAGCAATTAACTGAGTTCTTTTTAGTTTTTTACTCATTGCTATATCAATGATATCAACGGTTATTGTTTTGTAAAGTTTTTGTATCTTATATCTTTTTTGAAGTCCAACACACTTGGATAGCAAAATATCAAATGCAATTTTAAACGTATGACTTGACCCGACATTAAAGATGTAACACCAGGAATACGAGCGAATAGTAGTAACAATTTACGAATAATTGATAACCTTTTCTCGCTTTCTTCCTTCCTCTGAATTAATTACTATTTAAATGGGAATAAGCCACAACTAAAGGTTAAAGTACGTTTATTATACTGAATTGTATAAATTAGGTGACCAGCATTTAGCTTTACAAGTCCATGTACGTGTAAGCAGGCTAGAGGATTAAGAGAAAATTCCTAGGGATTCAAAAATGCTAATAATTGACCAAATATTCACAAAAAGCAACCGAAATGTGAAAATTACTGCGTTTTGTTCCCAGATTACAGCTATTACACACTATCCATGTTAACTGAATCATATTTTGTGTAATTTGTATTGAGTAAAAAATACTTTAAGTAATGAAGTCGGGTGACATCTTCACGAAGACTTGGTTATTTATTCAATACTAATGATTGTGCCCAAGTACTGATTCTATGAACATGAAAATTATTTTTCTTTTAATAAAAAATTCATGTGTCCAACAGTATTCTAAACCGTGACTTTCGGTAATATTTAGAATATAATACTATTTAATTAGATTAAAATATGTTTAAAAATATTAAAAATGTAGTGCATACTTGATTATTTTTCTTAGTTTTTCGTACATAGCTTAACACTTTTTTATTTAAAACACCAGACAAACTACTTGTTACCGTCTTGCTAATTTAACCTGAGTTAGTTCTACTTAATTTTTTTGGTTAGTGCAATACAATATTCTTGATTAAAAACGGCTTCTTTCATATCTTTCTTTATAATACCTAAACTAATAATTTTTTTACAAATATTACGCAAGAAGCAATTGTGAACAATAGATACTAAGGCGGTCCAATAAGTATTTAGCCTACGAAATAAAAACGAAAATTTTGGAAACATACATTTACGTTTTCTTGAGGTCTCCAAAGTAGGCTTTCGTGGCGGCGATGACCTCCTGTTTCGACTTAAATTTCAGCCCAGCGAGTGCCTTTTTCAAGTTTGAAAACAAAAGGAAGTCACATGGGGTCAAATCTAAAGAGTATGGTGGATGGGGTAACAGTTGGTAGCCCAATTAGACCAATTTCGCTATGGCGACGGCAAAGGTATAAGCGGGCCCATTGACATGGTGGAAGAGCAGTTTTTTCTTCGATAAATAGGGTCATTTTTTCTAAAATTCGGGGTCGAATTTGCCCAATAATTCGGGATAACAGAGCCCTGTGACCGTTTTGCCATTCTCAGGTAATCGGCGTAGATCACCCCTTGTGAAACCCTGAAAATGGTGGCTATTTTCTTTCCGGCCGATAGGACGGCCTTCGCCTGTTTTAACTGTTTCTTGATCTCTAGTATGTACCAATTGATTCTTGTCTCGTCAACGGTTACAAAACGTCGTAGAAACTCCTTCAGATTATGATTAAATAGCGTTAAACACTACTCTAAAGTGATCTCACGGTTAAGCTCTTTGTCTGGAGTGAGCAAACGCGGCAATCATCGCGCCGACAGCTTTCTCATCTCTCCCAAAATTTCACGAGGGATATGACATACTTGGTATTTTAAGATACTTAAGATTAAGGCAATTTTGAAATTAGCTGAAATTTTAAACTGTTTTGAATTAAATATTAACCAATTTCTATATCTTTTATTATCAAAACATATATAAAAATATAAACAAAAGAATAATAGAGTTAATATGTACAAATCTAATAAAATAAATAAATAAGTTTTAATTTTTTTAGTCGTAGAACATCTTAAATAACATCGACAGACCAAAAAAAGGTAAAATACTATTAAAAAGTATCTAAATAAATATATATGAACAAAAAATGGTAGAATAGAGGGAACTTTATAAGTAGTATATTTATTGAAGTGTAAATAAGAGTTAGTTAGCCTAGAAAGGACATAAAATCGCAACTATTTAAATAGGCAGAACTGCAATTGTTTTCATTTAAATTTAGGTTCACACATTGTAATCATCTGCTGAGTCAACATTTTTTAATTTTTTGAAATAAGAAATTAAACTTTTTGTAAAATTATACCAAGTTACCGCTTTTTTACTACGTTCATTTTTAAATTGCTTTTAATTGAGATCTTTTTAAAATCAGCAAATCAATTTTCAAACTCAGTTGAAAGTTTGATCAACACATTTTTCATTTTAGTGTTTTGCCATCACAAACTCTCCCCAGCTTCCTCAACAGCTTTCTTGCAGTTATGAAAATAGTCGAGCTTTCTTTCATCAATATCCTTGATTAATATTTATGGTTGCATCTTAAATGACTCTACCATCTCATATATATAAGTTTTTTTTCCTGCAAGCGCTTCTTGAGCTGATTTGGTTCGCCGGTTAAATCAGTCAGAGAACTAAATTCTAAAATCTACTGGTTGTTTAAAACCTCTTTAAATGACTTTTTTAATCTTAATAAATCTCTAATCTCTTTATTCAGTTAAAAAAAAACTATTTTAGGACAGCGCCTCGGTTTAGCCACCTCATTTCACAATAATAAACCACGTCTCCATAGTCGGCTTCCAGGAACTTTTGGAACAGAGGGTGTGTAAGGATATTTTTTTTTGTACAATTAACAGTGGATATGGCCGTAGCCATTGTTTTTTTTTTTTTTCAAAATAAAACTTTGGCACACAACGCCTCTTGAACAACTCAATAAAATATCAAGAGCGTAGCTGAACGTTTCTTTTTGATAATGATTTTACCTATATTACCTTTGGTTTAGCCGCTGATGTTCTTATCCCTTTCAGTAGAATATTATTATCTTTTCCCAGCTTAATTGTAATAGCATCAAAGCTTGTTCCATATAAATAAATAAATCTTTTCCAGTAGCTATACCCTTCAAACTGCACATTGTTATAAGCTCTTCATAATTAAGTTTTTGTCAATATCATCATCAATCTGGCTTTACAACCTTGCGTAAGTCCTAGCCTTGTCCAGAATTTCTCTCCAGTCGTCCCTATCCATCGCCTTCCTCCTCCAAGCACGTATTCCCATATTTCTCATGTCTTCATCATTGTTATCAATTAACCTTGTTCTGGGTCTTCCTCTTCTTCTCTGGCCAATGGGTCTATCAAGCAGCGTTTTTCTAGCTGAATCATCTATTCCATCCGCATTACATGCCCTATTCACCTCAAACGTCCTATCTTAATATGTTTTACGATATGTGGTTCCTGGTATATTCTATAAAGTTCAAAGTTGTATCGTCTTCTCCACACTCCATTGTCATTCAGTGCTCCAGAGATTCGCCTTGGTACTTTTCTTTTGAAACATCCTAACATACTTTCATTACTTTTTGTTAGATTCCAGGTCTCTGAACCATATGTTAGGACTGGGCGTATTACTGTTTTGTAGAGTTTTAGTTTTGTATTTCTCGATTTAATTGTGGATTTAAGGAGGCCCAGGTATACAATTTGTTCACTGCTTTGATGAAGTCATTTTCGATAACAAGTGGTCGTAGGATTTGTGGTTATTTTTATATACTTCGTTTTGTTGGTGTTAATTAATAAACCTAATTTTGTAGCTGATTCTTTGAATGCTACATACGCCTCTCGTACAGCGTTTTCCGTTCTCCCAAGAATATTGATATCATCAGCATAGACAAGGATTTGCACTGATTTATTATATATTGAATCAATAGTTGTGATATGTTACTTACGTATTACTTTTTCCAAAGACAGATTGAACAGTATATAGGAGAGGGGCTTCCTGCTGCAGCCTGTTATTTGTTTTAAAAGGTTCAGACAGTTCCCCCTGAATTCGTACTTTACATTCAAATTTAAGAGTTAGTTTTGTTAAATTTACTGATTTGGTATACCTAGCTCTTTCATTGCTTTGAACATTTCTCTTCTATTCACAGAGTCGTAGGCTGCTTTGTAGTCTATAAATATATACTGAGTATTAATGCCATATTCCAGTGTTTTTTCCAAAATTTGTTTGAGGGTTGCAATCTGATGAATTGTCGATTTACCACCTCTGAAACCAGCCTGGTATTTTCCTACTATCCGTTCTGCATATGGTGCCACACGGTGAAATAGTACTGTGGAAAATATTTTATACGCTGCATTTAGAAGCTCTGTGGTTAGAGCATTCAAAGATATCTCCTTTTTTGTGTATAATATTCCAATATTCCAATCAATGGGGAGGGATTTCTGTGCCCATATTACTTTTATAAGCTGTTGTAATGCCATTATGGTATCATGGCCACCTTCTTTATATAGTTCAGCTGGGAGATCATCTATTCCGGGTGATTTGTTTTTGGCTAGTTTTTTAATTGCAAACTTCAAGAATCGTTGGTAGCGTGTTATTGTGAAACCAAAAATTTCGAGAAAAGTAAACTCAACCGAAATATAAATATTAATAAATACACGTTCAAAGGGTAAAACAATTAAATTTTAAAACGTACTTTACACCCCGTCAACTTCGTGGAGATGATTGGAACACTGACAGTTCAAGGATATCTGTTACCCACACGACTATTGACAAAAAGAGTATGAGTGTGGAAGCGCTGGTTTGGCGGTGCCTGGGACAAGAGGCACAACGCGCCTGCGATGCATATTATGATCATTCGTGCAACATCGCGCGTGACAGCACCTTAACGGTTTACTGCCCGTTGGTTTCCGACCCTTGGTTTAAGTAATAGTTAATTTTAACTTCTCGTAATACATTTATTTTATTTAATTAATATTTTTACTTTGAGAATTTAATATAGCTAAAAAAATTAATTTTTATAAGAAAAATATTAAATTTTGAGTAGTAGATCCAAAGTTTTTTGAAACGTTTGTACTCTTTCTTATTTTTTCCGCATTTTGTGAATGTATAAAAACATTAGATCTTCTAAATATATTTTGTATGCTTTAGTCTAGCAGCTCCGAAGTTACCTATAAATATACTACTAAAGTTCACCTAATGGGGCTAAACCCTCTTTAAATCAATGATTTAAAGGTATGTATTTAACTTTTTTATCATCTTTATCGTAAACAGGTAAATTAATATAAATGGCATCGGGATCTGGTGATTTAGTAGAAGCAACAAAAGCGTTATTTAAAATACTACCAGAACCACTACTAACATTGAGGTCGTCCCGTGCTGCTCTTCTGGCCTCTTTGGGCATCGGAGTCGTCTTCAGGTACGTTACTGCATGTTGTTCTTTCGTGTGGCGAGACTCAGCGGCAACAAGTTCGTCTTTGTTTCTATTCTGAAGCGTCTTTATTAGTTGTAACTGCTCTGGTTGAAGCTGTGGTAAAAGATATATCGTCTTATTTGTCATTAGATTTAATAAGAATGTTTTAAATGTTTAAAAACAAAAGTATAGGAATGTAAAAACACATTTTTATTACCTTGAATTAATCGAGCATCGGTGCGATACCCTCAAAAAATATCATTTAGGTTAGAAACCTATCTTATATATATTTTTTAAATATAACTCTTACCTCTTCAGACTCACCCTTTCTTCTTATTTTCTGAATATTCGTCACCGGAGTAGTAAAGTCTGTAGTTTTGACTTCTGGTTGAATAGAAGGAGGGGGATCGAATTTTTTATTATTCCTGTATCTTTCTGCATTAGACAACACAGTTGATGATATAATCGGCCTAGTCGTTGGTTCTTCATACCTTAATGGAACGTATTTCTGGCTTGTACTTTCTTGCGGTGTTATAATGTCTGATATGAATCTTGGAGTGTATGTACTAACTAGAGGCAATATTGTTTCTTTAGCATATTTCTCAGCCTGCTCAAACATCCTGGCAAGTCTCTGAGGTAAGAACTGAACTGTGTTTACTATAGCTTCTATGGGATTTTCAGGTTGTTCGAAACCAGATAATATTCTGGATTCATCCTGTCTCTTTCTTGGTTCCTTTTTTGTATTAGAGGGTTTCTTAGGTATCCAAATAGAAGAATCTTCTTCTTCTAATGGTTGATTAATTGTCGTGGTCTTAATCTCTCCGTGTTCTGTTGTAGTGGTACTTACAGATTTAAGAGCAGCATTTTTATCCGTTGTAGGTCCTAACAAAGGTTCTGTTATTTCTACTTCTTTGTTGGGATCGTGTGATCTGGCATTTTTGCTAGAATGTGGTTTCAATATCGGTTCTACTATTTCTTTGATAGTACCGTCATTATAACCATTTTTAGCTGGTCTGGTATTAAATGCTCTGCTAGATTCAGTCTCGTCTAACACATAGTTTTCTCTGTCATTCGTCCAAGGTATATTAAAAAATTCCATTGCATTTTTAAAAGATATGTTGTCCTTGTCGGATGAATTATTGTTTTTATCTATGATACCTTCTTTAACAACTTGAGTTGGTATAAAACTTGAGGTTTTTGTGGTTGATGTTGTATTATCATCTAAAATGTGTATCCTATCTTCCGCTTCATAATCGCTCGTAGGTATGTTACATTCTCCTGGATATAAAGGAAGTAATACTGGCTTGCCTGATTCTAAAATCAAACTTTTTTTGCAGACGGATGACCTAGAATATACAAAAAACTTATTTCAGAAGCAAAAAAGTATATATTATGATGCGCAATTAGAATATAAAATGACACAGAAAATATATAAAAACTGTCTAAAGAATAAAAAATGCACATCGGCTAGAACTATGTCAAAAATACATCGTCAAAGCATTGGCTTACTTTAGGAAACATGTTTCCACAGCAGAGGGTGTTCTACTTCTCAATTCAGAATCAGACCAAATTCAGAAGTGTTCTAATACTCAAAACTATGTAAAATATATTGCTAAAAGATCTAAAGATATAAAAGTTTATAGCTTAATTTTTTAAGTCTCTTATAAACAAATTAACTCACACCTTTTTAGTGAAATTTTTAATGTTTCATGGTTATAACTTTTTTATTGATAAAGATAAAATAAATTTGCCAAGTATTTTTAAGCTGAAGCAATTGCTTTAAAAATGAGGAGGTTTTGAAAGTTAATGAACGTATCAAAGCTGAATTATAGTTGGAATGCCTATTTTGTACTTGTTTTTGATGAAATTTGTTATAACTCCTGTTCTAATAATCCAATCAAAGTTTACCAAATGTCATTTTGTTCATTTTTTCAAAACAAACAATTTCCATTTTGGAGTTTGAGAGATACAATCATTTAAATAACTAAATTGTTAATAAAAAATTATCTGACGAATTTTCAGCCTGGTACCCTCGAAAAATCGAATCTGAGAAGCAAAACGATTTAAGTCATGTTAACTTGAGAATTATTCGAAACGTGTGCTAGTAAAAGGCATTAAATCAAGATATCCCCTTTTGCCGGAATGTGATAGAAGAAATATATATGAAAGTATTGCTAGGATATACAAAGTTATCCCTTTTTGCAAGAATGCGGTGTCCACGCAAATCATATTCGTATCAGTTTCTTGTCAGTACTTGTCTAGATTGTGAAGAGAGCACACGCAAATTTTATCAAGGAACGTTCACTACGATGGCAACTCGAAATAACAATTATTATTCCTCCACGTGTGGTATAATTGTTGATTATTGATCACTACATTCCATATTCTTTTTTAGTAAAAGAAAATGTACAGCAAGATTTTGACTCAGACGAGAGCGTAAAAGACCCGGCCTATGATCACATTCAAGAAGACCACCATAGTGATTCTGACACCGAACAATGAGAGGAGAACAACAGGAGAAAAAGGGCTCAGATGAACCAAATTTTAAAAATAATGAAGAACATGGCCAACCAATGCACAAAATATTGTAACGAAAACTAGGAAAAAGAAAAAATAGACAGGTTTTACGAAATACGGGTAAAGGATATGAAATAAAACAAACAAAGGAAATGCAGTAAAGCTAGGCAGTCACAGTCACTGCGAGATTGTAGAAGAAAGTGTAAAGAAAAAATATTTGATGAACATAGATTATCTCTGTTTTAAAATTACTGGGGAATGGGCAACTACTATAGAAGGGTAAGTTGTATTGCCTCATTAATTCAAATTTCTGACAAGAAGATTACTACTAACAGAAGTGATACTGATAAACCTTCAAAAAATAGGGAAAAGTGTTTTACATATTTTATAGAAATCCAAGGAGGAAGAATCCAATGCTGCAAGGTATGTTTTTGTGCTATTTTTGACGAAAGTAATAAATTTATAGAAACTGTTACAAAAAAAAAATGGTCATCCAACTGTGGTATTCCTATGGCTGATGGCAGAGGCAGGCATGAACCAAAAAACAAAATTTCCGAATCTAGAATGGAACTCGTCTATAGCCACATATCAAAATTTCCTGCCTATGAGTCTCACTACTCACGAAAACATACTAATAAAAAGTATCTAGTAGCAGAATTAACAAAAGCTAATATGTATCAAATGTTTACCCAGGACATAACATCTGAACCGGTTTCTTATAAAGTTTAGTCTCAAACAATCGATAAATTAGGCTTAAAGTTTAAAAAACCAAGCAACGATACCTGTAACAATTGTGATATTTTTCACAATCATATTATTATCAGTAAGACAGGTGATGCACGGAAAAAGCATGAGAATTTATTAGCAGATCATCATATAGAAGCTGAAACTGCTTACGAGTCAAAGAGATTAGACAAATTAAAATGTATAAGCAAAACAGCAAAAGTCAAAAAATATTTGTATTTGACTTACAACAGGTTTTTCCTACTCCTTACTTACAAACTAATACCGTGTTTTACGTGCAAACGAAATTGCTTCTTGTTTATTTGAGAGTTTTGCTAATTGACCTTCTGAAATGCTTTCTGCTAAAAGGAATGTTAATAAAGAGAAAGAAGAGAGACAATAAGACTGAAATTTGCTGGAGAAATATGAAATGGCTAAGATACACCAAGGAATTTGGCAATATTAATTTTAAAACATCGCTTCAGGAATATCAGCCATTTCAAGAAATAAATTTTAGAAGACAAAAAAAGAAGATACACCCATCGATATCAAGAACATTACTTTAGATAATTTGTATTTAAGCCAAGACTAATAAGTGAAAAAAAAGTAAGCGATCTTTCAGACGATATTGAGTTAGTTGATGAGAGTGCAAAAGAATGTTATCGTGGACTTGCCCAAATCCCACGAAATTCATAAGATCTGGATAATACTGCTGACACAGATCCAGACATAGATAATTATTTTAGTAATGACGATTTTTAATAAAATATTCTAAAACAAATATTTGTGTAATTTATTATTTTAAAGAAACAGCTTCCGAAAAATATTTGTGTTCATCAAATTTTTTTTTTCTTCCTGCTAAAGCTATTTTGTTTGTATTATATAGAATATATGTTTTTATTTTGTGTTTAGAATGCGCCTTTAATCTCTTTCTAAGTAACATCTTAATCAATTTTTAATTTGTAAACGTATCATCAGATTGCTGTAGAAACCTCCATGTTTAATAAACTTTTTGAAAAAATTTACGTTTTATTTCTTGTTCTGTCAATGCTATATCCAGAACAAAATATTTTCTTTGCTTTATTGTGGTTGCCCGTTGTAAGTAGAAATAACTGCAGTTAACACTACAGTGCACATATAATGTTTGCCAAGTTACTACCGAGCATAAGGGTATAAATCTACATAACCCCCTTTACCAAGATGATTTTATGTGCATTTCAACTATAACTTGACTTATCTCCTTATGCTTTCTTGAAATAATTAAAAATAATAAATATCCTAAAATATTTTTTTTAATTTATCAAAATATTGGACACATAAATATTAATTTAAGAAAAAACACTTAAATATATCTAACAGAATGTAAGTCGGATCTAGAAATATACAAACGTTACTAATATTACGTCTATAAGGTAACAAAAAGACCATATGAAATAAAAATGTCTTTACTGAAAAACTTCCAAATGAGAGTTATCCCCTTTTGCCTTCTAGCCACAGATATAAGGTCATATAACATTCGCGATATTCAGATGCATCAGAAAATAGATGAAAATACTCCAGCCTACTAGGTCATCTAGATCTTGATAAGACAGAAAAAATCACACAGAGTTTTGTGTAGTAGATCATAGAATAATAAAAGAAATCTTACGTTTTACCAAAGCTATCCATTAAAATAACTTTGTTGATTCTCCATTGCGTTAAACCAGAAGAAAGCCAACCACTATAAGCCGTATAAAGTATTTCTATTTGAACAGGTTGTGATAAAATAGGATGTGGAACCAGCATTCTAGATATAGATTCTCCTAGGCGCATTTCCTCGTCGTCTTTCCTACAAGTAAAACAGTACATTATTAAAAACCAATCTTAGTACAAATTAATTTTGTTATTAAGAACTAAGACCTTCTATTTTTAATACTTAAGTCAAGGCGTTAATTTGAGTTTAGTATTGAAAAAAATATAGGACAAAGAGAAATTACCTGTAGGTTAGTTAAATGAGAATATGTCCGATACATAGCATAGGAAAACAAAAGTAGAACAGTAGGCGGTACTGTAGTGTAGACTAGCGCATAGCTTCCTAAAGTTTTCTGTATCTTTTTAAATTTAAATAATATTTTTAAAATTGAATAAAGTAATTTTTATTATTTATTTTATTTTAAACAAATTCAATATATTAGTATGTTTGCTCCTAACGCCACCTGTAAACATATTAACAAAGCATAGAAACATACGTTGTTTACTTATGACAAACCGGTCAAATGCAGACCAGATATTAGTTTTTTTTTTCATCAAAAATTGTTTGTTTTTAAAATGTCAGAGAGATGTAAGGTCCAGTGTCCAAAGCATCATAACACAAATATTGGCTTGTTTACCGGTGGCATGCGCACATATACAGATACGCGAACAGATCGCGGCGCAGATAACAATGGCTGGGCGCTGTTGAAGTAGCTTCCACTACTGTAGCCACTGTCTGGAACGGTTTGTTAACATTAGATTTGCTAGCTGATCTCCAGAGCTGCGAACCATATGACCAAACGGGTTTTATCATAACTTTGTATATCAGCAGCATGTTGTCGATCGACAGGTGTGAGTTTTTTCCCAGCATTCAGTAGTTGTTTTTGTAAAATTCCTAGTTGTAGTCTTTTCGTTCATATATGTTTGGTCCATGTTAATCGCTTGTCCAGATGATTGCCTAGATATTTTACGTTATCATTTTGGAGTGAAGGATGTCCATCAAGGTTAAATTGTGGTTATACCTCTTCTTAAGCCGCGTACAGATATGCGAGCCAAACGGTATACGTACTGTAAGCGTACAGATCCTTGAAAATATATCTACATCGTACTGATCGCATACTCATCTCGATCCATGGAAAGCGACAAACCAACAACGAACACACATGTGCGAAATGATTCATTTTATTTATAATTTGGGTACTGATTTATCGTGTACAAAAATAAAAATATGTACAATAATCAGTTTAATGTTTTCTCAAGGAAGAAATACGTCATTCACACAATGTCGATTTGATGAGACAATAAAAATGGTCGGTTCGTCTAGTAGCGCCGACCAAACTGAAAGACGAGCTTCTTTTGAAGTCGTGGAATAAACCGCAACAATTTCGTTCGCGACGAGTCACGATGAAACAGTACGCATGTGTTTCTGCCGTACACATTAACGAATATAGCGTTCGTATACCGTATGCATACCGTTTGGCTCGTATATGTGTACTGAGCATTAAAGTGAACGTAATATGTGTGGATTTTAAGGGATTTACTTTATTCTTCAGAGTTTAAACCATTCATTAGATTTTTTTAGGTGTAGTTGCAGTATCTCTGATGCTATTAATGGATTACTATGCGATGTTAGGAAAGCAGTATCATCTGCAAATGTTGCAAGCGTAAGGTTATTGCTTGTTGGTAAGTCAGCCGAATATATCAGGTACGAGATGGGTCCAGCACACTACCCTAAAGTACACCAGATTTTATGGGGAAGAGTTTTGTATAGACTTCAGTATACTTTACTAGATATCTTCTTTCTGTAAGGTATGATTAAGGCATTTTGAAGTAAGTGTAAGGTAGGTTTTTCTGCTTGTTTTCGAGACTAGTTCTTATTGTATATTCTGTGAACTTGTTCTATTGTAGCGTATTGGTTACGAAATCCAAATTGATGGTCAGATATAAGACCCTTTTTGTCCAATATCGGTTTGATTTTTGTCAACAGAAGTTTTTCAAAAACCTTAGAAATGACTGGGAGTAAACTAATCTGTTGGTATGAGTTGACATCTTTTGGAACTTTACCAGGTTTTTGATTGAGTATAATATGTGCCACTTTCCATTGCAAAGGGAAGTAGTAAAGACTTAACATAGCATTGGAGATCATAGTAATTATTCTGTAGCAATCGTGGGTTAGTTCTTGAAGGACCTTACCTGTAATGAAATCATATCCTGACGCCTTATTGGGTTTTATATCATTTTTTATTACCTGTTTTACTTCTTTAATGTTAAATTGGGAGATTGGTAGTTCTATTTAATATGAAGAGTCAAAAAAATGAAGTGGTTCTTCTTGTTCTACAGGTACTACTCTGGTAAATGGACTAAATAGTTTCGAAAGATGTCCTGCGAATGTCTTGGATTTCTCTGTATCTGTTCTTGCCCATTTACCTTTAAATTTTTTAAAGGAGGTATTGCGTCTTGTGGCCCTTTTAATTTTCTCGTCGCTTTCCATAAAAAATAGTTTGTATTTTTGAACTGCGTCAGATTTTCTAGATTAGATAAGTTTCGATCCCCTTATTTTTATCTTCTTTTAACAGATTTTTAAGTCTTATTTAGGTTTGCTTTGTCAATAGGTGCGTGGGTGTTTTAGCACTTTCTCCTTAGTTTTCTTTTTTTCTTAAATCAAGCTTTTTGCACTCAGAACAATTTATGCTTTCCTTCCATATTGTCTGTTCAGGAGTAGCACTCCATCCCACCCTTTGTATGGAAGTAGTAAGATATTGTACAGCGTTTTGAATTTGTATTTCTGTTTTGAGTGGCAAGTTCATTGATATTTGTTCTGTAAGTGTACTTCCAAATATGTTCCAGTTTATTACCAAATACATTATTATATAAACTAACATTAAACATTGAATAACATTAAATATGCAGATGACACTATAGTTTTTGCCGATAATTTGAATGACTTACAGATATTAACAAATCGCATAATAGAAGTCAGCAACAGATACGGACTAGCTCTTAACATAAAGAAAACCAAATTTATGACAATTAGTAAAAAACCAATACTAAACGCTCAACTTACAATCAACCAACAGAATATCGAAAGAGTCGAGCAATATACATATCTAGGCACCAATTTAAATAGCCAATAGGATCACTCAACAGAAATTAAACAGCGAATAATAAAATCAAAAGCAGCATTCGTTAGAATGAAAACCATTTTCAACAGTCGAGACATATCATTAAAAACAAAATGCCGTCTATTGAACTGCTACATATTCACAGTTCTGCTCTACGGAATGGAAGCATGGACACTGACTGTTGCATCTATGAATCGGCTCGAAGCTTTCGAAATGTGGTGTTATAGGGGCATCTTACGTATATCCTGGGTTGACAGAGTTACTAATGTGGAGGTCCTGCGTAGAATGGGGAAAGAATGTGAAATTCTCATGACCGTCAAAACTAAAAAGTTGGAATATCTAGGACATGTAATGAGAAATCAAGAACGTTACGGCCTTCTCCAGCTGATTCTCCAAGGGAAAGTAAATGGTAAGAGAGGACCGGGAAGAAGACGCATTTCCTGGCTTCAAAATTTACAAAAGTGGTATAACACGACTACCACTGAACTGTTCCGCGCTGCAATAAATAAAGTAAAGATAGCCGTAATGATCGCCAACATCCGGAACGGATAGGCACTTTAAGAAGAAGAAGATATAAACTAAATATGTTTAAAAATAATAATTGCATTTATATGAAATTATTTTAAAACGGGAATTATTATAAAAATTTAAACAGATGATTCAATGTTATTAATTGGATGGCATTTATGACTTTTATTAAATTTTTATGACAACCGTTACGAATAGAATCTTTTAGTGGCAGATATTCCTTGAATGTTTTATTTCTCATTTAATGTCTATTTTGTTAGTTATTTTTGATGCAGTTTTTAATTTAAACCTGATTAGAGTAGATATATGATGCCTAAAAACGAATTGATCGAGAGTAGTGAATCCATTTCAAGAACCGCCATTCTATGACGCTACCCGTGACGACGCCATCTTGTGGTGCTAGTTCTTGACGCTCGCCTCAGAATTTTACTGTAGAGAAAAACAATAATACAACGCCAGTATATAAGCTTCGCTTCAAAATGGAACTTATTAAGGAGAGTTGAAAGAGAATAAATAAAATGCTAAAGAACATTTAGAAAACAATAAATTGGGTGTAGTAAAATAAGAAGAAAACGAATACGAAGAAAATAGACGCAATAATCAGATAGAAGATATAATATGAGAAAACATAAGTATTACAGTCAAAGATGCAGTACTGGACATAATGAAGATTCTAGTGTATCTCGGCAGTAACATTAATGAGAGCTAAAATCGAACTGTAGACTTTGAAAAATGGAAAATAATCATTCAAAGTAAAAATTCGTAAAATTGCGTAAAAAACGAATCACAATCTTCGTACTGACGTTCGAGTTGTAATAAAACATTGTTAAATTTTTCCAGTACTAATATATGGAGTAGAAGCGTGAATTTTAAGTGAGGTCATACTTAAATGCTTAAACCTGTATTCCGTATACAAATAACTACTAAAATCGACAGAGTCATAGACTAAAGAATCACACTTTCATAATTTCACCCTCAGTAAATGCCTTTCAAGATTAATATTGTGAAACAAATAATTTTAGTGATCAACACTTGGAATACTGACCTTGTCATCATGAAGGTCTCATTTAGAGCGGACTCACCAACCAGAGTAATTTGTATTTTCCCGTAGCTCTTTATAGGAACGGGACTCGGACTTGTTTCAATTTTGACGTGGTACTGATGAGCTGTAACAATCAAGAGAAAACCGTTAAAATATTTTCAGATACAAATCAATTTAATTTATAAAGTATTATTAAAGTAAAATATAAAGAAACTATAATTTTTTTAAGTAAATTAGTCAGATTATTTAAAAGAAAATCAGTTGTCTGACATGAAAAGTTTAACCTAAATAACACGCTAGTTCTGCAGAAATACATAACGAATTTCTTTTGTATTGCTGAGCAATATACATATATATATATATATATATATATATATATATATATATATATATATATATATATATACATACATATATATATATATATATATATATATATATATATATATATATATATATATATATATATATATATTGGATTTGCAATTTCCGCGGGAGCTATATGTGGTTTCAGTTTTTTTGGGTTTGACTCCGCGTTAAATAGTTTTGGTTTTTAGAAAAACCATTGTTTTGGCGACGTTTCGGCAAGGTCACACTTGCCATTGTCAAGTCAGATTAGTTCTGCTCCTTCTTGATGTTCCAGGCGAATATATATACCGATTCGGCAAATTTTCAACTACCGTATACGTTATTCAGTATGTGGAACGAAGATAACACTTAATTGTTTGAATAGAAGTGAGAGGCAGTCATCATCTCGACGGAGTAGGTATGACTTTTAAACAGTGTTGCTATTATTTCTGTTACATCTTTCCTTCTAAATTTTAGTCCGATGCATGAGTCTAAAATAATATTTAAATCCACTACAGTTCATTGTAAAATAAAAATTAATATTGTCCCAAAAAAATTCAAATAAAGTAGCCACGTAATTGTTATATTCTAATCGATTTTATCAATTACTTTATTAGTTAACAAAGAACAGTGATTTAAGTAATTTATGTGTGGCAACAAAGCATTATTCCCCTGAAGAGTTTGAAATTTTAAGCAACGCCTTCTTTTACAGTGCGAAGCGGCATAAAAATACACCGATGACCGACAGTAATTATCGGACGTTGATGGGGTGTAGTTCTTTGAATAAAATTATTTCGTCGCCAACTTTCCGTCAGTAAATCTTTAAGAAAAACTCAAACACTTATAGGAATTCGAGTTTTAAATGTAATTTTTGTAGATTTTTAGCTCTGGTAGCTAGGAAATAAAACAATAATTAACTTAACAAACATTAACTAAATATAAATATTATTTTTATAAGAAAAAAACCAATCAAAAAAATTATTCTAAATAATTAAAATTAAAGGCATTTTTAAAAAATCTCTAACCAATTAAATGTTCAAACAAACCACCATTTTAAGCTAAACAAAATCCGAATCTATCAATTAAAGCAAGTCTCATTGGATTTAGCTGATTTTGTTGTACTCGACTAAGTTGAACAATTTTTTCTTACAATTCTGCTAAATTGGTGGCTCGTTCGAAATCATGCCGATATAATTTTGATTTTAGCATTCCTAAGAAATAAAATACCAAAGGTGCTAAATCTGGTGATCTAGGGGGCCATTTTAATAAATCTAGATACTTTCGCCCATTCAGATTTCCCGTAATAAAAAATGGACCAATTATATTATCGTTATAAATGCCAGTCCACACATTTAATTTCTTTGGGAATTGTGTTTTCACAGCAATACTCAAATGTTTCTTTTCCCTAGACCAATAGCGGACGACAGATGGATTATGACGTTTATGGATTGTGAATGAAGATTCATCGGAAAACATTTTTTAAAAAGTTATTGTTTTTAAAAAGCAGCAATAAATAACTGTATTATTTCTACAACAGAATGGTTCCCATAATACCATTTCACCATTTGAATCTTTTCTTTTTGAAAATACAGTAGAACCTCGATAAGTCAAACCTCAATAAATTAAAAACCTCTATAACTTCAAAAAATTATATGTTCCCTTCCCATCGGAGCCCAAAACCTCTACAACTTAAAATACACAATCTCGATAACTTAAATAAATAATATCAATATTGGCCCTCAGTAACTTAAAGAAATGTTTTCACAATCCCTATAAAATAAAATTGTTTACCAATGACAGCTGAACAGCTTACTGTATCATAAGTTTTGATCACTGTTCTAGAAACATCGATTTAGGTACTGTGTGATACCTTGCTTAAAATGAGTTCAAAAAGAAAATTAACAACGCTAACATATGCTGATAAATTAAAAGCTATAGAAGCAGTGAAAAATGGATTCAAAAGAAAAGAAGTTGCGGCTCTGTTTGGAATACATCATAAAAAAAGAAACCGAACTATTGAAAAAACAAGAATCAGGAGACAAAAATTGCCGAATTCCCTAATTTGGAACAGTGTTTGTTTACGTGGTTAAAACAATATCGAAACAAAAACATCAGTATCAGTGGACCCATACTGAAAGGAAAGGCTATAGAGTTCGCTAATTCGCTAAAAATCGATAATTTTAAAGCCAGCAATGGCTGGTTAGAGAATTTCAATAAACAAATGATTTAGCCTTAAAAAAATGTGCGGCGAAAGTACGAGCGTAAGCAAATCAGTCTGCCAAGAATGGAAATCTGACTTGCATAATTTAGTGAATAATTATGATCCCAATGATGTTTTTAATGCTGATGAAACTGGTCTTTTTTTAAATGTCTTCCCGAAAAAACATTAACATTCAAAAATAAAAAATGTCATGGAGAAAAACACAGCAAGGAACGACTTACGATTCTGCTTTGTGCAAATTCTACGGGCACAGAAAAACTCAAACCTATAATTATATAGGTAAGTCAAAAAAACCTCGGTGTTTTGCAGGTTTAAAATCACTACCCATGGATTATGAAGCCAATAAAAAAGCATGGATGACAGCAGAACTTTTTAAAAAATGGCTGAATAATATAGATTAGCAAAGGGCAACTTGAAATAGAAAAATTGTTCTTTTCATCGACAACTGAACAGCACACGGAGACATACCACCATTAAAGGCAATCAAAGTACAATTTCTTCCACCAAACACAACATCACAACTTCAACCTTTGGATCAGAGTATCATTAAAAATTTTAAAACATTATACAGAAAAGAAGTTGTTAGAAGAATGATAGCTGATATGGAGCAAAATACGATTTCTTCTATCAATGTTCTTCAAGTAATGAGGATAATGAACAAAACATGGCAAAACGTAACACTCCTCACAGTGAAAAACTGCTTTAGAACCTGTGGTTTTTCTTCAGAACCTCAAGAAATCATTTTGAAGAGGAAGATAATAATGATCCTGAATAATGGAATAACAACATGTACTGTATTTAAAGTTATAAAGACGATGAATTTAATGACGACCCACAAACTTCATCTAAGAGCATATCAATCAACGAAGCAAGAGTGCTATAACGACTGTACGATCATTTATAGAGCAGTGTAGAAACATAAAAGATAACGTATTTTCTTCTCTATGTTATTTAAAATCAAATCGATTTAGAATCTATGAATTGTTTAAATCAAAAGAAAATCAGACTTTTTTTAGTAGACTATACCTTTAATTATTGCTTTAACTTTTTGTAACGAATATAATAAATGAATGTAGTGTATAATAAATGCCTATATTTTAATGAACTTCTGACCTATATTAATCCATCACAACATAGACCCTTGATAACATAAAACCTGTATACCTTAAAATATTTGGTTTTTCCCTTGGAATTTAACTTATCGAGGTTATACTGTATACGCTTGGCATGTTAATTATTTGTTTTCAACCTTTTACCACGACAGCTAAAAATCAAAGAAATAGACCTTACCTTATTGACCTTAAACCTGCTGTACAGATAAGGACCGCCTATTCTTTTGAGGGGAAGTCGTAGAGGGGGCAAATGGTTTATACTATTTGTCTGTCTACTGAAGTGCGATATTTATTTAGCTCACGCTGTTGTCGCATCTCAATTTCTCAATTCAGTATTCTTTGTTAATTAATGAAGTAATGATATAATCGTTTAAAAAATAATACTTACATGATTACTTCATGTAAGGTTTGTTGGGGCAATATTAATTTTCATTCTACAATGAACTGTAGTGGATTTAAACATTATGTTACACTCATGTATCCGACTAATGTTTTAGAAGGAGTTATGTTACAGAAATTTCGCAACACTGTTTAAAAATTAGACTCGCTACTCCAAGTGCGTGGATTGTATCTCACTCGTATTCAAACAATTAAGTGTTATCTTTGTTCCACATACTGAATAACGTATACGGTAGTTGAAAATTTGCCGAATCGGTATACATATATATATATATATATATATATATATATATATATATATATATATATATATATATATATATATATATATATATATATATATTTATATATATATATATATAAAGTTAAAAAGTTAACATGCTTATTAAAAACAAAATCAAACATAATATTTACCACAAAACGGTTCTTCTTCTCTGGTTATTAAATAAAGTTGTCCCCTTCCTTTGGATCGATCAGCATAATATCCCATATTTCCGCATTGTCTACAAATTATATAAAACTATTTTTATTAAGAAATATTCAGCAAAAAAATTTTTTTAATGTTGTATTTATAATCAAAACGATTTTTAGCAAAATAACGTGAGGTATTCTTATAAGAATCTGTTAAATTTTTAAAATTCAAAAAAAAAACATTTTGGTCTTGATACGATTCTGAGAACGAATGATCTCTTTTATAAAAACATTGTGACTAAATTTAAAATTATCATGGTTTTTTTTTATTTATTTTATATACAATAAATTTACGTTTGTTTTTTTAGTTCTTAAAACTGAAGGTTGTAGGTGGACATTTTAAACATTTTGGAGATTTCAGTCTTTTTAGGAGTAAAACTACACAAATCTCTAAAAGCCATCTTCAACTTGACGTGTGGTTCTTGGTCTATGTTCACCTTGCCTCCTGGTGTATTGTCCTGCTTCTCGAAATCTTTGTATTGCATCAAACACTGTACGAGGATAGATTGATATTAAACTAGCCTTTAATAGATGGCGCTACTCGATACCGAATTGGTTTTGGTGTTGACATTTGCCATTCATGACATGACGTCTGTCAAAATTTTAAGTTTTAAAAACATTTAGTTTGGTTTTTACAGCCGTCAAAAGCAAGCAAATTTTGTGTTTTTGGAGAAATGGAAAAAGTTGAGTATCGTTCGGTGATTAAGTTCCTCCACAAAAAGAGTAAAACGAATATGCAAATCAAAGCCGACCTGAACGAAGTTTATGGTAAGGTTGCACCTTCATTAGCAACAGTAAAAATTTGGAAAGCTAAATTTGTTCGTGGTCGTATGAGTGTTTTTGATGATGAGCGTTCCGGGAGGCCAAATGAAGTCACCACGCCGGAAATGATCAACAAAGTCCATGACATGATTATGGCAGATCGTCGAATTAAGCTCCGCGAGTTAATAGAGGTCCTAAACATTTCCTACGAACGCGTACACAACATCATTCACTATCATTTGGACATGAAAAAGCACTCCGCGCGATGGGGGCCGCGTTTGCTGACAATCGATCAAATGCAAAAACGTGTAACCACTTCGGAGACTTTTTGGCGATGATACGGCGCGATTCGGAGGATTTCTTTCGTTGATTTATCACCGTTGATGAAACCTGGGTGCATTATTACACACCGGAAACCAAAGAACAGTCGAATCAGTGGCGCAAACGCGGCGAAGGGCCGCCGAAGAAGGCAAAGAGTGCACATTCGGCCGGCAAAGTGATGGCGACTGTTTTCTGGAATGCGAAGGGCATCCTCCACATTGATTACTTGGAAAAAGGAAAAACAATCGATGCCGAATTGCGTCGAAAACGCCCCGGTTTGGAACGCAAAAAAGTGCTCTTTCCGATCGGCCGTCGTCATGGCAAAATTACACGAATTGGGCTATGAGTTGGTTGAACACCCACCGTATTCCCCAGATCTTGCCGCCAGCGATTTTTCCTGTTTACAAACCTAAAAAAATAGCTGGAAGGACGCAACAAATAATGAAGGCATCGCTGAAACTTCGGCCTATTTTGAAGAGCTTGAGCAAATTTACTATTGGATGGGATAAAAACAATTGGAACATCGTCTTACTAAGTGTATTGAGCTAAAAGGGGACTATGTTGAGAAATAAATCGATTTAATTCCAAAAAAAATTGTTTTTTCTATCAAAGGCTAGTTTTATATCAATCCACCCTCGTACTTCGAGAAATGTCTAAAGCATTTGGGAGGTAAACACCAAGAAAAAAGAAAAAAATCTGAGTGTCCAATTAATTTTGTCTCCCAGTATATATATATATATATATATATATATATATATATATATATATATATATATATATATATATATATATATATACGTTAATATTTTCGTAGGGCACTGATCCATTTTTCATTTAGCACATACAAAACAAAGTTTATTTCGGGAAAACAAATATTGTTTTTTGTCTGTGTTAGTAATGCATCACGTAGAGTCGCCGCCTCCTCAGCACGAGGGTTTATAAATTGTGACCGGTTTCTCCGTGAATATTAATGGCGCCAAAGTATCTTTCGGTTATGGTTTTGACGTAGGACATTCCGATCACGTCGTGTGTCAGGGATCATTCGGTGTAATTTATTTAAGTTTTTTATTATTGCTGAGAGAAGCGTCGACGTAATTACCGACAAAAACATAATTACCAATTGATTGTAGAAGCCTTGAATTGATATATATATACATATATATATATATATATATATATATATATATATATATATATATATATATATACATATATATAATCTCGTTAAACTCGCAACATTCCCTTACCCACTAACATTCTCTCATTTTACCCACTTTCCCAAACTTTCGTGAAATTTTAAAAAACCTCCCACGATCTCAGACAAACTGAGCTCTATATCGTGTCGACTCATAACGATCGTTCAAAACAAGACTTTTTACCTCTCTTCGGTACACGGGAAACATTTTCCGTCAATGAAATCTTCATAAGATTCGCAAGGAAACGCTGGAAAGTGGCATCTCGGCGAGACGGAGTCAATGAAAAGATGGTATGCCCTTCTGTGGTTGCACAGCGAACGTCCTTCTACTGCTGAAGCTGAAAAGTATACGGTCGGGTTTAAAATTATGTTAGTATTTATTTGCGAAATAGAGTTAATTCAAGCTTTGTACGATATTTAGGTAATTTTAGTAAATTGCAAAATTTGGCGAATGTAAAATATTGCCAACGTCGCTACGTAAGCTTTAATAGGTAGCTAAAAACTAATATTTTTAATAAAATTGATTTGTTCTTTTTACGAAATATAGTACCTAGTTAGTTAGTATAGTATCAAGATTATAATTGGAGATCTTAATGCAAAAACAGGAAAAGAAAATATATATGGACCATACATCGGAAAATGCAGTGCTTATGATGTTACCAATGATAATTGAAGGAATTTGCAGCTTGGGAGGTTGTCGTTGTTGACAGTACATACTTTCCCCACAAGAATATCAAACAAAAGAATCAAAAAACAACAAGAAATTAAATAGATCACATCCTTATTTAAACCAGGTACTTTTATGATCTAAATGATCTACGTACCTACTGCGGGACTAATACAGATTCAGATCACTTCTTGGTAAGCCCAAAAATAAGAGCAAGAATCTCAAATGCAAAAAAAGAAAAAGGTAATAAAAGCAGTTTTAAAAAAGCCTCGTACACTAGAAAAGTATTAAAATTACTTTGAAAATAAAAATGCAATACATAAAAATTTATAATATTTTATATTAACTTAAAAATTGATAATTTACGTGAGTGCTCACACTCACCAACCCGTCTGACAGGCGTGATGTTTTAGTGCCAATATACCCCTTAAAACCGCGATGTCAGACTGTAAAACAAATACAGATTTACCTCAGGTGAGTAGGATGTATCCAAAATCTTACACTGATTTATCAGTCTATCCCAAGGATTCTAGGGGGTACAAAAAACTGATTATACGGAAACTCAAAAACCCCATAACTCTTTACGTTACTACATACTGTCAAAAGTCTACTGTCCGAGGAGAGATTCACAGAAATGGAAACTGAAATGAATAAAATTAAATGTGATGTCATAGGTATCAGCGAAGTTAGAAAGAGATGTGAAACTTTGAAAACACTAAAATCAGGAAATATATTCTATCAGATTGGTCCTGAAACTACATCAGTTAAAGGCATCGGTTTATTTGTCCATTAAAACCACGCGAACAAGATAATAGACATCCAAATCTATCATCTAGAGTGGAAAATCTTATTCTGGGCAATAAGAAATGACCATACAGACGAAGAAGTCGAAATGTTTTATGACGATTATATCTACTGCGCTTAATAACTTTCATACTCAATTCACAATTTTATCTGGCGATTTCAACGCAAAAATAGGTGTAAAAAAAGCAAAGCTAGAAACATTTTTGGGAAAATTCGGTTCCTCAGGAAAAAATGACTGAGGAAAAACGCCACTAGGATTCCTACTCCAAAATAATTTATTCAAAATGAACAGCTTCTTTCACAAAAAGATGCACAGAATATGGACCTGGGAAAGTCCAAACGGTAGAACAAGGAACGAATCAGTATTGATAACCAAACATGCGAAATCCAAAGACGAATTACTTTAGCGTGGGCAGTCTTTGGAAAACTGCGAGACACAATTAGGGCCAACATACCAATTAGCCTCAAAAAAAAGTATTTGACCAATTCGTATTACCAGTCATGATCTATGATATGTGAATCTATGATAAATGAAGGCTGAATGATGATGATGATAATATACAATAAACAGCCAGCAAGCAATGGGATACTCGTATATGTAGAAAAACAATTAAGGGAGGAGCAAATAACGTCCTAGGACCAAAGGAAACCATTCCATGAGATGGTTTGTGAAATGATTAATGTGAATATATCACTAAAAGAAAAAAGATTCTATATTTGAACTTTTGCAACAAAGAAGAACATGGAAGAAGAAGCAAACGTACAAAGAATTCAGGAAGAAGGAAAAAGGCGTGTATCGAAGAAAAAAGTGGACCTTGGAAAACCAAATTATGCAAGAGCCTCAATTACTAAAAGAAAAGAAAACCGGTAAGTTCTATAGCATCCTAAATGGCACAAAAGAAAATCGGTTGCCTGTAAAGTCGGTTTTACGGGCGAAGATTTTACGTGACAACGTCTTTTTCTCGGTAGAATATTTATTGATATGAATATTATTAAATTGCACAATAGGAACAAGGAATTGAATGAAAATAAGAATTGCACAAATTTTAACTATAGAAATATATTTTGTTTACTAAAACATTGTACATGTAAACTTAAACTTAACTAATTTCCAACGCGCCTAATTCTCTAGTGCTGCGCGCGCAGCGGACCGATCATGTTTGAGTGGGAGAGAGACGCAAGGCATTCGCCGGTCAGGCGGGCCTCTCTCTCGTTCGGTGACTCATCGTAACAGACGTGAGCGGGCGTTACACTTTTTCATGAGTGACTCCGAGCCACAACCTAATTTAAGACGTTGTCACGTCAAAAAAATTTATATCACGGCTGACGATGTGTAGAGCCAAAAATAAACATAAAGTTAGTACCAGTGACGCAGTACAAAGCAAATGGGTGAAGCTCTTTAAAGAACTACTACGAAATGGAAAATTAACGTCATCCCAAAGACCAAGAAATAATACTCATGTAGAACCTTCTTTAATATTGGAAGTGAGAGACCCAAAATACACGCTTCAAAAATAAAAAGTTTCTAGAAGTCGACTGCATCCCGGTAGAGATTATTAAACATAAAGATAACAGCATTATACAATTAATTCACAGCACAACAGTCAAAGTCTGGGAAGAAGAACAAATTCCAGAGAAATGATGCACTGAAATCATCGCCAAGGTGACCAATCACGACACAGATTGTCACTTTGGCCGACCAATCACTAAGCTCGTTATTAACTGCTTTGTCATTGGACTCTCGGGGGAAGATTGCTGCGAATTCTCACACACTACGTGTATAAAAGAACAGCACATCTTCCCATCGGGATCCAGTCGTCATATACTACTAGCCCCGCTAGACCTTGTTGGCCTGGTGTGCTACCACGCTACTTTGAGTTTTATTATTTATCCAATAACCTAATTATCGTCGAAGATGTCGAATACAAGAAGACTTCATCCAATTTAGAAGATAAACCTAAGAAGAACGAGAATCGGCGTGTCGTTTTTTACTCCCTGGTTTTACTCCCTGGCAGTAAAACCCGACTTTTTGAAATAGAAAAGACATTGGTCTTATAACTATTTTAAATTGTGTCGAACTAACCAAAGCGTTCTTGGGGACCTGTCACGGTAAAGAGCGAATAAAAGCCCCGACGGGGCTAGTAGTATATGTAATTGCTTTTCCGATCAGGGTCGAGCTGCGATAGCGCTTCGTCGCCAGAAACCTTATGCAAATAGTAACTATCGAAAAAAGCGACGGACAGTAGGAAGAGTCGACACTGCCGGCATTCGTGTGCCTCTCTCGAGGAGAGGGAACGCGGCTACACGAAGTGAGAAGACCGGATCTCTGTGGAACTTGAGGTGTATACCACGCAACAGAATACTAACTCATATATTAAGTCGTTGTAAGAAAGAGTCATTGTAAGAAAGCTCGAACTGTTAAAGTAATCTGATTGCCGGTGTCCCCTCACCTACCACAGAGGCCCGGTGAAACTTCTCATACGTAGAAGCGGGAATCCCGTTTTAACTCCACGAACACGAGGATGGAATCGATGAATTTAAGATCCTCGTCAAGAGCGGCGGTCGTAGAGCGTCCAGAGACCCCAGAGAACCTGGTGGACGCAACGATCGTACGACAAAATCATATTATGTTCACTGCACAAACAGCCAGATTTGTTGGAATGTAAAAATTAAAGGATAATAACTCTTCTGAATACAATATACAAAATATTTTCCGACAGATAGGTCAGGAATTGATTAAATATAAAAACATTACATTACAGATAAAACAAGTTCATAGACTATTGTTAAACTCACTTTTACATACACAAAACTACTATTACACGGTAAACTTAAACATTGATTTAACCTACCTTGATTAAAATTATTTCTATTTACAGGCTTTTGTGTAAGTTCAGAAATTACAGTTTCAGCTAATTCAGCAATAGGAGCCTCTATAGCTATAAAGAGAAGAATTGGTTAGGAAAATAAAAGCAGCAAGCGTGTTAGCTAAAAGAAAAGTATATTAAAAGAAATAAAGAAATTTATAAAAGGCCTAGTTATGCCACTATTAAAAAAACTAAAAATAAAATAATATTAGTAATATATCACGAGCAAGAAGTTTTATATTAAAGGGCATGCAGTCGAGATTGTCTTCAAATTATATCGGTTATTGTCATTACATTGTTTTTCTAGGTTAGTTTTTTTCTTAAAAAAACCTAAACCATTTTTCTACAGAATACATTTCATTTTCAAATATAGTCTTAACACACTGAAAACAAGGATATTCCAAATTACCGATGCATTGTGCATCGGTGGAACCTATACTTTAAAATAGCTAAGTGATGGATTCGACCGTTTCTTGATGGAAATTCATTTTAGATAACAATAAGACACTGAAAACTTTGTTTACAAAACTTCTATTAAAATGTATTATAAAATCTTATTACTATACCTGTTTCGGCATAGTGCCTTTCTCAATACACAGAATCATGACTGTGTTTTTTAATTTGTTAATTTATATATTCTAATAAAGATAGCTTAAGGCCTTTATTTTGGATGTGAAAAATTTGAAACTCTTCATTAAAAGAATGATTATGATCTAGAATAATGATTCTCAACGTAATAATCAATTTAAATCTTGGCACTTGAGACGTAAGTTAATGCGTCTGCTTATTTTTTTTTTAACTCAAAACGTTTCCAGACGACCAAACCCGCCTGAACACAGGTTTATTCACCTCAATATTCCGCGTGTTTTCTCTCACGCGCCGAATAGTTAGTTCCGTTATCTTCGTTTAGTTTCGGCCGCTGTCGTGTACGTACAGGATACTGCGTTTTTGATCGCGCCGCATCACAACTCAGTACTCAGTGACTCAATGCTGACTCAACTGTCAAGTGACGAGCGTGCGTGTTTTTTGATTGATGATTGTAGTCTACTAAAATGAGCAAACAGATGAAACTTTCGGGTTTTTTTAAGAAGACGGATACTGAGAACGTTAAAGCAGGATGTTCTACCAGTAATATTGCCAGTGATAGCACAATATTAACTCAAACTGTTCCTAAAAGAAAGGATGCTAACCGTAGGTACAATCCCGACTACACAGCATGTGGATTTACATTCATTGAAGAATTTGGTTACCAGTTACCGCAATGTGTAATTTGTGCGGAGGTATTAAGTAATGAGGCAATGAAGCCGGCAAAATTAACTAGACACTTTGAAACAAAGTTTCACTTAAAATCGTAAAAACCAAAAAACCCTTTACTGTTGATGAGGAATTAGTTTTACCATGTATCGTAGATGCAACTAAAGCAATTTTAGGTGATAAATGCAAAATATTCCTCTTTCCAATGATACCGTTAGTAGGAGAATTGAAGATATGGCATCAGATGTTGAAACCCAACTTCTAAAGAAAATTCATTCCTTAAAGATTTTTGCTGTACAACTTGATGAATCTACAGATATTACCAATAAAGCTATTCTTCTTGTTTATATACGATTCATAGATAAAGACAACAAAAAATTATCTGAGAAGTTCCTGAACTCGATTGAGTTGCAAGGTAACACAACCGAAAAAGACATTTTTAAAGCCATTAACGGATATTTCACACTTAAAAATCTTTCTTGGAAAGACTGTGTAGGACTTTGCTCTGATGGTGCCGCGGCAATGACAGGTCACAAAACAGGCTTGCCAAGTTTTGTAAGGAAAGAAGGAAACCGTGATATTGTTTTAACATACTATATTATTCATCGCGAAATGCTTGCTGCCAAAAGATTAAGTCCCGACTTAAACAAGGTTTTGACTACTGTGGTAAAGGCCGTGAACTTTATAAAAAGTAATGCTCTTAGTTCGAGATTGTTTGCTTTGTTATGCGAGGACATGGGATCCATCCATTACAATCTACTTCTACATACCGAAGTTCGGTGGCGGTCCAGGGGCCGGGTTTTATGAACTTCGAGAAGAAGTATGTATGTATCTTGATGAAAAAAACCTGATTTAGCGGAAACACTGCGTGACGGAGAATTTATGGCCCAGTTAGCTTTAGATATTTTTGAACAGCTCAACATATGGAATCTAGGCCTGAAGGGACCATCTAAAACGGCATTTGACCTTTGGAAAAAAATTGATTCATTTAGGAAAAAAATGTTAGTATAGGAGTCCGAAGCTGGAAAAGAATCGTTTGAAATGTTTAGCTTGTTTTCAGATTTTATCTCTGAAAATGAAGATTTAAATCAGAATGTTTTACATTCACTGGTTAAGTCCTACATTAAATCGCTTCAAGATTACTTTAAAAAGTACTTCCCTGCTCATACAGATGTGAAGAAAAATAATCTGTGAATGATTGATCCCTTTTTAGCTACCCACGATAATAATCTATCCATTTAGGAAAATGAACAGCTTATTGAAATTTCATCCGATGATCATTTAAAAGTGATAAAATCTCAATGAGAAAATGTTGCAGGTTTTGGATAGGGTTACTTGATGAAAGGCCACTGCTTAGTGAAAAAGCTTTGAAACTTCTTCCTTTCCATTCCACTTATCTCTGTGAGGCATCATTCTCAACATTATATGTCATCAAGAATAAATACAGAAATAGGTTGCTAAATTTGAATGCTTCTATGAGACTGGCGTTAACTTTTTTTGAGCCACATATTGAGAAACTTTCAAGTGAGAAGCAAGACCAAGGGAGTCAATAACGTCTTAATTTGGAGCTATCTATGACTTTTTATTTTGTTTTTTATATTTTTTTTGTCTTTCACTATGTATTTTTTTTTATTTTGTAAATAATAAATTCATTAGTAAAACTTTAGTGTTCATCTCATTTTACCTATTATTGGGAAATATTAATAAAAATATCTAAGTGGTCCGCCAAGAATTCTGAAAGGTACAAGTGGTTCTCAGTGGTGAAAAGGTTGAGAACCACTGATCTAGAAGGTGAAGTACGTATGTAGAATCTGTTTTTCTTTTATTGAAAGCCCTTTTATGTTCTGCTATACGTTTGTTAAAAGTTCTACCAGTTTGACCGATGTAAGTTTTTGGGCAGTCAATACATTTAAGTTTGTATACACCACTGTGTAAGTGCTTTTTATTTTGGCTCTTGTTGTTTTTAATATATTTGCCTAAGTTGTTGTTTATTCTAAAAGCTAGTGTAATTCCTTTTGTTTTTATGTGTTTGGCTATTTTTGTTGATATTTTGCCTGTATATGTAATCGAGCAGAAGGTACTGGGTTTTTTCTCTGGTGGTGGAAATACTAATTTCAAGACTTTCTTGTGTAGTTTTTTGTTTAAAATTTTATTAATTATTTGTTCGTTGTACCCACTGTTTACCGCTATTTACGTAATGATATTTAATTCTGTCTCTCAGTTGTATTTTGACATGTCGACATGATATCTGGGAGTGCCTAAAAAGAGAGTTAGCCAAAAAAATAATTACCAACAAGTTTCAGTTGATAGAAAGAATTACGAGTATTTTCCATTGGAATCATACCGAAAAAAGAAGAGTGGCTGCACTGCATAAAGCCAACGGTGGCTTAACAAAATATTAATGTTATAGTAGGGAGGGCACGTAAAGCCGTCGGTCCCGGCTACGAAAGTAGTCGTTAAGTCATGTTAGGGGCACTTGCGCCACCTGAAAACCCTAACACTAGACCTTAGCCAGAAGGTTACACGAACTTACTTTAATGTTATAGTAAAATATTGTAATAATGAACGTTGTTTTTGTGCAATAAATATGCAAAGAGGTTACTACAATCATTTGTGTCATGTTAATTACTTATAGCTAACATAGTTATAATTAAAATTGATTATAAACACATAAAACTAGAATAGCTTTATTTTTGCTGATATGCTCTTCAGCTCGTTCGGGCCTAAATTGAGCAGCAATATAATTTAAAAAATATGAAATCCCAGTTTCTATCTAATCAAAAATCTTATCACACCCTCATCTATCCCTTATAATATAGCTAACTCTTACACCAAATAATATCGCTGACGGCACCGACAAACAAATGGCTACATCCCTTCTGCATTCGCCCCCCGTTAGGATAGAAATCAACGTGACCCATCGGCTGTGACGACCCAAGCCCGCCAAGTATTAAATTTTCCCCATTACTGTGAATTACGTCGACGAATTCAGCATCACTTTGGTCCAGTCGCGCTCGAGGGTCCTGAGATTCGAAAAGTGGGCCTGCGGGGTCCAATCCTGCAAAAAAAAATTATATTGAAAATTGGGGGAAATTGGGAAAATATAATAGTTGGAAATATGTTAAAAAAAACTTATTTATTATTGATATTTGATATTAAGATTTATTATGGACTATATTAAGCCCAAACGTTTTCTAAAAACATTTGTACATATTGACAACTGTTGATACAGTCCAGCTGTTTTAAAATTTTAAACATAAAAGCCATTTGAAGCCTACTTACACTGATAGAAATAATACACGAAATCCCTCAATAAAGAAGCTGTAAAACATGGAAAAAAGATGGTACATTAAGCGGTACAGTAGAGTAGCCAAGCTTAAAATTTAATAATAATATTTTTAAAATTGAATTGAAGTAATTTTATTATTTATATTTTATACATTTTGTATTCTATTAAAATAATTTAATAAATTCTTATGTTTGCTCCTAACGCAAAGTATTGCACAGGAACTATTGAAGTACGAAGTAGACATAGCAGCTCTCCAAGAAATCAGATTTAAAGGGCATGGTTGCATAAATAAAAAAGAATACAGTATGTACTACTGTGGAGCAGAAAGACAAGGAGACTTCGAAGTGGGTTTTATGGTAAACCATAAATGCCGCAGGTCAGTATTGGGTTTTACTCCAGTTAATGAAAGAATATGCAAAATACGTCTAAGGGGAAAATTTCATAATATTACAATTATTAATACCCATGTCCCAACAGAAGCAGCAGATGAACTAGTAACCGATCAATTCTATGACCAACTACAAGTAGAATGTGAAAACGCACAAAAGAGAGATGCAGTTATAGTCCTGGGTGATAGAGAGTTGTTAGTACGTGTTTCCCTCATAAAAATATTCATAAAGGAACCTGGATGATACCTGGTACTAATAAATTTAATCAAATTGATCACATATTAATATCTAAGCGGTGGACAACCTCCGGAACAGATGTTAGAACTTATAGAGGCGCAAATTGCGATTCGGACCATTTCTTGGTTATATCGAAGATAAAACAAAGAATATCAATGGTAAGAAAAGAAAGTGGAATACATATATGTTTAAAAATCCTAAAAAGAAGAATGAGTACCAGCAGAAAATAAAAGTAATATTAAATGAAAGAGGAGAACAAAACAACATTGAAGAAGAATGGAATGTCATCCAAACGACAATTACAAATATGGCAAAGGAAACATTAGGTGAAACCTCAAGCAAAAGAAACGAGAAATGGTTTGACCAAGATTACCAACAAGTAATAAATAGCAAAAATATAGCTAGACAGAAATGTCTACAAAGGGATTCCCGATTGAATAGAAGGGCATATAAAGAACTCAGAAAAGATGCAAATAAAATATGTAGAAGAAAAAAGAGACAAATGTTGAATAGAAAAATACAACAAATTACAGATTATAATAACAGAAGAGAGACTAGAAAATTTTACAAGGAAACCAAACAATGCACATAAGGATACATGACAAGATCAACAGTTTTCAAGGACAAAAATGGGGTAATTATCAGCGAGAAAGAGAAAATAATGAAAAGGTGGAAGGAGCATTTTCAAGAGCTGTTAAACCCAGAAAAAGAACAAAACGAAGATGAAGAAAAAATTCACCACACAGCAGAACAACTAGTTGAGCATTCAACATTGGAAGAAACGATAAACGTCATAAAACATCTAAAAAATTACAAAGCACCTGGCACAGATGAAATAACTGCAGAACTGATAAGGAATGGTGGACATGCGCTATCGAGGCGTATCCATAGACGAATCGACCGCATATGGACACTAGAAGTCATCCTAGAAGATTGGAAAGTAGGAATCATACTTCCTATGTACAAAGGGGGAGACAAACGACTCTGCAAAAATTATAGGGGCATAACAGTTTTAAATGTCGTCTAGAAGATATTATCAGCAATTATATACAGCTGCCTGAAATCGTTTTCGGAGGAGATTATTGGTGAATACCAATGTGGCTTTAGACCAAAGAGGTCAACTGTAAACCAAATACATATGTTGAGAGGTATAAATAAAAAATGTGTTGAATATAGCATTATACGAATGTTAACCTTATACGAATGACTCTGGAGGGTTCCAAAGCTATGGTGAGAATAGATGGAGATATGACGCAGGCCTTTGATATTGAAAATGGAGTTAGACAAGGTGATGCCTTATCAACAACACTTTTTAATCTAACTTTAGAAGCTGTTGTTAGAAAACTGGATATAAACGGCTGTATTAATACAAGATCAATACAAATATGCGCATATGCGGATGATGTTGCCATAATAAGCCGCAACAAAAGGGTATTAAGCGAAAAAGTTATAGAACTGAAACGAGAAGCTGCTACGTTTGGTCTATATATAAATGAAAGCAAAACAAAATATATGGAGTGCATGCACAAAATCGAATGAACATAGGTAGACAACCATACCTACAAATATGCCTCCACTTTTCCCTACCTAGGCTCAATAATAAATGCCAACAACAACATCAGTCAAGAAATACAAGCACGGATTCTTAGCGATAATAAATACTTTTATGCATACAAAGACTTAATGAAAAGTAAGTTACTGAATCGTGAGACCAAGCTGAGAATCTACAAAACAGTAATTAGACCAGTGGTCACATATGGATGTGAAACGTGGACCCTCTCAACCACTGATGAAAATCAACTGAGAATATTTGAGTGCAAAATACTAAGGAAGATATTTGGACCAACCCAATGCAGCGATGGTTCGTGGAGAATTAAAATGAACCACGAGCTGGATGAACTAATGCAGAGCGCAGATATTGTCAGATTTGTAAAGTCACAAAGACTAAACTGGCTTGGTCATCTAGAAAGAATGCCAGATAATCAAGCTGTAAAAGTAGTCGAGAGATGGAAGCCATAACGAAACAGAACAAGAGGAAGGCCCCGTAAAAGATGGATAGACGACGTAGAGAGGGATCTTAAAACCATGAACATCAGGCAGTGGCGAAGGAAAGTATCCGACAGGGCAGAATGGAAGAGCATTGTTAAGCAGGCCAAGACTCACAAAGGGTTGTATCGCCATTAGAAGAAGAAGAAGTTTGCTCCTAACGCCACTTGCTAACGTATTGACAAAGCACACGTTGTTTATTTCTCACAGACCTGTAAAATTCAGACGAAATATTAAATTAATTATAAAATATAAATAAATATCATTTTATAGTAAATTTAATTATTTATCTACGTTACCTACGTCATAATGCCTGAGAACAAAGAAATCTCAGGGATAAAAAACGCACATTTTCAGCCAGAAGCCAGTGCGAGTTTCACCTCGTAATCGAAGACTCCTATAAGGTTCTGTGTTTATACAGCCATCTGGAATCTGCCTTATTTCTCTTGATATATATTTTTGATGTTTGATTATTTTTGTGATATTTCTACCTCGTTAGATTATACACTTCATTGGTGCTTCCATTTATTGTGCTATTTTTGATATTATTTTTGACTTGTATTATTTCTAACGAAATCTCTATTCCGTTGAGAACGATTTTCGAAGTGGAAATTGAAACGTCAATAAACTTACTTTAACCTTTAAATGTGGCTTCTTCCCATTTCAATAGTAATTATTCCTACTCCGTAGACCATACGCTAGATTAATACCCATTTTATTTGCTATTTTTGCCTTTTTAACTTGTATTATTTCTAACGAAATCTCTACTCCGTAGACCATACGCTAGAGTAACATCTATTTTATTGCTATTATATTATTGCACATTTAACTGTTGTATAATTCTTGCTGAAGAGCTAGCTCGAATTATATACCCATTTTACACTGTATTTTGGACGTCTTCTTCTTCTTCTTCCTACTTTATAAATAGGATTAATGCCTGTTTTACTTCGGTTTTTAGCCTCAATTGACGTTGTCTGACCATCTTTTCCTTGATCGTCCCAATGATCTTCTTCCATTTGGCGATTTGTTTCTTGCTATTCTTACTATTCTATTTTCTGTCATTCTTCGATGTGTTGATTCCATTTCACTTTTCTTCTTTTGGTCCACGCGTTTATTTGCTCTATGCCACATCTCGCTCGTATTTCCTCACTTCTTACTCTGTCTCTTAGAGTTTGGTTTGTTATTTTTCGTAAGACTTTCAGTTCTGTTGTTTCCAGTAGTCTTTGTGTTTTCGCCGTATCTGCTCTTGTTTTTGCTGTTTTCATTATCGGTCTTATTGTTGATTTATATATCCTGGTTTTCGTTTCTGTTGTGAGGTATTTGTTTCTCTAGATTGTGTTGTTGAGACATCCTGCTGCTCTGTTTGCCATGTTCACTTGTTTTTGTACTTCTTCTTCTACTTTTCCGTAGCTTGACAGTTTTATTCTTAAGTATTTAGTTTCCATCACTTGTTCTATTTGGACGTGATCGTGATATTTCTCTCATCGAGATCGAGTTGGTCTCATTTTATGTGCTCTGTAGACGTGTTTAACCTTAGACTAAGGTTACACATTCATTACAAATCTCGTGACGGAATCTAAAGATAGATTCCTATTTACGAGTGCAAGTGCCATAAAACGTGCCATCGTACGACATACGTATTACCTTGCTGCTTAAAACAAAGAACAAAGAAGCATGGAACCATGGATCCTCTTTATGAACGAAATCCGAAAACCATACGAAGTCCGTGGGGTTCTGTGGGACCGAACAAACCTTAACCTCAGACCCTCAGCAACAGAAGCGATTATTGGGATATTCCAATTAGGATATTCCAAGTAAAAGCGTCCATATAGAAAGAGGTGTCCGACAAGGCTGTGTCATGTCTCCATTGCTCTTTATCTTGTACTCTGAATGCATATTTAAACAAGCACTAGACGGCACCGAAATTGGTATAAAAATAAACGGTAAATATATTAACAATATCAGGTATGCAGACGATACCGTTCTTATAGCAGAAAAAATAAAAGACTTACAAAATATACTAGACAGAGTTAATAATACGAGTGAAGCAATCGGACTGACAATAAATCTTCAAAAAACTAATGTAATGGTAATTAGCAAAACCGATGACAATTGTCGCATTAACCTAAATAACACTCGATTAGAACAAGTTCATAAATTCAGATACTTAGAAGTAGCACTAAATGGTAAGTGGGATCCAGATATACAAATAAAAACACGAATAGAACAAGCTAAGAACATGTACAATAAATGGAAATAAATTATCTATAACCCAAAAATTAAAGTTAGACATCCGAATTAGAGTAATTAAATGCTACGTTTGGTCAATTCTTCTGGAGTTGAAGCCTAGTCAATAAAATTCTTCTTCTTAGAGTGCCATATCTTGACGGAACGTCGGCGACTACTATGCTTATAATATTTTTATACAGATCTCGGTCTTGCGCTACGTGTAGCAATTGGTCCGCTGTCAAACCTGTCCACTGCCGCAAATTCCTCAACCAAGAGAGTTTCTTCCGTCCTATCCATTTCTTTCCTTCGATTTTACCGTTGAGAATTAGTCGAAGGAACTCATATCTTGGTCCTCTGATTATATGTCCAAGATATTCTAGTTTACGCCTCTTAATAATATTTAATAGAGTTCGTTGATGTCCCATTCTTCGAAGAACTTCTTAGTTTTTGGTTCTGCTAGTCCATGGAATTTTTAGTATCCTTCGATACAACCACATCTCAAACGCCTCGATTTTATTCATGATATCGGCGTTTAAAGTCCAAGTTTCACATCCATACAAAAGTACAGACCACACGTAACATCTTGTAAACTTTTCACGGATTTCCAAATTTAATGAGTTATTGGATAATAGAGGCTTGAACTTTTGAAATGAGTTTCTTGCCTGTTCAATTCTACATCGAATTTCGAAGGATGGATCTAGATTTTGGGTAATCCAACATCCAAGGTATTTGAATCTCTGAACTATCTGCAGCGGTTGTTGGTTTAATATCAGTTGGGTTGCGCCGATATCCACTTTACTGGTCACCATGTATTTAGTTTTATCGATATTTATCGACAGTCCCCAATTTGTGCATTCCATGTCAACTCTATTGATTAGCTCCTGCAGATCGTCGATGTTTTCAGCTAGAATCACAGTATCGTCGGCGTACCGTATATTGTTAATTATTTCTCCTCCTATGATAATTCCTTTTTGATCTTTTAAAGCTTCCCTAAATAGATTCTCAGAATACACGTTAAAGAGGGTGGGAGATAGTATACATCCTTGTCGTACGCCTCGTTCAATACTGATTGGCTTTGATTCTCTGTTGTTGGTATTAATAATGGCTGTTTGGTTCCAGTAAAGTTTGGCAATAAGTTTAATGTCTTTCTCATCTAGTTGGATGCTCTGCAAGGCGGTAATTAGTCTGGTATGCTGAACGCGATCAAATGCCTTTTCAAAATCAATGAAGCACATATATACGGGTTTTCTTACCTCCCAACATCGTTGAAGGAGTGTTTGCATAGAAAATAGTGCTTCTCTAGTTCCAAGGCATCTCCGGAACCCGAACTGCTCTTGACTAATTATTTCTTCGCACTTGTTAATTCGATTTAGAAGAATATGCAACAGTATTTTAACGGTATGGCTCATTAAACTAATGAGTCTACAATCGCTACATTTCTTAACGTTTGGTTTCTTAGGTAGAGGAATAAAGATCGATTTTAACCAGTCCGATGGAATTTCACTGGTATTTCACTTATTCAATAAAATTAAATACTATAAAATGGCAAGAAGCCTTTAAAATATGGCTTTGTCGCAGAATGTTCAGAATATCATGGACACAACACATAACGAATCGAAGGGTATTAAATATCATAAATAAGTTAGAACTTAAATAGGTTAGAACTTATAACAACGATTAAGATAAGCAAGACCTGGTACCTAGGCCACATAATGAGAAATGAGAAATATAACCTGCTACGATGAATAATTGAAGGAAAGATAGAGGGTCTAAGAGGAGTTGGCAAAAGAGCCATGTCATGGTTTCGCAATATCAAAACTTTCATGAACGCATGAAATTACTAAGAGTAGCGCAGAATAGACAACAAACCTCCAATAATGGAGGGTACCAGAATAAGAAGAAGATCAAGTAAACTATAATGATTGCCGTGAATAATTCGCAGCATAAGAATAATTAAACGAGTCAAAGTAATATTAGGTTAAATAGAACAAATAGAATTAAACTTGTCAATTTGGAATTAAAAACACGATTCTAGTCCAGCGACAGATTTACGTTTATTAGAAAAAGGAAACAAAATATTGGAAAATTAATACGCATCTACCTACTTTCTCCCACGTTTCCGTTACTGGTCATTAATCGTTGAATTTTTCCGCAAATTCCAAAAAATTTGCAATCGGCACAAATAGATTATGTAATGGAGATTAAGCGTATTCGTTTTTGGTTCATTTGATCAGTGAACCCTGAAAAAGAGTTATGTGTTTATTAGTTAATTCACTTTATATAGCGAAATCGCTTTCATAAAGGTATTACCTAATACAAGGGATGTTAAAAGTAGTATTAAATCTTTTAAAAAACTTCTGTAATAAAATAAATATATACCATTTTGCACCACAGTTTTCCATCATCATCTGTGACAACTGACAACCCATGGAAGGCCATGGTCCATAGACATAATAAGAACAGATTATGTAAGGTATGGGTTGCTCTGTAAATAGAGGTGAAACGCCAATTTTTGAGTGGTCTAGCTATCTTTGTCTATCTGTGTTACGAGCCTATTCTACCAAACTAATATCATAGACATAATTAGAATCTTTTTCCTATGTCTATGACTAATATTCGCGACGAGGTTTCACTCTAGCGGCAGAAAACGTAAAATCTTCTTCTTCAAGTGCCATCTCCGCGGCGGAGGTCGGCAATCATCATAGCTATTCGGACTTTTGAGACGGCTGCTCTGAAAATTTCATTTGATGTACATCCGTACCACTCTCTCAGGTTGCGCAGTCATGACATTCTACGCCTCCCTATGCTTCTCTTTCCTTCGATCTTTACCTACATAATCAGTTAGAGCAAGGTGTATTTCTCTCCACGTGTAATATGTCCGAGATATTCTAATTTTCTTGTTTTAATTATATTTAAAACTTCTATTCCTTTATTCATCCTTCTCAGAACCTCTTTGTTTGTAATGTGTTCTGTCCACGATATTTTCAGAATTCTTCTATACACCCACAGCTCGCATGATTTTAGTTTTTTCATTGTCGAAAAAACATAGCACCTCGCCAACCTAACTCTTAGTTTCAATTTTAAATCCCGTGTACTTCCCTTCTTCTTAATCCCTTCTTCTCATTTTGTTGAAATTTGCCCTAGCCTTTTATATTCTGATTTTGATCTCCTGAGTGTAATCATTTGTGGAGTTAATCATTGTTCCCAGATATGCATATTTGTCCACTTGTTCGACGTTGGTTCCGTTTATTAGAAGATTCTCGTTATTTCTTTGAGTTTTCAATATTCTCATAAACTTCGTCTTCTTGACATTCATTGTTAGACCATACTCTTTTCCATACTCCGCTATTCTGGTCACCAGTCTCTGAAGATCTTCAATATTTTCGGCTAAGCTCACAGTGTCCTCCGCATATCTAATGTTGTTAATGGGAACTCCATTTACCTTTATTCCAGCTGTTCCCCCTCAAGAGCGTTTTTCAGGATCTCTTCGAATTAGGCATTAAAAAGAATTGGCGACAATACGCATCCCTGTCTCACTCCACATCTTATTTCAATTTCTTCTGACAGCTATTCGTTAACACGTATTTTTGCTCGCTGTTTGTAGTATAAATTTGATATGATTCTGAGGTCTTTGTAGTCAATCTTCTTTGATTTCAGGACATTCATTATTTGTTTATGTCGTACTTTATCGAATACTTTATTATAGTCAATAAAATATACGTATATATCTTGATTGACGTCCAGGCATCTTTGTATCAGTATATTAAGTGAAAAAAGAGCTTCACGCGTTCCTAGGCCTTTGCAAAAACCAAATTGTGTATCATTAAAAACGTGAAATAGCCGTTTATTATATATTACAAGAGGTAGCTTGAAAGTAGCTAGGCATGAAAAACACCTCCATTCCTGTAAACTTAAAGAAAATGGTGTATAACACATGCATACTAACAGTGTGTACCTACGGCTTGGAAATAGTAGCCCTTACCAAAAAATCTGCTAAAAAAATTAGAAACAACGCAAAGAGCAACAGGTGGACACGGAGAATTCTAGAATGGAGACCAAGGCCGACAACAAGAAGCATGGAAAGACCTCAAAAAAGATGGGTAGATGACATAAGAGCAGTGGCAGACAAACAAAGGATTAGATTTGGCGCAAGATAAAGAAAGATGGGACATTTCTCTCATAAAGTTAAATGAATGGGAAGAATATTATACGAAACTGCTGAAAGAGGATAGAGTAGAGTACAGATGGGAAAAGATAAGGGAATTAATAGACAACAGAGACGAAAGACAGGAAATCCCTTTAATAACATTATCTGAATTGACGAAAACCTTAAAAGAGGTTAAAAACGGAAAAGCCGCAGGGCCTGGAGACATTCCCATAGAGCTGGTTAAATATGGGCCGACTGCACTTTTAGATTTAATAGTAGACCTTTTCAATAAATGTATGTGTGGAGACCAGGAAATTCCTAAAGATTGGAATAAATCTTATATAAACTCCATATATAAGAGAGGGAATAAAAGAGACTGTTCCAATTATAGAGGTATTAGTGTGACGAGCTCTGTGGGCCGGTTTTACGGCAGAATATTAAAGAAGAGGGTTGAAAGACAGATACAAGATATTGAAGAACAAAGCGGCTTTCGTACCGGGAGATCCTGCCTTGATAATATATTTATCCTACAACAAATAATTGAAAAGCATGTCGAAAGAAGTAGAGAGACCCATTTGGTATTTATAGACCTTGAGAAAGCATATGATAGTGTCCCGTTAAAGAAAATGTTTGAGGTCCTCGAAAGGTCCGGATTGGATTCGACGTATATCCGAGAGATATATAAATTGTACATAAATGCAGTTAGTTGTGTAAAAATTGGAACCAGAACCTCAAATGAATTTAAAGTCACTAAAGGCCTAAAGCAAGGATGGTGTTTGTCACCGACACTCTTTAAAATATACGTCCAAGAAGTATTGAGGAATTGGAGAAATAAATGTAGATTTATGGGCATCGAAGTGGGACAAAAAACTCTGTATACATTGTTGTTTGCGGATGATCAGGTGGTGGTTGCAACCGATGAGGAAGATATAAATTATATGAATCGAAAATTATTTGAGGAATATGCCAAATGGGGGTATACTGTAAACATAAGCAAAACAGAATATTTAAAAATTGGAGGAAATACCACAGATCTGAGGCTTGAAAACGCAGTCATAAAAGGCTGCAACCAGTATAAATATCTAGGAAGCATCATATCAGCAGATGGCAGAGTTAAGATAGATGTACAAAACCGAATAACCCAAGGGAAAAAATGCATCCGAATACTGAATTCATTACTGTGGTCTAATAAAATAAAGATGCATACCAAACTTCGCGTATACAGAGCAATTGTAGAACCAATTACCACATATGGTGCCGAATGTTAGACGATGACAAAGAATGAACGAGGTAAAGTAGACGTTGTGGAAATGGATTATCTTAGAAGGTCATGTCGAGTATCGAGAATGGAAAGAATCAGAAATGAGGAAATACGAAACCGTACAGGAATTAGAGATATTCTTTCAGATAGAATACAAGGAAGGCAATTACAATGGTATGGTCACGTGATGAGAATGGAGGAGGAGCGGTGGCCAAAGAAAGCCTTAATGTATGTTCCGCCAGAAAGAAGGAAAACGGTAAGACCACCAAATTCCTGGAGAAGAGAAATTACAAAAACAATGCAATCTAGAGGCTTAGAAGAGGGAGGTTGGAGAAATAGGAAAAGATGGAGGCTACAATGAGGGAAGCGGCAATCGCCGTAGGACCCCCGTTATATGATGATGATGATAAAGAAAGATGGAAGCAATTGGGAGGGACCTACAGTCAGGAGTGGATGGAAAATGGTTGACAAAGAGAGGCGGGAGGTAGCGTTGTATATTCGTATAAATTTGATACCGAACAAATTTTAATTGTAGCATTTGAATAGCATTCGATAGTCAGCAAAACCTGCGTCAGTCGCTGCACTTGCGGCAGAGTTAAAGTTGACAGCTTCTAAAAGTTGTATAAAAATTTTTGTCTTAATAGTCCAGCCAGGATGGCATTTGACCTTGTATGGAGGGCTACCACAAATTTTATTATTCTAAACTTTAGGAGTCAATGGTAGTGCAAATTTAAAATCGTGAATTCCGTCCAAATGAATTCCGTCGTTGCGTTAGCAGCCATCTTGAATTTAAAGGAGAACCGTTTTGGCTCAATATCTCCGCCATTTTCAACTTTTCGACAAAAATGGAAGGTACTGAAATTGTTGTAAATATGATTTACTACAATTTCTTTTTTTAAATTTTTTTCGTCCGGTCAATATGTCCCAAGTTAAGGTGGAAAACATTGGTAGGAGTGGGGTGCGCATAATTATTTAATTAAATCGTTTATTGTTAACTTTACGACATAATTTTATGAAATAATGACTAAATATAAGTATTAAATTATCCCGTTTATTATTAAATTTACAACATAATTTTTTGCCTCAATATAATTAATTAATATTAATAATAAAGAACTCAAATCTGCTCTATTTTGGTTTTAAGTTCATGTAATGTTTCATATTAGGCTATACTGTTTGAATGACATTTAGGTAAGGATTGTTAGAAGACCAAGAAAGTACATTTCTGTTTTGGTTTCTAAATTAGTTGTTTGTGCTTCTGGTCGTATGACTGGCCACGTCGTACTGCTAAAAAATATAATTCCCGCTAGCATTTAATTTCATGATACTTATTTACGTATTTAGGGCATCCTAAATAAATTAAAACATCCTAACCCTCACACTGCCATACAGCCCCAAATCATAATCCATTTCGGAAATTTTACGGTCAGTTTCGTACAGTCTTTGTGAAAAGCCTCATGCTTAGTGCGAATAACTGGTTTGCGGTAATCATTAACACGGTTTTATTAAGAAAACTATTACTTTAAGCAATTACTGTAATTTAAAACAATAAACATTTCTGAATCTGAATCTGAATCTGAGAGAATAGATTTTCTCCCTAGCTATATTATTAACTATCAATTAACGATTATTTTATAATTATTTTGAACTAGATACAACATACTCTCAATCAAATATCAGTTACAGAAAAAGTTTAGTATGCAAAAACAACAATTTACATTAAATATCATTGCAAAATATTTGCAAGGCTATACAAATGCCTAACTAAATTTCCAAGAATTGCATCGAGAGCCAATTCACGGAAACCCTTTTATCGGTATGGAGCTTATTACCTGCAAGCGGGAGCAAATTCCTGTGCACCCTACCAGGCATCATTTTATTGAAATTTTACAGCGATTAACTCAATTTGACACAAAATTAATTGTAGAATATAGTTTGACGTTTGTTAGAGTGTTCGCATTATTTTCGCTGCCTAATTGTATTATCTTTTATGGTTCTTTGCAGTTATTTTATACTGTCTCATTGTTTATATGTCAGTAATTAACTATTAATTAACTTAAAATAGTAAATGTTCCGTCAAACGCCTTAATTTGTTGTATATTTTAATCACATATTTTAAAAATTTAACGTAAATAGCCAAAACTTACCAGTTATTCTACTTAAATTTCCCAGATCAGATCCAGCAAATCCGGCTATATGAGCTCCTAAGCTAAAGCCGATAATATGAGTCTTTTTCAAAGACAGTCCATTTTTTTCTACAAGTCCTCTAAGAAGAAGGGACAGTTGTTTCCCTACCAGTCTTGTATTGGCAGAAGCTTTTACGTAATTCGGTAGCGCAGCTCCATTGCTCCAATCAACACATATGATATTGACTTCTTCCTACAATAAACAAATTTTGTTTTTAAAAAATTTGATATACAAAATAATACTAAATATATATTAAAAATGTAATGAAAGACTGTAATAGAGTAACAAACCTATAAATATTTACGTCTAAAGATACAAAGCACATATTTACTACAAAAAACTTTGTTTGTAAAAGGGAAGATGGAAAACAGTTTATGTAACGATGGTGTCTATAAAATATAGAGCTAATGACTTACTGTAGTTTATTCTGCTTATTTTCTTTATAAAAACTATCTTAAATATTAATGTGTCTCACTGGTCATATCTTCTGTTGTACAATCTTGTAATCTCTTATTATCCAGTTAATTTAAAAAAAAATAGAGTTTCTTGTTGCGATATCTTGCAGCAAGATTGCTACAGCTATTTTTATAAATAAAATATTTTGTTATTGTATATATATATATATATATATATATATATATATATATATATATATATATATATATATATATATATATATATATATATATATATATATATATATATATATATATATATATATATATATATATATATATAGTAAACTCTTAAATATTGGGGAAATCTGCAAGAAATACTCTAATGTGTATCAATTGTTTCGCCGAACGTTTTCGCCAAAGAGAATTAATTTGGCTTCTTCAGGGCTGAAAGAGAATAAATTATAATTAGCTACCATATATTATCTATTAAAACATTATTGATCTTACCGTAACTTAGAATTGTAGAGTTAGAATATTAAAAAACTTTGCTAGTAACATAGTGGTGTTTTTTGTTACTATGTGCAAAAAAAGTTTTTTTATAAGGATTGAAATGTATGGTAGCTTCGAACTTGACACGCAAAGGCTTACCCAAGGTTAATCGAAAAACCCAATGCAACTACATTTAAAAGGAGGTAATTCTTTGAAATGTCGGCAATAACTAAATTTTTGATTTTTAGATAGTTAAAAGTGAGGTTCTGTTTAAGCCAGAACGCAAGCGCTGACAACTTCATTATTAATTGGTATGAATCTTTATGTCGTTAAGGTTCATTGGTAAAAAACGAATGAATTTAAATCCCAGTAAAGGGAAATATTATTTTGATTTTCTTTATTTAATTATATTATATTGTTCATGTATTATTGAATCTTATTGAGACGTATCTAAGAAAAGCAAGGGAATGTTATATATTATTTGTTAATGAAAATTAATTATAAAGGTATGTTAGTTGTTAATGGATATATCATTACTAACTTGACTGATATATCCATTAACAACTAACATACCTTTATAATTAATTTTCATTAACAAATAATATATAACATTCCCTTGCTTTTCTTAGATACGTCTCAATAAGATTCAATAATACATGAACAATATAATATAATTAAATAAAGAAAATCAAAATAATATTTCCCTTTACTGGGATTTAAATTCATTCGTTTTTTACCAATGAACCTTAACGACATAAAGATTCATACCAATTAATAATGAAGTTGTCAGCGCTTGCGTTCTGGCTTAAACAGAACCTCACTTTTAACTATCTAAAAATCAAAAATTTAGTTATTGCCGACATTTCAAAGAATTACCTCCTTTTAAATGTAGTTGCATTGGGTTTTTCGATTAACCTTGGGTAAGCCTTTGCGTGTCAAGTTCGAAGCTACCATACATTTCAATCCTTATAAAAAAACTTTTTTTGCACATAGTAACAAAAAACACCACTATGTTACTAGCAAAGTTTTTTAATATTCTAACTCTACAATTCTAAGTTACGGTAAGATCAATAATGTTTTAATAGATAATATATGGTAGCTAATTATAATTTATTCTCTTTCAGCCCTGAAGAAGCCAAATTAATTCTCTTTGGCGAAAACGTTCGGCGAAACAATTGATACACATTAGAGTATTTCTTGCAGATTTCCCCAATATTTAAGAGTTTACTATTTAACTAATCTGGAAAGATTAAATTTCCTTTCTCTATATATATATATATATATATATATATATATATATATATATATATATATATATTGGTTTTGATAAAAACCATTATTTTGACGACGTTTCAGCAAGGTCGCACTTGCCATTGTCAAGGTAGGTAGTAGCACTTCTCGCTGATACTTAAAGTTAACTTCAAGCATCAGCGGGTAGGCTATTGTCTAATAACATGTAACCATATGTTATTTTAAATAAAAAAATAATGCAATTAACGGAAATCTAAACATAAAAATAAACTTATTTTAGGGTCAAATTGTTGCTTACTTACTTACTTACTTAGTCCTAAGCCTTTCTACCGTTAGGTGTAAGGCTGGTGGGGTTAAGATTTGCACTGTTGTCTCCATGCTATCCGGTCTTGTGTTAGATTTCGTGCACTTTCCCATGTCAATCCTTTCTTCTCAACTTCTTTTCTGATTTCGTCTACCCACCTAACTCTTGGTCTTCCTCGTTTGTTTTTCCCTTGCATTCTCGTTTCAAACACTCGTTTTGTTAATCTTTCATTCGACATTCTACACACGTGCCCGAACCATCTTAGTTGCCCCTCTACTATTTTTTCGTTTATTGGTTCTAGTTTTAGGTTTTGTCTGATTGTTTCGTTTCGTATTTTGTCTGTCCTCTTTCTGTTTGCTATTTTCCTCAGGAACCTCATTTCCATAGCATTGACTCGAGATTTTTGTCTTCCTGTCAATGTCCATGACTCGCTATTATAGATGATTGTAGGTCTAACTACTGATTTAACGACTGCCGTTTTTACCTTCTCCGGTATTTCTTTTTTCCCCAAAAATGTTGTTTTCATAGTGTTAAATAAGCTTCCTGTTCGTCCCATTCTCTCATTTATTTCCATGTCTTGTTTACCGTTTGATTCAATTATTGCTCCTAGGTATTTAAAATGTTCCACTTGTTCTAGTTGTTTTCCGTTTAATTGTATTGCGTGTGTCTTTCTCTTATTTGAAATTATCATTGTTTTTGTTTTCTCTGTATTTATTTTCATATTTATGTTTGACAGTTCTTCTTCTAGGATTTCAAGGTTGTTCTGTAGGTCTTCTCTGTTTTCTGCTATCAAAACCATGTCGTCTGCAAATAGAAGCTCTGATAGTTGAGTCTGTTTCATTTGCCAGTATCCTAATGTTAGTTTTCTCATTCTTCTCTTGGCTTTCTTTATTGCCTCATCCAGTACCACTGAGAACAGCAGTGGGCTCAACACGCATCCCTGTTTGACGCCTTGACTTGTAGTAAATTCTTCGGATTCCTCGTTGTTGGTTCTCACCGTATTTGTATTATTATTGTACATATCCTTTATTACATCAATTGTTATCCTGTCAACTCCTCTTTCCTTTAATGTCCTCCATACGTCCTTTCTTTGTATTCTGTCAAACGCCTTTTCCAGATCAATAAAGCATATATGTATTTGTCTATTTTTATTGATTACTTTCTCACTTATTTGTCTTATTGTGAATATGTGGTCTTGCGTGCTTCTGTCCTTCCTGAATCCACATTGTGTATCTTCCATAGTTGGTTCTATTTGGGTTTTTATTCTTGTTTCTATTATTCTTGCGAATACCTTCCCAGGAATACTTGATATAGTAATACCTCGGTAATTATTACAGTTTCTCTTGTCGCCCTTTTTGTGTATTGGTAGTATAATGTCTTTCTTCCAGTCCTGTGGTATTTCTGCTCTCTTTATGATATCATTCATTAGTTCTTTCATGCTGTCCACTCCCTCTATTCCCATCAAATTGTTGCTTATTCCCAATAAAATATAGTAAATTGTATTGTCACAAAAACCAGCTTCAGAACAATAATAAAAAAAGAAGACAATAATATTATATCAGATAAAAAATTATTAAATGGAAAAAAAAGTAATAAAATACAGTGTGTTCTATTTCGTGACAATTTTATTTATAATTTGGAATCAATACTTTAAAAATACCAGATGGGCACAATATGTCAGCGAACATCTAAATATAAACGATATTGAAGTAGGTTACAACACAGAAAATCAACAAAATTTACAACATCAACTACACAGTGAAGACCCAACAAGAGAAGAAGTGTCAAATGCGATCTTAAAACAGAGACAATAAAGCCGCAGGAACAGATGAAATCTGTTGGGAAATGTACAAAGAAGGTGGTGATTAACTTTTTGCAGCAATCCATAAACTAATAGTAGTTATATGGCAGAATATGGGTACCAGAAGAGTGGCTAAAGGGAATAATATGTCCGTTGTATAAAAAGGGTGATCACCTGGAGTGTAAGAACTATAGAATTACTTTGTTAGCATCTGCGTATAAAATCTTCGGCAATGTATTGTTTGGAAGACTTAAACATTTTACAAAGGATATTGTTGGTCAATATCAATGCGGATTTACTGCTGGAAAGTCAACTACACATTAAATTCAAGTACATACGTAGATTCTAGAAAAGTCAGTAGAATATGAAATAGATACACCATACACATACCATCTCTTCGTTGATTTCAAAGCAGCCTATAACAGTGTGAAAAGAAGTGCATTATATAATCCAATGATAAACTTTGGGATCTCACCTAAGTTAGTTAAGTTGACCCAACTAACAATGCAAAACGTAAGCGCATGTGTTAGAATTGAAGGAGAAAACTCTACGTTTTTTGACATTAATAATGGTCGAAAACAGGGGGACGCGCTGGCGTGTCTTTTCTTTAATATTGCCTGGAAAAAGACAATCAGACAATTAAATATTAGAATGAATGAAACTATTTTTAATAGATCGACGCAAATTCTCGCATTCGCTGACGATATGGTTATAGTAGGCAGAAGTATGAGAGATATGATGCAGTGTTTTACAAGGCTTGCGGACGTAGTAAGTGAATTAAGACTTGTGGTAAACGAGAAAAAAACCAAATATATATTGGTTTCTAAAACCCCCCGAAATATCCAGCAGAGAATTCAAATTAACAACCATACCTTTGAGCAAGTCAAATAATTCACATATCTTGGATCGCTAGTAAACGCAATAAACACAACAAGCGACGAAATAGAAAGACGCATAGCAATAGCAAACAGAACTGTTCGTGGTCTCCAGAAACATTTAAAAAATAAAAATATAAAACGTGCAGTAAAGCTTAATATATACAAGACCTTAATAAAACCGGTTTTAATATATGGGGTTGAAGCGTGGACCTTATCTCAAAATAATAAAAGACTTCTTGGTATTTTTGAGAGAAAAATTCTTAGAAAGATTTTTGGGGTCGTAAATGAAAATGGGCTATGGCGTCGAAGATACAACTTTGAACTATATCAGTTATACATCATAAATTGTGAAATTCGTTAAAGTGCAGAGACTTAGGTGGGCTGGACACATTGTTAGGATCTCACATCACGAATACACGAAGAGATTAACATTTTTAAAACCAGAGAGCACAAGAAGCATTCGTGGACGACCACGAATGAGATAGATTGATGATGTGGAAGCAGACCTACAGATTCTAAGGGTCATAAGATGAAGGGAAGTTGCCAGGAATCGACAGGAGTGGCGACTTCTTTGTAAGCAGGTCAAGATCCACAACGGATTGTCGAGCCACTTATGATGATGAAATAATAATTCACTTTGAACCCACAATAAGCAGTTAAGTATTTACTTTACTTTAAAGTTAGGTTGGTACTGATTTTATTTATGCTAAATAAAACTGTCAAAAGATTAGTATCATCATAATAAAATGTTAAAATGTGTTACCATTGTTGCGGGTGTTTTATTTTTAAGTGCCTATAACATAACGTCAACTATAAACATTTTATTTTCATAGTAGCTTCGAGACAAAAAATTGTTAAAAACAATAAAAGTCCACAAGACTACATACCTTGGACACATACTGAGGAATGATAAATATAGTATTCTGCAGGTCATCATGCAGGGTAGAGTCGATGGCAAAAAGGGAATAGGTAGAAAGAGGAAGTCATAGCTACGAAATATTCGAGACATACATGACTGTAGACGAATTATTCCAAGTTTCAAAAACAGAGAAACTTTTAAAAATTTGGTCGCCAACCTCCATTAATGGGGACGGCATAGGAAGAAGAAGTAGCTTCAAAAACTGATAATAGGTATAGAACATGTCATACCACGTAACAGAGAATTAAAAATGTAAACAAAAAAAAGGTCAAAATATATAGAGTGTCCCATATAAAAAAACATAAGTTGATATTATATTTCCTTAGTAAGACCCCCGTAAAAAATATTCTTGTGCACCACTGAACTTTTCCATGATATAGCTATCAAAAATTCCAATAAAGTTTTTTAAAGTTGTTTTTAATAAAGAAGATATTTAACCCTGTCGTTTTCGACATTTTTCAAGCTATTGTGAGCTATTGATGATTTGATTGGGCAATTGGTAGTTTAACAAAAAAAGAAGTCATGACATCTTAACTGCTTTTTTTTATTTTCTCTAGTTTTCGGTATACCCTGCAAAACATACCAATTTGGGACAGTCTGTATAGTTATCTAAAATAATTCACATCCAATACACCAATATCGTAGGTCTATTAACTACACCATTGTACTCCTGGAAAGTCTGAATGCTACTGAATATACGCAGAGCAGAATATTATATTGAAACATGCAATTTACTCGAAGGTAACTGAGATTACATTATTACAGAGTTCAGTAAATTTATGTATTTAATATAATATTATATAAACCGATATAGCTAGATATTGTGAATATGTAAACGAAAATTTAATTACACAGGACATGGCTTTTATAATACGGAAGCAATGATAAATCAATAAATTAGTTCAGCAATAAAAAATTTTACATACATATGTAGTAAATATTTAACTATTATAATATAACCAGACTTTTCGACCAGAAGCATTTCGACTGTCGTCGAGGACCTCTTTATTACACGTGACGCCACGCCGAAACTTCGACGTGGTTCTTATTCCCGTTTCTCACTAAAGATTCTATTATCCTTATAAAAGGGAAACAACAACCTCCTCTTCACTGGAAAAGAGCCAGAATCACTGACGACTAACGACATTGTATGAGTTTTTAGTCTGAGAACAGCTTCAAATGCCATCTTACAACATTCGGTGATCAAATATGTCATCTGTTTATGTGTTAATAAATATTTTTTATTCATGTTTCATTCTATTATCATTATATCTATGTTTTATTGTTCTTTCTTTACATTTATAATTTTAGTTGTTCTAAAAACATACGTTTTAGAGGGAGAACATGTTTGGAAAAGTTTTCAGAGCTTATTGTAATATTTTGTTCAATATTGTTTACATATAACCATATCTTTAAATTTACCACGTTAAAATTGGATCTATTTATATTTTGTATCAATTCTGATAACCACTTATCTACGAATTAAGCACAAGACTGTAGGAAGATTATGCGTTTACCCGAAACATTCGAGATAAAGAATAAAGATTATATAATTTATTACGCCTCCTAAACGGTGCACTTCAAAAACATTCCCACAGGAATTCGTTTAACGCATACCCACGTAAATAGGGTGTTCGTTCCCACAAATTCAAAAGAACTAACTAAGACTTTATGGCGTGCACCTCTACCTTTAAGTCGAAATCATTTCTTCCACTGCGTGCCGTCGAGATCTCGAAGACCTTCTTTACTGCAATGCGATGTACACGGCGGTTTAGACGCGGTTCTTTCCAGTTGACACCATAACGTTCAAAAGGGGTAGGTGTGTTTCTTTTGTGCTAATAATACTTTATGAGTTATGCCAATCAATTTTTTCTTATTTGCAATAATTGTGTCATCAATTTTATATTATTTTATTAAATTTTTTACTACTTTTATTAATTAACCAACTAAATGAAATAATACATAAACAGCCTTAATTGTCCAGTCAGAGCTTGACACTTATCATTACTCTTCTAATTTTGTTAGCCGTTGTTTTAAAACTATTTAAAGCGGTGGTTTCTTAGCGAGAAGACGCTTCAATTTCTTTACACTTTTTTTACCCTTGTACCTGTAATTACCCTGTAATTTTCGATACAATCACGATCAATGTGAAATGTGTGAACAGAAAATGTTAAATGAGCTACAAAGTTTATTGTATATACACATTACATTGTATCTTCTTCATGTAGTTCCTTCTCCTATCGCAGTTTGGCTATCATCACAGCTATCCGTACCTTATTGACGGCTGCTCTAAAAAAATCTACTGAGCTGCAACTATACCACTCGCTTAGGTTTCTCAGCCAGGAAATTCTTCGTCTTCCTATGGATCTTTTACCTTACATTGTGAGCCTTAATATCTCATATTTCGCACCTCTGGTAATGTGGCCTAAATATTCCAGCTTTCTTGTTTTGATGTGCTTTATATCCTCGCAATCCTTTTGTAGCCTTCTTAACAATTCTGTATTTGTAACTCGTTGGCTCCATTTAAAATCCTTTTATAGCACCACATCTTAAATGATTTCAATTTCTTTATATTATCCACTTTTAGTGTCCAGCTTTCCATTTCATACAACAAAGTCGAGAACACGTAGTATCTTAAGGCTCTTATCCTTAGATCCAGAGGAAGGTCTCGATTGACAAACATTGTTTATATATTTATAAATGCTTGTCTTGCAATTTCAATGCCTGTCCTTATTACTCTACCTTGGTCATTGTTTTCATTTACCCAGGTTCCCAGATATTTGTAGTTATTCACTTTTTCTATTATATAAATATGTGTATATATATTCGTACATGAAACAAGAAAATATTACAAATCCCCAAATAGTAGTCGTCAAGAATTTAAGTCAAGATTAAACAATTGTGGAGCGGTGAAATTCTGCATAATACAAACTCAGTTTTTAGCAGATGGACACAACATTTTAGCGATCATTTCTATTTAAATTATGTTGAAGAAGGCGAAAACATAGGAAATTAACTAAACATAAGTCGGCAACAACGACAAGTAACTTTTAAGAAACTTACCACAGCCATGAGTGCGCTTCTAATTTCATAAACCCAAATATAATTGCAATCGCTTCCAAAACCATGAACTAATACTTTTGTCGGTAAACTACCATTAAAACCATCTTTGGCCCATTCAAAAGCGTCATCTAATTTCTCAAACGGCACTTCGGCTGGTGGAGAGCCTCTTTTTCTTCTCCTTCTACCAGGATACATCAAAAACTTCGTACCTAAAAGTCAAACGTATTTAGTATAAGAAGAAATGTCGAGGCAATATACAGCAAGAAAATATCTGTCGATCCACCCAAATTTATAAAATACTAATACCGGCGCATTCACCATTTTATTTGCATAAAAAGTAATTTACAAATTATTTATGGTCATATTTTTTTTCATTTTATGTTTTATCATATTCGAAGTGTGTGTTCATAATGTTTATAGATTCTTGTAGAAAATTGAGACAAGAAGGTATCGATACATATTTTCCAACAATATTTTGAATGTTAAATATTTTTTTAATGATTTATTGATTGAAGCAGAGGAAGTATACTTACTTACTTAGACATGCCATCAAGAAAAATCAATATGTAGATATCTTGACCAGTCAATGACATAGATTTATCCTTGGAGGAGACATTAATGCCAAACATATGCCTTTAGGGGTCACGACTGACTACCACCGAAGGGAAAGAATTTTTAGAAGCAATGAAATATATAAAATGCGACGCAATCTCAACGGAAAACCAACATACTGGCCTACTGACACAAATAAAATCCCAGATCTTATCGACTTCTTTGTAGTCAGAAATATTTCAACAAATTACATAGAGATAGAAGAGGCATTGGATATAAACTCGGACCATTCTCCAATTATTCTCACACTCAGTGACACTGTTATCAATAAAGAAAGCCCCACTAGACTTGTTGACAAAAATACTGACTGGAAAAGTTTCCAGATAGACCTTGAAAAGAAGATTAACCTCTAAGTTCCATTAAGAACCGTTGGTCAACTAGAGGCAGAAGTAGAATTACTCAACAAACATGTACAACAAGCTGCTTGGAACAACAGCACGAACAGTGTCGAAAGAATAACAGCAAATAACTACCCGAAAGAAATCAGAGAAATGATAACCGAAAAAAGAAAACTGAGACGCAAGTGGCATCAGTCTAGAGCACCAGTTAAGAAAACTAGATTAAATAATGCCACACAAAAACTAAAAAGAGAAATTTAAAAAATTAAAAACGAATCGATTAGCATCTTCCTAAGTGAACTACCAAATGATAGTGTTACTGATTACTCATTGTGGAAGGCTACCAAACAATTAAAAAGGCCAATCTTACAGAATCCAGCAATGGTAGCTGGGCAAAAAGCAATATACAAAAGGGCAACAGGTTTGCTGACCATCTAGAAAATACTTTTCAACCCAATGAAGAACAAGAAATAATTAACTGGGAGCTCCCTAATTAAGATGAAATAGAGATTAGCCCTGCAACTCCAAAAGAAGTATATTTGAAAATAAAAGAAAATATAAATCCAAAAAAAGCTCCTGGATTTGATCTAATTACTGGGGAAGTGTTAAAGCAACTTCCAAGGAAAGCTATAATAAAATTAACACATCTTATAAACGCTTCCTTTAGGCTGAGGTACGTACCAAAGTTATGGAAGGTGGTAGAAATTATAATGACACTAAAACCAGGAAAACCTTCACAAGAAGCTTCTTTATATAGGCCTTTTTCACTGTTACCTGTCATGTTTAAATTATACGAAAAATTACTCTTGAAGAGACTAAAATCGATTATAGAGGAAAAAAATCTAATTCCTAATCATCAGTTTGGATTTAGAGCAAGCCACTCAACGATAGATCAGGTGCATAGAATAACAGATATAGCAGAAAAAGCTCCAGAAGAACGAAAAGTCTGTTCCGCAATCTTCCGCGATGTAGCGCAGGCTTTTGACAAAGTGTGGCATGACGAATTAAATCATAAAATGAGATGCTACTTACCAAAATATTATTCTGAACTACTAGAATCATATATATCTGACAGATACTTTCGAGTTAAATATGAGGAAGCATACTCAGAATTAAGAGAAGTTAAAGCTGGAGTTCCACAAGGAAGTGTCCTGCGGCCAGTGCTATACCTGCTCTATACCAGCGATATTTCATCATTAGAACTTAACACAGTTACGACATTTGCAGACGACACATGCATTTTAGCAGTCGGACAAAACCACGAGGATACAGTAATCATGCTACAGAACTCTGTTGAACAAATTAACATCTGGACCAGGTGATGGCGTATCAAACTGAATGAAACAAAATCTGTTCATGTCAATTTTACTAACAAAAGAGAACAACATATCTCAGTTAGTAAAAGTAGAAACCAAGTACCTTATGCAAATACTGCAAAATATTTGGGTATGACATTAGATTCCAAGCTACGTTGGAAAGCACATATTAAGAAAAAAAAAAGAGGAATTAGGAATTAAGTTCAGAAAGATGTACTAGTTAATGGGAAAAAAATCCACTCTGTCTACTTATAACAAATTGTTATTGTATAAGCAAGTCCTTAAACCGATATGGACATATGGGATACAGCTATGTGGCTGTACAAAAGAAAGTAACATCCAAATTATACAACGATATCAGAATAAATTATTAAGGAACGTCGTTAACGCTTCATGGTACTTCAGAAACTGTGATCTTCATCGAGACCTCCAGATGGATACGGTTATCCAGGCAATAAGTAAGTTTGCCGGGAGTCATGAACAAAGGCTCTCCAATCACGTGAATGTCGAGGCCATCAAACTCCTAGACAACGCCAACCAGATAAGAAGACTTAAGAGAACGAAACCGTTTGAGTAAGTGCTATAAGTGAGTGAAAGTGAAAAAGCAGAGCAAATTGCGGCTAAAGTGTACACGTTAGCTAGTAGTACTATAATGTGTTAGAGCCTAAGGAATATTGCTGAATGTAACTTTAGATAAGTTTTTCGTAATATTTGTATATAGAACTAACTTTCTTATTGATCAGAGTGAATGATCAGATAGCAATAATTATAAGATTCCTGTTGGAGTTTTATTAAATTAAAAACAAATATATATTTCTTCCAGTGGCGATGATCCGTTGAAAAAAATATTTATATCTAAAAAAGGAAGAAAGAAAGTCAATAAACGTCAATGCCAGAGACTTTTGCTTAAAACCACTTAATACAACATTACTTCCCATACGAAAAAAAAAAGAATGAGCATTTAAAATTTTTGTGTAACAAGAGATTGTTATATTGAATCCTTTTTTAATATTTACCATTTTCTGGGAAAGAAACAGCAAAAGATTCAGACAATGAGAATTGAAAATATTTAAAAAGAGTCAACAGCTTTTAAACAGTAATTAAACTACGTACGTAACTTTATCTCTTAACGTTGTTATTAGTTTTTCAAAATTCATAATAAAAATTTTTCATGCAAGGAATATAACAGAAGTAATTGTTATGTCAGTATAGAAAACGCATAACATGTTATATTTGCCATTATATCCAAAATTAAAAACGAATCATCAAATGTTAATTTATGCTACACTAAAAAATAAAAGTACGTCCCAACAACATCCGTTAACGTTTATGAGAAATTTTTTATAACTCCTCGCTTTTATTTTATGTCTTCCTTAACATAAGCATTAATAAAACAGTAGAAATGTCTATTACGAGATTTTTAACATTGAACAAAGCAGTTCTATTTGAAGTTTATTGCTTTTTAATGAAACCGCATTTTTATATTCTAATTTAATCCCATTTTGTTGGATGTAAATATTAATTCTTCTCCTACTAATATGATATTATCTGTTTCTTTCCTTTAAAGGGCACTAGATGTCAACGTTTGACTATAAACAAAGTATAAAATACTGTACAAATAATATACGAACAGGAATAATCAAATCTCTAGCTTCTATTGTATTACGAGCATTTCGCTATGTTTAGCTCGTTACTATTACAGGAATTAATGTTAAACTTAACGATCTTCCGAGTTGAACTGCGTCGATTATCACTGCGCCGAGCTTTCGACGTCCTCTTTGATGCCTTCTTCAGGGCTTCCGAGGTCTCAGTCGCTTGAGTCCCTAGACAGTACGATGGTGACGTGTTTTGGGTGGACGATGGCGTGGTGGTTAGCGCGTGATTGGCGCGGGTAGTGGCGCGGGGGTTAGCGCTCTACTAATAATGAAGTGAACCTATATATCTCCTCGGCATGTCCAGGAATCAATGGAAATAAATAGAAAAAGAAGAAAACAACTTGACGCCAGACTGTATAATTACTGGATCAATTATTAAAATTATAAATTAAAACCTTACATTTTTCTAAAAGCTCGCTTAACTATTCATATACCAAAGTTAAACAATTAATTTTATTATTAATATTATTTACCTATATCTTCCGGTTTGTCCGGAACAGTGTCTAGATAACCAAAAGGTCCAGACGCTTCGAAACATCCCAAATCTCTGTAGCAAGCTGAGACTGTGTCTTCCCTCTTTAACCTGCAAAATAACATACATAAAATAAGACAAAAATCTAAAACCTTAAATTGGTTGCACACTATGCCTTAAATTCAGCTTTAATTTTGTATGACATGACCAGGCAATGTTACTCACTGAGGTAAAGAATATTTATTTTGAAGGATATTGAATAAACTAGCAAAGAATAGAAGAAAATAGAATAAGATTTAAAAAAAAAACAAATAACAAAACCACATTAATCAAAAAAGCCGTTTGGACGCATACAAATATTCGAGGACACTGCTTAGTCTATATCAAACATTTCTTCTTTCCAAGTAAGAGTTAACAACGTTTATTTAGATTTTTATACTGCAGAAAACGGTATCCCACAAAGCTAGATGAATAAAAAGCTAGTACAGGATTCGAATTCTCCGTTACAAATACAACTGGTATGCTGTTTTTAAAAAAATTACCCAATGCACCAGTCCTTTATTTTCAAAATAGCGTCATTCCTTTCGAAAACTATAAAATTCCTTGTTGTGTGGTTGGATTAAAAGCTTTACTGGAAAAAGCACATACAACACTTGGCGCTAACATGCAAAAAAAGACTCAATTTGCTCAAAACCCTATCAAATTGCTTTTGAGAGACTTTCGAGGTGGTATCTCTGGGCTCAAACCACTAAAACTGGGAATATTTTGAAGACATTAGTTGGACTTTTTGATTTGAATTGGAATCAGCTCGAATGGCTGAACATATAAAGAAACCGAAATAACATTTATATTGTTCTATTGATTTCGATTTCGAGGTGAAAATTTGATTAATTTGTGCTCAGATGCAATACTTTACGGCTTTTATTTTATGTATATATACTGTGACAATATCCTAAAAGAAATTTGTAACAATATCTTAAAGGTTATAAAAACTTTAACTAGTGTAAGGCAAAAAGATTTCACTTAGGGAAATGCTGAATGTAACATATTTCACTCATGTGACACAATTCATTCCATTCCCTTTAAAATCTCGCATATTCGCATCAAAACCATTCAGAGTCTCTAACCCCGCAATTTAAGAACTATATATCTTCTCTAACCACAATTTTACACTTCAAAAAGAATGGTTCATCCGTTTTCTGAGCTTTTAGAAAAACAGGGGAGTTTTAAAGGAAACGAAAGGATTTAAAATGGATCGCGATTCGAAAGTTACATAGAAGAGAACAAGTTTTGTATTTCAAATATGTTAATAATCTTTTTTTCAATTTGTTTTTATAAACTTTGTACCAACCAGGACTTATTACCATCTTCATCATTGGTAAAGACAAGTAATAACATATATAATATTAATAGCTTTAAGATAGTCTAGTATTTTTTCTACAGAGCATATCTAGTCTTCTTCTTCTTCTTTCAGTGCCTATTCGTTCCGAATATTGGCAATCATTCTGGCTATAATTATTTTATTGACTGATGCTTTAAATAGATTCGTTGTTGTTGTGGAGAACCATTTCCTCAGGTTCTTCAACCATGATATTCTCCTTCTCCCAATTCCTCGCTTTCCGAATACTTTACCCTGTAGGATTACCTTCAGTAATCTGTATTTAGTGCTGTTTCTCATTATATGTCCGAAATATTCCAACTTTCTCCTTTTAATGGTATACATCACCTCTCTTTCTTTGCCCACCCTTCGTAATACGGTCTCGTTGGTTATCTTGTCTGTCCATGATATCCTTAGAATTCGCCTGTATAGCCACATATCTAGTCTAGAAACAAGAAAAGATTGTTGGTAGACAGTAGTATAATTCCTGGTGATTATATTTTTAAAGTTCCAATAATAAATTAAGAATAAGCTCCAGGTAAAATATCTTATCCGTAATTGTTTATCCAAGGAGAAAGTTCCAGTGTGCCAAGCAGCTTTTTTCAACGTGCTGGGGATAACAAAACACAGGCCCTCCTATATGATAAAACGATTTATTGAAACAGTTAAGTACCGATTGAACGCAGAGGTGGTGATCGAAAAACTGCAAAATATCGGGATAAGCTGGAAGGAATGCAAAAGTTTATAAACCGATTAAAATGCACTGAATCCCATTACTGCCATTAAGTGACGAAAAGAATTTATCTTCCATCTGAACTCAGCGTCTCAAAGTTATATTGAATGTACACTGCTCAGACAATTCTGTCGGAGACTGTGAAGAGATCGTATCTTCGCTATATATTCAACAGAAAATATAATTTGAGCTTTAAAACTCCAAGAACAGACCTTTGTTCGAAATGTTTAGAGCTAGACGAGAAATACGAGAAAAATTGGCAATCTAAAATTAAACTAATGACTGAAAAGGGCTCCACAAACTTTGAACGAAAGTATTTTTCCAATTTCTTCAAGAAAACAAAGAAGACCTAGAAACTTTTGCCAAAAATTTGGCCTTTCCAAAGTTCCTGATCAAAGTGCTTATTATTCAAGGCAGCTTTATTTTTATAACTTTACTGTTGTTGAAGGTTCCTCTAAGTCTAAGTAAGGAAAATGTTTTTTCGTACTGTGAGACTGCAGACATGTTTGGCAAAGGATCAAATAAAATTTTCAAAGAAGGTACTACTGGTCGCCGATGGATGCAGTGGCCAAAATAAAAACTTGATAATGATTGGTATGTGCTGCAAATGGCTAGCCGAGAGCGCACCACCAAATGTTAAATTACTTGAGTTAGTTTTTTCTGTAGTTTCAACAAAATATCCTGAAATGTCTCGTAAGATTTGGAATGTATATAAACATAAAGTTGACAGTGTAAGTAGTAGTATTAATTGATTTGAATAACAGAATAGTTCTATCATTCATTCAGAAAATTATTAACAAGTAGGGTAAATCGAGGAGAGACGGGGAGGTGAGACGGCGCGGTACGCATAAAACGAGATGTACTGTAACGACAAACGTAGTTTACCTTGCTCCGGCATTGGAAAATGATTACGTGCCCAAAGCGTGTTTAAATGATCAAAAAAGGTTTACTTTTTCTCCGAAAAACTTGTTTATTGTTTGTGAAGGGTACAACAATTGTTATCAAAGATTTTGCATCCAAGATTTGAGGTAATTTTTTCATATTTTTGGTTATATTAAGTAAATAAATATGTGAGGAAACCTTAAATTATAATTTTAACCTAAAAATTCCTAGACATGTATAAATTGAGAGAAGTTATTCAATGCGCCATCTCCCCTCATATAAATAGGATAGATGGCTCACGTATTGAGAGGAGAGATGGTGCACTTGCAAGGAGAGAATTATTTGATATAATAATAGTTTTTTGTATAAAAATTTAGTAATGTTTTATTGTTTTATTCATAGAAATCTTTTATTTCAGAAATGCCCACAAAATACATAAGAAAGGGTAATTCTTGTCGAGGTCAATGGACTGAGCAACAATTAACAGAGGCAGTTAATGCAGTAAATAATAAACAAATGGGAATGAATAAAGCTGCACGTGAATATAATAATAAACTACGTAGAAGAATATCAAACAATGATTGTAAAAAGCGTACTTTGAGACCATCTTCAACACTGGGATAGGTAGAACGCAAAATTGTAACTCATGTTAAGAAGCTGCAACAACGAGGCTTTTCTCCGACTAGAGAAGATGTTCGTTCCATGGCATTCAAGTTAGCTGAACGCATGGGAATCCCACATAAGTTTAACAGGAATACTGAAAAAGCTGGATATCCTTGGTTAACATTATTTCTTTCACGAAATCCAGATTTGTCCATAAGAAAAGCCGAAGGCCCTTGCTCGTTTAAATGGAATGTGCCGTAAAGATGTTGAACAATACTTCATACTTTTGGAGTCTATTCTCATTGAACTTGATCTATTCGATAAACCTGGCCATATTTATAAGATGGATGAGACTGGACTACAGCTAAATAATAAACCAGGATATGTTTTAGCCATAAAGGGTTCAAAAAATGTAGCAGCCATCACATCTGGTGAGAAAGGCGAAACAATCACATTATTAGCATGCTACAATGCAGAAGGTACATTTATACCTCCTGTATGTATTTTTAAGGGAAAAATAAAAAGAAAGAGTTTGAAGACGGAATGCCTCCAGGATCAGTGGTTTACATGTCTGAAAAATCGGCTTATATAAACAGTTCTATTTTCTTGGCCTGGTTACGAGACCAATTTACTTCACGAAAACCAATAGCAATGTTTTGCTGATTATGGATGGTCATTCTTCGCATTGCAGCGATCCTGATATTCTTGAATATGCAGAACAAAATGGCATAACCCTATTTTGCCTACCTAGCTACACGATACAGTTCTTGCAACCTCTTGACAGAGCGCTTTTTAAATCATTAAAATTAAATTACCAATTTGCTTACAATTCGTTTATAAAGAATAACCCAGAAAGAAAAATAACTCGGCTTCAATTTGGGAAATTACTGAAATTTGCTTGGGGAAAGTCTGCTACGGTTAGTAACGCAGTATCCGCTTTTGAATCAACTGGAAGTGTACCTTTGGATTCTTCTGTAATTCCCGACGATGCTTTTTTGTCGATGGGGGATAATGTACCGAAGGAAAAAGAAATTAACCCTCACCTTTCAAGACCTGAATTACAACCTAAAACTGGTTATAGCAACTATAGTGATTATCAGCTTGACAAAAGGGGGAGCTAGATTTGATACAGAGAACAGAAACTACAAGTAAAAATCACTCTGAAGTTGATATGTCGATTAGAACTGTAACCTCTGAAATTACTCCAGGAAAATTGCTTGATGAAATCTCACCTCTACCAAATAAACGTGGAGTAGCTGCTGTCAGAAAGAGAAGCAAACAGCTAGCAGAGATTCTTACTTCCAAAGAAACCATTGCTAGAAAGAAAGAAAAGAGAGAAAAGAAAGAAGAGAAAGAAAAGCAAGCTAAGGCTTTAAAAAAAGTGAAAGTTTTAAAAACAAATGAAAAGATTATTTTCTGAGGCAAAGAAAACAAAACCAAACAAAACAAAATAAACACAAACAAAATCAAACTAGTTTCAGAATCTTCTGATAATGAGTCAATAACAATAAGTCTCAAAGATGATTCAGATATGGATAATGATTCCGATGCAGAATCTTGTGCAGGATGTTTAGAAATATATTCACAAACTTCCAAATCGAACGACTGGCTTCAATGTATGCATTGCAAGAAATGGTTTCACGAATCTTGTAGCAAATACTTTAATCTCTGCGGTCTTTGTGGCAAACTTATCTGTTCAACAAGAAGTACCTAACTAGTAATGTAACATAAAAATGAGTTAAATGTAATGTAAAAATGAGTTATCTTAATTTTTTTTATAATACGCCATCTCACCTTCTTCATAGAGCCAACTCCCCTCCGTTATGTGGGTGAGATGTTTTTTTTTCATACTTATATTTTTTAACATAAACAAATATATTTAAGTTTTATTTATATTTCATATCTGAAATTAGTATCAATAAACTATAATCATTATATGAAGTTTTATTTTACTTCCAAATTTCAAAAACTTTTAAAAATACATCCATTCTAAAAAAAGTGGGCCCTCGAATTACCCTATTGTAATATTGTTTGTTGTTTTTAATTAAAATGACAAATAAAACAGACAATATAAAAAACTTAATGTTTTACATATAAATTCTTAGCCCTATTTATACACTAATTTTTTTAACGCTCCGAAAAGGTCAACTCTGACCCTGTGCCAAACAAATCTTATTTGTACACTCGAGGATTTTCTAACTAATGCGAAAGAACGGAGACCTTTTGTTTTCTGAACGTTTTCGCGACAACACCGAAAGTTTATGAAGACATAGAATACCTGTTAGTGATTTTCTTCTGCTCCTGCTTTCGCTTCCAATCGTTCATGGACGACAAGACGGCTTTGTAAATCTCCGCGTCATGGAGTTCGTCTAGGATTTCCAGAGCCGGGTTTGCCCTCGGAAATGTCACAACTAGAATAAAAGTAATCGTATCAGAATATGCATTAAAATCATTGATTATTTTGTATTAACGCATTCAAAGTTAATGAAAAGTAATTAGATTAGCATTTTTATTTAATTAAATAAGCGTATTTGAACAGATAACCTAAAAACGATTTGATAAATTTTATTTTGCCTTTAATCTGTAAAAAATCAAAAATAAATGTAAATGTTCTTGTATAATAAAAACCTCAACTATAACAAGACAAGTCGCACAAAAATTATTACAATTAAATTCTAAGTTCTGGTTAACATTTGTCTGATAAGTCAAATTGACGTGACTGACCTTATGACTTGGCCAGTGCCATTAACTTAGAGAAAAAAATAAGTCATGTGGCAAATGCATCTATTGAGCATAATTCACAAGTATACAATAAAGTTTAGGCAGGGATTAAGCGCTTGCTGCTCCATAATTTTAATTTGGTATTTATGTAGAAATGTTCACGAGACACATCTGACCATGTGTTTTTATGCGTGGTTTAATTAATAAAGGAAACGCACCTAATCTACGTCTTTTTTACTGAAAATTTCTAAAGGAAAGTTTGTATCTAAATGTCGAATGTGGTCCAGCCTATTATTTTTTAACCAAAAATGCTACCATTCCTTATTGTAACTACAATACACAGCACTATCTTACACTAAATGATCATTTATACAAGATGTTTAGTGCTTCTGAGACTTTACATGTAGTATTTTTAAGGTCCCATTCTGTCTAAAGTTTTAATTCACATAATTTAAATTCCACTATTTATCAGATCTTTTAAAGTCTTTTAAATATCAGAAAGAAAGTTTTAATATTCATTCTAATTGTATCTTAGAATCTTCAAAACAGAAACTTTTGAGTTTCGAACAAAAAGACACGATATGAGGGTTTGTTTGTACAGCATTAATTGCACCGAATAATACTTTTAGAACTGCGTCTCACAGATAACCACAATAAGTGTCTGTTCGTATTTTTGCCAAATGCTTCTGCCAGATTCCTCTAGGCGCAGCCGATCGCTCGTCATGAGGGTGAGGAGTTTTGTTTTACCGGCGAAAAATTATACATACGTGGTGAATTAAATGATTCATGGATTAGAACAATTTTTAGCCAGGTGCTGGAATTGACTTTTATGTTTTTATGTTACCCACAGTAAGTAGTACCCAAATTCTGGCATGCTTTCTTTCCACCAAGGTTCAATTTACGTTATATGCATATGTGATTAGTTGTCAAGCAGCTCTCCTTTAGCCCCTCTTCAGTCTCCTGGTGACTTAGAGTGGTCTCGTAATTTCATTTAAAATAAATTTGGCTTAAAAGTTTCGTTATTTCAACATACAAAGGAGTACATAGAATATATTAAATTTAAACGCAGCTACTTTGCTGTTTTCTTAATGTATTTTTTTTTATTTTGTTTTATTTTAGTTGATAATATGGACCGATGTATTTTCAGTACACTTAGCAGATACTGCTGAAGCTATATTAACAGGAGAACTCTATGCAATTTACACGCAAATGCAAATAAGATAAACAAAATATTAATCTTGATAGATTCGACGTCATCACTTCAAATAATCAGGAAAATATACTCGCAGCATCCATTAGCTGTACTAATAAAGAAAGAACGAAATAAATTGCATACTAAAGATATAAGTATCAAGTCTCTCTGGGTCCCATCACATATTGAAATAGCAGGTAACGAAGCAGCAGACAAAATTGCCAAAGAAGCTATAAACAACAACAGTATCCCCATATCAGCTGAATCTGTAAGTATGGATGTAAAAAGCTATTTCATGAAGTACCTGTTCGAGAACTGAAACAATAAATGAAAATCCACACCATCAAAGCTTCAGGAGATAAAAAAATAAAATTGGACCATGGAAACCACCCGAGGTATCCAATCGAAAGTAAATAATTATTTCCCGTTTACGACTTGGACATACCCTTTAATTTAATAAGCAAAGTGTGATCAGCTCTTACCGTTCCGCTAATAACCTTATTAGGCTGGACAATTAGGCTAAATATCGTTTATAAAGGTTCTTCTCTAAGGGGGGGAGGGAGATCTTTTTGTTTTTCTTTAATTTATGTTATTTTGGTTTTAATAGTTTGTTACGCCACTGTCAAAATATTATATATATATATATATATATATATATATATATATATATATATATATATATATATATATATATTTATATATATATATATATATATATATTTATATATATATATATATATATATATATATATATATATATATATTTATATATATATATATATATACAGTATACTCCCTCTATAACGAACACGGTTATTACGAGGTTTCGCTTATAACGAGATACATTAGATGTCCCGTGAAATTTCTATTGAACTATAACCGTCTATAGCGAGGCAAATTTGGTTATAACGAGAGAAAATAAGATCCAAAAACGGGTTTTTTACGTTTTTAGTCCGGTCGTAGCTATAAATAAATACCTTTTCAAACAGCCCCTCAATAAACTTAACTGCAGCCCGCAATAAACTTCTTTACAATGAATAAATACAACTGTTTCACATCTTTAAAAAATATATGATAGAATGATACTGGACCATTTAAAGCAGTTAAAAATGACAGAGTTCTTAAAATTACAGAAGCAATAGTTTATGTTATCCTTGAAAATACGATTTATACATTATGTAGTTGAAAAAAAATATAAGTACAGCTTTTTTGTTTTAACGTATATCATTGATAATAAAAGTAAACAACTCTTTTATGTTTTAATATATTTTATTGAAAATAAAAGTAAATAACTTTTTTTCAAAAACGCCATTCAAACAATATTTATTAGCATCTTATATTGCTCCGAATGGCTTCACTATAGGAAGTTAATGGTTTAGAAAACTACATATTCATATGTATGCACAGTATTATGATTGTCTGATATAACGAGATTGGCTTATAACGAGGTAATTGGTCTGTCATTTCAGTTCTCGTTATAGAGGGAGTCCACTGTATATGAAAATTTACACCATTTATCCGAACACTTTTAGTCTTACCACCAATAGGATAAGTTGGTTTCCAAATATTTTTAAGGGGGGGGGTCATGATCCCGTGACCCCTCCCTCTCTGATTACACATAGCTTTATGTAATTTGCTGGCTTGGCCTACCCAAAATTTTACCACACCAGCCGCCACTGATATATATATATATATATATATATATATATATATATATATATATATATATATATATATATATGTATATATATATATATATATATATATATATATATATATACTTTCTTATAGATAATGACATTGTTTCATGGTATTAAACTTTTATATCGTAAATTATTGTTTTCCTCCTGCGTTAATACTTTTAATCGAAATGCCATCTTGTCCTTATGCTCTGTTGTTTTTAAAAATTATCATAGTTTATTATAAATTAGTTCGTGAAGATTCCACATACGGATATAGATACGGATACGTCAATACACACATTGTGTAATATCTTACCAGAAAGTATTGAACGACACAGTGAAAGTTTAACTGTCGTCATGTGGGTGTCGGACCAAATTGAAGCAATAATTAAAAGTGATTCATAACATCGAAAAGAAAATATTAACAGCGGTTACTGAACTTACAAATTGGAAATTAATAGCCACTGATTGGTAGAACGTTACACGATCGGTCGATTTTATTACGATAATTAGCTATTTTTTTGGACGGCAATTGGCAATTAGACGCATGATGTACATCAGTGATTCCCAACCTGGGGGCGATCGCCCCCCGGGGGGCGATTTGAGATATTCAGGGGGGCGATAGAGCGAAGGGGGCCATATGGGGGGCGACAGAGAAAAGGGGGCGATAAGGGGGGCGTTTAGCATCCGGAAAACGAGAAATGGGTAATTGAGAAAAATAAGAATAGAGAAAAAAATACAATACTTTCGATCGGATATCCATAGCATAATAAAAAGTAAATATATGTATACCAACGCAGGTAATAATAACACAAACATCTTATCTAGTCACAGATCTTATCGAATACGAGGCGTCACAATATTAGAATCATTATTAGTCACAATGTTAGAATTCGGACAGAGACGACGACGCGTGGCAATATAATTATTTATTGAGAATTGCGAGATAGTGTTTTTATTCTTTGCCTTCTCAATAAGTTGTAATTAATTACTCTTTTGTTTTGCTCTCAAAATGTCAGCACCTAAAAAAAAGTGCCGGCAGTACTCAACGGAGTATTTGAAATATGGATTCATTGAATTGCCAAGGAATAAGAATCTACCATTGTGTCTCATTTGTGCAAAATCTTTGTCAAACGAATCCATGAAGCCGCCTCATCTTATGGATCACTTGAAGAGGATTCATTCAGATAAGTCAGACAGACCCGTCCAATATTTTGCGGTGAGTAAAAGTCTTTTGTTTGTAGGATGTATTTTTTCCATGTACAGTTACAATCATTGAATAGTTTACAGACTTACATATCTAGGAGCCTATTTTTTAAATTTTTACCCCGTTTAAACGCACCTTTTACGTCAAAAGTATTGCAATGTAAAAATTAAAGTGTAAACTATTTAGTGATCGTAACTGTATCTAGGTATCAACATATTATAATTATTTTTACTTTCTATTACCAAAAGTCAGACTTAAAGAAAACCTTTTTTAAACTTTATTACCATTACTTATAATAATTAAAGTGAATGTGTATTTATTTCGTTTACAGGAGCTCAAGGCAAAGTATGAAAGGCGAGTTACTGTTGGGTCATTGATTGCAAAAGCTACCAAGAAAAACGACAAGGGTTTACTTGCTTCCTACAAGGTATCATTCTTAATAGCAAAAAGTGGCAAGCTGCACACAATTGGAGAAGAACTCATCCTTCCAGCTGTCAACGAGATAGTTGATACTATGTTGGGACCCAGTCAGGCCAGCCAAATAACAGATGCAGTTCCTCTCAGCAATAATACTGTCTTCAGAAGGATTGATGAAATGGGAGCGAATGTCGAAGATGTTCTCTGCAACAAATTGAAAAGCAGAGAGTTTACTGTGCAACTTGACGAGAGTACCCTGAGTGACAGAACAGCTTTGCTCCAATATGTCCAATTCATTGACGACAATGGAGAAATGACCGAGGAAATGCTATTTGTTAGAAGTCTGATTACTGATACAAAAAGATCTTCCATATTTGAGGTCATTAAGAGATTTTTTGAGGAAAAAGATATTCCCTTATTAAATATGATCGCCTGTGCTACTGACGGTGCAGCAGCAATGACAGGACGCCATTGGGGATTTATTGCACATCTGAAACAAGCAGTACCTGGAATTTTGTGTGTTCACTGCATCATTCACAGAGAGCATTTGGCTGTCAAGAATTTGAGTGGGAGGTTGCACGATTCTCTTCGACTTGTCATAGATGCGGTAAATCAAATTAAAGCAAAACCAAAGAATGATCGAATATTTCGTACACTTTGTGAAGAAAATGATGAGATATTTAATACATTGCTACTACATACGGAAGTCCGCTGGCTTTCTAAAGGCAATTGCTTAAGGCGGTTCTTCAGTCTCATGGATACTGTTATTGAATTTCTTAATAATACTGACCCAACACTGAGTACAGAACTACAAGAGAAGCGAAATGACATCGCTTACTTATCAGATATTTTTCAAAAATTAAATGAAATGAACCTGCAACTACAGGGGAAGAACATAAATATGGCCAAAGCGAAGGGAGTAGTCGGAGCATTCATTGACAAACTATCTACTTTTGAAGAAAATATGCAGAGAAGAGAGAGAAGAAAATATGCAAGATCTGCAGTCCCGATTCCCAAGATTTGACTAGTCTGAAAGTGCCAACTTGGTTTATCAATCCTTTCAGCGTGGAAGTTTCAACGGTATGTTCTTCTCTTCAAGAAAACTTGATTGATTTGAGACATGATGTTGAAATTGAAAGTTTGTTTCGGAAGTGTGGGTACGAAAGATTTTGGCCGCGGATAAAAGAAATGTATCCAATCTTGTGGAATGCAACCAAATTATTATTATTGGCATTCCCCACAACATATCTAGTGGAGAAAGGTTTTAGTTCTGTGTGTATATTGAAAAATAGACAAAGAAAGACATAAAGAAATTATGTGAGGGACACCACTTCCAAGGAAGCCATTAACAATTCTTTTACACACATATAACCATTTACGAAATGTAAAAATAAATAAATATGGATACTTATCTTTTGTATAGATTCATTATTTGTTTCAATTTAATTGGGGGGGGGGCGATTGTAGGATTCATAACTGGTGAAACCTGTCTAAGGGGGCGATCATGGGAAAAAGGTTGGGAACCACTGATGTACATGAACCTAGAAAATAATAAATATTGGTTCTATGGTGAAAAATATATTCTTAACTCTTTACTAACACGAAGACACTAAAATAACGTTTCTATAACGTACATGATCTATTATATAAAGCAGAAGAACACAAACAGTTTGTAAAATTATGTTATAGTTATAGTTTATTCGTCTTCCGGGTTTGGACCGTGTCATTTGTGAGTGACCCAAAAGTGGGTTCATCTCGACGTTTCGCTACAATTGTATGTAGCTTCTTCAGGAGAACAAAAAAGAAAGAAAAAGAAACAAAAGACAGGAAGATGGGTAGTTAGCAACGGTAACTCAGTTACTCAACGCAACCAGAGGCGAATACTAACTACCAAGATGGGCATTTAGTAACTCAACTACTCAACGCAGCCAGAGGTTTTCACCTCTGGCTGCGTTGAGTAGTTGAGTTACTAAATGCCCATCTTGGTAGTTAGTATTCGCCTCTGGTTGCGTTGAGTAACTGAGTTACCGTTGCTAACTACCCATCTTCCTGTCTTTTGTTTCTTTTTCTTTCTTTTTTGTTCTCCTGAAGAAGCTACATACAATTGTAGCGAAACGTCGAGATGAACCCACTTTTGGGTCACTCACAAATGACACGGTCCAAACCCGGAAGACGAATAAACTATAATTCTGACTCTGGCCGTGGAAGCCTACGATTTCATATGTTATAGTTATATTCTAGATATACGGTTTTAATTTTATAGTGTTGGTGAAGTGCCAAAATAGAGACTTTGTCAATTTTAGATTTATGTTTGAAATGGGACTCTAAATTATAGAAATCAATAGATTTAAGAATAGTTTGTAAATAATCGGTAATTCAAATATGATATCTACCTGCCGTTTTCAGGAATTCATTTCTGTTATCTCAAAAGCGGTCATTAACGGTGAAGGAGAAAGTAGAAAGATATTGCCTTGTATGATTTGCACACAATTACGGGAATTTGCCATTAGTTGAGTTTTAAGAATTTGGAGAGTTTTGGAATTTGGTTGAATGCAAAAAAAAATAGAGGGCTGGGAAGAAATACCTAGAAAATAGTGTAAGATGAAACAGGAGTAGAAGCGTATATGTTATATAATTTGATATTCTTCGTATAAGTCATACAGGTCAATTTACAAGAATTCTACAGATTTAATTAAAGGGATTTAGTATTTTTAGAAATATTTGATAATATTTGGGAACATTTTATTCGAAGTGAAAAGTTTGCTTTGGTTTCTTTATAAAACAGATTTTTGTGAATACTGGATAAATTTTCCAAAAAAAAAAAATGTCGGTAACACGAAAACAACGTAAAATGCGGAAAAGGAAGATGACAAAGAGGGAAAAGCAAATTTGGAAGAAGGATCAGATAGTGAACAAAACAATACTGTAATTGACGACAAACAAGAAACAGGAATGTTAGAAGAATTAATGATGATTATGAAGGCACAAAAGGAAGAAACAAAAAACAATGACAAAAACATAGCAGTTAATGATAAGCCTACAAGAGGAAAACAGAAAAATTATGCAAAAACAGGAGAAGATTTTTTTTTTAAATAGCAAACAAATTGGAGAAATACGAATATGAAATAAGGAGTTATCAAGAACAAATACAAAAAGAAATCGATAAAATAACGGAAGAAATAGAAATGAAACTAGGAAGAGCTTTACAAGAAGATAAGGTCGAAACAAAAAAGGAAATCAAAGTAAGAAAGTTTTCAGTGTTCCATCACCTAAATGCAAACAGTAATCACATTTTAAATTCATAGACAAATTCATAAACAAGAAAGACGTTTCATAATTTTATCCACGCAAATGGTAGCTGTGTAAAATAAACGGTATTGTGATAAAAAATTAATTTCAAAAACTTTGGAACGCTCTTTTAAAAAATATCTCCATTGTGTTTATGCCGGTTTGATTTCACAGCGACGATATATAAAGATATGTATGAAAGTAGACGATTGCATTTCTTATCAATACGAGCTCCACCATTCTTCTGTACGTGTTTCAAGGTTTCAGCTCTAGTCAGAAAGACTTGTGGTAGCTCTAATTGAAATAAAATTATGTTTATCAAGATTTTAATGATTTTAAAGTCAGGTTAGTTCCGCTTCTTTTAGATATTTGCTTAGATTAAAAATTATTTGCTAAATTTTTTGTAATTTGTGCCCCTTGCAAGTGGACGGGTCTTATTCGTTGGTTTAGTTGCCTGTTTGATTTCTACATTTCTTGTAGTTTTTTTTTCATGCAGTTGGAGTCTTTAGGCATCATCTGTTGTGTTTAAATGTTTTAAATGTTTTTGAATTCCCATTGTCTCTATGATTACACGTGTTGTCACTATTTTCAATGTTAGCTAACATCGCAAATAAATGGCAGATAAACGTCTACATGCTGGAAGCGTATTTCACTTGAAAATAAAGAATATATGATTGAACAAATTTCTTTAGCATGTTTACTAGTTTCCGATCAAAAAACTGAGCTTTTTTCAAAACTAACGCATAATATAACGCATAAACCAAAATTAACGCATAATTTTAAAAATTCTGGTAAATCAAATAATTTTAATGTTTCAATTTTTGTGATAATATCTTATTGTTACCTCCGGTATATTGTAAAATTGATCAAAAGAACGGTAAAAAACTCATTTTCATTTTTGCAAGCCAATTAAAAACGTGCTAGTTGTGCTTGATTTTAATTCGAATTTAGTTGGGTTGGAATACGTTGTGTTGGATGTTCAAAGACCTTTTTCAAATTTATTAAGTGTTTTTTTTTGTTTAAAATGAACCACTAGCAGCAAGAAAATCGAAATTTATCAGAAAGTGACTGTATTAGTTTCGTTACTCTTCTCGAAGAAGGATACCTTCAAGTTGAACTAGCTAAACGGTTTAATGTCACTCAGTCAACCATTTCAAGAGTATGACCACGTTTTACTGTTACTGGAAGTGAATCAAGAATACCCGGTCAAGATCGTAGAAGGGTTACAACTCCTGATCAAAACCGGTTTTTGACACTTCGTAGACTGAGACTAAGGTTTATTATCAGTACTTTTCTACAAAATAAATTTTTGGATCGTTTGTTTGGAATAATGACCAGTGTTGTTTACTACCCATGAATCCAGGTACTGTCTTTTTTCTGATGACAGGTGAAACAGAGTGTACAGAAGGCCTGGTGAACGCTATGCACAGTGTAACACTGTAGGGACTATACAACATGGTGCCGGCTCGGTAATGGTGTGGGATGGAATTAATTTGGAGGCTCGAAAGGAGTTAGAATAGATCACGAGCGGCTTACATCCCACAGGTATATTACAGACATTTCAGACGAGCATGTTGTGCGATTTGCAACATTTATTAGGGATAATTTCATGCTCATGAAAGATAATGCCAGACCACATATTGCATGAGTTGTTCAGCACTATCATCAGGAGGTTGAGATTCCTGCCATGGTTTGGTCTACGAGGGGTCCCGACCTCAACCCAATAGAACATGTTTGGGACATCGTAAGAAGACGACTACCACAACTACCTAACGCACCAAACACATTAGAATTTGGGATCAAATTGATGAAGATGAAATAAGAACGAATATTCTCCATATGAGAGATAGTTGTCAAGCAGTAATAAATGCCAGAGATGACAATACTCGCTACTAGTTTAATTTTATGGAACTTTTCATTCAATTTTTTTAAATATTTTAAATTTCATCATTTATTTAAGATGTTAGGTAGTTACGTAAAGTCACATTGTATTGAGTCTTCCGACTTTCGAAACTCCAAGAGATATCGTTGCCACCTTTGTCTAGAAAGGATACGGCCTTAGAGGCGTTTAGGCATAATCCCACGGATGGTAGCTTCGCACCATTACCCGCTCGAGTAAGTGCGTCAACCAAATGTCCGAACCTGCAGTTCCTCTCATACTGAGCAGGATTACTATCGCAACGACGAGTCATCAGTAGGGTAAAACTAACCTGTCTCACGACGGTCTAATCCCAGCTCACGTTCCCTGCCTAAGGGTGAACAATCCAACGCTTGGCGAATTCTGCTTCGCAATGATAGAAGAGCCGACATCGAAGGATCAAAAAGCGACGTCGCTATGAACGCTTGGCCGCTATAAGCCAGTTATCCCTGTGGTAACTTTTCTGACACCTCTTGCTGAAAACTCTTCAAGCCAAAAGGATCGATAAGCCGTGCTTTCGCAGTCCCTATGCATACTGAACATCAGGATTAAGCCAACTTTTGCCCTTTTGCTCTACGCGAGGTTTATGTCCTTGCTAAGCTGGCCATAGGACACCTGCGCTATTTTTTGACAGATGTACCGCCCAGTCAAACTCCCCGCCTGGCAGTGTCCTCGAATCGAATCAGGCTGGAGATAAGTTGACGCTCGAAACGAAGCACATAAACGCTAGCCGGATATCTGAAAGGCGAGCCTTATCGGAACCACGAAACCAACGAACGGGACAACGCAACAAAATGTCACTCCGTGCCCTTGGCTCAAAAATATCGTGACAGTCGCCGCCTCGTGAGCGAACGACGCACGCGTTTCGCCTTACCGAATAAGTAAAGAAACGATGAAAGTAGTGGTATTTTACCGGCGATGTTGCCATCTCCCACTTATGCTACACCCCTCATGTCTCCTTACAATGCCAGACTAGAGTCAAGCTTAACAGGGTCTTCTTTCCCCGCTAATTTTTTCAAGCCCGTTCCCTTGGCATTGGTTTCGCAATACATTTTTCGTAAAGGTTTTTATTTAAGATATTATAAAAGCAACCTTAAAAACAAAAGAACAAACAAAAAAATTTTCATTACGACTGAAATTATAATTTTAAAATTATGCGTTAATTTTGGCGTGCAGTGTAAGTTTTCATAAAAAAAAACAAAAACATGTGTAAATATTTACCAACTTATCATAGTAAATTACGTTTAAGAATAGTTAATTTAAAGCATGATCCACTCACAGCTTTCCCCTTTCGCTATGGAACATACATTAGCATGCTGGGCTGCACAAAGTCCATCTCATAAATGCGATAATTCGATATCCGAAATGTGCATTACAACCTATTACTAGTCGATTTGCTTATGGTAATGGTAAAGCAGCTAGTACCATATTTAGATAATTAGGATTTGGTTACAGAGTCAGATTTGTTAGTATTGAAACCATGACTATAAAAAACATCAAAATTTTTTAATATTATCTTTTATTTTATACTACATTGTAATTTATTTACAACCTGTAAATGTAATTGCAATAAATAAATTATTTATTAAATAAAATAACAGGTGTACAAAATTCTTCGTGGTCCTACCTTTCTGGTGATTTATGAAACTTCACTATAAACGATGCGAAAACTTCTTTTTAAAGCCATTTTCAGCTACAGCAAAAACGACATTGAAAATTCTGTTAGCTTTACTATTTGTTGCAGTCATAAAGTTTTCAAAACGATCCCATGGCCAAACTTTGCATTCCCAACTAATCAACTAAACGACTACCTCCGCCAATTTCCATGCTGAATGGATTAAACTCCTGAGATATTTTAATTGCCTTTATAATGTTGACGCCAGTTTAGGCCAGTTCATTACTTACAAGTAGATTTTTTACACAGCATTTCTCTTTTCCATATTATTTTTATTGAGAATTACCACATTGACCATCAAAGGTTATTAAAAGGTATATTTAGTGGGGATTTCGAAGTTATTCAAACTTGTGGTTGGCTATATACTATATACTTTGCTTTATAACAGCGGTCGGGGAACCGGGGTAAATTATCCCAAATGGGGTAAAAATTAAATTTTTGGGGGTAAAAATGAAACTTTTGTAAGTAAAAAGTATATATTCTTAATTTGCTATTTTATATACCTGTTAGTATTTTTTCAACTTAAACAATTTAGCGACATATGCAGGCCACTCCATCTTACTCTCCACCACTAGAGTGTTCTCGAGTTATATCTTTGCGTAGTAAAGCACAGTCCCGGCCCCGACTACCTGCTCAGTTACAAATACATTGAAGAGTCAGAGAGCGAGTTTTTACTAATTAGTTGCTGACAAGATCACCATTTTATCATTAATCATCGATATATCGATCAAGGTAAGCCGCAATTTACAAATTTAATTCAATTATTTTACAACTATTATTTTCTGTCTCCCTTAAGATGGAAGCAAATAGAAAAAGAACATACCAAGACGAATTCCTTAATTACGGCTTTACATAAATAGAAGACAATGGTACAATGAAACCAGAGTGTGTTGTATGTGTGAAGGTACTGACTTCAGAATCTTTCAAAAAAAGTCAATTGAAGAAACATTTACAATTTAGATAATTTGCATTCACACCTGTCTTCCAAACCGCGAGAATACTTTGCAAATTTAGAAATACCTGTTAAAAGACAAATATCGAATAGCAACTTGTTTGGTACATTTGGTCGGCGTCCAGCATCAAGGGCTAGCTCTGAAGTAGCCTGATTGATTGCACGAAATAAGAAACCATACACTATTGGTGAAGATTTGGTTAAACCAGCTGCTGTAAAAATGGCAGAGATTATGTGTGGTCAAAAAGAAGCAAAGAAACTGAATTCAGTGCCCTTGTCTGCGAAAATTGTGAAAGAACAAATTTCTATATTAACAGAAAATGTAAAGGAACAGGTTATTTTCGTATTAAACAGGCTGAATATTTTGCTATTCAGCTTGATGAGACAACTGATTTTCGTTGCAATTCACAGCTAATGGTATATGTTCGCTACATAGGTGTAGATAATTTTGAAGAGGAATTGCTGTTTTGTTCTCCTCTTGAGTTGAGATCTCGTGGAATTGATGTCTACAATAAAGTAAATGAATATTTCAATGCGCAAAGTTTAAAATGGGAAAACTGTATTTCTGAATCTTTGCATGAAGCTCCAGCTATGCTGGATCATATGAATGGTTTTTCGGCTTTTGTAAAAAAAATATCCCAAATATTGAAGTTACTCACTGTATGATCCATCGCCAGGCCCTTATGGTCAAATATTCAGAACCTACACTGGAAGCTGTCATGCATGATGTCATCAAGATTGTAAATTTTATCAAGGGACATGCACTAAACACGCGGCTATTTCGGGAATTATGTCAGGACGGTGAAGCTGAATATACGGACCTACTTTATTATACAGAAGTAAGGTGGCTTTCTCGCGGAAATGTACTAAATCGAGTATGGACTCTCAAAACTGAAGTCGAAATTTTTATGGTTGATTAAAAAAATATTCTCGCAGATAAGTTAAAAACTCTTCCTGGGTTGCATATCTCGCATATTTAGCGGGCATTTTTGAGAGTATAAATATATTAAACAAAGAATTGCAAGGAAAGAATATTAATATCATTTCAGCGAGAGAAATATATCAAAATAATAAAGATTGCGAAAATATTACTTTTGCTGGCATCAAGGATACAAGTGTAAGACATCTTATCAAACTCAGAAAGCGGTTTTCAGATTACTTTCCAAATCTTGATACATTTACTCTCAGTTGCATTGCAGATCCTTTTACATGTGAAATTGCTATGATACCAGAAGAACCTTCAGGTTTAGCAGAAGCAATTCTTGAACTTCGATCTAATATTCAATTTGAGAGTAAACCAAATCTGTTATCTTTTTTGATGTCAAAAGCTGCAAAGGCTTTCAAAATTGTACATGAAGATGCGGTTAAAAAATTGTTGCCATTTGGAACAACATATTTGTGTGAACAAGGCTTTTCCACTCTAATGAACATAAAAACGAAGAAGAGAAATCGATTAAACGCTGAAGACTGTGTTCAAATTGCTCTTACACCAAGTCCCAATTTTGAAGCAATTGTATCGAACATGAAACCTCTCCCTTGAAAATTCGCCCCCACAGAAAATATAAGCAAATGACAATTTCTCGTTATTTTGTAATTCATATGATATTTTTCTTGTATGACAAAATAACAAGAAATTATCATTTACTTATATTTTCTGTAGGGGTTAAAGTTATGGATTACTAGGTATTACATTGATAAATTGAATAAATGATGTTTAAATTAAATTTTTAATTATTGTTTTTTTTTCAAAATTATCATGGGGGCTATAACATGAAAGATGCTAAAAAGAGGCGATTTCGTTTTTTCTTCGCTCTTCGCCATGGGGTAATATCAACTTACACAAAAATATTTTGGGGTAATGATTAAAAATGTTCCCCGACTGCTGCTTTATAAGATACCGAACTTAGTAATATACAGGGTGATTCTTTGGGAGTTTTAATTTGATATTTTGGAGAGACTTGACATAATTAATATGTGTAAATTAAGAAATAGGTGTTTTTTATATGCTCAATTATTCTAAAATATTTAGAATCATAATCTACAAGTTCCATAGTATGGAAGTTCAGATTAGGAACTGGAAACGAAAGGGGAGAAAGGTTTCATAGAATTCTGACAAAAAAGGATTTGGTAATTGCCAATATTTGCTTTTAGCTTCCTAAGAGAAAACTATATGCATGGACGTCTTCTTTACTTACAAAAAACTACATTGTCAGAAATCCGATAGATTTTATACCGTAAAATGGAGGGAAATTGATCCAAAGGAGCGAAATTAATAATTGCGAATGATTCCGAATATTTTAATTTTTCCTGAAATCTAAGAAGCTTAACAAACGGTTGACAACGTCGCTTTAGTTAGTAATATGATTGTTTTGTTGATTTAAGTATATTTTTTTATGAATAAAAGCTTGTCATAATTATGGCTATATTTTTGGTAAGTTTCTTTAGCTTCCTAACTTTTCGGTGCCTGGAAAAACTACAAAAAAATGTGCGATTTTAGCTAATTATCTTAAATATATAATTTATAAGGTAGAAAAAATGTTATTACAATGGACTAAAAATGGTCCAAAAGAATACTAGCAAATACTGCTCCGTAGGTTTTCGATATCATCGCACCCATCATCGACGCATAGATTCACATACATTTACGGGTTGGTTTACTTTGACCTTTTTACCACATGCAAAACGTCTTGAAGAGCCAAAAATCATCATAGAAAATAAACTTTTCTCAAATTTTACCGATAAGGTGATATCTTTATGCGAACAAAACAATGTTGGCTTTATATGTTTGGTTAAAAACTCAACACATTTGACCCAATCACTTGATGTCGGTTTTTTCCGTCATTTTCAGATGGCTTGGAGAGAAACTCTTAGTGATTGGAAAAAATGTCACCCCACCTTAACCACAATAGATAAGAAAGATTTTCCAAACTAGTGAAACACTACCCTTCAGCACATGGTCAAAAAAAAACAAAAACAGCGCTTTAAAACGAATTAGTGTTTCCTCCTTTGCAGCCACGGGAATTTACCATTTCTCCCCTGAGGAAGTTTTAAATAAGTTACCCAGAGAAGATAAAGAAATAGAGACCCAAATAGACAACCTTTTGGTACAAATATCTAAAGGAGAAAAGATATTTACCTGCACAATCCAGACGAAATATTAGGCAAACCAAACTAAATGTCTGGCTAGGAAAAAGTGTTTTTTAACAACTTGATGACACTGAAAGCGAAAGTCAAGAAAAGCCATCAAGTGATACCGAAACAGAAAGTGAAACGCCTAACTTGGATGAGTCTGACAATAATGATGGGGTTGAATATTGTGGCCATTTGTTGAAAGACACAAAAAGAAAACTGGAAGTCTTCGAAAGAAAAAGAGACAAAAAGAAAACTGGAAGTCTTCGAAAGAAAAGTTCTAAGAAAGATATTTGGAACTATTAACGAAAACGGAATATGGAGATCCAGGTACAACCACGAACTCTACCAACTGTTGAAAGAGACACCGATCTCAGAATTCGTTAAATTTCAGAGACTTCGCTGGGCTGGTCATGTAGTAAGAATGGAGACAGAAAGATTGACGAAAAGACCCTTGATAGTAAAATGCAGGGCGCAAGACCAAAAGGAAGGCCACGGAAAAGATGGGAGGATGAAGTGGCAGCGGACGCGCAAAATTTGCTAGACGTGAGAACCCGGAGAAGATCGGCGCGGGACCGATAAGGTTGGAGGCATAGTTTGGAGGAGACCAAGGCCCGATGTGGGCTGTAGCGCCATTGGAGAAAGAGAGAGATAATATTTTGCCTTTAACAAGAATGACATTAAAGAAGAAGTTTTTCTGTTAGTAAAGATATTGGGAGGAAAAAGGAAGAAGGAATACTATCGCTCTGTTGCTAACATTCAAAAAGCTAATGAAAATGACCTAGACGTTGTAGGATATAAATCTACGGATGAACTAAAGAAGGCCTTCAAACTGGTCGAACATAATAAATTTTCGGTTGAAGTAAGTGATATTATTGCCATTTTGCTTATTCCTGAATTCCTTAATTCAACAGAAACAGCATGTATGTTTAAAAAACTGGTTGATGTAATAGAGATGTGAAATATCACTTTAAACTTGTGTACATACGTTCAAAGACGTTTAAAATTATTTTTTTTTGTATTCTACATTCCAGTATGACCCCAACTTTATCATTCTTTGGTTTAAGCATATTAAAGTTTAATATTTATGACCTGTTTCATACGATTACAATTTTTAAAAAATATTAGTGTTTAATGAATATGGCGCTTTGGTTCAGTTTTTTTAAATATCATTGTAACTTTTGTTTGTGAAACCTAATTTAGGACATATTAGCATATAATTGTTTTTGTAGGAATAAAATAAATCTGTAGAAAAGCAAACCTCTTCCTGTAACGGCTTTGATTATTTAAAAAACTGTTTAAGATCATATTCAAATAAAAGACTGTGGAATATTAAGGAATGCCAGAAAACTAAGAAAATCTCAAAAAAATAGATGGTGTTAAATTGGTATATTTCTAAATTCTGGCCTGTTTAAAATGATTTGTGAAATGCTAGTATTCTTACGAATTCAGTAATAAAGAAAATTAAAGTTACCGCCGCATTTGAATATGGTTAAACTTAACTTCAGTTGCGGACAAAATGTTTCAGAAATAATTAAATTTTCGTTGTTAACAGTCAATTTGTTTAGTTTTCACAAGCGCAGAAAAGTTGTATTAATTATTCACTATCTTCTTCCTTTTACAGTTACATTTAAGTAAATATATATATATATATATATATATATATATATATATATATATATATATATATATATATATATATATATATATATATGTGCTTCGTGCTTCAGACAGTTGTGTTGCTGTCATAATACCACGTGGTCGTCGAGTAGACGCGTTTTCAGAATGAACACAAGTCATGTGTGCAGGAGTACCTTAATGTTTATTTTGGAGAATGGATAGGCAGACGAGGAATCGTTGAGTGGCCCGCACGGTCAAGTGACCTGACACCCTGTGATTTCTTTCTGTGGGGCCTTCTCAAGGACCGCTTTTTTGCAAGAGGACCACGTACCCTTCTCGACTTCCGAACTGCAATTAAAGAAGAATTTAAGAATCTCGCCGTATCTGCCTCTTCGTTGCGAAACAGTGCAGTTAATGCATTGATCAAGGTGGGCATCAATTTGAACACCTCAATTTGAATTTGAGCACATCAGTTTGTAACCCTTTGAATTCTTTTGTAATTTCTTTAAATAAATTCATTTCGACGTTGCATTTTTTTCTTAATGCAAATTTGTTAAAACATATTGGCATGTCTCTCTCTCTCTCTTTCTCTCTTTCTCTCTCTCTCTCTTCAATGGCGCTACAGCCGAAATCGGGCCTTGACCTTATCCAAACTATGCTTCCAACATTGCCAGTCCCGCGGCGATCTTCTGCAGGTTCTCACGCCTAGCAAATTTTGCGCGTCTTCTACCACTTCATCCTCCCATCTTTTCCGTGGCCTTCTTTTTGGTCGTGCGCCCTACATTTTACTATCTAGGGTTCTTTTTGGCAATCTTCCTGTCTGTATTTTCACTACATGACCGGCTCATCGAAGTCTCTGAAGTTTAGGTTTTCTCACAGAGAAGGCATATCTCACAGAGAAAAAATTGATCGTTATCACTACGGTGCAGCTAAGTTAGAAAGTTAGAAAAGGAGAACATTAACTTGGAAAAAAGGATCACTAATATATATATATATATATATATATATATATATATATATATATATATATATATATATATATTTGGAATATATTCAATGGTTGAATAGCAGAGGTTTTATCGGTCAATAATTGGCAAATATATCTGGTTCTCAATTTTCTTGACCCGCGTTTTAAAACTATTTTTCTGGAATTAGTTTAAACCCAATGAACAAGACAGAAAATTCTCTTAGATGCATTGAAAATGAGTTGTGATAAGTCAAGTAGTACCGATGATGACTCTTCTTCACTTCGTAAGAAAATATACATTAACGAAAGTGATAAAAATAAAATAATGGAACTTCACTACAGTTTTAGTCTACTAGGAACTGTTTTGAGAAAGGCAACATGCAAAACGACGAGAAAAGTTCTGTGGCGAATAAGATTGATGTTTATTTGAAAACTGTTTGCCTAAATCGGTGGGCAGATCCTCACAAGTGGTGGTCAGCAAACGCAAGAGCGTATCCAATCCTAACAAAATTCAAAAAGATTTATTTATCCCCTTCAAGCACTAGTGTATATTAAAGTGAGAGGCCATTCTCAAAAGCGGGTATTATTTATGAAGAAATCGCAATCGTTTGCGATCAACAAATGCTGAAAAAATTGTTATTATTTATCACAACTTACAATTGATAGATTTTGAGTATTCAAATTAACATTTGTGTTTATAGCTGCATAAAATAACGTTGTAACTAACATTTTTGTTACAGTGTTCTTCTTTAACAACTTTTTATGTGTGGTTGTAACTGCATTTATAAGAAAGATTCCGAATGAAGTAATATCGTAAAATCTTTGAATTATTTATCGAGTAATCGGGTAACCACAGATAAAACATTGAACCAAATCCAATTTTCGTCCAAAATACTGTATCGTACCATAATGTATCAAAATAATCTCATATTTCAAAGACTACACCTTAACTGTTGTTACAATTTTATTCGCCACATCAGCTAAGTTCCAATAATGGTTCAGGCAGATACTACATGCGTATTAACATTTGGCGGCATTATTGTGAGGATAGTAGGGGTACATAGACTACTAGACTAGTACTAGAGTGATTACCTTAAAAAAAAACAACAAAATTGTATCCTGAAGAGACCGTAAATATTTGTAAACGTTTTGATTTGTATAACACGTAAATGCATAAAGAACATCCTATCTTGTCTACTCTACTGCAATATTAAGACAGTAGAGTACAGAGTTTTTATTGAGCTTATAATACAAAGTTCAAAAACTAATAAATTCACTGTAATGGAAGTGAACCCATCAGATATACTAGATTTTAAAAGTTGGCACTCAGAGCACTACAACAAATCGTGTATTTCCTTTGAAACTAAAGGAAAGCATATCCCAAAAGAGAGAAAAGTATATTTCAGCATAAGTAGTTTGTTCCATTTTGTTTATGACAAAGAGAAAAAAGGCTATATTAAAGCTCACAATACAATACAAGGCTTAGTCAGCCACACTTTTTTTTATGGCAAAACACTCAAACATTTTTAGCATACCAGACTGATAAGATCCCAATAAAGAAGGCCAAGATCGAAGACCTCAAGAAACTGAGAGAATTTATTCCACATGAATACTTTGAATACTATGAAGCTTTATTTGACTGGCCAACAACCAGGGAGGCCTTTAATGAAAGTGATTTCAGTGAAGAGGAAGACAAAGAAGAATAAGTTTTAAGAACATGCTCCTGAAGGGAAAAATTTGTTGAGAACTTTAAAAAAAAAATTATTTTTCATTGTTGTAATTCTCTTTTATAAAGTGACACTTTGTATAAAACAATAAAACCATATCTTTTAAACTTTTTTTTTGTTACTTATTACCATTAAAATTTCAATTTTTTTAAAAGGGCGTATGTGAGCAAAGTTTTTTAATTAATAACTAATAAACAAAAATGACTGATTGATTGTTTTAAAAGTGTAATCTAATCGTGTTAGGTATATATTTTTTGAGAAAATACAGTTAAAATTGGTTTAAAAAATTTGTTTCAGTCTAAAAGTAGTATTTTTAAAACTCCCAAAAGATGGGATTTTGTCACTTACGCCCTTAAAAAAAACCGATTCATTTATATTAAAAACTGTAACTGACAGTTCAAAAAACTGTCATCTAATTAAACATAGTGGGCCTTATTCTAGAAGAGGAGTTTAACATCTATATAAATACTTCTTATCTGAAAAAATATCACATGCATATAAAAGGATAAATCAAAGAAATTGGTATCTTTTAAATTGGTATCTTATTTTATCATTTCGGAAGAATATCTTAATTGCTAGTTACAGCGTTATTCTTTGCTGTGGTCGATATGTGTTTTTCCCTTGATTTAATATTCGGTATTCGGCTGAATACCGAATAGTAGCCGAATATTCGTAGCATCACTATTAATTACATTAGAATAAACCCTAACAATTAAAATTTTAGCTTAAGAAACTGTATCACAAAAAGAAAAACGAAGTTTAAAAGAAATAATTTCTTATGGATTATTCCACTTTCAACAACGAGTCCGTCTCCCGTGAGCCTGGCTGGCCGACTTTCAGGATTATTCGGATCAGAAGAAGTCGGATATAGGGAGTACAAATGACTAGAACTCTCGGCGCATATTTGACGTGTCAATGTAAAATTTAATTAATATAAATTGTTACGAGGGTGCAGAATTGCAGATTTTAGTGTCAAGCCGTTTAACTCGCTTCGTTTTAAATATGGTAAGGGAGCTGAATTCAGTGGAGTTAATATTTCATTGTGTTTTATTATGATATTGTAGATTCATTCCACGAGGACAGTTTTACTCTAATAATTTGCTTTTTTACGAGTAGAATACAAGAAAAAATCGATCAAAAACATTAGTTTACGTAAAACCGAGTGAGTATTAGATTTTTAGATCTCTCTCTCTCTCTCTCTCTCTCTCTCTCTCTCTCTCTCTCTCTCTCTCTATATATATATATATATATATATATATATATATATATATATATATATATATATATATATATATATATATATATAAATATATATATATATATATAAAATGACATGATTATTTATTAGTCATATATGTAGAAAAGTATTTGTATATTTTCTTTTATTATTTTTAATATTTTTAACATACGACCTTATTTAACCCAGATATTACTGAAACTTTTATTGTTAACATTTTAAATTAATTTCGAATTTTCATGGAAATTATAGCATATGGAACCAAAAAACACAATCATATATTTTTTTATGACGATACCTGTCATGTTTTTTTAAAATCACGGTAGTAATATACGGTACCAGATATCATATATATTTTATTAGTATCAATTTACAAAGAATGAACGGATTTAAAACAAAATTTTGGATGTAAAAGTATTTTGCACTTTTCACACAAAAACTGGACTTTTTTGTGACAATATCCACATCGCGATTGCTTTTCTTGATAAAGAACCAAGTGGTTAATACCGTCATATCTTGAATTGGCTACCGAATTCGAATTCCGCTTAGAAGGTACGCGTTTTGTTTCTTTTTTAAAAGTTTCCAAAATATTAGTTGCAATAGATCTTCTAAATTCAAGTTGATCCAGTTTACCGTCTTGAGTTTTGTGAATCTGCCACGCATTTTGAATAGCCATATCAACGCAATGAGCAAAAAGGGGAAAATACCATTTCTTTCCTCTTATGGACACTCGATATAAACTGATGTTCTGGTCACTGCGATCAACGCCACCCATGAAGTTATTGTATATTCCAACAATATTTGGTTGAGGAACTTGAATATGTTTTTTCTCTGCTTGTGAAAATCTCTTTACAGAGAAGCAAGGCATTACTGGTACAAAATTGGAAGCAATAGAAACGATATTATTATCATGCCAGCGGTAAACCACTATTCCTGTATTTTTATAAAGACAGGGGTAAAGGGCATTTCATGGTGCGATTTTCCCTTACAGTGCCTGTACCAAATGTGCCTCTTTGTTTTAGCTCATGCAGTAAATGAATAGAAGTAAAATAATTATCAAAAATAAGATGGAATCCCCTTTGAGGCCATACTTCATTCAATCTGTCTGCATAGCATAGAACTACTGATGCACCCAATCCAAGGACTTTATATTGTTCAGGTATTGTAGTGGAATTACCTTGGTAAGGAGAAAACCAAACTATGTATCCCAGACGAAGGGCTCCTACCCACATTTTGTACCCCCAACGGATTGGTTTTCCCTTGATGAATTGTTTTGTGGGATGGCGACCAAAATACGGAACCATTGCCTCATCTATGCTGTGATGTTGTTCTAAAGGGGAAAATTGTATAAATTTTTTGTTTATTATGTCGAACAGGGGTCGCATCTTGGCAAATCTATCAAATTTATCTAATGACAAGTTATTGCAAACATGCAAAACTTTCATTATGTGGGAAAATCTATCCCTAGATATAGCAGCTACCACCATTGCGTTGTGCGAATCGTCACGATTTTCCCAGTACATGTACCTTTTCGGCACAACCACATAACCACTCAATACAAGAACGCCTATAAAACATCGAATCTCGTTTTGAGTAATGTCGTTCAAAAGATTTCTTTGTCCTGCGTAGATGTTAGTGTATTCGGTAACCAAATTGATGACTTCATCATCAAAAAACAAATTGAAAATTTCCATCGGCGACTGAGTCATTTTCGGTCCAAATTGAGTTTTCCAGTAAGTACAATCAGGGTGTTGATACAAGTCTCCTTGAATCCAGTGTGCAGATATTCTCTTCTCTAAGTGATGGGGCAGTTTTTCCTTGGAAAGAAACAAAGCCAATGGTATATTGTCATCATCCGAATCTTCTTCTGGTAGGCTGGAATTCACAGAATCTTGTGGTAATTCAGTCGCGTTGTCAAAAACAAGTTCTACATCGTTTTTCAACTGACTACCCGGTAAATTATTTATTGTAGTTAGTTCTTCATCGCCGGAGTCGCAATCGGTGACATCATCATTGGCATTTTCTGGGGGAAATATGATCAAACCATCTGGAGGGACTGGGATTTCATCAGAATCAAGCTCTTCTAATAGCTCATGCAATTTGAGAGGCCTCCTGAAACAATACGCACGTTGGTAGTACTAATTACTACCGTCCTTTGAAAAGAACAAAATGAAATCCCAAGCGGCGAGCCTTTGAAACAACGTGACAACTATTCGAGCCAAGAATATACGTACATAAGTCTCTATTATACAATAATCCACATGCTAATGCCGTGAAATAACAGTTTTTTAATTCTAGACTTACCTCCAATTATAAGCATCCATTTTGTAGTCCAAAACCTGGCAATTTACACAGATAACCTCACAATTACAGCATGTGCGCGCACTAAAATCGTTCAAACTTGTCGAATGCTGGCTCTTGAAAACACTCCATCTAGAGCCATCTATCAGTTGGTAGCTGTACTAACCTAAATTACGCATAATTTACACTACCTTTTAAAAGGACGGTAGTAATATCTGGGTTAAGAGCTGATTGCAAGGCTTTGAATTCCTATGTTAAAATTGGCTATATTCATATTTATTAAGTCGGGGAACCACTTGTCCATAATTACCCCAGAATGTTCGAGATAAGAGCTTTTAAAAGATCAACTACTTGAGACCGTATCTAATTTATTTAGATGCACACACAATTTTGCTCGGGTTATAGTTTTAAAGATTAAAAGTTATCTACTGTATTACTGTGCACTTAGAGTTTGAAATGCCCCCAAGCCATGGTCCCGCATCACCTCTAGATAAGCAGGATTTGTCTATGGAGACTCAAGATGTCGAGGTGTAAAATGAATCTTTTTGTACTTTAACTGCAAAAATAAGGGTTTCTTACAACGATCGCGGTCAAATGTTTATTATTTTATTAAAAACTCCCAAATTAAAGAACTTTTTAAGGTTTACAATTTTTATTTGAACCATTTTTCTCTAAAATGTATAAGAAACGTTTATAAGCAAAAACTTTTTATGATTTAAAAAAACAAAGCAAAATCAGCTGTACGTCTATAAGGATTTGTCATTACCTATCCCTCATGTACATTTTAGAGCCTTCTATTTTTTTCTTCACTGGTCTAACCATGCTGTCTTAACAGATGCACGCGCACTCCAAGCTATGGTACCACTGGTACCACTGATAGGTATGATAGATGAGGAAAGGACGTATAAAAAGTCATAAAAAGGAACGAAGAAAAGAATTTGGTTTATTTCTTCCCCTCGATTCTCAGTCAAAAATACTAATCATCTAGTCAATAACCTACAACAGATTAATCTTCACCCCAACATTACTATACTCTCATTTGATGTTAGCAATCTATTCACCTCTGTCCCTAAACAAGAAACAATTAATCTGGTTCACTCTCTTCTAAGAGCCAATTCCATTACCTTATCTACTACAAACTCATCATCCAACTATTACAACTTTGCTTAGATCAAGATTTCTTTGTTTTTAACAACAAATACTATAGACAACCTGATGGCTTAGCCATATGTTTCTCCCCTCTATTAGCTGATGTATTTATGGATCATTTAGAATCCACACAGATCATGAAAAATCCTAAAATACTCCATTGGTTTCGCTATGTTGACGACTGTTTAGTCTTTATTTCAGGTAACTCCAATTCAGCTGAACTATTACTTTCTAAAATAATCCAAATTCACCCCAATATCAAGTTCACCATGGAACTAGAATCATCCATGTCAATCAATTTTCTTGACCTCACCCTTACCAGATTAAATAACCACTTTGACTTCAGTATCTACAGCAAACCCGCACAGACCGACCATGTAATACCCTTTTCATCTAACAAGTCTGTGTCACACAAATACGCAGCTTTTCATAGTTACATCTATCGCCTAGAAACCATTCCACAAAATATATGGAAAACTCCTAGCCATGGTACGATTGATAGATCTGATAGACGAGGAAATGATAAATAAAAAGCGATAAAAAGAAACAGAGATTGACGAAAAATATAAAAGAGAGAGCATTATGAAGGAATGGCAGTAGGAATTGAAGAAATATACGGAAAACTCATTTTTAAAACCAGCTTTCTAACTATTGAGAAAATGCTATTAAAAGGGCGCTCGTTAATTATTTGCATCGGGCTTTTCGCATTTGTATCACTGACATTATGTGTATTTAATGGAAGTTTAGAAGTAAATATAAACTCAGCCTTGACTATGTCTGCGAAAGTCGAGATATTTACAGTTAAATTGTTTTATTATACATTTTTATTTTGATCTTCTATTTTAGAACAATTAGAGATTTCCAATTTTTCATTACCCTAAAAGAATTCACTGAAAACATGATATATTACGTTTACTTCTGAAACAAAGTTTAAATTATTAAATTATTTCATATAAAAGATTAAATAAGCCTTTATGAACCAGTTTACAACGGTTTTAGAAAGGATTAATCAAGTTGTTACATTGGCCATTATATCGGTAAGGTTTTGTTCGACGTTCAACAAATTAATCTTTCTATTCAACGCAAACTCAAAGGGGTATTTCAAGTTTACCTCTTTTGTCGTTTCACATAAAAGCGAGATAGACATTTATTATACAACCAGATAAATGTTCTATTATTATCATTAAAGTTTTAGGAGTAGATTATAAAACGCAACTTTGTGTATGATATTATTTTTAATAGTAATAAAGAGTGAGGGATATTTTTATCTAAATCTGACAAAGCTAAAAGCTTGGGTTGGTTCAAAAAAATATTTCGATGAGATATTTTTGCATAATCACTTTCGTGGGATACCCCAGAATAAAATTCAATAAGTTGCCCATGCGAAAGTGGTCCCAATTCATTTAAACATTTTTTTTAAACAAATTGTAAAAATTTTTTGGTTTTTTATTAACTCCATTGAGTACAACAATCTGCCCATTGGGCATTAAGCATTTGGTATGATAAAAAAATTGCAGACATGTAGAGAGTTACTCCAGTGAGTAACACAATTCTAAAATTAGAATTTTATTAGTTTGAATACACTTATTATGTTTAGTTGGACAAGTCGGACGGCAATTGCCGTTTTAGTCTACGCACTTCAAAGACGTTTCGCACATTTAGTTGTCGAGCAAACGCGTAAGGATGCACTAGCACTCGTTCACAGTATTTAGCACTAAAACCTTGTATGGCTTCTTTCACGGATTCTAGGGGGATGTCGTGTTGAATCAGCTCGTTGGATACATAGTATGGCGCATTGACTATGGTACGCAGCACCTTGTTTTGGAATCTCTGTAAGATGTTTGTATTGGAGACGCTAGCAGTGCCCCATAGCTGAATCCCATAAGTCCATATGGGCTTGAGGAGGGACTTGTAGAGTAAAATTTTGTGATCCAAAGATAGTTTTGAATTGCGTCCAATCATCCAATTCATATTTCTCAATTTAAGTCCAAGCTGTTTTCGTTTATTAAAAATATGTTTTTTCCAAGTTAGACGGCGATCCAAGTGCATGCCAAGATATTTAGCGACCTCGAATTGAGGAATTAGACAATTATCAATATATACAGGGGGGCATGTTTCTCTACGAAGCGTGAATGTAACATGTCTTGACTTAGTTCCATTAGATTTGATGCGCCATACTTTCATCCATTGCTGAATTCTATTTAGGTTTGATTGAAGATTTCTTGATGCTGTTCATGGATCTGTGTGGGATGCCAGGATAGCAGTATCATCTGCATACGTTGCAACACTATATGTAAATTGTAAAAATGAATATTTTTAAATTTTTGTATTATTCTGCCAAAAAAGGTCCCTTGTAATTTTTTTTTAAGTTAATCGTTTTCTGGTTACAAACAATCTAAAACTAAAAAAAAACAACGAAAATTAATGATTTTTAAGGCTTAAAACATTAGTAAAAAATACTATTTTTAAATTAACAAGTACTTAAACTCAAGTTCAAAGCTTCTTCTATCAGTTCTCGATGAGTATTTTATTCTAATCACAGTATTTATTTTTGTTACTTTTATGGATAAATAAAATATCAAGGATTTCTATCCATCGTGTCTTCAAACATTTAAAAGTTTCTTTATAAAGTTTTCGTCCACGCAGTCCTTTCATTGGACATCTCTTCTTTTTCATATGTCCTACTTATTATTTACCACAACACATCAATCCGTTCATCTTCTAGAACCTTCATCCTATTTAAAGCTTTCACAACCTTACCTCTCGTTCTCTTCAGTATTACATTCTTCATTTACATTTTTTATTTAGCAACTTTTCAAAGTACTAGTACCAACATTGTTTTATTTCAACAGTAGATCACTTTTCCATTTTCATTCGTTCTCTTAATCTGCTACACGTGAGTTAAGTCCTTTAATGACTTGTCCTTTGCTTTATGAGCAAATTATCATTACGCTAAGTGCAACTTACGTCGAACAACTTTATTTAATGGAGGGCCTATACTGGTTTGGGGAGAAATTTCTTTAACCCTTTACATGCTGCTACTGCTACATTTTAATTTAAGACATGCCCAGAAGCTCAGTTCCTACTGACAAGGAAAGTGATAATGTGCATGTGTCATGGATCCGTGCCACGCTCACTGTCTGAAAACTCAGCCTGGCACGGATCCGTGCCATGCGCAGTGAAAGGGTTAACAGTGCGGACAGGTTTTGTTTCTTTACGTGGAAGTTCTATAAACAGTGAAAGGTACATAACTAATATTTTATCTGCATGTTGTACCTTTCGCTCCTTATATTGGTAAGAATTGTTTGCTAATGCACGATAATAAAAGACCTCAGACGTTGTTTGCTTCTCAGAGCACTGGCAGAGTGAAGCAGATCTCCGATACATAAACATCGATGGGTATTTACTTCGTAGCAGTTTCTGTAGGAAAAATAAAAAGAACGGTGGTACTGTAATATATGTTAAAAATACTTTAAAATTCGAAGCTATTAACTGTGATAAATTTAATATAGAACAAACATCTGATTTTGTGGAATTGTTCTACAAGATATTAACACAGTTGTATTGGCAGTGTATAGATCGAGTAAATGTAACGATTTTAAGTCTTTTTTTACAAATTTCCAAAATTTATTAGGTTCCATTATGAGGCCAAATTTAAAAGTAATAGTTTTGGGAGATTTTAATATTAATTTTATTACGAAAATGGCAAATACTAGTGAACTGACTTCTATAATATCATCATTTGGAATAAAACAAACAATCCAAAACAACAATCCAGTACATTACAGAGAATATAAAAGATATAAAAATCATTAAACTGCTGAGTTGAAAAGAACGAAAAAGCTGGCATATGATCAATTGATATTAACTTCAAAAAGTGGATCCAAGACGTGTTGGAAGGTAATTAACTATGAGCGAAATAAAACAAATGGTTTACAAAATTCAACAACCAACATATCTTGTGACTCTTTCAATAACCTTTTTGATGAAATTGTTGAGAATATTATAAAATAACTTCCAAATACACCAGACGACACAATTTTGAACTATCAAAAATTTCGACCTCCAACGAATTCATTTTTTCTGTCTCCAACCAATCAACAAGAAATATCCGCAGTTATAAAAACATTAAAAAACTCAAATTGTTTGGATACTAATGAGTTAAACGCGTCTTTTATTAAAAGCACTAGTGAAATAATTACTAAACCTATCTCATTAATAGTATTTTTTCAATCGGGATATTCCCAACTTCATTTATATACTCGAAGATTGTTCCTATTTTTAAAAAGGGCGATCGTGACCTTGTAGATTAGTATAGACCAATTTCCATCGTTTTGATATTCAGTAAAATAATCGAAAAAATTCTGAAGAAGCGTCTTATATCGTACTTCGAAACAAATAACTTTTTTACTAGTTCACAATATGGGTTTAGAAAGGATCGTTCCACAACACATGCACTATTAGATGTGATAAGTGCCATAGTTGTTTTGGCCTTGAGAAGCATAATCACTCTGCCATAACACTGTGTGATCTTTCAAAGGCCTTCGACTGTGTTTCTCATGATATTTTGCTTAAAAAATTGCATTTTTACGGTATAAGAGGTACTCCTTTGGAACTAATTTTATCGTATTTAAAGATAGATATAAAGCAGTCGGAAAAGTGCGGAAATTATCTCTCTGAATTTAAGCAGATAAAGCATGGAGTTCCACAAGGATCAGTTCTGGACCCTCTATTGTTTATAATATATGTTAATGACTTGCCCAATTTTATGGCTCCATTTAAAAAACAGTTTTATTTGCAGATGACACTACTTTTGTTTTTTCTGATAAAAATCGTTCAGTTTTGGAAACCACGTCTGAGTATGTAAATTCTAATGCTCAATCATGGTTCTTAGTAAATAAAATAAAGAATCACCACTTGATATATACATATATACATAAATATACATATATATATATATATATATATATATATATATATATATAAATATATATATATATATATATATATATATATATATATATATATATATATATATATAGTTATAATTGTTATAATTGTTTATTTTGACTTTAATCTTAGTTTATTGAGCCAATAAAAAAATATAACTTATTTGTTATCAAAAGTAAAATAAACTCCTTATATTACCTGTGTTCGATAGATTCAAAGATTTTCTAGTTGTCTTTTATCGGGATAGAGAAGAAGGATAAGAATAAAAAAATATTATATCACAAAAATTTACGTTTCTTTATTTTTTATGAACGAATAAAACAATTATCAAATTCTGTCGTTATCTTATCAATCAGCATACAAGAAAATAAATCAAATTTTTATAATAATAAGATTTTAAATCTACATACATTTATATTAAGTGAAAACCAATTTTACTTAAATTTTTCTTTACTTGAAACAAGAAACAACAAAACTTTAAACTTTTGATTAGCCTAACAAAACCTCAGTTCTTAAATTTGAATGCTAATGACCATGATGTCAAACCGATCCTTCCCAGATATAAAATTCAATTGTACAAAACACTTACAGCTTATTTTCTTATTGAGTTGTATGTTGGAACATACCCAGAAAAATCCAGTCTCCTCAACGATGTGATCTCTCCTTTTTGGCACCTAGGCTCCTTCCTAACGTCTCTGCAAACCTGGTGCACTAACCAAAAACACCTGATGCACTTCTCCAAAAACTCAACTACTTATTAATGACACAAGGACTTCCTTTTGTCAACTTGATGCCGTAAAACTACTTTTACAAATCTTCACAAAATGCCAACGGTAGATACAAGGACCTCTTTCAATCTACGTGCTATCTCCTTCTGCAAAAAACTATTCAATTCTTTCCACAATGCCGGTATCCAACTCACGAACCACACCCTATCTTGAGACAAACGACTGTTTCCTTCGATGACCAAATTATAACTGACTTTTCCGGTTCTCATGATCGGCTCACAAATTCCCATTTAAAAACGACCGTCCAATCAAAAGCTCAAATTGTGTTTACCATGATTTTGGAAAAGCCTAATTTCGGTTTCAGAGAAAAACTAAATAGCTTACTTCAAAATTGGTTTTGTCAATACACAATTTATACATATTTCAAAAGATTAGAATATGGTCATTTAATACTCGATTATACAAACAATGAAAAGATTAACTTACAGGTAAAATGTCTTCTAATTCTAAACAAAGGTTTTTTGATCATTTTGTTTGAAACGGAAAAAGGTCGTTTTTTTTTCTATTTATATATTAAAAAATATATAATATATATTAAAAAATTTCTATTCTTATCTACACTAAATCTTATCCTTAATTACTATATACAATTTGTTTATATTGATATCTTAAAATTTTATTTCGATGGATTTTTTTATTTATTTTTCTTTGGTTGGGAAAGAAGAAACATAACAATATATATATATATATATATATATATATATATATATATATATATATATAATATACAACTTAACTATTTTATATTTGTGACAATATTTTCGCCCGTTTCCTGCCATAGATAAAATCTCCTTTCCTTCTATTCAAAATGAGCCAAGAAGGAAGTAAACAAAGAACGCCTTTTCACTCTTGGCAGACTTTTTCGTCTGTTCCTAAACTAGGGTAAAAGCTATTGACTGGAAATGCTTTGATCTGGAAATTTTACTATTTACCTGAAATGGAGGTCTATTTGTCGATATGGAAACCCGTCTTGAAAACCGCATTTTTCTCAAAGCGTAGTAAAAATGTAATAAAAAATATCACTACATAAAAATTTTAAAATATATAGTGAATAAAATTACTACTTTATTGGGCATATGCTATAGAAACATCGAAAAAATTGTAATAATGAGTTAAAAAATATAAAATTTTACCAATTTTTTTTTAGTTTAAATTTTTAGTGGAGGGTGGTCTCAATGTGCAGCCGAAAATGTTCATTATCGTTACCATAGAAAGTGGGATTAAGAGAAAGAAATTGCATTTTTTTTCTTGCTTTATAAGTCTATGTGTTCCCTTTAATTTTAATATAGGAAATTAAAGGAAACATTTAATAGTAAATAATATTAAGTAGTTTGTAATCCAACTGATAAATAATGGCTGTTTGAAAAATAATTTTCTACAAGTCAATAAAGTTCTTGCTTCGTATAATACAGCTGTAATATATATGTAGCTCAGATGATCAGACTGGAACAACTAAATAAAAGCCCAGTGGAGTAAAAAAGATTTCTTTTGTATAAAAATTGAAACCAGAATTGTATCCGAGTTAAATCAACCTGACATTAAAAAGAGATTTACAGTAGACTGGAATGTTTTCTTTTACACCGCTTGCGGCAAAATTGCAATTGAAACGAGTGGCAGGCAAATCTTGCTTAATAGAAAGGAAAAGTACGCTTGATGTATTACTGCCAAGCTCAAAATACCGTATATTGCAGGTGTTGGTGTATATTTAAAGACAGGCGGAGATTTATTACATTTTATATACTGTTACTCAGTTAAAAAATGATATTTGTAATTAATATACACAATTTATGCGTGAAGTGGTTGAGGCTTAGAGACCCTTAGGATGGAATTTTTCATGCAACTCTTCACTTTTACCTTCTTTAAAGCAGCTGTTTTCTTATTTACAACGGATCCTATTTCTTACGTATACGTATACGTTATTTTACATGCTTTTAGTGATTTGTGGTCATCCCCTTCTTTTATTTTTTTGTCCCGTATCATAACCATCTTAGTCTTTTTTTCGTCTGGCGTTTCGTAAATTTTTTTTTATTACCTTACTTTTTTCCCTTAATTTTCTTTTTCTTCTCATCATTTATGCCATCTTTTGGAATCTACTATCGGATATATTTTTTTCCACACGTCTGAATTAATTTCTGGTACGTGAAAATGTACTCCCTTGTTTATATATCGCCTTTCTAATTAGTCTAACAGTTCTTTAGAGCTAGCGTAGTACAAGGTTATATATCAAAGATAAAATGAGACGACAAGACAACGCTCTACCTAATTTCTACAGGTCGATCAGTCTTACATCATTTCTGTTGAAGGCAATGGAAAAATTCTTGATAGACATATTAAGGAGGAGCTATTTAGAAATCATCCTCTCAATAACAACCAGCATGCATATCAAGAAGGAAAATAAAGAGAAACATTGTAGGAAGTAGTTAAGAAAATTAGTCACTCAATTGATAATAGATAAATTGCGTTAATAGCCTTTCCAGATATAGAGAATGCATTTAATAATGCACTACCAAATCTTATTTATGGTGCAGCAGCATAATAAAGAAAAGACAAATCCTGAATTACGAAATAAGTATCGTATTAGGAAAGTTTGCGAAAGTTGGAGAAGAAGCCGTAAATCACGTAGTTGTAAATGTGTTCCTGGTCAGAAAAAGGGTAGAGGGTATAGATTTATACGGTTCTGCTAAGACAAAGATCTAGTTATAAAAAATATACTTTAGGACATCAGGGCATTATAAGGAATTAAATAGATTATGTGACAATTTTTAGAAGGTACAGAAATACTACTACTGAGGCTTCCACATTATCTGGAGCAGACATAGGATCTGAACACAATCTCTTAGTTGCAAATAATAAATTGGAGCTCACTACAGTTAAAAGAAAGAACCAGAAGTCGTCATTAAACATTAGAAAACTCAAAAACAATGATACAAAATACGCATTTACAGAAGAAATAAACAACAGGTTCTCTGATATGGCAACTGTGGATAATGTTAAAAAGTCATGGATCACCATAAAAGAAGTATTTGATGATGTGAATAACACTTTTCTTCTCCAAAATAAAACAACTACCAAGAAGGTGTGGATGACAGAAGAAATATTGGAGAAAATAGAACTACATAGACAGTATAAGATCAAGCAGAGGCAAGTAAGGTACTGAAATATACACAGCAAAATTCGTAAATAAATTATAACTGCGAAGGAGATCTGGATGACTACATTTTGCACCGAAGTTAAACAGAAACTAATAAAAAAATATTTACGAGAGTTGGGATTGAATTTCAAGGATATAAGAGTTGTCGCCAATCTGTATTGCTAGAGTACGTCTTCAAAATTTCAACGAAGATTTCTTAATCAAAAAAGATTCTTTGCATCGGTGAAGAAAAGCCACAGGCAAAGAGCTACATGGAAGGTTTATTCTCAAAGCTATTAGACCTTTTAAAAAGGGTGAGGCTAGAGAATGTGATCCAGGATTAGAGGACCATAATAGGCCTGAAAAGGTCGCAGTGGAATAGGCCGCAAGCATAAATTATAATTACTAATTTTCCCATATTTTATTTTTAATTATACCAGGGCGTATGCTAATTCGTTTTATTTATACACTTCAATGAATCTATTTATCTACCACGAATCCACAGTTATGAAATGCTTCGCAATGCTGCTAAAAATAGAATAATTCAATCCTATCTAATATCTCACCTGACAAGACAATGTACGGTGGACGCCTACGCAGAAATGTACGGTACCATCAAAAAAAAAATAATAACAGCTTAATATATATTCCCTTTGATTAATACTATCTACGATCAACAATCGTGTAATATTATTAAACTTCTTAGCTTTGCTGTGGGCCAACTCCCTACTAAATCGTAGATGTTGCCTTGTTTGACTTTAATAGTTTGCGAAAACCACAGCCTTCCTATTATTCCACCGTATATAACATCGGTATACGTTTCTATTTGTTTTCGGTAATAGTAATACGACGTCCTTGTTAACTACAAAACGTTTATGGGTAGCTTAGAATAAACTTGTTCACATTACACACAACAATTCTGTCTGCGGTGCTTTTGATTATACGAGGACTGTTCTATTAATTTTAGAAAAAGAAAACCACACAACGGTGGATAGATACAATTAACTTAATTGTTACATAAACAGATATTTGCTGTTTAGCCCATTTTTGTTTTATGTACAGTACTTTAAGTTTTGTATTAGATATTGCACACTACAAAAAGCGCTAAAATCGGCAACATTGCCTCATACGAGGTGATTGTAATTGCCGATCTCCTCCGACACCACGACAAAAAATAATTTAGTAGCACATAACAACGCGTGGGATTTACATTTCCGTTATTCGAATTCGATGTTTGTTTTTATTACGTATACCCGGTTTATTTCTTAAAGTACATAAACTCGATAAAAATACACTGACCTTTATAAGGAAGTGCATTTGTATCGGTTTTTAATATTCTGAACAACTTTGTGTGGCTACATTAAAAATAAAAGCGCATTTCTTTAAAAATATAAAACAAAAATAGGAAATAATTCTTTATGCCCTACAGAAATGATTCAAATATTTGGTCGTCTACAGCTGAACAGTATCCCAATCTGTCATAAAAACTTCTGTGGACAGATAAAAGAGTTTCTGCTTCAACAGAATTTGAGACGTCTCTTATTCGATCTTTTAAATGCCCTCAAAAAAAAGTTCATGGGTGTAAGATCTAGAGATCGCGCAGGCCACTTAATATCGCCTGTTGCACTGATAACTCTATTCGGGAAAGTATTGTTTAAATACTCCCTAATTATTTGAGCATTGTGAACTGAACAGCCGTCTTGATGAAACCAAACATTCTCCAGATTTACATCAGGAAGATTGAGATTATCGGGAAGAACTTGATTTTGTAAAAAATCAAGATATACAAGATCTACTATTCAAGTTGCCCTCAATAAAAATGGAAATATTATGTGGTCAGTAAACAGCAGTGTTAAGTTCAGTAAACAACACTTCTGTGCTGATTTTCCCGTGCCTAATACATCGTAATCGAAGGAGTGTGTCACCCTACTAACGAAACAAAAGATTCATCAGTGAATAAAATGTTTTTAATAAAATTTGGTTCATCTTGAGCCTTCCTTATTAAAGTTTCACAAAACTCCTTTGTTCGAAAGTAATCGTCTGGATAAAGCTGCTGCGTTTTCGAATTTCAGTGCTGAATAGATATTTCACGTTGCAAAAGATAGGGAAGCGTTTCAAGAAGTGATCGCCAACCTTCGTTAGAATAAGAAGGCACAATAAGAAGAAGAATCCCAATACCACTAAATATATTCCCAATTAAAAGATTAAGGCTAATAAATTATCTTTTAAATTTTAAGTATTGTTTGAATATATTGTGTGAAATTAAAGATTTTATATAAAAGGTAACAGATTGAATGATCTATAAACCAAATAGTATATAATTTTCCCTTTGTTGTGACTCTGATTAGACTTTGATTAGACTCTAATAATACAAGAAAAATATCATATGAATTACAATATAACAAGAAATTATCATTTACTTATATTTTCTGTGGGGACGATTTTTTTTCCTCAACTGTATATAACAAATTGAAACCCATTGGGGTACAATTAAGTGTACAATTGGGGTACAATTAAGTGACAATTTGGGGTACTGTAACAAATTATAATAATAATAATAATAATGGTGGTACAAATAAAAATTAGAATTAAAAAAATTAGAAAAAAAAGAATAACTGAAAACATTCTTCCTTCACGTTTTGGAGAAATGATGTTTCATATTCTATACAATTGCTTTAAAATTGGGACTTTTTTATGTAAGAGCGATTTAAATACAGTCTTCGGCGTTTAATCGATTTCTGTTCTTGGTTTTTATGTTCACTAGAGTGAAAAGGCCTTGTTCGCACAAATATATTGTTCCAAATGGCAACAATTTTTTAACCGCCTCTTCATGTGCAATTTTGAAAGCCTTTGCAGCTTTTGACACCCAAAAAACGACAGATTTGGTTTACTCTCAACTTGAGTACGTGCTTCAGTATTTGATCGAAGTTCAAGAATTGCTTCTACCAAACCTGAAGGTTCTTCTGGTATCATAGCAATTTCACATTTAAAATGATCTACAATCCAACTGACAGTACGTGTATCAAGATCTGGAAAGTAGTCTGAAGACCGCTTTCTGAGTTTGATCAGATTTCTTACAATTGTATCCTTAATGTCAGCAAAATTAATATTTTCGCAATCTTCCAAAACAAAGCTAACCTTGAAAAAGAAGCCATCTTGTTCTATTCTAATTTTAGTCTCCAATATTGCAGCTTTAATCCAAACGCTGACACTATTTCTCTCGCTGAAATGATATTAATATTCTTTCCTTGCAAGTCTTTGTTTAATATATTTATACTCTCAAAAATATTCACTAAATATGCGAGATATGCAACCCAGGAAGAGTTTTTAAACTTATCTGCGAGAATATTTTTTTGATCAACCATAAAAATTTCGACTTCAGTTTTAAGAGTCCATACTCGATTTAGTACATTTCCCCGAGAGAGCCACCTTAATTCTGTATAATAAAGTAGGTCCGTATATTCAGCTTCACCGTCCTGACATAATTCAAGAAATAGCCGTGTATTTAGTGCATGTCCCTTGATACAATTTACGGCTTCCAGTGTAGGTTCTAAATATTTGACCATAAGGACCTGGCTATGGATCATACAGTGAGTAACTTCAATATTTGGGTTATTTTTTTTTACGAAAGCCAAAAAACCATTATTATGACCCAACATAGCTAGAGCTGCATCCAAAGATAAAGAAATAGAGTTTTCCGATTTTAAACTTTGCGCATTAAAGTATTCATTTACTTTATTGTAGACATCAATTTCACGAGATCTCAACTCGAGAGAAGAACAATACAGCAATTCCTCTTCAAAACTATCTGCACCTTTGTAGAGGACATATACCATTAGCTGTAAATTGCTACTAAAATCAGTTGTCTCATCAAGCTGAATAGCAAAATATTTAGCCTGTTTTAATGCGAAAATAACCTGTTCCTTCACATTTTCTGCTAATATAAAAATTCGTTGTTTTACAATTCTCACAGCAAGGGCACTGAATTCAGTTTGTTTTGCTTCTTTTTGACCACACATAATCTCTGCCATTTTTACAGCAGAGGGTTTAACCAAATTTTCACCAATAGTGTATGGTTTCTTATTTCGAGCAATCAACCAGGCTACTTTAAAGCTAGCCCTTGATGCTGAACGCTGATCAAATGTACCAAACAATTTGCTATACAATCTGTGTCTTTTAACAGATATTTTTAAATTTGAAAAGTATTCTCGCGGTTTGTAAGACAAATGTGAATGCAAATTATCTAAATGTTTCTTCAATTGACTTTTTTTGAAAGATTCTGAAGTCAGTACCTTCATACATAAAGCACACTGTGGTTTCATTGTACCATTGTCTTCTATTTGTGTAAAACCGTAATTAAGGAATTCGTCTTGGTACGTTTCTTTTCTATTTGCTGCCGTCTTAACCCTAAAATCACAACATGAGGGAACTGGAACATAAACCACAACGTGGGGTCGCCTTTGACCCTAATAAAAACTTACTCAAATATGACAAATAAAAAAATGTATTTGGTACTATTTCATTTTTAAATAGTTTATTATATGACAGTTTATTATTTCTACAGTAAATACCGAAATAAGAATATGATTAACAAATAAGCAACAAAAGGGAGAGTTTCTACCATGGTAAGTTTATTTTCAAGAAGTTTTTTTGCTAACTCGATCGATGAAAACCAGTTGTCCATTGTTATGGCGTCGTTATGGCAATTAGTTTTGGCGTCGCACATCATAATAGTTTTAATACCATATTTGTCTGGTTTGCTAGGTAAGTACATTTTAAATGGGCAGCGACCCCTAAAGTTTAATAGCTGCTCATCTATAGTTACATATTCATAAGGAGTATATAAGCTTTCGTAGTTTTTTATAAATACATCCCATATTTCTCTTATTGGTGCGAATTTATCGACAGTTTTTCTTTCTGCTCGAGTTGTTTTGTCATCAAAACGCAAGCAGTTTAAAACAAATTCAAACCGGTTTTTTGTCAGTGTATTGCGAAATATTGCTAAGCCAAATTTTTCTGACCAGATGTCTTCGAGGGAGAGATGTGGTTTTTTTAGAAGTCCTGCAAAGTATAACAGTCCAAACAAACCCATAAGTTCTGCTTTATGTGTTTCTTGTATGTATCGTTGTTCCGAAGTAAATTTTGATTTCTATTTCTCTATTTGTGCTGTTGACAAATATTTCTAAATTTTCATCGGTAAAAAATAGCTGCCATATTTCTTTCGGGCTTTTAGTGTTTTTACATTTTTGTTTTGGCCAGGTAAATGTACAACTAAATTTTTTTCCTCGTTCTCTTCGAAATTAATGGCTGCGAGTACCACTTAAAACCATTAAGAGCAAAAAATCCAGGACGGTCATCTGTTTCCATAGCTTTCTCATTATTGTCTGTTCCCTCCTGTAATTCTCTAATAATACATTCATCAGATGCAGAATCGTTGATAATGACATCCTCGTCTTCGCTATCGTTTTCATCTAAGGACTTCTCGTATGCCAGATCGTCATTCTCGTCTTTATATAACTCGTTTCAAAGCTCTGTTTCAGTAAGAGGACGCCGTCGTTCATACTGCAGTTGGAATGCACTTCGTTTTAAATTTATCGGCCATTTTCCTACAATAAATCATTATTTAAAGAAACAAAACAAAAAAAAAATAAAATTAGCTTACCGCAAAATATTATAACGTAAACCATAACGTGGGGTCAAAACCAATACAAATCCTTATTATCCGCGAATACGAAAGTCAGGTCAAAAAATACGTACACACACCAGAACCTACAAACGAGAGCTGAAGCTACGTGGAATTTCAGCCCATTGTCTTAACTGCGCGCAAGCGTGCTTAAGAAAACTGAAACTGCAAGGTCACGGGCGACCCCATGTTGGTACTAAGGTTAAGGGAGACAGATAATAATAGTTGTAAAATACTTGAATTAAATTTTTAAATTGTGATGATTAATGATAAAATGGTGGTCTTGTCAGCAACTAACAACTAACTAGTAAAAACTCGCTCTCTGACTTGTCAATGTATTTGTATCTTGACGGTATGGCACGGACTGAGCAGGTAGCCAGGGCTTGGGGCCGTGCTTTACTGCGCAAACATATAACTCGAGAATACTCTAGTGGTGAGGAGTGAGATGGCGTGGCCTGCATATGTCGCTAAATTGTTTAATTTGAAAAAAATACTAACTATTATAGTAGGTTTATAAAATAACAAATTAAAAATATATAAAACAAAAAGAGAAATCAAACGATTTCTACTTAGCGAAACCGAATTCAAATCTTAACCACTGTGTTTCCTAAAATTTGCGAAACAAACAGCTGGATGAATTACTCGGCAAGGGAATCTAAAATTGCATTCCACAAGCCGTTCATCCTAGTCAAAATTCGTAGTGAATTCAGTTTCTCGTACTTCCAACGAAGTAAATAACAAAACAGAATGACGGTATTAGATTTTTGTTCTGATACAGTGCAGCAACAACCGCTGATACGTATTTCGACCTTCTTAGGTCTCTTCAGAACGGTATAGTATATAGGTTGTTGCTGCACTGTATCAGAACAAAAATCTAATACCGTCATTCTGTTTTGTTATTTACTTCGTTGGAAGTACGAGAAACTGAATTCACTACGAATTTTGACTAGGATGAACGGCTTGTGGAATGCAATTTTAGATTCCCTTGCCGAGTAATTCATCCAGCTGTTTGTTTCGCAAATTTTAGGAAACACAGTGGTTAAGATTTGAATTCGGTTTCGCTAAGTGGAAATCGTTTGATTTCTCTTTTTGTTTTTAGATGGCGTAGTTACGTCTGTATATAGTTATTTTAATAACTATTGTCTAGGACGGGAGAGATTTTTGTTTTGGTTCAGAGCAGTGACTATACCGTTCTGAAGAGACCTAAGAAGGTCGAAATACGTATCAGCGGTTGTTGCTGCACTGTATCAGAACAAAAATCTAATACCGTCATTCTGTAAAAATATATACTTTTTACTCACAAAAGTTTCATTTTTACCCCCAAAAATTTCGTTTTTACCTCATTTGGAGTAATTTACCTCGGTTCCTTGACCGTTGGTACCAGAGTTCATGACGGGTTATTAAAAAGGTAAAAACGCAAAAATGAAAGGCAAGGGGACGAACAAGTAAAAAAAATTAAGAATAAAGAAAAAAAAATAAAGAAAAAGAGATCATTTAAAAAATAATAGCTAGATGAACATTTTTTGCATTTAGCTTTGGTTAATAACAGTGTTAAATTTAAAAAAAAATTGAAAACTTAAGAGAATTTCATTGGAGAATCTTTTTTTTTTGAAAAATGGTTTTGGCAGAGCCAATTAGCCAGACTTGTATGAATGTTGTAGCATAAATACAATTAGGCAAGTATTTGTAGATCGATAATGCAAATAATAAATCGTAAGATGCTCCCTAAAAAATCATTTTTAAATAAATCGATGTATATGGTGTAGGATTAACATAGTCATTAATCAACTCCTAGTCCGATGCTGTTTTAAAGCTGAACACTGAAAGTCATTGCCAAAGTTCTTTAACGAGGAGGTGAAAGGCACCACCCGTCAAGCCGCCATCTTGATTTACATAAGACTTATCGTTAAAGTTATCTTAAAGTTCTTTAATTATATCTCGTATATTTTACGAGACCGGCGATTGATACTGTTACATTTCATTTTTAATCCGTATATCTATTTTCACTTTTCTCTAGAAAGTGTAAGTACACGGATATTTTGTAATAAGTGTGTCTACAAAAATAAACAAGAAGTAAAGGATACGGTTTTAGTATTTCATTAGATCTGCTAAATATGAAAGTATCTACACCTACTTTCCTTAAATCATTGGATAAGAAGAAACATGCTACTTTTATAATTTCAGATATTTGAGTATTTCCGATAATAAACTGTTGGAAAGTTAAAAAAAGTATAAATAAGTTTCCTTCCTTTGGGTTCAACGTTCTTCTGCGCAATCTGAACGAAACCTTCACAGAAATAGTCACTTTCTGTTAAAACCTTTTTTAAAAACTGAATTAAAAAATATCCTTTGTTAGTTTTAACCTACTAAATGTTACTAAAAATCTACTAGTACAAAAACGCCATAGTTTTTGTGTATTTAAAACTTTGGAAAAACATAAAATTTAGACTCGATTGGTGGGTACAGAAAGAGAACTTATTCTTAGAAACGCAGTTTGGATACAAAAGAGGCTAGCAGCATCTAGAATATGATGGGGGAAGTGAACACAAACGAGTTAAGTGAACTGTTTAACCATATACGATTCAGGTAACATTGCAAAAGAATGGTAACATTTTTTGTAGCATGTACCTACATTTATTTTAGAAGATTTACAAGAAATAATAAGGAATATGATCGGCGACAAAAAGTAGAAATAGATAAGGACATTCGAATAATCAAGAATTTGTACTGAAACCAACGTGCTCAAGTCAGAGTGTGGGTTTTATTCAAAGACAAGAGTCAAAGAAAAGTTGAGCTACCAGGTAAAGATCATGCGAGGAATAAGGCAGGGCTATGTAGACTGTGTGCTCTTCAATAAATACTCTGAAACAATTTTCACGGAAGCCCTTATGAACCTAAAGATCGAAGTACGAATTAATGGAGAATACTTTAACAATGTCCGCTGCGCCGACGATAATGTACTACTAGCCACCAGTCTAAATGATCTACAGACCATACTGGACTGTGTGAAAACTTTGAGCGTAAAGTACGGCCTACACTTTAGACCTCAACATGGGGAAATACAAATTCGTCGACAAAAAAGTATAAACATCCAGCAATATGAGGAATATCTCGACAAGTGGGTTTAAATATAATAAAAATTTGTAGTAATGTCACGCATATGTGTTTTGTTGGTAGTCATTAAATTCATAACATGAATACTACTGCGGTAATAACAGAATGATTATTTTTACACGTCGTAAAGTTAAATGATGTTAAAACTAAACAGTACCAACGTTACCTACTTTACGTAAAAATAAATATCTGTGTAATTTGTGTGAATTTAGATAATAATCATTTATTTGACATATCAATTTATTGCTTATAAACAGATAGTAGGACTAATTGCCAAAGGTAAGAAAAATACGTGAAACTAAATAAAAATAGAAGGTTAAGCGATAATTTAGATAATAGATATACTACTCTCCTGAACTTCACAATTGCTAACAGATATTTACAAAAATAATGACTGTATTGTTTTTCTTCGTCTTTACGATTTATTTTTCACTTTAGACTTCGGCCATCAAATCCTTTCACCTTTGCGTTTTTACCTGTTCAATGACTCGCCATGAACCCTTATACGATAAGCCATTTGGGCCTTACATACATGAGGCCTCTTATAAAAGACGATATTTTAACAACGGCGCACAATGTTCTGACTGCAATGACCTGGCAACGCTGACTTCTTTGACTGATAGCTTTTGATAGCTAATTGATTTGCATGCGCAGTTGCGTTTTCAGCGTTCACGCTGTAAAAAATCCGGGACTTTGGCGAAAAACTGGTTCATGAGAAGTCAGAAACCGGTCCATTAGGATCGTGGATTAGAGTGCGGATTTTTAGTCAGCGCAAGCGCTATGCTTACAGACACTGCAAATTGTCAAGCGTTTTGTTTGTTGTTGGTTAATCCTAAACTGCTAACCAAATCACTAACCTACTTAGGTTTATTTGTAACTTACCCATTTCGACAATTTCGACGTAAATTTTATGAAACTATAGGGTAACTACACTTTTTCTTGTATATATAATAGAAAACCTTAAGATAATGTTTGTTAAGGTTGGAAATTTCGTTTTCAATAAAGCAGTGGATATGTGGTATAAATAATAACGAACAGATTAGAGACAAAGCTGGATTTTTACCAACCTCGGGAACAAGCCGGTTTCCGCCCTAATTACGGCACAAACGATCACCTGCAGTGCCTAAAAACCCTGATAGAAAAAACTAACGAATATAACCGTCCCTTGGCATTGATATTTGTAGACTTTAAAAAGGCGTTTGATACAGTGGAATTACCGTCCATCTTAAGAGCACTACAAGATTGCAGGGTCGACCACAGATATTGTAATATAGTTAAAAATATATATGAAAATGCCACAACAACCATAAGTCTACATTCAGCAACTAATAAAATAAAGATAAAAAGGGGAGTCAGGCAAGGTGATACCATGTCACCAAAGCTGTTCATTACCGTTCTTGAGTATGCATTTAAAAGACTAACATGACAACAGAAAGGAATATCCATCGATGGAGAAAGATTAAACCATCTACGTTTTGCGGACGATATCGTGCTTCTGTCAGATAATCTGGGAGAGATCAAAGACATGCTCCAAGAACTGAATGACATACTACAAGAAACTGGGCTGGAGATAAATTTCGAGAAAACCAAAATGATGACCAATATGGTTCCCAGCGAAGAGATACAGATCAATAACAACAAGGTAGAATAAATTGATAAATACACATACTTGGGTCATGAAATTAGAATAACCAGAGACAACCAAACCTGCGAGCTAAATAGACGAATCACGTTGGGATGGGCGGCATATGGAAGGATGAGAGACATTTTTAAAACAAATACCCCAATTCACCTGAAAAGGAAGGCATTTAACCAATGCATCTTACCAGTCTTGACCTACGGAGCAGAGACACTAACTTTAACGAAAGCTACTGCCGAAACACTGAGGGTAACACAAAGGCAAATGGAGAGATCAATGCTGGGCCTGACCTTGAAAGATCGCGTGAGAAATGAGGAGATACGCCGACGAACTGGCGTAGATGATATTATACTGCGAATCAATAAACAAAAGTGGAGGTGGGCTGGACATGTTACTAGAATGGAAGACGGAAGATGGACGAAGAGATTATTGGAGTGGAGACCAAGAGCCGACAAGCGAAGTCGAGGCAGACCACCCACCCGATGGACCGACGACCTAAGGAGAATAGAAACAAACTGGATTGCAGCAGCTAGAGATAGAGAGAACTGGAGACGTTTGGAGGAGGCCTATATCCAACAATGGATGTGAAAATGGGGCTGGATGATGATGATGATGATGTGGTATAAAAATGAATGGCGTCAATTTGATAATTTGAGATATGCGGATGACACAGTGTTAATTGCAAGCAATTACGAAGAACTTCAACATCTAATTAACAGGATTACCACAACGTGTGATGAATATGGCCTTAAGCTAAACACCGCAAAGACAAAGGTGATGGTCGTCAGTAAAACGCCAATACAACCGGAAGTGGTAACAGCTTATGGTGAACAACTGGACAGAACTCACAGTATCACTTACTTTGGTTGTAATCTAAATGAGAACTGGGACATGAGCAAAGAAATTAGAATAAGGATAGAGAAGGCCAGAGCTCCATTCTTTAAGATGAAGAAACTGTTATGTGGAAACAATATTACTTTAAGTCTGAAAATTAGATTAGTGAGATGTTATGTGTTCTCTACTCTTTTGTATGGTGTCGAAGGTTGGACTTTGAAGGATACACTTCTCAAGAAACTGGAAGCCTTTGAAATCTGGGTGTATCGGAGAATCCTACGAATAAGTTGGGTGGATAGAGTTCCTAACGAAGTTGTTTTGCATCGGATGGGAAAAGTTACGGAAGTCGTCAAAACAGTTAAAAATCGCAAACTTAAATATTTTGGCCGTGTTATGCGCCACCCAGAGAGATATAATATACTCCATTTAATAATATAAGGCAAGGTAGACGGAAGAAGGGGGCGAGGTGGAAGAAGAACGTCATGGCTTAGAAACTTGAGAGATTGGTTTAACAAATCCTTTGCATCTCTTTTCCGAGCTGCCGTCAACAAAATTACTATAGCCAATTTGATAGCCAACGCTCGATAATCGAGCTCGGCACATGAAGAAGAAGAGGGTTGGAAATGTTTATGTATTTTGATGTTAGAAACAGTAATAAATGTCCGAAAATCATTCACCGGGAATTTAAACCTGTAAACTAATAACTAACCGCGCCAGATCACGACATAATCCTTAATTAGTCCGAAAATTATCGAAATTTAGTCAGGGAATATCTCCGCGAACAAAGTTAATATCTCCGCTGAAAAATGATTTGAAAAACATGAAATGGCAGGAGACATTATAGACGAAAAGAAAACGATTGAACTGTTTAAGAAGTGACAGACATTCAACAGGTGGCGGTATTTATAGTCCACGAAAATAGAAAAAGTTTACTGCTAATAATAATAAATAGAAGTAAGATAAAAAGTTTTTGCCACACTAACCAGCGCAACATCTACTGCGTTAGTTGCTCTCTGCATATAAGTTGCTTTTTGTACTTAATCTCTTAGTTTCCTGCTCTTTTTAAATCGTAATAAATAACAGTGTATTACCAAGGTATGATACTTCAATCACGTATTCAATGCTGACAGCATCGATTTCAACTTACATCTATTTGGTTTTTTTACTGATTAAATACTATTATCTTGATTTTCTGAGCTTAGTTCGTCATATTAAAAACTTTTGCTCTTATGTTGTACATGTGGACTCATCTTTGTACACCATGCGTAATAGAGTATTCTAAGTTCTTTGTTCCCCATTCCTATGTACACCATTCATGATACTCATTTTATTCATTTATCCTCTTCATTTTGTTGTTTTGTTAAATATTTTTAATAGTTTTTATGGAATTTAGTACCTGACATTCAATTAATAATGCATTCGTAAATCGATAAGGCAAATATTTGAACATAAGAACAAAGACACTGAAAACTAAGTGAGAAAAATCACCATATCAGCAAAATTTTCCTAAAGAAACAATAAATGGAATTGTTTAATTACATATGCAATGTTTTATTCATGAGGGTGATATAAACAGTATAAACCACGAACTTACAATTTCCAAAACTAAAGACAACACGATTTGGCACAAGTTTCCATTAGATTTGAAAGTTTAAGTCCTTGGGGGAAAGAAGTTAGGGGTTTGGATGTATATTACAGAAGAGGCGGGCGAATCACTGCAGGAAGTAGAATATAATTAAATCAGTCGCTTTGTAAACAACCATGTTTAGATAGCTAGTTTAATCTGAAAGAAAGATACATTGTTTATTGCTGTATATTCCCGCTAAGAGGTTTTCTGCTCAAAACGATAATAGGAATACACAGGAATGCTGTATTTAAGAAATAATATAATTCAATAATTCAGTAAACGAAATCTTAATGAAAAAACTTGATGTTTATCCTTTGCCGAATATTGATTCACTAGTGTCTAAGCTATCAAAATATAAAAATTTTAGCTCAATTGATTTAAAATTCGCGTATCATCAAATACCAATTCAGGAATCTGAAAACGGAAAACAATTAGATTGGAAGATTTTTTTCTTAACAAAGAGATTGTGTTATGCATGTACACATTATTTTATTCATTCCAGATAATTAATTGTAATTGAGAAATAAATATATCAACCTTTTAAATTATCTCGTGAAAATAATAACTTAAGTTACATTATCTTGCCTTGCGTTTTAACATGTAAATGATGTTTTTTTGTTTAAATAAATTCCATCGAGCAATTAACTGTGAGAAGAAATCCATTCTAAAACGTTCACATTCAAGGACGAGTTAGACAAAGAGACTGGTGAAATAATGCGACCAGAGGTGGATTACCTTTCGGCATATAAAATGATTTTATATATTTGCTATTTGTGTGAATTTAACAAATAAATTTAATTAGAGGTTAAACCGAACATAATGAGTCTCATATTAAAGAGTGATTCGCATATTACAAACCATCAAATCGACCAATTCATCACGAAGAGGAAAACATATTACATAATTTATTTTCTACGCAAATCGTCCAAATTTTTGTACCGTTGATTCAATAAAATAACTATTAAAATATCTCTCAAGCTTAGGGCTATAGGCAGCCAGACAATCTAGAATCTCTAGATCTCATGGCACGAACATATCACGAATATAAGATATGCCTCTAACCAACAATTTAAATGGACCTTCTCAGGACTAAGCGACAAAACGACTCGGACCAAGCATCCGACTCTGCCATTTAAATATAGAAGGTATTACTAGAAGTAAATGTCATTAGCTTAAAAAAGTACTGATTGAAAATAATATCGACGTGGTCGCAATTCAGGAGACCCATGTAGAAAATGAAGAACAAATTCTCGCTAGAGAAAGAATTCATGGCTATGATTTATTGGTTGCAACTTACCATTCGAAACAAAATAGAAAATGCACACATATGTTCTACATCAGGCATAAATAACATTTAGACGGTTACTATACAAATTGGCGAAATTACAAACTCTCGGCAGTCCTGTTGGAGACTTGAACAGCCATAACGAACTCTGGAAGTATAGGTACAGTGATGAAAACGTCGAGGCTCTGCTAAACTGGAGCGAAGAGGCTTACACTTATTTAGTCTTTGACGCTAAAGATCGGGGAACTTTTCGATCTGCAGCCTGGAGACGAGAATACAACCCAGACCTATATTTCGTTTCCACAAATGAAAACAATCAACCACTGGAAGCTTCACGTACAGTACTCCCATATTTTCCACATACCCAACATAGACCAGTTGTAATAGAAGTTGGCATCAAAATACCAATAATATCATCTTTTTCTAGACCTAGGTGAAACTTTCAAAAAGCAGACTGGGCGACTTTTACTGAGAGATTAGACAAATGTCTGGGATGGATAACCCCAACACGTGCAAATTACATGAGATTTGTTGGCGCGGTTTTCTCTACGGCGAAGAAAACTATATTCAGAGGATATCGTAAAGAGTATGTCCTAGGATGGGATGAAAAATGTGAGAAATTGTATCACGAATTGGGAATAGCTCCCAACAAAGTGGCCTCCCACATTGTAGTAAGCTCAAGAGCACCTAGAGATTGTGACCACACCACTAAAATAAAACAAGAACTAAAAACACTAAAGTATGCATGCCCGCCTACATCTGAATACTCTGACGAGTTTACTCCAGAAGAAATTATTTCAGCAATATCAGAAATTAAGTCTAGAGAGGCACCCAGTTCCGATAAAATCCATTCAGAATTTTTACTCCACTCTGGCAAATATGCTAGAAAGAGATTGACTGATTTCTATACAGATATGTTAAAATCAGGAAAAATCCCACATTCACTAAAAAAGGCCTCCATTATAGGCACATTAAAACCAGGCAATACAAATGCTACCATCAACTACCCATCCACCATGATAAGCTTGATATCGAAATAAACAGATTGCGCTCCAGATATCCTCCATTGTTAAGAGCCAACTCCTTACATCAGGAACATTTCAACCTCACCAACGCTTGGAGAAGACAATGGGAGAGCGACTCACCACAGGAAGCACGCCAAATGGCCTGTATCGATCAGAAAGCGGCAGCTTTTGAACTGACCCGCAATATATGGACAACGTTAAACAGAATAAGAACAAGCAGCAGTGGATGTGCTGACAGCTTATAAAGATGGGGAAAAGGGAAAAGCCCTTCCTCCTAAGTGTGACTGTGTTGCGCAACGACAGACCATCGTTGCGCAACACAGTTTAACACACATCGTGTTAAAATATTGGTTTTGTTTCTTAAGACGTATTATGGTAATAAATATTATTTTAGAAAGAAATAACTGTTTCCATTTACTATATAAAGTTCAACTTTTCACAGAGCATTTCATACATCATATTGCATACTTTTAAGAAAAAAAATTTCAATTGCTGTTTTAGATACTGTCAATTAATGCCGAATACTTGTACATTGGTTAACAGTAGCCAAGAAAATCAACGTTCTTTCTAATGTAAAAGCGGTCTTAAATCATCTTGTAACTTTTTATGATATTTCTAATTTTTTAGCTATCATTTCTAGCAGTGCCTCATAATATTCTTCAAAATGAGTCGTCTGCAGGCACAATATGTACTCTCCTATATCTTCTAAAGCAAGTTATTTTAAGAATTGGAGAATCCCCGTGCATATGCTTGTTTCTTATCCAGTCTCTTCAAAAATATCAACGACACATAGCAATTCTTTTCATATCATGACGGAGCAGATCAAGAGTTTTGATACAGGTACGAAATGTTGGCTGCTAGAAGTTTTTAACCGATATGTCTTTTTACTTCAAATACCGCACATCTCGAGGAAAACAAGAGTTATCGCCCTAGTGAAACTGTTGTCAGTAGTTACATGCACTCTACAAAATTTGAAGAGAGAGCAAAGTCAATCTGGGCTGGGTTCAGAACGGAAAAGAACTGGATTAACCAAGTCCTACATCTCAATTAATACCTAGAACAAGGCTACCAAGAAAATTAATTACATGTGTGACGTTCATAGACTTAACCGCAGCGTATGATAACCATCAGCCATAGACTACTTCTTGAAAAGATCAGATCATTAACAGGAGATCAAAATTTACAAGCGCCGTAAATGATTACTTGAAAACAGGAGATTCTATGTAACTTTCGAGTAAAGCAGAAGCTGCTGGTGTAAAGAATAAGCTAGCGCAGTGTGCGGTGCTATCACCGATGCTGTTTAACGTGTGCTCTAACGACTAACCAATCATTAAAAATAACGAGCACTTTCTGTACGTTGACGACCTTGCTTTGACTATACAGGACAGAAGCTTTGAAAGGGTCAGAACCAGGCTCGAGGAAGCACTTCACAACCTTACAATTTACTACGACCGGAACTTGCTGAAGCCTAACCCCACCAAAACCCAAATCTGCTATTTCCTCATAAGATCGAGAAAGTCGAAAAGAAAGATGAAGATCAAAAGGAACAGACACCAACAAAAACACACAAAGCATCCAATTTGCCTCGAATTAAAGCTGGAGAGAACACTAACTTATAAGGCACATTATCAAAAGACCGCTCTGAAAGTAGCATTTTGCAAAAACCTTCTTCGTAGACACAAGACGGTATAATACTTAGAAAACGAACACGCATAGACCAATAGGCAGATCACCAAATCCATAATAAGAAAGTTACAAGAAGAGCTCACAAAGAGCTTAAAAATATTGGAATTGGAACAAAATCGTTAATAGTTTTTGGTTGATTGCTATAATATTTGGAATGTGTGAATATTTTACGAATATGTAATTAAAATTGTACATAACTTTCAGGTAAATTAAATTTTACATGCCCCTGATTCCTAATTTTAATGGCAATGTCTAAATTAACTAAAACAACTCATATTATTCTTTGATGATTGCAATATTGTCCTCGTTTTATTTATCTAGCACAAACATAATTTAATTAGCGAGTGTACTTTTTACACACCGGTTCAAATTTCGCCAATAATTATTTACACGTTCACGGTAAAAGATAAATAAGCCGTTTATTATGTTCCAAACATTTTAAACATTTTATGTTTTATTAAATTCGGCTAACAACTAAATTACCTGCAAAATGAGGACTTTAAAATCATCGACAATAAATTAACCGATTTTTATTACGCTCTAAAAACTCGACAACTCTTTATTTAGTTTTGGAATTAGCGAGATAACTGACTGAATGAATTTTACATCGGGTGAAATGTGATAATGTGATTATTTGCGACACTTTCTTTTTTATAGAATCATAGTGTATAAAATATTCAATTATTTTAAAACTACTAACAGGAACACTAATAGTAAGGTTTCCATAGAGAGATGGAAAGAATAGATTCATATTAAAAGTTAATTCTCTACAAAAATTACTAAAACAACATCTACCATAATTATTGATTATATTATCTCAGATTTCTCATCCCTTGATGTACGCTCTACAATTATTAATGCAAGACTATCTCATACAGCAGTATATACCAAGTTTAACACTCTTAACAAAACATCCTCGAAAATCCAACGTTTAGTTAGGATTTTTTCCGCCCAGAAATTCCAAAATTTGTACTTGGTCAAAACTTGGAAGTCAAAACTTCACAAACTCTGGACTATTAAAAGTATTCGCTTATCAGCCAAGAATATGGTTTCACTGCTGTATAGTCCTTTTCCATCATATTGATAGCACATTATGTATGCAAATCCTCAACAGGTCAAAAAACCATAGGCGTCACCCTATACTTGTTTTGAAATAAATAAAAAAATTAATATTTTAAGATGCCGTCAACAATTCATTATCTTTTAAAAAATCTTCTGTAAAATAAGTGTCCACTAATCTCACTATACCTTTTTTGTGCGTAAAAAACGTCGGTATATATGCCACACGATTATTGTTAATTAGACACGGGTGATTAACGAGAGAATTCAATGTTTCACGAAATAAATTAATGTAAACAGTAATTTAAAGGTGATTATTATTTTCTATATGTTATCGCCTGACACAAAAAGAATACCTTCTTTGAACGATTACCTGGAATTACTGATTAGGCTTCACTAATGATAGTTTAAGTAGTTTTTATGCCACATTACAGCTTATGCCAATAATATAAATTAGAAATTGTTTGCATCTTCCATTTCGTTTGTAGATGTACATTGTTCATGTCTTACCTACCTACGTTTTTGGTGTCGATATTTTGTTATTTGCATTTAAAAATGACGTCGACAACAGGTTTTATCCCGGTTAAGTGTAATTTTAAAGGTGCCTTCAGTCGAAGAGAGAGAAATATAATATTAAATGTACACGATGCACTTGTACATCAACGCCCTTTAAGTAATGTTCGTGAAATCGTTAACATGTGTTCAAATATGACAGGGGTTGGAGAAGCAACAATTTATAGATTCCTAAAAGAAAGAAAAGGAGGAACTGTTTCATCTCCCAAGAAGAGTGGAGGGAGTAAACACTTGGAAATTGAAGAAATACATAAAAACATGATAAGACGCAGCGTCCACTCATTTTTTTAACAAAGAATTTCCAACATTGGACAAAATCCAAACATTAATTAGAGAAAACGACGAGTTACCAATCATAAGCAACAAGAAATTATGGGGACTATTGAGAGAGATGGGATTTCGTTGGCAAAAGAATAGAAGAAAATCCGTTTTAATTGAAAAAGATTACATTGTATGTTGGAGACGAGATTATCTAAGAACTATTAAAAAGTACCGAGAAGAAGGGAAAACATTTTTTTATTTGGACGAGACTTGGCTAAATGAAGGTCATACTGTACCATATCTATGGGTTGATACAAATGTGAAAAGTTCCCGTCAGGCATTCATCGAAGGTGTATCTACTGGAATAAACAATATTCCCGTTGGAAAAAGACGCAGACTCATAATAACCCATATTGGAAACGACTACGGTTTTGTCAATGGTGGATTATTAAGTTTTGCCTCAAAATCAACCAAAGATTACCACGAGGAAATGACTGCTGACGTTTTTGAAGAATATTTTGAGCAAATGTTGGATTTAATTCCAAAAAATTCTGTCATAGTCATGGATAATGCTAGTTACCATTCAAGACTAGCAGAAAAATTGCCAACAACTGCATGGAAAAAAGGAGAGATAATCGAATGGTTGGATAAACACACAATTGAGTACAAGGAGAATTCGACAAAAAAGGAATTATTACCTATTGTAAGGCAACATAAAGCAGCTTATAAAAAATATATAATTGATAAAATGGCATTAAACCGTGATGTAATTATTTTACGTTTACCCCCATACCACTGTGATCTGAATCCGATAGAAAATATATGGTCTCAAGTAAAGGGTGAAGTCGGACGCAACAACAAAACTTTTAAATTAAAAGACTTAAACAATTATTAGAACATTCCTTATCAAAACTAACTCCAGAAGATTGGAAAAATTCTGTTAGTCATGCTCACAAGGAAGAAAATAAAATGTGGAATTTGGATAATATGACTGATGCAATGCTGGAACCGGTAATAATTAACATTGGAGTTCAAGATTCTGAAGAAAGCAGTGAATCTGAAATGGAATTTGATTAAAATAATATTCATTTTTTTACAAATCGGTCCCTGTTACGGCCACAAATTATTTTATATATAACCAATAAAATAATCATCTTACATTTCTTGTAAATTCATTAGTACCTGTTAATCTCCATCACTCCGATACTGGCAACTTTATTTAGGGATTAGTAACCCTCAAAACTATTGTATTCTATCTTGCTTCAACCTTTATACCTGGTGGTCATACTCAATTTAAAATTGTTTTCCTATATACTTCTGTAAACTTGTTGACAAATATCTATTTTTCATTGAGTCACCCGTATCAACAGTTTAGGGATTTGCATACATAATGTGCTATCAATATGATGGAAATGGACTATACATCAAGAAATTTACTACCAACGTCTTTGTCACTGAATATATCTCCAACCAGATAGGAACCTATCTAAAACTTACTTAAAAACTATCAAAATCATCTGAAAAGCTCTAAAAATGTTGCAAAAGAAACTTGGTCTATAATAAACGATTTTCGAAATAAAACTAACACAACTCAAATATTTTCTCTTCCAAACCCTGAAATTTAAATGAATACTTCGTTTCGTTAATGTGAGTAAAAATATAACATCAACTATTTTGCCACAACAAGATCCTATTTCCTATCTCCCCAATTCAAAAAAGGTCTCGAATTCATTCTTTATAAGACCAGTCGATAAATCTAAACTGGTGCAAATAATCAGTAGTATCAAAACCAAATCTTCTTGTAGTACTGATGGACTATCCATAAAACTTTTCTTAAATATTCCAAAAAATCTGTTGGAAGTCCTGGTCTCACTAACTAATGATTCCTTTGAGAAAGGTATATTTCCAGAGTGCCCAAAGACAGCTATTATTATTTCTCTTCATAAGAGTGGTAGAAAATTGAATGTCTGCAATTAGAGACCTATTGCCGTACTACCGGTCCTATCCAAAATTATTGAGAGACTTACATTAGCTTAAAACGCTTCGTCCTTTGTCAAAAACTCTTTTCATATTATTGATCTTCTGAAAAACATTTCTATTTCACACTCAGATATACTAGTTAGTTTTGACATTGTTTCTTTGTTCACCAACATTGCCATCGATGAAACCATTTCCATCTTGGACTATAAAAATCAAATCACCCAAGACACATTATCTCTTATAAAACACTGCCTGTCTAATACATACTTTTCATTCCAAAATCATTTCTATCGTCAAATCAAAGATGCCCCAATGGGATCCCCCCTCTTCCGTAATAGCTGATATCTTCATGGAACATTTCGAAACACAAGCCCTGTCCTCATCAAATCTCAACCCAATCTACTGGTTACAGTACGTTGATGACACCTTTGTCATTTGGCCCCATGGTAAAGACACATTAGATCTCTTCCTCTCCCACCTGAATGGAATACATCACAGTATTCCTGTATACATCACCTCACAGTTTTTCCTCTTCCGTGTACCGGAAACCCACTCACACAAACCGTTATCTTAATGCCCAGTCACATTGCATGCCTCTTTTTTCCCGATCCATAAGACTTAGCGACAACAATCGCAGGTTATCCGAAATCAATTCAATCTATTCAAGGGAAAACACTCTTACAAAACGGCTACCACAAAACCCAAATCAATAGGAGCATTCAAAAACATCTAACCCCCATTCCATCCACAAAAAGGAACCTTGTTACCTTTTATTAAAGGTGTCACTGACAAGATCAGTAGAACTCTTCTTCCTCTAAACATTAAAACCATCTTCACTAGTCACTCCAAGTTGTTCAATCTCGTCAGATCCGTAAAAGACCAAATCCCCAATAAAGACCATGGTGTCTAAGAGATACCTTGTTACAGTTGAACACGTACATACATAGGATAAACAAACCGACGAATCCATAACCGTATTTACGAACATACTATATCAGTCAAACATTCCGATACTACTTCAGCCCTAGTCCAAGCAATGTCTCGAACAAAATTATTATGACTAAATAGGTATTTTTAATATCTTTCAAACGAGGTATCGCTTGCCATAAGGTCCTATTTAAAATTATCTGTCACAGTGGCGCTGTAACGTCATCTGTCACTATGACGTCAGTTGTTATGACTAGTTGAGAAGCCTACGTCTGTTTATTACCTTCCTCCAAATTTCACTACCTATTATAAGTATAACCGTTCAAAAAATACGAGGGGGGAACGGAATTTTAACTAGCACTGTATATACATCACTTATATTTAAAATTTCCAGAACGTCAACCTTAGAGTTCAAATTTTCCTAACAAAGCTAATAATACGAAACCCATACGGAACTGCTCGATCTTTCATGGGCGTCAACATGGTATAATAATCAGAAAAATATACTCATCATTATATTGGGAATTTTAGAATTATATTGATTAAATAACCAAAAACATTTGTTATTATTAATATTATAAATTTCATGAAATAACTCTTTAAGTCTAATATTCCACAAAATAATAATTTTAATTAAATGAATTAGACAATTGTACGCAACTGATTAGGGAATACTTCAAATTTTAAAGACAGTTCAGCTTATGGCAAAATTGTTTAAAGTGTTGCCGCCTTTTTAGAGTAAGAATTTTGTTTATGTTTTGATTTCTTACACAATTTGATCATAATATATTATATATTAATAAATTGTATTTATAAATACATATTAAATTTAGATTAATAGCTTTAAAAACTAATTATTGTTGTGTATTGTGATTGTGCTATGCCAAAACAACTAAATAGTCTGTAGAAAGCTAATAACCTTTCATATAAGATAGATTAATTTGAAAAAGAAATAATGGCGGGACGTTTTTAATATTAATGCTCTAAAAAAGGTAAGTTTAAAATTTAGAATATATAATATTGTTTTAAAATGTGTTCTTATGTATTTTATGGTGTTGCAGTAATCTTAGAACTAAGTGTATTTACTGTTAATATAATAGTTTGAAAAATAGTTGACATTTTAAAAATTCCTCACTTACTAACTATTCTGATTTTTTTTTTTTCAACGCTGTGGGGTTCTGGCGTCGTAAATCTTGAATGACGTGCAATAATTTTTACATGAAAAATTCTATATACTCACTTTGGCCTGGAAGTGTTTTTATATAATTTTGTCAGAAACTTTCTTTGTGTTTAATTTTAGGAGGTATATTTTATTCTCCTCTTTCCGTATCACACCACCATCTGTACCTTTTATCCTTATTGTACTTTACACGATTTTCTGCTTCAGATTAACTAAGTTAAAATTAGCTTGAATTTTGTAATTTGCGAAGACCTTAGTAACGTTTTAAAAATATTAGAAAACAATCTCTCAAATAACCGATATGCTGTATTTGATATTAAGTGGGCATATACACCGTTTTAATAAAATGAAGTCATCTAACAGGAATATTAAAATACCTGTACATAATTTTATGCAGCTGTAAATATAAACAGTTAGATATTTTTGATGTAGTTTGTAATTTATTGCACTTTTTAGAGACTTCACTATTGATTACATTGCGCTACTTGGTAATCATTGTATGATTGTGTAAGAAGAAAATGGAATTTGCAATAGTCAATAAACCTACTTATTTATGATTAATATGAATTATCCAGCTAATAATAAATAAATATTAGATGCTACTTATAGTTTATAATTTATAGTACATAAAAATTGGCATCATTTTTTGCATGTTGCTTATGCTACAAAGTTAATCAATAATTGTAAACCTTTCTAACAAAGGAAGAGATAAGGGTTTAAATATCGCCTAGTTGAGAAAACTGTAATCTAATTAATGAGAAAATAAAAGAGAGTCTTTGTTTATCATATTTAGGACATTCAAAGAATATATGATTTAGATCTGACAATTTTGTATTATCACAAGTACAATTACATGAGTCTGTTTTTAATATTAGGGGAACGACGGGTAATAGCGAACAGCGGGTGATTGCGAACATCACAGAATACATGCGTACGTCATCTGTATCATTCCGTTGTAAACTTCATTTCGTGCTTCCTACTAGTCTGCACGTGGTGGCATAGATACACAGTTGCCCCGTATTTGTGGAATTTTTTACAGCGATTTATTTGTTTTTGGTGCTTGCACTACAATTTTAGAAATTCAGAAAATAAGGTATGTACTTACCTAAACACTTGATGGTTTCATTTAAATTGTTAGAGTTAGTTAACTTACTATTATTTAACCTATAAAATTGTCCTATTACGGAGAAGTTAACTGCATTTATATTATGGTTGTTTCGTTTCTTCATATTCATTTCCAAATTGGATAATCACGAACAGATGTTCAGGATTACCCGCCAAGTGTTCGCGTTTACTCTTTTAATAATTTGGCTTAGATTCTTTACATTTTTGCTTTTCTTTTGCTCATTTAACAATTTGTATCTTTTTCAGATGCCTTTTAAACGGAAACGAAGTACCAACAAATTTTCATGGACTGATGATCAAATGAAAGCTGCTCTAAAGGCAATTCAAGAAAGACGTTATGGCCTAAGGGAAGCTGCACGCCAATTTAATATACCTGTTACAACATTACAAAACAGAGTCTCTAGAGGCTTTTATAAAGGCAGGCTGGATGCAAACACTCTCTTTTCAAATGAACAGGAAGAAGAAATGAGTCGTCATTTACTAACGTTATCTAAAATATTTTATGGATTAACCCCAATTCAGTTGCGAAAAGAGGCCTCCGCCTATGCAGAGAAATTAAACTTAAAACATAGTTTCAACAGAGAAAAACAAGAAGCAGGTAAAGACAAGGTTATATGGATTCATGTCAAGGTATCCTGAGTTAAGTTTCCGTAAACCTGAAGCAACAAGTCTTAATCGCATTCAAGGTTTCAATAAGGATCAACTCTCAAGGTTTTATGACAATTTGGGTAAGCTGTACGATGAATACAAGTTTCCACCTACTCGAATTTTTAATGTCGATGAGACTGGCATTACAAATGTAAATAGGCCTAATCGGATCATTGGACCTAGAGGCCAAAAACAAGTTGGAGCCGTTACAAGTGGAGAAAGAGGCAAGAACGTGACGGTATGCTGTTATATGAGTGCCAGCGGATCTTTTACACCTCCACTATTCATTTATCCAAGACTGAGAAGAAATCCTGCTTTAAAAAAGGATGGGCCTCCAGGTTCTTTGTACTCCTGTTCAAAAAGCGGTTGGATGAACGAAGAAGTGTTCCTGTTTTGGATTCAACATTTTGCGAAAACCAATAAACCTACAAGAGATGATCCCATTTTATTGATGCTGGACAATCACGCTGCAAACGGTTTTGAGAAGACCGGAATTTTTCCATTCAACCGAAATACATTTAATGAAAAAGACTTTTACAGTTCAAACGATAATCAAACTTAACAAAATAATAGCCAAGAAGGTCTTTCACAAACTATTCAAGAAGATTTACTGGAACCCCAACCAGGCCCTTCCAAAGAAAACCAGATATGTGAAAATACCGAAAATGTTTCATTCAGCGATATCTTGCCTTTACCGAAAGAAAAACAAAAGATATCTGTTCCGAAGAAGGGTGGAAGAAAAAAACAAAGATCCGAAATATTAACCTCAACGCCTTTGAAATTAGAACTCGAACAAAAGGAGCTTAGAAGGAAACAAAAAATGAAAAAAGAAATTGAAAAACAAAAATTTTTTAAAAAGAAAAATAAAACTGCAAAGAGAAAAGTACTACAATCTTCAAGCGAAGAGGAAGATTCGACATCATATAAAGATGATGAATCTGATGACAATGACGATATTAATACCGACGATTGTAATGAAGGAGAATCTTGTTTAATTTGTGGTGACTTCGGGAAAAGCGAACTTTGGTTCCGTTGCATTATATGTGGTGAATGGGTGCATAAATTATGCAGCGGCTCGGACACACCGGACAACTATAAATGTGATTTTTGTTAATAGGTAATACTGTTCGATATTACCCTTCTCATGTTTATTATTACCCGACATTTCGGGTAACAGCGAACATTTCGTGAAAATTTTTAATTGAGTTTTTTTATTATTAAAATTTTTATTTTTGATTATCCAATAACAAAAATTAATAGCTGTATTACTGTTAGCGACTCTGTAGTTGTTTCCGAGTTTTCAACATTTTTATATTTCAAATAAACAATTATTTTCCTTAAGTGTTCGTAATTACCCGTCGTTCCCCTATATAAATGAGCAGGAGTAACAGCCATTTTTTACCTACTTCTCTTATCCACTTTATAACATCTGTATCTACAACTTCTCTCCTCTTGATATTTCTATTTTTATTTTTACCATTTCTTCTTCGCTACCTGTGATGCTATTTATTTAAATTTCATTGCTATACTTTCTTGTTACATTATGAACTGTTCTTATTGGTTTTAATTCTAACCTTAAATTTTTATTTTATTGTTTATGTGATATGTACAATATGGTTTCCAAATCATTTTTCCATTTCCAATTCCTTTTATGCGTGCTTTTTTTAAATAATAAAAAAAATAGTAAAAATCGTATCTCTCTTGTGCAGTACTTAAACAGATGTTTAACAATCGTTTATTACAAAATACTTTACCAATTAACAAAACATATGTTTACATACTAATGAAAATATTCAATTTCAAGTTTTTAGGTCCCAAACTGTTAACAGACCTAAATTTTATCACCTACACTCCAAGCGTAATAAATGAATCTATTAGAATAAAATGCGTGGTGAAATTCCTTGAAATTTAAATAATAAATTGTTCTTCTAATTGATCTTATGACACAGTTATAACCGTTAAGGATTCATCTTTACTGGAATTATAAGAATATACGCATAACATTTAGAATTTAGGCGATAAATTAAAAAATAAAATAAGATTAGGAAAAAGTAGATCTTTCATGTAATAAAAAATGCAAATCAACATGATCGTGATATAAAATTGGCTATGAGAATTCTTCAATAATAAATGGATTAAAAGAAGTCAAGTTTTTTTTGTTTGTGAATAAAAACTGTTTTGTTCGCGTAAATACTTACTTAACATTTGAATAAGAGTATCGAGATCAAACTCGATGAAGTTAGTGCTCGAAATATCTATAGGAAAACAGGGGAACATGTTTATTTTACTAGTATTGTTGTTTAAAGTAAACTATTTATGAACTTGTTTGCAGGTGGATGTTTTCCAAAGTTGTCTCGTTCTAAAACATGTAAAAATAGCTTAATTCTTCAATACCTACTCTTCTAGTTTAAATCGTAATGTATTTCGATCAATTTTCTAACATCGGCTGCTTTTTCTTTGTTTTACTTGTAAAGTAAATTTTTACCTATTAAAGCACGTGGTCTAAGAGATTTATTTATTTAGAGCGGTTTTAACATCCTATATCCTGATGTATTGCTACAAAGTATGTTTACTTGCAGTTTTTGATCCTTTGCGATGTAAGAACGGTTAGGCATTTTTTTCCAATACAGTCCCTTTCCATCAGCTTTAAATACTTGATACCATCTTCAATAATTTTCGCTATCTCCTGTGGAAATATTTTTGCTGCTGCTTTATCTGATGAAGCACTCTCTCAGCTGAACATTTTTTACCAGCTTGGGAAGTAGAAGTTGGTGGCTCTGACTGTTTCATTAACTCATAAAAGTAAAGAGCTTTTTCCTGGATTAAATTGTAGCATTTGAAAATTCTTTGGATATGTATTAAAATCCTATCGTATTTGTTAAAATATCAAAGAATAATCTTAGTGTATTTCTGTTTCCTTTCGTACAAGTTAAAAAACCGAATCTTTCAACTTCCTTTTATTTGCGTCGCTAAAGTTAATGTAAACCATTTTATAGTTTGTTTATATTTCACAACATGCATATTTTGTCGGTGTTTTTTGATCGAAGCCTCTTTTAGGATATTTTGCGTTCCCGTTACCGTTGTAAGTGTTTTGTTTATACCAAGATTGTGCGAATGAATTTTAAAAATAATTGCTCACTCTTGCTAAGGCCGGCCGCTGTTAAAGTCGTGTTTAGTTTTATTGGAGTCCGAATTTATTTTCAAATTCGTAATCTTTTCTTTTTCCTTTTTTTGTCATGGAAGTATAGTATAAAGTGGCAGTAGCAGTTAAATTTCTAGTATTGAGCAGTCAATAGTTGGAGTTTAAGTGAGGTTCCAGAAAGTGAGGAGCAAGAATCGTTGTTTTCATCCTAATTTTGTTTCTCCCCGGTTGTCATCCCAAGCTTTTTGGCAGTATGGAGATGAATTTGTTCCTGTTAAGAAAATTCCAGTATGATTCCAGTTTCAATCCTTTTAGTGCTTTTTTTGGTGAAATCAGGTAACTTTTTTTGTGTTAAATTTTAAAGTCAAGATAGACATTTTTTAAAAAAATAATAATTGCTTTCATTATTTAATAAGATAATCTTTATTTGTGATAGTTTTTTATTTGCCACAGTTTATAGACCAGTAACATTTGTAAGTTTTGTTGCAATTCCCACTTGTAAACGAATAGGACACATGTAAGTTTTTCTTTGTTATTTTTATATTTACTTTTGTGACTGTTAATATAGTTTTTGTGCCATCTGTATTTTTGTAACTGTTTGTGGTGACACAAAAATAAATGTTTAATTTATTTCTCGGAACCATTTTGTCTTTTTATTCTAGAAAAGTCTCCTAACCATTTTTGTATTTCTAATAATTATTTCAATAGTTACAACTAGTTGTTTTTTTGTCCGTTTGTTCCAAGAGACTTATCTAAGAATCCCCTTTGTTTCATTTTTTTGTAGTTGCCCCAATCCAACCCCCTTGCCATTCAACTTATCCACGACCCAGCTCTCCAAACAAACCCTGAGTGTCGTTCGCGTATCATTTATTTTGCTTGCTCTATCTCCACCCTAGTAGTTTCTGTCGCCAACTTTCAACTTCCATAGCAATACCCTATGTGGTAGGCAAAATATTTCGTTACAAAATAACTACTTACAGAAATTCTTCTTTAAGTTCCTCAATCTAAATTGTGATGGCTCTTTCTGTTCATAGCATAGCAGGTGAGATAACAATAAATATTTAAGTTTTTTTTCTCTAAACCAATTTGTTTATTTCTTTCAAAAAAAGTTTCTAACTCCTTTTTGTATTTTTTAGCAAGGAAGAGACTTTCTTTCATCCAGCAGGAAGATCTTTCTAAGCGGCGTCCTTACTTCAAATTGCTTAAGAACCTTTTTGTAATGTGCTTGTCCAGGATATTCGTGTAAGTACCCCTTTTATTTCATTTTTGTAGTTATCCCAGTCCCCGTCCCCTGGTCATTCACTTATCTGCGGCCCAGCTCTCCAAAAAAAAAAACGTAAGTAGCCGTTCGCAAACGTTTCGGTTTGTTTTGCTTGCCCTATCTCCACCCCAATAATTTCTGTCCCCAATTTTCAACTCCTTATAGTAATACCCAAGGCAAAATAATCAATTTTCGTTTCCAACGAAATTGATTGTCTTTGGTGTTTTTTTTTTCTCCATTGGGTCAAATAAAATCTTAAAAAAAAAAATTTAAAAAAATAGATTTACGATATTGAGGTGGCAAAACCTCTTCTAATGAAAAAGAAAACTATACGACACTCACTTGAAATCTTTGAAATTTTAGACAAATTATTATAAAATGACGCACTGTTAAGAGAAAAATTATTTTACAAAAATAACAGGTTATACCTTTCAATGCGAAACTTGCAAATATGAAATAGGGATATCATGTAACAAGGCAATCCCTGAATTACAAAGGCTCACTTTACTGACGTCTGGACTGACATAGTTAATATTTAATTATTTTATTTATTCATTTTTATTTATTTATTTAACCTCCTTTAAAACACAAAATGATTGTTATTACATTACAAGAAGGCTCACTACTGCTAAAAACTAATAACATATTAAAAACTAAACCTAGACAGAATAAAACAAGTAAAAAATACTGTACATCTAAACTAAATTTTAAAACAACAACTTTTGCAGACTAGAAATTTGTTTCAAAAGCAACTTTTGATAGTTAATAATAGAAATTTTTGGATGAAATACAAACTGCACAATTTTAAAATCGCATAAAAATAATCCGCGTAAAAAGAGACCTCACCGTACATAACAGATTGAACGAATTTAAAACGGAACATACAATTTAATATATGTCTGTTTGAACTGCATTTGAAATAGTGGACCAATATAAAACTTGGACAAAAACAAATCCATACCCGGTGATAGACATTGTATAAAATATCGTTCAACTATCTGTCTCCTTTAAAGGAAAGAGCAGCTTGCCTAATAGTCGGAGAGATAGAGCCGAAATTTTAAACTGATCAGTAATATGACATTTCTCTATTGGAATATATTCATTGTAACTGGGTTAAGACTTTGCCTTACAGGCGGACGCCCCTCGTGGTACAGGGGGTGGCTATACAGGGACGAATATGTCATTTTTTTCGGATAAATTAACGACCGATAATATGGCTGAAAATTTGCCCAGAGTAAGATCTTGGTATAACTGGACGAAATCCCAAAGGGCGGACGCGAGAGTGGATACATAAGGGATGGCGGACAGGGATGAAATTGCAATTTTTTGGAAAAAAATTAACGATAAGTAATATGCCCGCCATTTTCATAGCTCATTATTTAGCCCCTAAAAACTCTAAATCCAAAAGAGCGGACAGCGGGTTGGTACAGAGAGCCATAAAACGGGGTCAAATGTACCACTTGCCTGCGCATTTTAGGTCTCGGTAACAATTTTCAAACTGATTTTATTATGATATTTTTGATACCGATTGATTTGAAAATTTGTATGCTCACTACTGTTACTATTCTGAAAAGCGTCAAGTAGAGTTTTCCTCAAAATTTTCCAAAAAAAATTCCGTAAATGAAAATTTTCGTAATTTTTTGAGGTAAAATCTAATTTGTAGAATCCTTTCGATTTTCTGTCAGTTATACCATGAATTTTTCCAACAATTTTCAAACGATTTTTCCGATAAGAAAAAAAAATTTAGAAAAAAAATTTCGTCATTTTTCTCACTCTCACTGATGTCATCACATTCATCGTCTTCGTCACTTTCAGCTGGTGGTAAGCTTGAAGCATCGACATTTTTTAGTTTTTTTTTTTTAAAGCCTCGTTCATATCATGCAACTTATACTGCCGGTTAAATAGTAAAAATCTGACATCGTTTACTTTTCTTTTTGGAATTGTTCTCGTCAGTCCTGTTCCATATAAGTGACATATGAAAGTTTCTAAGGTTTCAAAAACTTCATTACAATCGAAGTCAGTTTCACCAAGTTGGATAAAAGCATCTTGATACTTATTACATTTAGCGCATGCGTCTAGAATTACTGATCTAAATGGAACGCGCATCATTATTATTTTAATATTTTAAAATAATAATGATGCAAAATTAATGTCCAAACAGAATTTGTAAAATTATAATTAACTAATGAAAAAAAAATTCAATCAATTTGAAAGTTAAAAAAATATTGAAAATATCTAAGTACAAAGTAAATTTCAAAACTTAAAAAATTGATAATTCCACTATTAAATTTATTTTTATTAATAATTATTTGTAAAATGTTAAAGGAATTCTACAAATTGAATTTTACCTATTGATAAATAAAAATAATATATTTTGTATTTGATTATTAATGTAATAATAAATCAAATTTTTCTTATATCTGAACAACCATTATTTATGCAATATAAATTTAAAAACCTTTTTATTGTAATAAAAAATAAGTAAAATTACTATTTGTTATACCAAAAATATTTAATAGTTAACATTATAAAATTACTTTAATTTAATAAAATATCAAATATCAAACATTTATTTAATTAAAAATTAATTCGTAAAATATTTATATTTAAGAAAAAAATGTGATTTGTAAAGTAAATATGACTTTAGTTTGAAAAAAAAAACATTATCATAATATCATTTTAAAACTACAAAATATTCTATAAAAGATTCAGTCGATGACGTAGAGTTTTATCAAATGTTTTAGAAAAGTTTTTCTAATTTTTTTTTCTTATCGGAAAAATCGTTTGAAAATTTTTGGAAAAAAATCATGGTATAACTTACAGAAAATCGAAAAGATTCTATAAATTAGATTTTACCTCAAAAAATTACGAAAATTTTCATTTACGGAAATTTTTTTGCAAAATTTTGAGGAAAACTCTACTTGACGCTTCTCAGAATAGTAACAGAAGTGAGCATACAAATTTTCAAATCAATCGGTATAAAAATATCATAATAAAATCTGTTTGAAAATTGTTACCGAGACCTAAAATGCGCAGGCAAGTGGTACATTTGACCCCGTTTTATGGCTCTCTGTACCAACCCAGCTGTCCGCCCTTTTGGATTTAGAGTTTTTAGGGGCTAAATAATGAGCCATGAAAATGGCAGACATATTAGTTATCGTTAATTTTCCCCAAAAAATTGTAATTTCACCCCTGTCCGCTACCCCTTATGTATCCACTCTCTCGTCCGCCCTTTGAGATTTCGTCTGGTTATACCAAGATCTTACTCTAAGCAAATTTCCAGCCATATTATCGATCGTTAATTTTTCTGAAAAAAATTACAACTCCATCCCTGTATAGCCACCCCATGTACCACGAGGGGCGTCCGCCTGTAAGGCAAAGTCTTAACCCAGTTACAATGAATATATTCCAATAAAGAAATGTCATATTACTGATCAGTTCAAAATTTCGGCTCTATCTCTTGGACTATAAGGAAGCGATAAGTGGTTTGACAGCATAATAACTGCTTGTGTAGTCTAGTTTTCACAGTGATTCTAGGCAACCTATTTGGGTGGAGTTTTGACTTGTTCTTGAATGAATTCAGAATCCAGCAGCCCGCTGAAGTATTGGATTTTTATAATATACTTATTTGACAACCTTTTGTTGGCCAACCACCTAGAGCGGAGTTGAGCAGAAATACATTGATTTCGTATGTTCTTAATATCTTCCCTTTAAATATTTTTTTACAGCTATTATTATGCAACAAAAATAATAGTTTAAATGTAGAAAATACTCACCAATTGCCACAAGTGCACTAATCCAAAAACATAGCAGCCAGAAGTTTACATAAGATACCATTTTTCGTTCATCAAAAATCGTTTATCGACCATTTGATGGTTTTACTCTTCAACCGTTTCACATCACTTCACAAAAATCGCGCACCGTTGAACACTCTATTTCACAAGGAATTCCTTTAATGTATTTTAATTCAATACACCAGTTACTTCGATCATGACAGTTAGACGGGAAGGTAAAATAACTATTTCTTTATGTAATTAGCCGGCAGGATTTCCTTAATTTTATTTCCTGTAACAATAAAATAAAATAAGTTAATTAACATTGAATAACAGTTAATTAATGAGTAACTTTTTAAAAGTTTTGTTACGTACAGAGACTTTCAAACAAGTAGAAAAACCATGTAAACTGACTGGTGTGTATTTTTATTCGTTTAAAACTCATTGCATTCCCTATTTGTTATATGCCCACATATGTTTTGAATTAATTGTTAAATTACTGTTCAATTCGAAAATAAGTCAAAAAATTACATCAGATTTAATATGTGGGTACAGTTTTTAAATGCAGCACCAATGAATGTAAAAATTGTTTAAGTTTATTCTCCCACTGCAGATAAAGATAAATAAGAAATCGAAAAGTTATACCAACAAATCGGCTTATGCAACGAAGACTGTAGTAAGTCATTTTACATAGTTTTGAGAAAATTAATTTACAAGTATAAACACCGGTTAGCAGTTTCTAAAATATCCAATAATAAACTGTTGAAAACAAAACTTTTGTAGGTATGTTTATTTCAATGCAGTTTCTAAAGTTTATCACCAAAATATTATAATTTTTCTTAATTCTGTTTTTTTTATATGAGTTACTACATTTTTCGTCGGAACAATTTAGGGAAAAAATGACATACGGTCATTTTGAACGAAAAATTTTAACGAACTTTATAATTATATCTTAAATTTCACAAAATAGGTTAAGTTTATTTCTACTCAAAGTCATCTTCTTCAGATTCGTTGCTACTAGAACTTTTAGAGTCTTGATGTTTATCATTCTTCGTCTGTGTTCCATCCTTTGACCGTAAAGAAAAAAAGAAGTTATGGTACAAACGCGGTATTGAAGGTGGATAACCTCTGCAAAGCTCTTATTAACCTTTCAATTTCTTACTATCAACAGGTAGAGGAGAAGTATAAAGTTTCGGCAACTCAGTGAAATGAGTTTGAAATTGACTACGCTTACTTTTTTTCAGACATAAAATTCTTGGGGTTTTTGCAAAATCATATTTAAATTGAACAGTATTATGTTCTTTTGGTAGCCACGACAATTTCCGCATTTTATTAATTTTTACTGGATTAAAAGTTTCGTCCATTCTCCAGTTCTGATTTTTTCACCATGTCAGAAAATTTTACAAAGTCTGCTTGGGACATTTCTTTTACTGTGTAGTGTTGGCCAGTTACTTTCGCCGTTTTTATTAATGTGTTCCATTGACTGGGGGTATAGACAGCACTCTGTTGCTTTTTAGCTGTCTATGTTACTGCATGCATACTAGCTCCTTCATTCTGAGTACGCCCCTTTTTCAAAAACCTGTGTGTTATCTTTAAGTTGAGAATTTTAGAAGCATATGCAAACATGGAGAAAATAAAAAGGTTTCTATTTTGCCCCCCACAATTGTCGGAGTATAAGATGATACTTTCAACCCCTTTAGTTTTTTGTGTCCTCAGAAAGTTTAACAAGCAACTACAAATTTCATTTGGTCCCCGTTTCGTCACCTCTTCATACCAAACGTAAGAGACTCCTTTAGTGTTACCTATGTCGTAGACTGTAAAATTATAGGTTGAAGTTTTACTTTTATAATAAAATGTACTTACTTCTGATTGAGAAGTAACTAATACCTTTTGCAGTTCAAAACACGCAACACATAAAGTTTTATCCTCAGTAGCTAGTTCTGTATCCACATCTTTCAATTTACGGACTAAAACTTTGTTAGCTAAGTGTTGATCATATTTTTTTTGCAATTTCAATTTTATGTCATTATCAGCATCTCTATAACTCGTGCATAGTTGACACTGATCCTTTTTTGGTTTAAAGAATGCTTATATTGAATTCTGAGTTGAAAATTTCACGATATTGCCGTTCACTTGCAATGTGTACTGAATTGGTTCCAATATGCTCTTTGTACATTCTGTACATTTTACTAATATTTAAACCATCTTCCAAATTCATTTTCTTTGAATGTTTTCTATTATAATGGGAAGGAACTAATGGAAGTTAAGTACTAAGTTCTCATACTTTCCTTAATATTTTCTGCAATTTTATTGGGTCTACAGTATGGCGTCCCCGCATATCCTTTTCCAAAGTGCCACCTTCTCCAATTTTTTTCAAGGCAGTTTTAACCCAGGTTTCCGATATACCCAGCGTGTTTAAAAACATCGTTTTACAAATTTTGATTCTTTTATTATCAAGCAGAAAATTATATTCTCGAGAAAAATTGCGTCTTGACTCAGTTTTCTTTATTACCAGGTTTCTTTTCTCTTTGATGAACACATTTTGTTATGAATAAAGATTACAGTAACTCAACTTAATGCAGGTATCGTTGAAAATGTGAGGTTATTTGAGATACTATAAAACTAAATTGTGTATTTTAAGTTGCCTATACAGCCGCTAGAGTTAGGGAGGAATCAGACTGCTCGACCAGACCGACCGTCCACGATCGACCAACATTACGAGTTTATGAAAATGTACGCGCAAAGTCAGACTGGTGGACCGTCCATCACTTACATGACCGACCGCTATCGTTCAGTTTTGAAATTCGGACTTGTTGGAATTTTTGATCGTTGGTCGATGAATATGGAACATTTCGCATTCATTTATATTGTTCTAAGCAATGACATTGACCATTGACATTTCAAAATTTGTAATTAACCTATAAAATTTGGGCTTGCTCATGCTATAATAATTTTGAAATTTAATAGAATGGGATATAACACAAAGAATTCTTCTTATTGGTGTCTTTTTAAAAAAATGTCAAGCACCCAAACTCTCCCCTATGCCTACGAAAACGTCTTGAAGTAAATAAGTGATACACAATGTATCAGTACAATTATCGCTGCTAATTCTATTCACAATTCAATTTTCTACAAAAAGCCCAGTAAAATAATATTACAAAAATGTGGTTATGTTGCTACAGCTTCCTGACGTTTTGGAATGGTTTTGACGGTCGGTCGATGGAACACGAACGAGTAATGTGAGTTTAAAAATAAAAATACAAAAGTTGGTTGATCGCTGTCGGACGGTTGGTCGTGGTCGGTCGATTAGTCTGATGCTCACCTTACCATAATATTCTATGTTACAGCTACGTATAGAATAATTCAGAAGAAGGTAGTAACTCCATTTATACAAAAATTGAGTTACTACAGTTTTCGTTGCATGAGAATAGAGGAACTATAAACAATCAAAAAACACACAATAACAATATTATGAGTGATTTTAACGCTAAAGTTAGAAAAAATCCTACAGAATACATTACTGACAACTATGGTTTGCTTTGCGTTTTGAATTTTTCGGTGGTGGAAGAATTAGTCGCTAGTTATACTAACATTTCCAGGAAGGCCGGTATTTGTATACTTTCTTTTGTGACATAAATATACTCTAGGAGGCTCCTTCCTACTTCCCTGCAATTTAAAAATTAGTTCAAGAAGTCGAACATGATGATAACTACAACAGAAATAACTACCTAACAGAAATTAGATACCTTATAATAAGAAAAAACAAAAATCAGAAGAAAATGATAACAAACATCAAGTGATAAAACAGCATAAAGTAATATATTTTGTTTGTCCAACGCTTATTGTTCATCCTCATTGTAACATTTTTTTTTAGTTTACTTTTTTATTTTTTTATTTCCTTCAGCATACAACCGATACGCCACTGGCCGTATCAGTGTTTTGGCAATAGCGCCTTGTACCCTATTGCATCGCCTTGTTGAAGACGCATCAAATTGCTGTAGTTAAAATGTATCTGCTTGAATAGAAAAATTCAACTCTGCGCCATCAGTAGTTATGATTCGTCACCCCATATATCTTCAATAGAGTTGGTCCTAATAAAAGTTTTAGGATACTTTTTCTAAGTAATATAATTCAAACTATAACGTTCTGTTTGTGTCTTTAGCAAAAATGAGGGAAAGAGAGATTTTCTTTTGGAGACAGTTTGTTAAATTTTTGAGCGAACGAAAACACTTGGGTGTGAGTAGTCAAAGAGTTAAGTCCTTCGTAAATTTCTTGAAGTGTTATCAGCAATTCTATCTTAGACTATTACTACATTTAATTGTTGGTAATTTAAGTTGCTCCATAATAATACACTTAAGTATAGTATAGTAAGTTTAAAGTCAGTGCGATTTTAAGTGTTCAGATCTACAAGACAACTATAAGTACTTTGTTTATCTTCATCTTATAATACTTATAAAAAGCGGAGAGATTGCAAAATCTTTGGTGATGCACGAGCCATCTTGTTCAGCTGTCTTCAAAAGGAATTAATGCTGCCACCGAATTCCTTTTAGAGTCATCTAGTTATACACCAATTTTCAGCCAATCAGAACATTTAACATTTACGAACAATTTTAACATTTAGTAAGAACATTTATTTCATTAAAAACAGTACGGAACATAATTTTACAAACAAAGTGCGATTCGTTTGTTTGCGCAATAAATATTTTATTAAAGTTATACTTCTATACGCGCGCTCCACGTTGGAAATTTGTATGGGAGTGAATCTGTGAAATCATTACATATGTAAGACAATGAGTAAGAGAGAGACAGAAGATATATTTTCTCTCTCTTCCTCTCTCGAATGTAAAAATGTTCCTTTTGTATATATAATTTAATATTATATATATTATATAAAGATATATATACATATAATATACATATAATAAAATATTTATTAATATTATTATTTATGTGATATGTTTTGTATTATTTATTAGATGTTCATAATTATATTAGTCTTTTGTATTTCAAAATAATAATCTCAATAAATCACTGTATGATCCAGAACTGTCAATTTTGAAATACATTTGTGTCATGTCCTCGGTAGTAAAGTAGTCAGTATCCCCGCCTGTCACGCGGGAGACCGGGGTTCGATTCCCAGTCGGAGAGGACTTTTTTATTAATATTATTACATTATTGTTATTTTTAAATACTTATGGATATTGCATTTTAATTCGTATTGTATTATTATATGGAATTATGTTGCACTGTATTGTAGTGTATTTTTTTATGTATATTATTGTCATTTTTAAATACTTATGAATAATGCAGTTTAATTTGTATTGTATTATTATATTAATACCAAAATAAATAATGAATTTTACTGCAGAGTATGTGTAAAAATTTTTGCAGTCAACTCCTTTCATACATAAGTATATGAAAATTAAAATATACATTTTCATCAAAATATTGATTCAATCCTTCATTGTTAGTAAGTTGTTATTAATTCTGTTTCTCTTTCTGCTATGCCTTACCTATAAAATTACATATGTAATGATTGTGCAGATTGACTCCCAAATAAATTTGTAACGGCGAATGCGTGTATAGAAGTGTAACTTCCACCGGCAGTCCCACTGGACTGCCACACTCGTTTTTTTTTGTAATTCTTTAAATTTTCAATAGTATTATTTCATTTGCATTCCTAAATTTAGAGTTTCCTTTATCTCGAGATAAGCCCAGACAGTAAAGAGTGTACATTTCTTTCTCTTTTATTGAATTTTTAATTAATAGCATCTCTCTTTACTGATTGATTTAGGTTTACATGTATTTTCTATATATTGTGCATTGTGAAGGTTTTTTTATCGATTTATTGTTTATTTTTATATGTAGCTAACCAGATGTTATTTGTTGGTAGATTTTTTCTATTTTTAGATGCATTCAACCCTATTATGTTGAAGCTAAAAGTTTACCGTTTAATTTTTTTTGGTTTCGAATCAACCATTTGTTGAATTATTTTTCAATATATTGTTTTTGTTTAACTAACGTATTTTATTCCTCCAGTACTAACACATTAGCGTTCCCCTTTTATATACAAAAAGTTAAGTGGCGCCCTTTTTTATTTTTATCTACTTTCCTATGGTAACTTTCCATACATTTCTCTCTATCTATTTCTCTATCGATCTATTTATCTGTCCTATCTTATCTTATCTTTAATAATTTCTTCTGTTATACAACAAACTGATTCCAAAAGCTAGTTTTGAACCCACCACTCGCTCTCCACCAACCATCTGGCTGCCGTCCGCAGGGTCTCCATTGGTGACCTTTCTAGCACCATCCAAAAAAGGTTACGCGTGGTATGTTATTATATATTCAAATCATTAGATATCTCTTACTTGTGAAGTTATAAAAACAAATAGTTATGCCCATAAAAAGCTTAGCTAAACATAATTTTGTTTGGGTTAACCAACACGTAAGGAAGTTCATTCCATTCGAAATCAGTAAATATATACATATTTATTTTTGAACTCTCGGGTCACGCATAAATGAGCTATTCTTCTGCACCGAACATTTTAAACCCTCCTCGTTGTGATGAGCATAAGTTTCCAACCTCCATTCAATTTTGTCAGATTTATATCTATTCAATAAGCGTAAAAACCAATTTCCCCATCAATTCCCAGTGCAAACAGTTGCGAGTCAAAGTCAGCCGACCTGTCAAATTCGTATAAAAACTCGGCTGCGTTATTGGAAACAAAGGGAGAATTTGATACTATAAGAAATGATGATAATTTTTCGTCTACCAGCCTACTGAAGTGGTTTTTATTCGAGTGAGTTTTTAATAAACCTATTTTTTAGCGAATTAAATTAATAGGAGTATTACTAATACTTTAAGTTTATTTTTTATATTCGTAGATTAATAAAAATATTTCTTACGCATCCGTTTCAGTGATTTTCTGTTGTTTCACTCATCTGATATAAATTTAAATCTCTAAATTTTGGTTAAATCTCTAAAAACTTTCTATATAAAATCTACACATATAACTAGCCATATAAAGGTACTATTGAAAAAAAACAAGGAAGACCACGGAAAGACCAAGGAGAGTGGCTTGGAAGATGACATTTGGAGAAGAATCATTATAAATGATATCTAGCCTAAGTGTTTAGTGAATATTCTCTTTCAACACTGGAATAAGTTTAAAGATATAAAAAAAATTTGATTCCGTTTTCCTGGGCCCAGAGTCAACTTCGTAAATTGAATTGAAAATCTTGTTTAATATTTTGTATAGCCCAATCCTTAGTTCATCGAACTTCTTTCTGTTTAGATGGTTTCCATTCTCCACAATCACTGAGGACTAATCCCAAGAAGAGTACGTGAGTGGAAACAGTACGAAAGAGAGCGCGAAAGAAGTCCAAGGCTTAGAAATGGCAAACACAGGAAACAAGACTCGACAGCTGAGGGTGCTTCAAACTAACGTAGGAACAGCAAGATTAGCACATGATCTTGCCGAGGCTGCCGCATTTGAAAAGAACATCGATGTGCTGGTGACGGAGGAGCCAAATCCAACAGCGGTGAGGAGAAGAGGATGGTTTGTAGATACGACCGAGAGGGCTGCTGTACGAATCTACAATAGGAAGCTGCGAGTGTATGAAATTAAGTCGTAGAAGGATATGTGATTGGTCGAATGGACGGGGTGTGGCTGGTCTGCTGTTATATTTCTCCAAACGTAACATGCAGGAAGTGAGAAACACAGGAGGAGGATGCGTAATGCTGGGAGGTTTTAACGCAAAAGCAGCGGAGTGGAGATCTCCCATCACCGACACTCGCGGCAGGATACTGACTGACTGGGTGGGTACTCTAGACCTAGTAGTACTGAACACAGGTCTTGAGCCTACGTTTTTTAGGAGAGGTACGGGTACGTAGATCGACGTGACGATTGCGACACAAGAAATAGCGGCGAAAGCAAAAGGCTGGAAGGTTTTGCCAGACTACACCGGTAGGTACTAAATCTTCAACATTTAATTCAATTTCTTTTCTATGTAGATCGAACCACTTTTATTATAATCGTATGTTTTTTTGTATTTTCCAAAGCAATTTTTTGGGATTTGCCTGTGTACCAATATTTTGCCAATATTTTACATCTTCTTATGTCTAAACATTCTAGGTAAATTGCCTATATGTTCTTTTGAATTTCTGTTAATTGTTTTAATAAATATGCCACTGGCTTACTATATTCATTTTCATCATTTTGTGTCAATACAGCTCCTACTCCTTTGATGCTGGCATCTGCATATACACAGGGTACATAATATATCAATCGGTAAATCGGTGTTAAAAATTCTCAAGATTCCGAACAAAGTAATGACTTTATTTTATCGAAAGAGTCTTGACATTCGTTCGAGCATATAAATTCCACTACAATTTTGCCTATAATTTAAGTTGAAATGGCAAAACTAAGAGTTGAATTTATTGTGAAGGCATTAGCGAGTGATAACAAAACAAATAGAATCACCATAACCTCAATTGAGACCGAGAAAAATGAAATCTGTATAATGCCAATTGGTAAGCAAAATATTACCAACCATGAAAAAATACAGGCTACAACAGCTTTTTAAAAAGTAAAAAGAGCTCTAACAAAAAAGGGTACTACAAGAAAGTGTGGATACTGTTACATGAAGATAGTTTAAAAGTTTATATGGATGAAGGTATAAATATATACTTCAAGGATTTTTTATTGGAACAGCAAGTGCTCACACTGAAGATTCTCAAATGTCCACAACTGGTGTTTCAATGGACGTTTTAGAACAAATCTTAGAGAGGATTTTTATCAAATGAGAAACAAAAACCTGAAACCTGTAGTAAAAAACAAATATCAGAAAAATTCATAATATAAAAATTCACAGGTAAAAATGTGAACGTTTTACAATGGATAAAAACATTTGATAGTGAATGTACTAGATTAAAAATCGATCAAAACACCATTAAAATCGAAATCTATTCATGAGTCTCTTCAAATAGTTAAAAGATTTTGATTTGCCAGATGACATCTGTCAACTAACTAAATACCAAAGTCATATGCAAACAAAAATTAACAAGTTGACACAGTATTTAGATACGATTAGACTCCAAATAAACAGAAAACCAAACTCTTAAAAAATAGTAACCACCTAAATAATAAAATAATGATATACGTTAAGCAAGTAGAAGAAGTAGACAAGTTTACATATTTGAGATCAATCGTAGAAAGGAACAACATGAATTTAAAGCTTTATATAAAATTTGTTAAACAAACGAAAAATCGGAAACAACAAAAATCTTTAATAGTTGCACCAAAAGTATACTACTTGAAGCAGAAACATGGAAACAGGATACAAACTGCAAACTTTTGTAAACAAATCTTGAAAATATACTGGCCCAATAGTATAACTCAAAACTATGGTAAAGAACAAAATAAACATATCTACTACAGTCATGGAAAAAATGTAAATGGATTAGCCATACTTTGAGGAAAGATTAAAGCAACATAGCGAGACAAGCACTTGAATACCAACCAGAGGGGAAAAGAAAGAGAGGAAGACCATACAACAGCTGGAAAAGAACTACAACGAAAGAGCACGAAAAAATTGGACTAAGATGGGGTTAAGTCCAAAACAGAGCTAGAAATCGAAGGGAATGAAAGGAACTAGTACATAGTTTATCCAGAAAATAGGCAATAATCTAGCAATCTTACACTTTAAGCTAAGAAACTCATAAGTGCCCAATACTCTACAAGAAGGGATGGAGCTAGAGAGAAAGAAAGAGAATATTGGTATAATTTATAGTATACCTGATAGAACCGTAATAGTTATAGTTTGTTATTTTTAGCATTTAAATTATCTTTTGGAGACCTAGCGATAAATAGCAAAGTTTGGTCTTCGAAACCAATCATCCAAAATACAGTAAACTGATTGTGAGTAAGTCTTATATTTATTTCTTTAGCCTTCTTATATATTTCCTTATACGAGTAATATATGTTTATAGAACTTATTTGAACAAAAGTAAATTATTTTGGAAATAAATATTTGCTTATGCTTTGATCACAAAACTTAAATATCTTGCTCTTATAATACGCCGCAATAACGAGATAATATATAAATTCTAATTCATGTACTTTTTTAAATCAAGTGCCAACGCAAACCATATTTAACAAAGAAATGATCGTTTTCTACATGACTGCTCTCTACTAAATAAAATACATCCATCTTCAGCGTGAAGTAAGTTCTATGAACTTGAGAGTAAACACCTCAGTATTACGCAACTTTCACTTGCACAATACACCAACTTTAAAAAAGTTAATAACTGAGGAAGTAAGTGATTATTCACTGTAATAGCTAACATATGTGTGTGTATTCTACTAACTTCGTGTCTGGTTTAATTGATGGTGTTTTGATTGCACTTCAAGACAAGAAAATCGTTTAGCTAATCACAAGTTCAGTAATAATGTTAATATAGGTAAAAAAATATGAAAATTATATAATCGAAATATTTTGTTTATTGCGTATGCAAAATTGTTAAAAGAATTTTTAACACTTATGCTCACTCTAATTCAAGGCAACCATAAGACAATGCAGAAGTCAGAATGGTGACCTATTAACAACAAGGAAAAATGTATTGGTGTAGGGTGGATGTAGGGTGGAATACTTTAACCAGGTACTTAATATAGAGGAAGAAAAAGAAAACCTGGAAGGCGAAAGAGATGAGGTAAGGGGAACAGACGAGAGGGAAGAGGAATCACCAACGATTCTTGAAGTTAAAGATGCAGTTAAAAAACTAGCCAGAAACAAATCACCCGGAATAGATAATCTCCCAGCTGAACTATATAAAGAAGGTGGCCATAACACCATAATGACATTACAGCAGCTTATTAAAGAAATATGAACACAGAAATCTCTCCCCAATGATTGAAATATTAAAATACTTTGCACCATATACAAAAAAGGAGATATCTTTGAATGCTCTAACCACAGAGGAAATACGCTTCTAAATGCAGCGTATAAAATATTTTCCACAGTTATATGTCACTGTATGGCACCATATGCAAAACGGATAGTAGGAAAATACCAGGCTGGTTTCAGAGGTAGTAAATCGACAATATATCATAGATTGCAACCCTGAAACAAATGTTGTAAAAAATACTGGAATACTTATCTCATATTTATAGATTATAAAGCAGCCTACGACTCTGTGAATAGAAGAAAAATGTTCAAAGCAATGAAAGAACTAGGAATACCAAATAAGGTGGTAAATTTAAAAACAATAATACGACCAGTCCTAACATATGGTTCGGAGACCTTAACTCTAACAAAAAATAATAAAAACCTGTTAGGATGTTTCGAAAGAAAAGTAGGCGAATCTATGGAGCAGTGAATGACAATGGAGTGTAGAGGAGACGATACAACTTAGAACTTTATAGAATGTATCAAGAACCTGATATCGTAAAACATATTAAGTTAGCACGTCTGAGGAGGATAAGGCATGTAATGCGGATGAAATAAAAGGACCCAGCTAGAAAAATGCTCCTTGATAGACCCATTGGTCAAAGAAGAATTGGAAAACCCAGAACAAGGTTCCTTAATAACATTGATGAAGACATGAAAAATATGGAAATACGTGCTTGGCGGAGAAAGGCAATGGATAGGGATGACTGGAGAAAAATTCTTGAGGAAGCTAAGACCCACGCAGGGTTGTTAAGCCAGAATGATGATGATTGTATTTTCAACATTCATGTTTTCTTTTAAGGCTTCCTTTATATCCATTGGGATGTTATGCTTCTTTCTATAGCTTCATATAGTTTACACTGAGTATATGTTTCACGGAAAGGATTGTTTGACAATTTTCGCACATTGGTGACACAGTTCATGGAAAGAGGAGGTTATGGGTTGTTACTATGTCGAGCCGCAATCGCGGTATTCTCACTTGGTATGGTCCATTCGATGTTGGTTGGGGCCATATTTTCACTAATTGTTTAATTTCTTTTAGTTTATTTTGTGATGCACTCCACATGTATTGCCACGCACTACACACTTAAGATTTGATCTCAGATTTTAAACCATAAGAAGAAATCTCGTTAATGTGAATGGAATCCTGACTGCAGAATGCTGAGCTGCTTAGTGGGTCTGCTTCATTTCCTTTTATACCGGAATGCGATAAGACAAATAGTCTCATCGCATTTCGGTTATCCAAGGGAATACCATACAATAGTAAAGTCGATGGTGATTGTTTTTCGTTTAGATTCGCTAGTTCTAATTTGATCTTAGATTGAATTATTGGTATAAAAATGTTTTATAGTGTGAAGCAAGCTTAGTAAATCGGTAATTATGAGAGACGGAAACTGTTTCGCCTCATTTATATGGATTTATATATGCTTGTAATATTGCATACAAAGTTGCAATATGTTTATGACGAAGTAATGAGTTTGGTGTTTGTAGAATTTGGTCTGAGGAGCAAATACCTGAAGAATGGAGCTTAGGCTTAATTTGCCCGTTACACAAAAAGGGAAACCAACTGGAATGCAGTAATTACCGCGGAATAACTCTCCTGAATACAGCATACAAGATATTGTCAAATATTTTGCACGAGAGATTAAAGCCTTATACTGAAATGTTTCTAGGAGAATATCAAGCAGGATTTAGGCGTGGACGTTCAACCATTAACCAGATCTTTACACTACGACAGATCCTCGAAAAAGCGCAAGAGTTTAACATAGATATGTATCATATTTTTGTCGATTTTAAAGCGGCATATGACAGTGTCTTAAAACCAAGTCTTTACAACGCTATGAATGAGTTAGGAATTCCAAAAAAACTCATATGTTTAATAAAAGTGACAATGGCAAAGATGCTATCAGCAGTAAAAATTCAAAACGACTCGTCAACCCCATTTCAAATACATAGGGGGTTAAGGCAGGGAGATGCGCTGGCGTGTCAGCTTTTTAATGTCGCCTTAGAAAAAGTTGTACGAGACGCTAATTTAGATAGCAGGGGAACAATATTTAATAGATCAGTCCAAATTCTAGCATATGCAGACGACGTGGACATTATAACAAGAACTAGGGCGAGAACTGCGGAAATCCTAACCGAGCTAGTAGCAGCAGCAGAACGAATGGGGTTACAGATAAATCAAAATAAAACCAAATTAATGGCGACTAACACAAACACAAGAGCTGGAAATGTTGACACAAATTTAATCATCAATGACCAAAAATTCGAAGCAGTCAAAGAGTTCATATATCTAGGGACATCGGTTAACCCCAATAATAACACATCTGAGGAAATAAAAAGGCGAATAATAATTGCAAACAGGTGTTATCATGGTCTATCAAAGTACTTAGCTAACAAACGTCTGTCTCAAAAACTCGTATAAGGCTGTATAGAACACTGGTAGTCCCCGTTCTCACATATGGATCAGAGACATGGACGCTAACGAAAACAGATGAATCCGCTCTATCCATTTTTGAAAGAAAGGTGCTACGTAAGATATTCGGAGCGGTCTGTGAGAACGGAATATCGAGACGTAGATATAATATTGAACTGCAGAATATCTACAAGCATACGTTTGGTGGTAAAGATATTACCACTATAATTAAGCGAAACCGCCTGCAGTGGGCAGGACATGTAGCCCGGGCCACTGAATCGAATATGATAAAAAAGATTTTAACAGCGCAACTCGTGGGAATGAGAAGACGGGGTAGACCAAAGCTGAGGTGGATGGATGGGGTAACACAAGATGCGGAGAAGATCGGAGTCGGCAACTGGAAATGCAAGCAAGGGACAGAACAGAATGGCGTAGAAAGCTTGAGAAGGTCGAGGCCCTCTAAGGGCTGTAGCACCAAGATGATGATGATGAATGAGTTTGGTGTGAGGATGGTAGCACCAACACCATGGTCTGATGATTTGAATGCGTATATGTATATCTTATAGTGATTTTGATAAGTTTCCATTTCTTTTAAGAATTATTGTTTGATCAGGTCTGTTAGAGTGTCACTTTTTTGTATATACTGAAGTTGATATTAAACTTGGGAATTGGTATTAAACAAGGTGAAAAAGTTAGGAAATTTATTGGGAAAACCTAAGGAAATTAAAGATGTAGGTCATTAAGATTTCCACCTGTCAAAAAATGGTATTCGTAGAGTTGTGTTTTGGACAGTTTCTAAAGTTTCCAATACTGACATTTTGATGGAGAAACAAACTATCGCACCATAATCAAGTTTAAATCTAACTAAAGATTTATATACATGTAATAGTGTACTTTAATCCGCTTCCAAGTTTTTACTGCAGATAGTTATCATAAAATTTAATCCTGCTTGGCATAATTTTTTAAAGTCCTCCTTTCTTTATTTTTCCAGGATAGCTTTTGGTCGAAAAACATACCTAAAAATCAGACGTTATTTATGAAAGTTTGATTAAAAAGCTTCAGATGTTATGCATGTTTTCATGTGAATAGAATACATTTAGTTTTTGTTGGTGAAAATGGTAATCCTATAGATTTAGACAATGATTATAACTTATTTATTGTTTGTTGTAAATGTTTTTGAGTAAAGGTTTTTTCCTTTTGCAAATAAAACTAAGTTATCGGTATATAATCTTACTTTAACAACGATGGGCATTAATTAAGTATGTCGTTGATGGCTGTTAGAAAAAGTATTGTGCTTATATCCGATCCTTGTGGTACACGGTTCTCTTGAATTTTTTTATCTGAGGTAACGTTGTGTTAAAATTGTTTATATGTGTATGTGTAGTTTTTTATCTATGATATATGATATATATTTATTAATAAACAATCTTTAGTTGTAAGTAATTGATTTTCATATACAGTGTATCAATTTTAAAACTTACAATGGACTATATCTCACGAACAAAAGGTGATATCGAAAAATGCTTGAAACCGTTTCTAGAATAGTAAGGGGAAACTAAAATGACATGAAAGAGAACTCACTCCCAGCCTAGGCCCCACCCACCACAACCAAAAAAGTTTAAATTGCAAAACCCTACTTGTAATACATCATTGAAAAAAAAACTATAAAAAATGCTATCCAATGGTATAAATAATAATTACACAGGGTGAAGCAATAATTGTGAAACTTTGGGTTAAATGGAAAATTTAATGAGGTTCCCCCTTGCTATCCTAGAAACGGTTTCAAGCATTTTTCGATATCACCTTTTGTTCGTGAGATATAGTCCATTGTAAGTTTTAAAATTGACACACTGTATAATCGATAGTTTATTATTAAATTTTTGAAATTAATTTATTTAAATTAAATATAAAACAGCAGTCAAAAAATTACATTGCTTAAATGCTTTATTACATATACTGTCTACATCTATCAACATATTAAGCATACACACGCATAACCTGACAGACATTGCACGCAATCTATTACGATCAGATTTGAAGACGCGGTATGTGGTCTTCAAAAGTCGAATTAAAACGCGTTTACATTACACAACCGAATCACGTAAAGTCATAAAAAAGATAATTAGAAAAATTCAATTTTGGTTTTCGCTTCCACCCACTTTTAATTACGAAAGAAAGTGATAAAAAATTTCATTCGTCTCATTTCTTTTATTTTAATTGTTATGGGTACGTTTTACTTAACTATACTGACTTTTATTTCAATTGTGTATAGTAAAAATAAGTATTTTTCACAATATCTAAAGTAATTTTTTCAATCAAAAAAATACTTGTTGTGTTAATACTGTTACGACAGTTCCCTGAGATTTATTTAATATAAAAAAGTCCCTTGATTAAAAAGAAGAAATAATGAAGAAGTCCAGAATGATCGAGATGTCATCGAAAAATCCTGAAATGGCCAGTAATATCTGGAATGTCAGAAAATATATATATATGTATAAATAGATATTGTTGACAGTTGGTTACAGTAGACAACATCAGGAAAGCAGAAGAAAACCATGGCAACGAGTGGAAAATGGCCAAGCGAAGAGAAAAACAAAAGATGCCGCCAATAATAGATGACGAGGGAACTCTATTCAAAAACCCAAGAAAAGGTGGATGCAATTGCAAGAAAAATGGCAGCAACACACAGGCAAAAACAAAACATGTCGGATGCAAGAATCATAGAGGAAATCAACACAGAATACGAGGGAATAAAAAGAAGAAACGAATTAGGAACTACGAAAGAAGATAGTAGTGCAACTCTTCTCTATCTTTAAATACTGCGTGAAAAAAGCGCATTTTACGAACAACTGGAAACACGCCAAGATCATTTATCTACTAAAACTAAGAAAGGACGGAAGTAGACCAGAAAGCTACAGACCAATATCACTACTGGAAACAATATAAAAAATACTGGAGAAGATCATCTACAGAAGACTGATGAAACATGCAGAAAGAAGAAGAATCATTTAGTAGGAACAGTTTGGATTCACAAGAGGAAGAAACTGCAAAATCCAACTGGCAAGAGTTATGAGCGGCACGAAAATCAGATTCAACAGCAAACAGAAGACAGGAATGGCCATCCTAGACATCGAAAAGGTATATGACTCAGTCTGGAACAAAGCTCTAATCTACAAGATAAACAGAGCTAGATTACCCCATTATTTAGTTAACATTATGTGACACATATCTAACAAATAAAACTTTTCAAATTTCAGTCGATCAAAAGATGTCCAGAATTCAAGAAATCCAAGAAGAGACGCCGTAGGGCAGTATACTCTCGTCCATTTTATATAACATTTTTGTTTCAGACTTACCAACACATCCAAGAACAAGTAACTTCGCTACGCGTCGGGCAGTAAACTTTATTCTCGGGAGGAAAAGTAGCACTTCGTCTTTTAAATGATCATAACTCCTGTTCTAAAAGTTTAAAGTGATTCCTCTGGGGTCCAAAAATTAAAGGTATTGATGTCAGCTCTTTAATTAAATAACTTTCATAAGAGTAACGTATCTTTGACTGAAAATATAACTCAATAAACGGCGAAAAAACGGCAAAAACCTGTTTTTTTCGATTTTTAATTACCTTTTACCATTTTAAAAATTCTGAACAAATTCTGGAACATTGTTTTAGTAATAATACATTATATGTTATTTTTTCGAGCTTTCCATCTTTTTATTCCATCATTTTTCCATCTGTTATTTTTTTATAGGCGTTTAAAATTTTTAACCGTACAAATCAATTTGAATTTCTTACCAACTTTCATTTTTGTTTAAATATTTTTGTATGGCACAAAAACCATTAATCTAAAAAAAAAATAAATCTATTTTGGTAAAAAATTAAGCGAGTTATTGCCAAAAAACGATTTTTGACGTTTTATGGAATTTTGAGGTTATGTCTCAATATTTTGTGCTAAAATTTGGTGAATCTTCACCTTTTGTGTAACCAATGAACATTAAGCCCGAAACTGTACTCTCGTGACGTAATTCTTCCCCTTCAACCAATCAACACTGCAATCGACCTGCCCTCTACATTCAGTTTCAATCGCGAATAAATGGGTTTTGTATTCTTGTGTACTCTGGTAACGTAACTCAACCATCCTCACCCCAGTCGAAAGAGGCAACCGTAGTAAGTCTACGAACCGTGATTCCGAACAATACTTCAAATTTGGGGTACTCAAAAGTTTTACCTGGGGCAATTTTGATATTCTTACCGGCTATGCCCTTTGCATATCTTTTGCTGTTCTACCCATATAGAACCTAAAACAATTGCTAGATAGTAGATACAGCTGGAAAAATGAAAGATTACCCATGAAGGATCATATCAATAACTTATTTTGTATTTGCTGTCTTTTTCTATAAATAACAAATGTTTGTTATAGAAAAACACAGCAAATACAAAATAAGTGATTGATATGATCGTTTATGGGTAATCTTTCATTTTTCCGACTGTAGTCACAGTGACTATCATATTATATAATACTATCTAACCTGTGCTATGTATCTAACTGACAGTGAAAACACTGTATTTTTGCTCATTTCCCTGGGCTATATGGGGAAATTCTAGAAAACTTCCGCTGCTATCGATGAAATAAATATGAAATATTAAACAATAGCAGTTATTACCATTGCTCCACACGTAATAAAGAAAATTAAACTTTCCGTTGATGTAAGGACTCACCTAGTTATTGATTACGAAAACAATATTACTTTATCAGTATAAACATCGTAAACATTTGCAACAAAATAAAAAGAGAAACTTCAGAAGACCGTCTGATTACAAAGTAGAACAGGCAAGTTACTGGTTTACAGCATTCTTGATATTTTTCTTTAATTGTCAGACCTTGCACTACATCCCTAATTGTTTTTATTTTGTGTACAACCCGAAAAATTTCAAAATAATACAAATTATACATTGTTGAACATTCTATACAGCATTCCTCAGATAATTGATGAAAAATGTAGGTAAAACTTTACTAGGGCTATATTGTTAACGAAATTAATGGTAGTTGGTTGTTGTTACGTAACTGCAATCTGGGACAGTGTAATAAATGCTGTAGTTATGAGTTTTTAAAACAAGTTAAGAGCGTAGGCGCAAAATTTCGGGCCAATGCTTTTTAAATGCATTAATTTTTTTCGAATCCTGAGTAAACTAACAAATATTTTTAAAAAATTTAAACGCAGAATGAAAGAATATATTATTACCGAGGGCCGAAAGTCCCTAGAATAAATAAAACTTTTTTTTTAATGAAATATTTGAAATTAAAAATCATACTAAATTTTCTCTTTCTTTTCACCCCTGTAACTTATTAAAATAAACATTATAGAAGTTGTCAGGGACTTCAGACCCTCAGTAATAATGTATTCTTTCATTCTGCGTTTAAATTTTTCAGAAATACTTATTAGTTTTCTCAGGATTCGAAAAAAATGAATGCATTTAAAAAGCATAGGCCCGCAATTTTGCGCCTACGCTCTTAATACTTCGTTTAATCTTTAATTTTTCATAAACTATTGGTTCAAATTTAATTTAGCATAGCTCAATCTAAAGCTTTTTAATTACTTTCATTAAATATAGTGCTCCTTTTACTCTAAGATTTTGATATGATAACATAAAAAATAAAAATAATCAAAAAACACAATTTTTGCACCTTAAAAATGCGATAAAAAAAGGATAACCAACAATTTGGAGTTGAAACACTTGAAAGTTAGACCAGGTATTGCCTGTGTGCGTCATAACGCTGTTCTTATTTTCAAAAATTCACTAATTAATACTCAAAATCATTCCTTCTTTGTGTTTTGTCTCTACAGCTTGGTCTATATTCGATGATTCAGTGGCGCACCCAGAATTTGTCTTAGGGGGGGGGGTTGAAATTTTTTTATGCTACCTCCATGTTGAGTCCCTACAATTTGGGTTTTAGTTTAATTTAAAGTACTACAGATAGCAGTTCCAAAGATTCAGGTATCTATTATACTGCCTATCAACTAAAACCACCCTCTTTTACTTATGCGCAGTTGACTATCGCACGTACCGTACTCCGAAAGTGGGGTGGCCACTGTAAGGCTGACGACATTTTTGGAACACTCCCTTCTCTTATCTAGATCTTATCTATTGTTCTGAAGCTATTTTATTGTGGCATTTTAAAGTAATTACTATTTTAATGGGAATAAGCCACAATTGAAGGTTAAAATAAGTTTATTGACGTTTAACATTAATCCAACTTGTAAATACAATACATTTTGAAGACGGCTATCGCCGTATTCCTGTTCTCCTCCGGGAATCCTCCCGGTCCAAGGCATGCTCCTCCTCCAAACCTGTCGATTCCATCGCTCTTCTAATTCCTTCATTTCACAGCGTCGAGATCTACCTCTTTTTTTTTTTCTTCCAGAGGGCTTCCATTTGTGAAGTTTTTGGGGCCAACGTTTGTCAGACATTCTCAATTGATGTCCAAACCATTTTGAACCTCTTCTTTCTATTCTGTCAATGACCGTTTCTGTAGCATTCATGTTATTTCTTATAGATTCGTTCTTTCTTTCCTGCCTTGATCTTCTAGCACTTCTTCTCAAATAATCCATTTCAACTGTCAACAATCTTCTCTTCAGGTCTGCATCAGGTCCATACTTCAGAGCCATAACAAAGAACTGATTCAACCATGGTTTGCCGTATTCTTTTTTTGTTCCTTTTGGAAATGTGGTGATCCCACCATAAGGAGTTCAGACATCCTACAATTTTACGTCCCTGATTAATTCGTGTTTAATTTCGGTTTCTCCCAAGCCGTTCTTAGCAATGAGTGGATCTAAATATTTAAATTTTTTCACTTGTTTGATTTTCACGTCCTCGTCTATCAACACTTCAAACCTTGCATCTGAACTAATAATTAAGTAAATATTCTGTTTTCTTCATGCTGACTTTTAATCCCCATTTTAAATATTCTCTCTATAGACGCTTTATCATAAATTCTAGATCATAAGAATCTTGAGCTAGGATGACTTGATCATCCGCAAAGTTCAGGGAGAACAGTACGTCATTTCCTATGGGGATTCCCATTCCCTGGCAGTGGTTTTTCCAATTTTGGAGGGTTGCCTCAATATATAAATTAAACAATAAGAATGACATACTGCATCCTTGTTTTAGTCCTTTAGTTATTTTTATTGGCTCTGATAGTCTATATCCAATTTTTAGGTAAGTAGTGTTATCCCTGTATACTTCTGTGATTATTCTTAAAAGGTATGGACTAATGTCGAGTTGTTGTTAAGCTTGCCACAATTTAAGTCTTGGAACTGTATTATACGCCTTTTCTAGGTCGATGAAGGCTAGATGTACTTCTGTACCAACCGCTATTCTTTTTTATATTAATTGTTGGAGTATAAACAAGTTATCAGTGCAAGATCAAAGATCAAAAATTTAAACGTCAATAAACTTATTTTAACCTTCAATTGCAACTTATTCCCTTTAAAATAGTAATTAGATCTTATCTCTGTCATTAGCCCGTTTGGTGTTTCTCTTCTTCTTCTTTCTTTTTAATGACTGCTTTAATGTAATAATTGTGAACACTATTCCATCCCTCCATATTTCCCGTCATCTTCACGATCATCTCTTACAGTCACATGGTTCATACCTATTTCTTTATACATTCTGTTTCTCTCCACTGTACATCTATGACACTCCAGCATTGTGTGAGTAACAATGTCGGAATATTCGCAGTATAGGCATTTATCTGTATCTGTCTTTCTGAACCTATGAAGATACGCCCTAAAACAGACAATCGACCCAGTCCCTTAGGCTCGGGATCAGCATCTTTGTCCATTAAACAACATCTTCCTTGTTGTTCCACTCTTCTTACCATTTTTCCATTGATCTTTTCCTTTCTTTTTTTATAGCTGTTGTCAAATGCTTTCTTCTCCCATAGAGATGTCTCTTTTCTTTTCTACTGCTAACACATGCAGAGGAACACAACCCGTGATAGTCCACAAGGCCGCCGCAGATACAGTCCTGTAGGCGCATGCTACTCGCAACAGACTCGTTCTGTCTAATTTTTTATAAGCCTAATATTAGGTATCTATATCTAAATATAATGAAAAATATTATTAATTATTGCGTATTTATACAATAATTATTGTGTTCTACATATTTAAAGTGGTAATTTAATTATTCAATCAGCCTTTTGGATTTTTTGTATTGTGTGTAAAAGACAAGTTACATTTTCCTACTATTCTTTATATATTGTTTACCTTATATGCCCTGGGGGGGAGTTAACCACCAAAACCCCCCCTGGGTGCGTCACAGCGATGATTACACTGAGCCAAAACCTTATTAAAAAGAAGAGAGCTACTTGCCTAGATCTTTTAGGAGGATGTATTATTGACCTAGTAGTACTACCATTAACTCGCGAGCTCAGTCCCTAAATATAACGCATTCTTATCTATGAATATAACTGCTAGAAATATAAAAAATTCTTTGTAGTTTTACTAAATAGCAAAGAATTTATGTTTCACTTTAGCTTTCTACTGTTTTCACAACAAATCGTTATGACATAGGTTCGTGAACTTAATATATAAAAATCCGATATCGTTGCCTTATTTGTATGACCAGTCATTTATTAGGCTTATGTTTACCATAATGAGGTTTATGAGTTGTAAATTATTTATCAGTGATGTCAACGTTAAATATTAATTGTCGCCATTTATTGAAAAATAACCGAAGCATCTGCTTCGAAAAATCAATCAAAAAGCTTAGCTTGGTTAATAGTTTCTGTCGAATAAATAATGCTATCGGTAATTCTAATAATTCTAATCGGAATAAATAATGCTATATGTATAAATGTCAATGATTTTATTTAAAGTAAGAATAACAAGTTCAATAGGAAAACTCTTCTATTGGTAAGTTCATTGCTTATTATTATCCAACTCAAGATTATTTCAAACTAAATATCAGTTTTCATCAAACCAAAAACGTTAAAAACAAAATTATCTATATTCCAGTTTTTAAGTGTAAATTCTCGTCCGGTGGGGATCCATGGAGTGAATAACACCGAACAGCAAGCTCCCATTCCAGGATCCATTAGAATTGAGAACTACTACGTTAATTGTTTTGTTTTCTGGCGAGAATTTGCACCATCGATCAACTAGATCATTCACAGTGAATGCAATGTGTCAGAATGAAAACAAAACTAACTTACATTATTATTTAAAATAATCTAGTTTACTTGTATAACCAACTATTAAATGGAATCATAATTTTTTTTATTAGATATCTCTCTCTCCATTCCAACAGATAGATTTGGAATCATTACGTAGTCTCCAGGGATCTTCCCATTCTTTAGTTCTTCTAAGGCTTTTTTTATTTCATCTATTTGTAAAGCTGCTACGTATTTTAGTCAAAAAGACACCCAAGGCGTTTCGATATATCTTCTGTCCCCAGATCATATCCAGTGGTTTTTTACACTTAATATTTTCTCTTATTTCCTTTAGGATTTCTTTATGGCTTACAAATTTAATTTATGTTGTATCTTATTATTGTATATTATATTATTGTAATATATTCCTACATTTAGCCTTACTTCTGACCCAGCTACCATTTACTTTTCTTATTGGAACATTACGTATGATAAATCTTTTAAGATTGTTAGTTAAAGATCAGGCGGGGTTCACGGCAGGAAGATCTTGCATAGTACACATGGCATTCATAGATTTAAAAAAGGTATATGACACGGTCCCCAGAAAACAACTATGGAACACGATGAAGGAAATCGGAATAACTCAGAGATTAATAGAAGCCGTAAAAAACCTTTACAACAACAAGGTAAGAGTTAAAACCGGCAATTAATACTCCAACGAATTTAAGACCACAAAAGACTTATTGCAGGGATGCTCTACATCTCCGACACTGTTCAAGATATTCCTCGAACAAATATTAAAACCATGGAAAAGGAAATGTGAAGGGATGGGAATACCAATCCGGGACAACTTCTTTTACACATTAAGCTTTGCAGATGACCAAGTGGTAACGGCTCAAGATGAAGAAGATATGTCCAATATGCTCCAAAAATTAGAAAAGGAATATACAAAAAATGGACTGGAAATAAATCTAGAAAAGACAGATTATTTAACAACAGAGCAAGAACCAGTGAGAAACTTGGAAATGGACGATAATAGGGAAATTAACGGCACTGACAAATTCAAATATTTAGGATTCACACTTTTAAAAAATGTAACCACCGAGCAAGAGATAACCAGCAGATTAGCACAGACAAGAACATGTATTAAACAAATGAACGGGGTACTGTGGGATAGACAGATTACCAGAAATACAAAAAAGAGAATTTATAACACCTTGGTACGCAGTATAATGACCTATGGAGCAGAGAATTGGATAATAAATAAACGAAACAGGTCCAAAATCACAGCAACTGAAATGAAGTTTATGAGAAGAAGCTACAGAGTGACAAAAATGGATCGCATTAGAAATGAGGAGATAAAACGAAGAATGGCAGTAAAACAAGACATACTCAGCTACATCGAAGAAAAACGTTTAATTTGGTATGGACATATGAGAAGAACAGATCATACAAGGTAGATAGCAAAGATTTCGGATTGGAGCCCAATAGGAAGGAGGAAAAGAGGTAGACCCCAAAGATCATGGAGGGATGAAGTGGACGAGGCCGTGGAAAGACGCGACCTTAGAGATAGAGAATGGCAGAACAGAAAGGACTGAAGACGTTGGCTGAAAAAAGGAAGGCGGCGACAGCTGTAAAAATCCTTATATAGATAGATAGATAGTTAATTTTCTAAACGAGTAGTCAATGACGCCAATTCATTCATTTATATTCTTATGATTTTCTCCCATTAAATTTTTGAATTGCATTATTCAATTCTGCTTTATTAAGAGGATATCTGCTTGACCACCTACGCCTTTTAGTTTATACCAAATTTCTTTTAAAAAATTTCTTTTTTTCTATATTATGATAGCCATTTTGAAAATATATTTGTCTTCTTAAAGTGTCCTCTCCTCTTTGGAGGTTGGTTAGCACAATTATGACCTCCTTTATCTTCATCTGTTTTAATTACCTTTTTGAAATTGATCTCTGTCCATTATCAGATGTGTCTTAGCCATGATAGTGTTTTTCTTTCTACTTTATTGTTTCCCTCAATCTTTCCCTTCACTATTAATGGAGCAATTGTTACTTATTATTTTTTAGTATGTGATCTAGATATCATGTTTTTCTAACTTTTGTTGTGTCGAAAAGTTTCCGTTCCTTGTCTATTCTATGCAGTACTTTTTCCTTTGAGGTATGCGATGTCCATGAAATCTTGAGGATCCCTCGGTAAATCCACATTTTAAAGGACTCCATTTTGTTTACGGTTAATTTTTTAAGGGTCCACCTTTAAATTACATAGAGGGGTACAGACATAACATTTTGATAAATTTTTGGCCTGTTGATCCTATTTGTATATCCTTGATCTTATTTCTAGATCAGGATTTAGACTGCTTTCCATTCAACATCTAAGGTACTTTAACTTATTCACCTGTTCCAAAATATCTATTGTATCATTGTATTGTATTGTATCACAATTCTATTGTATAAATAAATCATTCTGCTTCTTCTTTCTTGTATGTAGGCTTTAAAACCTATTTCTTCAATATTAGCCTATTCGAACACTTCTTTTCTTCTTCTTCCTTCTTGTATGTAGGCTTTAAAGTCTGTTTCTTCTTTAATAAATATAATTATTATTAATAAAAAACCAAATAAGGAAATCATAAAATATTATAATATACGGTGCTATAAATAAAAATGGTATAAGGTGTAAACGATATTACTTTGAGCGATACAGACTCACACTTAAGGACCCACATATAGTAAATCTAGTAGAGATAAACGCTGGTAATGAAAGCTGGAAACCCCACCAGAATCTCTATATTCCAAAGAAAGCCCAGACGGAAGTAGAACAAAAAAAAAGCTGAACTTAGATGTCTCGACGACTTGAAAGAGGATCTCAAAACAGTTGGCATCAGAAGATGGAGAAGAAAGGCATTCGATAGGGACAAATGAAAACATGTCCTGGAGCAGGCCAAGGAAGACGAAGGACTGTAGAGCCGTAATGAGAATGATGAAAATATAATGAAAATAAAATAATTGTCCTTTTAAATTGACTCTGTAAAAAGAAGTCACAAGGCTACTTGAAGGCTACACAAATGAACCTAGGCTTTTTATCAGTGTATTTTCTTAAATATAATGACTTTCTTTTTATTTTAGTTTTAATAACATTTTTTTTAATTTGTTTATTTTTTATATTTTTTACTATTTTAACTTATAAAAGCGTAACATAATTCCGTCCGTGTATTTAAAACCGTATTTAAAACCACGGAGGTAAATTCGAGAACGTCTAATTAGACACACATACTTTCTTCCATAAATTGTATACTCTTTTTTTAATTTAATTGATCTAATCTATCTATCTAATTAGCCTTCTTCGGTCCATCTTTGAACATATGCCTCCCCAATCCTTTTCCTTTCGTCTCTGTCTGTCGCTACAGTCATCCACCTAGAGTCCACTTGCTTCTTGATATCATCTGCCCATCTCCTTTGGGGCCTTCCTCTGCTTCGTTTATATTCCCACGGTCTCCAACGTATAAGAATTTTGTTCCATTGGTCTTCTTTTTGTCTTGTATTGTGTCCGGCAAATCTCCATTTCAATTTTGCAACTTCTTGTCTAACATCCCTCACTTTTGTTTTCTCTCTTATCCACTTTTTTCTCTTTTTATCCATTAGTCTTATGTGCAACATTTGTCTTTCCATTGCTCTTTGGGTTTTTATGATTTTGTCCATGTTTGCTTTTGTAAATGTCCACGTTTGGGAACCAAAAGTGAGAACAGGGAGTACGCATTGATTGTATACTTTTGTCTTAAGATGCTGTGGATATCTTTTGTTTTTAAGAAAGTAGCTTAGTTTGCCAAATGTCGCCCATGCCATTCTAACGCGTCTTTTTATCTCTGCTGTTTGGTTTTGGGTAAGGATGAGATTAAAAATTTTTGACCATGTGTTTTTTCTAACTGGTAAATTTCTTAACAGGAAAAAAAGCTCTCTTCCGCGTGAGTTGTCACTGAAATAGATACAGAATTATTCTTAGTAATCGAAAAATCTCCCTATATTTGCTGGTAGAGTTCTTTTGTTGAATTTTGTTGTTAGTTTAGAGTGAATTTTAGTCAAATGTCAAATGTCAAATTTCAAATGTATTGGCAGATTTCTGAGATATGAAACATGTTTCACACCCATAACTTACTACAGACTTGATTATTTATTTCAGGTTCTTCAATATTTGCGACCAGTTCCAAGTTACATATCATCCATTTGTATTTACTGTTAACCATACAATTTCTGCACTTTGTAAACCACTTCCCAGACGCAAAATTACAATAGCGATTCAGGCCAACCAGCAGAACCACACAGCGCACGAACGTTGTACATAGCGCAGATATTCGAAGTGTATGCCTCAGAATTTATGTAATAACCCTCGTATTTCCAAATACTTTCGCTCCATATTTATTCACGATCAATAATTTGTATTTAATTTCATTCATAGTGTAGGTGGACAGCCACTGCACTTTTTCAAAGCTGTCTATAATTTGTAACCTTCGTTAGTCATCAATTCATGCGAAATGATTTCTATCGTTTCTGAATTCGAAGTAGAAAGTTCAGATAAACAATGGGTGTGCAATAAGTAGCACAAACAAAATTAATAAAACATGTTTTTAAGTTAATAAACAAAATACGTCGCCAATACTTGCTAATTGGTTGTTAATGAATTGGGTAATTAAAATATATTTCCTTTTTTCCCAGCAATGAAATCCATATTAGCGAAAAGTGATTGAAATATTTAAATTTTAAAATGTTTTAATTTACATATATTACAGGGAAAAAACAGATGGTGAGACAAGATGTTTAGAGGTACAAATGAAGCATAACAACAAATCAAACTTTAATGTTCAAGATAACCTTTCGCGTCTTGGTATAAAATGTACGGAAAGTAAAGATGTTTTTTTTTTCAGAATGCGATTTTTATAAAAGCAAACCTAAATTTAATTCGAAAAATGTTTTCTAATTTGTATTATCTGGTACATTTATGGATTTGTGTCGTAATATTTTCCATGGAAATACACATTATAGTAAATTTTAATTATCTCCCAATATCGATACAAATAACTTAAATTCACTCAAATTTTTCCAAATTAAGTTGATAATCAAGGAAAATATGCTTAACAAATGGAAAGAAAAACAAGAAATTTTTTAAATAAATCAATAATTATATTCGAAAATTAATAACCGTGAAGGTAATTAAGGAAATTTAAAAACAATTTCCCAACACAAAAGATTCCTTTCACAGAAATGAACTAAATATTAAATAGTGGTATTTGTAGTTTACCCAGTGCATAAAACCAATATGACTGGTTTTCTGTAGTTTTCCATTTCTTGATAGGTTAGATTAGGTTAGTTGATATCGCAAATACAATAAAATGGATCATGATTTACTATTTTTATTGCGCATAAACCACAATTTCAGTTTTAAAAACCACAATTTCGTTCTCAAAATACAAATTTAACAAATTATTTAATTTTTTTTCTTTTTAATACAAAAATTCTACGAATATAGTAGAATTTCATTAATTCGGCAGTATGAAAAACCAGAGAATGTCGGATTATTGGAATATTCGGATTATCGGATTCGATAGAAATCCATAAAGTGAATAGGTACAACAAATACATTTCTTAGTGTTCATTGTCTACATGTTTTGGACAAGGCGAAAAGCTCGTGTTCTTTCAGAAAAATATTCCCATTATATTTTTTTGCATAATCACTTTTTCGAAAAAAATTTGGATCTCAATATCAGCATTAAAGAAATATGAGTTTTTCTTGTCATTCTAATTCTATCAGGTTACAACACTCTTCCTGGTAAAAAATTTGATTGGGACTTCAGTGGAGATATGGGTAACATGTTGGTCAAAGAAGTCATGTGGAGAGACAACGTTTTGACTATTTTCCGGTACTTGCGCTGTGACAAATTTGTCAAACTACGACCCCTAATTAAAAAGTTGCAGAATAAATTTATGCAATATTATGTTCCTCAAGACTATCTATCTATCTATATAAGGATTTTTACAGCTGTCGCCGCCTTCCTTCTTTCAGCCAACATCTCCAATCCTTTCTGTTCTGCCATTCTCCATCTCTAAGGTCTCTTCTTTCCATGGCCTCGTCCACTTCATCCCTCCATGATCTTCGGGGTCTACCTCTTTTCCTTTTTCCTATTGGGCTCCAATCCGAAATCTTTGCTATCCACCTTGTATGATCTGTTCTTCTCACATGTCCATACCAAATTAAACGTTTTTCTTCGATGTAGAACTGAGTATGTCTTGTTCTACTGCCATTCTTTGTTTTATCTCCTCATTTCTGATGCGATCCATTTTTGTCACTCTGCAGCTTCTTCTCATGAACTCCATTTCAGTTGCGGTGATTTTGGACCTGTTTCGTTTATTATTACCCAATTCTCTGCTCCATAGGTCATTAAACTGCGTACCAAGGTGTTATAAATTCTCTGCTTTGTATTTCTGGTAATCTGTCTATCCCACAGTACCCCGTTCATTTGTTTAATACATGTTCTTGTCTGTGCTAATCTGCTGGTTATCTCTTGGTTCCATTTTTTGACAGTATGAATCCTAAATATTTGAATTTGTCAGTGCCGTTAATTTCCCTATTATCGTCCATTTCCAAGTTTCTCACTGGTTCTTTATCTGTTGTTAAATATTCGGTATTTTCTAGATTTATTTCCAGTCCATTTTTTGTGTATTCCTTTTCTAATTTTCGGAGCATATAGCACAGATCTTCTTCATCTTGAGCCGTTACCACTTGGTCATCTCCAAAGCTTAATGTGTACAAGAAGTTGTCCCGGATTGGAATTCCCATCCCTTCACATTTTCTTCTCCATGGTTTTAATATTTGTTCGAGGAATATCTTGAATATATAGACTAGAGACTAGAATATCAAGACTAACTGTGCTATAATGAATCCATGATAAATTATTATGGAAATCATTCATGTAAACAATTTATTAGGGGCAAACGTATAAGGTTTGGATATTTAGAAAGTTTTATGCTATACCAAGGAACTAATCCCAACACGAATCCTAAATATCACCCAGTGTTTGGTAAAGCAAATTCTCCTGTAATTTGCATGCTAAAAAATTTGCCTGAAGAGAAACAAAAATTGGGCTACTCCCTATACTTTAACAATCTCTTTACAGGTTTCAGTTTATTTTGGCATCTAAAGCAAATGGGATAAGCTGCTACAGGTACCATTAGATATAATCGTCTTACGAAAAATCGCCCTTTGATGTCAAAGACCGAGATAAAAAAAGAGAAAAGGTGAGTGTGATTCAGTAGCTGAACAGGAAAACAGGATAATATTGGTATAGTGACCGTCGCATGCCACATTTCGGCTTTCGAAATGTAGCTTTATCGTCGAATCCTGAAGATATACTATACCGACTACATTACTAAGCATGGCGTTTTATTAAGAATGCAAAAAGGAAAACCACAAGTTGTTAACCACAATAAAAACAGCTAAAGTCGAATTCCTCGGTCACATCATGAGGAACAGCGAAAGATATAAATTTTTTTTTTACTAAAGACACAGAAGTGTACTTACATTAAAATCTGGTCAGTAAGACCAATTATCAATTTGTTTCTAACTTAAATTACTAATGAAATCTTAAAATTAGGTGTCTACTCACTAGTATCTTTCCTATTATTTCTAATAACTAGCATTAAATTTAGCATGCATACTCGCACAACACTTTACTCTGCTTTTCACTCACTCATTATACCAGTTCAAAAGGCTTTGTTCTTTTGAGCCTTCTTTCTAGGTTCGTATTGTCAAGGAGCTGGATAGCCTCGACGTTTACATGATGATGGAGTCGTTGTTCATGGCTCCCTGCAAATTTCTTGATTATCTGATTGACGTCTTCCATCTTGAGGTCCCGGTGAAGGTCGTTGTTCCTAACGTACCAAGGCGCATCTACGATGTTCCTCAGTACTTTATTCTGGAATATCTGGATTACTTTGATGTTACTAGGCTTGGCACAGCCCCAGAGTTGGCAGCCATAGGTCCATACTGGTCTCAGTATTTGTTTATAGATTAGGAGTTTAGTATTATTTATGGATAGAGAGGAATGTCTTCCCATTAACCAATACATTTTCTTGTAGCGGATGCCTAGTTCTTCTCTTTTCTTCTTCACGTGAGCTTTCCAGCGAAGTTTCGCATCAAGAGTGATCCCCAAGTACTTTGCTGATGTTGCAATAGGCACTTGGAGATCATTTATTCTAATAGGAATATTATTAATTCTCTTATTGGTAAAATTTATATGGACTGATTTATTCTCATTCAGTTTAATTTTCCATTTTTTGGTCCATTCATGGATTTTATTTATCGAATTTTGTAGTTTTTCTGTAGCTTCTTCGACGGTGTCACTTACCGCTAAGACAGCAGTGTCATCTGCGAAGGTAGCTATGGTGTCGTCTTCTAGTTCAGGTATATCACACGTATATATTAGATATAGGACTGGACCCAATACACTCCCTTGTGGAACACCTGCTTCAATATCCTTGAGATCAGTGTATGCATCTTCTTGTTTAACTCCAAAATGTCTGTTCGCTAGATATGATTGTAATATATTTGAATATTGTTTAGGCATGAATGATTTAAGTTTATGTATCAAACCCTTATGCCAGACTTTATCAAACGCCTGTGCCACATCTAGGAAGGTTGCAGAACAGACTTTTCTTTTCTCTAATGATCTTTCAATTATAGCAGTTATTCTATGCACCTGGTCAATTGTCGAATGCTTATTTCTAAATCCAAATTGATGATCTGGAATTATTTTCTTTTCTTCAATTATTGGTAGGATTCTTCGCAGGAGGAGTTTTTCAAACACCTTGGACATCACAGGTAGGAGTGATATTGGTCTATATGATGTCACCTCATTGGGGGGTTTCCCAGGCTTTGGTATCATGATCACCTCAGCTATCTTCCATAAATCTGGAACGTATTGTAGTCTAAAGGCAGCATTTATTAAATTTGTTAATTTTACGATAGCTTTTCTTGGTAGATTTTTTAGCAGTCTTCCGGTAATGAGGTCATAACCTGGTGCTTTATTTGGGTCGATTTGTTCTTTAATTAACTCAGCTACTTCTTTTGGGGAAGTTGGCTTGATATTCTCATCTATTTGCTTTGGTTCAGGCCAATCCTGGTCATCGTCTTGGTCATCTTGCAACTTAAATGTGTTCTCTAGATGAGTGGCAAATCTCTCTGCCTTCTGCTGATTATTTCTGGCCCAACTACCGTCTTCCAGTTTTATTGGAGGAGAATGTAGTATTGGCCTTTTAATTCTTTTTGTAGCTTTCCAAAGCGCTGCTATCTCTGTGCTGCTGTCGTTTGTTAACTCTTCCAGATAAGATTTAATAGATTCATTCTTAATTTTCTGGATTTCTCTTTTAAGTTGCTGGCTGGCATTGTTTAGGTTAGTTTTGTCTCGAGGGGCTCTCGTTTGCTGCCATTTTCTTCTTAGTTTTCTTATTTCTTTTATTAATTCACGAATTTCTTTAGGGTAGTTATTCCCTTTAACTTTTGTTTTCAGTATGGGAGTGCAATCCCATGCTGAATGTTGAATATCTTTGACAAATAAATCTAATTCTTGATCTATCTGTTCAATTGTCTTTAGTGGCACGGCTAAAATGATCTTTTCTTCAAGAGTTACTTTAAAACTTTTCCAGTCTGTGAGCTTATTAGTTAAGGTTGGGTTGTTCTCTTTTCTAATAATCATATCACTCATGGTTAGAATTATGGGTGAATGATCGGAGTTCATATCCCATCCTTCACAAATGTCCAAGTAATTGGATGAGATATTTTTAATTATGAAGAAATCTATTAAATCTGGTATTTTATTCCTATCGGTTGGCCAATAAGTTGGCTTCCCTGTAGATAGTACATCTCCTTTCTGATCTTTGACAGCTGCTAATAGTTCTTTTCCTTTAGTAGTTGTAAGCCTAGACCCCCATTGAATGTGTTTCGCATTGAAATCACCCCCAATGATATATCTATTGCCTAAACTTTTCATAAAATCAATATATTGATCTTTTTTAATATTATGTCTAGGAGGACTATAAATTGCACTTATGTTTATTTCTGCGTCTTTAATCCTAATACATACTGTGGTAGCTTGTATGTGTTCGGTGACATACTTCATCTCTTCATGGTGTTTGATGTTGTCTTTGACTATCACTGCACTACCTCCTTTCGGTACATTGTCCGGATGTACTGTGTGATATACCTTATATCCATGAATTCTAATGTATGATTGATGGGTGAAGTGTGTCTCAGAAATTAAACACACATCTATCTTTTCAATATCTAGGATTGCTTGAAGCTCGCTATGATGCTTCAGCAGTCCATTGGCATTCCATTCAATTATTCTAATTTCTTGGACCATAACTTGATTTTGGAATAGCTCCTTTGGTGCTGTGTTCCAGACGAGTAATCCTGGTATTAAAATTCTCTTCCATCTTATCTAATTTTTCTAATATTAATCTAAGTGTAACATCTGTAAGATATAAATTGCTGCAATTAATTCTACAAGAAAAAGTAGAAGGAAAACGAGGACCAGGTAAGCGAAGGATTTCCTGGCTGAAAAATCTACGTACGTGGTTCAACACAACAACTGCAAATCTTTTCGGAGCCGCAGTTTGCAAAATACAGATTGCCATGATGGTCGCCAACGTCCGAAATGGATAGGCACCACAAGAGACAGGCCAATTTATCTTAATGATGATCAACTATCAGAAATGAAGAGAAAATTGAAAATAACTTCACCTCAACGAACAACCTGAGAAAAGTCAAGTAAGAAGAGTCCAAAAGAAAATATTAACTTTATTTCTGTACACCGAACGTTTGACATGCTTGACATTATATTTTAAGTTATTTAAACAGTTATAAACCTGTATACAAAATTCCCTAATTTAAGTAACACGATAACTGTATTTACCGTAGGAATATTAAATAAAATTACACAAGCAAAACATGACGGCCCAGACACATCAGAGAAAATAGTTCTTACATAACGTGAATTTTTATATTCTCGAGTAAGCCTGACGTTAGCGTAAACGACAACCAAATTAAATTATGTACAGTAACATTTCAGATTCAGCTGTTTTGCGGAGAACTGTTTTTGTTTGGAGCTCAAGCGAGCGAACCGCAAGATTGGTTTAGGCCGAAACGAAAAAGTATTTGAACCGATAAACGAAATAAGAATGCCAGGATAACTAATGTGTATAATAAGAACGAGAACGTTACGATAGTTTTCCGTTCATTTTCTGTTTTTGAGGTTAGATCCGGTTTTATTTATTTTAAGCCCGTAGAAAACCTTTTTAAATTACCTGGTTATTAGTTTACTTTAATAATATAAAAATAATAAATTATGTTAATAAACTATTTAATAAATCGTATAAACCTCGTATAAATAAGTCTCGTAAAAATAAGCTTCTTTTAGTGTGAAAAATGCACGTGCCTTCCTTATATCGGGAACAGGGGTAGTTTTAAAACAAATCCCTTATTATAAAAAATCAATTTTTATTTTAGTTATTTAGATACATACGACTCTTGTTTATTCTTTTATTAAATCTAACGACTACATAGAAATAAATCGCAAGATCAAGAAGAGAAATGATAGAGGCATACAACCAAATAGAACGAGCTGCACAAAATAGCTGCTTAAAATCAATCAGACCAAAACAAAATATATGCAGGTAAGTAAAAACGCAGAAATAACGCAGCCACAAAATATAACAATAGGAGAATACAACATAGAGGGTGTAAAAAACTTTATATAGTTGGGATCCCTAGTCACGTCTGATAATAACGTTACGGAGGAAGTGAAGAGGCGAATATTTATTGCAAATAATGGTACCATGGCTTAATTAGACACCTAAGATCTAATCAAATATATAAAAACATATAAATATATAAAAAATATATAAAAATATATAAAACCCTAATAAGACCGGTACTCACATATGGCTCAGAAACCTGGACACTCACTAAAAGAGAGGAAACGTTGTTAGCCACCTTCGAAAGCAAAATCTTGCGACACATATATAAGGGCACAAAAAAAACGAATATGGCGAAGATACAACTCTGAACTGTACAAAATATACCAGGATCCGGATATTATAACATTCATTAAAATAGGATCCTGGCTGCGTTGGATAGGACATGTAGAAAGAATGGAAGAAGGCGAAATACCAAACAAAATATTCAAACAGATGCCAGTAGGAAAAAGAACAAGAGGAAGACCGAAACTGAGATACTTGGAACAAATAGAAAATGATATAACAACCTTAAAAATAAAAAACTGGAGAAAAAAAGCACGAAACAGATCAGAATGGAGAAGAATCCTGGAACAGGCCAAGACCCAAAAAGGGTTCTTGAGCCAGTGATGATGATGACATAGAAATATGTAGGTATAACAATCACCTACATATTAGATATAAAATCGGAATGTGCATGAAATCCAAGGTAAATACTTATACTTGCTGCATGTGTATCGACGAGATCCTATCCTAACCATTGTATAATAAGCCTGTAGTTAAGTTGTTAATACCTTAATATGCCAAATTCTGGACTATACCAGCCAAGAGATCCGCTGAATCATCGTTGGCCTCATAAAAGAATGGACTAAGACACGTATGAAAATATAGGGTGAGTCATCAGGAACTGTACATACCCTACCTCGTATGAAGGCCCCTATGGGGAATAACAAGGCCATTAAGAAGTGTCTAAACTTTCTATTTTCTATTCGTCATAACTTTTGAACGGTAAGTTCCATATGCCTCATATTTTGAGGCATCTGTATCTGTAGAGTAGGGAGGGCGAGTTAAGTTTCACAGCACTTAGGCTACAATTGACCCATTGTGCATCCTCCCAGGGAGCTGTCACCCTTAGCACATTGTCCATCCTGCCATTTCTAGGAAGGTGGACAAGTCACCAGGAGACATCTCTCTTATGTGGGCAGGTGTGGGCCAGGACTCGCCAAACGCGTACTCTCGTATTAACAATAACTCTGGGAATTCACAAAGGACATGCTCTACAGTTTCGTTTTCTCGTTCACACTTCCTACATAGAGGTGTGTCTGCTAGCCCCAGTGTGTGGAAGTGTTTGCTTAGTTGACAATGACCAGTTAAAAAACCAACTGCCAAACGTAGATTTTTCCTGGTCATTCCCAAGTACTTCTTTGATGTTGACTCTTCAAGGTTACTTAGTGTTACCCTGGCAAGTTTACATCCTTTCCCTTCTTCCCATCTTTTTACGGTTTGCGTATGGGAGTGACATTTGACAATTTACGCGATTGTTGTAGTTGACCAACCAAAAAGATCCCCAGGTTCTAAAAGTCTTAGGACTGCCGCCTTCCTAGATAATTGGTCAGCAATGCGGTTGCCTTTATTCCTAGTGTGTCCTTTAACCCACCTCAGGATGATGGTATTACCATCCGAAGCTTGAGTTAGTGACTCGTGACACTCCATTACTAAACCTGATATGACACGTGGTCTATTCAAGGTTAGTAGCGCTTGTCTGCTATCTCTGCAGATCATTATAGTTTTCCCTGCTATACTCTTTTGCGGCTATGGAGATACCAGATACCACTTTATTCTTAAGTTCAGTGATCTGGAGTATATCCCGCATCCTGAGCCTTCTTTCATTTTGCAGCCATCGGTGTATATGCAATAGGCATTTGCCACGTTTGTCTCCATACACTGTCTTGTTTCAATTTTGTAGGGTTTGTTAAAGACAAACTTTGGTTCAATTGAGTCGCAGCCTGCCTGTAGTACTGGTAACGCATCCAGCTCTCCCCGCCAGAAACGAGTTCTCAATTGTCCCATTCCTACATCAAGGTTTGCACCAGCTGAGCGCAGTCGCATCATTGGCATATGGAGTTCCACGATCGCTGTATATACATATACGGTGTCGAAACCACATATAAGATATTTAAGAAGTTATAATATCTTGTACTATAATATATATATATATATATATATATATATATATATATATATATATATATATATATATATATATATATATATATTATAGTACATATATATGTATAATATATATATATATATATATATATACAATTTTTTGTTCTAAAAACATTTTATAATACTAAAAACTGATCTATTCAAATTTAATAAGAGTGTATGGAAAAAGATTTCATTAAGAAAAATGAAAAATAACAAAGTCGCAGGAGAGGATGGAATTATAATAGAAGATATCGTAAATGGACGAGATATAGATACTATTAAATGAATTATGGAAACTGTTTAATATATATTTGCAGCAAAAAGAGGTGCCCAAAGAACGAAACAATGCTATTACCATCCTTTTGCATAAAAAGGAGATAGAACGGACCTAGAAAGTTATAGACCTGTTCTGTTGAACCACATACAAGCTCTTCACTAGGTTAGTGACATCAAGATTGGAGAAAAAATTGTATTTCTACCAACCTAGAGCGGAGGCAGGATTTTGTTCAATTTATGGTACCAATGATCACCTCCATACAATACAGACACTTATTGAAAAATCTATAGAATACAACAAACCTGTTGTCCTCACATAGATTTTCATAAAGCGTTCGACGTGATCGAAATAGACAGCCTTATAGAAGCAATGAATGACAGCAGGATTGACCATAGGTATAGTGAACTTATTTACAATATGTACAGAAATGCCACTATGACTGTTAAAATACACGATAAAACCCGTCTAATAAAAATAAAACGTGGGATAAGGCAAGGAGATACATTGTCACCGAAAGTATTCATAACGGTATTAGAGTATGCCTTTTAAGCATACTCCTCCTACTTAATTGTTACTCCTCTATGGTCAATTGGGACCATAGAGGAGTAACAATAGATAGTGAAAAGCTTAACCATCTCCGTTTCGCAGATGACATTGTTCTTATCACAGATAATTTAGGAGAAGCCACAGATATGTTAAATGAATTGAACTTTGCATGTTCGAAGGTGGGCCTCAGAATTAACTTAACTAGACAAAAATGGTCCCCAATAACAATTTAACTATTCAAGACAAAAGTGGTAGAACTGGTTAAGAAATATACGTATTTGGGTCATGAAATAAGAATCAACAGGGATAACGAAACCTGCGAAATCCAAAGACGAATTACTTTAGCGTGGGCAGCCTTTGGAAAACTGTGGGACACAGAGCCAACATACCAATTAGCCTCAAAAGAAGTATTTGATCAATGCGTATTACCGGTCATGACCCATGGAGAGGAAACTATGACTCTAACCAAGGCTTCAAAATTGAGAGTGGCACTTAGACATAAACGAATGGAACGGTCTATGCTGGGAATGACGTTGCGGGACAGAATAAGAAATGAAGACGTGCGAAGAAGGACGAGTATTGCTGATGTTGTGGAACGTATAGGGGAACTAAAATGGAACTGGGCAAGCCATGTAGCGAGAATGCACGACTCACGATGAACGAGCAAAATTACAAATTGGAGGCCAAGAGCAGACAAACGTAGTAGAGGAAGACTACCTACACGTTGGGCTGACATCAGGCGTATCACCAAAATTGGCAACAAAGAACACAAAATCGTTAAAAATGGAGGAGTTTAAGAGAGGCCTACGTTCAGGTTGGACGTGATAAACGAAGGCTGGATGATGATGAAGGTGACTTAAGAAAAGATTTATACATCCTGTAATCATTAGCTGCTTTGTTTTGGATAATTTGCAATAAAAATACGATAAATGTTATTAATTTAAAGTTGTACACCAGTTTAAAAAAAAAAAAGAATGAGCACATTTGGTTCATTAGAACTCGAGATATGTCTTCTGTAAGAGCTCGGCTGACCCTTCAGTCGGATACCCCCACTCCTTTTAATCTAGTCTTCTGTTTAAACAATTTTAAATGATTTTGTTAAAAGTTTTGTTAAAAACAGCGATTTAAAAAAATGCGGCTATCTTAGCTCCTAACGGTCTTGTATATATTTTATACTAGCACTACATCAGCGTCCATTAAGCCCAGTAAATTTTACCCCTGTAAATAACTGACGGTGGTGTCATTTAATAAAATCAGCATACATTTAAATATTTTTACCTGCCTTTAACAATTTATGCAGACTTTTCGGCTGAGAGGTCTTTAAAAATCTCTCAATTAGCCAAATTGAACTTTTTCTTTTTAAGATTTCTTTTCGATTTTAGGTAGAGATTTTTCAATCCGTTTTATTCTATAATGAATTAAATAAATTACGTCTTTATAAAAGTAAAAGAAAGAAAAGAAACTTAATCTAATTGTGAAGGCCGCTTTTAAATTTATCGAGATGTGAAATCATTCTTTAGGCGGTAGAAAAATAAGTAAGAAATGTGTTTTATATTGATTTTCACTTTGTGCGATTACGCTATTTGCAAAATGTGGAAAGACAGAAAAAATTAAGTGGAGTGATTGTAGATGCAATTGATTGGATGCCCCGTCACCTGGTGACAGGGGCACATCGTTAAAAAACAATCTCTGACTGTTTTGCCTTGGAATATACTAAATATACAGGGTGAGTCATGAGGAACTTTACATACTTCTACCATATGTAGAGTCCCTCAGGGAGCATATCATGTGGCCACTAAAAAATGTCAACTCCTCTTCTTTATTAATTAACAGGGTGATTTGTGTAATTGACCATTTATTTCATTTTACTGTAGTGTTTATACGGCTCATTTGATTTTTTTAATTTTTGCATGATACAGTACACTACTATCAAGCATTCGACTGGTATTAGCTAAACTAAAAAATTCCAGGACTGGCTTTGAAAAAATTAATTTAGGGATTCGTATTAAATATTACACCCTGTATATATATATATTTTAAAATGCAATAAGTGATTTTCAAACTACTTAAATAGCCAATAAAAACGGCATATGCGACAATGTTGTCGCACTTTTATTAAATTTTTAGTGAACGATCAAATCTTACGAACGAACCAAAAATAGAACAACCATAATGAAGTATCAAATTATAAGGTAATTAATTAAAACAAATGTTATAAATTTCAAACATTTTAATTGAAATGATAAACTAAGTCACTGCACAACAAAAAACAGTAACTACTAACAATAACGAAAAACAATTTAAAAAAAAAACTAAAAATATGTACATAGTTATGATAAACCCATAAATTAGAACTGGAAAAGATACAATAATGTTAACAAAATAAAAATAATTCAAAATAGATTTTCGAAATGGAACCCTGCAGCCTGTACACATTTTTGTTGCCGAATTGTTAATTGACGTATTGAATTACGGATACTCTGGGGATCGTTTCTAATAGTATTACAACAATGTATAATTCTATCAATTAATTGTTGTCGGTTATTAATATTCACTGCGTAAACTAGTTGCTTCAATCGTCCCCAAATATGGTAATCAACGGGATTGAAATCAGGGGATCTTGAAGGCCACGAAATAGGACCTGCACGTCCTATCCACCTGTTGCCATAAACATTATTGAGATGTTGTCTCACTGCCAGTAAAAAGTGTGGGGGTGCCCCATCATGCTGAAAATACATCCCTCGGATAGCAACGTTCGCGTTGGCAAGCAAATGCGGCAAAATATTTTGTAGAAAGTTCAAATAGACCTGCCCTGTTAAAGGACCATCAAAAAAGTGAGGACCTACTAATTGGTTATTTATGACACCAATCCACACGTTAACCGAAAACCTTAACTGAGAACGACGTTCTCGAATAGCATGGGGATTTTCTTCTGCCCACACATGTGAATTTCGTGAATTATTTATCCCGTCTCTGGTAAATTGGGCTTCATCTGTAAATAGTGTCCAGTATAGCGTTGGTCGATTATTGTTAATCCATCTACAAAATTCCAACCTATCGATCTCATCTCCAGCATGTAGTCGCTGAACCATTTGAATGTGATATGGATATAGATTATTTTTTTGTAAGACTCTACTTACTTTTGATTGAGTAACATTGAGTTCTCGACTTACTTGTCTAGTGCTTATTGTAGGGTTCATAGTAACGGCGTCCATAATGTCATCTTCCTGCGCTTCATCTACATGTCGCTCTGTGGTTCCACTAGGAAAAGTGCAATTTTCTCGCAAATAATTAAAAACTGACCCAAATGTTGGATGACTGGGAGTTCGACGATTAGGAAATCTCCTGCGATATTCTCTACTAGCAGCCCTACCATTCCCATTACAGAATCCATAAACAAATATTATGTCTGCATATTCTGTTGTCGAAAACTGATGTGGCATTTTGAACGAAAGTAACAAAAGCTCTACCAAAACTAACACAATGTACTTAACGTAGATATGACAGAAGAAATATGTATTCTTGTACACATAAATAACAATTGATAATGACAATAATGACAATGGGTATAAAATATCAAGAAACGTCAAACGGTCAACGCCAACCTTCATTTTAAACTTTTTTAGATTTATTTTTATTTAGTACAGTTGATGAAATGTATTATTATTTGACATAAAATTTTAATCATTTACAATCAACAAAAACTAACACATACAAGAGATTTGACTTTTTAATCAATTTAATTTATTATTTATCGAAAATAATGCCCCAATACGATCTATGAGTAAAAATTTAAATTGAAAAACAATTGATTCTATCGTAGAGATAATACAAAGTGACAGTAAAGATGTTAATTTTCTACGTATTAGATTATGTTGTAGGAACTCATTTTAATTAAAATGTTTGAAATTTATAACATTTGTTTAAATTAATACCTTATAATTTGATACTTCCTTATAGTTGTTCTATTTTTGGTAAGATTTGATCGTTCACTAAAAATTTAATAAAAGTGCGACAACATTGTCGCATATGTCGTTTTCATTGGCTATTTATGTAGTTTGAAAATCACTTATTGCATTTTAAAAAAAATTTATACAGGGTGTAATATTTAATACGAATCACTAAATTAATTTTTCCAAAGCCAGTCCTGGAATTTTTTAGTTTAGCTAATACCAGTCGAATGCTTGATAGTAGTGTACTGTATCATGCAAAAATTAAAAAAATCAAATGAGCCGTATAAACACTACAGTAAAATGAAATAAATGGTCAATTACACAAATCACCCTGTTAATTAATAAAGAAGAGGAGTTGACATTTTTTAGTGGCCACATGATATGCTCCCTGAGGGACTCTACATATGGTAGAAGTATGTAAAGTTCCTCATGACTCACCCTGTATAATTAAGAAATCAAGGAGATAAAACACAATCATTGTGTTTTCGATTTTTAGTGTTTTATTATTATTTTCAAAAGAACATTTCCTCTTAATTAGGTCATGTTGGTGCTTTCTCTCAGGTATTAACTACTCCCAAATCATAATGAATGTTTTAATATTCACAAAGGGCCAGTTATGTGGAATGTAGTGGGCCGTTAAATAATTCTCAAAGGCATTTATAGTTTTCTGACGTATCATTTGGTGTAGCGGTTTTAGTTCATTGCCCTAATCTGATACAATAAAAAAATTCGTCAAATATAAATAATGTTATTAATATTTTAAAGCATATATAATACATTTTTGTTATGCAAAAATTTAATAGAATAATTACTTTCTTTATTAATAAAACTTTAACTATAAAGCACATTATAAAGGACATTTTTTTAAATATTATACTTATATGGGATTAAGCCACAAATTATTGTAACTGTTTTTGTATATTAATTGGCGCTTTTTGACGAAATTTGACAGGCGACTCACCCGGCCCCGATCTTGCAGGTAGATTCCCATGTCCATGTTTTGAGTTGAAAATTCTGAAGTTGATGTTTTATCTTAGGGTCAATATCAAATTCTGATTTGTATTATGTTTTTATGTTTAATGTTTGTCCATACATATATATTTGGACTACCAAAAATTAAATCTCATATCTATATGTAGCTCCGAAGACTGCAATCCTAAGGAGGAACAAAAGGCATTCTACGAACAATTGCAAACCATCCTGAATGAAATACCTCATGAAGAACCCTTAATTATTATGGGTGATAGGTAAAAAGAAATAAAATAAGACTTACTCACAATCAATTTAATTTTACTACCCAAAACGACCGGTTTCGCTTTCTAAAATTTGCAAAGCATCTTCAGGTCAAACGGTACAAAGTAAATTAAATGATGCCGGTACAGGAATTATTAGTTAATGATTCGGGAAGCATAGTTCAAACTATCCTGTATTGCTGATAATGGATGATCTTCGGTTTTTATTGTAACTGTTTGATAGCATGGTACAATGAATACACAAGGTATGATATTGCGCATGACATTTGACAGCTGGCCCAGGAGTGTGACGTAGTTAAGATCACCTGAACCACCTCGAACCCATTATTACAGCTTAACGTACACATTAATTTTGAAATTATGGTTAAAAAGTGATCTATTTTTTTTTTTAATGTTTTGTTTTGGTTATAATTGAATAAAAAATATATTTTCAGTAGCGTAAAACCTTTACTTCTCCTAGAGATTCAGGCAAAATATTTATTTTTGTTTTCATACATATACTAATAATATAAGTACTCTTTTTGTATGCAAATCCCTTGAAATTTAAAAATTTTCTGCAGAGGAAATACTGTGAATAGGTAAATAGTAGTAGATTTGCTTATTCTGATTCACTGTCACTCACTTCCAAGCAGTTTTACTGAAATAAAAACAAAATAGAGTACAATAGAGAAAAATCTGTTTTACAATTCAATATGGTATTTTAGATGAGTTATAATGAAATTTAGTAAAATAAAAAATATACACATTACTATAAGCTACCAATTATTATATGCAAAATTTACTTATCAAACAATATAATAATATGAAAATAAGACACGAATTAGTTCAAACGCAAAACACAATAAATATCGACTTCAGACGACTTTACACCGGCAAGACAGAAAGCTTGTATAAAAACAAAAGTTCAACAATAATATCGGTTATCAATGGTGACTATTGCAAATTGCAAGTTATGAGATAATAAATATATTTTAAAGTATCTCAATACTGACTGAGTTCATCTATTTTATAATAGAAAAATAATTTAGATATATGCTTATATATGTGTCTTTATACAAATGGTGTTTAGTTACTATTTATTTATACTGTATAGTATTTTTTTGTAAAACTGAAAGTTTTTATTTGCCATTGTATATCTGGTTTTGTACCTTTTTCAAAGTACGCTGTGCAATTGCTTGTTGCAATAGTGACAATGAAGATAAAATCTTTAGGTTTCATACATTTCATAAAGATAGCGTGACCAGAAAACTGTAGATTATATCTTGTAGATAGGATAATTTTAATTGTAATACTGCAAGAATTTGTTATACACATTTTAAAACTGAAGATTACCAAAGAAATCTACAACAGGAACTTTTAAATTACGTTTCTAAAAAGGGTCTAAAACTCAAACATAAGGCAGTACTTAGTCTTTATTTGCCTAAATCAACATCGGCTACCCTTTTCACCAACCAAAAGAAACGCGTACAAGGAGGCGAACACAGAGAGTCCAAAAAGTATGTTGAGCAGCTTCTTACTACTTCTAGGTCAACGACGTAAGTCTAAATCTTTATTTTTATTAATTATTAGTCATGAAACCTTAAATGGTTTTTTCATATCGATTTGTTAAGTAAGAAATTAGCCTCAGCCTGCTATGCAATTTGCAATAAGAACTGTTTCGGAGGAAATCAATTTAGCATCTTCCAAAATAACATATTTTTCTTTGTTAAATCATGTTATCATTGTTAAAATATACAATGTTATCATTATTATAAACAATACCAAGATAATTTTATGTGTGAATATTACAAAAATGTCATTTTAAATGTTGTGCAATATTGTGTGCCCTCACTACACTCATATTCGATGGCCAGCTAGCTCATTCGATATAAATAAAGTTGACTTTGTCATTATTTATTTTGATTTTGTGTTTAGTTCAGTAGCTATATATACGTACAAATTTTGTGTACCTCCATTACCACTTTTCTGTATATTTTTAAACATCTGAAATATCGAACTCTGGAGTATAAGTTAATTAACCTGTACCTACGTGTAATAAAAGATAATTAAAACTTGTCTTATAAAGGATATCTATGTTTTATAAAGGATAAATATTATAATAACATCATTTTATCATCTCTTTATAATTACTATAATTAAATTAGCCAAATTATATAAAAAAACTTAAAATTAAAAGTCTTTCCTATACAACTACATTCAAATGTTGCGGGAATAAGCGATCTTGACTACGTCATGCGCGAAAGCGAACCGATTTTGGAACATTATGTATCATACCTTGTGTATTCATTGTACCATGGTTTGATAGTTAGTGGGGAAGTTTCTTGAGAGGAGAGATGTTAACTAATAAAATAGGAATAAGGTATTATGTGATTGTTTGTTATGTGAAAGTGATGTTTTATATTATTTAAATTATTAAAAGTTATTTATATTTATTCAAAAGATATATTTTAGAGATGTGTGTTAATTTATTGATTTTTTTTTAAAGGACAGTGGTGTGACAATGAATGAAATTAGATATGCAATTCATTTTAATAGATAAAAGCAAGTAAAGCGGCGGGATCTGTAAATGACCCCATCTGGAAGAAAAAACACCTAAGACAAGACACAAAAACAAGAATCTATAAAGCAGCAATTAGACCAGTGGTCGCCAACCTCTTCAATGTGTTGAGCTACTTTGTTAATTTTGGAATAAACAGCGAGCTACCCACACGGAAGCCACATGATAAATGAAATAATCCACAGTTAATCTATCATTACATGTATTTATTTTACTGTTTAACTGGTAATACATAATACATAGGTACTAATAATAAACTAATAACAAAATAACTAATATTACTAGTACGTACTTGTTCATAGCTACATTCCTACCTATCAAACGAAGGTATTTGAAAAATAAACACAAACTTTTATCCAGCCACAACGGCATGTCACGTATGATTTAAAAATAGTTAATAATAACAACAAAAAAGTAACGCACTATCATAAACATAAACATTGAAAAATAAAAAAGCACGTTCAATGAGAAGGCTGATAGTCAGACTTATCGATAATTTTTTTAATGTTTGCAGTATAATTTGATGCAGCCATTCGAATACAATTATCCAGATGTTCATCTGTAAGTCGATTGCGATAGTTGTTCTTAATAAATTTCATATTGGAAAAAGAAGATTCACACAAATAGGTTGAACTGAATAATGCTTTCACTTTCAGGGCAACACGGCATATAACTGAATATTTGTCATTACTTACAATAGGCCAGATACATTCAGTACTTGAGACTAACGATTTTAAGGCTAAATCATTTTGAAACTCAATGACTTCCATTTCTGTTGCAGCGATGTCTACGTCAAAGTTCTGCATAACACAAGCTGCAAACTGCTGGATATCAATTTCCATAAAGGGTGAAACAACAAACTGCGCTACTAAAGCCATTTCATTGAAATCCTTAAAACGATTTTTGAAGTTACTCTTCAGGGTAGAAATTATTTCTACATGATATTTGTTGTCATAGGGTTCTAATGGATTTTGAGATATTTTTTCTGAAAGAATAGGAAAATGCTTGGAATCGTTGTTAATTAGGTTTTGTTCCCAAAACTCCAGCTTTTTGATAAATGCTTTTATATCAGAAATCATTTCCGCTAGTTCTTTGTCTTTCCCCTGAAGCTGCAAATTAAGTTCGTTTAATTTCTCTGTAATGTCCACGAGAAAACCAAAATCTCGAAGCCAGATTGAATTTTCTAGTTCCGGAGTCGGTTCATCGCGTTGTTTGAAAAATTGAACTGTGCCAGATAGGACATCATTAAAACGTTTCAGCACCCGTCCTCTACTTAACCATCGGACTTCAGAGTGAAGGAGTAGGTCCCCGTATTGACAGTCAACTTCATCAGCCAAGGTTCTGAATAATCTTTTTTGTAACGCTTGAGCTCTAATCTTGTTCACAATTTTTAACACCAGTTTCATAACGTTGTTTAGTTTCAGGAAATTTCCACATAATGCTTGCTGATGGATAATACAGTGGTAACAGAGAAATTGCGGAAAAGTTTCATCTTTACGACATAACGCCACCAAACCCTTATCACAACCCACCATAGCTGGAGCGCCATCGGTTGTCAAGCCTACCATTTTCGGAATTTTCTCGGAAGAAATAATATTTTTTAAATGAGAAAACAACTCCTGTCGAGTAGTGTGTCCTTTCAGTAGAATGAACTTCAAAAGATCTTGTTTAATCGTAAAATCACTAAAAACCATCCTGACGAACATGGCCATCTGGGCAGTGTCAACGACATCTGTTGATTCATCCAGTTGAAGTGAAAAATAAACACAGTTATCTAAGTCAGTTCTTAACTGTAAAAAAATATCATTGCTCATTACTTCTACACGTCTCATTACTGTATTAGCAGAAAGTTGCATAGATTTTATAGCTGAAACTATCTCGTCTTTATTTCTAAAGTTGGCAAATAACGAATCAGCAGCTTCTAAAAACGCCTGTTTTATCATTTCCCCGTCTTCATAAGGTTTCTTTTTTTGTGCAATTATCTGGGACACACGGTACGATGCTTCAGTTGCAGCCTTATTTTTGTCGACTGTTCTTAAAAATATTTATTGTTGTCCAATTAACTGTTTTTTTAACTGTTTCAGTTTCTCCTTTCTGGCGGCAGAAACTAGTGGGAATGATTTTTCAAAATTAGAATGTACAGTTTTATGATGTCTCTCAATATTTTCTTTTTTAGCAACGGAGACCGAAGTATTACATAACAAACACACATTTTTATCTTTAACTTCTGTAAAAAAAGTATTGTTCTTCCCTTTCCGAATGAAAGTGTCTTTACCTTCTTACAACTGTTTCCCATAATATTATTTTTGTTGTTCTCTACTAACCCAACCGCTGGACGTTGGTTACGCGTTCAGTTTTAAACTAAGCGCAATGTCGCCGCGCCGTGCGTATTTTCCCGTTCAAAGCAATCCAGATCGTTCTCGAACACTAACGCGCTGGTCCGGCTGGTCGGTTCTATAAATAGCCGATTCTAGCTTGAAGGCATCAGAGGCAGGGTTTATGTTTAATATTATGACAATTAGATTTTTTTGTAGAATTTTCGGAAGCTTCTCTGATTTTTGCAGTTTGTATTTTTTAAATTAAAATCGTTGTGAGAGCTACCAGAATTGCCTCCGCGTTTTATGTGTAATTGTAGATGATGCGTCTATGATCTTCTATTAATCCATTGATGTTGGTATATTGTTGAGTTGTTTCTGACTTCTTCTTTTAGTATTGGCAATCAGAGCCTGCTACTTGATGGTGAATACATTTAATTACACCATAAGTGGCGAAGTTAAAAATAAAAATTGACATGAAAAAGAATTTTATCAAAATATTTTTAAATAAAAAAACAATAAATTTATTCCAATCTAAACGTCATCTCTGTATTATACCTATTAGTATTACCATATCGAATTTTTACATTATTTTTATTATAATTTATCTGCTTTTATAGGTACTATTGCACATATTGTGTAAAATGATATTTTATATTCTATTCATTACAGTTTTTATTGTAATTGTTTAGATAATAAATATGTTTTAATATACTAAATATTATGAATATATGAAAATAAGCCACAATTGATTGTAATGAAAATTAAATTTTATAATTGTTATTTTAAAATAGTGAGCTGTTATTATAACCAATTAGTAATTGGTGGTTATTGTTTTCCAAATTGATGGGAGACTTACTTTGGCCTCAATCTTGTAGGCAAATAGTTATGCTTTTAGTTGAAAATTCTGGAGTGGTGTTTGTATACTCAGGATGATATCAAATTCTGATTATTGTGTGTGTTTATGTATTACGTGTTTATAATACTGAGGGTACAAACATCAACCTCAACTACAAGCATGGTTATATACCTACAAGATCGAGGCCAAGTAATCTCCCGTACCTACTATTATTTTGACTTTTACGTCTTTTTGCCCTAATTGGTAAATTAATTCCTTAATATTATAGTTTAATAAAAGTGTCATCATAATGTATTTTTATAGTAGAAAGCGATTTATGCAATAATAAATATGTAGTTTTTTAGTCTAATTTTATTTCATCATATTTACTTGTAACTGATAATTTGTAGGTAATGTTTAATTTTTTATAACATATTTAAATTATTTTCACTACAATTTATATACCACGAAAAAAAATGATTCACGGGATTATAAGAGGATTACCCAACGCAGCGATTTCGACAGAATTGTATCGAAATCCGTAACAACTCATAAGACCGAAACAGAAGAATATCAAATAACTGTTTATTATATTTAATATTGACTATATTATGTAAACCCAGCTCACGTTCTAGCCCGCTTCTAAATAAAAACGATATTACAATTATAACAGTACACTTAACTGAGATTATGTGCCTAAAAATAAAAGAAAGGTGGATGATATTACAGTAATATGATATACAGTGGTAATATTTCAAATATTTAAAGATAAAATATATTTTTCAAGAAATCATTAAATTACTTTACGAATGACAATTCCTGGCAACAGCGCACGGTGACTGTAATATCTTTGGATGCATTTTCTGAAACCATTCTGCTCGCGCTAGCATCGCTTCAATTCGGCAGCACACGTCGACTCTCGGGCCCAATTTGGATAGGTTTGGATCGGCATTTTTAAGAATATTGGATGCAATATTAGATTTGCTTATCATAGGCAAGGCGACTGGAGTAGTTCGCATATCACATTGTAATACAGCGCGTTTGCCGTGTTTTACATTTATATTAATTCGAGTAGTTTTTGCTGTGTTTCACGTGTTGTGATGTGGATTTTCAAAATTTAACTTTCAAGAAAAGTGTAATATTATATCTGTAGGCAGGCCAAAACCATTACTGGAAATTCAAACCAAGTCGACGAAATGGACACGTTATTTTAACAAAAATATATACGATTCCTTTAAGTGGTTGACAGGTTGTAAAACTCTCTCGAGGTTATTTTGTTTTCAAAGTTTGCAAAGTATTTTTCCAAACCTTGAGCGGAATGACTGCTTTTTTTTCTAAATCGTCTAAAACGACACATGCTTTAGATGTCATTCTTCAGAAAAGGTTCCCTCGAGCAGCTCCCACCAGATGGAACTACAATGAGAGGTTAGTAAAAACAGTTTCCCAATATCGGCAATCCCTAATAGAGTTATTTGAAAGCATTTTGCAGCATAAAGACAGTTAAGACCCTGAAACTGTGAATTCCTCAAAAAGTTATTTGGAATTAGTCAAACGAGATTTTGATTTTAATTTTTTGCTTCAAGTATTTTCTGAAATATTCCCTTATACAGACATTTTATTTGATATATTGCAGACTAAATCGAATGATATTGGATTTTGTATTAAAAAAATTAACGAATTCGAAGTCCAAATCAACAGACAGAGGAAGCAATTTGATATCATGTGGCAAAAAACTTGCGACCTCGAAGAGATGGAACTCAAGAGAAAATGCATTAGAATTGACGATGTAGGCGACAAAAAAATATCTTATAATCGACTTTTTTGTGAAATAATAGACAATATTTCCCAGCAGCTTAAAGAAAGATTTAAAAACCTTTGTGAGTTAAGATTTGTGGAGTTATGCAACTTCAATAAATATGCCAACTGTAGTTTCCTGTAAGAGGCTTTTAATTGTCTAAACAAACATTATGCAAACTTTTTTGACATTCTTTCCATGCATTCCCAACTGTGCGTTTTGTATGCTTCTCAACGCTCTGTACAAACTGATACCAGTTCTAAAATGCTGACATTTCTTAAAAAAACTGAACTGGATGAAGCATATAGTGAGGTTTCAAAATTATGTGACTTAGTGATGACAATACCTGCTACAAGTGCGTCTGTAGAACGAAGTTTTTCTGTACTAAAACGAATCAAAAGCTTTGTCAGAAATTCCAAAAGTGAGGAGAGTCTAGCTAACTTAGCGATTTTATCAATTGAAAAAGAACTTATTAAAGAAATGTCTGAAAATCCCAGTTTTTAGGAGTCTGTCATAAACGAGTTTGCCAAGGATGACAGAAGAATAGAAGCACTACAAGTAAAAAGGTTAGTAAATCTTTTTATAATTTCCTTTAATTTGCATCCCTTTCTTCAAATGTCACGGCACGCCACTGATGATATAGCAGAAACATGGTCTTATACGTCCATGAGCAGAAATCATTATACGAAAGGTTCCAAAGAAGCATGAATATTGTGATGTTTGCATAATTTTTTGCTTTTGATTAATATATTCTAAGAGAGATATAAAATTTGTCAACTATATAAACATAATGATAGAATCTCAACGCGTTTTTATTTGCTTGGCACATTTTTTTATTATGCAAAGTACAAATTAATTTCAAGGTCATTTGCAGCATCAAGATAACCTCATTAGTGTGTCCAAATTTCTAACAATGGTGTTGTTTAAACTAAGTGAATGGTTTGAGAAATTTATAATTGCCAAAATTATTATAATATACACTAGAATAGCGCTTCTCATTCTACTGTATATTAAAATAACTTAATATTCAGTCAGTAGCATGGACTGGTTTGTTTAACTCGTTCGTGGTCGAAATAATAAGTAAAAATATCTATATTTGTAGGAAGAAGTTTATTACTACATTTAAACATATCTGTGAATGTTAATTTATATAAAAATTGAAGAATATGTGTGTAAGTGTATACAGTGTGGCGCACCGAAAACGAAACAGAGGCATTTACTGGCAGATGATTCCTTTTTTGAAAAAACGCTCGGACCCGTCGATTTTGTTTTCGAGGGGGACATAAAATTGGCATAAAATCACTTTAACATTTGCAGCCCCTTAAGCGAGGGTGGCATCATCCCTAAAATCTTAAATGAAAAGGGGGGTCGAATGATCCATTATTTAAAAGGTCTTTTAACTCCCTTTATAATGATGTAAAATTCATGTATTCAATTCAGTAGTTTTGGAGATTTATTGATTTAAAGTTTAAAGTAGACTTTAATAGGTACATCAAATTAGTTTGTACTTCTTTCAGAAGAAATTTGAGTAAAAGCATTTTCTTGATAAGTAAATGCTTTTATTTACTACGCCCATGGTTTATTAATAATAAAAATAGCAATAATTGAAGTGTCCTTTGTGACAAAAAAAGTTGTTTCTTGAAGAAAGATAAGTAGAGAATGCCACGTACTTATTTTAAATAGGAAATAGTACATTAGTTTGCGATTGATTTGACCAATCTTTGTTGTTAAAATATCATTTATTGCTTTATACATAAATTAACCATGGTATACTCCACGGCAGAAAGGGTTGAAATTATTGAAATATTTTTCGGAAATAATCAGTGCGCTAATAGAACAGCACAAATTTTTAATGAGCGACATGAGAACAATAATGTGCACCGAAAATATGTTCTAGAACTTGTAGCTAAATTTCGGGAAACTGGATCAGTCGCCAATAAAAAACGTAATATTGAAAATCCTATAAGGAACGAAGCAACAGAAGTGGGGGTTTTAGGGCAAGTTATTGTAGATCCTACATTAAGTACCCGCAAATTGCAAACTTCGTGTGGTGTTAGTCGACGTACTATCCAACGGATTCTAAAGGCCCATAATTTTTATCCGTATAAAATTCACCTTGTACAAGAACTTAATGAAGACGATTTTGATAAGCGATTAGAAATTTGTGAAGTTATGAGTGAACGAATTACAAACGATGAACAATTTTTATTTAACATTTGCTTTTTCGACGAATGTTCCTTTTTTTTAAATGGCGAAGTAAATCGTCATAATTGTCGATATTGGTCGGACTCTAATCCCAGAATTTACCATGAGGTACACACACAGCAGCCACAAAAATTAAATGTTTAGGCTGGCATTTTTGGCGATCATTTGGTTGGTCCTTTTTTCTTACCTGGAAATTTGACTGGTGAAATGTATTTGGAATTACTGCAAAATGCCATAGATCCTGCGCTAACAGATATAATTGAAAATCAGAATGATGGTCGATACGTTGAGAATATGTTGATGTTCCAACAGGATGGTGCCCCACCACATTACGCATTAAGAGTTCGGCATTATTTAGATCAGACCTTTCCAGGTCAATGGATTGGTAGAAGAGGTGCCGTTGAATGGCCCCCAAGATCGCCAGATTTATCACCTTTGGATTTCTTTTTGTGGGGTTACTTAAAAAGCAAAATCTATGCTACTTAGCCAACATCCTTAGAAGATTTACGACAAAGAATTGTGAATGAGTGCCATCAAATTACTCCTCAAATATTGCAAAATGTCCGGCAACGTTTTCAGCAAAATCTTTATTATTGCATGGAAAGTAATGGTGGTCATTTTCAACATTTACTCGGCTGACAGGTCAGTTCATTCTTTATTTTTTAACAACTTTGCTGCTATGTATTGATCTCCTCTTACGATGATGTATTTAAACTTTAAATCAATAAATCTTTAAAACTACTGAATTGAAGCACATGAATTTTACATCATTGTAAAGGGAATTGAAAGACCTTTTAAATGATGGATCATTCGACCCCCCTTTCCATTTAAGATTTTAGGGATGGTGCCACCCCCGCTTAGGGGGCTGCAAATGTTAATGTGATTTTATGCCAATTTTGTTTCCCCCTCGATAACAAAATCGACGGGTCCAAGCGTTTTTTTTAAAAAGGAATCATCTGCCAGTAAATGCATCTGTTTCGTTTTCGGTGCGCCACCCTGTATATTATTGAAGAAAGGATGTATGTAAAACACTTCTTTGTTATTAATAAAAAAAAAACTGCTGCACTTCACACAAATATATTCCTCAAGTGTGTATAACATTTTATGTTTCCCTGTGAGTTGTTGATATCTGAATGAATAGCTTATGCAAAGAACCCTTGTCGCCAACAGGCCACAAATTAATTACTATTTAACTGGGAATAAGCCACAATTAAAGGTTAAAATACGTTTATTGACGTTTCAATTTCCACTTCGGAAATCGTTCTCAAAATACAAACATTAGTAAATTAAACAAATTTTGTTTTTGTTACTTAGTGAAAAATTCTTCTAATAATTTAATTTTATCTGACTCATCTATATTGACAATTCAGACATACATTATACATTTTAAAGTAGACGACTTTAAAATGATATTGCCAATATTGTTGAGTTGCGTTCCTGGGACGACTTTACTTATAAGATAGTTCATTCGATTACATGAAATCAACTTTAACTTGAGAATATCCGTCAGAAAAGATCATAACATGTAATTCGTCTTTAAAAAGACAAATACATGCCATGATGACAGTAAAATTCTCCTGTTAGTGATTCCATAGTAAATTATGAGGGAAAAACCAGGAAAAAAAACCTCATAATACTATCCCGACATGGTAAGTATTTGATCTTGCATTTATTTTACCTTCAATAAATACCAAATTCCGATTTTATATGTTTGTTATTTAAAAAATATAAATGATGTATTCTCTATATATTACTGACTTACCAATACTGGTATTTTCTTTTTAATAACTTCCTCTTTCAATATGGGTAACCAGATCCTACTACATTCTGCCTAGGAATTCGCGACACAATTGGTCTCATTTAGCATAATTAGAGCCGCTTCTTTGATTTTTCTCTTTTTACCATCCGTTTCTTTTAGGACTATATTTGAATCATTCCATTGAACCCCATGCATGTTTACATATTTGAGATCTATCAAATTCTCTATTTTTAATATAGGATTGATATTAAATATATATGTCATCATGGCATGTATTTGTCTTTTTATAGACGAATTACATGTTATGATCTTTTCTGATGGATATTCTCAAGTTAAAGTTGATTTCATGTAATCGAATGAACTATCTTATAAGTAAAGTCGTCCCAAGAACGCAACTCAACAATATTGGCAATATCATTTTAAAGTCGTCTACTTTAAAATGTATAATGTATGTCTGAATTGTCAATATAGATGAGTCAGATAAAATTAAATTATTAGAAGAATTTTTCACTAAGTAACAAAAACAAAATTTGTTTAATTTACTAATGTTTGTATTTTGAGAACGATTTCCGAAGTGGAAATTGAAACGTCAATAAACGTATTTTAACCTTTAATTGTGGCTTATTCCCAGTTAAATAGTAATTAATTTAAAATGTCACAAGAAAATAGCTTCAGAACAATAACAGGCCACAAATCTAAATAGATTTAAATTTTAAAAATAATTTTTAATACAACTTATTATTTGTACAGCCTCGGAACCGGATTGATACTATGAAGACGACTACGGCAAAAAATGAGGATAAACGAAAAACACCCAAAACCCAGATGAGAATTACTACTTGGAATATCAGATCGCTCAACTCAATAGACCAAGAAATGACCCAAGTGCTGAAAGAGAAAGAAATAGACATTTGTGCTCTACAGTAAACAAAAAAGAAAGGAAAAGGTCAATCAAAATTAGGTAAATACATACTAATCTACAGTGGAGTAAAACAGGGCCAAAGAAGGTATAGCCTTACTAATACTAATACTTACACCAAAGGTACCAAAATCACATCAGAGTGTCAATACATATCAGAAAGAATAGTAACAGCAAAGATAAGAATGGAGAAGGAAGACTTGAACATCATCGAAATATCTGGCCTAGAAAATAACAAGCCTCAAAGGTAAGCGTTATATGACCAATTACAACAAGTAGTAGACCAAGTCAGAGGGAAAATATTGAGGGATTTGCACGCTTAAATAGGCAATCAAGTAATACCTGGCATTAAACAAAAACATAACGAGAATTTTAAAAACGAAAATGGAGAACTGATCATCAACTTCTGCACGAATAACGAACTAAGAATAAACAACACATTTTTTGACCACAAAGACCAACACAAATATACATATAATAACCCCAATGGACAAAGATCTATAACAGATTATGTTGTAACCAACAGAGATATACATCCATCAACAAAAATCAAAGTTGAAGGACTAAATACAATCCACGGAATACTTATACAGGAAAAGAATATCAGAGAAGATCGCTGGGAATGAAATATTAGAAAACGATAACATCGAGGAAAGCTGGGAAAACTCAAAAATAACATAATTAACGTAGCAACAGAATCACTTGGAGAGAGGAAAGTAACGAACATTAACATATCAAAAAAGAAAACACCATGGTTTAGAAAGGAAGTGAAGACAAAATGTGAAGAAAAGAAGAAAGCCTTTTTACAATACAGAACACAACAAGCACAACAGGCATACAACCACTATAAACGAATCAGAAACGAAACGAATACTTTAGCTAGACAAATAAAAAAAGGAACACTGGCAGAGTTTTAAAACAGATGGAACACGACTTCTATGGAACACAAAAAGAAATATGGAGAATGATCTGAGGACAAAGAAAAGTGATGAACGAACTAATAAAAACGAAACACATTCAGAGAGAAACATGGGTAGACTACTTTAGATCCCTATTTGCTAAAGGTGACGGAACCACCAACACCAGAGGTGACGACAAACGAAGAAATAAATATTGAGGAGGAAGAGAAAAAGGCAGCAATAAAAAAATTAAAAAATAGAGAATCACCAGGAGAGGACAGAATTCCAAACGAACTCCTAAAGTACGGAGAATCAGATCTGACCAAACAACTATTAAGGCAGAATTTACATAACAGTCATCAGACCATTAATGACATACGCGACAGAAACAAGACTTGACACAGAGAGGACAAAAAGGATGTTAGAAACAGCAGAGATAAAAAGCACTCAGAAAAATTGATGGTAAGACACTATGGGACAGAGCTAGAAGTACAGATATACGACGTAGATGCAAGGTGGAGAACAAGAACTGGATAAGAAATAGAAGAGTAGAATGGAACGATCATATAATGACAACAAATAGAGTAGTAAAGACGGCAAGAGACGGTTCCCCAATGGGAAGACGATCAGTAGGAAGACCACGAAAACGATGGAACGACAACTTACTAGAGGCACATTGAAAGACAGACAGAGTCATGTCTATATAAAACAAAGAAGAAGAAGAACTTGTTATTTTTAAACATCTTATTTAGTTTATATATTAATTAATTTACTATCAAATGATATTTACATATTTATATTTTCATAATTTCATATAAATATAATTTCCTATAAATACAATGTTGGATTTTTGCAATTATCAGTTCGAATATTGTATTAAAGTGCAATAAAAAGAGTTATTAGTAAAACATTTTTATATTTTATACAGTCACAACGGAAGAGTCCATTTGTGTACCTAACGAGGTGTTGGCCGTTAGGTATACAAAATGTCAAAACTGACCATAATTTGTTATTTTGATTTTTGAAATATTTCATAATTTTTTATACAGGATACGTAAAAGAGATCTTACTAACGAATGCGATAAAGCATGAAAATTTTTTAAAAAAGATACACCTACAAAAACTACTGCCGAATAGAAATTTGATTTAAAATATTATGAAATTGTAAAGAGAATAGTAAAAACAGCAATTTTGTTAATTAATGAACCTTTTTTTGTAAAGCAATGCCTATACCTATACCCCCATGGTAAAAAATTATGAACAAAAAAGAAAAATCACATGTGTTCCTGTTTTTTGCTTCGTTTTTGGAATATATATTTTGTCAAAAAAATTTATTTTTGATTTTAAAAGGTGACATTTTGATAGGAAATTTAATTTTGAACATCTGCGCGGTTTTTTCATATTTGGGAGTTCATTGGCTAAATGAAACAATGAAACCCCTTCAACGTTGCAGTTCCTTTTAACCGTATTTTTTTTAACATAATCGATTGCATATATGTAGATAATATAAATATCATCTGCAATAATGGTTATTGCAAGTAACGTCAAGATGGAACTAGCAAACAATTTGGTATAAATTGCCTTATTTGATTTTTAAGTTTGAACTCTCTGTAGCAAAAATTAAATAATATTAATGTCATTTGAATTTCATTTAATATATCCAGTCGTTTATACATACATATATTATGTTTGCGCTTTTTATTTAATTTAGTTTTGCATTGAAAGATGTTATCAGAGGAATTGTCAATTATAGAAATTCCCACGTAACCGTTTCTTGAAATATATGGCTTTATAACGAGCCGCACAAATAACAGTGAGTTGAGATGATACAATGGAGTATCTTATGAATAATAAAACGGATACTATACCGGTATAATGCTATAAATCATCCAAATGGCCATTATTTGCGCGGAGAATCTAGATTGAATCCTTCTCTTTCGAGAAAGTTTTAAAACAACAATAAACGAAGCGTGTCGGGTGGGTTATAAAATGTATCCGAGAAAACCTTTTACTGCGGCTATACTGCTAATTTGTTTCACCTTTTGGTGTTTACTTCAGTGGTCTAAATTTCATCCATCAGTTTTTAGAATTCTTTATATTTATGTAATTGATTTTATTTTGTTTTCATAAATAATATAAATTTCTTAAATAAGACAAATTTTTTTTAGCTTTTTCAAAAACCACATTTCGTAGGCTACTAAATTACATAGGTTTTGGAATATGGTAAAAGAGGTCCAGATTCGATAATGATGGAAAGAAAAGATATTATATCCTGGAAAAACAAGTACCTCAGACAAATAAAAACATTGAGGAAGAAGGATAATGTAAACCTTGCTTATACCGATGAGTCTTGGACTAACATCGGTGCGTCAGTCAAAAAGGAATGGAGGGACACAATGATCAAGAATCCACGAGATGCCTTCATAAAAGGGCTCTCTACTGGACTGAAAGCTCCAACCTAAAGAGGTTCTCGGTTTGTTCTTGTTTATGCTGGAAGCAAAACTGGTTTTGTTGTAACGAAAATATTTTGCCTACCATAGGGTAAGATTATGGGGTTCAAAATTGGGGATAGAAATTACTGGGGGCAAAGATAGGACAAGCAAAATAAACGTTATTTGTGCGAACGGCACTCAAGGTTTGTTAGGAGAGCTGGTGTCGTGGGTAAGTAAATGGCAAAAGGTTTGGATTGGGGCAAATACAAAAAAAATGAAACAAAGAGTCATAAATCTCTTGGGACAAACAAAACAAAAAGAAACAGGAAACACCTCTAGTAATTTATAAAGAGCGCCACTTCGAGGTGCCTAATTATAACCATTACAACAGCTAGTTGTAACTATCGAAATAATTATTTGAAATGCAAACATATCTTTTTCAAATTAAACTCAAAAAAAGGTTAGTTAAAAAAATATACAAAATGTTAAGAAACAAAATTTAACATTTATTTTTGTGTCACCACAAACAAAATAGGACAATACAAATTTATTACAACAAATAGTCGTAAAATACAAAAATACAAAAAAAACTTACATGTGTCATCTGTTTACATATTCCAGGAGTTGGAGATACTACATAAACTTACAAATGTTACCGCACAGAGATTAACCTTTTTTTTTAAACAAACAAAACAAATAAATATCGAAAATAATAAAGCCAGCTGTCATATGTTAACAATAAATTTAAAAAAACTGAACAAATAAATTGACAGCTAAAGTCAAACCATAAAATTTACAATTATGAATATTACAATTTTTTTTATTTAAAATTTGAAAGTTACCTGGATTTCACAAAAAACACTGTGTGTTCCTGGAAACTAGAGTTAAATTCTCTGGACACGAACACACGAACAAAAGGACTGCAGCTCACACTGCGAATTGGACCGACCATTTGAGGCCGAAGCCGGCACTGGAGTCTAGACACAAAACTTATGACTCTGCCTCTTAAACAACAGGAACAGGTAGAATTAGACTGCATTAACCAATTAACTGCTACTAAAATTGTTTTCCATAACGTAAAACGAAGATTTCCCTGAAAAGGGATAAAAAAGAAAACTACAAATTCGACGTGAATTTGGACATAACACTGGAGCCTATCGCTCTTGCCTTGACCGCAGCTCCAGCGAGAGTGACGAAATTATCTTCAAAAATTGATCGCATAAGTTGGAATAAACAAAGCACTTTGGTTATAAACAAAACACAACGGAAATTAAGACGTAAATTATTAATTTGAAAACGCAATATCGGGCGGTTTGAACAAAGAAATAGCGAAGAATTTGCGTCTGTGAAATAAACAAACAATAAAATGATTTATTATCGACTTGGCAACGTGAAAAGAACGAAATATTATTTGTATAATATTTCGTTCTCGTATATTTTAATACATATACGAGGGGATATCAAGAAATTTACAAATGCTACATTGTGGCATGGGCCGAATTAACTTTCATGCCCAAGAAGGGAAGAATGGTTTAAGAAGACGTTAATTCCAAATTTGCCGAAAGACAAGACAACAAAAGGCAAATCAAGGATTGGCAATCGAAAAGAACATTTGATAGAGTAGAACGGTTGATAGAAGAAGCTTACCAACGTGTATCTAAAGAGTAGTGGCATAATTATGTGAACCATGTCAAGAAAGTAGAAGAAAAAATGTTTGCGGTGGACAATTTGCAGAAAAATATTGAACCGGTGGTAATTAATATAGGAGATGATTTAGAGTCTGACGTATCAGGATGATTTAGACATGGATTGCGATAAGTATTCTTCTTCTTAGAGTGCCATATCCCTACGGAACGTCGGCGACTACCATGCTTATAATATTTTTATACTGATCTCGGTCTTGCGCGACGTGTAGCAATTGGTCCGCTGTCAAACCTGTCCACTGCCGCAAATTCCTCAACCAAGAGAGTTTCTTCCGTCCTATCCATTTCTTTCCTTCGATTTTACCGTTGAGAATTAGGCGAAGGAACTCATATCTTGGTCCTCTGATTATATGTCCAAGATATTCTAGTATACGCCTCTTCTTCTTCTTCAAGTGCCATCTTCGTTCCGAAGGTTGGCGATCATCAGGGCTATACGTATTTTCGAAACTGCTGACCGAAACAATTCGTTGCTGCTACAGCTATACCATTCCCGTAGATTCTTTAGCCAGGAGTTTCGTCTTCTTCCTATGGACCTTTTTCCTGCTATTTTCCCTTGCATAATTATTCGAAGCAGTTCATATCTTTCGCCTCTTGTAATGTGTCCCAAGTATTGCAGTTTTCGTTTTTTGATCGTAAATATGACTTCTCGGTCCATGATATTCGCCTCTTAATAATATTTAATAGAGTTCGTTGATATCCCATTCTTCGAAGAACTTCGATAAGTATTAATTAACGAGAAATATCTCACTTGTTTTTTAGTACTGTACATACAGTACGTTTTAGTTATGATCTTGTATATTTTATGTATATGTATATATATTTATCGTTTCGTATAGGGTAAACTACTTGCATTTTTTTGTATATATGTATATAAGTATATACGAGGTATTAGATATTTTATGTATACAGGCATTTTTATAGAATTAATTTGTTTTTTCTTTTTTTTGTTTATTCTCTTATTTATTTTCTTAGTTAAATTAATGAGTAAAGATTTTTGAAACGAAGCGCGTACGGTCCTGATTTCTCAGTGTGTCCCCAAACTACCACACACCTAGAGATATTGCAAGCACTCCTGACCACGGCGCAGTAGACGAAATTTGGTTTAGTCCCCACTTCCATGCGAAACGCATTGTACTATGCACTGTATAATTCCACTTACAATAGAACCTTTCTGCCTTTACGTGAATTTGACTCCGCCTTCGCGCAGCTCCATGGTCAGGAGTGTTTCAACTATCTCTACCACTGTGCCGACATGAACAGCATCGCTGAGCGCCGTAAGACCAACACTGCATATAACTGTGGTTTCTACTGTAGTAGCTATTTCCGTTGTATTCCGACCATCGTTTGTAATGTTTTCACGGAAATATTTGCAGCTATCAGTGTTTTCTATTTGTATTTCTCTTAGTTCTAAGTGCCTTTCTTTACCTCCCACAGCTGCATACTCTGTTTTTGATGGATTAATTGATAAACCCCACTTAGCATATTCTTCACCTATTTTTCGCAATGTAGTTGATATCATCCCCAAATTGCATGCTGTACAGTTTATGATCTCCAATTTTAACACCCATAGGTGTACATTTTCTCTTCCAAATATCCAAAACCTACTCCAAGTAAATCTTAAAGAGCATAGGCGCAATGTAGCAGCATTGGCGAAGTCCTTTTGGTCACTCTTGAAGACTTCTCTACCATTGTTAATCTTAAACTAAATGTTTCGAACATTCAGTATATAACAAGGAGTTTTGTAATCTGGAAAGAAATGATTTAATAAAATAAAGATTAAATGGGGCTACGTAGACGTGAAATATGAAGTATTTTAACAATCGTTTCGTCACTTCTGCTTTCTCACGGAAGAAATAGCCCTCTTAATCATCCTTAATTGATTCACATAATCACTTCAGAGACACATTGTATATCATTGTTATTAAGTTGCATGGGAAAAGGCGTTAATTCTGAAACCTAATTAGCGAAACTCACACTTACCGGTTCACAGTTCATATATTATAATGCTTAATTGAAATACCGTGTCTGAATTTCACCAATGTCACCATATTGTTTTGTTTCAGGCTACGCCAACAATCTGAAATAATTGCCAATTAACTTTATTCTTCTGGGCTCATGGGGATATAACTAGGCCGTATGTTTTTTTCTTTCGAAATTGTGCATTGCATATTTTCACCATAAAAAATTAATATAAATTTGTTGTAGCAAGATTAAAAACACAGTCCAGTAATGATTGAGCATCGTTAAAAATATTATTAAGTTTTTAATTGTTCTTTAAATCAAGATAGTTTATTATCTTGATTATGCAAATTAAGAAATAAATAGTTTATTTTACCAGAGACAATAATTAAAATACTCGTTTATCAGTTTTGTTGAAGCTACACGTAAAAGGGGGCCATTCTCTTATGGGGACTGAAAATAAAGTCATTGATGGCGTTCTTATAATAATTATCCTCATCTAATATATTCCACCAGATTAGGTTATTCCATCCCTTGAACCTACATACGGCCTTTCTTTGTCTTTTTTGTTTGTTCTTGATTTTCATTGTTGACTCTTGGTTCCAGCCAGTTTTATGCAACACAGGATAAAATATCGCAAGATGATTTTATCTTAAAACATCTGACTATAGAAGGCGTCCAAAGGAAGATAGAAGGACCTATATATTTGGTCCTATAGAAGGACCAAAGAAGGCGTCCTAAAAATAATAGGAAACAATGAAAAGAAAATTGTCCCAGTTTGCTATACCACATTTTTGGAAACCTTAAATGTATCCAGGTTTAAGGTGAATCGCTTAGCCCAAAGGTACTTTACTATTGGCGAAATGCCAAAAGAGAGAAGAGGAGGGGACAGAACTTCCCACAAGTTTACAGCCAAAAAAGATAGTGTTATGCATTTTTTTAATAACTTCAACTGTAGCGAAACACATTATTGTACAAATAAGATGGGTCGAAAGTATCTCTCAGCTGAACTTAATGTACGGAAACTTTGGCGAGTGTTCATAACAGCTGTTTAAGACAAAACTGTGAAAGTAAAAGAGCAATACTTTGGATATATTTTTAACACAGAATATAACTTGGGATTTGGTAGCCCACGGGTGGATATTTGTTCAACTTGCTTGTCACTTACCGAGCAAATAAAAGTATGCAAGGATGTACAGAAGCTACTCTCATAACAACTAAAAGAGTACACAAGTTAAAATATACAGTATTTTATGACCTTCTTAAGGAGGTCAAAGATGACTTGTTGATTTTGAGCTTTGATTGTCAAAAAAATCATTCGAAAGCCAAACTTACTAAGGAAACCATAACTTCCTACATATGGACTGAGAACGAGTTTGGAAAAGGTTCAGATGTAATAGAATTCTGTTTATTTGATTTATTATGTGCTATTTATATGACCCCATACACGGCTGTTCGTCTTATTAGTGATGATTTTGGGGTCAAAACACAATTTTACTTGGCATGCTGGCCAAATGGAAGTTTTTCCAATGATAGGTCACAGCTTTCTCCTTCCTGATCGCGTTTTTGGAAATATTAAGAAGGAAATCAGAAAGTGTGAGATAATCGTTAGCATTGAGGAATATATTCAAACAATAGACAGGTTTGCTACTGTTAAAAAGCTTGGAGATGACGTAACAGTTGCAAATTGGAAATCGGTAACAAACGAAGTCCTAAAAGCTCGTGGTTCTTTGCATTTTGGCATACAGTCATGTAAGCGACGTTACTTTATCCAAAAGAAGGTACAAAACGTCACCCGTGTTTTGGTTCAAGGTGAAACAACTTACAAGTGGAGAAGTGAAGTTGCGGACACTGCACGAAGCATCACTAAACGAGGACAAACTTTGCGTAGCTTAGGGCCCTTAGACTATTGCTAAAGGTACTTGTATAGCGAAACCCCAAAAAAAACGACGTAAATTCTCTTTTAAAGAAACATTATGGAGATGAGTGGAGAAATTTTTAAGAATTAGATTTTTACAAGCATGTATTGATCCAGAAGAAGAATTTGCAACTGAAGAAGATGAAGTGTGCCTTGCTGTTAATGAGATACCTGTTTTCCAAATTAAATTTTTTATTGGCAAATTTTATATTTTAAAGTAAAAGTTGAGCAAAATAAAACAAGTTTTTCAAAATAAAACTGAATTTTTTTATACCTAAATTATATTCGTAAAGTATTGTGGAACTTTTTTATCTGAACATTCCCATTAAGCTTGGTTTCAAAATTTACTGTTTCTACCTTATTACAGTGCAGACCTCACATTCTCCAAATTTTAATAAAAAAAGTAACATTATCCAAATTAATAAGTATTTTTTAGTATTCAGCGGTGTATCTCCCACCATATCTTTATAAAATCCATTATTAAGTTACTTTCTAAACGTAAACAAAAAATTCGTTATAGTTGAGTTCATAATATTGTTTGTAGACCTTCTTTTTTCGTTTCCTCTAAAATTTTAAAAAGTGAAGAATGTCACTTTTGCATCTATACCCTTCATATATTGTACATATAATAGTGCAAATAACAGAAAATTATATGACCAAATTTATTGACCTAGTATAGTAGATTCTTTCAAACCGGTCCTGATCGGTATTGTTATTCCAACTGGGTTATTACACCTGGTGTAATGTGAGTGGAATAAACAATTAATCTCTATTTAATCCGCCCACTAGCGACAGTTACATCTCGTGAACTGTATTTGCTAAAGGGTCGCTATTCTAAAACATAATTAATTATTAAAAAGTTGAGACCCTGTCGAATTAAATATACAATGTAGTTCTTGAGCAGCGATACACTTTACAAATAATGGAATCTTTAACAAAAATAATGAGTCCGGCTTTGCCCTTCAGTTTTGGTCCTTTATAATTTCTGACCCTGAATTCTTAAATTATTGAATCGACGAATGACAAATAATTAATGCTCGTCTGGTTACTTATTGGAAGTTTGAAATGGTCCTCTTTCAGAATTGAGTAACCAAACATCAAACATTTACCTCCAGTGTCTCTTTTGACACGTTAGGTAAACTATTATATTATTAATTAAAGAATACGCAAATGAGAATTATTCGTTTATGTTAACATTTATAATATGTTATACAGAGTGGGCCAAAAGTATGGAAACGCCTAATTATCTCTTAAATGGATGATTTCCAGTTTAACTTCCAATTTCACTTTCAATTTTGATATCCAAATTATTTACAACTAAATTTGACCATAATAATTAAAAAATTACAACACTGCTAAATTAATATCTGCCTAATAAAGAGTTCAAATCCCTCCGTTGTTAATTTGACAGTATCCTAAACGATGGTAGAATGCGTCTATTACATTTGTCCATGTTTCTCTAGAAATTAATATGGATTCCTATATAATTATTTGCCTTAGCTCTACAACACATTCTGGTTCAGTTTTATAAATTCCATAAGTATCCCCAATAAAAACAATCTTTGGGATTCAAATCGGGTGAACGAGGAGGCCGTTCAATACTACCTAAGCTACCAATTCATGGTCTGGGAAATGTCTGATCTAAATACCACCAAACATTTACAACAAAATGAGCTGAAGTTCCGTCTTGCTGAAACCATATTTAATGAGATATGGTCTCCAAACTTGTATTTCAGAGCAGATACAATTTCATTTCTAAGTACCATTTCATAATTATCTATTGTTAAATTTTCTTCTATAAAAAGGATCCAATTAACTGAGTACCCACGATATCCGGCTGCTCTTTAAGTATGGTTTTCACATATCCAGTGTGGATTTATCTCACTCCAATATCTTAAATTTTGCCGATTTGGCGAAATTACCTATATTATGTATTTCTGCAGCTCTGCGTAAGGATGTTTGTGGATCTTCAACCAAACTCTGAATTTTTTATTGTAATTTGAACAGTTTTTGGTCTACCTATTTGAATGCCATCTTTCACGCGTCCAATTTACAATTTTTTGTAGCGTCGCCTGAGGGATAGGAGAATGGTTAGGGAAAATATCGTTGAACAAGTTGGCCACTTCACAGAGCCAATAGTTTATTGGAGTTTCTACACACTGATGTACAGCTGATTCCTAAAAAACTGCTACAAGTCTTAAAGCGTATTTTGTAGAAAATTGAGCAGTGTATTTGGAAGGATAAATACTTATTATTTACATACGGTCACTGTCACTGCTCAATCTTAAAATTTGTCAGATAACTTATTCTGTTCAATCTCAAAAAATGGCTCCACATGCTAGCAAAGAACTAGAAGCAAGAATTCTAACGAAATTAGAAAACTTCTTAGATAGTTGGTCACTATCTGCCGTAGCAAACCATTTTAACGTAAGTAGAACAACAGTTTTTAATATTAATAAAAGATGGAGAGAACAAGAAACTCTCGTAAGAAAGCAAGGTTCTGGAAGACCAAAAATATCTACCGCTCATGAAGATCGTACGCTTTTAGAGATATTACAAGAGAATCCTTTTGAAGATGCGAAAACTGCAAGAATTATGTCACAGTTTCCGGGAAGAAAGACAACAACTTAGCGCAAAATGAAAGTATCGCGTCGTAGGTACCGAACTGCAGCAAAAAAATAAGCTCTTAGACCAAAACAAAAACAATCAAGACTATTTGCTTTAAACCATCAGGGGGTGGATTTCATCTAGTGTAATGGGAATGGTATGGCGTATTGATGGCAGGTTTATTGGGCAGACTTAGCTGAATATTCTAGAAAACCGCATGTTTCACAATGTAAAACAGTTGTATCCTGAATATCCTGATAATTTTATCTTCCAACAAGATAATTGTCCTGTTCACACTGCAAATATAATAAACCAGTGGCTCCAGAATAACAACATCGAAACTTTACCATGGCCCTTACCATGCCCCAGCTACAGTCCAGATTTAAACAAAATGCTGAAGAGCTGTAGCACGGTATACAACAGGTTTTGGAAGAGCTCTCTGAAGAAGGCAATTTCATAGTTCCTTTTACGCAGATGGACCGAAGACTACAAGCTGTTATCAATGCTGACGGAGATATTACAAAATATTAATTTTATTTTTACATACCTAAATTTAGTATAGTTTTGGTCTTTCAGACCCTCGCTTTCTTTCGAGAGTTTCTTGTTCCCTCCATTTTTTATTAATACAAATTCTGCTTATGTTGAATTGTTTTGCTGCCTCTTATAGTGCCCAGTTATCTTTTAATCTGCTTACAATTCTTGCTTTAATATATTGTTGAGTTAAGTCGTTTGTTTTATTCCTTAATAATAATAAAAATAATAACAACAACCCTATTTTATGTAAAAACTATCATTTATATACTCTTTATAAAATGCAGGAATTCAAAATAATATCAAAATTTAAACCTTAATAATTATTACAATTTATGAATTATGTAAACATATGTAATCAATTGTTTGTTGTTTGTTTGTTTATTTTATTATTTGTCTGTCATAATAAATATAATATAATATCAGACCCATCAAACATACTGCTCAAAAATTTTACTAAGAGTCGTATCAGTTTTTTTAGTAACCAGCTGAATGTGGACCTATGAAGAATAGATCATTAGGTGGCTCCAATTGCTTTGTTTCTTTCCAAGACGATTTTAGTAAAATGGTCTTCATTTATTTTATTAAAACATAAAGTGAAGATTTTAATTGTTTTAAGAATTTTAAAAGTATGGCTGAAAACCAGAAGAGTGTTCATATAAAAACTCTGCGAAAAGGCAATGGTGGAGAATTTTGTTCAAAAAAATTTAAGAGATATTTAAGTGTTAATGATATTATGCCAAGAGGAAAACTTTGTTGTCACCAACACATGTTTTAAACAACCAAAAAGACGTCTCTATACATGGATATCACCGAGAGATGGCCATGGTAGTGTAATGCGTAACCAAATAGATTATATCATAATTAACAATAGATTTCGAAACTCATGTAAATGTACTAAGACATATCCAAGTGCCGACGCAGCCACCGATCACAATTTACTGGCATCTAGAATCAACCTAAAATTGCAGACAATCACAAAGCCTTCCATTACAAAGAAATACGATAGACAAAACTAAAAGAAGAAGAATTGACTGAAGAATCACTTTGAACAGACAATGAACGAAAAAATTCGAGACAACATCACACAAGTATACAATGTACCAACAGTCGAAGAAAGATGGGATAACATAAAGAATGGTATCATCGATATAGCAACGCAAAGTGGAACTGTCACCCATTATAAAAAGCAAGCGTGGATGAAAGATGAAATAATCGAAATGATGGACGAAAGAAGACAGCTTAAAAATAGAAATAACTCAGAGTATAAACGAAAGTATAATCTGATTCGAAGAAAAATTATGGAAGCCAAAGAGTTATGGATGCGAGCAAAATGTGAGGAACTAGAAGAATTGCAACGAAAACATGACGAATTTAACACACATAAGAAAATAAAAGAAGTTACAGTACACAAAAGAAATACACCCATAACATTAACGAATAATGAAGGTCATGCACTATCCCTAGAAGACGAAGTAATGGAGGAATGGGAAAACTACATTAAAGCATTATTTATTAAGAATGATCGAGGATCACTACCCAACTTAAGTGCAAATACAGGACCATCAATCTTAAAAGCTGAAGTGGAAAAAGCCATACATCAAGCCAAAAATAACAAAGCCAGTGGACCAGATCAAATATACAGCGAATGGCTAAAATTACTCTCAAATGACAATATAAAAGAACTCACTGTACTTTTCAATCAAATATATGATACCAGTGAAATTCCATCGGACTGGTTAAAATCGATCTTTATTCCTCTACCTAAGAAACCAAACGTTAAGAAATGTAGCGATTGTAGACTCATTAGTTTAATGAGCCATGCCGTTAAAATACTGTTGCATATTCTTCTAAACCGAATTAACAACAAGTGCGAAGAAATAATTAGTCAAGAGCAGTTCGGGTTCCGGAGATGCCTTGGAACTAGAGAAGCACTATTTTCTATGCAAACACTCCTTCAACGATGTTGGGAGGTAAGAAAACCCGTATATATGTGCTTCATTGATTTTGAAAAGGCATTTGATTGCGTTCAGCATACCAGACTAATTACCGCCTTGCAGAGCATCCAACTAGATGAGAAAGACATCAAACTTATTGCCAAACTTTACTGGAACCAAACAGCCATTATTAATACCAACAACAGAGAATCAAAGCCAATCAGTATTGAACGAGGCGTAAGACAAGGCTGTATACTATCTCCCACCCTCTTTAACGTGTATTCTGAGAATCTATTTAGGGAAGCTTTAAAAGATCAAAAAGGAATTATCATAGGAGGAGAAATAATTAACAATATACGGTACGCCGACGATACTGTGATTAGCTGAAAACATCGACGATCTGCAGGAGCTAATCAATAGAGTTGACATGGAATGCACAAATTGGGGACTGTCGATAAATATCGATAAAACTAAATACATGGTGACCAGTAAAGTGGATATCGGCGCAACCCAACTGATATTAAACCAACAACCGCTGCAGAGAGTTCAGAGATTCAAATACCTTGGATGTTGGATTACTTAAAATCTAGATCCATCCTTCGAAATTCGATGTAGAATTGAACAGGCAAGAAACTCGTTTCAAAAATTCAAGCCTCTATTATCCAATAACTCATTAAATTTGGAAATCCGTGAAAAGTTTACAAGATGTTACGTGTGGTCTGTACTTTTGTATGGATGTGAAACTTGGACTTTAAATGCCGATATCATGAATAAAATCGAGGCGTTTGAGATGTGGTTGTATCGAAGGATACTAAAAATTCCATGGACTAGCAGAACCAGAAACGAAGAAGTTCTTTGAAGAATGGGACATCAACGAACTCTATTAAATATTATTAAGAGGCGTAAACTAGAATATCTTGAACATATAATCAGAGGACCAAGATATGAGTTCCTTCGGCTAATTCTCAACGGTAAAATCGAAGGAAAGAAATGGATAGGACGGAAGAAACTCTCTTGGTTGAGGAATTTGCGGCAGTGGACAGGTTTGACAGCGGACCAATTGCTACACGTAGCGCAAGACCGAGATCAGTATGACAATATTATAAGCATGGTAGTCGCCGACGTTCCGTAGGGTTATGGCACTCTAAGAAGAAGAAGAAGGTATTATACATCAAAAAACGAATCCCCATACTCCTGAACAAAATGAAGTATCTGAACGTTTGAATCGGGCAATTGTAGTAAAGGTAAAGTGTCTTTTGTTTGATGACAATCTTAAGAAAATGTTTTGGGCTGAAGCTGTAAACACAGTTGTTTACTTATAAAATAGATCTTTGGCTTCTGGTTTAAAGAAAACACCGTTTGAAATGTGGACAGATAATAAACCTAATGTTAGTGGTCTTCTAATATTTGGCAACAATGTAATGGAACACGTTCCAAAAGAGAAAAGGTCAAACTGGCAGAAAAAGGCTATTTGGTACATTTTAGTAAGGGAATGCTGAAAATACTAAAGGATACAGGGTGTATAATTTAACCACCAAAGAAATTATAGAGCAGAGATTTATAAATTATGGAAGACACAAAAAAGTGTGAAGTGATTCACTTTGATTTAAAAGATGAACACGAGGCAAAACAAACTATAGATTCAGTGGGGAAACAAAACAAAGATAATGTTGAAACTGAAACTAAACATAATGGTAATATTTTTAGTGACGAATAATGTAGCTACTATCAGGAAGATAACTCAAGTGATAATAAAGACTTTAAAGTGTCCAATTTACCTGAAACATGACATAGATGATGTTCCATTAACAATCTCGGAGGCATTACAACGTCCTGAAGGAGCAAAGTGGAGAGAAGCCATGAAGGATGAAATCCAATCTTTCTATGACAACAATGCATGGGATATAGTGTATGTGCCAGAAAATGGTAGTGTAATTGATAATAATTGGGTGTTCAAATTAAAGTGTAATATCAAAAATAAAGTTACATATCGTGCAAGACTAGTGGCTAAGGGTTTTAATAAAATAGAATATAATATAGACTATGCAGGAACTTTTGCGCCAGTATAATTATTTTATAAACTGAAGAAAGAAAAGTTTAAGATGAATGCAATACGTATTCTAGTTAAATCGTAAAAAAATTACGATTATTTTCTTGCCCACGCTGTATGAGAACGTTATAAATTTGTCCCAACCCAAATTGTTTTTTGTATAACCCTGCTTTGAAAAATGTACTTGTCTATATGTAAACCATCTATTCATTTTGTTTCTCTGACAAGACACCGGTTTGAAAAGAGACAATTATTAATTGTTTTTTAGAAACCAATATTTTAAGGCCGTCTTTGTTATTCCTATCTCGCATCTTTTGAATTAGAATTGGTTATGGAACAATGCCAAATGTGTTTCGATGCACGGCAAAAAATATCGATTCCGGAGGTGAGCTTCAGAATCAATTATTAGTTTCCTACCAAACGATATTGAGGAGATGAAAACTCTCTTTACCGTGAGTTGCTACAAATTATTAATATTCTTCACGCGATATTCGAATTATACATTTATATTGTGTAATTTTTATGAAGAGGTTATTATGTAAGCAGTTAAATGTTATTAAATAAAAAAAACTGAAAAAAGAGGACTTACGTTTTTTAGAAATAAATTTAAAGTAATTAATGGAGTATTGTGAAGTTGAAGTTAACAGAATCAGATTAACAGAAGGTAAACATAAAATTAAACTTTTTTCATTTTAAAACAATACTGAATGAGATAATTATTTAGTAATCTGTAGATTACTAAAAAATAATACATTTTATGCAAGGTAAATAAAAAGACAACAAAGACACCGAGAAAACTACAGACGTATCAATTTGTTTGATACTGCACTAAAACTTACATTAAAAAATCATAAAACTAACAATAGCTGAACGTTTATTGAAAAAGTTTGTAAAATAAATTGTATTAATAACTAAAACTGACAGTTGTTTTATGTGTTTTCAAAAGCTTCATAATAAAGATGGTTTTTAATGAAAAAGAAGAATATATAAAGTATGCTTTGAAACAAAAAAAAAAAACATTAAATGTATTTGTCAAATTATTTATTAAAATAAATAGAACAGTCTGTCCCAAACGCTTCTTTCAGTGCGTCACTAATTTTGACGTCATATAGGATTTTAAGAATGTCGAGAATTATTGCATGACATTTTAGTTAAATTTGACAGTTGCAGGATCGTAATCTGTCTTTTTCTAATTGAAAATAATTTAATAATTTTAATATTAGTCTTTGTTCTTTCTCGATATATCTCGGCATATTTAAAATATTTTTATTATACAATAAATAAATACAAAATTAAATTTTCACTGTAAAATGTCTGAAAATACCATCGAGTTAGAATCTATGGAGAGGGCATCACGTGACTAAAAATGACCTCACTTCGGCCATATTGTTTTGCCACTTTTGACAGATCGTATAAGTTTATTTACGTTTGTTGTTTTTCGAATATTTTTAGTTTTATAATACTTTTATAGAAACTGTAATAATATATTGTGATAGTGCATAATAATGGTTTCTTGTTCTCAACGTAGTTGCAGTGGCAGAAGCAATGTTAATAAAAAATCTTCAGGAATAACGTTCTACAGGTTAGTATACAAATATGTAAACAAAGTAATGGCCCGTACTTCAGAGAATAAATTAATAGTATTTGACTGTATTAATTTATCTTTATGTATAATATATCGTGTTTTTAGTGTTTACCGCGGGATAAATAAATCATAGTTTATTAAAAATGTGTTGCACTTTTTTAGATTATGATTAAATCTTCTGAATAACTAGTCATATTTTTATAGTAGTTTTAATATTATTGAGTCCGGCCATGATCCCACCGCCATATTGATATCACAGTTAGCCACGCCTACCTACGCCGTTTTTAGTACATACGTTAATATGATCATAGCTTCTCCATAGATTCTAACTCGATGGAAAATACTAACCTGGAATGACAATTATCATTTTATCAGTTGACATTGTGAAAGTACTGTCACGATCGAGACAATCTGCATCAAATTATATTTATGCGCATCATTGATTGGATATCTATTTAGCGTATTCTAAACTCCAACCAATTCTACATCCGTAAGTAGAATTAGCTTAAGATAAATAATTTTCTAAGTTCTATCGTTGATTGAATAATATTCAATCAACGGTTCTATGTATAATAATCACAGACTCACGTTTTTTTCTGTCACTTCTAGCTTAATGTGTTAGAGAGAATTCGATCAACTATGACGCACTGAAAGAAGGGTTTGGGACGAACTATATCTAGTTTTGTCACAAAAGTTGGCGATTTAGGTAGTTGCATTTTTTGTTAACTAATTTTTATATTTTAAAAATGAATTTTTCAACTGAAGAATTGATGTATATGACATTGGGCTAATTGATGGGTTGTATTGGGCGAATTAGAAACTGTTTACTATCTTTAAAAATGTATATTTAGAGATATCCGCTCAGAAAACTTCCTACAAAAAAAACCTTCGAAAGAATTTTAAATCGCTTCATTCCTACGGACAGTGTGCGATATTTGAAACCATTAATACCAAAAATGGTTTTATTGATAGGAAAATTTTGAATTATGCTACATTTAATAGAAAATCCACACATAATACAGAAAATACGCGCCAATTGAGCAATAATACAGAGTTAAATGCAACAACAAAGAACAAAGAAAACAAATTTTTCACCCATTTAAAATTGAAGTGCCCGAAAAATTAAATGAAAATGGTTTTCAAAGACGATTGAATTGTTGTATGTGGACGGAAGAAAAGTCCAAACATAAATTTTTTGGAAGATACTTGATTTTCTGATGACTCGACATTTCATCGCAATAGGATCGTTAACAGAAATAATTATCATTATCACTCCGATAAAAATTTTCTTTTATTTCGATTTAATATACTCTTCTATTGGAACGACTTCTTGCAGCAGAAGGCGCAGTAGGTAAAACAGGGGGAATTTTTGTATAAAGGTTGTTACTTCTGTTACAAAAAGCATTCCATTCAATTTCCCAGGTTTCTTTTAATTCTTGTTTACGCAGCGAGACTAAATCACTTCTATTGAGCCAGCTAAGAGTCCCTTTACCCAAATGAAAGAGACTGAATTATTTGTTTTAAGTTACTTAAGTTGATTTTCTAAAAGTTTGACGATAATACTATTTTTGTATATATGCTCATGCGAATTATCTAAAGCAGACAACGCAGATTTTGAATCCGATAGGGTTACTATTTGTTGATCAGATATTTGCTTCTCAATAGTCCATTCCAGAGCTTGATATATTGCAAACAGTTCTGCGGAATAAATGGAACATTGTTAGTTTAATTTAAACATAATGTGTTCTTGATTGTTTTGGATATATACCACATAACCAACTCCTAAAATAATTACTATTTAAATGGGAATAAGCCACAATTAAAGGTTAAAGTAAGTTTGGAAATCGTGAAAAAAGTGGAAATTGGAACGTCAATAAACTTACTTTAACCTTTAATTGTGGCTTATTCCCATTTAAATAGTAATTACTTTAAAAATGCCACAAGTAAATAGCTTCAGAACAATATTAACAACTCCTAAAATTGATTTTGACCCATCTGTGAAAATCCTATATGGCTTATCAAATTTGACAAGTTGTTTCTAAAGTTAAATGGCGTTGTTATCATTAAAAGTGGAAATAAACTTTGATTTGGGAATAAACAATATTGAAATTAGATTGAAATAAATTAGTTTCAACTGGAATTTCTAAATAGGAAGAAACATTAGGAAATGCTATAGCTAAAGTTATAGAATTTTATGCCACCATTTGTCAACTAAGTTAAACACAGATATGTCGGATATTTTTTGCAATAGGTACCTTTGGTTATTACCTTGTCATTTAAGGATAAACTTTTCAGCTAAAAAAAGACGTCCTAAATGTAATGGAGGCTCCATACATTCGGCGAATAGATGTTCAGTAGGTGTAGATTTAAGTGCATCTAAAACCAAACGCAGAGCTTTGCACTGGATTCGGTCTAATTTTTTAAGTCTAGTATTTGTAGCAGATCCATATAAAAAGCAACCATAGTCAAGAATTGACCTGGTACCTATATGCCCTATAAAATATTGGGATCAACGCCCCATTGGTGACGGTTAACTGCCTTTAAAACATTTAGGCTTTTTTCACATTAAATTAATCAGTTATTAATATGTTTTTCCATGTTAATTTGGTATCAAGTGTGACGCCGAGATAAATGTAGTGTTTTTGGACAGGTATACTTAGATTATCAATTCTAATACTGGATATATTCGGTAATCAATGACGAGTAAATAACACTACAGCGGATTTATTCGAAGTAAGTTCCAACGCTTGGTTAAGAAAGTATTCTTTTGCACTGTACATAATCCGTTTTATTGAATCAATACATTATTGGTAAGAATTTGTAAAACTGTAAAGACAGAAATCATCGGCGTATTGTAAAATATTACAATTAATACCCATACCATGTAGATCCATAGTATATAGATTAAACAGCAGAGGGCTAAACACAGATCCCTGCGGCAAACCTTGATAAACTAACCTTGGACCAATCAATTTATTATTGCACCGAATGAATACTTGTTTATTAGCAAATAGATTAACCAATACCTGTGTAATACCTAAAATAAAACAGATATGACAACTTTAATCTACATATAAAAGTCAAAGAACTAGCAGGAGTAAGAAGTAGAAGAACCTCGAATATATTGCTCGACAAAAATGGAAAGATTATATTGGAGACAGAACAAAAACTACGACGATGGAAAGAGTACATCGAGGAATTATTTCATGACCAGAGAGAAGCTAGTATATCTGTAGATAGCCAAACGGGAGATGTAGGCCCAGAGATAATCAAATCAGAGGTTAGTCAGGCATTAAACTCAATGAAAACCAATAAATCTGCTGGTCCAGATAAATTACCAAGCGAGCTATTAAAGTTGGTGAATGAGAAAAACCTAGACATAATAGTAGAACTGTTCAACGCTATCTATACTACGGGAATCATCCCTAGAGAAATGTTGACATCAGCATTTGTGTGTTTGCCAAAGAAAGTGAATGCCAAAGAGTGCAGTGACTATCGAACCATAAGCTTAATGTCACATACCTTGAAAATTCTGTTGAAAATTATCCACGCCAGAATTCACACTAAACTGGAGCTGGATATTAGTGACACACAATATGGGTTCCGCAATGGTATGGGTACCAGAGAGGCTATTTCTCCTTCAACGTGCTGACGCAGAGATGTTTGGATGTTAACCATCCTCTTTACGTCTGTTTTATAGACTACAATAAAGCGTTTGATAAAGTAAAACATGACCAGCTCATGGAAATTCTAAAAAATAAAAACCTAGATGAAAGAGATTTAAGGCTAATAACAAACCTTTATTACAATCAAAGCGAGCAATAGTACGAATTGAAACAGAGACATCTGAAGAAATGGAAATAAAGAGAGGAGTCAGGCAGGGCTGCATACTATCACCTCTATTATTTAACGTTTATTCTGAAGAGGTAATTCGAGATACTCTGGAAGATGAAACAGTCGGCATAAGAGTAAATGGAGTCTTAGTTAACAACATCAGATATGCAGATGATACAGTAATAATAGCCGATAGTTTACAAGAAAGGGAAAGACTCATAATTAAAATAGTAATGTGTAGTAGGGAGTACGGACTCTCGCTCAATATCAAAAAGACGAAGTTTACGAAAATTTGTAAAAACAACCATAATACTAACGAAATCTTGACAGTAGAAGGCCAGCAGATCGAAAGAGTAAAAAAGTACACTTACTTAGGAACACTTATAACAGAAAATAATGACTACACTGCAGAAATCAAAGTCAGAATCGAAAAAAGCACGTTCTAATTTTATGAAAATGAAAAAGGTCCTATGTGGCAAAGATTTAACATTAGCTCTTAAAGTACGCCTAACAAAATGTTACGTATACAGTGTACTATACTATGGAGTGGAATCATGGATGTTAAATCTAGACACAATGAGACGACTTAACGCCTTTGAAATGTGGACCTATAGAAGAATTATGAGGGTTTCCTGGGTAGATAGAGTTATGAACAATGAAGTACTAAAAAGAATAGGTAAAGAGAAGGAAGTTGAACTTACAATTAAAGAAAGAAAGCTACAGTATCTCGGACATGTGATGCCGGGCAAGAAGTATGGCATCCTGCGACTCATAATGCAAGGAAAGATAGATAGCAGAAGAAGCATCGGAAAAAGACGAATTTCATGGCTCAAGAACCTGAGAGAATGGTTTGGATGCAGCTCAAAACAACATTTTAGAGCTACTGCCTCAAGATGATTTCCAACCTCCGTAGCGGAGATGGTACCTGAAGAAGAAGAAGAATACCTGTGGACATCTAGTTGGGACTTCTATATGTGTTAGTTTCTCAAAAGTAAGTTTAAAATAACGTTATCATATGCACCCGAAATATCTAGAAATAGTGCTGTTAAATAATTATTATTTGAGTAGGACAATTGGATGTCAGTAGTTAATTGTGACAGATAGTCGATGGTTTCTTTATTTCTCCAAAAGCCTAACTGGCCTACCGGGAATATGCCTTTGTATTCACACCACCATTCCTATCTAGTTTTCATGATCCGTTCAAGTGTTTGTAGTAGACATGACATCAGAGAAATAGGTCTTAAAGAAGTTCGATCGTTTATTTTAGGTATAGGAATGACCAGACATTGCTTAAGAGAATCACAATTATCTCCTTTTAGTAAAATGTTGTTAAATATTTTGCATAAATAATTTATAGCAATTTCGGGAAGATTTTTTAACATTAAGTAGTTTATACCGTCCATACGTAGAGATGTATTTTTTTGAAATTTTAATGTTTGCTGTAAGTTCCCTCGGAGTAATGGGAGTTAGTAAAAAGTGGGCATCGATATGGTTATCTATTATATTTACTGGTAGATGAACAGAGTCGGGAGCAATTTTAGATAAAAGTTGTTTTACTGCTGATTCATCGTTAATAATAATTTTATCTGATATTGGATTTTATTTACCCTTTTCCAAATGTCTGATGAAGGGGTTTGCCTACTAAGAGAAGAGCAATACTGTACCCAGCTAGATTTAGCTTTTAAACGAAAAGTACGTCTACATATAGCCTCGTTTCTTTTATATACATTAAAATTCAAAAGGGTTAGATTAAATTTAAACTTTTCAAAGAGTTTTTCCTTAAAATTTAAGCAGCTAGGTACTCGTCATCCCACCAAAATTAATATATCTTTATAACAGACCAGTTATCAAGTACAGAAAGCCACTGGAGAGACGTTTTCCGAGTCCATGAGAGCAGCCCAAAATCGCAAGAGATGGAGAGAATTGACAGCCCGCATTGTAGGAAATCACGATCCTCAGCAATGAGGAAACGACAAGAGAGAGGTAACAGACCATTCTTCTACAGAAACTTCTAAATTAACAAAAAATGTGAAACTAACATGTACAAAATAAGGAGAAACGTATAAATTAAATGTACAATTGAAAAAAGAATTACACTGAGAACTCATTCATATTAAATGAGTTCTTAGTGTATAATATTTATAAAAAATGAGGAATACAAGACCAATGAAAGAAATATGACAACTAAAAAAGGAAAGACAAAAAAGGAAAACCCTTTACAAACATGCGATAGGCATAATTATTAACGAAAAGAAAGAAAAACGGAGATAAATAAAAAAAGAAAGCGTTTGCAAAACTTGTATATACTCCATGTAACTCAATTTTTACCATAGGTACTATTATTATATTAAAATGAATGTTTGGTGTCTATATATAATATTTAAAAAAGAATTTAAAATCTAGCATAAATAAATTTCATTTCACAGTATAGTACTGCTACCAAGTACTAGTTTCTCTATATTTACATAACAGACAGAACATACTTCAGGTCACTATTGTTGTAACAGGTTCGGTAAAGCACCAAGTTGTCAAGTAGTACCGATAGCACTGGAACAGACAGACAGACTCTCGACTAGACGAAGACGCGTCACTCGTGTCAAGAAGTACCGAAAATCCGCTCCGACACGCACAAATTTCGAATTGTACTGATCGAATGTAACGTACTATCACAATTCGTAGGAAATGCGGTACTACTTACTACTTTGTAGTACTGGTCGTCGACAACAGCCGGCTGGTTGAAAATGAAGAGAGTGGTACGCTCTTGCGTCGACCTACTTTGGTACGTCGATGTGCTTGGAATAGTTTTGGTGAAAGAGTACGTAGCTCATGTGTGAGAAAGCACAAAGAAGCAGGATCGCCTTCACCAAAATTGTGAAAAATTATCATATAGAAGCGGTTTCCAATGTTGAATATGACCTGAAAAAATATGTTGTCTTTTGATTGAAAATAAGGCTTAATCGATCCCAAATGGAGTAATAAATGTTGAGTTAAATGCCCGTGTAATAATAACGTTTGTCAATGATATTATAATATTTCGAGAGATTTCTCTTATTTATAAAAATGTTTAAACATATTAATAAAATCAATATATATATATATATATATATATATATATATATATATATATATATATATATACATGAGGAGTTCAACATCACGAATGCATGGTCCCAAGAATGGAACGAATGGCAAAATAGCATGCCCTGCATTACCCACAAGCCACCAGGTTTTGATCTTCCACGCAAAACATGGTGCACTCTAAAGGTCGATTCTCACTATACGTTCCGTTTACTTTCCATACCCGTTCCATATACCTCCCATTATTTTAACCACAATTCTCAGTAGACGTCGCGTTTACTTACAATAAGTCTGGTTTTTCTCAATGAACTTTAAATTAGAGTGGAAACAACTTCCACATTCAGTTGTGTAGACAAAAATTACTTTTTCTGAGTCATCCAGTATCACAGTTGCTAAGATTTTGCATTATACACATAAACAAACAAATAATTTAAAATTTATTCGGCATCGAGTTCCTTGACAATAGCTGACCAAATATTGTCTTTAAATGAATTATCGCTACATTTTTTATTTTCAAAATCATATAAGGCATTATTTTGCCTGACAAGTTCTATCAATTTTTCGTCATTCATATTTATCTTAACAACTTAGACTGAACCGCGATGTAATAATATTCGCACTATCCATACCATACCCGACACATCGCAGCTTGTCGCAGAAAAAATACGTGGCCGGTAATCTTGAACGCGAGGCTTCGGGAATGGTAGGTAAACGGAATGGAAAGTGGGCATATACTATATGATTTGTGTTTAATAATATTTTATGTAAATGGAAAGCCACGGATATGGAAAGTAAACGGAACGTATAGTGAGAATCGACCTTTAATAGGATCCGAACCAGACATGGCAGATGTGCATACATGCTACATAAATGGGGAAAAAACCCGTCTCCTCAATGTGACTGTGGGGAGAACCAAACCATCGACCACATTATTCAAGAGTGTCCCTCAAGATCCTACAATGGTAGCCCTGAAGACTTCCTGTTTGCAACTTCAGAGTCAATTGATTATATAAATACACTTGATGTTTGTTTGTAACTATTTAAAGTTTGTCAAATACCTATATTACTAGTGTTTGTGTATTTGTTCTAAATGTGTTGTAATTGCCATACGATAAATAAATAAATATATATATATATATATATATGAAGCAACAAGAAGTAGGGAGACCTCTCTTTGATAGCGAAATTAGGTGAACCGCAAATTCAAAGCCTCTTACATAGAGGTTATTGAACGATACTAGGAATAATTCACCTTTGTTCACCTTTAATGTGTTTTCTCTAGGTAAAGAGTGAAAAAGGTAATATTGAAAATTAAAATACACTGCTCAATTTTCAATAAAATACGCTAAGAGTCGTATCAGTTTTTTTAAGAACCATCTGTACATCATCATCATTCTCAACGTATTTTACCAATTATGCAGCCTCCCTTACATAGCAGTTCTTCATTTTTGCCCACGATTGTCTAAAATTCGCTTTTTTGTGCCATGTTGTATTGGCTTGTTTCCTTATGTCATAGTCCCAGTGGCGGATCTATACATTTGCCTTGGGAGGTGAACTTTCAGCTTGAGGGGAACTTCCAATGAAACACCAACCAAAAAACCTAAAAAAGATACACCCAAGCTACACAAAAAACATAAATAATAGGTTTTCTTAGTTCTAGTAATAATTCTGAGACTCCTTGGAAGGGGGAAATTTCCCTATTCCCATCTTAAATCTTAAATTTGAACGTCTCGTCTTTTTGGTCTCTAGACGCCTCTTGGATACCACAGTGTAATTCTAGTGGACCATCTGTTGTCAGTTCTTCTCGCCCACTGCCATTTTAAAATTTTAATTCTGTGGATTACATCAGTGAGCTTGCTTTTCTGTCTTTTTCATTCTATTCTTTTTCGATCTCTCTTTGTTATACCTAGCACGCATCGCTCCATTGCCTTTAATTGACATTGAGTTTCGCTATAACTATTTCTATAGTGTCCAAGTTTCACAGCCGTATGTCATGATTGGTAGTATACACTGATCGAATGCTTTTTTCCAAAAGATGACCAAGCCAGTTTCATTCTTCTGTTAATTTCTGGAAGTAAGTAGTTCAGGGCTATTTGGGCGTACAGAGAATGAGGGCCATGATTTGATTGTGTCGTTTATGTTAGGGGTTACAAAGCATACCTTACCACTCTGCCTCAGTGCGGGTTGGTAAGGGTTAGCTGGTTTGTTACGGTTTTAAGGCGCAGAAAACACTTCTTTCAATCTCCTTCTGCTATATAACGTACTCCCATAGTACGCCATTATTACCTAGGGGTTTCGTGATTTGTCTTCGTGGACATAGAAGGTAGGACTTGTTGGCAGAACTGACTGACTTTTTTGATCAGCTGTGACCCATTATTCACTATTAGTTAAGCATTTACGGGAGATTTTAAGGATTTGCTTTTTACTCTCGTACGGTTGGTTTATCCTCCATAGTACCTGGAGTTCCAGGATGATTACCAGCTGCCACTCGAGAAGATGAACGAAGATTCATCTGTTCTATCTTCTTATTCTTCTTTATGTGCCGTCTTCTACCGAAGGTTGGCGACCATCAAACGATTCTTTGTGCCGCATGTATTATGTTCGCGGCTTCTGGTATTTGAAACCATTCTCTCAAATTTCTCAGCCAGGATTTCTTCTTTCTACCCAAACCTCTTCTACCTTCAATCTTGCCTTCCACGATAAGCTGAAGCAGACTGAACTTATCATTACGGAACACATGGCCCAGGTATGACGCTTTCCTCCTTTTAACAGTTGTTAACAATTCCATCTCTTTACCCATTCGTCTTAATACCTCTGTGTTGGTCACTCTGTCTGTCCAAGGTATTCTCAGTATGCGTCGATACAGCCACATTTCTAGAGCCGCTAACTTCTTTATAGTTGCTGCTGTTAACGTCCACCCTTCAACTCCGTAAAGTAGCGTAGAGAGTACGTAGCATTTCGTGGCGCGCCATCGGAGGTTAACGCTTAGGTGGCGGTTGCTTAAGAGCTTTCTCATTTTGATGAATTTGGATCTTGGTATTTCAATTCGGATCTTAATCTCTACATCTGGGTCCCACTTATCATTTACTGTATATCCCAGATATTTAAATCGGTGTACTCTTTCAATACGTTCGGCTTCAATATTCAGGTCGATATGTTGAATGTTCTTTTTACTGATCACCATAAATTTAGTTTTCTTTCTATTGATCTTCAGTCCAAATTGGTTGCCAATTGTATTTACTCTATTTAGCATCATCTGTAAATCTTCGATATTATCGGCCAGTATAACAGTATCATCTGCATATCGAAAATTACTTATTGGTACGCCATTAATCTTGATGCCCTCGTTGTACTCTTCCAGTGCCTCTAGAAATTCTTCTTATTAACTGAGAAATAATATGGTTTCGATTTACAGTTCGAAATTTCTTACATTTAATTATATATATCTTACATGAAAGGTTTATTAGTTCTCTATGCTCAGAAAGCACCTCGATTATTAACAGAGATGTCGGTTTCTCAGGCCTTGATGTGTAATTGAGAGTATTCTTCTCAATGCGAAGGAATACCGGCAGAACGTCCACTCTTTAACTGTTCACGGTTTGCGAAATAATTCCTTTCCAGACCCAAAGTTCTTTTCAGATCTTTACTTATTTCGACAATCACATTTCAACAGCCAAGAGCTCACTTAGGACCGTTACCTCTCGCGAAATAATTACAAGTCTCTTTGGACCTTTACTTATTTCGAGCGAATGGTTTAGTGGCAAAGTGCTGCTTCAGCTTGTTCACCAATTCGAGGAATAATTCTAAATCCGCTCGGGCTTTTATTTATTCCTGACCGTCTATCCACTAAACCACTATCTGTCTGAACAGCGAAGTGTTCTCTTCGAGCTGTTTGATTATCTTTGCGAAATAATTAAAGTCCGTTTCCCGACTTTTCTTTATTTCGAACAAAGGATAGTGGAACAGCCAAGTGCCGAATTCCTTGACTTCTTAATTTGTGGTGATAATCTCAAAGTCGTGAGACCTCATGTTTATCTCCAGCAATTACAAGAAGTATGGAACCGTTCTTTTTCGTGGGTTTCGTAAAACGGGCTACTCAGCCAAATAAGTCTGGATTTGTCAAGATTAAGAACTAGCATAACCTCCGATCGGAAGCTACGCTGCTTTTATGGATTTCCTAGTTGCATGTGCGCAGGGATCATCGGAGGTCGAATACAATCGTAAATAATAAACCTTGTTTTAATTAGCTGGCCAGAGTGACAATCTTCGTTGTAATTGGTCCACTCTGGCGACATTGCCAGCAAATGAACAACCCTTTCGATACCTATACCAATTTAATTATTATATATATATATATATATATATATATATATATATGTATATATATATATATATATATATATATATATATATATATATGTATAATATTGTTGTTCTGAAATCTTCTGGCGACAAAAAATAAATAAATAACTATTATTACTACATAATTAGGCTATCTAACAATAATTTGATATTTGTAAAAGTTAATGTATTGTTTACAGCCTTCGACAACTAGTAATTTACCTGTAAATGACTTGTACATTAATAAACGTACATCATTGACACAATTTGGTAGTAAGTAGCAAACTTGATTTCTGTATAATTGATAACTGATAGCACCATTGGTAATTAGCCATATTTAGTAATAATGTAGACGGCTGAAAGGTCTTATAATTGACTTGACGACGGTATTGTTGCAACATAATAAATGTTTCGCCTCTTGACAATAACGTGTGCACACCGGGAACTCTTATTAGCAAGAATGTTGTCAGATACTTGAGTAACAAAAGATGAACGAATCAAATGTTGATAAAAACTAATCAGACCGTACTGTTTTAATAAGACTGCACGGCCCTTTTGTAGTATATTTCAAATTAGGTGGCGAGAAATATTTATTATGGGAAATAGATTATTTCATGGCTTTATGAAGAAGAATTACTTGTTCTAAATACACAGGGGTAAAAATAATGTAAAAGTATGCCTTAACCTCATAGTAAATCACAATTTTAGACGAACTTTACGAAATTTATTCTGCAGCTCAGTACGACGTAGTTCCTAATTAAAGTCGATTTGATCGACACGTACCCAGTGCTGTTTATCATAATAAGCGACGATGCTTGGAATAAGCAATGTATTTTCAATAAGACATTTCCTTTAATTACAATTAAGTCAAAACATCACAAACCCTGGACTACCAAAGGTATCTGCATATCAGCCAAGAATATGCGTTCACTGCTACTACTGTACATCAAGAAATTTACTACCAACGTCTTTGTCACTGAATATATCTCCAAGTACAGAGGAATCTATCTAAAACTTACTAAAACAGCTAAAAAATGTACTACTAAAATCGTCTGGAAAGCTCTAAAAGTGTTGCAAGAGAAACTTGGTACATAATAAACGACCTTCGAAATAAAACTAACACAGCTCAAACATTTTCTCTTCCAAACAATCAGTAGTATCAAAAACAAATCTTCCTATAGTAGTGATGGACTATCCATAAAAATTTTCTTAAATCTCCCAAATGTTGAAAGTCCTGGTCTGACTAATGAATGATTCCTTTGAAAAAGGTATATTTTCAGAGTGCCTAAAGACAGCCATTATTATTTCTCTTCCTAAGGGTGGTGAAAAATCGAATGTCTGCAACTATAGACCTATTGCCTTACTAAAGTCCTATCCAAAATTATTGAGAGACTTATAAAAGCCCGACTTATCTCCTTTCTCGTTGAAATCAACATTTTATCACAAAGTCAGTTCGGTTTTTTATGTAATAAATATGTTATATATATATATATATATATTCTGTTCTACATGAGGTCTATTAAGCACTAAACAATAATCTGTACACTGCCATCGTTTTTTGTAACTATGCCAAAGCTTTTGATTGTGTAAATCACTACATTTTGATAAAAAAACTAAATTTCTACGGAATTCGAGGTATTTCTTTGAGTTGGTTCCAATCTTGGTTGAGGAATAGGAAACAACTAGTTAAAGCAAATGATACTGACTATAGTCACAAAAGCATTGTATGTGGAGTACCACAAGGTTCAGTACTGGGTCCTCTACTTTTCCTTATCCTTATAAATGACATCACTATCTGAAAATTCGATGGAAAATTTTTTCTATTTGCTGATGATACCAGTATTACCTGGAGGAACTCTAATATTGCAACTCTTCATGCAATTATAACTTCTAATCTACTTAAAATAAAAACCTGGCCCGACTCTAATTTATTTTCTTTTAACGTGAATAAGACAGTAGCATTATCCTATAAAGGAGCTCTTCAACCCTTGCTTCTTATTAACAGCCAGATCAGTATCGTTGATTCTGTAAAATTTCTTGGTATTTTGGACAGCAACCTTCAATGGTCCCTTCATATCGATTTGTTAAGTAAGAAACTAGCCTCAACCTGCTATGCAATAAGATCTGTTTCGAAGTAAATCAATTTAGCATCTTCCAAAAAAAACATATTTTTCTTTGTTCGAGTCTCATCTTCGATATGGCCTTCCCTTTTTGGGGTTCTAGTACAAGCTACTTCAAAAATCACGGGATTTTAACTATTCCCTCTTTATATATTCTAGAAACTGTTTGCTTAATTCGTAAACACCTACATGTTTTCCAGCAAGACCTAATCATGACTACTCCACCAGAAATTCAAGCTTTGATGTATATTTACCGATCCCGTCCACTGAGTTAGTACCTAAAGAAATATATATTATATTCAGCAAAAAAATTATACAACCATCTCCCTTTGCAACTTAAATCTACAACTTCTTTCCTTGAGTTCCGTAAATTGACAAAAGCCTATCGATCTGAAAGGCCATATTATCCGGTGGAAGAGTTTCTTAACGAATAACTAAGGAATTACTGTACGTTTAAGAACAAGCAACTAAAGTATTTTTATATATACACTCGCGATCATAAAATCCGGGTCACCTTGAAAATCGCCGTTATTTCATTTTTAACGAGCTTTATCGTAAATAATAATAACACAAATACAAACTAATGCATGTTTCTGAGAATTGTTGTCAGCTTAGCGGTTTCCTTTGTAACAAAGAATTCCAATAATGCCGATTGCGCGGAAAACTGTACACTTCCCAAAATAAACGGTACCTGTAACTGCCGCTTGTTTTAAATGTCTCATTTGTGCTTCGCCTTTCTGTTCAAACGCAACGAACAAACGTTTATTATTGCCACCATTAGTGTTTATTAGTGCCATTATTAGTGTTTATTATTGTTTATTTTTTGCCAAAAATGCCTTTACTGTTGTTGAAACGGCATTGTTGCGTTTGTGGAAGACGGTCACACTCAACGGCAAGTCGCAAGAACAGTTGGCGTAAGCCTTTCTACGGTTCAACGAGTGCTTCAACGCTTTCAGGAGACGAGTTTGCTAACCAGACGACCTGGCTCTGGACGAAGAAGAACGACCGCGGCACGAGATGACCGTTTTCTTGTGTTTCAGGCTTTACGAAACCGGACCTCAACTGCGGTTATGCATCGAAATTGCCTACAGGAAATACGAAATTGTAATGTTAGCGTTGCAACAGTCAGGAGAAGACTTCGTTCTTCTGGACTATCTTCTCGGGTAATGGCTACAGGACCACCACTTGGCCGGGCGCATCGAGTTGCACGACTAGCTTTTGCTGGACAATACGCGCATTGGGGAACTAATGATTGGAGCAAAGTGTTATACTCAGATGAATCCTGTTTCTGCCTAACTGGATCCAATGGACGTGTAAGAGTTTGGAGGAGAACCGGTGAACGATTTTCACAAGCTTGCATTGCTCCAAGAATGCCATTTGGTGGAGGCTCGGTCATGGCTTGGGGAGGTGTATCTTCCGACTTCCGCACAGAATTACCCTTCATCGAAAATGGGAAACTGCACGAAGGTACATTACGGAGATTGTGGAAGAACATGTTATGCCCACCATGGCAGGGCTTGGAAAAGACGCCGTTTTTATGCAGGACAACGCGCGACCGCACGTTGCCAGGATCAGTATGCAATACTTGGACGAGGTTAGAATTACGAGGTTACCCTGGCCAGCTAGGTCTCCGGACCTGAATCCCATCAAACATCTCTGGGACGATTTGAAAAAACGTATTCAAACCCATACACCTCCTCCTAACAACGCACAGGAGCTTAAGGATCTGTTAGTGAGAGAGTGGAATAACATACCTCAACATGTAATCCAGAGAAAAATTGAGAATATGCCCCGTCGTCTGCAAGAGGTTATTAGAGCAAGGGGAGGCAATACACGATATTAATCATTGAAATTCTTCTGATGTTTTACCACGTTGTGCATTTTTCATTTTTTCTTTCGTAAGTCTGTTTCAACAATTTGGTTCGTTTTCTGCTTTTTCAATAAAAACAATAAAAAAACCGTTTTTTTTTTCAAAACAAACATTGATGACAAATAAAAAATACATTAGCTTAAAAAAAGGTTATTACTGCACCAGATGCAAAAATATTCAAGAAACTTGAAATTTTCAAGGTGACCCGGATTATATGATCGCGAGTGTATTTGGGTATCACATGAAGCAACTTAAACTTATTAGTAATAGTATAAGTAAAGTTTTATTATGCAATTTGCAATTTAGTTTTTACAATGGATTGTATATTTTATTATCTTTGATTTTGTGATATTGACGATTTATGTATTCTTCTTCTTCTTCTTCTTCTAATGGCGCTACAACCCTTTGTGAGTCTTGGCCTGCTTAACAATGTTCTTCCATTCTGCCCTGTCGGATACTTTCCTTCGCCACTGCCTGATGTTCATGGTTTTAAGATCCCTCTCTACGTCGTCTATCCATCTTTTACGGGGCCTTCCTCTTGTTCTGTTTCCTCAGTCTAAAAGTAGTATTTTTAAAATTCCCAGAAGATTGGATTTTGTCACTTACGCCCTTAAAAAAAATTTATTTATATTAAAAACTGTAACTGAGTTCAAAAAACTGTCCTCTAATTAAGAATAGTGGGCCTTATTCTAGAAGAGGAGTTTAACATCTATATAAATACTTACTTCTTATCTGAAAAAATATCTTTATGTATTTATGTATTTTAGTAAATTTTAATTGTTATTGTAATTTTTTTTACTTTTTGTAAGCTTTGTCCATAAAATTGTACAGTTTTCAGTGACAATAAAGCATATTTCTATTCTATTTTATTCTAAGAGCATATTTCTATTCTATCTGATTCTTATTTTTATTGAAACGTTTAAAAGGGTTCAGACAGAAGAAAAGTATCTTAGCTACTAAACCTTCAAGAGTGATATCACAAAACATCCGCTCATTTATTGGCCACAAACAAAATTATTATTATGAATATGATTGCCAATGTTCGCTATTAGGACATAGTACGCGAAGAAAAAAAAAATATTGGTCTGTTATTAGAAATATTTATTTTGATTACTATAAGAACAATTTCAAAGTTATTTTCTTCTTCAAATATAGCAACACTATCCGAAAATGTCCCGGCATTGGCCATTTTCAAGGATTATTCTACACTTATACCATTTTTTGCATAGTGGGCTCGACGTGTAGTTGAATTCAACGATCACTTAATAAATATTGTCGGAATACGTGAGTTATTTACATTATTGTCTGATTAAACAAGTGAAGAACCTAATTGACATACCTTCTTGTTTTTTCCGGGTTAACTGAATTCAATAGAAGAGACTGTTGTTGAATATCGTTCGCTTTTTTACAATACCTTGTATTTGGTAGTTAGGCTATTTTATTATCGGTATGTCAATAACTCATTAAAAGCGTTGTGTGACTTTTTGAGTTTCTGAATTGTTGCGCAAACATGTTTATTTGTATTACCAAGAATGATGGCTTGAGAGCCAATTATTGAGGTTTTGTGTGCTTTTCTTAGTTGAAGTAGCTTCTCGACAAAACGGAGATTGGATGATATTATAAGATATGCCAGTTATCTAAATTATGCTTAGTTTTCTACAACTTTGATTGTACGTATTTACTGATAAAAGTGCATCATTTTTACTAAGAGTATATTAACGAATAGCAATTGTTCTGTTTAAAAATTTATTATTGAAAATAGAAAAGAGGCGGAGTCTTTGAAAATGGTAAAAAGTGAAAAAATAGAGTAACAGGATATAACCCATTGTATCTTCCACACAATTTTTTTTTTTCATGAAATTTGATGAAAACTTACCCTTTTATCTCCCAAACACACTGCAGCGTTTTTTTTTAAATATTTATTTTTCTCTTTCTTTTATTTAAAATATTTATTTCTCTTTATATTGATTTATTATCGAAAAAGTACTTCAATTTTCAATAGAAAATTTTCCCATCAAAATATCGGCTTTTTGAAAAAATTCTGTAGGTTTTTTGTTCGTTAAAATCTCTACTTTCTGATGATGTAAAAAAATATATACCTACATTAGTATGGCGAATGTTCTCAGAAAATGCGAAAAAACGAAAAAACTCGGATTAGAAATTTTTTTCATCATTAAGTAAAATTTTGAGCTGTAAAATTTATACTTTAATTACTGGAAAAATGTAAAATTCCATGTTATATTGATAAACTAAAATTGCAACTCTAAATATACTGCTATAATTAATAACCAAATACATTAATAAAGTTAATACTTTTTAAGACATCTACAATATTTTGAAAAAGTTATAGGATATTTTTTAAATTACATACTTAGGTATCTAATTGCTATTTTTACGGTAAGGTATATCAAAAAGGGTTGAGTTTACGGAAAGTACAAGCTGAATATAGCCGCAAATGTCAAAAATATTTCGGTTTGGCAGTGTTGGGTTGTTTTTATAATGCATATGGGGTATGCTTCAAATATAAAGAGATAAAGCTTTTAAAAAGTACATTTTGATTATACTATTTTATGAATTCTGCAATTTTTAATTTATATGAAGCAATAACGAGTAAATATTTGTCTCTTTCGAGATTAATTGCAAACATCTGTTGTAATCTGGCAACTGCTGATTTGACGATTGCCAAATCTATCTAGCTATCAAAGGGCAATTGCAAAAAAAAATTTCTAATAATTAACTGCAATTAATCTCCAAAGAAACAAATATTTACTCATTCTTGTTTTATATAAATCAAAAATTGTAGAACTCATAACATAATATAATCAAAATGTACTTTTCTAAAATTTATCTCTTTATACTTGAAGCATACAGCATATACATTATAAAAATATGCCAACACTGCTAAACCGAAATTTTTAGTTCCATGTTTGACATTTGCGGCTATCATCAGCTTGTACTTTCGATAAACTCAACCTTAAAATGTATATCATAGAGAAGTTGCGATCTTCTTCTTCTTCCATCGTTTTCGTGGTCTTCTTACTGATCGTCTTCCTATTGAAAACTGTCTCTTGCCGTTTTTACTACTATATTTGTTGTCATTCGGCTTATATGATCATTCCATTCTACTCTTCTATTTCTTTCCCAGTTCTTGATGTTCTCCACGTTGCATCTACGTCGTATATCTATACTTCTAGCTCTGTCCCATAGTGTCTTGCCATCAATTTTTCTAAGTGTTTTCATCGCTGCTGTTTCTAACATCGTCTTTGGCCTTGCTGTGTCAGGTCGTGTTTCTGCCGCGTATGTCAATATTGCTCGGATGACTGTTTTTGTAAATTTTGCAGCATACGTTATAAATCGTGTTAAGGGAAGGATGAGTTAGAGAAGTACTGTTGGACGGATCGATCAACACTCGGTCCAGCGAGGAGCAGTAAGCGACTAATCAACACTTAGCCACGGAAAAAAATAGGTATGTCTCAGATCAACATTCCAAGACTAGGTAAGCTACTATATAGATACTCTAGCAGAAGCATTTGGCCTTCAGTTAACACCCAGTGGAGTTGTTACCAAATCAACACTCTGATGTAAATCCATTATCACGTGCATCGGATCCTGTTTTATACGCTCGTTGCCCTTCCATCTTCTCTAGCGTGCATCGATGGAAGTGGAACTCGCTGATGGGAGTGTGTGTGTGTACGAGTTATTCAAAACTTACCCCTATTGGTGCATATGCTGCATTTCATTACAACAAACTGTTACCGAAATTAATCAATTATTAATTAATTCTCTCATTGCCACCAATTTCTGCCTCAAATGAACGAGATTTCTCTTGTCTCAAAAGAATCAAAACGTATTGTCGAAACACCATGAAACAAGAGAGAATGTCAAGCTTGTCTCACATGGCAATAGAAAAAAAAAACTTTTAAAATCTCTCCAAAATTTTAATAAATTTTACGATGTCGTTATAACCCATTTTGCGACTTCCAAACAACGTAGACTAGAGCTAATTTATAAATATATTCAGGTTCTAAATTTATAGGAAAAAAACAAAAAAAAAAACAAGTAAAAACAACAAAAAATCTCCTATGATAGTTGAAGCGTTTTTATTAGACGGTACCTATATCTATCTGAGGAGACAAAAAAACCTTGCCGACCCTGTCTCTAAAGCCACGAGCCGCCATTGTGGCATTCACCTCTAAGGTAAAAGCACACATCTTCGCTGTATAACTTTTGTTCCTTAGGCTACTCCCCAGTTACTATGAATCAGCTACACGTACACGATAAAGCCATTAATGATTTAAAAAGATTCAAGAATTGCTAAAAGAAATGTGTATAATATACGTACCAAAACAAGATTCGTTCGGCTTAGAGCTTGAAATCAGTTTTGAAAAACGACAAACCCATTTTCTATTTTAAATTAGTAGTTATGCTTATCTTTCTCAAAAATCTAATTTTTGTCTTTTATAATGTACAAACAGCCGAACTAGGACGAAGAAAGTGAATTAGTTTTACTTGGTTCATAAACTTTAATCTAGTGATTCTAATGCGGGTGCATACATAAACACGTGTAGTTTCACTTAATATTTACGAGGTTGACCTTCGCGTCACTCGACCAGATTATAAAAAAACTCATCAACCAACTGACATAATACATTTTTTGTCGTCGACATTTTTGTGTTTTTTTAATTATTGTCCTTAAGCAAAGATTAATGATCTGCGTTTCGTAAACCTGCGAGTGGGATAAATAGGCTTATTTTTTCTACACTTTCTTTTTGTTTTGTTTTCATACACTGCTCAAAAAAAAAAATAAAAAAGATAATCTCTTATTCGTTTTTTTTTGTTTATTTTGCATGTTAACAAATTTACTTTTGAAACATACACAGTGGACCAAAAGTCTAGAAACGCGTAATTATCTCTTAGAGCAGTGGTGCTCAGACTTAAGGCGCGTTTTCACGGGTCGATCTGGATTGAACGATTTAGGTCGATTATGAAATCGAAAGCAAATTGAATATGTAAACCATAAATCGACTTGGCCGTTCGGCGGAGTGAGTCGATTCGACGGAAGTAGAAAGACTGTCTACTTTTGATGGGCGATTGTCGCCGAATCGATGTCGAACGACTGGAATCGAATGTGTAAACACCTGGTCGAATGGAAACACAACGTACCGAAAGCCGAGTAAAGTACTTCTAGCGTGTATAAAGTTGTTGTTATCAAAACTCTAATGTATTATGGAATCCACAAACCGAGCTTTATCGCAATCTACAAGCTAGGCGAGAGGCATTGCAAGCAATTCTACAACATATGAATAAACCCAATATATTAGAACAACATACAATCGTGAATTGAGCAAAGTATTGAAATCACTAAAGAGTGGCTCTGGACCTGACGACTTATATGTACCGGTTCTAATTTGGCTTAAATATTCTGATAGTTTTCTGTGAACAGTAACGATGGGAGACAGAAAAAGCCAATCAAACATGGTAGGTAGATAATATTTTTTTTTTATTTTTAAAAACATTCATTGTGTTGTAGTAGTCCTTAATAAATCATTTACACATAGCTGTCTCAAGTGACTAGAAATCGAAGAGCTATTTGCAATTTTAGCCCTGCTGGTAATGCTTCAGCATATTTATATCGTTTTTTTGACTTGTCTCAGCAGTTTCTTCTAAAAGTTCTCTAAAATGAGCATTATCCAATCTTAGATGCTTTCTATAAGCCTCTGGATCTTCCACAACCATTTCTTGAAGCAGGATTTGTGATGCACCATGGGTATTTCTTCTTACAATCCACGGTCGGGTCTACCACGTTCGTTTTTTTTTCTTTTTGTTTGATTTAGCGATTTCTTCCCAAATTGCACAAAAAATTAATTGCACACCTACATTAATCATTTCAGGTGACGCCATTTTGTACCTCAATTAATTCAACATTCATCGCCTGTCGTGTAAACCTTTTTGCTTTCCACACAGATCGAATTATGCTCGAACGATCCAAATCGTTCAACCTAGATCGACCCGTAAAAACGCGCCTTTATACTGCATGGGATCTACCACATAAACTGCAAGCGTCCGGAGATCGACTGCTATATCCTGTTTTTAAACCAGGAGGAGTAATTCAAATATGAATTCATTGTTATGAAATTTTGACACTAATGGCATTTCATAGGTTAATTAAGTTATATTGGTGATTTTTTGTGTTTTCTGCGTTATTCTTTTAATTTTTAGATTTTTAGTCTGCTTTTATATAAAGAACATTTGTTTTTAGAACTCTTTAGCGACGTATTAGTATAATGTAATATTTTTGGATTACCGTCGAAGGCCGATATGATCAACCAAAAAATATGTATTTGATAACTCTTGTAGAGACTTTCTTGGGTGTGAATGTGTCTCTTTAGTTTACTCCTCCTGGTTTAAAAACAAATATTAAAAAAACAATTTTGAAAATAAAAAACTTTATTGCACCTTTCTAGTTGATAAAAAGTTGTAACTACGGAGAATTGTAATTAAAGTCATGTTTTTCATATTAATTTTATTTGAATGTTGATGCATGGCACTGCATATCATCCACAAGTATTTCATATGATGGTACGTAATTACCGAGGGCCAAACGCAAGCATGAAGAGAGATGTTCGCCAGTTAGCCGATTACGATATTTTGATTTCACTATCTTCATTTGAGAAAATGTAGACTCACACAAGTATGGAGATAGCATCATAATTATTTCGATCATGCACGTGTGGTGAGTCAGGACAGTCCCCGTATTTTCTCCGTGAATCGCGATCGACTTCAAAAACTTTGGCGATCGACCGGTCGATCGCGATCGTCTCTTTGAGTACCGCTGTCTTAGAGCGCTCGGCTCTGTTAGCGTCGGCCCAACCGGACAATGGCACTACCATATTATGCGAACAACACGGCATTGAGGAAACTGGTTTCCTTAAAGCGCTATACAATTTTTTGTACCGTCGCCTTATGGATAGGAGAATCGTTTGGAAAAGTATCGTTGAGCAAGATGGCTACTAATATATAACAATTTATTGTAGTGGTGTATCGGCTATGCGGTCTGTTATTTGATAAAAACTCTTTTTTCTTTTATTTCTCTAGATTTCACTGATTTTTTGTCAGCTTCATCAGGAGACAACTAAAATCTGGTTAAAATTTGTATAAATATAAGGTGAGAATAAACAATGAATTACTTACAGATTTAGAGTTTAAAATATTTAAAAATGTTCTTGTACATAATAAGTAACAAAATTTGTTTAATTTACTGTTTGTATTTTAAGAACGATTTCCGAAGTGGAAATTGAAACGTCAATAAACGTACTTTAACCTTTAATTGTGGCTTATACACACTTTACACTACATGATTTATCATGTGATTTGTCATATGATTTGGTCATGAAGTGAAATTTTCATATTTACACTGTGTGATTTGTCATATGATTTTGTCATAAGCACTGTCATGCGGCTCGTCATAGCTTGTCGCAGGAGAATAGGAAGGTACCTATTCCGCATGATAAAATCATATGATTTTCGGTAATAATAGGACACCAACGTATTTAAATATCGCGCCTTATTCTTATGTCAATTCAGCAACATTCCCTTACGAAGAGACAACATTCTTTATTTATTTTTTGTTTGTTGCATTGATATTGAAATTGTGTCGTATTTTTCTTTTATTATTTATTTATTTTATTTTACTCTTAGTTTATCGTGTTATAGTCTTCTTAGTCATAATTTTAGTTTAGTTTCTATATTAATTATTTTTAATTTGGTATAATATCAACACTAAATTTGGTATACCCTGTCCACGATTTCTTCGTAAGAGCCACCTGCGAGCCCAAAGGCGTCTGATCTTTTTCTTCTTACTGCTGTACGCTGTACGCAGTTGTTGCCGGCGTATTATTATTAAAAGTCGGGAAGCCAATGCAACCAAAGATTTATTTTCCATTATAATAGTTTCAAAATCTAATAGTTGATATCTATACTGTGTCTAATATCTCTATAACCATAAACAAAAAGAAAAATCTATAAAACCTCACTCATTGTCACTCATATCATAAGTCATAACTTATCATGCAGTGTAAACACGATTTTTTAAAACATCATAGAAACGAGGAATCATAACAAATCTCATATGATATTGTCATATGATAAAATCATGTAGTGTAAAGTCTACTTTATTCTCATTTAAATGTTCAAAACAGTACTGACATATTGGTTAAAAGCACCTAGGTCACTAGTAATTAAATATAAAAAGCCAACAAAAACAATTAAAACACAATAAAATTACCCATTAAAAATATACAGGGTGATTTAAACTATAATTGTAAACAGAAAAATTTATTTTAACATACTTAGAATATTACAGTAGATATTGCTCAACTGTCCCGTGTCTGCCTTGTAATTAACTGCATATTTTTCTCTATTAATATGACACATTTCTAAAAACAATCTTTTTTGTAATTATTCTCTTGCTGTAAAACCCTGACATTTGAGTAGTCAAATCGATGCCCATTTTTTAAGTAATGGTCAACATGTTGGCCAAACTTCTTCAGCATTAAGTAATCCAACTGTAGACATAGGCCTCATCCAAATCTATCCAGTGTCTTCTATTTTACACTACTTGCTTCCAGTTGTGTGCTCCGATCTTATTAATGTCATCAGCCCATCTCATTTGTGGTCTTCCACTGCTTGTCTTTCCTAACCATGGTCTCCATTGTTGTATTTCGTGGTTCCATCTTTTATCCTTCTGTCGGGCATTGTGTCCTGCGAAGCTCCATTTTAATTTGGCAGCATGTTCTCCTGCGTTTTTTACTTTGGTTTTGCTTTTAATCAATTTGTTTGTTTTTTTGTCTATAAGTCTCACCCCAAACATTGATCTTTCCATCGCTGTTTGTGTCTTTACTATTCTACCCTTATTAGACTTGGTGAGTGTCCACGTCTGTGAACCATACGTGAGTATAGGGAGAATACTTACAGTGATCGTAAATTCTGGTTTTCAAATATTGTTCTATTTTAGTGCATTTCAAGATCCAACTCAGTTCTCAGTTTTCCAAATCCTGCCCACGCTAACCTTATTCTTCTGGTAATTTGGGCTTGACTTTCACACAGCTTGTAAATTCTCTTATGGATTACCTTTAAGATTACCAATTTTACCTGTTTTTCTTTTGGAAGTGCGATAAATTCTGACTTCAGCCATTCTGTTGGTATTTCTCCATAGCTGTATAATATGTTGTTGAATATATTTGTGATTATTGCTATTGATTAGTTGTCCATTAATTTGAGTACTTCTGCTTGTATATTATCGAGGCCTGCTGCTTTGTCATCCTTTAGCTGTGTAATTGCAGAATCAACTTTGCACGAAACTTAAAAAGGCATTCTAATAAACGGGTACCGGTTAAACAATATCAGATATGCAGATGACACCATAGTTTTTGCAGACAACCTAGAAAACCTACAGGTCCTTATGAACAAAATCACGTATTACTGTCAACAATATGAACTCGATATAAACTTAAAAAATTTAAGCTCATAATAATTGGCAAGAAAAGATAGAAGGTCAACTCTACGGCAACCAAACCCCAGTAGAAAGAGTGACGCGTTACAACTACCTCCGCATCACAATAAATGAAAAATAGATCAACAACCAGGAGATAAGAGCACGCATCGGAAAAGCTAGATAAACCCTCAACCGGATGACGGTCTTCTTCAGGAGCCACAACCTCTCTTGGTATAAAAGAAGAATGATAAGATGCTACGTCTTCTCCGTTTTATTTTATGGTGTTGGATCGTGTACCTTGAACGAAGATACGTGCAAGAGATTGGAAGTATTAAGATGTGGCCATATCAGAGAATGCTAAAGATCCCGGGGACTAACCGAATTACGAATGAAGAGGTCCTCAGAAAAATGAAGAACAACCGAGAGGTACTGACTACCATCAAATCTAGAAAACTACAGTAGTTAGGACGCAATATGCGAAATGAATCTAGATATGTCCTCCTGCGAGGAAAAATATTTGGAGAGCGAGGTCCAGAAGAACATCCTGATAAAGAACCTCAGAACCCGATTCAACATAAGAACTTGTTGGACATTTGTATTTAGTCCGATTCTCAGTGCAGACACCCTTAAGAATCAGAATGCTTCGGTCAGAGACTCTGTGGACCTAGCTACAATGTCATCCGCATATGTAGGGATGACTCGATACTACTAAATACTCATATGGTATCGATACCTTCATTCGATACTGAGTACTCGGTATCGAATGAAAGCGTATTCGATACCGAGTACTAGTATCGAATGAAAATACTAGTATCGAAACACTATACAAATTAGTTTGTATATTGTTTTGTTAATAAAATTATTTTTCTTCGTTTTATCCTTTATATACTGTTACTATGATCATTATGTATAATTCAAATAAAGTTGATTCTAAGGGACTGCCGGAGTGATGACGTAGATTTTATTGACATCTGTCAGTTTCATTTTCCAAACATACCTTGTTTAGTGTGGATAATTTGTATTTTTCGTTGTTTTTTCATTTTTTTTTTACAGAATTATTCCGCTTTTTGCAATATCTAAGTATTCTAATAGTTACTACAACAATTTTACAAGGTTGTGTAAATAATAAATCATGTTGTTTTATAAAAATAGCAATAAAATGCATGTATCAATAAAGTAATGTTAGAATTTCTTTAATTTAAACTTTTAAACTATATTTCATATAAATAGAACACTGAATTATGATGGTATTACCGTAAAAAATACTATACTTAAAAGAAAAAGCAGCAGAGGAAGCAAAATGTTAACTTTATAGAAATTAAAAAGTCTTGAGATTGGGCATTTCAACTTTTGTTTGGAAAGTAATAATACCAATATGGCCGCCGTGACGTCACACTCCGGCTGTCCATTCCACAAATTTCATTGTTTATTTTCCGTCATCTGTCTCTGTCCTGTTAATAAAGTAATAGTAAAAGTCTTGTAATAGTATAAAAAAGAAAAACTGTGGCTAAATTGTACCTGTACTTGTGAGTACTGTTACGTCATACAAGTGGTATTCTATGGTTATATTACGTCACGTCACATATGAGTAATGAGTACTCATAAGTATCGATACCAGAACCCGGTATCGAATGAGGTATCGATGCCTTGATTCGATACCGACCTAAGTACTTGGTATCGAATGCCGAGTGGTATCGATTCATCCCTGCATATCAGACAAATTGTATAGATTTGTAGAAGGTACTATCCGTTTTATCATCATCATTCTGTCTTTACAACCCCGCGTGGTTCCTAGCCTCCTCAAAAATTTCTCTCCAGTCGTCCCTATCCATCGCCTTCATCCGCTAAGCACGTACCTATTCCACTATTTATCATGTCTTCGTCGATGTTATCAAGGAATCTTGATAACATTCTGAAGTTATAGTCCAGGTCTCTGAACCATATGTTAGACTTGGCGTATTATTGTTTTGTAGAGTTTTATTTTTGTATTTCTCGATATAATTGTGGATTTAAGGAGAATGAGCCCAAAATTAGATCTGTTGACCGTGCAAATTCTGCGGTTTATCTCTGCGGTAGTCTTATTTTCAGTGTTAAGGAGCGCTCTCAGGTATACAAATTCGTTCACTGCTTCGATAACGTTTCCTATAACAAGTGGTCGTAGGATTTGTGATTGCGTGCTAATTTTCATATACTTCTATTTGTTGGTGTTTATTATTAAACCCATTTTTGTAGCCAATTTTTTTAATGCTACATACGCCTCCCGTACTGCGCTTTCCTTTCTCCCAACAATATTGATATCAGCATAGGCAAAGATTTGCACTGATTTATTATATATTGAACCAATGGTTGTAATTTGTGACATACGCATTACTTTTCCCAGCACCAGATTGAACAGTATACGGGAGAGATGGTCTCCCTGGCACAGTCCGTTATTTGTTTTAAAAGGTTCAGACAGTTCCCCCTAAATTCGTAGTCTACATTCAACTTTTTCAAAAGTTAGTTTTGTTAAATTTACCAACTGATTTGGTATTCCTAGCTATTTCATTGCTTTGAACGTTTTTCTTCTATTCAGAATCGTAGGCTGCTTTGTAGTCTATAAATATGTGTTGAGTATCTACAAAGAAGATAGACGCTTATAGAAGACCAGTTCAAATGGGCGATTTGGTTACGGTTTAAGAGGGTGGCTGCATAAACTCACAGCGTGGTGCCGTGGCCGTCGGCTTAAAACTATCTTGAAAATTTCATAATGAAATATGTAGTTAGGGTTAAGTGGGAAAGGAGTACGAACGGGTAACTTTGCATCTACGCCTAAACAAATTTCGATGCCATTGATTTGCAAACTGTCTTTTTTTTTGTTTTTTCACAATAAAATCTTTATTTTCAATATATTAAATTGTTAAATTTTTAATTTTAAAACTTAAAAATGTATGATATTTACAATATTCAAAGTATTTATTTTTTTAATTGTATAACTTTGAATTAAAAATTGGTTTGTTCCAACACAACGAAAAACCGTCACATAACTTTTTATTATACTGTTTTTCTGCCCAGAAATTAACGAAACAATTTTAAAAAATTTCAATTAAAAAAAAAAGTATTCAATGAAACTTTTTACTAAATTATGAAATTTTCCATTTCGCCAAAACTTCCATTTCATCCATAATTTTTCAATAACAACAAAAAGCATTCCTGATTTATTTTTGAAATAACAAAATAAACTTTAACAGTACATTTTAATGAATAGTACCTATATGTGAAAGTTTTTACGCTGTATGGGTACTATTTAATCTTGTTTTAAAATAACAACTAATAGTATCTAAAACATAATTTTCACAATGAATGAATATTGGTGAAATTATTACAATATAGTCTTAAACTGATTTATACTTAAGATTTGTACATATTTCAATTAAAAATTTGAATTATAATAATTTTTCTAAAAAGATTAATTTATTAAAAGTTAAAATAATATTATTTTCTTTAAACAATTTTATAAAACGCAAAAATTTAATCCTATTCTACGACCACGCGGCATCTACATATAAAAATATCTAAAGTTGCATTTATTGCCCCACTCTTTCATATTTTAGAAGCAAACCGCTCCTTAGTGGTACTACGTGCAACACGTGCGTTCCACTCGACCCACTTTTCTTTATCTATGACCCATCTTTTGCTAACACTCAAAAATAACAGTGAATAATTCTTCTATAAGCGTCTATATTCTTTGGTATCTATGTCATATTCCAGTGTTTTTTTCTGGGTTGCAATCTGATAAATTGTCGATCACTTCTGAAACCAGCCTGGTGTTTTCCTACTATCCGTTCTGCATATGGTGCCATACGTTGACATAGTACTGCGGACAATATTTTATATGCTGCATTTAGAAATGTAATTCCTTTGTGGTTAGAGCATTCAAAGATATCTCCTTTTTGGTGTATGGTGCAAAGTATTCCAATATTTCAATCATTGGGGACGGATTTTTGTGTCCATATTTCTTTTATAAGCTGCTGTAATGCCATTATGGTATCATGGCCACTTTCTTTACATAGTTCAGCTGGGAGTTTATCTATTCCGGGTGATTTGTTTCTGGCTAGTTTTTAACTGCTAACTTTAAGAATCGTTGGTGGTTCCTCTTCCCTCTCGTTTGTTTCCCTTACCTCATCTCTTCCATCTTCCAGGTTTTCTTCTTCCTCCTCTATATTATGTGCCTGATTAAAGTATTCCACCCATCTATTTAATATATCTTTCCTTGTTGTTAATAGGTCGCCATTCTGACTTCTGACTATTCGTTTTATTTTTTTTTAATGTAAATTTTTTTTTTCTTTAAACTTTCGTTAAAACAGTGTTTTAAAAAAATCATAAAAAGCAGATATTTTCAATTTCTTGTGGAGGAGTGACTAAACATCCGAAAGAAAGGACGTTTATTCCAAGGTCTGCTTTAATTATTTTTTTTTTTTTCGCTGGCTCGTTAGTTGTAAATGTTACTTGAATATATTTAGGATCTATAATTATAAACAAATAAAAAAATACAAAACATACATTAATCGTTTATTAAGTAATACTTAAATAATAAATTAATAAAATTAACTAAACATTTTTTTAATATCGGTTACTCGTGACTTAACCTCAGGCGTATTATCGTTGGCAATTTCAGGCAAAAGTTCCATAAATACTTTACTTAAATTGTCAAATTCCTGTTGCCTATTTTTATCTTTCAATTTGGTGCCTAAACAGAAAACGACGTTTAAAGCTTCTTTTCTTAGTCTAGTGTGTTTTCCAACGCTTAGAGCACACTGAACGGATTTTAAAACATCTTTAATGATGATGTCTAAGCTTCCCTTCTCGGCATCAGTCAAGTTATCTTCTGATAGGAGTAATAGTTTATCGACAAAAGCATACAGTGCTCCTACAATACTAACTTGAACGGATCTAGTGTTTGTAGGCAGACATTGTACAGTGTGTTCCGCTATAAGTTCTCGATACTTCTCTTGAGTAGATTTACTATTCGAGGGCCAAGCTTTACCTAACGTATCATACGCTGTTTCCTTTAATTTTATTTTATTTTCTCTATTTTTATTCGCTTCTTCGCCAGATACGTCTTCACTTTCATCTTTACTATTCTGATCAGTCAAGATTGTTTGTATGATAGTGTACACATCTTCAAATTTATCGATTTGTAGAGACGATACTATTTCCCCTAGTGATTGCAAAGCTACGATTTTGTAGGTTATTTCTTCCTTTTTGCTTTCCTTCAAAACAGCCTCTATAATGTTCGATGTGTTGATATCAGTATCAACCTTGATTGCATCTCTGAAAATTAAAAAAATCAATCATTAAATGGTTTCCTAGTACAAATTAACGAGGAACAAATCCACCAACTGAGGATTAGAACAAGAAATTATGTAAAAAATCATATATAAAGGCAGGAGACAAAAGTCTTTTCAAATAGTGTAAGTAGTTCATTTTGGTGCCACTTTGCATCATCTTTTCACTATATTTTCTTGCTCACGTGAATTAAGACTGTTTTGAAAAGTAATTATACAAATATACTCACTGGCAGCTGCTACAAATACTAGCCAAAGCTTTTAAAAGTTTGTCCTTTCCATTCCAAGTTCTTCCAGATAAACCAGCTAATAGGATCTCTATTAAAGAGTTTCTATGTGTGGCGTCCATCGAACTTCCTAATTTGTTGGCAACTGTAGCTACAGCATTGGCGGCCTAAAAACACCAAATATACTTTACAGAGATGAAGGATGAGTTTCAAATGTTTATTGTGTTATGGGATATGAAATATAAATCGACAGCTTACAACAAATCTAGCTACAACTAGTATTAGCGAACCTAACAATTCTTCTTTGCTTTCCTGATCAGGTCCTCTTAAAGTTGACGATTAACCAATCTCTTTATACCAATTCCTCTTCGTCGTTCGATTTTTTCTATCATACAACTTACGAGCGGCGTTTGATTTACTAAGAACTGCTTCGTTTGTTTGCATAAACCGTCCAAGGAGTATACAGGAGCATTTAAGAGTATACAATAAATAGAATTACCACTTAAGCAAGTCATTTATTTCGAGTTTGGTTCTACCACAATACACATGAATTTGTACAACACTTAACAAGTAAAATAGTGTTGTGAAACGTAAACTGAAAACCTCTCATTGTCTCATTGTCTACCAATGAGTTTATTGTAGCATATTTGAGGTTTCGATTGGTGTAAATCAAAACGTCAAACCTAACAAAGTAGTAGTTACATTTTTATTTTGAGAAACATTTTTATACAAGGTTTGAATATTAGAAAATGCCGATATTTACCTGTGCCTTCATGGTCCACGAAGGAGATTCAAGTGCAGTCTTAAGTATATCGCAGATATTTTTCAAATTTTGCCTGATGCCAGTCTCAGTGCCGGGACTTTGTTCTGACCATATCTCATTCCAAATTTCCAAAGTTTTTTCTGTTTCCGGTGTTTTTTCTGCATGCATGGCAAAGAACACTAATGGCAGTATCACTTCGGCGTACGATTTGAGAATTTCCTGGTTGTGTATTCCTACCGACTGAATGGTTAAAGCGCAGGCAGACCTTATAGAATCGTCTGAAAAATAGTTCATATAAAAATGTTTATTAAAAATTCCTTTATAAAAGGTATGTTTATTTAAAAGAACCCGTAAGTATTAAATCACAGAACGTTTTCGGAGTAAATAGTCCATAATCAGTGCTCCTACTAGGTATACATGTTTAACACTTTGGCTACTGGCTATAAATTTGAAGTTGTTTATTTTATTTAAAGTAACTGAAACTATCATCATCATCATCATTGGTGCTACAGCCCTATAAAAGAGCCTCGACCTTCCCAAGTCTATTACGCCAGTCAGTTCTATCCATTGCCAACTGTTGCCAGTTTGCTGCGCCTATTTGTCTACCATCCTCATCTACACCATCCCTCCATCTGAGTTTTGGTCTACCCCTATTTCTACTTCCCACAGGTTGTGACATAAGGATTCTTCTAGGAGGGTTGTTCTGCTGTGATCTTGCCAGATGTCTTGCCCATCTTAGTCTTCCTATTTTTATAAAGGATACTACGTCTTTACCACCAAATATATGTTTATATCTGTGATATATCTCGTAGTTGTATATATTCTTCTCAGGATCCTTCGTTCAAATATAAGCAGGAGATTTTCATCTGCCTTGGAAATGGTCCATGTCTCCGACCCATATGTCAACACTGGTTGTATAAGGGTTTTGTATATGGTTATTTTTGTTTTTTGGCTGAAGTTTCTGCTTCTCATATGTCTACTCCTACTCAGTCCAAAATAGCATTTGTTTGCTAGGATTATTCTTCGCTTGATTTATTCCGTCATGACGTTCTCCTTGGTGATCAGGGAGCCTAAGTATGTGAATTTGTCCGTTCTTAACGTGATTCTTCGTCTTTTCATTTTATTCGGATCTACTCTGTATGAGTACAAGAAACAAATTCGTTAAAGATTTCTGCTTAGTTGAGGAGACATGTCGTGGAATGCAAATTTTAGATTCCCCATGTCTCTATTAACATCTTTATCAACGTCTGGCTATGCCTTGCAATTTTTAGAAGGCTCCAGATTAAAGCAGAAATCTGAATTTGTTTCGAAACTATCTTACCGATTTTTCTATCAGATGTCGCTATTGCGTCCATAACGAAGCCATTTTATTGTTGCTTCCTAATAAGACAGAGAAGATTATTTTTCACGTTAAGAACGGCTATGAATAACTGTTCTGATGAGACTTATTAAGTCGAAATACGTATCAACAGATACATAGACGCTTTGTACGTGAAATCAAATCTTTTCTGTCTTTTTCATTTCAAGAACACGAATCTTGATAATGTGGATCATCTATCGAATTATTATCATCTTCACTACTCCATACTCCATTTCACTCAAATTCTCCGCTATTTCAAGTAGTTCAGCATCACATAATTTTTCATTTGCCATTTTACTAATTTTAGAAACGTAAACACACAAGAGTAATGTTGTACCAACTAATACAGTGAATCACGCCTGCAAGTCAGTAATATGCCATCTGCTGAAGAAGTCTCAAACTGCTCCGCCAGAATTTAAAAAAATCAGTCATAGTACGGCCATCTGTTGAATAAACCTCAAACTGCTTCGCCAGAATTTAGCCGTAAACTGTAGGAGCGTAGATGCGTATATAAAAGCATCAGAACTGTGTTCATCAAACGTACACACAGCTTGAAACATTTTCACTTCATGTGACCAAATTTTTTACACACAGTTTCTGGTAAACATCATCTGTGTACCAGAAATGGTACACGCAGTAGCCAAAGTGTTAAAGTCACTAAATATATGGGTGAAGACTCTTTAAATGTTATTTAATTGGTATTAGACTACATTGTTGATGATAATTATGTAAGATGTTAAAATTTTAAGTAGATTCACTTCATGGCAACGTAAGCTCTCAACCAGGGTTACTGGTCCGGAGATGTAGTCTATAAACGGACTTTAGGTATAAACTAATCAAACTATTCAAACAGTTTGATTAGTTGTTACCTTAGTTGTTACCTTAGAGACTACAGCTGTGAATTCAACAATTTACAATGCCATTAAATCAAATTTCAATTTTTTTATATAACTTCAACAACATTGGCGGTTATACACTCTTCTTAACAAATCTTCTTAACAAATAGTCTTTTTTGAGAACGATTTCCGGAGTGGAAATTGAAACGTCAAATTTTTGTAGTTAAAAATATAATTTTCATTACAATTAATTGTGGCTTAATCCCATGCAAACATAATATTTACCTTCTCTTTCAAAATACCAATTCTGTAACTTAGCAAATAGCTTCTCCAAACTGGAATCTTTGGCTGTAGATACCAAATGTCCTATAGCTGTGGCGTTGTGTTTTCTGATTGCCGAATTCCGATCTGTCAAACCATTGACCAGCACAGCTAACAGCTTGCCTAAAAGTAGAAAGGAATATTAATGGGAACGAAATTAGAATTATAATTAAAAAATCTAAAAAAAAGTATTTACACAAGATGCTAGAACGTAAAAAATTGTGATAGTTTTTTTTATTCTACTACTTATAAAGATTTAAAAAGGTTTATATCTTTTACTCCAACCCCTTTTAACCTCAACTTTTAACCTTACAAAACCACTTTTATATTTTTTCTCTCTCTTACTCCCTTAACTACCTTTTATCTTTTACCAAGTTTTCAGTATTATTATTTGGTTAAAAAATAATACATTACATACAAACCTGTATAAGGTTGGACATCCTGACCCATTTGCACCACTAGAAGTGTTATAAAATGTGCACAAGCTATTCTAGTACCTAATCCCACAGAACTTTTAACCAAATCCACTATTTTCGGTATCAATTCTTCTAAAATAGAGGCATCGGCAAATTGTAAGCTCTAAAAATAAAAACCAGAATATTTATAACATTAGTACATTATATAAAATGTTAAAACACCGAAATATTTTCTCAATCCTTTTGCGTGTTGGGATTGATAATATAAACATTTCTGGTCCGTATATAATAATTTTAATTGCATTCCTTTGATCGTGATGCCGCCGTCAAATAAATATCCACTTAGATTGCTGAGAAAGTTATGAGGGGAGGGGAATAATTTTTAAGAATGACATCACTCTCGGTGGAATCGCTGCCAAATTTAGTCGGTTTCATTGTTTACTCCGGATTTTCTTCTAATTCGTTATTGTGTTGTTAGTTGTTCGTTTTTGTTATGTGTAGATAGTAGCAGTGTGGAGTTTAAGTGGAAGTCAAGTTTGCCTAATTAGTCCTAACCAAAGTCATCGATACAAAAAAAAAAACGAATTGATCTAGCTATTTTGATTAATTATATTAACGATTTCCGAAGTGGAAATTGAAACGTCAATAAACGTACTATAACCTTTAATTGTGGCTTATTCACATTTAAATAGTAATTACTTTAACATGTCACAAGAAAATAGCTTCAGAACAATATTTTGTTAATAAAAAGAAAAAAAAATTTAAAATTTCTTTCACTTCTTAAAAACCTCGCAATATCGTTTAGGAATCATTATTCACATTAAAAATGTTAAATTTGTTCAAAAATAAAAATTCAAAATCACAAACAGCTGTATAATAATAAAAGTCAATGTTTAAAGAAAAGTACTATCTAAGGCTTACTCACCTTTGAAACCGTTTCCGTTGTAAAATGTGATTTAGCGATAGAAGCCCTAGCCTCATCCACTGCCTCTTGCGCTTCAGACTGGGCACCCAATCGAGTACTCAAATACGACAACCGGCTGGACTCCAATTCGCCGGTAGCTTGAAGAAGCGCGGGAATGAGTTTGGGCAAGAAAGGTTTAAGTTGTTTCCCAGCTGACTTAACAAGTTCGGATACGGTCTGCAAACTACAATAATTTGTCGTATGTTAATTTATGAACTTTTGATTAAAAATTTACAATTTTGTCAGTTATAAACATAAAAATAAGTGTAAACAAAAATCATAAACCGCAAGTAAAACAATTCTGTTGTAATTGATACATTAATTAAAAATTAAATCTAAAAATCCGAAAGAATCAAGTACAGAACGTTTTCGCACTAATTAGTAGAATCTTCAGTGAACTTTGTAGTACTTGTAGTACTTACTTTGTAGTACTTTGGTTTTTTAGGTTATTTGTACAAGTACTTTGTAGCAAGTATTACAAAGTTCACTGAAGATGGACTGATTAGTCCAAAAACGTTCTAAACTACGTATAACTACGTACAACGTTGCCAATATTCTAAAATACGAAAAGTATTATATTTTTACCTTACAAGACGAATCTCAGCAACACTATTAGTTATTCCGTTATTGAGCAAAACAGGTAAAATTGCTTCCACCATCTTTACACCAGCCTTTCCCTGACTAATATCACAGCCGCGTATACAAAGCTAAAATTTAGTAAAGAATATGGGTTAAAATACAATAAATAAATAATAATATACACTCAGATGCAAAAAAAAACGCAACTGAGAAAATTTTGGTCAAATTAAAAGTATTTCATTTTTTATTTTTAGCCCTATTTTAGCCCAAAAGCTTTGCGAGATCGTTATTTAACAGCGGTGCAAATAAGAAATCCGCTTCAAGAGGTTCGAGGCAATAATGTAAATGTATTTACAGTTCGTCGAAAATTACATGAATTTCGTTTGCAAAGTTGCAGACCAGCAATTGGGCCCAAATTACTTCCACGGCACAGAGTAGGTAGACTACAATTTTCCAGGGAACATTTACATTGGAATTTAGAACAATGTAGTAATGTGCTTTTTACGGATGAGTCGAGATACTGTCTTCACTCATTAGATGGGAGAGAATTAGTATGGCGTCGAACTGGAGAGAGATTTGCGGAGTGCGCTTTCAGTACCCGCGTTAGCGATAGAGGGGTTCGGTGATGGTATGGGCAGGAATATCGCGAGAGGCGCACACTGAATTAGTATTTATTGAGGGTTCGTTGACTGCACACCGGTGTATTGAGGAATTTTAGCGAATCACGTAGTACCCTTTTCTCAATATATCGGCGATGATTTTCTATTAATGCAAGATAATGCGCGACCCCACTCTGCAGTGTGTGTCATGCAATATTTAGTGGAAGTTGGTATTAATAAAATGAACTGGCCAGCGTGTTCTCCAGATCTGAATCCAATAGAGCACGTTTGGGACATGCTGGGTAGAAATATTAGAGGTCGCGAAGTCGCACCAGTCTCAATTAACGAACTCTGCTTGGTTCTAGCAGAGGAATGGCAAAACATCCAGCAAGATGATATTCGCAACCTCATAGACAGCATAAGCCGACGTGTACAGGCAGTTATAGAGGCTATGGGAGGAAATACAAAGTGTGTTAAGTATAGTAGTTTTTCTTTGTTTTTTGCGTACTTCGGTTAAGTTACATTTAAGTTGTTTTTTTTTATGTTTTGTTATTGTTATCATTGTTGATTAAAACCAAGATCATGTCGTTGCTTTTAATCATTATTTAAATACAGTGCTTTTGGGATGTCGATATGACACTCCTTCGATCAGTCACCAAAGCCCCCATCGTCGTATTACAAATTAATACAAGAGATAATGGTAATAATAGGAAAAGTCGTAAATTGTGGGTGGCAAAGTCATTTCTCTCCTAAAAATGAACCAATCCATATTTTTACATGAAAGAAAAAACATAATACTTAGAAGACATGGTTGCAACCGAAAAACCGCTAACGGTTTTACGAAAATCCGCTAACGGAATTATTCCACAGGATGTTTCAGTTAGGATAAAAAACCACCTTTCGATTAGCCCCGTATAATAAGTCACTGAAGCCAAGAAATAAAGAAAATCAGATGATTAATATAATTATTCTGATAAACAAACTGGAAATAAAGCTAAAAAAAAACCTAATAACCAGAATAAGTTATCAACAGATATATTTAAGACAAATGATCTATCTCAAAAAGAGACATAGACACTGCAATATCCAAAACATCTCAATGATCTAAAAAATAACTAAAAAATAGCTAAATTGTTTGATAAAAATGAATAAAAAAAGATGATTTAATAGCGAGGAGATTAAGAAAGATATGAAGTACAAAAAATCATTAACGGACAAATGCATTTTGAAACTCAAACTCCTAAACTTACCTTACTCAAAATTCTAGCAGTCCTATTGGCAGTTATTCTCGTTTGTTCGTGATGGTCATCCATGACTCTAAACAACTTCGACCATAATTCATCCATGTGATCTACAGCATCATGTATGGATCGATTGGATGATCCCTTCAAGAAATCCTGTAGCGCCAAACAACAAGATTGTCGCACTCTGTATTGATGAGAGTTAATATTTGCCAGCAAATCGACCAGTATTTCATGATAGTATTCATCTATCTACAAATAATATAAATACTTACTCTATTCTTGAATATTATAGATGTTTACTCTATTTTTATTCGAATTTGGTTAATTTAATTAATCAGAATACTCAGATCCCCAAACAAAATGACTGTAAGGTCTGAAGATGACTCCAAAAATAAAGTAGAAAGCAAAACACAGCCAAAATCAATGCTCTGAACCTCAAAAGTACTAATTTACTTACTATTTTTCCTGGTTCTGGCACCAAAACTCTCCAAATGTTGTGCATAGATGCTTGAATATTGGGCGTAGGATCGTACTGATATCTGTACAATTTTGGAATTATAGTCGGCAAAAAAGCTTTCAGATCTTCGCCGCATTTTTCAGCAATAGTTGAGAATCCGAAAGCAGCTCCTTTCTTGGAATTCCAGATGGCGTTGTGGTTTGCTAAATGCATGAACTGATAAATCAAATCGGGTTTGTTCAAGTCGGACGCTAACGAGCAGAGTTCTTTGTAGGTAGTTAAGTTGCCCCTAAAAATGTATTTAAGAAAATTTAATTACGGTGTACAAATATGATTTTGTTTTGATTAACTGATTAATTAATATATATATTTTGTAGGTTAAGTTAGGTTAGGTTGTATATTTAAGTGATAAAATTATGTGGAATTTAAAAATTCCTTCTCAGATGTATTCCATACTATATTAGCAATAATCTAACTAAATTTAAGCCGATATAGTCGCAGTGGTACTTACCCCGTAGGTGACTGGCCCAATTGGCCTTCTTCAAATAATTTTGTGTCTGAAGTCACAGCTGCAACCTGCCGGCTGCCCGAAGTTAACTGCTTCACCAAAGCTTGTAGCAGTTCTTCCGATTTGTAAGTGTCGTAAACTACGCACAAACCTTTTGAAGCAACATCCTGGATTATGTCTACCAAAAAAAAAAAGTAATTTAAAGCACGAAGTTGTAGGTATTTATACTAAACAAAACAATACTACCGTTTAACGTCTTCAATTAGCTATTTTGGAAACAAAGCAGAACATACTTACCATTATTTTCACTCAAAAAGCCCATAAAGACGTTCTGCAACTGCTTTAACCTCTTCGTGATCGGTTCCCTTTCTCCGCAACATTTTATCACAGCCAGCAACCAAATGGCCGATGCCTGTTTGGAATTAGGGTGAGATTGTTGGGCTAGAGTTAAAAGTTCCCCTAGTAACCATTCCAAACTGTCGTCCGCCTGAGGTTCGTTCACCATAGGTACATAATCTTTGGGTAGGGTTGTCCATGGGTTTCTAGCTTCTGGTGACCATATACCTTGACAGCACATCACCAGAGATTCTCCTATAGTGAAATGAACTTCAATATCTTTTGTCTGAAATTTAAAAAAATCATTACTATCCACTATGATACTGACCACGACATACGAATCGTTTCTGACTACCATATATCGGAACTTCCAATACAATCATTACTGAATGTAAGACCTTCCCATTAACTTTCAGTTATTTCTATTGTGCACGAATTTTATTTAGAGAGCTGTAAATTACTTTAAATACTAATCATGATGCTATTACTTAAACAATGATCCTTCTATTTTCTTTTTATATCAGAAAACTACACAGCAGTCAACTATATGAATCTTTCAAGACGTACAGACGTAACAAAAGTTGTGGTATGTCACCAATTGTTTGTAAATTTCGAAGAAATAAAATCAAAGGCTGAAGATGCATCATTTTACACAACTACAATGAATGCCCACACTGAGATTCACAAAATGGTTCATTTTTGAGTACTCAAAATACCGAGTTAAAGGTCAGCCACCATTACGCCCTAATTTGGTACCTAATGACTTCTTTTTGTTCCCACATGTCAAGAATAAATTGCGAAGTGAACATTCCCGTTCCTGAGGAAGCGGTTGGTACATGGAGAATAATTTTTTAAAAAATGAATAAATTCTCTACTTCTTCTTTGAATGTTAAAACTAATTGTATGATTAGCTGCTGATATGTATTATGATTGTCTGTAATTTAGCTTTTATAGAACATATAAGAAATAAAATGCTGGACGTAGACAGCAATATATGTAGTAAATAATTAAAAAGTAGCATTCAACTTACTTCTTTGGCGGTATTCAGCAACCCTTGCAGTACTTCTCTAGAATGAGGAAACTTTCCTCCAACGCACAACAATCCTAGGCTTCTGGCTGCCTTTTCTCTAACTTTTGGCGATAACTTTGTATTATTCATCACATCCAATAATTCGTTTATGATATCCATCTTTGTAACAGTGTCAATTGCCATCTTTTTGGCGTCGGGGCTACCATTTTCTTTTGGTTTGCCATCTTCCAGAGGCAAATCACATACCCTACCTATCAAACCGATGCTGGTGCATGCTGCGCTTACTAATAGAGCGTTCTGGTGCTTCAAAAACGGAACTAAATAAGATAAAAAAAATCAAAAATTAGACAATGGTAATAACTAGTACATTTACATAGATTTTTCCTCAACATAATGAGAAAAGTGTGTAAATATCTGCATTAAAAACACATAAATACCGATTATAGATCCCTATTCATAAATACATACCTAAAGATTCGATGCATAATTTAACAAGATCAGAATTCTGTTTTCTATTCATTGATAATTTCAGTTCAAGACATCTACCAACAGCTAGCAACGCACCATGTTGCTTTTCCAGCGTTTTTGTATTCGCTTGGGTTATTAAATCCTTCACTTCTGTAGCTAAATCGACATCGTTGGCAGAACATGTTAAAATTATGGAGTACAGTAAAGAGCTGATCTCTCGAATTTCTTCTTTGATTGCCGACAATTGGTCCTTTACCCATTGGAAATTGTTTAGTATATACTGGTGTAAATTAGGGACACAACCCACTAATTCTACCATACAGCACAAAGGTTCCGGGGCTGCAAAACAAGTAAATATATTTATGTATACCCAGTAATTTAATATTTGCTTACCTGGATTGGCCACCATAAGATTTCTAACCAGATTAACGTATTGTATAATAGAACTTTCGTCGCTAAGGTCTGCGCTTTTCTCTTGAAGAAACGAAGCAATCTTAGGAGTATATTCGCAAGGATGTTTAAGGACGTCTCTTGTTAGCGGTACGTCTAAATCTTTGATGAGACATAATCTTAAATAAACCAAAATCTGAAAATAAAAGGAAATCTATCTATATAAAAGGCTATGATGACAAGTCACACCGTTTGTACAGTAAACTAACGACGCCATCTACGAAAGAAATCTGAACTACCACCATTTGACATTTCAATCATATTTGTTGTTCTTGTTTAATTAATAATACTGTATTATATATATATATATATATATATATATATATATATATATATATATATATATATATATATATTTAGGGATTCTACAGTATTCACTGCCTTCCCTCACTCAACCGTTTCCATCTCTCTCTGTTGTTCCATTCTCCATCGTTCAGTCCTCTCTTACTCATGGCGTCGTCTACTTCGTTCCTCCAGGATTTTCGGGGTCGTCCTCTTTTCCTCCTTCCTATGGGGCTCCATTCGGTGATTTTCTTTATCCATCTGCTGTCGCTAGTTCTTCTTACATGTCCATACCACTTTAGTCTTTTTTGTTCTATATATGTTAGTATGTCTGTTTCTATTGATGTTCTTTGCTTTATTTCGTCATTACTTCTCCTATCCATTCTTGTTACTCTGCAGCATCTTCGCAGGCATTCCGTCTCTGTTGCTACTATCTTACTGCTGGTTTTCTTGTTTATGATCCAATTTTCAGCCCCATATGTCATAATACTTCGCACTAATGTTTTATAAATCTGCGTTTTTGTCTTCATATTTAGGTGTCTATCCCACCATACTGAGTTAAGTTGTCGGATTGCTGCTCTTGTTTGTCCTAATCTTTGTGTAATTTCTTCCTCTGTTGTTGCCTTTTTCGTGATTATAAACCCCAGGTATTTGAATTTATCCTTTCCTTTGATTGTTACGTTGTCATCAATCTGTAGATCTTCTATGTCTTCTTCACTTGTAGATAGGTACTCTGTTTTCGGGAGGTTAATATCTAGGCCAGCCTTGGTATATTCTTCTTGTAGTTTTTTCATCATGTAGCTGAGGTCGTCTTGGTCTTGTGCAATCACTACTTGATCGTCTGCAAAACTTAATGTATATAGGTATTCGTTCCGTACCGGTACTCCCATGCCTTCGCATTTTCTTTTCCATGTACTCAAGGCTTTCTCTAAGTATATTTTGAATAGGGTTGGAGATGTGGAACAACCCTGCAGGAGCCCTTTTGTTGTGGTGAAGTCTCCTATGATTCTTGTTCCCATTTTAATTGACACTTTATTTTCTTTATACAGAGCTTTTGTAGCTTCTATGAGTTCCGTCTGTATTTCTAATTTGTACATTGCCTCCCATAGTTCTGACCTTGGTACAGAGTCATACGCCTTTCTCAGGTCCACAAATGCCAAGTGTATATATCTATTTTTTGCTTTTTTCTTTTCCAACAGTTGTTCCAGTGTGTATATGTGGTCTATGCATGATCTTCCTGCCGTGAAGCCTGCCTGATCCTCTCCGATTTTGCCTTTTATCGCTTGCTCTATCTTTTCTCGTAGTATCTTCCCATATAATCTTCCTATTGATGATATTACGCTTATTCCTCTGTAGTTTTCGCATCGTTTTCTATCTCCTTTCTTAAATATAGATGTCATATATGCCGCCGTCCATTCCTTTGGGAGCTGTTCTCCATTTATGGCTTTCTGAAATATCCATTGTATCATCCGGTGTAATTTGTAAAAAAAAAAAATAATTTAAAGTTTTATGTTAGTTTAGATTTAAAATTCTAGCGTCAACTAGGAAAGAAATCTGAACAGATAAACTGAGAGATAAAATAAATTAACATAATCTGACATATAAAGTCATTTTACGGAAAGATGGACAGAACATTTTACGGAAAAGTTTGAAGGAGATCAGAGAGAGACGACCCCTGACATACCATTAGACCAAGCAGACAACAGAGAAAAGACTCCACCAACAATAGCCGAGATTAGAGCAGCAGTAGAAAAATTAAAGAACAATAAAGCACCGGGATCGGACCAAATAGCATCGGAGTTACTAAAGGAAGGAGGAGACGCACTACAAAAAACAATACATGAATTGATAACAAAGATATGGTCATAAACAGCTACCAACGGAGTGGAATAGCGGTATTATTGTACCATTATATAAGAAAGGAAATCAGTTAGAATGTGGAAACTACCGTGGAATCACGCTGCTGAATGCAGCATACAAAATAATGTCCAATGTCATTTATGAAAGACTTAGACCACACGCTGAAAAAATAGTTGGCAAATACCAAAGTGGCTTCTGTAGACAGAAGTCAACAATAGACCAGATATTTGTTCTGCGACAGATCCTCGAAAAAACAAGTGAATATAACATCGACACACATCATCTCTTCATAGACTTTGAAAGCGCATATGACAATATAAACCGAGAATTCTTAATAAAAGCAATGAAAGAATTTAATATACCAACACAACTAATAGAACTGATAAAAGAATCTCTAAAAGTAAAAAGTAGAATCCGGATACAAAATGAATTAACGGAAACAATAGATGTGAAAAAGGGACTACGCCAGGGAGACGCTCTATCATGCATCTTGTTCAACATCGTACTCGAGAAAATAGTGAGGGACACAACAGTCAATACACGAGGAACAATCATTAATAAAAGCGTGCAAATACTAGCATTTGCAGATGATGTTGACATAATCGCAAGATCAAGAAGAGAAATGATAGAGGCATACAACCAAATAGAACGAGCTGCACAAAATAGTGGTCTTAAAATCAATCAGACCAAAACAAAATATATGCAGGTAAGTAAAAACGCAGAAATAAGGCAGCCACAAAATATAACAATAGGAGAATACAACATAGAGGGGGTAAAAAACTTTATATACTTGGGATCCCTAGTCACGTCTGATAATAACGTTACGGAGGAAGTGAAGAGGCGAATATTTATTGCAAATAAATGTTACCATGGCTTAATTAGACACCTAAGATCAGATAACGTCGTAAGAAAGACAAAATGCCAAATATATAAAACCCTAATAAGACCGGTACTCACATATGGCTCAGAAACCTGGACACTCACTAAAAGAGAGGAAACGTTGTTAGCCACCTTCGAAAGAAAAATCTTGCGACACATATATAAGGGCACAAAAGAAAACGGAATATGGCGAAGACGATACAACTCTGAACTATACAAAATATACCAGGATCCGGATATTATAACATTCATTAAAATAGGACGGCTGCGTTGGATAGGACATGTAGAAAGAATGGAAGAAGGCGAAATACCAAACAAAATATTCAAACAGATGCCAGTAGGAAAAAGAACAAGAGGAAGACCGAAACTGAGATACTTAGAACAAATAGAAAATGATATAACAACCTTAAAAATAAAAAACTGGAGAAAAAAAGGCACGAAACAGATCAGAATGGAGAAGAATCCTGGAACAGGCCAAGACCCAAAAAGTTTTGTCGAGCCAGTGATGATGATGATGACATATAAAGTATAAAATATTTTATGCGATAAAAACGCAAAAATCTACAGGATATGTGCCAGTACCTATAACCCGAATACCGAGAGTTTTATGAAAAATTAGAATAAGATGAAACAGTATTTTTAAGTTTAAATTTTTTTTTTTTTTTATTTATTTAAAATTAACGTGTCTCGACAGCTTATGGTCATTGACACAGGTACAGTTTACAACATAATACATATTTTATATAGGTATAAGAATTTGATATGAACATTTCTTTTAAAGGTTAAAACAATAAAGCTTATCACTATGCACTGTTTATATTAGCTGAATTAAACTTGTTTCTTTTAAAAATCTAAGAAAACTGTCAAAACGGTTTGGAACACTGAGAATGTCTTTTAGATTTCCTTTCAGGCTGTGCTTGTTTCTGGAAGAATCATACTGGCAGCAGTCCACTATCACATGTTTGATGGAAAGGACGCTATTACAGTAGTGGCATACTGGAGGATTTTCTGATGCCATAAGGTATCCATGTGTGAGACGTGTATGCCCTATTCGTAGTCGGTGAATAACTGATCTTTCTTTCCTGTTCATAGAGGAGATATTGACGCGAGATAAGTTGGGTTGAACGCTTAGTTTTTGTTTTACTCCACAGGTCCGCCCATGAGCTGAGGATTTTTTGTTTTATCAATATTTTAAAATCCGTATGGATTTGGACCTCTTTGAAGGCTATGTCAGAAGAACATGCTGCTTTAGCGGCTTGGTCTGCTTTTCGTTTCGCAATATACCAACATGAGATGGAGTCCAGATCATTATGACTTTTATGTTAGCAGAATATAGTTGGTTACAGATGGTGTGGATTTCCTGGACTGGTGGGTTTTTCGAGAAAATGCATCTTATGGAATGAATCGAGGAAAGAGAATCAGTGCAAATGGCGATTTTTATGCTTTCATTTGAAGTAGGATTTGTTTTACTCCACAGGTCCGCCCATGAGCTGAGGATTTTTTGTTTTATCAATATTTTAAGATCCGTATGGATTTGGAGTCCAGATCATTATGACTTTTATGTTAGCAGAATATAGTTGGTTACAGATGGTGTGGATTTCCTGGACTAGTGGGTTTTTCGAGAAAATGCATCTTATGGAATGAATCGAGGAAAGAGAATCAGTGCAAATGGCGATTTTTATGCTTTCATTTGAAGTAGGATGGATTGAAGTCTTTAATGCTTGGAGTATTCCATATAATTCTGCGGTATAGATACTACAACTTTTAGGCAATCGCACAGAGCTTATTGTCGTCGTCAGTGTGCACACAGCGGAGCCACAACAGTCTTCATTCTTGGACGCATCGGTGTATAAAATTTCATCAAATTGTGTTAAGTTAAGGATGTTTTGGAAGGATTTTCTAAGGATTGAGTTTGGGGTTTCTGTTTTGTCGAATCTGCATAAATCAGTATTAAATATTGGAAGATTGTGCATCCATGGAGCTGTCTTGGGGGTATAAATAGAAGTAGTATTGAAAAGGTTGATGGAATCTAATAAAGGAGATAATATTTGTGGTAATGTGAGGGACTGATTGGATTAAATTTAAGCTGCATTAAACTGTGTACTTAGCATATAAAACATATTAATAAATATTTTGAATTGATTATAGTTTATTATTAATATTAGATACTTTTTTTCAAAATCTAAATAAACCAAAACATCGCATAGTAATCAGGTGCAACACTGTTATATTATATCCAGTACATTGTTGCTGGGATATTTTTTTGAAATATTTTTTTTCTGCTTACTCTGTGTAAACCTGCATAATTTATTTACACGTCTATAACTTTATCTTGTTGTTAAGTGAAATTGATTTGTTTTTAGTGCTTATTTTCATAAATAACTTTTCATCTCTTGCATAATCTCAATTCTGTCGCTTACACCATTGTTGCGGCCCACCATTCATTTATCTTACAGATAAGTAACCGCAACATAATTGGACATGAAAAGGCGGGTACATTTTATTTAATAAATAAGTGTCTATCGTTCAGATACCTATCTGTCAGATAAAACAATACTTATCTGGAGGTTAAAAGATCGGCCCTTTCATGCAAGAAATTTATTATTTTAAAAATTTAATTTTTAATTCTTTTGAAAATTTTGTTGATCCTAAAAAATTGGCTGCGAATTTGGTGATCGGTAAAAAACATAATACAAAACTCGAGCTTTCCCAACAAATAAATTTGCCAAAAGTGACTTATTTGTTATGAAAGTTGTACAACAGATATTAAAATATTATTCTGTTGTCGTCCTATAATAATATAGGAGGAAGACAGAAAAAATTAAGTGGAGTGATTGAAGATGCAATTGATTGGATACCCCGTCGCATGGCGACAGGCAAAATCACTAGTTATGTATAATTTGTAGATGATGTGTTTCTGACTTTTTATTAGCCCATGGAAAAAGAAAAGAACAAATTTAATTCTATGTATACCAAAATAACAAAACTGTAATTTTACAAGTAGCAGTGCCATCTACAGCATAATACGCGAACAAATTTCAACGTGAGCAGAGATAAGAGGAATAAGAGAACATACAATTATATTTATAAAAGATGCATCGAAAAAAGCTCTATAAAACACCACTCAAAACAAATAAGGCGTACTGGTAAAGCCAATATATCAAAAAGAAGATAAAAAGAGGGAACCGTATCAAAAAGTATTGCCAAACGGAAACGGAAATTATCTGAAGAGCCATTTTAAAAATATATATAAAGAGATAGAAGCCAAAAAAGAACACTTGTATAAAATATTAGAATGGATTCCTTCGGAGAAAAGAAAGAAAAGCAATAGCAGCATTGAATTTAGAAGAAGCAACAAAGCATTACAAAAAAACTTAAAAAAATATGGTAAATGGAGAAAAAGGCTACAAATAAACAATTGTATTTAGTTAAAAACTATTCTATGCTTCAAGAACATTCTTACCTCCGTATATGTTGTTACACTAAATGGCAGCAAGTGGCTTCCCACAGAAAAACATTGCTTTTTTGCTTTCATGGTACTTTCTGCTTCGCCATGGATGTATTTAGTTATTTCTTCGAAAGATGGCATTATTACTTTGTTCTTTATTTTTTCTCTTGACAGATCGACATCGTTCTTTCTGTTCGTTCCGTACAATGCTTTAAATGCTTCTGTAGAGACTTCATCTTTGCTGAAAATTGTAATATTAGGTAAAGTACATTCATTTAGCAAATTCCCATCAGTAAATATGAGCACGTGTTGATATTCGCCGTCTCATTCGTCAAGAGGCTAATAAATATAATTTATTACCTTAAGCCGGACAGATTCTCATGTTACAGATCCAAACTTGCCAGCATTTTAAATTCAAATTGTATCGTGTTGATTTTTAAGTTAATATATTGTGTTATATTTATGTTATTAGTTATTGTTGTTATTTACTGGTCGTGTTATTTTTTAGAGTTTAGTTTAATTGTGATATAATGATTAAATTTCAAGAAATTCTTACACTAACAGTTTCAAAAGTGAATATTTTTAAAAATCATATGATACACACCAGTACGATCCTGTTTGGCTTTCACGTGCTTATATTGACAATTGGGAATTTGTAAAATGAATAGGGTTTAGTAGCGTTTTATCAAATTATTTATTGGGTAAAAATGACAATTATCGCTTTTAAAATGCCAGTATCAGACTTTAAAAAAGTATTGAGAGTATTTTTGAGATGCGTTTCTGGGGCGATTTTATTGGAAGTAGTCTTTTAATTAAATGAAGTCACCTTGAGAGTCTCTATCAGACAAATAATGGTTGTTAAACAAATTTTTGTTTAACAAAAACTTACTTATCTCCAGTAGCTGTCAACAACAAATATTTTGATGGTACGTGATCCGGAGGAAAAATTGTCGCCAAAGTTCTAGCAGCTGCGAATCGTACCATCGGTTCGTCGGATACTATTTTTGATTTTATTAGTAAAAACAAACGGTTTAATCTAAAAACAAATAAAATTAAAAGTACACATATCCTTTAACAAGCAATTTTGTGTAAATTTAAAAAATTTTAATGGTAAAAAGAATCTAAATGAAAATAGTAAATGTATTTTGTATTATTATAAAGAAATCTATAAAGTATTTTTTGAAGAGCGAAAATCAGCTTTAGCAGATCAATAACAGATGCAATTATCTCTCGTATAATCTATGTCTCATATAATCTATATCTCGTATCTCTCCAATATATTCCGTCTCTCGTATATTCTTTTCCCCCCCTCTCTCTCTCTCTCTCTCATATGATCTCTCTCTCTCTCTCTCATATGATCTCCTTCTCTCTCTCATATGATCTCTCTCTCTCTCTCATATGATCTCCTTCTCTCTCTCATATGATCTCTCTCTCTCTCTCTCATATGATCTCTCTCTCATATGATCTCTCTCTCTCATATGATCTCTCTCTCTCTCTCTCTCATACGATCTCTCTCTCTCATTTGATCCCTCTCTCATATGATCCCTCTCTCGTATGATCCCTCTCTCGTATAATCTTTCTCGAATAATCTCTCTCACATATAATTTCTCCTTCGTATAATCTCTCTCGCATAATATCTCTCTATAATATCTCTTTCCCTATAATCACTCTCTCGCTCTCGTATAAAGAATGTTGATACTATCAATGTTTTAGTAAATATTAACAGTACTTAGTTGAGTCCTTGGTTTGAATTAGGTGAATATTTTATCACACCATTTGAACTAAGAAAAAAAAAATAAACATAAATTGCAAACTAATGTTTACCTGTCATCTTTGTTGCACTCCTCTGGAAAGATATCGTACTTATAAGCCAATATCAAATTCAAAAGCCCTTCCCTTATCTGCAGCTTTAATTCTTGATTGGCATTTTCCATGTTGGAGAAGAAAGTTTCCAGTAGTTCGTCACTGTGGTAGACGGTTTTTGGTAGCCTGTGCGCAAGCATTCCTATAGTAACGTAAGTTTGTCCATGAAGAACTTCCTCGCCTTCGGATATCAATCTTCCCAACACTTTTAGAAGCGTAATGTCTACTTGCTTTAGAGATTCTTCGGAAGCACTAAAAAACGTTGAAGATTAAATAAGACTGTGTTTGTTTGTGACCCTTTGAAAACATTCCTAGGGTCGAAAGTACCAATATATAACATATACCAACAATACATACAAGATCAAAAAATGGGACAAACAAAATATCTTTCATATTGGGAATATCGCCACGATAAGACAAAGAGCTGCATATACAATAAGAGGCTTATTATTAAATCCAGTTTTCTTTTAATTAATAAATTCCCTAATAAAAATGGTATTACATATTAATGGAAGAGTTTATTGTCAAAAGTCACTGTCAAGAAAGAGCTCAAAATTCTCTCTTCTCAAAATTTAGAAAAACTCTGACAAAAGATTATCAAAATTTTGAATCGATAACGTTAGTAACGCTGTAAACCATAAGACGTCATTTTCTGATCATTTTTAAACCATAAAGAATAATTTTCGTCTTGTGGTGAAAAATACCAGCATTACTTCATTTGATATTAATCAACAAGGTCATAAAGTGATATTGCTGAAATTGTGACTACTGAATGATAAGACATCTTATAAGATTTAACATGCAAACAGGTGATTGAATACCTCTAGACCTAATCATATCTGACAAACCATAAATCATATTGTCCCTGTTTTAACTGGAATGGCCATCAAAAATTAATCCCGAAAGAAATTTTTGGCAAATTAAAGCCATTTAATATTTCATTATTTGTTGAAATCTTAGTATAAAAAATACAAGTATCTAGTGTGCCCAATTAACAGTAAATGTCGAATGTGTAACACGGTGTCGAAGTGAACTTGGCGAATAACGTGAAGGAATAACTAGGAGTAGGGTTCCAACCTGATAGAAAAAAGTTAAAAGTTTTAGAAAATCTGACAATTCACTTATAAAAGCTGTGTCGAAATTTTTGACTCCATTACTCCAAGAATACTCCATTTTTAACATATATTGTAAGTATTAACAAACTATTAATACAAATGTCTGTCACTTCATAGTTAACTCCAAGACAGCTTCAATGTCACGGTTACTGTTTTGAAATTTTAAAAGTGGATTTAGTTTTAACTAAACAAATTACAATAGACCAAATAATCACAGACATATGCATTAAATAAATACCTGAAATCAAATATGAAGAGAGCATGATTACAGTTATTAGAAAAAGTTGAGCAAAAAACAAAGATTTTTCCAAATTGTTTGCTTTTTGTGTTGGTTAAATTATGTGTACATTTGCGCTTACATATATTATATACATACAGTTATTATCAAATATATATAAAGCACTTCAAAAATATGTAATACTTACTAACGAATGATATTTCCTGCAAAATTAAGAGCCAACGTTTTCAATCTAGTATTGGTGTTGGCTCCAAAGAAGGAATCCAAAATAATATGGACACATCTAGGAAAAATGAAGCCGTTATCGGTAACTCTACACAACGCTGTTAATAACTTAAGGCGAATTCTTGTATTAGCTGAGGTTTTCTTCAACTCGGGCTTCACACTCTTTAAGATAGTTCCGGAGAACAAATCATATAAAGGTAGAGATGTCTGCGGTAGAGACCAATCGACTGACCTAAAATAAAAACAATATAGTGTTTCATGTGTCCAAAAAATAAACGGCTTTACTTTTCTAACATTGATGGAACTGATTTGTGTTTTTTGTGATCTTATTACGAAAATATGATCGGAGATCTGTTATATGTAAAGAAATGATCGAAAAAGTGAGTGCTTAATTGAAACAAAAGAAGTAAAACACTCAACATTTTAAAATTCTTTAAAAAATAAGAGCCTTACTCATGTAAGGACCTGCAAAACTCAGTTGGTTAACAACTGAAGAATGCTGGGTCTAAGGAGTGTCCAAAACAAAAATATCAGCAATCATTTTATATACCAAATGACTACAATGTTTGGTAGTTTGGTAAGGGCATCATCAGTCCATATTTCAAGATGACCAATGCAGTTGAGTTCTTACTGCGAATAGTAAAAGTTATTATGAAATACAGAGGCATTTTAGCTTCAAGAGTTGCAAGAATTTTAATGATACATTTCAAGAAGAATGTGATTCCAGCATTACTAGGCCACTTGTCATACTTCTGACTTATCAATTGATGCAGCAAACGATTTTTTTCTGAACAAAGTGATTTATGATAAGACACCATTAACTAGCCTCCCAAGAGTCCAGATCTTACTCCTATTGACTATTTACTGTGGGATACCTATAAAGTAAGATATACCAGAATAAATTCACGAACCTGATGCAAATGAAACAGAATATTAGATCAGAAATGGTGGCAATATCACGAGCAATGTGTAAAAGTGTTGTTACTAAATATATTTTTAATAAATGATTGTGTAGTACATTGTCTGTAAATACAACATAACCCAGTAGTTGGAATACCAGCTTAAAAGAAAAAGAAAAATATCTGGCAAACAAGAAACTAGATACACAATCTAGACACTAATAATTAGGTCATTTAGCTGGTAGAGTATCAGGACTAAATAAAAAAAGGATCCCAAAAATCAGTGTAGGGGCTTTGTGCAAAAACAGTGTTAACAAGGTTTTGACAATGGAACAAAAAGTTAACTTTGGTTGGCTTTTCTATTCCATCCTGTGTTAGACCATTAAATTAAATTAAATTGAAAACCATAGAAAAAAAACTACCATATTGTGAGAAATATTGTATTTAGTTCTCAAATGGGAGCAAATAAAATAAATAACTTACCCAATTACTCGCTTTAGCTCTGTATCAGCTAAATTGGCAACACTAAATCTAGTATCTGAAGCTGCAACCACCAAATGAGCTAAAATTTCTTCATTGTTAAAAATTCCCTGTCCCAAAAACTTGACAATACCCAACTTAATCTAAAAGCATATAAAATATTTATTAAAAAGCTGCATACTAAGACTATGTTTCCTTTAAGAACTATAAGAAAAAATTTAAATCAAGATGCCTGCCTGCTTTGAGTGTGATTAGTTGAAACAGAGCCAGATTTAAACAAGAAAAACATGATTAAATTCTTCTGTCATTTGTATTTGAGGTTATACCAAAAATTTTGTTTATATTCAGTTTGTATTTTCACTTTAATTATTGATGTGACTCAAGAATAAACTATTAAAAGAGCAATTTTCTTTGTTGTTTTTAAATAAGGCATATTATAATACAAATTAATTTCTTATAATCAATAAAAATACTTTGATAACATAGTATTATAGAATTCAATGGACATACCTCTTCTAGAGCCTCTGGTTTCATAGTAGTACTAGTAACTCTTTTATATGATGTTTCACTCATGCAAGGAGGTACTGGAAGTGTAACATTGTTTGACTGATTTTCATTATCCACTGCTTGAGGTGACAAAGCACTACAAATATATAAATTACATAAAATTGGACACTTATTTATAAAAATAATTAGATATAAATGAATAATCAATAATGGTGGAATACACCTGTTGGTTCCTCTACTTGTTACCATTGTTTACAACATGTATTTATTTAATGTTCTGTGTTTCTAATTACAAATCATAATACACACCAATATCTTTACATTAATCCTTTCAGGGTAATTCTTTTATTGTAAGTCATGACATGTTCCAACCCTATGTATCTTTGAGAAAAAAGATTTTTTTGCCATAAATGAAAATGGGCTATAGTGTGGAAGATATAACTTTGAATTATACCAGCTATATACAGATCCAGATATTATGAAATTGCTAGGATGTCAGATAATGAGTTCTCAAAGAGATTGACATTCTAAAACTCAGAGGGCAGAAGTAAAGGATGACTGTGTATTGTTGTAGAAGATCTTAAGATCCTAAGGTTCAAAAGATGAAGGGAAGTTGCTAGAAATCAGCAGGAGTGGCGACTTCTCTGCGAATAGACCAAGATGCACAAAGAATGCAAATTATTATAATGATGACATGTTTAAATATCTAGAAAGATCCTATTAACTTAAAACCAACTAGACTACCTACCTTTAAATCTGGCTGTAATAAACAATCCCTTTACCTTCAAGAAGTCTAAACATAAAGTCATCCGCCTACAATAAACATGGGAATTTGAAACAGTTGAAAGAGCATTCAGAAACTAATCAAATAAGATAGATCCTAGGGTTCTAGGTTACCTAAGGAACTCCGAAAGTTATTTGAAATTGCTTAAATGATCTAACTCTAGTTTGCTTATTTTTACCTGCTAAATAAGGATTTGAAAACAATACATTAATTGAAAAGCCAAAACTTTAATTTTTCAAATAATAAATTGTGGTTAACCTTATCAAATTCTTTTGTATATCCTGTGGAAATTACAGTAATTTGCCTTAGCAGCAAATTGAGTGAAAACACATTTGTAAGTGTTGACCTATCAGGTACCACATCAAATAGAAAAAGAAATGTTAAAATGTTCTACTAAATTGATAAATAAATAGACTGAAATATTTTTGCCAAAGAATTTAAGATACTGATGGGCCCATAATTCTTTCTATCATTAACATTACCAGAATTGAAAATAGTAGCAGAGATAGTATCTTTTTAACTTTGTAGAAAATGCGTTGGTCTTTAAAGCCATTAAAGATGTTGCAGATATAGTAAAAGATGGTCAAGAGTACCCTTATAGATACTAGCATGAAAATAGCAAAAGTAACTATTTAAATACTACACTATAAATCTAGTACTTCAGATAATTTATTGTATAACACAATCTTTTTTTTTTTTTATCTATAATTATGTATTAGTAATGTTTCATCTGTTATAAATTTTGCTCATTAATTTTTAGATGACATACTTTATTATTTTACTTGCTGTATGTAGAATATATTCCAGCAAGAAATGCTAAATTAGCACAATGTTCGTCTTATATATTTTGAAATAAATTTCACCTGAAAGTCATATCTTTCTAACTGTAACTGTATAAGTATATGACAAGGGTACATATGATAACTGAATTTAAACCTTACCTGTATGGCAACAGAATCATATCCAACAAAATCTCTAGTAGTTGTATCCTAATATGAGGCCTTTCATTTAAGCCAAAGAAATTTAGTTTCTTCTCAGGCTCAGTAGGTATTTTAACTTTACCCAAAAGAGGAACAATTAGCAAAAGCAATCCATCAATATGTGACTGAGGTTTGTTATCCAGAGCATTTATCACAATTGGGACCAACTCGATTTGTTTGTCTAATGTTAAACGCGGAAATCCAGTTTTTAGGTAAATTATAGTGAAATTCTACAAAAATATTAATCAATGTTATAAAAATATATCCATATCTATTACAAAAATGTCAACATTAAAGAAATTCTTTTCTAGCGCTAAGCAAAACATATTTTTAATAGCCTTAATAAAATACTTACAGTAACAAATGATGTTGCTGAAGGATCTTGATATTGAGTTAGTAAAGCCTCTATTGGTAACTGGACTTGGGGCCTAGATTTAAGTCTCCTATTAACATGTATCAACAATTCCATTACCTATAACATATATACCAAAGAATTAATTAAGCACTAGATAATCAAAATGTAATAAAAAATAAGAGGCTCTTAGGTAAAATAATACAGTTTCCTCCTTGTTATATAAAACTTAATTAATTAAGTACCTACTTATATTTGTATGTATGTAGGTAAAACCGTTGAAATTTACCTTTTTTCGTACTCCCTCTTGCTGAGATGACAATTTAAGTAATACAGGGGGTAAAAATTTACACAGAATATTCTGTAGTTGTTCATCTGTTTCGGCTGAACCTAATCGGAGAAATACTCTCTCCAAAAGCACTAAAACACATAATTTAATAAATACATCAAAGAAAATTATTATGAAATAATTTGAATATAAAGATATGATTTGGATATTATAAAATGGTAAACAGTGGAAGATGATAATCCATTTTCTATAGGAATAATAATTAATACTTACTTAACTCATCAGCGGCTGCTGCCATGTTATTAAATTAAAATTTTAATATAAAAGTTGCTACACAAAAATCGGAATTTAATCCAGAATAAATTAAAATATAAATTTCCAATATCCAATTATATTGAAAATATTAGAAATTTATAAGAAAATCCGCAAATGTCAGAGTTTTTGACATTTATTGATTGTCATCTATATACACAGGCAGCACAGGCTAAACAAATCTTCTTTCTTGACTTGAAATATGTATTAAAAAAAAAGAAGGAATATTAAGGTTATTTTTTATCCCAGCTGTTTCCTGTTTCTGGTTTCTGTAGTGTTGTTGTTCTGTTTGACAACAAAAATTTTTTAATTAGTTTTGATACAAAGTATGTATGAATTTAATTCCATATTTTTAAACAGTACTAATATAATAAATTTTTAGATTATCTGAAGATGACTATGAGACCTGATGATCATCGGCGAAAGTGGGACAAAGATGAGTATGAAAAACTAGCAGAAGAAAGAATAAAGGAAGAGAAATATCAAAAAGAGGAAGCAGAAAACAAGAAAAAAGGACCTCCCGTAAAAAGAGAACTCCTAAAAATCCGTGACTACAAAGTAGATCTTGACTCCAAATTAGGAAAGAGCATTGTAATAAACAAAAATACACCTACATCACATACTGGTGGCTACTACTGTAATGTCTGTGATTGTGTGGTTAAAGATTCTATCAACTTTCTGGACCATATCAATGGTAAGAAACATCAAAGAAATCTGGGAATGTCCATGAAAGTGGAAAGGAGCAGTTTAGATTCAGTTAGAAAAAGATTTGAAGCAAATAAGAAAAAAATGGAAGAAAAAAAGAAAGAATATGATATGACATCTAGATTACAGGAATTGGCAGAAGAGGAAGAAAAGTTGAAAGAATACAGAAAGGAGAAAAGGAGAGAGAAGAGAAAAATTGAAGAGGAGGCTGAAGAAGAACCACAAAGTGAATTAGCTAGCATAATGGGATTTTCTGGATTTGGTTCATCCAAAAAGAAATAACAGACTAGTTAATTGTTTAATTTTTTAGGGTAATTTTTCTTCTCCTGAGATATAAAATATTGTTTTACTTCTTGAATCTTTATTTATAAATAAATGTACAAAAACAAGATTTACGTTTAGAAACTATATGTTAAAGTTGACAATGTACGAAACTTCATTTAGATTAATGGTATGTTTCAACTCTTACATTGTGTAAAAAAATATGGTAATTTCAGTAGTTATTATTGAAATTGTAAAAATGTATGTAAAAGTTTTATTTGCAAAATTATTCCAATACACTTATTCAAAATCAGATACATATAATACATAAAATACAATATTTTAATCCACTTGCCTACAAAACTTATTTAAAACACATCTATCCAGAAACCTAAGAAAGAATCAAGCTACCTTACTATGAGATCACAGCCAATTCATAATCTGAAAAATAATGTGTTTTTTGGGCCTTTTATATATTTTTTTAAGTATAAATTGTGTGAAATATATTTTATTTTAGCCTTTCTTTCACACTATTACCTTCCAAGAGCATGTGTGCAGTGATTGTGCCATTCTATTGATGAAAAATAAATTTCACTAATTTTCAACATCTGATAATAAAAAATTATATCTTATGGCCAACATATTGTTTAACTGACTCCCAAACAAGCTCAATTGGATTAAGATCTGGGCCATCATTTCACTCTTAAATCATCTATACTGATTTTTTCTGTTTATATGGAAGGCAGAGGGTTCCCTTTCTTTAATATTATTTCCTTGCTTTATAATTTTTAACTGTGTCCTTGCTTTTACAAGGCTTTCCTGTATTATTGCCAAAAGAATGAATACCTCTCCACATTCTGCTTCCAACGTTAGAAATTTCAATACATTGCTGAAGATTTTATGCACTTAAAACGGAAATCTTTCCGCAAAGAGGTGTTGAATTTGGACGTGAACTTGTGTATTATAGTTTCGAAAAACGTACTTGCAATCAAAAATAGAGTTTTAAATGATAAGATCGTTTCTAATATGAAAATTTAAATTCAGTATTTTTTTTAGTCATATTTCAAACGCTTCATATTTGTTGCCAAATCTCAAAATCGAAATTTGTTGTTGTAGATATTAAAGAATAGACTCTAACAATCGAAATTATGTAACACGCATATAAAAAAGGATACAATCCTTTAATTTAGATTTCTTATCTCCTACCAATGTTCAATTCTTCCGGTAACAGATCTGTCAGTTTCTTTTACATTGTCCCCAAAAAATATTCTTTTCCTTCAACACCCTCTAGCTTGTTAATCCAGTAACATAGCTACGGCCACCACTTTTACAGGGTGATAGGAAGTCTTTTCAATTCATAATAATAAAAATGGTAGACAGAATTTAAATTAAGAGGTTTTGATACTTACCTTCTTCTTCTTAACATGCCATACACCAAAGTGCGTAGGCGACTATCTCATTACTAGAATTCTGTTCTTGGCGGCGTGACACAGCTCGCCTGTATTGTGTATTCCTGTCCATTCTTTAATATTCCTTAACCAGGATAATTGTTTGCGGCCGGCTCCTCTCCTACCTTCGATCTTCCCTTGTAGGATTAACTGTAGTATTTCATGATACTTACCAAAATACCTTATTTATACAATTATTCTAAACCATAAATCCAAATATTAACCAATATAAATGACAAAAACTATGTCTTATCTAAGTATGATTTAAAAATACACTCGTATCAGTAAAAAATGATTATTTTTTGACCAGGAGATTATCTTACTTTAAAAACTCACTCTCAGAAAATTTCATGTAAATACAGGAAACAAATGAAATTTCAAACATTATTTACATTTTTTGTCCCCTTATTTGTTTCACCTAGCGGATAAAACGCACACTAAACTTTATTTTCCCTTGAGTTGAGTTCTACATCTATTATTGTTTATTATTACTACATCTATATTCTTGCCAAAGGTGGTCGAAAACCATCGAGTTAGTTGAAAACTCTATTGCTTTATTTTATATAAGTATAGTACAACTTATAATCACCAGGATAACATATTTTCATTATTTTTGCGTTTTAGTTTTACCATTCTCACTGGAGCTGTCTCTAGATTGTTGTTTAACAGTTCATTCATTTGCTACATAAATACAATCAGGAAAAATTATCAGTAGTTTATTTTATAGAAGTATTTAATACAATAAAAATAGAAAAATGTATACAATTGTTCCAGTTTTTATTGGCATATCAGGCATCAGCATCTAGAAATAACAAAATATATTTAACAATAATGTCTTCTGATATATATGTGCAATATTTATATTCAATTAAGTTTTAATATTAACTAGTAATATGGGTACAGCAATTACACTAAATTACAAAATAAAAGTGAGAAGTACACAACGCCTTTTTAAAATATGAAACGAATTTTGCTGCCGGTCAGGCAACAAATGGCTAAAAATTGGAATGAAGAACGAAGATTCATAGAAAAAACACAGAGTAGGGATGCCGATGCGACATCGGTAAAAAACATCGATGGTAACATCGATAGTAACGATATATCGAAAGGAAAACATCGATGTTTCTACAAATCTCGAATAATGCAAAAATAATAAATTGAATAATATAAGTATTATATAAACATGATTTAATTGCTGAAAGCTGAAACACCATAGACGTATATTAAACATAGACCGAGCATACCGGCCCCGCGTACTGACGACAAGATCTCTTGCCCTTGTTCGATCTATCCTAGCACAGACTACAGACTAGTGATAGTATAGATCATGGGCGCAAGGACTTCCATTCCATCCCGTGTCAAGAAAGAAAGTAAATAGCTGTAAATGTATATAATAGTTCTATATTTTATATTGGTAAATAGCATGTGTAGATGCAAATGCACCCCCTGAGAAACATGTGCACCCCCTGAAAATAATCCTGGCAGCACATATGGCATAGATTATTATATACGTGCAACATTACCATATAATAGACTAAAGGTAAGGTATGGGCACAGCGTAAGGAACAAATTTGCATCTATGCTGTGGTACGGATCCCTCTGTGAATAGAGGCCATGGTTTCTTACCTCCATGATAAAGGTGTAATGCCAATGCCAATAATCACTATGGGTGATTTAGCTATCTTTGTCTGTCATACGCGCATGTTCTAATAAACTAATATTATAGACGGAGTATTCTGTGTTATAGACATAATAAGAATCTTCTTACTATGTCTATGACTAATATTCGCGATAAGATTTATTTGACTCTAGTGGTGGAAACCGTGAAATACCGGTGAACATATAGTACGGGAGGTAGCGTTGTGTTTTCTTACGAATTTGATACGGAATAAATTTTATTTTTGGCAGTTGAATAGTGTTCGCCAAATGGTCGCCATGGATCCAGATTGCGAACCCACATTGAACCGGTAATCAGATAGCAGGTAAAGAAAACGTAAAATTTGCAGAAAATCGGATTATCGGAAGGAAAGAGTTGCCTAAAAGCACTAGTTAGTTCAACGCTGAAAGTGAACAAGTTACCACAAGAAAGAAAAACCATGCATACAGGTTTATGCAACAAAGGAAAACTTGAACAACCATTGAATCTTAGTATAAGTAGTTTAAAAGAGATAAAAAACATGTCCATGAAAGAAATAAAAGATAGTTTGAAACTAAAATGTTAAGAATTCAGAACGAGACAAGAAACTGTTATAGAAAGATCTATGAAAGTTTCATATCTATGAGTGTACAAGAAAAAAAGAAAAGAAGAAAGAGTGTAAAACGAGATTAAAGCCGTATAGGGAAAAGAAAGAGAATATAATGGCTAATAAGGAGTAAATGCTTAAGCGATGGATGGAACATTTCAAGGATTTGCTTTGGACTGATAATGATAATGTTCTAGATATGCAATTAGACCTTAACCTAAATAGAGAAGTAACGAGACAATCCAGAATCTAAAGAACAAATGAAGCGCCAGGAAATTATGAAATTCCAGCAGAACTCAAATATGGAGAACACTTAACAAACAAAGTCCAAAAAATTATAGCAAGAGTTTGGAAAGAACAGCGAATGTCTGTTTGCGAGAGAACAATGTAATAGCTTCAGATAGATAATACTCTTATATGCAATATATAAAATAGGTACTCTAACACAATTTACACACGTCTGAGATCATAATCTGAAGAAATTCTGTGTGAGTATCAAAGTGGATTCAGACGTAGTCGATCAATAATAAACCAAAAATATTCGTATTAAGACCCATCGTTATACATACTGAATTTGGCTTTTAAAGCAGCTTATGATAGCATAATATGAAACAAGTTATATGAAGCAATGTAAAACTTCCAAATTCCTGTTAAACTGATAAGGTTGGTAATATGACAATATTAAATAAATGTCATATGTAAAGTAAAAATCCTAAATAGCTATTCTGAAGAATTTAACGCCGACAGTGAACTGAGATAGAAAGATACGCTGGCGTGCCTATTTTTTAACATTGCATTGGAAAAAGCTTAAGGTATAAAAGATGCAGAACTAAATAACCAAGATACGATATTGAATACCCAGATATCAGCTTATTTAGATGACCAATAACTCCAAGAAGATGTTCGTTGCACTCTCACAGAAGTATTAAGTTGCAAAGAATATGACAATAGATAAATAGGTTTAAGAAGGTCGCGGTTTATCTACTAACGTAGCACCAATGATAACGATCAATAGTACACAGATTGGTAAAAATAGAAGAAGTGAAGAAACTATATCAAAAAGAGACGGATTATAAACAGGAAAAAGCTTACCTTTGGTGAACCTCCTTTAATATAACTCTCAGGCATAATGTCTTTTACAACTGGGAATTTTTTAATACGTTTGCAACTATGTGTAATCGTATTCTCTATTACATCAGATATCAAGCTGGTTATAGTCAGAGCAGCGTCTTTTCCACATACCTTTGCTGTTTTAACGTAGTAGCAGTCCAAAATCGCTTTGTAATTTCTAGAAATAAATTAATCAGAATTAAATTAAACTAGTGATAAGATCCTGCGCTGACCCCGCCAGTCAGCAATCTTACACTTTTGGCCAAAAATCGCTACTCGTCCTACTCGTAAAAGTCCTACTCGTAACACGGTTCGTAGACTTACTACGATTACGCCTCTTCCGATTAACCAATGAACATTAAGCCCGAAATTGCGTCACGAGAGTACAGTAATTTGAATCGTAACATTGTTAATCGTCGTTTTTATGTCTTTGATATGTGTAAAATAATAAAGATAGTTATGAAATAAAGATGTCTAGTGGATTATAATACCTAATTATGGAAAACTGTTGATATGTAGGCAGTTTGGTACTTAAAATTAATCAGAACCGGTTAACGTTTATCCCATGTTAATGCAGGATTTACGTAAATCTAGGACTTCAATCTCCATTTTACACTGAAAATTTGTCGCGTATACTGAATTTCCATCAATACTGGATTAACTATTGAATGAATTACCGAATTACATAACTATTTTTTTTTTCATTTTTTTAATATCTTTCCTTGATTGATCATTAATGTCTAATGGCATTCTAAAATTTCATCAACATTATTATTACTTTAATACACAAAGAAATTTTAAAGTTTTAACCTACCTTATAAAAAGATACGAAGACAATAAGTACGATGTACAACTACAATAAATAACGTTTCTTCGATAATTCAAAATAAGTTTTTATAGAAAACAACACCAAAATTGCAAATACAAAAATATAAAGTAAACTGAGATATTTAAGAAACGATAAATAATAAACTGAAAGATAATTAGGTATCACGAACAAACTGTGATAATAAATGGGTTTTGTATTCTTGTGTACTCTGGTGACGTAACTCAAGCATCCCCACCCCAGAGGGAAGAGGCAACCGTAGTAAGTCTACGAACCGTGTACTCGTAATTCCCAAAATCTCGTGGGCGCAGGAATAAATTGAGAAAGATGCAAATTTCTTGGAATATGATATATTTGGAGATGAAGCTACTTTTCACAAGAATGGTATTTGTAAACAAACATAATTTCCACTATTACCTACTAAACATTGCCTGGGGTGATTTTGGGTGGATTGAGTAGTTTTGTGGTTATCACAGCCCGTCCCAAGACCGGATAAAATGTGGATAAAACCTACCAATCGTAAAAACAAATACTACTCATAGAAACAATGTACAGCCTCGGAACCGGATTGATACTATGAAGAGGACTACGGCAAGAAATAAGGACAAGCGAACAACCCAGATGAGAATTACTACTTGGAATATCAGATCGCTCAACTCAAGGGACCAAGAAATAACCCAAGTGCTGAAAGAGAAAGAAATAGACATTTGAGCTCTACAGGAAACAATAAAGAAAGGAGAAGGACAATCAAAATTAGGTGAATAAATACTAATCTACAGTGGAGTAGCAAAAGAAGACAGGGCCAAAGAAGGTGTAGCCTTACTAACACACCAAAGGTACCAAAATCACATCAAAGAGTGTCAATACATATCAGAAAGAATAGTAACAGCAAAGATAAGAATGGGGAAGGAAGACCTGAACATTATCGGAGTATACGGCCCAGAAAATAACAAGCCTCAAACAACAAGAGAAGCGTTTTGTGACCAATTACAACAAGTAATAGATCAAGTCAGAGGGAAGATGATAATATTTGGGGATTTTAACGCTCGAATAAGCAATCAAGTAATACCCGGAATTAAGCAAAAACATAACGATGATGTCAAAAACGAAAATGGAGAACTGATGATAAACTTCTGCACGAATAACTAACTAAGAATAAACAACACATTTTTTGACCACAAAGACCAACACAAATATACATTTAATACCACCCGTGGACAAAGATCTATGATAGATTATGTTATAACCAACAGAGATATTCATCCATCGAAAATAATCGACGTAAGATGCCTCAACTCAGCAGATGTAGGTAGCGACCATAGCCTAGTAATATGTAAAATAAGAATCATTCTGAAATACTTCCCACCCAAGAGAGCGGCGCCAACACAAACAAAAATCAAAGTCGAAGGACTAAATACGGAATCCACCGAATACTTATACAGGAAAATAATATCAGAGAAGATCACTGGGAATGGAATATTAGAAAACGATAACATCGAGGAAAGCTGGGAAAAACTCAAAAATAACAAAATTAGCGCAGCAACAGAATCACTTGGAGAGAGGAAAGTAACCAACACTAACATATCAAAAAAGAAAACACCATGGTTTAGAGAGGAAGTGAAGACAAAATGTGAAGAAAAGAAGAAAGCCTTTTTACAATACAGATCACAACAAACACAACAGGCATACAAACACTATAAACGAATCAGAAATGAAACGAATAATTTGGTTAGACAACAACAACATCAGTCAAGAAATACAAGCACGGATTCTTAGCGGTAATAAGTGCTTTTATGCATACAAAGACTTAATGAAAAGTAAGTTACTGAATCGTGAGTCTAAGCTGAGAATCTACAAAACAGTAATTAGACCAGTGGTCACATATGGATGTGAAACGTGGACCCTCTCAACCACTGATGAAAATCAACTGAGAATATTTGAGCGCAAAATACTAAGGAAGATATTTGGACCAACCCAATGCAGGGATGGTTCGTGGAGAATTAAAATGAACCACGAGCTGGATGAACTAATGCAGAGCGCAGATATTGTCAGATTTGTATAGTCACAAAGGCTAAACTGGCTTGGTCACCTAGAAAGAATCCCAGATAATCGAGCTGTAAAAGTAGTCCAGAGATGGAAGCCCCAAGGAAACAGAACAAGAGGAAGGCCCCGTAAAAGATGGATAGACGACGTAGAGAGGGATCTTAAAACCATGAACATCAGGCAGTGGCGAAGGAAAGTATCCGGCAGGGCAGAATGGAAGAACATCGTTAAGCAGGCCAAGACTCACAAACGGTTGTAGCGCCATTAGAAGAAGAAGAACTTTAGTTAGACAAATAAAAAGGGAACACTGGCAGAGCTTCTCAAAACAAATGGAACACGACTTCTACGGAACACAAATAGAAATATGGAGAATGATCAGAGGACAAAGAAAAGAGATGAACGAACTAATATAAAACAAAACACATTCAAAAGGAAACATGGGTAGACTACGTTCAATCCCTATTTGCTAAAGGTGACGATAATGAACTATCGATACCAGAAATGACAACAAACGAAGAAATAAATATTGAGGAGGAAAAGGTCAATGCGTCGTACGCACTGACGCTATATTTATAATGAGGCAAGTGCAAGAGAAATCATTAGAATACAACAAACCGGCATATCTATGTTTCGTGGACCTTAAGAAGACATTTTACAGGGTCAAATTAAAGGACGTTATCCACTTACTGTACGTAAGAGAGATACCTCTAGGAATAATGAAAACGATCGAAAATATTAACCAAAACAGCACAATAAAAGTAAAAGTAGAAGAACTAACCGATCCTATTGAAGCTGGCAATGGGATAAGACAGAGATTCCCTGAGTCCCCTATTGTTCAACCTGATTATGGATGAAATAATAAAAAAAGTAAGAACTAAAAAAGGATACCAAATGGGAGAAAAACAACTTAAAATAATCTGCTATGCAGACGACGCAAAACTACTCTCTTAAAGCGAAGATGATTTACAACGTATTGTATCGTTTTCTAAATAAAACGAGCAGTTCGAATTTATATAAATATATTTATTTATAAGTTTACAGTTCGGCAATATCTTATCAACTAAACTCCACTCCTAGAAGGTATGCTTATATATAAAAGTCACTATGTACTAGAACATTCTGGAGTAGCACACCTCTAATTCGGCTATTTGACGGGTTGATCTCTCTCGCGCTCGATACATTGCCGGAAACTTCTAGTCGCTTTAGAGATGCAACCGTTACACGGGCCACGCCGAATGCATGTTCGTAACAGTATGCTATACCAATTTAATATAACCACCAGAAAATTTAACATGTTAATTTCATGATGTTAATACATAACATGATGTTAATTGGAGCTAGAAGGTCAGATAATAGAACAAGTGATGAAGTTAAAATATCTACGCATCACATTATCTAGCTACGGAAAGCTCGAAACTGAAGTGGAAGATCAAGTGAATAGAGCAAACAGAGCCGCAGGCTGCCTGAGTGAAACAATATGGAGAAATAAAAATATCGGGAAATAACGAAAGGCAGAATTTACAAAACAGTCATCAGACCAATAATAACATAAGCGGCAGAAACAAGACCTGACACAGAGAGGACAAAAAGGATGTTAGAAAGAGCAGAGATGAAAAAATTGATGGTAAGACACTATGGGACAGAGCTAGAAGTACAGATATACGACGTAAATGCAAGGTGGAGAACATCAAGAACTGGGTAAGAAATAGAAGAGCAGAACAGAACGATCATAAAAGCCGAATGACAACAAATAGAGTAGTAAAGACGGCAAGAGACGGTTCTCCAATAGGAAGACGATCAGTAGAAAGACCACGAAAACGATGGAATGACAACTTACTGGAGGCACATTGAAAAACAGAGAGTCATGTCTATATAAAAGAAGAAGAAGACCTACTCAACTTTTATATATATATATATATATATCGGTTTCAAAACGTCTTGCGTCGTTGTCCGATGCCTAATTTCCACGAATTTCTATCATTCCATTGTTCTTCGGTCAAGTCTCGGGAGCTCATTGCCTTTGTTATTCCCTCCTTCCATGTTCTTTTTGGTCTTCCTCGTTTCTTACGATTTGGTGGTATCCATTTCATGGCGATTTTTGGTAGTCTTGTTTCTGGCATTCTTTGAACATGGCCATACCATATAAGTTGTTTCCTTTCTATGTCTGTTGCCAGTGATCCATCTACCCCCATCCGATTTCTTATTTCATCGTTTCTAATTCTGTCTGCTCTAGATATTCGAAGTGATCGTCTAAATACATCCATTTCTGTTGCTTCGAGTTTTCTTTTATTGCTTTCTGTTAGTCTCCATGTCTCTGTACCATAGGTTAAGCTGGTTTTTATGAGAGATTCATATATATTGTATTTTCGTCTTTTACCAATTTCTGAGCTCCAAAGAACTCCGTTAAGGCATCCAATTGTTCTACGGGCCTGGGTTATTCGTTTTCTAATTTCCCTATTGTCTGTGCCTGTGGTGTCGAAATCAATTCCTAGGTAGGTATATTCAGTGCAGAATGCAATTTCGGTTGTGTCCATCTGAATGTTGGATAGTTCTGCGCCTATTGGGAGATATTTTGTTTTTTGTGTATTGAGTTCTAAACCCCACTTCTTGTATTCTTCCTGTAGTTTTCTGGCCATATATGTCAGGTCTTCTTTATCGTTGGCTATAAGGACTTGATCGTCTGCAAACTGTAGGGTATATAGGCAAGTTTCTCCCAGGTCAATGCCCATTCCTCTGCACTTTCTTTTCCACTGATACAGTGCTTTCGCCACGTAGATTTTAAACAATGTGGGGGATATGCAACACCCCTGCCGGAGTCCCTTGTTTACAGGAAATTTTTTTGAAAGTCTATTTCCAATTTTTATTCCCGACGTTGCTCCTTCATACAGCTGTTTAAGGGCGTTAATTACTGTGTGGTTAATGTTTGTTTCCTGCAAAACTTTCCATAGCTTTTTAGCGGGTACAGTATCATAGGCCTTCTGAAGGTCTATAAACATAAGGTGGGTTTCTTGATTGGTACTTGATCTTTTTTCTATTATTTGTTTCAAAACAAACACATTATCGGTGCAGCTCCTTCCCGCTCTAAAGCCAGATTGTTCCTCTTCTTCTTGTTCCTTATATTCTTGTTCGATAATGTCTCGAAGTATCCTTCCATATAGGCGACTTAAGGTACTGGTTACTGATATACCTCGATAGTTTGAGCAGTCCAGTTTACTTCCCTTCTTATGTATAGATGATATGAAGGATACTTTCCACTCATGCGGGACTGGTGCACCGTTTAGATATTGGTTTATACACCAGGTTAATCGTTCAAACAGTTTGTTAGTACCGCATTTGATTAGTTCTGCTGGAATTCCCTCCGGACCTGCAGCTCGACCATTTTTTAGTAGTTGTATCGTTTTTATGACAGTCCTCTCATCGATGTTTATCGTTTCTCCCTGTATGTGTATTTCAGTTGGAGACATTTCTCTATATTCCTCTCTGTTTTCTGTTAATAGATTTTCGTAATGTCGGATCCAGTTCTCTGTTGTTATTAATTGTATGTTTGTTTCTCTTTTTTCATTTGATTTAACTTTTGTCAGGAATTTCCACGTCTCTGAGCATTTTCTACCTCCCATATATGTGTCTATCTCTTTGCATTTTTTGTCCCACATTTCTCGTTTAGCTGTGTTTACTAGTTGTCGTGTTCTTTTTTTAATATCTTTGTATTCTTCTCTATCCAACTCCTGTTTTGTATTTAGCCATTTGTGGTATGCTTTTTTCTTCCGAAGTACTAGTTCTTCAATTTCTTGATTCCACCAAAGTTTTTTACTAGCGGAATTAGTTTTTAGTCCAATGGCCTCCTCTGCTGCTTCTTTGATGCTACTCGTTATGTTTTCGTAAATTTGTTCTACTGACTGGTCTTCTATATTATGTAGCAACTTTTCGTCTAATCTGTGCTGGTATAGGTTTCTTGTGCTTTCGTTGATAAGGCTGTTTAAGTTATATCGTTTGTTCGTTATCACTTCTGTTTGTTGAGGTTCCTCATTAACGTTATTGTCCTTGTTAGATTTAAAAGGAAATACCATTTTTGTCCTAACTATATAGTGGTCGGAACCACACGTCGGTCCTCTAAGTACTCTTACATCATTCACTTTTAAGGTAGTGCTTTGTTTGACTATTACATAGTCAATGATCGATTTTAGATTCCTTGTATGTTGTACCCATGTGTATTTGTGAATATCCTTGTGTTTATAGAAGCCGTTCATTATTCTCAGAGTATGACTCTGACACACTTGGATCAGCCTTTCTCCATTGTCATTCAGGTTTATTTCACCGTAGGGACCGATCACCTCACTGTTTTAACTCAACTTAACCTACTCAACTTTTAACTTACACCATATTTTCACCGACAGTCGATCAACATGATCATTAAATGGTTGGGCTGGAATTCCTGGAAATTATATCATAGGAGCCTTCTTTTTCGAGGATCACGTAAACGGAACAAAATATCTACATTTTTTGGACGAAAAACTACCGAAATTATTTTAAGTACTTAGTACAGTTGAATATATATGAGAAAATGTTCATATAGTCGGAAGGGAACGAGAAGCTGGCTTACACGATCTCCAGAGTTAAACAAGCTAGACTTTATTTTCTGGAGTTAAATAAAGATAAGATGTATAAAACACTAGCTACAACTAAAGAAGATATAAAAGAGATAATTAGAAATGAATGTATGAGATTAAGCAGAAATGTATTAACTAGTGTAAGGCGTTCTTTGAACATCGCTTGTAATTATGTATTGACGTCGATGGAGGCCATTTTGAACCTTTATTATACATTTAACGATTTTTTTATTTTTGTTAAGTAAATATTCACAGCCAACATAATAAAATTTTACTTAATTTTTGTTGCAATTAATGTTTGCATCCAAAAATCACGAATATCTCCCAAATTAACAAATTAAATCAGTTAATACCTGGGACATGAAATTATGATTGGCAGGGATAACCAGACTCATGAACTGAAGAGAAGAATCGGCCTTGGGTGGGCAGCATTTGGAAAACTGAGAGAAACTTTTAAAAGTGAGCTGCCCACATGCCTAAAGAGAAAGGTATTTGATCAGTGCGTCCTCCCAGTCTTGACGTACGGAGCAGAAACACCTTAACAAAAGCAGCAGCTACCAAACTGAGAGTCACGCAGAAAAGAATGGAGCGGTCCATGTTAGGAATAACTCTGCGAGACAGAATAACCAACGAAGACATCAGGAGAAGAACCGGAGTGACTGACATCATCGAGAAGATAGCCAGACTAAAATGGAGATGGGCAGGACACATAGCCAGAATGACAGATGGGCGATGGACAAAGAGGTTATTGGAATGGAAGCCAAGGGAAGACAAGAGAAGCGTCGGTCGACCACCTACAAGATGGACTGACGATTTAAGAAGACTCGATAAAAACTGGATGAGAGCGGCGCAAGATAGACGGGGTTGGAAACATGAGGAAGAGGCCTATGTTCAGCAGTGGACTCTTGAGGCTGGATGATGAAGTATAGGGAATGCTCATAAATGATAAAGTATCATAAATAACATTTTATTACAACACTAAAATACAGAGTGTTCCATTTAAAAAAAAACTCAGAAAATACGCCTTTCAAGTTTCGACTAACCCTGTATATCAAAATTTAATTATTTCGCTATGTTTATAAGTTTAGGCAATAGTAGACTATGCTACAAATCTTTTGAACATAAATATATTTTTTCTTGTGTTAAATCTCTTGATACAATTCTACAGCGTGTTAATTTTCCTACGAAATTAATAAAAAAAATTACACACACAACCTTATATTGAAAAAACCACAGCATCGGGAAGAATCCAAAAATGTAAAAATATACAGGATGTTTCATTAAAAAACATAAGTTTGTTCCACCCTGTTAACACTTGAGTAGTCGGGTGGGGCCTGTGAGACCAGCGACAATTTATTTGTAATGCCTCACTGCTTATTTTATGTCGGAGTGCGCTGTGTTCGTTAGTACCTTCCGTCCACATGTCAGTGAACAGTGAACAACGGGGTTTGCATTAGTGTATAATAGTTCGCTAGTTATTTGCACTTTTGGTCTGTCAGACTCTACCCGACTATTCGAGTAACTTTTGTGAGTTCGACAAGTAAATTTATTTTCCCATTTTTTGTGAAGTATAAGCTACATAGAGTAAGTATTTTAATTTATATGGTTATATATAAATGTAGTAATGTTCCAGTCTTTAATTTTTTTCTGTTGTATTTCAGATTTCAGTGATGGATCCTTATCTCAAAGAAATTCAAAGATTACAATAGCTCTATGATGAAGTAGAAGAAGAAAATATTGGAAAGTGAGCCAGAATCAGGCAGGTGTGAAGAAAGTGACCACAACACAGACGAAACATGGGAGAAAGAATTGGAAACAGAATTGGTGGAAGGATTGGGGGAGGAACCTGCAACTTAAAAATATTTTGAAACAAATACGGAAAACCGGCGGCGGCGGCTCTTTTATTATGCAAATGATGGGGTATCCTTGAGAAAGCATGCGCCTCCAAAAAATGTTCGGACAAGAAGTTCTAATTTAATTTCATACTTATCCGGTTCCAAAGGACATGCTCGTCAAGCAGTTGATCCTTTAGAGTGTTAGATGATAATATTCTCGAAACCGTTGTACAGAACACAAACATATTTATTTCTAAACTAAGAAACAATGCCTGCGAAGATGCTGCAGAGTAACAAGAATGGATAGGAGAAGTAATGACGAAATAAAGCAAAGAACATCAATAGAAACAGACATACTAACATATATAGAACAAAAAAGACTAAAGTGGTATGGACATGTAAGAAGAAAGCAGACGGCAGATGGATAAAGAAAATAACCGAATGGAGCCCCATAGGAAGGAGGAAAAGAGGACGACCCCGAAAATCCTGGAGGAACGAAGTAGACGACTCCATGAGTAAGAGAGGACTGAACGATGGAGAATGGAACAACAGAGAGAGATGGAAACGGTTGAGCGAGGGAAGGCAGTGAATACTGTAGAATCCCTAAATATATATATACTAAGAAACAATTATGCAGATCCGAATGAAGCCAGACCTACAGATACTGTGAAAATAAAGGCGATAATTGGTCTATTATACCTAGCTGGGGTTTTCAAAGCAAGCCGCAGAAATTGCAAAGAATTTTGGGCTACTGATGGAACAGGCGAGTGCTTCGAGCTACTATGGCTCATAGGCGATTTGTATTCTTGCTACGTTGCTTGCGTTTTGATGACGTAAATACTAGAGAAGAAAGAAGAACCATAGACAAACTTGCACCACTAAGAAACGTTTTTGACCAATTTAATCAGAAATGCAAACTTAATTACGTTCCTGGATCTTATTTAACATTAGACGGATGCTTTTTGCATTCCGTGGACGTTGCGGATTCCGCATGTACTTCCCGAATAAGCCAGCCAAATATGGCATAAAAGTATTTTCCTTAGTGGTCGCCAAATATTTTTACACGGTAAATATGGAAGTATACGTTGGAGCTCAGCTTCCAGGGCCATATCGCGTTAGTCTAAAACCACCGATTTAGTGGAAAGAATATGTGAGCCTGTGTTTGGATCATCTAGTAATATAACCTTGGATAACTATTTACAAGTTACGAAATTGTAAAACCAATGCTGGAGCAGCACAAAATTACAATTGTTGGAACAAAAAAAAATAAAAGGGAGATTCCAAACGAACTTCTTGATCCCAGCAGACCACAGTACTCGTCTATGTATGGATTTTTCAAATCCATTACTTTGGTGTCATATATCCCAAAGAAAAAAAAGTCGTGACGCTGTTATCAGCTTTTTACTATAAAGGCTCGATTGATGAATATTTTGGAGATGCCTGTAAGCCCAATACTATTACTTTTTATAACATTACAAAATCAGGCGTTCACTCAGTCGATCAGAAATGTGCTTCTTATAATGTAGGCAGAAACACCCGAAGATGGCAAATGGTCATTTTTTAGAATTTACTTAACATTGCAGTCATAAACTCTCACGTCATACATAAATGTAATGCAAATGAAAACGACCTAATTTCGGAACGAAGATTGTTTCTGAAATAAATTGGCTTAGTCTTGACAAGAGAAAACATGCTAACCAGAGCAAGGCATCCTCATTTACAAAAGGATATCAGAAATATCGCCCAAAAATTAAGCGGAGTACATGCAGATCCAACGCCTCCGCGTCCAAATACAAGAGGTCCTTGCGCCTATTGTCCAAATCGTAAAACACGATATTTTTGTGTCAAATGCCAAAAATGGCTATGCTTAGAGCATCTTAAACCGATTTGCGAAGACTGCAATGAAAATTGAAATTAGGTTTATAGAACTTTTTTATTAAATGTACATTAGAAGTACATTTTTTATAACTTTTTTTCCATTTTCTTAAAGATGTTGTATTTTATCATTTTATTATGAAATAAAAAAAGATTGTTCAAATATTAAATAGTTTTATTTGAATATTTTCTAATGTATTGTGTAAAATAAAAACTGGGCCTCACAGACCCCACCCACTACTCAATGGGTTAATATTGGAGGCCCTGCAACTTTTACCGAAATTATTTTTACGCGTCTCTTACGATAAATGAGTAAATGGACTTCCTCGCATTGATGCCGCACCCTGTATATACAAATAAATATTGTATATATATATATATATATATATATATATATATATATATATATATATATATATATATATATATATATATATATATATATATATATATATACATATTTTTCTCATTAAGACACAAATCGTACATATCGTTATCGTATATCTTTTAACAGAAGTAATTCCCATATACATATCATAAAATCAAATATTCAGTGAACCAATTATTTACTTTACTTTTCTGCTGATTCATCCATCTATACATATTTTGTTGTTCTAACTTTCGGGGAATTCCCTGTTATTGATTAAATAATATACATTATTTAGCACATTAGCGGTATGAAACTATGCTATAAATTATTATTAGATACGTTTCTGTTTAGACGCGTTTCGAAAATTGATGGCATATCTACATTAATAAAAATTGAGGAGAATAATTATCATTTATGTTTATTACATATAAGTATATAAGTGGATATGTACTTTTAATCCTATATTTTAGTATATCTTTGCTTAATTAAGTTTTTCACGACTTTATTACCCTTTTTAAGCATAATTCCCTACATCACACACTTGGAACCAATCAGTTCGTCAGCGATTTTTTTCATTTAATCACATGTGCTGAAGCTGAAATAGAAATTTCACCACTGGGGACAGCGACAGCGCCCGAGACTTCTCTCTCTCTCTCTTAGTCTCTTAACGACATCTGTCATAAAGGATACCAAGTTTAAGCTGATCTCTCATGCCTGAGCTAGATTTCGTCTTAACAATTTTTTGTGACAGCAGATAGGTATCTGTTTTAAAATTGTTGGAGTAGGGTAGGGTAGGACAAATATTTTATTTACCAATGTGAAGTAGGTGTTTTAAAACTAAAAAAACGTAAACTTAAAGAAAGTTTACTAACAAATACTTTGTGTGTTAAAAGTGAAAGACCAACGCAGGGGGCGTCTGTTTCATAGTACTGGTGAATGGTGTTGATAATGAATCAGTTAAACGGGAATCAAAACGCAGAACCAGAACCAATTTCAATAGTCGTAGGTTCACCCGATTGGACGACTGTTGCCTCTGATGATAATGACGACTGTGTATCATTAGGGTCAGCTCATGATGAAGGATCCGATCTCATAACTGCAATCATGAAAGATGAAGTTACCACACAACTTGCTGCTGCAGGACCAGTTGGTGTAGCAGCAGCAACAGCCATTGTTTCATCGAAAAAAAGAAAAATGCCACATTCATTTGAGACCGATCCATCGATCCGTAAGAGGAAAACCACTAGGCTGCTAAGGAAATTACGAAAAACAATGGACGAATTTACAACCGTAGGTGGTAAGCAGGCCATAATACTAGTAGCTACACCTGATCGTTATCAAGTCTTCGGAGCTAAACCTCTACAAGACATAATTAAGGACCTCAGGGGTAATATCATGGATCAACTGGGCGATGCTCTTGCGACTCAAGCGCCGCCACCGATTTTGCAAGACCCTACACTTTTCAAACTACCTCCACTGGTTATCGAGGGAATTCCAACACCTCTTGCAAAAATGAGTCAAGCAATGTTGCGAGCATTTATTCCTTTAATGCTTAAATACTCAACAGGAAGAGGAAAGCCGGGTTGGGGCAAAGAATCTATGAAACCACTGTGGTGGCCTGAAGAGGTGCCTTGGGCAAATGTCAGACTGGATGTTAGAAAAGAAGATGAAAAACAAAAGACACCTTGGTCACATGTACTCCGACAGATTGTTTTAAACTGTTACAAGTTTCATGGTAGAGAAGACCTCCTTCCTGCATTTACAGAAGAAGATGAAAAGGTCAACCAGGCAACAACAGCTAATGCTGATGATACTATGCAGTGTACACCAACAATACTTCATACTATTACCAACTCTGATGACATATACACTACAGTACAAGTTGATCCTAATAAGCCCATTAACACATTACCAGACAGTACTATTGCCAATTTCCCTGGAATGGTAATGGGTGATGGAAATCTGGTCCATAACGTTCAAACAATTACAGAAGGTGGAGCCATAGGTGAGGACATTGACTTTAATTCTGTCACAGAAGCTACCTTAAATTCCGAAGGGCAGATTATTTTGACAGAAGAAGATGGACATGGTAAGTTTTAATTAATTTTAGTTAAAATACATACTAAAAGTAGATAATTCAACAGTTAGCGGCGTTATCGACAGATTTGCTACAGTTTATCAATCTATGGTGGCTAAGATCCGGGCCCTTCATACAAATGGTGATGGCACTATTTTTGTTAATCATGTTTTTGAAGTATCAAAAGAGCAATCTAAGGCACTTAAACAGTGACTTCCAATCACATTATAAGCCACTCCATGATGATTCAGGTATCACAGGCGAGGTTCCACAGGTGATTCAGGAATGTTGACAAAGACTGACAATTGAAGAAACTATTATGTTTTATAAATTGTTTGTGTATATGTTTAATATGGCTGTTTATTAAAGTTTTAACTAAATATGATACAGCGTTTAGGTCCAACAAAATACTGATGTTCCATGGCTATTTCTCCTCTTTTATTGAACTCACAAATTCTGTTGTATGATTATGTCAAGAAAATAAGCCTATTTCAGTTCATGAAAAAGTTTTACCTTTTAAATTAAATTCAATTTCTTCAAAAATTGTTTGTTGAGTTTTGTAGATGCATCAATGTATATATTAATAAGTATAATGGTTATCCAGGAAAGGTAAAGGTAATGAAAAGAAAAATACGAAAAGGATCTACCAAATTTAAATAAAAATAAATATAAAACAATTTATTGTTGTTACTTGCACAGTTTTTCACTTTGGCTTTCCTCAGTCCAATCTGGTGGACCATTGCACTCTTCAAAATCGTCCCTAAGTTCATACAGGCAGGGATGGTATATCAAGAATTCTAAAAATATCCATAATATTACTAAATGTGGATGAAAGGCATCTGATACTTACGTCTAAAAAATTCTTGCTCAAAACAACATACTTTGTCATTAAGTGCTTTTGTTCCAGCGACTAATGAAACATATAAACTATGGGGATGCTGTTGTTTGCAAACTGTGTAGTACTTTTCAACACTCTTAAGCTTTTCTTCTAATTTACTGCAAAACAAAAATTTATTAAGTATTTCTTAATTAAATAAAATAATAATAGTAAAATTTAAATTTTGGGCTATTTCATGAATGTGGCTCTACATTTTATTGACGATGTATTGCATTCGCACCGAGACAAACCATTATAAAATATTGAAGTGACCACTTGATTTCATTGATGTATCTTTTAGTTGACTGTTACTAATTGAGCATGTGTTGAGCAGATTTGTGTCAAAACTACATTTGTTCAATATTCTGAGCATACCCGAAGAAAAGATATACAGAACAGAGTATAGACCATATATTATATAGATATTAAACTTACTAAAACCTGGAATATGCCAGAGTGATCGATAACTTAACGAATTCACTTTCATATATGAATATAATGGCTATGCTGCATTAATAGAAAATTTAGACTTAATAAGAATAGACTAAAATATAACAGGACTACATCAACAAGGAAAACACATTCTCTACTGGAGAACTTCGAGAAAAAGACAGAACCAAAAAATACTTCTAAAGAAATTCTAAAATAATTATATAAACATCTTCAATCTCATACTTGCAAATAGTTTCCTGTTCGATAATAGCCAAATCAAAAATACTTTCAGGGCTCCAAACTTGTATACCAGCCAAAAATTCCAATAATTTTTCTTCTTCACATGTGACAGTGCATATTACATGTTTTATAGTTAATTCGCCTAAATAAGGAAAACAAATTACTACATATTTTGGCTAAAGATCTTTTCTCACCTATTAAAAATATAAATATATACAGCTTTAAATTAATTTGTGGCATTCTATTTCAAATATGAACATCTGTCAATATTCAAGCCTTTTACTATGTAGCCTATGTAGCTACTCCAACTAAAAATTTTTAAGAGCAAAGGTCCAAGAAAACACAACCCCCAACAGGATTCTGTGGTGCAATATGTACTGTTTAGGGTTAAAGAAATAAACGAATTATGCTAGAATTGTCAACGTCAATAAATGTAAAATAAAACAAATTTAATTTTAATATAAATCATATATAAATATCAAAATGAAGTATCTCCCATATAAAATATTATTAATTTGTTTTTTAAATTACGGTTTATCTGCATTTGCTTTTGGGCCCGATCAATGCATAAGTATATGTAAAAGTGCAAAATTACCCACTTTAGAACTGGTAAGTAATTATTTACTAATAATTGTTGTTATTTACTGGATACCGTTTTATTTAAGGATTTCTATGAACAAGTAGTTTGCCAAAGGGGGTGCAGATTTTTTAACATTATCAAGTACAAAGATGTACCCAACATAAATCAAACAAGGAAAGAATGCCACATCTGTAAGTACTACTATTAAAAGAATACTATGTAATTATTAATTTACTGCTGAATTTTATAGCATGTGAAGAATCATATATTGTTAAAGAGGAGAAGGATATATGCCAGAAAGGGTGCAATTTGATGGCAAGAGAACAAGAGGTATGTTATTAATAAATTTGTTTGTAAAATGATAAAATTTGGATTTGGAGAAAAAACAACTTTATGAGACTTCCCCCAATGTTTGTGTTTTCAATCATATAGAGTTGATTTGAGGACAATTAAAACCAAGTATCAGATGTGAAAATACATTTTCTAAATTTGATAAGATGGTAGTTGAGGTAATTAAAGTATAGTCCAGTTGCTCAGCTCAAAATATATTGACAGAAAAATTCCTCCCTCTCACTATTAATAGCTCAAATATACTTAATGTTGCAGACTTCTTTTACTGAAAAAAGAAGAATAATCATGAATAATGGGAGTGTATATTTATTAATGTTTAAAAAACTTTCCATTTGTAAAAAATAATCTATAAACCACTATAAAATCTAAAAAAAACTTTTGTTGTAATTGATGCAGTGCAGTATGCAGTTTATTTTGGTAATAAATTGCACATTGAATATTATTTTGTTTAAATATTGGCTATGAGCGTCCCTGTAAGATGAAATGTAAATAAAAAATGGTAAAAATTAATTTTGTCATATATAATTTGCCCTGCTTTAATGGTAAATACCTAAGTAAAAATAAATATTTTTAATTACCAGAATAATAAGCTGCTGCTTTATACATTAAAGCAGAAATATCAAAACTTACAAATCTAAGCTTTCTACTATATTTCTTGCCACAACTATACCTATATGGTAAACTAAATATGTAAATTATAAACATTTTGGGTTTAGTTAAAACAGGAAATATAGCAAATGGGCTAGCTCCCAAAATCGATAATATCGAGACCATACACACACACACACACACACACACACACACACACACACACACACATAAAATTTTTGTTTATGTTGAATTTTTATAGAAAGGGGAAAACTTGAAAGAACAAACTAAGTTCTTATACCCTTTAAATTTATTCTTATTATTAGCTATGAAGTATTAAATAACAATTTTTTATGTTGTAGACCTTTATATCTGCTTTCATTATCGAAACTGAAAACAGCATTGTTTTGGCGAGCCCAGACAGGGAAATCGAACTGGATTTACTTTCTGACCCTAGCATAAAGAGCCAGCTGGAAATTGGTTTCAACATTGACTACAAGATTCCTGCAACTAACATACGGACGATGCCCATAGAAATAGAAGAAGAGTTTAAAGTGAAGGAGACAGGAGATTGGTTGGACTGTGCTTCTCGGAATTCCGGAATACCAAGATGGATACTTCTATCGGCCATATTAACTGCTGTCTTAATTGCTCTTTGGCTCAGTTTTTCATCTGAAAAAAGAAGCGGCTCCGAAGATGACATTCATGAAATTGATATTCCTGATGATAAATTGATTTTAACCAATGACGAGTTACCTTTAGCTAAAGATGAAACCATTCTCTATTTTGGACCTGTAGTTTCCGATGTAATTAACAAAGAAGCGCCACCCAAATACACCGCTAGGAGTGAAGAAGTTTAAGTCATTTTTAACAATAATTGGTAGCTATAACTTTTTAATTATATCCAGCGAGTGGTAATAATTATTTTTGTCAAAAGATGTGAGTGAGTGTCATTGATGTGTTCATGAAATTATTATCTTAAGCCAATATTATTATAATTGAACGCTGCCGTTTTAATGTCTGCAAAGAATTTTTGTGATTATTTTGTTAACTACAAAAAAGCTTTTCACAAGGAGAGACACAACAAGCAAACTATCTTAGTAAAGAACTTGGCAGTAAGCAGTCAGAATTGTAGAATGATTGATAGTTGTTTTATAATCAAACAGCCATTATAACACTGGAAAAAGGGATAAGGAGGTACTGAATATTTGGAGCTTGTTATCTTAGCGTTAGATGCTTTAGAAATATGATTCTAGAGGAAAGTATTAACGATATCTTGGATTGAACAATTCATCAATGAGAAAGCTTTAAAATTAACTACTATCAATTATTATTAAATTAAATCACTAACGTGATTACAACCTATGTTACCTCTTTCTTTTCTTCTGCTCATAAGACCTTGAAGTACTTGGTCCTAGGACCTTTATATTAAATCCTTTCTTTTTCATTAAACTTGAACAAAAACTTTTGTACTCTAGATAAAAGCCAATAACGTTTTATGAGGAGTTTAAGGGACTATTACCTTTTAGAATGCTAAAAAATGGCACATTTTCAACAATTTTTTTTGTATCTTATCTATTATATGTGGCAATCAAACTTTTTTTATATTATTATAAAACTGTTGAAGATAACAATTTTTTTCCATTGTTCTTGTATTTTAAAGGTGGCGCCAAAAATTTTTCGTCCAAAAATGACTGCTCCATGGCATAGACGACCGACTAGATCCGGAGATAACTGTCCGCCAATTTTAAAAACGTAGTTTTTCTCAAGAACTTTAATCTTCGGATCTAGCTGGTCGATGTATTTGGTTTGGTTTGGTTTTCTCTATGAAAATTTACCATAATTTGACCAAAAAAAGAAATAATAAAATTTTGTGACTAAAAAATTTGAAAAAAGATCAATTTTTTCAAATGCACGCCATTTTGTTTTTTTTTTAAGAATTTTCAATTTTTGTAGTAAGCTATCACATAAGAGAACTTCTTTTTTAAGCCCTTCTCGAATTTTATGATTCAGATATATCGTTCCAAAGCATGGAGCAGTAGTTTTTGGCACCATCTTTAAAATATAGAAACAATAGAAAAAAAAAAAGAAAAAAATATTTTGTAATCTTCCAAAGTTGTATAATAATATAAAAGAATTTTAATTATTGTCATATATAATAAATAACGTAATATTCTCGACGGTAATAATACCTTAAGAAATTGTCCTGACTATACAGGTCATAATTTGGTGACATCTCCTCAAATTTAGTTCCCGCTCCAGCGGCAGTCAAACTGGAGCTTAGTATTACCAATCACTTCGCCCAGAGTCCTTTATTTTGTTTTCCAAGGACAATGGCACTATCAGATCCCCCCTTTGAATGTTTGAAAGCCGGTACACATTTGGATTTAAGGAATTATTCAATCTTAAAGTCTTTCCACTTCGGTGTTTCTTAAGAAAGTTCTGTGTGTTGTAAGAGAATCTTCTTTATCATAGATCAACTCGAAGTATCCGTTCATAATTCGTGTTTATATCGAGGATACGATTTTGTCGGGTAGTTCTTGAGTTATTATTGTTGTTATTCCCTATCTCTATTAGAACAGTTCTGTAAGTTATATCGCCAAAATCGTTTGAGGAGGAAATTACAGATCTGTATCGTATTTTGCAAGGAATATGGAGCTATTGGTAGTCTACATAAAACCGTCCATCTAAAGTAAATTTTTTATGATAGTTCTTGTTAGGCATGCAACTGCCATGCTTCGTTGAGCATGGTAGACTACGTCTGTGCCTTTCGTGTTGCTATTCCTCTTTTGATTCCCTAGCTCAAACGCAATCATCACGTCAATGTGAAACAGCACGAAGAATAAACAAAAACTCGGTACATGGTGCGCATGTCTAGTACTATAAGTGTTCTCCTAATCGTTAATTTTATTAACGATGGCTTGTAGACAAAATCCCTGAACCTTCTAGTAGTCTATTCTTTAAATTTGACTACCACAGAATTGCTGTTGATACATTATTTTGGCGATAATTTGTTTTTTATTTCATGTACACATCACAATTCAAATATAACTATTTTAAAGGCTGTTCTGCCATCTTACAATTGATCTCATTTGTATAATGTTAAGGTATTTTTGAATAACAGGAAAAATCATAGTTAATATATTTATTATTTAAACTCATAGTTAATTTATGTATTATTAACACTTTCGCTGTGGAAGCCGTCATATGGCATCTTATTTCTCAGTCTGTTCGGACTGCGCCATTTGAAGTTATCTTTGTATTACATATGCTATCAAAAAAAGTTCATTCCGCACAGTAGAACGTTCTGAAATAAAGTTCCGCTGCGAAAGTGTTTTAAACTAGATATAAATCTGTTATAAGCTCAAATGTGCATCATACTCCATTCAATCGCCATCAAATATTACACAACACTAACAGGAAAGTGTCAAAGTTAAAAGCCTTTCATGTCTTACGCTCGACGCAATTTAATCCATAAGTAAATTTCCTGGTAAACTTCTTTTTCTTTCTTTAATACATACGGAACATTTTTTGACGGCGACCGGTTAAAAAGTGAACTTCACTAATTTATTACAACGTCGGTAAGAAAATGGGCTGTGTATTGAACGATACCGATATATTTTTATCTTCAGTTGTGTTTGTTTTTTAAGTTATCCAAATGGTGATTTTTAATTTTGACTATTCCGTTTACCAGCAGTTTCCAAGAACAATCGTACACTTGTTTAAAGAACATATCATTTCTCTTGATTATTTAAATAAAATGACATTATTTCTCTACAACTGTGTACTTTATTATACAAAACCGGTTAACAACGTTTTACAACAAAGTCTCAATATATTCTCTGATCTAGTATTATTTTAGAAGAAGAGGTTGACATAAGCATAAAATTAAATAGTGCACAGTACCACAAAACTATCATTTTTCGATTGAACTCGATGTAGTGTAGAGACCAGGACTGTTTCGTGGTCGATCAAAGTCCACGGAGTTTCAGAGTGTATTTTGACCCTATGGATTCGAATTTCAAACTTGTTTTTGCGTCAGAAGTGACGGGGATTTATTAAAAACAATTTAATGGCTGAAATGATTATTATAATGGAGAACTAATCGCAGAAGACAACGGCCTAACAACCCGAATAAACAGTTTAACAAGTTAGACGATGGCCGTGAAAGCCTAACGCATTTTATTAAATGATTATAGTTCGTAAACTAACACATATAAAGCATTTCTGCAAAATGCAATTTGTTCCTTTAAAAAATCCTACAAAATAATATTTGGTAAACCTTGATCTAATGATTATAACCGGAGATATTGCAAAATTAGTGCAAATTCATTGCAAAATTACGGCATTTAGGCGATTTTTCACTCGTAACTCGGCTGCATTTTGAGTAAAATAATTTAAATTAAGGGAAAAACTTCCAGGTTTATAACTAAACCTTAATTATAATCGCAATAATATTTATAACAATGTTGTAACATTATAAACGGATATTTTTAATAAAAAAAGGTATATAATTTGTTTATAAGGTTTTGAAATGAATAATTCTCGAATTTTTGGTTAAAAATACCTGAGAAACAATTTACAAACATTACTTAATTTCAAAAAAATCAGTTCTAATCGTTAAAAACCACTGTCTTTTCGAATGTTTGCAGAATTTCTAATTTTTTTCGATCATTTTCTGTACTGCTTAATTTAATGTTAGGTTGATCTTTTTGACAAATCATTCACAAATTCATTTAGGTATGTTATTTTCCATACTTTCATTGAACACAGAAACTTTTTTCTAAATGTATGTTCTTGACATATGATAAGTAGAAAGGTAGCCACTTGGGTGCATTTTTACCTTTGACCGCCGCTGCTTGAAGATATTGCAGACTTGCAAAAGATAATAATGTTGCCACACACGTTTAAAAATCATTATGAATACAGAGGTTTACAACATACTAAGAAAGTTTTCTTCCATTAGGAAGTTAAAGTACGTCAAAACCGTTTGTAGTTGTATGCCATGAGGCAATCAGTGGTCGAAAAAAGAAGGATCTTGTGAGTATGTACTTTTAATGCTTTTTAAATTTCATAGAGCTGCTAAGAAAATAGTTATCTGATGTGATAACTGTTCCAGTCAAAACAAAAACTGGTGTTTGTACAGTTTTCTTGTAATGATTCTAAATTTTTCTGAAATGAATGCTGAGACCGCCACCCTCAACTACCTTGAAGCTGGCCATATATTTTTGTCGACAGCTAGCTTCCATCATAATGTGGAACAATCTCTAAGAAAGCAAAGTACAACTTATGACTTCCAAGACTTTTGTAAGCATTATAAAAACGTCTGAACACTGCCAAACTGAAATATGGTTGATATTTGCGGCTATATTCAGCTTGAACTTTCGTTAAAGTTAACCGAATTATGTTTACTTTACGAAGCTACAGCTATTCCTTTTTATCACATTGTGTTACATCACTGACTGACTTTGTTTTTGATTTTCTTGTAATCGGTCAACTTCAATGTACTTTCTGCCAACTATGAATATCGACATTGCACTGTAATTCCCAGACGCCGCACTTACCGAAGCATTGTCTGTACAATATCGTATAAACGTTTTAAATTTATTTAAAACTCTGACAACTGACTTATACTTTAATGTATATCATATTATATCCTGTGATTTTTCCAGTTATTCTCTATTTTTTCTACTTTGGAAAGTGAGAAACTGTACTGACTGGTGTTGTTTGTTATCGTGCTTGTTTATTATTACGTAATCTTGTAATGTTTTTATTTATTTCTAGGTGTAATATTTACTACTATGTGATTATTGAATTTACCAAAGTAATTAATAAATCGTAAGCAATGTAAAGTAAATGTTGTTCTTTGTAAATTATTGAATTCTCTACAGAACAAATTGTGTATGAACAAGGCAATTGTTGTTTTAAACTTAGACATAATAAAATTAATTATCTATTTATATTTTTGTGTTTTCTTTCTTTGATTTCCACTTTTCTATTAATAAAGTATTGAAAATAAGGTTTAAAATCAACTGAAAAAGAAGTAATCATCTTATGTCCTTGTAAATTACCGCTATAACATTAGAACCGAAATGAACTCTGCTACTGGTGAACGAAGACTTCCCGAAGAACGAAAAAAATCTTCGTAAATGAAGACTTTCTATTACATATTCCACTGACATCTATCTTCTTCTATGGCACTACAGAAAGGGCTTGTGCGCCGCTGTTTACTGTGCCATCCCAGCGCTTTCTTGGCTTTCCAACCGGTCTCTTTCTCTGCATTCTAGCATTCAGTGCTCTTTTTGGTAGCCTATTCTCTCCCATTCTTGTCAGATGTCCTGCCCATGCATTCTTTGTATTCTAATAAAGTCTGACAGTGGTGCTTCCTTTTAAAGTTGATAAAGCTCGTTGTATCGACTTCTGAAGATTCCGTTTTCCCTCACAATTCCTAGTATTCTCCTCAGGACCCATGCTTTACTACCATAGCATGCTATTGGTCGAATTAAGTTTTTATAGATTCTCATCTTTGTATTTCAGTGGATATTTTTAGAGAGGGCAAAATAAGCTCTGTTTGCCTTCATGTATAATGTTTTGTGGGACTAGGGACTATATTTCTTCTGGTCTGTATCATTATTTTTGTTTTTTCTGTGTTAATTTCCAGACCTAGCCTTTTTGTTTGCGTTTTTAACTCTGCGTATGTTTGCTGTGCTCATGTTGATGTTCTACTCATAATATTAATATCGTCGGCATAAGCGGCCAGTTGAGCCGTACGGTTATTCAGTAGGTTTCCTCGTCCAGTTTGCATTTGCCTAACCACATACTCCAGTGCCAGGTTAAACAAAGTTGGGGCCAGCCCATCTCCCTGTGAAATTTTGAAAAAGTCTGTCCGGTGGTTTTGTATTCGTACACATGTCTAAATTACATCCATTGTGGCTTTAATAAGTCTAATTAGCTTGTGTGGTATTGCCAATGCAGTAAATATATTGTAGAGTTTGGTCCTTTTGACTGAGTCGTATTCCTGTTTGAAGTCTACAAACACGTTGTGAATATCAATGTTATGTTACCATGATTTACTCTAGATCTGTTTTGACTATAAATATTTGATCCAGTGACGATCTTCCCCGTCGGAAGCCCGTCTGATACTCTCCAATAATATTTTCTGCTAGTGGTTGGAGCCGCTGGTTTATAATATACGTGAGGACTTTATATGCTGTACATAGTAGAGAAATTCCACGGTTGCTTTTGCACTGGAGTTTGTCTCTTTTTTTATAGATCGGGCATACTATACTTTTCTTCCAGTCGTCGGGTATTTTCTCTTCTTGCTTTATTGTTTTTCTGGGCCTTAATAGCTTCGAGAACTTCCTCTTCCTTCCATGTGTACCAAGTAGGGTCTGAAAGTAATGCTTCCAGGTTTCAGTGACTTTCTGGTCACTTGGTCACTAATTATTTGCCCACTTTCATCTTTACATAGACTTGTTTGAGGTTTATACTCACTTTTTATCTTTTTTCGGTATTCGTAAGCCCCTCTAATTTCCTTGTTTTTGAAATTATCTTCCATTTTTTCTATTTGTCCATTTTCATAGGCTCTTTTTTTATTTCTACATATCTTGTCTGCTTTCCGTCTTGCGACTTCAAATGATGTTCGTTTTTCCCGTGTTCTTTCTTTCTTCTATTGCTTGTCTACACTCATCATCGAACCGTACTCATCGCCTTTTTCTTGTTTTCCAGGATAGACGCTGCCGCTGTCAGTACTGCTGTTTTGATATTATTCCATTTGCCCTCTATGGAGTGCAGTTCTACCGTCCTTAAGTCATTTGCGACTTCTTCTTCGAACTTCTCTTTACATTCCTGAATCAGTTTTTCCAGGTCCAATTTGTTTGTTCTTTTTTGTCTTTCGTTTCTTTCTTTGTTAACTCTGCATCTATCGAATTCTGTTATCACTAAAGCATTTTTAAGCGCCTATAACAATGTTTTTATTTACCGCGTTTTAGACACTTTTGAGTACCATATATGTGGTTCCCAAAATCCGCGTCATATCTAATGCGATTCAAGAAAATTTAATCATTCTTTTTTGGGTTATATTACTGCCAGATCATGCAATTGGTTGTCAACGCCCTTGGAGAACATGACACTTAAAGAAAGAGATCACCATATTTTTATGATATGTATCTAGATAAAGGTAAAATGTATGTGGGTAGTTAAAAGTAATTATTACTCAGTTAAAAAAAATGAATGTATTTTTAATAAAACTAGTATATTTACATATCTTACAACACTTTTAAATTTTCTTTCTTTAATAATCCGCAGCTGTATTGGCCAAATAATCTCTTCGTCCAATGTTTGAAGCCTGTTTATTTTGAAGAGCCTCGAGTTTGGGACAATCTGTAATTCTGTGTCCAAGACCACCACAATAACTGCAACCGTGTTCTCCTAAAACATTAAAAACATTGATAAATGTTTAGAAAAAGCATTGTCATTCGTACAGCACAGAATAATAAACAATCAGAATGCCCACTCTGCTGGTCAAGATAAGTACGCGCAGACGGAATCAGCCATGTTTTAAACGGACCAGTGTTGTTCAGTGAAATTTTATCTGATGTAAATAGAAAAATTAACCCGGTTTAATTTATTGACGGCAACCATAGACACAATATGCACTATTTTATTCGTAGTTTTAGTTGAAGAATAGATTAAATTATTTCAAATTTACTAAATTATTAATCTCTAAAAATTTAAATTACAGTTCTGTCGTAGCTTGTCACAAATTTCTCAATTCTGAGAGTGGGCATTCTGATTGTTATTTATTCTGTGGTTACGGCATAAAGTCCTTCCTTTCCGCTTCTACGAAGGTGATTCAAGTGATTCAACAACATTTTAATAATCTTATCTTAGATAGATGACTTTTGACATGTGTCATCAAAATCATAATGTATTAAATTTATCAAATACGAATTAATTAATAAACGAATTATAGGTATACAACTAATGGCAAAATCATCTGAATATAATACAGACTTCTACTCTTATTAGATATAAAAGAACAACAAAAACAGACAGAAAGCGTTGTTTAAAGAGATATGAGTTGGAACTATATTTGTAAGGATGGTTGCCTAGATCTAGTAACTGGTTCTAAATACAAAAAAATGTTTATTATAGAAAGGTTGAATCATAAAGTATTTAATAATTTAATGGATACAGTGTACATATATTTGTATCTAGTGATATAAAATTGATAAGTTTTGATATAAAAATTAAAGGTTATCTGAGTGGCCAAGGGATCCGATTAATGTCTTAAAATAAGACTTGTTATAGTATGAAAATAAAGGTTGAAAAATCAAAATATAAGAAAGAAAGAAGTTTATTGGGCATGTGGTGTGTAGGTAAACGGGGAGTGGAGAATAATTGATGAGATAGTGATGTGTGATGGACAAGAATGATGATAATATTCAGTGGAGATAAAAAGAATGAATTGTAAAATTGTATATATTTATATGGGATATATGGAATCTCTAGGATGTTGTTAGTTGGTGATTAGTTAGTGGATTAAAGTGGTTAGCTAACGATTATTTGAGAAGAAAAAGGACAGAATAAGCTATTAAAAACATTTTGAAAGTCCAAACACAGTATAGACAACAACTTGTTGTTATCTATACTGTGGTCCAAAGTTTTAAAAATTTTGAGGTTAGAATTTTTAAAGTAAAAATTATCTTCTTCTTTATAAGCAACTCTGCTTGTTCATTGGCGGGTTAATACCTCTATGGAAGGTTGTCACTCCATCTTTTGCGTGGTCGTCCGATACTTCTTCTGCCGATTGGTGACTTGTCTCTTGCTATTTTGACGCTCCGTCCGGCTCGCGGAGATAAGAATACGGCCGGGGTCAGAAAGCCCTGCCTGTCGTAAGAGGCGACTAATGGGTAGGAATAGGGAGGTGGAGAGCCGTCGTTTGAGGTGTCGGGTTGGTAGAAACGCACACGGTCGCTTCGGCGACACGGTCACCGGTCTACATTCCTAGTATCCGAGACGAGACTACTCGTGGGACCACTCTACTCCCATTCCAAAAGAGCCTGGTGAGGTTGAACGAGCTGGGCCCGTAAATACCTCTCCTGACCTCGGTCAGGAGGGGTGTGGATATACCGCTCCTGACGGCGGTCAGGAGTGGTGTAGGTGTCCCGGCACGTACCCACCGGGAGATCCAAGAGTGGTAGAGGAGAGATCCTCGGCGGCGACCTGTCTACGTGTGAGGTGGAAATTCCTCCGCCTGCCGAACCTACCCGCCCGTAGTGTGGGAGTAACGGGTAGGCAAGGTACTCACAACACAGGTACTACGGGGAAGGTGGAGCCCCCGCGGGTCGCGTGTGCTAGACGTGTCGTGGTAACCCTACGGGGTACCCCCACGGGGGACCCACGGGACGTCTTTGGTACGCGCCCCGTGGCACCTTCACTTTGGTGTCGGACTCGTAGGGGCAGAGGTTTCGCTACGGGCGTATGTCGAGAGATAGGTAGCCCAGGGTCCTGCCAGGTCTTAGTATTTGGAGGGCACGCACTCATTGCAATGCTATTTTGACGACACGGGTCTCTATTCTGCTTATGTGGTTACTGTTACCAGCCAGCAAAAGTAAAACACAAATCATGATACATAAAACATTTAAGTTATAGTATCATGACACAAATAATGACGGTGTAAACAGTTTCCCATAAGGTCTAGTTTCGAGCGCCTGTCGATGCTTGCATTGAGTGATCATGCGACCTTGGATTCCATGTTTTAAGCGGCCAGGGTATAGTCTATTATACTTTAGTGATTTCTCAGTAATTTGCTTTATAACGAATATTACATCAGTACACGACCTTCCACTACGAAAACCCTGTTGCTAAACTTATCCTCTGATTTATTAGGACTTATAAAATTTTAGTTGTAAGTTTTAGCGTAGTATTTAAGTTTTTACCTTTGTAGTTTTCTGGCTTTTTTTTTAAGTTAAAATTATGAATGAATTAATTAAAATTTAAAGTTGATATTAAAAATTTGCACAATTCTCCATAAACAAATACAAAATAATTGCATTTCAAAAACCTACTTATATTCAACTTATTTATGCAATACAATACGCATTTCTTACCTCCCAGAGCCAAATATTTTTCACTTTCTGAACACAGCTCGGCGAGGAATGTAGGAACTTTTTGTTTCGCTTCCATCAATAAATGTTTGAGATCCAGCAGAACTGATTCATCGTTGGATTTATTGATGAACGTGGTCGCCAATCCCTTGTTACCTGATCTACCAGTACGACCGATTCTGTGAACTAAAAAATAAAAAATTCTTTAATATATTGTAATTAACCAAGTACAAAATTGATAAAATATTATCAAAATGCTTGAGAAAAGACACTTATAGATGCGAAAAAATTTCAACTTGGGAGTAAGCATAAAATGTAGTGTAAATTGCATACATTTGGCGCAACAAACGATTTATTGAATTGAAAAATGTTATAGCTAGTCTTCAGAAAAAAAAAGAGAAATATATATTAACAAGGTATTACCATAATTTTCTACGTCATCAGGCATGTCATAGTTAATTACATGTTGGATATCAGGAAAATCTAAACCTTTGGAAGCTACATCTGTCGCTACGAGTACATCTTTCTCTTGTTTCCTAAAGGCTTCCACAGATCTGGATCGCTCCTCTTGATCTAAAAAGTTGAAATAATAATTAAAACACAAGAAATATCTTGACATGTAACACAAAATACTCACCTTTTCCACCGTGAATTGCTACAGCCTCTACTCCTTTCAGAAGCAGATACTCGTGGATGGCGTCGACATCTTGTTTCTTCTCTGCGAAAATCAACACAGGAGGCGGTGTTTTTTGTAAACATTCCAAGAGATATACTATTTTTGCTTCTTGTTTAACATACTCAACTTCCTAAAATGTAAGATTAAAGAATTAAGTGGTGTATTATTGATGTGAAACGTCTATTGCGGCGGGTTGAACCAGCTAATATCATTTTACAGCTATATAATTATTTTCATAACTTCACATATGTACAGCCTTTTTGTACAACAGCATCGAATATTAGTATGACCGAAGTAACTGACGAAACATCAATATTTAAGACTTTTTTGTATTAAATCAATATATTATATTTTTGAAATAAACACTGTATAAAAAGTTTTCTTTAAAAATCTGAATATTTTGTTTTTTATTGTCATATTTATCTCCTTGCTATAGGGAGCTTGGTTATTCTACCCATTATTGTGCGATTTCTCCAACAACTCGTACATTTTCTTGCAATAGATGATAATTTTCGAACAGTTAATGTACTTTTAGCAATTCACAGAATGAATAGGCCTGCACGTCCTCCGGATATGAATCCTATAGAGCAAGTTTGGAACTTTTTAGGAAGGAGGATAACATAATAGATAATGACAAGTAACGATCGAAAATTTAGAGCAATTGGCCATACACATGTCAAGATTTTGTGAAAACTTGATAACAAGAATGCGTCGCAGATGTCAAGCTTTATATAGTGCTAGAGGAGGGTTTACAGACTATTGATTAATAAAATGGAAAATATATAACATTTATAGTCCTTATATTACTTAATTCAGATTAATTCTTACCTTAACCAAAAAATTTTAAAAGTTTAATATATTTTATCAACAAAAAAAAAAAAAACACTTACTTGCACTACATTCATAGAAGCAGCTCCAGCTCGTCCCACGTTAATAGTAATGGGCTTTACCAAGGCCGATCTTGCAAAGTTCTGGATTTTCTTCGGCATAGTTGCAGAAAAGAGCAGTGTTTGTCTTTGACCCTGCAAAATATTGAAGTTTTTAGTAATATTTGAACAAAATAATGAAAACGAGTCAGTGTAATAACAAATAAACCGGATGAAGAAGGTAGTTGGTATATTATAGTTTTCAAAGGGTTCATTTTGGGTTTTTTTCAGCAATCTCGTTACCAGTAATTCCTTCATGCCTTAACACCCTTGATTAAGTTACTTTGTTGTGCCTTACTAGTTGCAGTTCCAAGCTATTACTGACTTACCAGTTGTAGTCTTCAGCGCCTTCATTGCAGCTTGATTGACTGTCAAAGGCAATTTTGATCGAACTGAGGCAGTTTTCATGCACCCTTGAGCACAAAAATTAATTACTTGCAATATTAAAGGGGTATTTCTGGGAGTTAACTATACAAGGTACTCAGAAGGGGAAGAGGACGACTTAAGTTCAGGTATCTGTTTGATGTAGAGAAAGATTTGAAAAAAATTGGAGTGAGCAGATGGATAAGATAGACACTCAACAAGGAAGGATGAAGGATGTTTAGATACGGAAGGCTGCAACGCCATCTGATGATGATCATTTCCGAGAGTTATTAAAGTTAGAGCCAATTAACATTATTGCTAGTGGCCATCTTCATGGATTACGTTGTTCTAACCAGTAGAAAATCTAGATGTTTCCAAATAACGCGGATCGTCAAAGCATTATGGTTTTTGATCGAATGTGAAAAATCGTGACACCTTCCATGACAAACATTCATACAAAATGGTAAATACACTTTCTTATTATTATTATTGCGTTGTCTGCCTGGAAGTTTGACGATACAATTTATTACACATGAAATAGTAGCTCTGAAGATTTCGGCTGATTTTGCCGAGACGTTGGCGTAGATCCTTGATCCAAGAATTCTGTCTTCTCTCCATTGATTTTTTAGCATCTGCTATTTCTGATAACTTGTTTATACTCCAACAATTAATAGAAAAAAGAATAGCGGTTGGTACCGAAGTACATCTAGCCTTCACCGACCTAGAAAAGGCAAGATGATACAGTTCCAAGATATACCTTTTAGGAATAATCACAGAAGTATACAGAGATAACACTACTTACCTAAAAATCGGAAATAGACTATTAGAGCCAAAAAAAGTAACTAAAGGACTAAGACAAGGATGCAGTATGTCACCCTTTACTGTTTAATTTATATACTGAGGCAGACCTCCAAAATTGGACAAACCACTGCCAGGGAATGGGAATCTCCATAGGAAATGACATACTGTTCTCCCTGAACGTTGCGGATGACCAAGTTGTCCTAGCTCAAGATTCTTATGATCTAGAATTTATGATAAAGCGTCTATACAGAGAATATGTAAAATGAAGGTTACAAGTCAGCATGAAGAAAAGAGAATATTTAGTTATCAATTCAGATGCAAGGTTTGAAGTGTTGATAGACGAGGACGTGGAAATCAAACAAGGGGATATTTCGGTGCACTCATTGATAAGAACGGCTTAGGAGAAACCGAAATTAAACACCGAATTAATCAGGGACGTAAAATTGTAGGATGTGTGAACCTTGTGGCGGGATTGCAACATTTCCAAAAGAAACAAAAAAAGAATAGATCAAACCATGGTTGAATCAGTTCTTTGTTATGGGTCTGAAGTATGGACAATTAATGCAGACCTGAAGAGAAGATTGTTGGCAGTTGAAATGGATTATTTGAGAAGAAGTGCCAGAACATCAAGGCTGGAAAGGAATACCAACGAATCTATAAGAAATAGCCCCCTGGAAGAAGAAAAAGAGGTAGACCTCGACGCTCATGGAATGAAGGAATTAAAAGAGCGATTGAATCGAGAGGTTTGGAGAAGGAGCACGCCTTGGACCGGGAGATTGGCGGAGGAGAACGATGAGAAAGACGGCAATAGCCGTCTCCAAAATGTATGGTATATATATATATATATATATATATATATATATATATATATATATATATATATATATATATATATATATATTATGTTTTTCAGGACAACTGCCGAATTTGGGCAACCAGAGAGCTCAGCATCATTTGTGTTTGTACGACCGGTTTTTTAGTCAGCATATTACCTCTTAATCAATGTTTACAGTAGAACAAAGTCCAAATAATACTTATCAATCCATTGCTTTGCTTTTGTTTTAAAATTTGTAAAAGTAGACTCACTTTAACCAATGAAACTCTTAAACTAATGATCCAATTCGAGTTCCAATTTTGACAGGTGACATTTGAAGGCTGCTAGTATCTAAATCGAATAGTTTCGTTATTAGTGGCTCCATCTATATTAAAACTTGGAAATTATTGAGTAATGCATTACAAAAATATACTTAAAAAAACGACATAGTACGGCAGTTACCTCGAGTAGACCTCATATCAACTGTATGTATGCATATGTTAACATAATCTAGGTACTAAGTTAAAAATTTGAAGGTTTTACTTACATTAAAATAAGAAAAAATTGTTCGAACATCCTCCTCAAACCCCAAATCTATCATTCTGTCTGCTTCATCCATACAAAGATATCTACACACTGTTAATTTGACGATTTTCTTTTCTAGCATATCCATTAGACGACCTGGTGTAGCCACCATTATATGGACACCTCTATGATAGGAAAAATTCAAATATTATTTTACAATTCTAAGAAGAATGTATAAAAAATACAATTCTGAGAAATTTTCACTTTTTTCTTATCTCTTTATGTTTTTTTTCTTACTTGTATGTTGGGCCGAGAGTGTCGTGATTAATACAAATTATCTCAAGACACACAAGGAATAAGAACCAATGGCAAAAATAAAGGAGTGCAAGCATCATTATGTGGCAGCCAATACAGATGTAAACTTGTATCGTTACAGCCAACCACTGATGATCTTCCTCAGGTATCTGCGCTATATGTAGTCAGCGTGGGCCTTCCGGGATCCGTCTTTACTACTCTATTTGTTGTCATTCGGCTTATATAATCGTTCCATTCTACTCTTCTATTTCTTACCTGGTCCTTGATGTTCTCCACCTTGCATGTATGAAGTATTTCTGTACTTCTAGCTTTGTCCCATAGTGTCTTACCATCAATTTTTCTAAGTGTTTTCACCTCTGCTGTTTTTAACATTCTTTTTGCCCTCTCCTCATCAGATCATGTTTCTGCTGCCGATGTCATTATTAGTCTGATGACAGTTTTATAAATTCTGCCTTTCGTTTTTTTTCTGATATTTTTATTTCTCCATATTGTTTCATTTAGGCATTTAGGCCGTTTGTTCTATTCACTTGATCTTCCACTTCAGTTTCGAGCTTTCTGTAGCTAGATAATGTAATGCCTAGATATTTAAACTCCATAACTTGTTCTATTATCTGACCTTCCAGCTCCAATTTACATCTTAGTGAATTTGCAATTACAACACCATGCATTTTGTCTCTTTTGGGGAAATTAACATGTTAAATTTTCTAGCGGTTATATTAAATTGGTGCAGCATATGTTGTAAATCATCTTCACTTTTAGAGAGTAGTATTGTGTCATCTGCATAGCAGATTATTTTAAGTTGTTTTCAATAAAAATATCATCACTACTTAGGAGGAATGATATGACGTTATGTCAAAAATTTCAGAACAATGTACTTACTTAACTTTATAAAAAATAATTTACAAATATAAATACATAAATGAAAATAAAATAATTTTTATCTTTTACATATGTGTCTACATACTTTTGAATGACTTCTAAAGCTTCTGTTACAGGAACTCCCCCAATAGCCAAACAGCTTCTTATTAATGGCATACCATGTTTGTTTAAACTGTTAGAATAATGCTGAATGATGTCATAGGTCTGTTTTGCTAATTCTCTAGATGGGCAAATGATTAATCCATATGGGCCTTCGTTTTTTATAAAAGGGAGCTTTACCTCTTGTTCTAGACAGAACATTATTAAAGGTAGGACGAAAACCAAGGTTTTTCCTGATCCTGTAAATGCGATACCAATCATGTCTCTGCCAGATAATCTGCAAACATTTTAAAAATCAGAACATTATTCCGATATTTGCTTGAAATAATGTATGAAACATAGGTTTTGAAAATTGTTTGATATATTGATTTAGTTACATTCAATAAAGTAAAAATGGAATCGTTATGATATATAGAATAGTTAAAAAAGGGAATATATTAAAATTAAGAGTTTTAATACTTTAGACAGAAGAACAATGTAATATTTTATACATCTTACACTGTGGGTATTCCTTGTATCTGAATGGGTGTAGGTTTCTTTATATGCTTCTCTTTCAATCCAGCAATAATACCTTCATGCAGCTTCATTTCTTTGAATGTTTTCAAGGGAGGTGGTATCTCATCCCCTTCAACTAAAATGCGAAGACTTGTTCTTAACTTTTCATGTGCTTGAGCAGGTCTCTGTAAAATGTATCTGGGAGGATGCCAACTAAAAAGCGTAAAAAATATGTTTATTAACAAAACATTTATGTACAACATGACAAATATATTTACAGAATACAATTTTTTTAGAATATCGCAATAAGTATAAAATCTCATTAATAAGCACTTGAAAAGACATTCCTTTTATATCTACTAGAAGTATAGATAACTTATGTTTTTGTTTGCCATTTACCTAGCATTATGAAAAGTAACCAACTTAATTTTATAATTTAAAATTTCATATAAATAAATAAATAAAAAGGAGGTATTACCTTGTTTTTATAGGATCTCTATATTGTATGCCTTTTGCCAATTCAGATACACCCATAAGAGCTTTCTTTTCAGCAACTATTTCCAAAATTTCTTCTTCCTTTTTTAATTGCTTCTCCACAGCACTTACCTTCTTGGCTGAAATTTTAAATGTTTGTTATAAACAGCTACTGTAGTTGATACTTTAACAAATGTATTACCTATAGAAGATATATCAGAGATATACCTAATATAAAATATATTAAAGTCCACATGTTGTCATTTGTTATTTTGTATAGCAATTTAAATATCTCAGAGAAAAACCACAAACATGACAGAATACTAAATGAGATTAGTAAAAAACTATCAAAAGTAGAAGACAGCTAAACAAAACAATACACGAAGCAATAAGGAAATGATTGAAAAGAAAGACCCAGTAAATAAAAATAAAATATGGTCTGAAATCTAAACAAATATTTTAAATAGGCAAAAACATTGAAAATACTTTATGATGATAAAGGTGACCAGAAACCTGAGGGGTTGAGAAAATGATTAAGTATAGAAATGTGTGAAAGTTAAAAAAGAGCACAATAACTTAAACTAAAAGGAAGGGGTAAAATAGGGTTTCAGAAGGACCATGTTATTATGGAGTTAACTAAGGAATTTAGAATGCAATAAATACTGTGGTAAAACATTTATGTATTATCAATAAGCCAATCGGCTGTATAGATCCAGTGTAGAACATACAGCTTTCAGAGAGGAGAAAAAACACTTACCTTCAGCTAACTTCCTTAATTCAGTATGTTGATCAAGTAATGGAATGTTATTCTTTCTTCCCCAAATTTCATCTTCTTCTTCATCTTCGTTTGTTTCGTTTTCACTTGAGGATTTTGGCTTATTCTGCTCTGTTTCTTTTAACTAAAACATAGTATAGCCCATAAGATGGGTATTCACAAAATTGACAATAATTTATATACCTGTCCAAGTCTACCCAATTTTAACAATTGCAGTTTTTTTCTTTCCTTAACTGGTACATAGGGGACGTAATTATCATCAGAATCAGAGTTACTATTTTCTTCCCGTCGATATCTCTGTAATTTTATATGTAATGTAACTATTATATTAGATATATTTAAACATAACTTACTTTTACTGAGGGTCCACTATCAGTCATTGTGATTTAATGTTTTATTTAATTTGAATTAATTTTTAAACGTATCGTTCTCATTACGTTTTATTTATGTTTGTATTTTATCAATAAAGTATTGGCACTTCTCTGCTTCTATTTATTTATATGCACAGCACACTACCACCTAGCAGTGCCAGTCCCGTTAACAAGTAAAACGACGATTGGCGCATCGTCTAGTGCCAGGGTGCGTAACTACATATACTTCTTCTTTTATGTAGATATGACTCTGTCTGTGTTTAAATGTGCATCCAGTAAGTTGCATATGTTCTTGGTTATTTAAATTCACAACACACTCTCACCTAGCAGTGCCAGTCCTGTGGTAACGACGATTGGCGCATTCACTAGTGCCAGGGTGCGTAACTATCTAAATACATAGCGGTAAATTCAAGAGACACGTAACATTACCTAGGATTGTAAAGTAAGGGAATATCAATATAATCCTAAAGTATCAAAAAACCCTCTATACGATAATATGTATTTCTGCTTTTATCCAATCTAGGTTTAATTTATCGGTGATTTATGAGTGATAAACATTAAACATCAACACAGCTAGAGCTAACTTCATTTGACACATGTTTAGAAAGTGAGGTTATAGCTAAGTATTAAATTTGTCCAAAACATTGTATAATTTACTTCATTTATTTAAAATAAAATATCTACAATGCCTCTCTGTTCTGCCAAGTGTGGTAAAAATGCTATTTTGAAAGTAAGCATATAAACTGTACGACACATGTGTAGTATTACATATTTCTTTTTTTAGAGACCTAAAACATCAGATGTTTTGTGCAAAGAATGTTTTTTCGAGGCATTTGAAAATGAAGTACACTTTACAATTACTAAAGCTAAATTATTCAGGCCTAACACAACGGTAGCGGTTGCCGCCTCCGGTGGAAAAGATTCGACAGTACTAGCATATGTGTTAAAAACACTTAATGAAAAGTACCATTATAATTTAAATCTAGTTCTTCTATCAATCGATGAAGGGATTACTGGATACAGAGACGATAGTTTAGAGACTGTAAAACAAAATCGTGATGATTACGAAATGCCGTTAAAGATTATGTCATATAAGGATCTTTATGGGTGGACTATGGATGAAATTGTTGCAGAGGTTAGTTATTTAAGAATATAACAAAACTCAGATGAATACATAAAATCTATATTCATGCATCTAAAATACTGTTAGTGTAATATAATTTTGACTATGGTACTTTTTCTTTGTATATATGATTCTCAAACATACAATAGGGTGTTACTTAATGTTTTTGTTGTATTTCTTTTCATAAAGTAGTTTTTTTTAGATAGGAAGGAAGAATAATTGCACATTTTGTGGTGTGTTTAGAAGACAAGCCTTAGACAGGGGAGCAAACTTATTGAAAGTAGATTATTTGGCAACAGGACATAATGCAGATGATATAGCAGAAACTGTTTTAATGAACATTTTAAGAGGTGATCTGGCTAGATTAAGTAGATGTACATCAATTATAACAGTGAGTAATATTTTTTATTTGATTTTAATGTTGAAATTATTTTATTAAAAGTTCTTGACATATTTTAGGATAGTGGAGATGGTATTCCTAGGGTAAAACCTTTAAAATATTGCTATGAAAAGGAAATAGTGATGTATGCATATTTTAAAAAATTAATCTATTTTTCAACAGAGTGTATTTTTGCACCAAATGCATATAGAGGACATGCACGAGTTTTGCTTAAGGATCTAGAAAAAATTGACCCAGCTGTAATTATGAACATTATACATTCAGGTACTTGATATATTTCTCTCCCATCAATAGTCTGCTTGGAGATTTAACTGGAAGTTTTCCGTTTTTTCTTACCAATTGTAATTGTTATTGAAGAACATTTTAAAAAATATTTATATTTTAGGTGAGACCATAAAAGTAAATGAAAGTGCAAACATGCCAACTCTGATGAACTGCACACGTTGTGGGTATGTGTCTTCTCAAGAAATCTGCAAAGCATGTGTTTTATTGGAGGGTTTGAACAAAGGATTACCCAGGTTGGGTATTGGAAAATCGAGTAAGGTCAAGAGGATACTAAAGGAAAATGAAGAGAAAGCTAACAAAACATATATAAAAGATGATCAGTGTGGTGATAGTGAAGACAAAAAATGTTTATGTTCAGGAAAACAAAATTTGAGGCCAGTAAAATTGGATGGGATTGATATAGAGGATTTAAGGATTTAGCAATTGTATTTTTTGTAAATAAATCTTATTTTTATTTATGTTTTTATGTTCATTAGTACATTGCCTGCTGTCTCAGTGACAGAAAAAAATATATAAAAGTATATCTAAAATTCTATCCTTAAACATGTACTATAATAGTATATTACTTTATGAGGCGGAGAAGCATGACTTTTCTTGACACGTCCGATATAAGAATAGAGGGCAAGTCAAGAAAAGTCGCTTCTTTGCCGAATAAAGTATACTATTTTTTCTTCAAACGTAGCAATTTTCAACCATAAATAGTACAATTCATAAGCTATTTTTACTTGAAATTAACTGTGACAACTATCAAAGTCGTCTAGATGTTAGAAATTAAAATAATTAAGTCGTCGGTGGGATTTGCGTCTCCCTGGTTACAGTTGTTTGCAATTATTAAAGACAGCTTATTGTTGTTGCAACCGCAAATTTAGTGCGAAAATGGAAAACCTAAACGAAATTGAGTCCGCGGCTAATGATGCAGTAGCACGTTTGGGGCCCTCCAAGTCCGATAAGAATGATAATGCTCAAAAAATTTTAAACCCTCATGATTCGCCAACATCGGGAATGATTGCTGAAAGTTGTTCTCGACCATCAGTATCATCAACAATTACCAATGCGTATCAAGAGTCGGGAACATTTTTGCACGGTTTCAATTTTGAAAATGCCTCATTAACTAATTGTACTTTTAATATTACTGTAAATAAAAATGATATTTAATTGTTGTTAATGACATTTGTATTGTTGCTTTGTGACATGTTTCATATTGTTGCCATGACAACATTTTTCCCTCCGCCGTAAAGAAATGGGAAAAAAACTGCTGCCGGCTGAGACATCAAACTTTGGCAGGATCAAGTTAGATAAGTAATGTCATCATTATTTGACGTTTGAAGAAAAACTTTATTATACATGTATGTAGTTACAAAAGTAAACATCTATTTTTGTTATTTGCTGTAACATCCAATATATCATCTGATTTTATGTAACATTCCAATGAACAGACAAGAGCTAATGAACTGAGTCTTTCATTTCTGGTTAAAGTTTTTACTCGCTTCATTGTTGAGAACAAATGTTCTACACTGGCTGTTGTGACAGGGATAGTTGCCAAAATTGCAAGGAATTTGTAAATGTTTGGAAAAAAAAATTTATTACAATGTTCCATTATGTGGACATCTTCAGCATTTGGTTCCAAAGATGATATTGTATTACAGTTACAGCATAACATATATTTAACCTTTATTGCTAAAAGGGAAGTATCATGGAAGTAATAGGCAGACAAATTTTCTAGCAATGTTGCTTTTTCTTTAGAGGCAAATCCAGGTAAACAAATTTGAAATGCTGATAGAATACTTCGTTTTTGGTAAATCTAATTTGCTATACACATAGTAAGTTGTGAAACAGGAGGTCTGGGTCTAAAGAAACAGAAGGCATATTTACACTTGAATTTTTAAATTTTATTTTATATAAATACAACAACAAACCTAATAAAACCAATTTTTATATGTACAATAAAACAATAAGAGTCACTTAATATTTATGCAACATAAGCAACATTCTTTTTCTCGATGTGGGATCGACAAATTGGACAGAATTCATTAATCCCTAATGCACAATCTTCACACAAACATACATGACCACAAGGTAATAGAATTATCTAAAAAAAGAAACATTAAAATTAAGTATAAGCTTATGGCACAAAATAATTAACTAGAGAATTATCTTAAAAAATACTTTATCAAGGACCTCAGTACATAAATGGTTTAAATTGTGTGTTTTGCAGACAATTAAAGGCATTTAAAGCACAATAAAGTAAAAAGAAAGTGTTTTCACTCTTTATTATGATAATCAAGATGAATATAAAGAAAGAATATCTTCCTTTTTCCTAGTCAAAGAAACAAAAGTGTTATTTTTTTTCAACATAAGTGCCAAAAATAGATATTTTAGAGGTCTTAAATTATAAAGACATGCATAATACTAACAAAAGAAAAATAATATGCTTACTTCTTTGGGGTTCTCCTTACAAACTACACAAATTTGATTTTCATTTAAATCTTCATCTCTAATTTTTCTCCTCCTTTCCTTTCTGGACAGTTCTAATTGTGATCTTTGCTGTTCTTGACTTTCCTTTTCTGCTTTTATCCTTAAATATTTTTTAACTATAAAACCTGATATGACTATGCCAATTGATCCAAACACTATACACATAATTCTATAGTTTGATTTAGAACTATTAAGTTTTTTTAATAACGAAACAACTCCCATATTTGTTAGATAAAACGGTCCACCCTCTGTAGGAGGTTGTAGTTTTAGATTGCCATCCTTTTCAGCAACTAGTTCTCCAATTCCTTTAAAATATAAAAACAATTTTAGACTTCTTAATGTTTAACAACTATTTAAAAATATACCTGTTATTACACTACCAGTTCTGAGCATTTTTTCTGTTGATTGAATCCCCCTTTGACGTATGCCAGCGAAAAAGCTCCAGATATGATCAATAACACTAGGCACTGTTGGGTGGAAATTATCAGAAATTACATCCATATCTAAAAAATAAACAGATATTTAACCTCTAGAAAATGCCAAATAGATCAAGTTTATGTTTAATAAAAATTATCAGAAATTACATCCATATCTAGAAAACAAACAGATATTTAACCTCTAGACAATGCCAAATAGATCAAGTAAAATACAAACCTAAAACCTCAGCACCAAGTGGGTCACAAATTTCAATTTGGATACCTCTAGTTTCCAAAGCGAAAGGCATAACATTGTGAACCTCTTGAATCACTCTTTCAGAATCCGCCCAAAACCCTGCTGTACTTCTTTGGATAACATGTTCTTTAATCTTTAATACCTGAACTACACCAGTCACTGTAGGGTTTGCATTGCTTACTATGGGATTTCCTAGAGCTTTAACTGTTCCTCTAATTGCCACATAGGATAACTTATGGTCTGGATGAGTTTCTACAATTTCTTTAAGGTCTTTATTTATTTCTAAATAGGGAGCACCTTGTATTAAAGCCATGGCATTTTTCTTTTTGTAATACTGCCTTATACAGACAGCTAAAATGATGGAATCTACTCCCAAGGCAATACTTTCTGCCAGGTAATCCATTGTAAAAGTTTTGTTATAATTTCACTTTTGTTAACTTTTAATTATAACGTTATAATTTTGTACTTTGAAACTTTTTTCAAACCAATATTTTGAAGACATTATTACATTATCCAAAATGTCACATTGAATCACAGATAAATTAAACCTAGATTGGTAACGAATAACAAAAGTCGACGCACGTTTTTATTTGGCACCCTTCCGTTTGGTGGCACTGCTAGTCTGGTTTCTGTGAGTTGTTCGTTGTCACTTTATGTCATTAGAGTCAAAGCACACTCCCACCTAGCAGTGCTATTCCCGTGTTAACAGGTAAAACGACGCTTGGCGCATTACCTAGTGCCAGGGTTCGTAACTATTAACTATATTTATACATGGCGGTAAATTCACAAGCACGTAAAATTACCTAATATTGTAATAATGATTGTAAACTCATTTTAAACTAAGGGAAAATCAATATAATCCTAAAATAACAGAAAACCCTTATTCTATATGATATTATGTATATTTTTCGTATACTATTTGGGGTTTCTTGTTATGTTGAGGTTATATTTATTTTTCATTTCCATTAAAATGCCGACATGGTAAAAAATTTAAAGAATAAAATCTTTATTTATAAAAATGTTACATTTGTTACAAGACATATTATTATTACAATTGTAGTATAATTTAGTGTTCTTAATGTTGTGATACGAACTTGTCAGTATTTAAATAATTGTTTTGTTATTCTAAGAAAAAAAATAGTGCCAAGTTTTATGTGCATACAAGCCTGGTCTTCTTACCTAGTCATGGTAAAAACAAACTTAGAACGGCTGTTCTCTTAATGTCCAACTTTGAATATATACTCCTCTCTTTAAAATGACTAGCGCATTCAGCCATTTATCAAACATATACATATAATTTCGTAGACTTGGAATACGGTATTGCTTGCTAGTAGTATCCATGCAATCTGGAACACAAGATCTTTTTTGGTCAGTTCTTCATGTTTCCATTATTATTCCATTTAATGTGTTCCATTCATTCATTCATTCCATAATAAAACAAATAAAAATATTAAGTCTTCTCAAGGAAAGGAAGACTGTTTGACTTTAATGGCAGTTTAAAAGGAAGTTTAATTATGGGACAGAGCTAAAGTCATCGAGCAAAAAGACAAAAGAGGGAATCTAATCGTTATGAAAAGGAGACCAAAAAAGTGGCCTCTGATGGCGGACATATCCGGAAATGCGAATGCGCCAAATTTAAATTTCATGACACTTCACAATAATCATACAGTGGTGTAGGGGTTCTAATTTATCTATTTATTTGTTATATTAGATAATAATAATATTACATAATATTAATACATAATACACTTAAAATACTTTTTTTTAAACTAGGACACAATAAAGTTTTAATTAAATAATAACAGTAATAGTCTAAAATGTGAAGCAATTGTTAAAAAACTTCAATAGAAAATACAAATAATCTTTCATGTGACAGTTGGGACAAACAATAACATCAGAAATAACATAACCTAACTAAATTTTATTTCTTAAACAAGGAAAGAGTCTCTCTTTCCTTGTTTAATGTGGCCTCTCAAGAAGGCACTTCCTGTCTAACAATATTTTTGCCCCCACTACCTTTACATTCCCTCTTTTGTCTTTTTGCTCGATGGCTAAAGTACAGATATACGACGTAGATGCGAGGTGGAGAACATCAGGAACTGGGTAAGAAATAGTAGAGTAGAATCAAAATCCAAGAATATAGACGCATATTCTAACTCGATCGACGCATCTATATGTGCCTTAGACAAGGAAAGAAAGAGAAACCTTGTCTAAGATATTTGCAACTATGCGTCTACAATTCTTCTTGTATATTCTTTGGTAGAACGAGAACGGAACCTATATTATTTATCTATGGAATTAAACGATCATAGCCGAATGACAATGACAAATACAATACAATACAAAGTCAATAGAGTAGTAAAGACGGCAAAAAGACGATCTGCATACATCCACAGACCATACAGACAACGAAAACGATCGAACGACAACTTACTGGAGGCACATTGAAAAATAGACCTTCATTTCTATATAAAAAGAAGTATATATAGTTACGCACCCTGCCACTAGGTAGTACGTCAATTGTTGTTTTACTTTTTCACACACGACTGGCACTGTTAGGTGAGAGTGTGCTGTGAAATTAAATAACCAAGAAAATATCATTTGGCCTTGTCCATTAAAATAATCAAGATCAACAGTCATCATCTCGTATAAACTTAGCTTAACCGTTGCCTAGCAACGTCTGACGTTTAGTTAATTTGACAGTTCATAAACAATTCCTAAACAAATTCGCGGGATATACAAAAGCATTTTAAATATTTTTAAACATATTTTAATACAGTTAAATAGTTTTAATAACATTTTCATATGGCTGAAGAGGAAAAAAAGAAGGAAGACGATTCAAAAAAAGTTATTCACACCTATCCACTCGTAAGGGTGAGTCATAAATTATTGATTAAACGAACTAATGGGGCTTGTCTATTTTGATTAAAAAAATGTTTTCACTTATTTATAATTGTTTTAAACTAAATCTGATTTTTTAGCATTCTGATATGCCGGAAGAACAACGTATTGAATCAGTGGAATTGGTTGTTACTGCATGTGAAAAACATTCATCAAATAATGAGGTAAATTTTATTATTTTTTAAATTGCTCTAAATAATATTAGAATTTGTTTGTAGGCAGCTGCAAAAATGATAAAAGAAGAGATGGATAAGAAACTCGGTCCTCCATTTCATGTGGTTGTTGGGGAAGGTTTTGGGTTTGAAATATCTTACGAATGTTCCAACTTACTGTATATGTTTTTTGCCGGTACTTTAGCCATTGTTATCTGGAAGTGCTAATATTGAGATAGGTACCTTATTTTGGTACATATTTATATAATTTTTTAACCTTATATCCTTCCAATTTATAATAAACAATAGTATTTAATTACAAAGGGTTATTATTGTTGTAACAATAAGTTGTTGAATAACTATTTTTAAAATATAAAGAATTATGGGATACTAAACCGATATTTGAAAGTGTGACATGATTTCTATATAAATATAAGGAATAATAATTACATTGTCATACTTTTATGTCTTTGTATGTAAGAAGAGAAAATGAGGAAGAGTTTATTAAATAAGATAACAGTTAAAACGGCGGAAATAGAGTAGATATGGTGCATGGAAGGAATAAGAAATAAAAAAAAATAGGGGGTCTGACATAAAAACGGATTCGGAACTAAAAAATAATTTTAAAAATCCGAAAACAAATTTCTGGCTAAAGACCTTGACAGCCACTAATATATACAGAGTGAGTTTTAAGTATGAAACTCTTTGCTGCGCTTCTGGTGATTGGTTCTGTGCGCATGCAAGTGGGCGGGGTCTTATTTGTTAGTTTACTTGTATGTTTGATTTCTACGTTTCTTTTTTTTTCTATAGTTGGTGTCCATAGTGTTGGAAGTCTTTGGGCACCATCTCTTCTATTTCAATTTTTTAATGTTTTTATTCAATTTTATTTTATGCCCCATGCTTATGACTTGTGCTAGGGATGACGTGTTTTCTTTTCTTTCGATTCCGACTGCAACTGTGACAAATCGTACTTCGGACATACCAATTTCAATTGAGCTAAATAAATAATTTGAACCTTAAATAAAACTCATCAATTGAAATAACAATATATTTTTATTTTTGTATAACTAGAGTATATAAAACATAGTTTAATTATGTATAAAGCTGTGGTATTATTTCTATTAGTGGTTCAGTCAGCGATAACGGTATGATAAAGATTGTCTCAAATGTAACTTAGAAATTTTATCTTACTTTGGCACACAGAAAAAGGCCTGCACAATTCGCATTATCTCACAGGAAGTTTGTTCCAGCAAACTTAATGCGCACGCGCCAAAGGGTGTGCACATTGTCAGAGTTTTGTTGGAACAACTATATAGTGAACATTTTGTTGCCTAAAATATTACCTACATATTGAAAAACGTGTTATAAAAATATATTTCTAACCTATTGCTATTTAAAATTATGCAATACTGAAATAGTACATTATGATACAGGATATATAAAAGGATATTTAAAACATGCACAAAGATTATAACGGTACGATTTTTAATGAGCAATTATGTAGAAATACCATTTGTCATTTTATTATACTTGCATTATATTAAAACGCCTGTACTTGCGTTATAGATCTTTATAAGCCACAACCTCTTTGAGAACAGCTCCCTCTATCTCTGTCAGTTCCCCTTGATCCTTTAGCCCCAATTTTTACGAACTCCATTGCTTAAGCTCAAGTGGTCTGTGGTTTTGATGAGTTTTGGCAAGTACTATAAAAACACTAGAAAGAATACAGATGTACCTATCACTAGTATTTGTAATTAACCAGATTTGTACAAAGAAGTGAACAATCGTAGAATGATTATAATCATACAGCTGTAGGGGCAACAACAGAGCAGATAGGGTGAACAAGTTTTCATCTCCGCAACGGCGCAGCCCAATGGCTAATAGCGAATATTCTATGGATATATAGGACCACACACACAACCACAAGCAGCTAAAAAACAGAAATTTAAGCCAGAAAACCAAACTAATAATATATAGAACACTCATCCTACCAGTGCTGACATATGGGTCAGAAACATGGACCATCTCCAAAACAGACGCAAATCTTCTGCTCGTCTTCGAAAGGAAGATACTAAGAAGAATAATGGGCGCATTCTGTGAGAATGGTATTTGGAGAAGGCGATATAATTTCGAATTGTACGAGAAGTATAAAAAAATAGTAAATGGTAGAGATGTAATATCCTTCATAAAAATAGGTAGGCTTAGATGGGCTGGACATGTGTCAAGAGCAAATGAAAATTACCCACCCAGACGAACTCTATTATCGGTCCCAGTGGGAAATAGGAGTAGAGGCAGACCACGACTGAGATGGAGGGACGGTGTGGACGAGGACGCAAGGAAAATCGGCGCGGCAAATTGGCAACGGTTGGCGATGAACAGAAACGACTGGCGAAATAGACTGGGGAAGGTCAAGGCTCAACTAGAGCTGTAGCACCACTGATGATGATGATGATATAGGACCACAGTCTCAGCGTAAATAAGGTTTAACCAAATAAACATTCACGGATCAACTAAGAACATAGCATAGGGCATAGTTATATCCAGTCAGGGTCAGACAGCCGTATCTTCAGCACAGTAAGGCAATTTTCGCAGAACTTATTGTTGCTGTGAGAAGGTTTAAATGTAGGCTTGATACAAAAATCCTGGGTATACCAGGACCGGTGTAGCACAGATGGATTCCAGAGAAGAAAAAAAACTACAATAAACAGATGATTTATAATAATATATTAATTTCCAAGCTTAAAATGGAACTGTGGTCTGGAATTATTTCTTTCTAACGTTTAGTCTGCTGCTGAGGCAGACATTCCCAAAGGCAGTGCAGTAATGGTCCCTGGATTTTTTACTTTCTGGGGTACAATTCGTGACAAAGTTTGATAATATTTATAGTGCAAGTATAATACCGTTTACCAAGGTTTTTTTTTTAATACCTACGGACGCTTTTAACAGAAGTGTAATAATTATTTAAGTAAAAACATTAATGTAAAACAAGGGTAATAAAGGTTTCGTTCAGATACTATATACAAATATTTATACAAAGAGAACATTTTAATAAAAACTTGTTAAATCGATTCAGACCAGTCTTAAAAAATTATCGAATTGTTATTAAAATTAGTTATTAATTATCAATCGTAAAGAGTAAATAAATAGCGACTACATTTTCATGCATTGAATAAATGTGTCTTAATTTCTTTAAAAGTCTGTGACGAAATCAATGATATATAACATAATAAGACTTTATACGGCAGAGGTTTGACATAATATGACAATCTAGGTTTTTGACAGATGATGTACACACTACAACACACGTCATCTGTCAACATTTTAAGCAAACATTGGGTTTCTTTTCAATAGTCGTCTAAAATAAGAAAATAGATGCTGTTTATTTTTGTTTGTAGTCGAAAGACTGTGTTTGATATTGGAACATCCAGGTGCTTTAGAAACTGTTACTACTTCAGAAACAATTAACAAAGTATATGATACGATCATGACAGACTGTAGAATCAAAATTCTTGAGGTAGCGGAGGCTCTACTGATATCAACTGAGCGTATATGTATTCGCATATTACACTAACTGTGATACGAAATGATCAGTTAATCACAGAATTCGCCAGATTTTGCTCCGAGTGACTATTTCCTGTAGGCAAAGTTTCAAAAGGGATAAACGAAACGAAGAAGGCCCGAAAAGTGATGGCAAATATTATGTGATGTGAAAGGTATTATTCACATTGATTGCTTGAAAAGAATGGAGCAAACCGAGCCGCAGGTTGCCACAATTAAACAATATGGAGAAATAAAAATATCGAGAAAGAAAAGTTTCGATGCCGAACTGAGTAAAAAATAATTCTCTTTTATCAAAACACGGCATCCACCCATAAGGCGGTCTTTCATAGGAAAAATTGTGATACGAATTGATCAGTCAACCACCATATTCGCCAGATTTTGCTCCGTGTGACTACTTCCTGCCCGCACGCTAAAAAAATATCTGTGAGGAAACTTCACACTATTTTGAGGAGCACGAGCAAAACTATGTTTCAAAAGGGATAAAAACTTGTAAAATTGTCATAATCAAGTGCATTTACCAAAAAAATAAAAAATGAGTGTTTTCTTACATTGACTATAAACATTTTGTATGAGCAAATTCAATTTATATAATTGACAAAGAGATAGATTTGATTCATATAGCTGAATTGGTTGATTCGTTCAAAACCTATTTCTTTTTCTATTATAATGTGGTACAAGAATTTTATCTTGTTGATATCTGTATAGACAATTCACTGGGATTTGGAAAATTTTGTGACAATCATTATCGGAAGTATGCAACATAAAAATTCCTATTACTTGGGCATTGACTATGAGCTCGGATTTAAAGCAGCTTTCAGCCATTCAAGCCGATGTCAAAATTTGATCAACATAACACAAATTATTTAATATGGCTACCTGTCATTTGAGGCTCAACTGAGTGAAGCTTTTATCAATCTCAAAGATACCTCAAAAGATAGTTATAAATATGCAACGCCATCGGAAAATAATAGTATAAGAGTTCCCAAGTAACAAACAAAAAAAATTGTGACACTATATTACCTGTATTTTTTGTTTACTCAAATTTTGTTTAATAGTGTAGTTAATTATTAAAAAATCGGATTATTATGAAAAATCTGGATTAGTATGTAGCAAAATGCACTTCCTAGGATTAATTATCTTGAACTCGACATTTTTTAACGATCATTCCGTGATAACTTTGTAACAAAACCAGCATGTTTAATCTATAGACTAAACGAATGAAAGAGCAACTGATATTAACAACGACGATCGAGAGGATATTATCAAACATTTTTCAATACTTACAATAGTCTTAAAACTGGTCTAAACTCAATTTTTAAAAAAGTAAAATGTCTATCATTATGAACAAGTTTGAGACAACCACGAAAATATTTTATGTACAGGCTTCGTAAAACGAACAAACTACGGCGAATTGTTAACAACAGGTGATCTTCATCAGTATAAGATTTATATGAATAATGAAATATTAATATTGTATTCGATCATTATATTGGGTACTAGTATAGAATAAGGAGGCATGTTTCATCAACGTGAGATGTATATCAAGGGATTCTGCTTCAGTTACTTATCAACACAACTATCTAGGCATTATAATTACATTAAGAGCGTAGGCGCAAAATTTTGCCAATGCTTTTTAAATGCATTCATTTTTTTCGAATCCTAAAAAAACTAATAAGCATTTTTTTAAAATTTAAACGCAGAATAAAAGAATACATTATTACTGAGGGCCGAAAGTCCCTGAAAACTTCTATAATGTTTATTTTAATAAGTTACAGGGGTGAAAAAAAAAAGAGAAAATTTAGCGTGATTTTTAATTTCAAATATTTCATTCAAAAAAACTTTTTGTTTATTCTAAGGGACTTTCGGCCCTCGGTAATAATGTATACTTAAATTCTACGTTTAAATTTTTTAAAAATATTTGTTAGTTTTCTTAGGATTCGAAAAAAATGATTGCATTTAAAAAGCATTGGCCCGAAATTTTGCGCCTTCGCTCTTAAACTTATGAATTTTCCATGGACTCGAGTATGCGCGTTACACAAATATTTGCAGTGTTGTCATAAGTATACAAATTATCGTTTCTTATGAAAATAACAACTTCGTTTATGTAGCCTAAAAGACAGTTCCGCCATAAAAAAAGGTTCAAATCTTTGTTTCTTTTTACCTTTTCAGCTCATTCCAAAAAATTTTTGTATATTTATCATGCCCCCCCGTTCTATAAAGTTACCTTATATTATTTAAATAAAACAAGACTATCTACGTATCTTAACATTGTACTCTTAATTTCTTACAACCGGTATCAAAAACGGTTCAAGGTAATATTTAACTAGAATGGTCAAGAAACAGTAAAATACGATTAGTAAATACACAAAACACATTAAAACATTTCAATGGCCCCAAAAGACAAATAGGAAGCTAAATAGTGCCTCATACGAACACGTTTGTTAACAACACAATAACGAATAAGTTGTACAACTGATATATAATATTTAATTTTATAGAATTTATCAAATTGATAATAGATACAATGAAACATTTGTTTAAATAATAGTAAAAATAGAACAAATTCGATGTAAACAGCGGGTAATAATTTATCAAACACAAGAAACATATTTTTGTTGGTTAAATATTATTTACAAAGAAATGCGAGGGCGACCCGATAAGTCAGAGGTTCTCAAAGTGGGTGACCTTGCGTGAAGGATGTCGTACAATGCCACTGGTGAAGAAATTTTCAAGGCTATCCACGAGTATATAAGAAAAAATGATATAGAGTGGAGTAAATGTGTGGATATTTGCAGCCATGGAGCGGCTGCAATGGTTGGTAAAATTAGAGTGTTTAGAATAAAGTTAGTGGCAGAAAATGCCTCCAGCAGACACTGTATCTTACATCGCCATTCTTTGGCAACTAAAAAGATGCGGCAAGATTTGCAAGACGTATTGGATGGTTCTGTGAAAATAATTTACCATGTGAAGAGCCGTCCGCTTCAAGCACGCTTTTTAAAGCTCACAGCTGAAGATATGGTCTGGTAGCTATCGAGGGGAACAATTTTAGGGACACTATTTGAACTAAAAGATCCACTGATTATCACATTTACAGAGGAGTCTTTCACCCAAGAATTAAAAGATGTCAATTGGCTGCTAAAATTGGGATACCTTTCAGACATCTTCGAAATAATAAATAAAACCGCCACTTCGCTTCAAGACAAAAGAGGAACATAATTAGATAAAATCAAAGCCTTGCGTAAAAAAGTTACATTTTTCAAAGGCTGTGTTGAAAAGAGGAACCTCACAAATTTCTCTCGATTACAGAAATTTGTTATGTTATAACAAATGAAATCAATCCTAAAAAGAACTTCTTTGAAATTGTTATTGCTTATTTGCAAGGTTTGGAAGAAAGTATTGTAAACTATTTTCCTGACATTGACTCAGATGACTTATATAGCTGGATGATGGACCCGTTTTCGTGCGACCCAAAAAATAAACCTGTCGGAATGACAAATGAAGTTTTTCAAAATCTACTTGACATCAGCGAAGATAACAGTTTAAAACTTAAATACCGTGAAGGAAGCCAAGAAGAGTTCTAGATGCAAGTATATTCAGAAAATAATGTTGTTGGCAAGGTTGCAGTGAAAAAACTTGTGTGTTTCACATCGACTTATCTCTGTGAGTCTTCTTTGTCCGCATGTGCTTACAGTAAAAACAAATATAGAAGCAAACTTCAAGCATCAAGGGATTTGAGGGTCAAACTTACAAAGATTCCCATAATTATAAAGGATATAATGAAAACATCATCGAAACAGTTTCATTCATCACATTAAGTAAGGATATTTTAATATCAAAATGTACTGTATTTTATTGATCTGAAATAAAGTTTATATTGAAATCAAAAAGTCTCAGAATTGTATTTTTTTTTTCCATTTTTTATCGTTTTCCAAATCTCTGGTGTGCTATTTGTTTCTAAACTTGAAAAAGTCATTCGATGAACAAAAATTTAAATCGAATGAGGTCATCGGAGCCATGCAGACTTCGAGAAAACCTATTTTTAGAAGGGTATCGAGCTAAAAGGAGATTATGTTGAGAAATAAATCGCCAATTTTCTAAAATGTTTGTTTTTCTTCGGTAGGATTATCGAATCGCCCTCATATACCGCACATTGGTTCGGGTTTTTAAGCTTTACAACTGACATTGTAAATAAAATCTATCGTTTTGACAGGACAACAAGTCACAGGAAGACGTCATTGAAAAGTTTGTAAAATGAAAACATGTTTCGTCAAAGTAAAACGTGTTTTTAAAAGCTATTTTATTGCTTTGGAAGGTTGGAAGTTAAGTTCTTATCATGTCGGAACACAAAATCAATTGTTAACGCCAAACGTCAAGTATTACTTAGTTGTCTGGTGTATTTTATAATTAACATTTGACATTAAATGTCACGGTACATGACGTCATCTGAACTTTACATCAAGAGAATCGTAATAATAGTTTAAATTTTTTAAAAAATTATTTGAAACAAGGAATAAGATCAAACATACATGAAGATATTAATTGAATACATGAGGTCTGTGCTAAAAATATCCAACCTTCGTTCATAACTTCACGCCAAATCACCAAATCATCGGTAACTCTTCACAAACTTACCGCACTTTTTGTTTGTATTGTCTTTTTAGCGTTCATCACATTTTTTTATCGATAAAATGTCACGAAAGATCCACGCAACGAGTGTGCATTAACTTTTGGTTTAAACTCAAAAGGATTTGTGCAGAAACTATTCAAATGATAGTCGTTTGTAGACGAATGCATGAACCAACACAGATAAAAAATCGTTCAATGGGTTTTAAAACCCTCCGTAAGTCTGTTAACAGTAAGTCACATTCTCGTAAACCTTCTAGCACAATGACACCAGAAAATATGGAACGTATGAGACTTGCGACTGAAGAAGACTGTATTTAACTGTATGAAAATTGGAAAACGAACTAGGAATTCCGAAAGCTTGTGTTTTGATAAGAATATTTTAAAAAGATTCGCTTAGAAATCGCTACGAACAACTTTGTTTGAATTTGCTTAAAAAGATCAATTTTGATAGGGCTATAATCCCGAAAAAAACAACAGTCTTCATAATGAGAGCTTCTTATGAGACAGTTAGTTGGGAACAGGCGACTGGTTCCTTCATCATGATAATTTGCTAACAAATTCATCCAAGCTGGTGCAACAGTCTTTGTCAAAACACAAGATTACTGAACTCCGCCAGTTTCCGAACAATCCGTACAAAGCACCCTGCGATTTTTTTTGTTTCCAAAACTGTTTTGGAACTATTTTCTACGATGACATTGGAAGCTCTTCCAAAACTAAATTTCAGAACTGTTTCAGTGAGTTAAAGCACTAATGAGAACTAGGGATTACTTCGAAGAATGCCACAAGCTGTTGACGAAGAAAAAAAGGGTTGGTTATGAACGAAAATAGGGTACTGTTGGAATATACCTCGTAGTACATCTGGTTGTAGTATCATGCCTGCACCCAGATAGCGACGATTGTTTTTCGAATTGAAAAATTCATTCTTTTCTAGAGAAAATATGTTCGATCACAATGGGGACACTTTTTCTGATATAAAAATGTAATTGAATCTCAGATCTATTTACCATTGCAAAATATGTGTGATGAATTATGCTGCTGCAGTTATCATTCTCTCATTTCCCTTAAGAAGGATCTAAACCTACTACACTATGCTTTAGAGTACGTTGAAAAATAGAATAAATACTTTTTTTACGTTAACAATATTAGATTTAAATTTAGTACTTTAACACGCTAGGCACTTATGGCAGTCGTTATTATATAAAATATAAAACAAAATACTTGGTTTTCCGCCTAATAGTCATACGAATAAAAATATTTAAATCTCGACCAGTACTATCAAAAATAAATAAGGGCTAGTGATTAGAAGAATATTTGGTCACTATGTCTTTAGTAAATTTGGCAAGGTGGAAGGCGATTTCCCTGATATTTCCGAAATGGAGTTCCAAAGATTTGGTGTCGTTATTTTGATTGGAGGTTTGGAGGGCTGAGCATTCGGGATGAAGTCTTGACACCAACTCTACCATCAGTTTCAGTCGATCTGCTTCTTGTTCCTGTAACAAGTTTTAAATTTGTTTACAAATATACAGTAAAATGTATTTCTAAAAAGAGATCAAATGAGTTATAGTTGTTTTTTTAATGGAACCATTCATCAAAGCCGTGGTGGACATTGAACGAATTTATGGTCAATGACATCGAGAAACCTTTCAGTAGAATAAGAAATTTTTATGATATCCCAAAGACATTTTGTTTTATTTAAATTTAAAGATAAGGACTCCTTGATTAAAGACACTAGAGAACATTATAATGTGCTTTAATATGGACAAAAGAAACATTAACACATTCTATTCTGCCTATTTCGAATTGTAGAAAAAAAGACCTGTTAGTAGTAGATCTGAAAAAATGATATGATAATGTTCCGATATTAAAACTACAATAAGTCTTGGTAACACACAAACCTAACCGTAATAAACGATATTAAACAATTATACTCCCATCCGCTTCTATAATCCAAGAATTAACCGAGAAGCAATAGAGATTGACAAACGGCCCAATTGTCTCAATAAAGATTTACGATTTGCAAGTGTAGTTTATGTTCTAGGCCATCAAAGTAGATGGCACCTCTGTACGCTAACCACTGAAGTGGGAAATATTCTTGAGACATTAAGTTGGAGCTTCCAGAGTTCGAATTTATATCAGCTCGAGTTGTCTGACGAGGAACACAGCAGGGGTGCTGAAATAATCGTTGTAATAGTCATTAATACCGATACAAATGCTGAAGTTTAACTAATTTGTGCTCCTACGCCATATATTTGCTATATATGGCAAAGCTTGCAATGCTTGCTATATATGTAGCAAGCTTTTGCGCTAAAAGTTTTAATCTTTTGCATATATACTCGTACATATATATATATATATATATATATATATATATATATATATATATATATATATATATATATATATATATATATATATATATATATATCATTGCGCCGAGCTTTCGACACCTTCTTTGATGTCTTCTTCAGAGCTTTCGAGGTCTCAGTCTCCCGAGCCCCAGACACTACTACACTGATTACTAGTGGTAGTAGAGGACGGTTTCTTTATACCTTCGATGGTGACGTGGTTTGGGTGGAGGTTGGCGTGTGGGTTACCGTGGGGATTGGCGCGAGGGTAGACGCGAACATTTCTGACAGTAGATTTTAATTGGCGGATGAAGCGGGCGATATTTTCTTTATGAGATGTCTCCATGTCGAAGGTAACCATATGAAGTCATCCCTTTTATTGAGACAATTTGGTATTTTTTCAATTTCTATGGCTTCTCGAATAATTCTTGGTTTTATTATCCTATTATCTTATATAGGCCAAACAAATCATAGAATCCAAAAAAGAATTTATGAACATTTCATTTCTGTTCGCAATTCCGATTCAATTTCAGCTCTAGGTTAACAACATCTTCATACAGATTACAAAATTCGTTTTAAAAACTGTAGAACCATAGACCCCATCCGCTTCTACAAACCAAACATTATCCACGAAAAAATAGAAATTGAAAAAAGGCCAAATTGTCTCCATAAAAGAGATTAGAATGGCAAATAGCCAAAATGTTGAAGCAATAATTAAGTGTTTTATTTATAACAGACAGACAAACCCAGGAATTAAAAAGTTTCTATTTAAAAATTCACGGTCAGGAAATAACAAACAATATAGGGAACTTGAGGTAGGATCTTGAAGTAAGTAGAATAACGTTCGACTTCTGGTATGAAATGATGACCAAAATAGTCCTCAAAAAAAGTAACTGTCACCCAAGCTTTACGTTTAGACTTCCTAATCACAGTCAAGCCAGATTTAGATTGATTTTTTAATTCTCTTAGCAGAATATTCTGAGAGATAAACTAACGAAAGTTTTAACTTACAATCACCAGCTGCATTCGCGCCAGCCATCACTGTCAATTAATTTTTGGCAACATTGTAGCATTTGAAATTTATTGGAATCCCCTCGTATATGTGTTAATTGAAATCCCCTTATATATGCATTATAATAACGAAGAATTTTTTCAATGTTTCTTAGTTCGTATCCTTCAATTTAAAACCCAAATAATCTTCCGTTCTTTTTAGGTCGCCGCCGTCGATAATAAATCATTTTATTGTTTGTTTATGTCACAGGCGCAAATTTCTTCGATATTTCTTTGTTCAAACCGCCCGATATTGCGTTTTCAAATTAAGAATTTACGTCTTAATTTCCGTTGTGTCTTGTTTATGTGTCTTAAACCCAAAGTGTTTTGTTTATTCCAACTTATGCGATCAATTTTTTAAGATAATTTCGTCACTTTCGTTGGAGCCGCGGTGAAGAGCGGTGGTCTTCAGCGTTATGTCCAAATTTTACGTCAAATTTGAAATATTCCTCGTTGTTCGTCTTTTTTTATGAAAAGTATGTAAAATATAATAGAAGTTTAATGGTTCAGTTACAGTTTTAAGTGAGTTTTGAAATGTTGCCATTGTATCCAGTTGTACCTTTTCCTGTTTTTAAGAAGCCAAGTCCAGTTTAGTTTCCAAGGTTTGTGTTCCAGTGACCCATTTTCCTTTTTGTTCGTGTATCAGAGATTCACAGCCATTGTTGAGTTTTTAAAAAGTCCAGTTTACAGCGTAAGTGTAATTTTTGTGAAATCCAGGTAACTTTCAAATTTTAAAGTAAAGACAGACATTTTTTTAATAATAAGAATTTGCTTTAATAACAAAAAAGATTTGTAATAATTAATAAATTGTAAAATTTTAGGGTTTGACTTTAGCTGTCAATTTATTTGTTCAGTTTTTTTTAATTTAATGTTAACTCACGACAGCTCGTTTTATTATTTTTGATTTTAGTTTGTTTTATTTAAAAAAAAGGTTAATCTCTGTGCGGTAAATTTTGTAAGTTTATAATAGTATCTCCAACTCCTGGAATTTGTAAACAGATGAAACATGTAAGTCTTTTTTGTATTTTTGTATTTTGCGACTATTGTTGTATTATTTTTTCACTGTCTATTTTGTAACTGTTTGTGGTGACACAAAAATAAATGTTAGATTTTGTTTTTTAACATTTTGTTTATTCTTTTTTTAACTAACCCTTTTTTGAGTTTCCATTTGGAAAAGATATGTTTTTTATGTTTAATAATTATATCTCAAGTTACAACTAGTTGTTGTAATAGTTTTAATTAGGCACCTTGAAGTGGCGCTCTTTATAAATTACTAGAGGTGTTTCCTGTTTCGTTTTATTTGTCCCAAGAGATTCATGACAGTTTGTTTCATATTTTTATAGTTGCCCCAATCCAAACCCCCTTGTCTTTTACTTATCCACGACCCCAGCTCTCCTACCAAACCCTGAGTGCCGTTCGCACAAGTAGCGTTTATTTTGCTTACCCTATCTCCACCCCAATAGTTTCTATTCCCCAATCTTCTACCCCCAAAATCTTACCCTATGGTAGGCAAAATATTATCGTTACAACATGGAAAAGTTGTTTTAAACATCTTCTTCCAGAACAGGCCAGTCTCATCTACATTGAATATGGTTTGGTTCATTCAGAACCAACTGTGACTAGCTTTAAACTCTTGAGCGATCTCCCTAGGATCCTCTTTCAATCTCTCAAAAATCAGTTTTGCTTGGTAGCACATTGAGTTTGAGATATAGGGGGCAATGTTTCACAAATTTTCAGTTTTGTATCAAAATCGTTAATTACGTTAAGTTTACATTCCAAAGATAATATTTTTCTTGTTTGATACAGGAGAATCAGTTTTACTTTACTATAATTATAATTGTGTAATGTAATTTTTCAGGGAGGCTATTCATAGAATAAAAATAGAAAAGATTAACTACAAACATCTATGAATCTGGGTAAATGGGAAAAATGATCAAAGTAGAGAAATAAATAAAGTAGACACGAATTGAAATTGCGCTGAAAGTGAGGAAGAAGCCTTAAAATGTTATGTATTCTCCAATATGCATATTATACAAATACCATGGATTTAAAAATTTACAAATACCGAAGTATTGAGACGGGTACAAAATGATTACGAAGTCTTAAAAAATATTAAAGCGAGAAAATCGAATAAGGATGTCCCAGCTGAGAAACCTACGTTAGTGGTATAATTGCAGTTCAGTAGATCTTTCCACAGCATCTGCCCATATTATACGGATAGATTTGATGATAACCAACATCTGATAGCAAAATAATCATGAGAAAAACATTTATAGACATTTATGTCCAAAATTATCAATTTAAGTGAGGCAGATAACATAACATACATTTCCTCATATCTACTTACATATATTTACTGTAAGAACTATAACTTACCTTTGGCAAGAATGAAGCTAACCTACATACGGACACTTTAACTTTTTCGGCACTAGACACACATTCTTCTTTATCGGGTTCTTGAATGGCTTTACACAAATGTTGAATAGTCCATGTGATTTGTTCGGTACACTTTAAGATCGTTTCTCGGTTCTGTGGTGATGAATAAAGACTTTGGGTACCTCTAGCGTCACCGTGTTTCATCTAAAATATTATTCCATATTACTATTAATGCAAAAATTGCTCATTGTGCGATAAATAAAATACTATAACCTAAAATGGTTACGGGTTAATTGATATACGCAACTATTTACAAGGTCATAGCTCTTTGATATTTTTTGACAAGCAGTATAAAAAATAGAATAACATAGATGACTTACTTGGTTCTTCATTGCTTGCCAATTTGGCACTTTACCGATACCTTCTCTAGTTTCGTACATACTAGTTGGTCTTTGAATGCGTTTGCTTCTTCTAAAATCTATTTCGTCGGCAGATACACCGTTACTAACCGTCTCATCACTTCCTTGAACCTGAAAGGTACAATACAATGATTCTAAATATGTATTAAAATTCTAACGTTAATAATATAATATCATCATAATGTCATAATATCAACCCTGAAGCATAATTTTAATATTCTTTTATTTATTTTGACTATACTACATTCAAAACCAAAACAAGATCGAGTTCACAGCCATCAATGGGTGTGTCGTGGCGTCGCTGTTTGTCATTGGTTAGAAATTGACAAGCTGCGATGTCACGACACGCCCACCGATGGCTGTCAACTCCAGCTTTTAATGGTTTTGAATGTAGTATAGCATGCCAAAATCATCAGCAAAAGACAAAAATCTTCTGATCAAGACAGATAGTCTAAAGTGAAAAAATCTCTCCTGCATGGACGTATAAACACAGATGGACTCAGTTATTTACATAAAAATGTGAAGCCAAAATTATTTGACTAGGTCACATTCTCAGCACCTTCAAATGTTGTCACATTTTTTTATTAAAATATCTTATTCACGTATCGCTGAAAATATTACTATATTTATTTTATACTCTACAGGTGCTATCAAACCAAAATAATAATTTATTACTTATATTAATATATTTAATTGTAATTAAAACATCAAATGTGCACATAGTGTGCATATCATTTAATAATAGCGTATAACAGATATCAACCAATTATTTTATATGTAGAAGCATTGAAACCTATTTATTAATGGCAACGGTGTTTACATTTCTCTGTCTTATGGCTCTACGTCAAACTTCAAATGCTGTTCCATGTCATGTCCATGTTTTGTTTACTTTTTACCCAAGATGAGAAAAAGTTGTTTTTCGATATTTTGGCTGTATTTTAAGTGATATTTTTAAATAGTGAAATAAACAAATTATAATAATGGTGCTACAGTTTTGCATTTGCAAAAAAAAACGAAATATTTACATCCCAATGTCTCATTTAATTTGTAAGTACTGTTTGTTTACATTATTTAAGATGAGGAACTGAGGAAGCCTGTGTGTTTACATTTTAAAATATGTCTTTCATAGGCGTACCATTGGGTTTATTCATATTAATTAATGTATTGAACAAGATATTAGTTCATGAAATTAGTATAGACATTTTTAAATTGCAAGTAGACATCATCTGATTAAAAAGATCTGTTTAGTAGCTTTTTAATTTAATATTTCTCATAAATTAACAATAAATTAGTGAAATGAATAAAACTCATTTATTTTTCTATGTAGGTTTGCAAATAATATTGATTAATGATGAAACTTACTCTAAACTTCAACAGAGAAAACAGTATAAAAAAACCTTTCAAAAGCATCCTTTTTGGTTATTTAAACTTGTAAGTAAGCTGAAAAATATTTCAGATTTTTTAATAAAACTATAAATATCTACAACAGACTAGTTAAAAACCTTATGAATATTTTGATTAATAAAACCATACAAAATGTCCCAAAATCAATCTATGAGCATTTTGGTCACCATATGTATGATGAAGATGCAATCGATGGTCACTCTATGCAACTTTTAAAATTGGTTCTTGAGAATTATTTTAAAATTGGAATTCATCATGAAACGAGGACTAATTTAGATGCTAACACCGTGCGCATAAGAATAGTTCTTACTAAGACTGTTTTATTTCGCAATCAATAAAAATTTATTTCTATACCAACGTCTTCTATTATGTCTATTTACCATTTTTACTTTAATATTTCTCTTCGGTAAATAGCTTTCCAATAATTTATACATTTTCACGCCTACTTTTTAATAAGTAGGTATATTTGCAAATAATTTTATGTCAAATGCCCTCAAGAGCTTTGGAATGATCAATAAATAATTTTGTAGCAGAAACCCTTACTACGTGGAATCTGTTGATATTGTATTAAAACAAATTTGTCACAATTTGAAAAAATATGTTTTAACACATTATCAATAAATATAGGTATGTACTTAAATTTGACAAATGTATATTTTTTAATTGTTTTTTTATCGTAGGATTATTTGATACCTATTAAAAAATTCACTTGACCTCAACTATATTTTATTGTATTAATTTTAAAGCAAATAAAATTGTATTTTATTTTTTTTATAAAAACGTGTTTTTATACATTATTACTACTTCCAATTATTAACGTCTGAATAATTATCCCCGCGAATAAAAATTCAAGCACGCTTATGCTCATTGAGGAAGTATCACAGTCTATCGATACCCGTTTTACTCCCCTTTACCCTCTTGTCCAGGAATATCGAAGCTTCAAAACAGTGTGTGTTTAAGGTATCTTATTGCTGTGTCCATCTATGTTCATACGTCCATGCTCTCCTGTAACTAGTTCTACAAATGTTTAAACTGTAAATACTAACCTCTGCAATAAACTCCAAGGAATCAAACCCGCTATCTCCATTCGTTCTGGACGTCAATTTACCTTCAGACAATCTACTCTTAAGGTCGGTATTTTCCGTTTGCAACACTTTTACACACTGCCTCAATTTCATTACTTCGGCTCGAAGATCTGTGATGGTATTGTCAGAGTTCTTCAGCTGCTTCGTAAGCTGCTCCAGAACTTTATTCGTTTTGCTAATACTATCTAGAGATACTATACTGTCTTTGTCGCTATTGCTGGTAGGAGGTTTGTCTGATTTTGGAGACTGAAACAAAATCATTGGTTTTAAAAGGGATAATGCAAATTTGGCTTTGAATATGATAAAATGCTTACCAAGATATAAGTAGAAAACATTTAAAATATGTCAGAAATTATTAATTTACTAACACAATTAATATTACGGAAATTAAAATTACCTCTTCATCTGGAATAACAGCGTAATCGTCATCAGAAGCTACAGAATCATACAGAGGATCTTCGTCTACAGTTGACACTTCTCGTAATTGCAATATATTACCTGAAATTTTTTATTCAATGAATTTTGTTTTTTTTTTTGTCCTTATTACTATTTTTATAATATTTTTATGACTATTAATGTATAATAATGTAATTAATTTATTCGTGTATTGTCGCTGATAGAATAAACAAGAATTGTGTGATGCCACTGACAGAAAACAGAGTAAATTCTAGAAATGATGTGAAAGTACATAAGATTAGCCCATTTGTCAGTTTCATGAAGTCAATAGTCAGTTAGAAGTTCGGTTTTGACAGAAGTACCGTTTAAAAAAGTGATTTCATTTATTTGTTCAAGACGCAAACGAATTTCCTTGAAGCAGGTACATGAAAAACCATTACAACACTATAAGAATCGAATGAATGAACAGAAAGCTTAGGGGACTAATTATTGGTGCATTAAAATGTTATTTGAAGAAGAAATAAGATACTTACTTTTATCAGATACCATCTGTCTTCTCTGTGTATCGACTAAAATGTCGTAGACCAAACTTTTTAGCTCGGGAGTCGAAAATCTAGCCAGTTTTTGTCTTCCTTGGTTTCGCGTAGTAGATAACGTGTTGTCGACTGGCAGAAATGGAACATCGTTAAGGTCTGTGGTGTCAGCACAGCTAAGCCAAACTGCAAAATTTAATTACGCCTTTATTATACAGTGCATTCATAAAGTGTGGAAACAGTCTATCATCTCATGACTTAATTATTTTCAGAGTTAATTACTCTTACTTATTTCTGACAGGTCGATTTTTATTTTTTAACCTTTTTAGAAAAAAAAAAATATCTTTTACCCTCTCTATCTTAGCGGATGTGACGTCATCGAAATATTTTTTAAATAGAAAGGGCACATTTTTATCTAAAAAATTAAAAGCCCGTATTTTTCTGAGTACAACCGTACCAAACTCATCACATTCAAACTCCAGTATACAGAGTGTAAAGGAAAACAGTGCACATATTTCTTAAAATTTAATTCAAAATTTATTTTACAAAGAATGTTATTAAAGATGTCATTTCATATTAAAGAAAAACTAATAACATAATTACAACAAATGCTCGAATTAAGCTCAATGGTTTCATTGACAGTATCCAAGATGTCCAATGAATTCTTGGATTATATTTGACAACATCACTGGTGTAATTTGTTGCTTTTCAGTACGAATTTTCTGTTTGAGGTCTACCAAATTGGTAGGTCAGTTTACATATACCTTACTTTTAAAATAACCCCAAATAGAAAAGTCCATGGGATTCAAATCTGGCGATCTAGCAGGCCATTCAATGTTGCCGCGTCGTCCAATCCAGCGATAGGGAAAAGTTACATTTAGAAAATTTCTAACCACTACAGCATATTGTGAACTTGCTCCATCCTGATGAAATCAAATGGTCGGATCTATTTGATCAAGATTGATATCTGGAAATGTTACGGTTAAAAATGGAACTACATAGGTTTGCAACATCTATAAATACCTTTCACCCGTCACACTGTCAAAAAAATACGGTCCTACCAACCTAATGGTATTCCTAAAAAATCCCATCCCATACATTTAATTTTTGGAGATATTGGGTATAAACATCTATTGTCCAATTGGGATTTTCTGTTGCCAAATAACGACAATTTTGCCTATTAACGGTACCTTTTAAAAAAAAATTCGCCTCGTCGGAAAACAAGATATATTCAAATCCATTATTTCAATTACACAATTCTTGCATCTTTGCGCAAAACTCCAAGCGTCTATCAAAGTCGTAATTCTTCAGCGTAATTTTATACCTCAAAATGCCCAAGAGCTTTGGCACAGTCTAGAACAAGTTTGGGAAGAGCTCTTACAATTTATGAATTAACATAAGTAATCAATTGTTTGTTTATTTTATTATTTTTCTGTCATAATAAATATAATATACTGTCAGAGCAGTCAAATGCACTGCTCAAAATGATCAAATCTTACTAAGAGTCATATCAGTTTTTTTAGGAACCAGCTGTACATCAGGGTATGATCAAATAATTAATGTTTTACTGGATAAATGAGGAAGAATATATTTTAATGCAATGTAGTAGAGACTTAGAGCACAATAAAATACAATAAGAAAACTACTGGACCTAAGAAATCAAACCATGAGGATTTTCAAACATTTCAGTCTAGCCTCATGCAGTACAAAATTGTACTCTTCATTTTTTAACTTATTATAAATAACTACCAGTAAAAATGATCCCTAATACTATCAATACTTACTAGCTTCTGTCTCCCTCCTATCTACTTCATCATATACATCCATAGCTAGTTCTTCAAAAACGTGATTGCTCAACTAAAAAGAAGATAATAATAAACAGTATTGTATTAAAAAAGAAATATGCAAAATAAAAATAAAAATTCCAAATCCCATTTTTAATATTCCAACAGGTAAGTTATCTAAACACAGTCTTGGTATTTGAATCCATACAATTCGAGTTGCATGTGCTTGAAGGTTCGACAAATTGTAGAGAGTCAGTCGATAATATACATTTGTACAGTTAAGTAAATAAATTTATAAATTAATTGTGTTTTTAGTGTTGTTAGAGGACTGTAAATAACTTAAAATAAAAATTACATTATTATACTCTTCTATTAATTGGATATATTTATTATAAGCAACCTGCAATGCCTCTAGACCTTTAATAAAACTATTTTAGCTTGCCCTGTAAAGCAGATTTCTACAGCTTCTATCACCTCTTTGCTGGAAGGAAATTTACGACTTTTAAGATATTTTTCGGCAGTGTTTTTTGATAGATATCCATAGATAACTAGGTATTACCCAAAAACTTATTATTGTATAAGATATAGGTTCTTATTTTCTTTTTTTTTATAAAATAATGACTAAATTTATTCTAAAAGAAAAGACATTATCAAATACCTTTTGTAGCTTGGTCAGTGATTGTGAATTTGATTTAAAACCAGTCTGTGGTATATAAAAATGAATTCCATTTGTGTGATCCGGTTTCCTAAGCGATAAGTAGTAGCTGAAGGTGTCAGTGACTTCATATTGGCTGTCTGTGAGTCGATTTACTAAATCTTTATTTGTTAGGGATCTGAAAATAAACAGATAAATAAAAAGTTCTTAATTAAAAGACATTTATCTTTACCTCGCATAATCAATAGGCGATTTTCCTTGACTGTCAGGACAAGATGGGTCAGCTCCATACACTAACAATAATTCCACCTGTAATTTCTGATCGGATTTAGTAGCAACATGAAGAGGAGTCGATCCCTTTTCCTACAATAGTTATAGTATGTTATATTAATCATATTGAACAAAAAATATGTTGATGCTGAATATAGATACTAATACAAGCATTTGCTAATTAGATTTTGAGGTATATATTTAATATAGACTAATTGTAGATAACTTCTAAAAAATAATAGTGTTATTTTTTTTTAATTTCGACAGTAGATAGAAAATAGCTCAAAAATCAAAATCTACTTAACAAAGAGATTTGTTTTTTTATTATAACAGTAAACTTAATATTAACAAAGATATGGCCGTTTGAAGGTAGACTTTTATTCATTGAATATAAAAATCCAAGGAAACAGTAAGTTTTTCAAGGAAAACTTATAGAAACTTTTTTAAAGTTCTTTAAAAAACCTTTAAAATGATCACTGGTAAAAGTGATTTGCATGAAAATTAAGGTAAGTTATAACTAAAATAAAGTCCACTTATATTTTTTTCATGCAGAAAGTAAGAAACATGCCCCTGCCAAAACCACCCTGATTGAAACTATTTATTGTTCATTTATAATTTACTTCAGTTATATACAAGCATTATATTCCGAAAAATTAACTGGTTTAGAAGGTATAGTTTTGAAAAAAATCTGAGTTTAAAGTGAAGACGCCATTTTCAGAATTTCTCCAAAAAATCCCAGTTTGTTTTAATGTAATTCAACTAAAAAAGATACAAAAATATGCTAAAATACAAAAAACAGGCTTTTACTTAAGATTTTAATTTTTTTAATTCTATAGACTGAAAATTAAACGAGATATGATTATTTGAACATTGTATTCGCATGCATTTAGCACCTTCTTCAAGTCTTTTCTCAGCACAACCATTTTAAAAACGAAGAGCTCAAAAAATTTAAAATACGCTACTTTGTGGTTTATTTTAAAAGCTACAAAGTTATGTATATTAAATTTTTTTGAAGCCCTTGAAGATGGTGCTAAACACATGCACATAAAACCTTTAAACAATCATATCTCATTTAATTGTTAGTCTATAGAAATTAAAATAAAAAATCTTAAGCTGGTTTTTACTTAGTAGAGTAGTATCTGTTTGTTAAAAAACAAATACTAAGAGACAACACACAATTGGTTTTTTTTTGTTGAAAGTCAATTCCTAGAGACTTGAAGTTTGGTTGATAGGTTTCTACTGGCATAAGGAATAACCTTATTGGATTTGGGGTCAATAGGTCCTCTTCCTCTTTTACTTCCTCCCTTCTTTCTGGAAGCAGAAACGAAAAACCAAAACATATTGTGGGAGGCACTTAAGGACATGTCTATGAAGGGAATTAATATGGGTATGACCTAATATAGACACTTACACAAAAATTTAATCAGGTAAGATGACTCCACACAGGGTTAAAGGTGGTAATAATGATGACGAGATCTTGTTATTCTTTTTCCTTGAAGAAAAAGTCCTACATACTTGAAACTTGGTTTATAGGTTACTGTTGGTGTAAGGTAGAAGCCCTATTGAATATGGTTTCAATAGGTTGTTTTCATCTTCTTATTATAGCTTTTCTTGTTCTTGGAGGAAAACTTCTAAAGTCTTGAAACTTAGTCCATAGGTACCTCTTGTTGTATGGAAGAATAATATTGAATTTGTGGTCAGTAGGTTTCTTTCTTCTCCTTATATTCTTATGACTTTTCTTTTTTTCTTGAAACAAACGCCCCATAGTCTTCATACATAGGTTACTATTAGTGTAAAAGAATTAATTGAATTTCAGGTATATTTTTCTTTTCTTTTTCATATTTCCTTGTCCTTTCCTTCTTGAAAGATTAGAGTACCGAAGCATTAAAACTAATGATTTTGTATCAAACAAGTCTTCTTATCCTTCTCATATTGCTATGTCTATTCTTTTTTTATATTAGAAAGTTCTAGAATTTTGACAATTGAATTTCTGCTGTTCTACAAAAACAAATCTTTAAATGAGCTCTTACTCCTACATATTCTGGGAATCATTTAGTTAGATCATGTCATATTTGCAAAATATTTGAGATGATTAAAAAATACCTTATATACTTTGATAAGTTGCTCATCTATACTTGAGATTCCATAATAATACTTAATCAATACATAATACACATATAATTATACTTACATCATGAAAATAGTTGGGGTCTGCTCCCAGAGCAAGTAGTCTAAATGATGTTTCCAGGTTCGGAGTTCGTACACTAGCATGAAGTTGTTTTCCCAGCTCATTTTCTACACTTATCAGCCCATCTTCATAGTTTTCTCTGAACGCATATGTGCATTGAAGATGTTTTTGTCTAATGTATTCCTGCTTCACACTAGTAGAACAATATTTTAATGATTTTGTGTATAAAAACTCTTTAATTAATTAATATTAACATTAAAATCTCAACATTAAAAATATATTAACATATTATCAATGAATAAATTCAAATTTATAAAGCTGATTTACTAAAATATCTGAAAATATTCATATCAGAAAAAAAGCAGTCATTGTTAATTGTTTTGCCAAAATTTTATAACTTTTTTTGTTTAATGTAGACATCCTATGATAAACAAGCCTCCTGGACTTTCATTTTGTCTTTTGTACATGTCTTATATCAACAGTAAAGGCACTAATAGATAAAAAATGAGGAAATAAAATTTATTTAATGAGTAACAATATTTGCAGCAATTCGATTGAGAACTATGAAACCAAATTTTATCAATATACCTATTAACACAAAATTTACTGAATAGATAAATAAAAAAGGAAAAACCCATAAAAATTAATGAGTAATAGATATAGGAAAAATTAATCAATTTATGAATGAAGAATAAACTAGGGTATGTATTGTTTTAGATTTACATAAGTACAATAATATAAGGTCTTTCCTGTATAGGTGTATATTATTTGTCCTCCAATTATTCTATTATTAGTCATTACTCATTTTTGTAAATACACCCACATGATTGACACTTGTGAAGATTAACAATAACATAATTATATTTGTGTATTGCACAAGACTATAATTTTGGTAAATATGAGACAAAACACATTATAAAGCCTATAATAAAAGTATACCTTAAGGGATCTTTAGCATTAGGCTTCTTTTTCATTAATTTTCCTCCATTTTCAAGTAAAGCATTCTCCCAAATGTTATTTGCACCATTATTATTTAATGCATAAACCATCTAAAACATAAATAATGAATTGTCTTTTATGTGCACCAATTAAAAATATTTACATTGAGCTGATTTGGTTGCCATGTACTTTTTGGTATAGACTTGACCTGAGAAATGTGTCTTCCTAAACTTCTGTGAATGCTGCAACACTGAGTACATAATAATATTCCTTTATTAACTGAGGCCCATGTGGCTTCTGAAAATCGAATTATTTGGTAAATTATTGTGTGTACATACATTGTAATAAAATTTACCTAAAGCTCCGCAGTCACCACATATTTCCATATTATTATGCTTAGATTTCGCACGAGACATTTTTAAATTGATAAATTGTCACAGTTAACAGATAATATATTTAAAATTAAATAAAAATACAAAATAAACACAATAAAAATATAATTATAAATACGACTACTACACCATTTTTATTTTTATGTCAACTACTAAACGTCAAAATTCTTATTCTATTATTGTGTATTAAAGTAAAACCGGACTTTTAATTTTTGAGACACAGGCACTGCTTTATTTTCTTTTGATATCCAGCCACAATCCCAGCATAGAATATACAATTAAAAGATATGTTTTGTAGTACATAGTATTAAAAAAGAAGATTTTTTTCCATTCTGTTTACAGATTACAGATTATTGTGGCGGCAGGTTTTGTATTTTATTTACTATTAATGGATTAAGAAAAATGTTGGAGAGTGTTTTAATTGTTATTTTCTTGTTTTAAATACTGAATTTTGTTCTAAACTTTAATCAAAATGAGTGCCAGTGAACTAACAGACTGTTGCATTTATTTAGAAAGTGATAAAGTAACTGAAAGAAAAAAGTATTGCACAAAACTAAATTCTGCTTTGGAAAGTCAAGAATCTATCAATATATTAAACCGCGGAAAATTCGTTTCTTGGAAAAGACTTATAAAATCTTTGCAGAAATGTATTAAGAAGGTATGTATAGCTGTTCACACTCAAAACTTTTAAAAATACAATGTTTTGAATTGTTCAAGGATGCCCAGAAAATATTTGATGATTCCAAGAAAAAGAATGGTTCAAGCAATGCCCCTGCAAATTATTTAAGTATTGAATTGTTTGTTCAAGTTGTTACCAAGGCCATTAAAGAAGGTAATAATCACTAGTTTTTAGTTACATGTTAGTAAATATGGATATTTCAATTGATAAGCTATTATAGCTTATTAGTATCAATTCTTTAACAAAATTATAAAGTATATATTGTTATGTAAATAGCTCAACATCATTTATTTCAGATGGAGAAATAAATATCAATGATTTGGTTAGATATATACTAGGATGCATGGATGACATCCAGATGAAAAAATGTTATGAAAAACAGTTCATGGATATTTTACAGAAATGTATATTGTCAAATTCAAAATGTAGAGGAGCTCTGGAAGAGGAGGATTGGGAAGGTAAGTTGCTTTTTGTTAAAATTTATTTATGGTTTAGTTTCCATAGACCCCTAATGTTGAATCTTCTGAAATTTACTGCTAGGGCAGTGCTTGTGGAGGAACAAAATTTGCTTTCTCTGACATAATCAAGCAAATAGGGTGCTTACTTTAAATCTGAGAACCTCTAAGTATGTTTATATTAACATTCAGACAAAAGAAGGATGAAAGTAGATTTCTTAAAAACCAACAAACTCTTACCTCAATGCAAATGATGCCAGGCATATGAATTTGCATGCTATGATTTACGTGCTAACAAAATATAACTATGTTAAGCTAATTATAAAAATGCTGACTGAATGAAGCAGTTGCTTTTATCTTTATCAACTGTGAAGTGATCACATGATCAAACTGTGTTAAATAAAATGTAAAATAAACTAAAGAATTTGGCTTCTTTTAATGCTTATTCCCAGACAAAATTGGTTTTAAAGTATCATTTTAGAGATAAATTATTCCAACTTAATCATTACAGACTTTTAGCTAAATATTTGAATGATGTTGGTATTCACAATTTCATATTTCAAGAAAAATTCCAGGCAACTATCCAAATATGCGTCAAAGATGGATGAATTTAATTTACACACAAGGACAACACACTCATTCTTGGAAGTTAACAGGCTCTATTGTAAAAACTGAAGTAATTGTATGAATATATGAAAATTATATTTGGTAGTATTTTGGCCCTTTCCTTTATATTAATTATATAAAATTCTTTTGAACTGAGAACACATAGAACTTTTATATATATTTTCAGAAATATACTGTAAGTTGAAGCGTGTCCTAGAAGAATATAATGAGAATCTAGTAGTGTCTCACAGCTTTATGACTCTAATTAAATATGGTCCAACATGTGGGCTTCCTCCCAGACTACTGAGAAAGGAATTTGACTTTTTGACAAAGATTTGTCAAAAAGTAACTCTAAATTCACCAAGATCTATTCAAGAAGACATCATAGAGACTGCTCTCGAGTTTTGCAAACATGTAAGTGTCCTTTTGTTCTTGCATATATAGATTGTTTATCAGGCAGCATAAGCAGCATGCATGTGTATGTATATTTTTAGTCTACATTATTTAGGGAGTATTTAATTTTGTTATCTTAAAATACTGTGTACTTAACCACTATTTTGTATATTGTAAATTGTAACATTTAATGGGTCCCATATATTAAATAAATAAATAAATAATGCCTTTACCCTTCTCTAAAATGGATTCACACACGCAAATTCTTAATGTTTTAGACTGCCAAAGATAATCGTGTGTCATGTTGCAAATTTGGAGAAGAAATATTCACGTCTTTAGCAGATATATATGAAAATAATGGAAAACCAGAAAAAACAAAGGTAATTTTTAATAATATAATAAGAATTTGAGTTAAATGAAAATTTGCAAATAGTTTATATTTTAATCTGATATATTTTTACAGTTTATTCCAAAAAGAATAATAACAATTATTCTGTTTGAAATAATGAAACATTTTGGATGACTGTATCTTTGATCATGTATAACACTTATCGTCCTTCATTCAATCTCATTCATTACATCTATGCAATTTGTTTATAGTGTCATCCATGAGAGTCTTCACAATTATTTTCTGAACAAGATCTATTTTTAAAATTTTTTAGATTTTTAAATTAGATTGATAATAATATACCTACTATTTAGTTCTTTCCAGTGCCTCAAAATCGATATTTCAATCAAGTTGTAATCCTACTGTGTTTTTTTATAACGGATTAACAGATCATAAATAGAGAAATCTTGATTAACACTTTTGCTGACATCTTTGTTAAAACTATGCACATAACAAGTTTTACACTATATGTTTTGTTATTTATTTATTATGTAATGTTTGTTTAACACAAAAACATGTTATTGGCCAATAAAAAATGGCTCTGAAGAAAACTATTGACTTCAATCTATACATATACATGTACAATATACGAGGATGGTTCGATAAGTCCTTAGTCTACAAAAGAAACAAGAAAATTTTGAAGAAGTGGCGGTTTATTTCTTAACATAGTCTCCTTTGGCTCGAGATATTTGACCCAGCGATACTCCAACTTTGTTAACCAGCCTGAAAAATACATTTTCTCAAAGTTTGTAAAGTAGACCTCCGTGGCGGATATAACCTCCTCATTTGACTCAAATTTCTGCCCCGGGATTGACTTTATTAAGTTTGGAAATAAAAAAAAGTCGCACAGAATAAAATCTGGAGAACAGTGGATGGGGCAGCAGTTCATGGTCTTATTCGACCAACTTGGCCGTGGCGAAGGCGGAGGTGTGAGCCAGTGAGTTATCATGGGTCCGTTTTTGCTGCCATTCGGCGTCAAATCGGCCCAATAATTCAGCATAGTAGAGCCCTCTGACTGTTTTGTCGTTCTTCAGATAGTTGATGTAGATCACATGTTGTGAATTACAGAAAACGCTTTCCATCACCTTTCCAGCCGATAGGACAGTCTTAACTGCAGTGTTAACTGCTTCTTGGTCTCTGGTTTGTACCAGTGTATCCATGTTTTGTCGAAGATCACGGAATTATGCAGATACTAATTCGGGCTGCGTTTAAAATCCAACAAACATTGCTGTGAAGTTGTCTTGTTGTCTGGAGTGAGCAAACTTGCATCGGCAACTTTCTTATGCCCAAAATTTCATGCAGGATATGATCTACGCGGACTTTTGAGATGCCTAGTGTCTCAGCTATCGTCTGTCATTACGAGATCATGGATTTTTGTCATGCTTCTTCAAAATCCGACGTGCGACTACGTTGAAACTCGTTAAGCCAATTTTTGACGGTCGACATCGAGGGAGAAGAATCACCGTATACAGCGTCCAAGTGCTCGTTGACTTGAATTCAACCACCAATCAATATTGTTCTTTTTCCATTTTTCTAAAATCGGCAGACACTTCCGCTTCTACACGCAGTCAAAACAAAACTACCGGTCCGATTCGGCTGAAATTTTGACAGTAGTCGTCTATGAGAATGTACTGTAATACTACTACACGATCCTAAATTTTTCTTGCGATAATGGCACCATCGGACGGTGAGACTAATTACTGATCGGATTGCCCTCCTAAGTAGGTACCTAAGTATAAAAATATAGATATAAAAGATATAAAATTCTACTGATTTCCAACAAATCGTAATATTTCTAGAATTATTTTGGACATAAGCTCGGTTTATTGTAGCATTCTTTGCATTCTTTCATCGTCATTTTCCTTCTTTAACACATTGGCGACAATTTTTTCGTTTTCTCCTTTGAAAAACTCTCCCATCCGCTTCTTTTTCTGTTATTATTATAGTAATAGTATAGTATAGAAAATATTTTATAACAGCAACTGGCTTCAATCGGAGTCGTCGTTAGCAAAAAGGTTAACATTTCGGGGTTTATATCGGAGGTAGTTGAAATTCCACAGGAAAGTAACTGTGGGATGATAGTTTGTTCAATATCTTCAACAAACAAACAACAAATTTCAAAATACAACTGATTATTATTTTTTCGACATCAAAAATTAAACTTGCTTTTGTAAAAATATTTTCCAATTTGAAAGTGGACACGTTAATAAGCAGTATTCTTTATCTATGTATGTTGTATTTCTTTAAAAACCATAATTAGACAACTTTTAAATGAATATTTAGGGCAAGACTGGATATTTTCGAGCACTTTAAAGTTTTTATTGAGCTCCTTACTGTAATTTTTATTATTAGGTTTTAGATCACCGCTTTTATTATTTCAGGAACTGTTAGTGCAATTTTTCCTCTTCCAAATGATAATCCATCATCCAAACGGTGTTCCAGAAGGCCATAGCGCAGCTTATGCTTATAGTTGGGACAACTGGAAGAAAATCATAAAGACTATGTACAGTATAATCTCAAAAGAAATTAGTTTGTATTTTAAGTGCTATCAAAAAAACAGTTCTTTTTTCAAACAAGAAAACGAGAGGACGAATGTATGCTCAGTTTTTTCCAGACTTCACGCGGAAACAGTCAAACAGGTAAAATAGTGTAATGTTTTTATTTATTTATAATTATTTATATTTTATTTATTAATTCTTTACTAATTTATTATATTGTTCTTATTTTAATTTATTAAAACACACGGTAATTTATATCAGTTTATTAAACTACTGTACAATTTATTTGACGAACGTTACAATTAAATCGCGGCGCGAATCATCAAAATTAACTAGCCCTCTTCATCAAAAAATTCCTCTATAAATATAAAATCCTGTTATTCGAGAATAACGGTGAAGCGGCGATCTCCCATCGAAGTAACCAGAAGCTCAGACTGCTTTTATTCGGCCTAGTTGGAAACTTCGAGTCGGATGACTCATCATAATTTGGGTCTAGATGCTTCTGGTAAACAAACGCCGAAATAACTACAACAAAAACAGAATTAGTCATAATATATTTAGTTTTGTAGGCCATGATATTTATTATCGTAACAATAGTAATACATTTTGAGAAGTTAAATAGAAAAATTGCCAAATAAAAGTAAAAAACTCATCTATAGAGCGTTTCACAAGTTATCTACATCTACACAGTACTTAATAAGAATTAGAATGAGTCGTATATCGGCAGTCTAGTAGCAACACTTGCCTGACAGTTTTGGCAACACCTATCTGCATAAACTAAACATTCCGTTTTTAACTGGAAATAAAGTATAGCAAGGTTATTAATAATCTCAAAACACCGATGGCTGTTTTTACTAATATTAAATGATTAGGGAATGTGAGATTTATTTCTTTTATCTATTTCAGCTATTCATGTGTCCAGATTTAGATGTCACTATGTCAATCGACTGTTCGTATCCATCACAAAAAAGGCAGAAAGTAAATTTAAGTATGAGAGGATTGATAGATAAGATTCAAGACACCAAAAATTGGTTGTGGTATGTATTTTCATTTATAGATAATTTTGAATCATTTAAATTACTATCCAGTAAAATTTATGTTAAAAATTTCTTAAGTATACTATATAAAAAAGTATCAAAAGTGTGTGATTATCACGTATTGGTGAGAATATAAATTGACCTTTATGGTTTACATGTCATTAAGCTAAAGGGTACCCCTGTTAAGATAGGCAAAATGCTTTCACTCCCAGAATACCCAGAATTTTTCTGTCCCAAGCTGCTGCATATACTAGAAAAAAAAAACGGTGAGGAAAGTATATAAACACAATAATGATCTTAATTTACATAGTTAAGGATGTTTCTCTATAATAACATATGTACAGTGGGATTTATCCAACCCACATCTGTAGACCTGTCTTTGGTCACATTTAGAAGACTTTATGGTCTCGTTAGGCCCATTCTAGAGTATGGATCAGTTGTATGGTCCCCATCATACAACTGTTACATTGAACATATTGAAAGGGTCCAAAATAAATTTCTGGGGATAGCAGCTTTTAGGAATTGATACAGTAGAAAGGAATATGACTATCAGTGGGTAAGAGACAGTATTGATTTACCAACACTTGAGTCAAGGAGGACATTATTAGATTTATGTTTCCTGCATAAAGTTGTTGATGCTATTATAGAGTATCCTCAATTGTTATCCCTCATATGTCTTAAAGTACCCAGTAGAAACAACAGACAATCGAAAATCTTTTCATTTCACCACACACGGAGGGCTGATAGCCTGCCAAGACAAGTAAATATTTTTGACTCCAAAATTAGTTTATTTAAAAAACAACTAAAAAAAAAACAAAAAGTAAACTTTTTTTCATAAAATTAAAAATAAAAAAGTTTACTTTATGGTTACATTAAATTAAGGACATATATGAAAATGTTTCAGTTATAGACGCGGTTTGTCAAAAAATGTGAATTTTATGTAAAGTTAACAATATCCACAATTATTAATATTTATTTATTTTTAATTCTTTAGGATACATCTTGTAAGGTGCTTGATCCAGATTCATCCCAGTGTTATACAAATCGACGATTACGTTAGTCTCCTAGAAATATTATCTTCGATTCAAATTGAAAAGAATGAACATGACATTGTTGAAAATGTCTATTATTGTTTATCGACAATGCTGCACATGGAAAATAGTTTAGAAGTAGGATTCCATCAAGATAAATTAACAAAGCTGTGGAAACTTATCGGAGAAAATACTACTAGGTATGTATTAATGTTTTAACTGTAACAAAGATTTATTAAACCTTTCTTACAATGGCGCTAAAAAAGAATCTGAAATTATGTTTTACTAATCACCCACAGTTTTCCCACAATATGACACTGGTGTATTCTACATTATAATAATTTGAAAAAGACAAAATACCGAGATACATTAAAATGATACATTATTAGAATAATACCTTTCATCTAATTCTTATCTTGTTATTGTATAGGTCTATACAACCATTTCAGGAGTCAATGCTTGTGTATTTTCTTTTTCTCTTTTTTCTGTAAAACTTTTCAAGTAGCTTTTTCTCCATTTCGAGGCACTCTGTTGCTCCCGATGAAGTGACCAACAGTAATCACCCATCATGTTGGTGTTTCAACATCCCTGGTATCGTTTCTCCATCACCTTGATATCCTGGTGGAATACATCGCCTTGTTTTTCACTGACATCACCCAGATTTTCAGGGAAAAAGTCAAGTTGGTTATGCAAAAAGTGGATTTTGAGACTCATTAGACATCCCAAATCTTTAAACTTATCTAATAAATTAGCTGCTATAAGCTCGTAGTTAGGGTCTTTCACATTACCTAAAAACTTGGTTACAACTTTTTTGAATGCAATCCAAGCTTCTTTTTCCTTAGTAGTCATCTTGGTTTCAAAGGTGGAGTCAAACATCATTTTACGAATATCTGGTATAACAAAAACACCTCTCAATTTGGCTTCTGATAGATGGGGAAACTTTCTACTCAAGTACTTGACACATTCTCCATCTTTAGGCAGGGCCTTGACAAACTGTTTCATTATGCCTAACTTGATTTGTTTATCTCTTGCTCTACTGTCCCATTTACAAATAAAACATGGAAACTTTGCAAATTCGTTTTGTTGACCAAGTAGTATGCAAACAACTTTTAAATCTCCACAGATCATCCAATTGTGAGCTGAATAGCTGATTTTCTGTAGAATTGTGTCAAGATTTTCATATGTCTCTTTCATATGGACTGAATGAGCAATAAAAAGTGAAGTGAAGTGTTCCCATTGTGTAAGAGTACAGCTTTTAAACTTGTTTTTGAAGAGTCTATAAAAAGCTTCCATTCATCCTCATTATACTCTATAACAAACTCATTCATTAGACTACCAATATCATGACTGATCAAACTGTTGATCTCTGTACCCGTACTTGTAAATAGATGTACCAGGCGATAAAAAATTCTTTTCTTTTAATCTTAAGCCAAGAAATTTTGATTATTCCTTTGTTAAACCCAAAGCTCTTACTAAGTCATCCAACTCAGCTTGTGTAAACAACTGCGATTGTAAATTTTCTGAAGGATCCTGAAATTCGCTATCGTTTCCTGGACCACTTTCATCAGATTCTGATTCATTAGTATTTAAAATATCATCAATATGTAGAGGAGGCTCAGGGACTGGCAGTTAAGTCCATGCTTTAACGGACGGATAGCAGATGGGAGGTTAGGATAAATATCACTTTCTTATTTTTGGAATTATATTCAGAAACATCGACAGTACAAAAATAACAATCATTTGAATGATTTTCTGCTCTCTCCATACTGTATTCACTGAAAATCTGAAAGCTTTTTTCTTTCTTTAACCACTTCCTTAAATCCTCAACACAAACATAACATACATTGTAAGGAGCCCAACCTTTGTCTTGGTCACCAATTTTCACACCAAAATATGCAAAATACACATGTTTTATAAAGTCAGTAATGTTTCTCTGGTGTTTTTTAATAACAAATCAGCCTAATGATTTTGCGTATTAGAGCTCTGTGACTGCTTGCCCTTACCCAGGTATTCGGTGTAGATCACATCTTGTGAATCCCAGAAAACGGTGGCCGTCACATGTCCGGCGGATAAGAAAGTCTTTGGCTTCTTCGTCATCTTCTTTGACTATTTCTTGGGTTTTGGTATGTACCAATGGATCCAATGTTTTGTCGACGGTCACGAAACGTCGCACGTCCTACAAATTGCGCTTAAGCAGCAAACATTGTTTTTGCGCTTGTTGTTTTACGTGTCACGTTATTCTCCATGGTAAAATCAAGACCCTAATCTCCGATTCATATTGTCCTTTGTCCATTTTTCTAGAATCCACCGATATTGTACTACACTTTAGTAAATTTCTCTTGCGAAAGTATACACCATCTTGCGGTCAGTCTAAGTACTTATCGGACCGCCGTCATATATATATATATATATATATATATATATATATATATATATATATATATATGTATATATATATATATATATATATATATATATATATATATATATATATATATCCGTCTCATCATACTACTCATCCGTCCTCCAGACGAGTCAACATACAAATATTCACGAGTTTTTTTGGAAAAAGTACATAACATATTGCTACGATTTTGTTAGATAATGGTAGAACCTTCAATGATAAATGTTTTACAACCATTGAAATCGCGGATACGGGGACACTACTATATCATATTATCTGTTTTAGGGCATTTGGCTTAAACCAACACAAAGACGCCACCGAAGCCCTCTTAGAGGAATTAATCGGCAGAGGCATAGTAGACTTCGAGGATATTCTTCCAACGTACCAGTCCGACGTAATTAACTTATCGCTACAGAGCATCAGAACATACAATGCTGGTTTACGTCACATGATACTCAACAACGATTTACAGAAGAAAGAGTGTATAATGAAGAGCGTCCTGAAACCCCAGAATCACACAGGATGCCACTATCTTCGCAGTAAAGATACCGCCGCATTCTTAGTAAGACTGATTTTAAAACAGTGGCAATCGAAAGACCAACAGCCAAAAAACGAACCAGTAGACATAGACGAGTATGACAAATTAAAAGAAATTTATTTCAAATCTTTGTTGGATGAGGAATCTTTGATAATAAAAAGTAGTATCAAAATTACTGACATTAAAAATTCCCCAGATATACAGCGAGAATGCGTTACTCTGCTTGCTACAATGGCTACAAATTTTGTAATGGATAATGAGAGTGTAGAAGTGTTGCTTAGTAAAATCGTGCTTTTGGTGAATATTGCTAGCTGCGTTACGGAATATCAGATAATGTCCGAAGAAGATAGTAAAAGTTGCTGGTTTGGAATTGCAAAAGGACTTTTCGAAGCCGATAGCCTTAAGGAATTCAATTTAATCGACTATAAAAGCGAGAGAGAAATTAAGAGACTTATAGATTGTGTTAATATCCTTAATGAGTTATTTTCGTTGGATGTTGCTAAGTGGGCAATGGATAGTCTGAAGGAATTATGTCCGTTTGAGTTGTTACGCAAGCTTTTTGTTGTTTTAAATAGTCTACAAAGTGGTAAGTTAATATTTTATCAAAAACTGTTCCAACTAAATTATTTTTATTGAATATATTATAGTTTCCATGGACGTATAAACACAGATGGACTCAGTTATTTACATAAAAATGTGAAGCCAAAATTATTTGACTAGGTCACATTCTCAGCACCTTCAAATGTTGTCACATTTTTTTATTAAAATATCTTATTCACGTATCGCTGAAAATATTACTATATTTATTTTATACTCTACAGGTGCTATCAAACCAAAATAATAATTTATTACTTATATTAATATATTTAATTGTAATTAAAATATCAAATGTGCACATAGTGTGCATATCATTTAATAATAGCGTATAACAGATATCAACCAATTATTTTATATGTAGAAGCACTGAAACCTATTTATTAATGGCAACGGTGTTTACATTTCTCTGTCTTATGGCTCTACGTCAAACTTCAAATGCTGTTCCATGTCATGTCCATGTTTGTTTACTTTTTACCCAAGATGAGGAAAAGTTGTTTTTCGATATTTTGGCTGTATTTTAAGTGATATTTGTAAATATTGAAATAAACAAATTATAATAATGGTGCTACAGTTTTGCATTTGCAAAAAAAAACGAAATATTTACATCCCAATGTCTCATTTAATTTGTAAGTACTGTTTGTTTACATTATTTAAGATGAGGAACTGAGGAAGCCTGTGTGTTTACATTTTAAAATATGTCTTTCATAGGCGTACCATTGGGTTTATTCATATTAATTAATGTATTGAACAAGATATTAGTTCATGAAATTAGTATAGACATTTTTAAATTGTAAGTAGACATAGTAATCATCTGATTGATAGTAATCATCTGATTAAAAAGATCTGTTTAGTAGCTTTTTAATTTAATATTTCTCATGAATTAACAATAAATTAGTGAAATGAATAAAACTCATTTATTTTTCTATGTAGGTTTCCAAATAATATTGATTAATGAAGAAACTTACTCTAAACTTCAACAGAGAAAACAGTATAAAAAAACCTTTCAAAAGCATCCTTTTTGGTTATTTAAACTTGTAAGGAAGCTGAAAAATATTTCAGATTTTTTAATAAAACTATAAAATATCTACAACAGACTAGTTAAAAACCTTATGAATATTTTGATTAATAAAACCATACAAAATGTCCCAAAATCAATCTATGAGCATTTTGGTGACCATATGTATGATGAAGATGCAATCGATGGTCACTCTATGCAACTTTTAAAATTGGTTCTTGAGAAATATTTTAAAATTGAAATTCATCATGAAACGAGGACTACTTTAGATGCTAAGACCGTGCGCATAAGAAGCGTTCTTATTAGGACTGTTTTATTTCGCAATCAATAAAAATTTATTTCTATACCAATGTCTTCTATTATGTCTATTTACCATTTTTACTTTAATATTTCTGTTCGGTAAATAGCTTTCCAATAATTTATACATTTTCACGCCTACTTTTTAATAAGTAGGTATATTTGCAAATAATTTTATGTCAAATGCCAGCTTTGATAAATATTTTTGTAGCAGAAACCCTTACTACGTGGAATCTATTGATATTGTATTAAAACAAATTTGTCACAATTTGAAAAAATATGTTTTAACACATTATCAATAAATATAGGTATGTACTTAAATTTGACAAATGTATATTTTTTAATTGTTTTTTTTTTATCGTAGGATTATTTGATACCTATTAAAAAATTAACTTGAGCTCAACTATATTTTATTGTATTAATTTTAAAGGAAATAAAATTGTATTTTATTTTTTCTATAAAAACGTGTTTTTATACATTATTACTACTTCCAATTATTAACGTCTGAATAATTATCCCCGCGAGTAAAAATTCAAGCACGCTTATGCTCATTGATGAAGTATCACAGTCTATCGATACCCGTTTTACTCCCCTTTAATTAATATGGCATTTTTATTATTATTTATTAAAAACATTACCCTTATGGTTTTTTATTTATTTTTAACAAAAAAAATTTCACTAAACCCTGGCCACAGAATAATAAACAATCAGAATGCCCAGTCTGCTTGAAAAAATAAGTACGCGCATCTCGTTCGCTCAGACGGAATCAGCCATGTTTTAAACGGAACCAGTGCTGTTCAGTGACATTTTATCCGGTGTGCATAGAAAAATTAACCTGGTTTAATTTATTTACGGCAACTATAGACATAATATCCACTATTTAATTCGTACTTTTAGTTAAAGAATAGATTAAATTATTTTAAATGTACTAAATTATTAATCTCTAAAAATTTAAATTACAGTTTTGTCGTAGATTGCCATAATTTCTCAATTCGAGTCTATGTTTCCGTTTAAAATATGGCTATCGCGTGCTAACAAACTTCAAAAGTGGCATCTGAGAGTGGGCATTCTGATTGTTATTTATTCTGTGCCCTGGTTATGCATTCACTTATGTCAACATACGTTGATTTCTTCTTACAGTCCATCTAATTTACTTACCGTTGCACGTCATTATCATTGACAGAGATCGAAGTTGACATAGTTGCCAAAGTATAAAAAAATCCTGAATCCATTTTAAATCAAATAGGTCACATAATTATTGCAAAAGTGGATTATACAACAAAACAAATTAATATTTAATGTAAATAAATAGAAACAAAACAAGAGTTAAATTGAAAACAATTTGAGCCGCTTGTATGCGTCGTATAAAGATGTAAAATGGAATACTTAAACAAAAACAACACTTTTTTTATTACTTATTAACATTAGTCAACACCGCAACTGTCAAATAAGTGTTACCAATTTATGCCAAAATATCACCTTCGTTCGATTACAGTTACAGTGTGTTCCGAACAAATGTTCTTCATAAAAACGCTTTATAATGCATTTATACAAATTAAATATTATTGTGTATTTCTTTAAGTTAACAGAAATTAATAGAAATCTTTAAATATTATTTCTACGCGTATATAATAAAATATGTCTAGTGGCAAAATATATCTATACTATAAATTCAATAGGATTGTCAGGGCAGTCATTTTGTAGTTCGTTAACACTCGGTGGTAAGCGGCTATATATTTATTTCTTTATTAGCACACAAAACCACTTCTCAATTATCATTTTTGACGGTTACATCTGTTGGAAGTCCGAACTAGAGAAGGTACACTCGCCTTGTTGCGAAATTTATTATTTAGTACCGCTTGCAGCTTATCCGTGCCATTGAGGTATACCCTGAATGCCAATAGAGAGGCAGGCGGACACCGTTATTTCTTTTCGAAAGTAATATTCTTAATGCAATACGGCAACATTGTGAAAACTCACCCACAAATAACCATTAAATCTGGTGGGTGGTAGTATTTCATGAGCGTACCGTCGGGTAACATCATGGCATCAAAATCGACGTGCAGTACATCTGTTAATAAACAAAATAAAAAAGGTGGTTATCTGTGAGAGAAAAGCAAATGATAAAATCGGTTTATGAGGGATTGCGTAGAAGATATCCAGATATGCTTATAGAGGACGTCGCGGCATTGTCTGGAGATTTAACGAAAGTATCGGCTCGTACGGTTTTCCGAATAATTCAAGGTAACAAACCTATCCAAAAACCAATCCATAAAGGACGTGCAAAAATTGTATTGGACGATAGTACAAAAAGTACAATCCGAAGAAAAGTTCATAGATTTTATTTTAGGAACGAACTGTCCACGTTAAAGGCTATTCAACGAGAAGTTAATGCAGACGCAGATGATACTTTAAATAGAATATCCATGAGAGTATTACAAAGAACTTTGTATGAAATGGACTTTCGGTATGTGAAGAGAAATCGGAAAAGTTTGTTGATCGAGAGAGACGAATTAGTGATATGACGGAGAAAATTTTTGCAAAAAATTCGTGATTTTAGGCGACTTGGTAAAAAAATTTATTATACGGACGAAACGTGGTTGAATGAGAGTCATACGAAATCCAAAGTATGGCAAGACTTGAATATTAACAGTGCGCGACAGGCGTTCATTGAGGGACTTTCAACCGGCTCAACGTCTCATTATAACGCACATTGGAAGTGATTCAGGTTTTTTACAAGATGGTTTAAATGTGTTTACCTCAATCAAAACGGGCGATTATCATGAGGATATGAATTCGGATGTGTTTGAAAAGTGGTTTTCGTCTATACTGACTCTTGTAGATCCTGGGTCGGTAATTATAATGGACAATGCACCTTATCACAGCCGTCGTATGGAAAAAATACCGACTTATGCATCTCGAAAAGCAGATATAATAGATTGGTTAAGAAGTAAAAATATAGATTTTGATGAATCCATAATAAAGGTTCAATTACTTGATATAGTGCGCGAACATAAGAGTTCGTACATCAGATTTGCAGTAGATGAAATGGCACGCGAGCATGGCATCACCGTATTAAGAACTCCACCGTATCATTGTGAATTGAATCCCATCGAGCTAATATGGGCACAAATAAAAAATGAGGTAGCGCAAAAGAATACAACCTTTAAATTAAAAGATGTCAAATTATTATTAGACCAAGCCATACAAAATATAACCGCTTCCAACTGGCAGTCGTGCATTAAACATACACAGAAAGAAGAAGATAAAATGTGGGACGTAGACACGCGTGTTGATGTTCTTATCGAGCCCATTATCATTACTCCAGGAGAAGACAGTAGTGATAGTGAATTAACAACAAGAAGTGATTCAGAATAAAAATATTTCTTTAAAATAATAACTAATAGGTACAGTTCTAGAGATTTTTTGTTGCTACATTCGGAGACTACCTGTGAGATCCTTCGTCCTACCTGGTTATAATTTTCTAAGTAGATATGTACCTAATAACTATATTATTATTATTGTGGCAAGTTTGTTTTTCACAATTGTAGTGTAGATTAGGTTGCTGGGTCTAGAATTATTATTTTCTGTAAAAAAGTTGGTATTTATATGTGGATATGAATGTTATTTAAAAAAAAATATTATACATTCTACCGATCTCAAAGTCGATCACAAAGCGACTAAGTTATTTCGAAACTATTACCTATTTACAAATTCATTCACATTTACTTTAACGTCTCATGTAGAAATTGATTGTAAATAAAAGTTCAAAAGAAAAAACAAGGTTGTTTCGGGAATTCTATTATTTCCATTTTAATCGTATTTAATTGGAAATTTCCAGGTATTATATTTGTGTTCTTGGAAATTGCTCAATTTGAATGCTACGTCGTGTTTAGTTTAAAACGTATATTATGACTAACGAGGGTTTTTCAAAAGGTTAATCTGACAATTCATCTACAGTTTGATGTCTTAACGGTGGAAAATTTTATAAAAAGCAGTGGAAGATATTCTATTGGGGAAATGCAAGGCGATACAATAGTTATTAGTTATTCTTACGTTTACTACTAAAAGTTTCGTTTATATTTTTAAGTTATTTTCTTTCTTGTTTGTTATGAATTTAAGATATTTATAAATGATAGGTTTTGTTTATTACAAATTATTACGAACCAGAAGTATATTCGTGACATTTCATTATTATAAGGGAGAACGTTTTGGATTTAAAATATAATATAATTTAGCACCTCGACACCGTAAGGTACAAAAGTACACAATTAATTGTTAAGACGTAATATTTTGAATATAATATTTTTACATAAAATTTGAACAAAATATATTTAACATAAATTAACAATTTTACCGTGGACGCAAAAATATTTTTATGTGCATTTTTCCTATTATTTTCCTTATTTTAAAAATATACACGCCACCATTGAACTACACGCGTCTCTCATCTCGGACCCCTCGAGGATCTATCATTTCTAAGCGATAACCTGACAATCCTATTGAATTTATAGTATAGTACTTGGCAAAGTGATTCTAAAAAAGAATACACCTACCGCCTAAATATTTCGTGTTGGTATCATAGTTTGGATAGATTAATTGTTTCTGGAAACGTTCCTGAGAGAAGATCAAGAGGACGATCACCAACTAGATCAGCCATACTCACTACGCGGCCTACACACTGCTAGTCAGTAAAACAAAATTTGCGAGTTTTATATAAAATCCATGGGCAATAACAACAGCAAATGTAGCTCATCTTTCTATTTTTGGATACGATGATATGGATTTGAAAAATGAATTAATTGATCTTCAGAATGATACAAAGCTCATAAGTATTTTTGAAGAAAAAAAGAAGGAAAAAGCTCACTATAAGTTTTGGGAAGCAGTTGAAAATGACAAATTTCCTAACTTAATTCTATCTTAATTCTTCCATCTACATGTCTTAGAATCTACCATCAGTAAGCTGAAGTTCATAAAAAACAAGTACAGATCTAGGCTAACTAGTGAGAACATTGAAAACATTTTGAGAATTTCAGTTTCTTCCCAATCTGCTAACATAGATGCCATTCTAGAGAGCTGTAAAAAATTTCGCCCGTCGACTTCAAAGAATTAACAAATTCAGGACTTGAAATTCCTGGAGTCAAGTAAAAGACATTTTCGTAATTTTTACATGCAAAACAGTCCATATAATTTATAATTATATTGTTTTTACGTAACTTGTAATAAACTTATGTTATAGTCATATAGTTTTAAAGTTATTTCATACCACCACTTGTACTTACGGCCCTGAGGAAAATTTCATTCAAACTATTAGGCTCTCAAAGAAATCCTAGTGAGGATCCCTGAACTAGATGGTTCGACCAAATTAAGAATTCAGCTGGAAACTCATTCTACGAAGCTCTCAAAGCAGCTGCAGATAGAGACCAGTGGAGAAAAATTGTTAGGAATATTGGAAGAAATCACGATCCTCAGTAATGGAGAAACGACAAGAGAGAGAGAGAGAGAGAGAGATAAAAAATACACGATTTTGATGGAAGACATTCCTTGATGGAATTTACACTAAATTTTATTATTTATTACCACCTCTTTGCTTTGATAAAGTATCAGTCTATTTCTGTGTCCCAATATCTCACCTGCTAGATTTAGTATATTTAGAAGTAGTTAAAGAAACTTACAGAATAGTTAAAGTTCTAAAGTTTAAAGAAATTATTAAGTATCAGTTTTGGATCTTTCTTTATCCACAAAATATTGAAGCTCAATCAAAAGACGATACTAAAAAATTGTATTAAACAAAATGTTTACCATTTTATTGTTTATAAAAATACAGGGTGTAAATCGGACATTATTTCATAATAAAATTTCTAAGTTCTAATTAAAATAAGGAAGTATGGCATCTTCCAGTACAATAGGCAGTGGTAAAAGGCTCTAAATATTTTATATTAATTGAGCATATCTAAAAACATAATAAATTGAGAAATGACAGAAATAATATTTCCGATACATTCGCATTTTCATTTTTAATCATTCTCTTACAACCTGTACGTTTTTTTTCTGATAGTAGATAAATTAAAAATTTTTTTCTTTATAGATCAAAACAGAAGTTCCCCATTGTTTCCAAAATTGAAGATTAGTATTCTTCAAGCTTTGTCCAGTTTTGGATGCCTTTGTGGAAAGGTATTAAATAAAAGTCAGGAGCACGTTTTAGAGGTATTAGCAGTACCTAATTACAACTACAATAACGACGATGATTATAATTTGGTAAGAATATTATTTAAAAATTTATTTTGTACTGGCTGACGACCGAGTTATCCTTTCTTAGGATAACTCTGTATGAATATTAAATCTGAACTGGAATCTATATATTAGGTTTTGTGTATCTTTTTTGTCATTTATTGCGTTGGTATTTCTTTTTATTTCTATTGATTCGTGTATCTCCCTTTTCTTTTTGTTATGTTCGGTTTTTAAAATTTTGATGTTTTCGAAGTCAAATTTATGCTTCTTCTCATTTTCATATTTTGTGAGCGCAGTGACATTGTTCTTGTCATATTTGTGAGAACGAATTCTGGATTGAAGCAGTTGACTGGTTTGCCCTATATAGACACCTTTACAGTTAATACATCGTCGGTCCAATGCCTAAGTCACGAATGTGCATATTTGATGTTTTGAGAAAAAGCCGTTTTAAACATTGGGGACATTGTTAAAAATAGAAATTTCAATCTACGAAACTAACGACTATTGAAAAATTACTTTTATACAACATTAAATAATGACGGCTGAAAATTTTCTACATTTTTATTGTTTTTCCAAAAAATAATGCATATTCGTTGTTTTGGCCTTTCAAAATTTAAGGCATATTGTGTTTCGTTAAAACAAATAAAACCATATTATTGATAAAATGAACTAGTTTTATTGAGAATTTAAGTCAATATTATAAAAGTTTAGTTTTCGTTATCATCGGACTGAACAAAATAAAAAACAAACATCAAAGTTTTCTAAGAAAAACAAAAAGTTTTTCTCTATAGAAGAAAATTAAACTAAATCATAGTCGTATACTCTTTTTAAAAACTTAATAAAACAATAACGTTTAATCTTCGTCAGTATCGGATTTTTCACCAATATCGGGTTTCGGTAGATTGTCCCTCACCGTTTGATTTTTTTTAGAGAGCCGTAAAAATCATGGTAACCTCTTGGTATTGTCAAATCCTTGCACATTTTATCCTTCCTTCCAAGTCCTTCCATTTTGCCTCGCTGATGGGTAAGTCATTTTGATAGGCCTTTTGTAACTCTGCTTGTTTTGGGCGGCCTCGTGTTTTTTTTTTGGTCCACTTCAATAAAATCATCGGTAAAGTTTACTTTGTAAAGAACTTTTATGACATTTTCTTTAGTATATTGAAGACAGCAAAGCTTTCTCCAAGGAATTTCACTTAATTTGAAGGAATTATTATTTAAAAACCCTTTAAAATCTAAAAAGGCATCAAACGTCAAAGACTTTACAACAAAGGGAGATGGTGTGATACGTGCATCTCTTATAAGTGCGCCCAACCCTCGGGGGTATAAACGGGTACATATTTTGCTTTCTTCTCTATTTTTGAATGAATGAAATGAATTTGAATTCCATTTCAGTGTGTCCCATTTCAAAAAACTTATGATCAATCACTTTCAATGATGGATGTTTCGCAAGAAGTTGGATACACATTGTTGCAAATATTGCGTTTTTTTGCTGTTCTCCACAGCCGTCAGACATCATACGTATAGCTTCGATTTGAGAATGGCTCATAACAAAATCGAATACATAAGATGAAATTTCATTAGACCCTCGTTTTCTCTTGGTTTCTTCCCAAAGGTAGCACATAACATCTTGATTGCCTAAATTGTAAATGGTAAAATTGAACACGGCTAAGTTTCTTAAATAAAATATTTGACCAGCGTGAACTTTGGGCGTTGATAATACTGCTTCTAAGTCGAAGTTGAAAGCCAAAACTTTAAGATTCGCTTTTGCAGTTAACTTGTCCTCATCGCGAGCTTGTCTAGCTTAATTTTTTCTTTTTAGATGTTGCTGATACGCTTCTTCTTCAATATTTTTCTGTGCTTCAGACATATTTTTGTAAGTCAAGCATTTCCTACATTGGTCTTTTTTGGGCTTAAAGAAGCCTAAGTTATATTCGGAGAATATCTGGCGATATTTTTCAAATGATACAGTTTTGTCTTTTTTAGTGCTGCACAACTCCTTATACATCCTGTATTATTGATATATTAAGGGATGAGTCAAGGTATTTCTTTGTACTCGATTTACGACAATAATGCGATTCTGCTGGAAAGGATAGAATGTGGTTTCGTATAAATTGTTCGACATCCTGGGGTAACTTGTTTGATGGTTGGTGTTTCCCGCGCTTATCTTTTTCTAAAACTTGGATGAGCGCTTGTTTATTGCACTTCGCATAAAGGCATCTGTCACGTTTAATGTGACCATGAAAAATTTCCTACATATCGTCAGTTTAATACCATCAACTGTAAGGCTATAAACGTAGGTGTAATTTTTTCTTGAATTTTCGATTCCTCTTGTCGTGCGTTTCTTGTCTTTTTGTTCAATGTGATTAGACACAAATTGACCTTGATCGTTATTGCAGGTAAAATTACGAAAATCATTATAAATTTTAATTCGGTTTTGCTTGGAAATTAAAGTTGCACATTTATGTTTTTGCTTATTCAGACAAGGTGCTGGCAAAAGAGGCCGTGAAGGTACCTCGATTCCCCTATAGCCAACGTAAGACTCTCCTTTAAGCCTTTTCACTTTCTTAACATTTTTCTTCCACAACTTCTCGTTTCTTTTTCTCTTCATAGATTGTTTTTTCGCCAGATTTTTAGGTGTTATGTCTGTTAGTATAGTTCTCTTACGGTCAGCAACACCTTCAATATCACTTTCCAATGAACCGTATATGTCTGACGCAGGTGAAGGTTCATAGATATCTGAAGATGAATCAGACACAATCAAATCTTCTTGTAGTGTTTGTGGCGAAGCTGGGAGTAGATTGTTCGGATGGTTAACCAGAAGAGGTGTTGACATGTGCTGGTCAGATTATATCGCCTGAAATAAAAATGAACTTTTGAATGCGTGTTTCTTCACATTCCCATTTTCATTTAAAAACATTTTAATGTCCGTAAATTATACAGACATGATTTTTAGACCAATTTGTTCAGAATCAACATCGAAAATTGCTGACAAGTGCATACAGCCAAACAAAAGCCAGCCATAGCATAGCTTTTACGTTTTTTATTTTTTTGCCGGCAATGACTGAAAAAACTTGTATAGGAGTAATAAGATTTTAATGTTTTCTTACCTGTGTATGTTTGTACATTTTGCATTACATGGTACTGAGGTACATCTGGATGCTCGATGGTGGTTCTTAAAGAAACTTCGTTAAATAATTCATCTGAAAACAGAAAAAAGAAAAATCATAACACAGGTATTATGCAATAAAAAGTGTGTATGAACAAAGTTATGACAACTTAAAATATTAAAACTCACTAATCTACGAGCCACAAAAGAAGTTTGTATAAGTTGCATAGGTCCGGCCTTTTCACCTGCGGATAACTAGTTATCGGGAACTTCCCAATATCTAGTTATCCGGAGGTGAAAAGACCGGGCCTTATAAGAGTTACTATTACATATTTACTTACCTTGATCTTTTAATTCTCGGCACTTTTTTATTATTCTTGCTATACTTGAAGTCATTTTTCAACAACATCACTAAATTCACGAATACCTTGAAACTTAATTATTCACACTGCCAATACAACGAATGTGGCACATTCGTTAATTTGGATCTTAAATAGTAAAATAACTTGCAACGTCAAAAGCACGAACGTGGTACATTCGTCTTTTCGGTATGGCAGTAAATCTCCAACTGACGCTTTCGTGGAATGCGTTCCAGTTGAGGGGGGCAGAGGGGATAGGTCAACACTTTCGTGCTTCTGTCACCGAATACTATGAATATAATTACAGACTCTGATAACATAAAGCGGAAATGGGCAATTTGGCACATTCGCGGTTTTGGAATTGGACCGACGACATGGTATCTCGTAAACAACATGTGATTTTAATGTTGTTGCTTTTGTTGCACTCTTATGTTATGTTTGGCTAAAAGATTTGTCAATTGTTCGGATATCCGAACAATTGACAAATCTTGTGTGACACAGTGGCACAGTGACGAATGGAACGGTCTATGCTGGGAGTGACGTTGCGGGACCGAATAAGAAACGGAAATCTGCGAAGAAGGACGAGTATTGCTGATGTTGTTAAACGCTTAGCGGAAATAAAATGGAATTGGGCAGGCCATGTAGCGAGCATGCATGACTCACGATGGACGAGCAAAATTACACATTGGAGGCCAACACACAAACGTAGAAGAGGAAGACCACCTACACGTTGTGCTGACGACATCAGGCGTATCACGAAAAATTTGCAACAAAGAGCACAAAATCGCAAAGAATGGAGGAGGGGAGTGGAAGGAGTGGAATGGGAGGCCTATGTCCAACAGTGGACGTGATAAATAAAGGCTGGACGAAGTATCATAAGTTTTGCGTAAAGTATCATTATGAGGCTTTTTGAATTTTAGACCAAATTCTAAAAAACATTTTCGGTATATACAGAAACTTAGAGAGTCGACGGTCGCTGTAATTCTGAAGGTATTCCATTGTCCTTGTATAATTTGTACATCTTTTCCAAATCAGATCACTACCCAAATACTTTCTTGATATTCTACGTCTCGAATAATGACTCTCGTACGCCGGAAAGCTAGCAATATGTTGACGAAGTATACTAATGTCTGACCGTTTGTTGAAGCGAGTGTGCCTACCTCGTTTATCTCCCTGTATAATAGCAGTGTCAGCATTTTTCTTCAATTCGACAATTCCATTGATAAAACTTCTAATTTCAGCAAACATGGCTTGGAAGCAAGCCCCACGTACTTCGACTTTTAAAGAATGTTGTGTGATAAAATATTTTACTGTAACAGTTCTGCTTCGGCGTGATACTTAGAGCTTACGCTTTGGTGGAGCAAGTTCAATCAAAGAACTTAAAAATTGGCTTTGTTCATCCCGAGAATTTAAGTTTCGATTGTCACGAAAATACATCGTTTTCGTTCCATCTTCAATATGATTGTTACACTTCCATCGGCAAGGTAAGAGAGGCTGTAGAAAAACTGTGTTTTTATACAAATCGTCTTTTCTGATTGTGTGACATATTTTGTACCGGTCCGTATTCCATTAGTTCTTGCTCTTCGCAAACTTCTCTGAAACCGTCCTTCTCCACGCTTCCGTTTTTTAAATGGTACTTGTGGCTCACTATCGTTTGGATCATTTAACGAATCAGTATCACTCGAATCTTGCGATTTAGATATCCAAGTCCTATCTCGAACATAATCGTCACTGGAATATGGATTAGAATCTTGTAATAAACTCTTATTTCTTGTATCAATGTCTGTATTTTGTACTGACTGGGTCCATTGCGATGAACTGCTTTAAGTGCAACATTGCCTGTATCCTGAGGGACGTTGTCGATGCTCAGCAGCGGTTTAGAAGCTACACTTGGGTTTCCGTGGCCAATTTCCAGGTATATATGAACCTCAAAACCATCATTAGGGTGACTTGTACTCGGCTGCAGGTTAAAATAAGTCCCAATTACATCATCATTTTTGGTAATTTCCGTCCAGTTTAGTAATAATTGGTCGTTGAACAAGTTGTAGTTTTTCAATATGTGTTTTCGTCCCATCTGTGTTAATGTTATCACCAGCCTCAGGAATCTGAAATTAAACATAAGTACTCGTAAATGAAACAAAATCACGAGCGTATTTTGCTTTATCGAGAATTCTTTATGTGTAAAAAACAGCAGAAATGATACATTAAGTAACCATTGGTCCCTTCATTACGTTTTATACAAACCGCCCTCAATAAAGTTTATGTAATTGACATAATTAGATAAATAATTAAAATTTCTATATATGACGTAAATTAATAGAATATTACTAGCGGACCAACTCGACATCGAGTTTTTTAAATGAAATTTTTATTTTGCGAGAAAAATTAAGAGATCAATACAAACAATATAAGCAAGAATATACATAACATTCATCAATAATAATGCAAGTAAAAAAAAAAGTGATTATGGAAGTCGACCTCAAAACCGGAATGCAATTTTTAGTTCATCAAATGTCGACATGGATATCATTTAGCAGTTAATTTTGCATGCTGATCACGAATCCGGTGTTAGATTTGCTCTATCTTGACGTTTTATGCGCGTTTCGGGTCACTTCCGGTGTCGGATCGCAACCGGAAGTACATATTTAGATTCGTCTCGACGAGACCTTTCGATCCATATATACATTGTGGGGTCTAAAACTTAAAGTAAATTTTAACTTCCGGTCATCTCAAAACCGGAAGTGAATTTTTGTACCAAAAGTATATCTTGACAATCTCATACGTAATGCTAATAATATTCCGAAAAAATATTTTAATTATCTAATATGGTTTTTGAGTAAAGTGGTGGATAAGAAAAGGGCTTAGCGTTTTAGTATATAAGATTTCACTGTAATATAAAAATAGTTTTATTTTAAATTACAACAAAATAAATTTCATCATTTTATACATAATGAAACATTCAGATATAAAAGTGCAAGCTATTTTGTCCTAATCGTGTTCGATTTCAAGAAAATTGCTTCAGGACACGTTTTTACTTAACATGTACCTACATAGATTCTTTTTAAATCGCACATGAATGTAAAATAATTATATTACTAAATACAAACGATCTATTTTTTATAAAAACATTGTATTTTCAGTGTGTGTCATTCCTGAAAACGGTAACGTTATCCCAACCAGGAGTTTTGACGGATGGAATTCTCGAAAACGTCTTACAGTGCATTAAAGAATTGTGCTGCGCGAGATATCAAGATAAGCCAGAAGATATCCTACATATATTACATGGTATGTACTTAATTTTTATACTTACAGTAATTATTTATAAATTTTGACGTGACAACGTCTTAAATTAGGTTGTGGCTCGGAGTCATTTAAGAAAAAGTGTAACGCCCGCTCACGTCTGTTACAGTGAGTCACCGAACGAGAGAGAGGCCCGCCGGACCGGCGAATGCCTTGCGTCTCTCCCCCACTCAAACATGATCGGTCCGCTGCGCGCGGCACTAGAGAATTAGGCGCGTTGAATCGCTAAAGTTGAAAATCGTTGAAAGTATCGTCAGCTGTGTCTGTAGTGAAAATGTGGAGTGCTTACAGTGTCCTATTTTAGGGGGAACCACCAGTATCAGATATAATTTTAGGAAATTACCTAGGGACCTATATTCTTTTATAATATTGCTATGGATTTATCCATTTAATATTGAGCAATGATTGTAAACATTCTTTATAGTTTAAACTTCAATGAAAATTATTAACTGTGTCTAAAGACATATATGATATGAGGTATTTTACCCAAGAGTATTAAGTATAATGAATATACATAAAAACATAATTTTGTTTTCTTAGGATTTAACATTTTGTCAGCACATTATCTCAAATTCACACTTAAATCAATATGTTTTTACTATTAGGTCTGTTGAATGTTTGTTTTTTACACAAAATTTAGTCTATACTTCATATTTATTAAAGGCGGTAAAATATACATTACAATTCAGATGTTTATAAACCACTTTCAAAGCATAAAGAACCTTTTAAGCTTTGTTTATATTATTTTGTGTATATTAATTGAGTTAATTGGAGTAGCCCACTTTGATACAAAAATACAGTCAATTTATAGATATTTCAAGGTGACAATCTAAAAAAAGCTGATTTCCTCCCATGCATTTTATTAGAAACACTTGAAATTTAAAAAAAAATTAAAAATCGTAAGATGTAAGACCTTAATCGTGAGATCGTGAGATTTGTCTTCAATTCGTGAGTAGATTCGTCATTTACAACAACTACAACAATAAAGGTAAATAATTGTACACTAATATTTCATTATCGTAAACTATGATTGATTGATTAATTGTTAGATTGACACAAAAGTTGAGAAACTGAGTTTATAGCGGCAATTCCTTGTTCCTATTGTGCAATTTAATAATATTCATATCAATAAATATTCTACCGAGAAAAAGACGTTGTCACGTAAAATCTTCGCCCGTAAAACCGACTTTACAGGCAACCGATTTTTTTTAAATATATAAAAGAACATTAATTAGTACGAATAAAAAAAAAGTGGAACAGTAGGAGGTACTGTAGACTAGCGCGAAACTTCATACAATGTTTTCTGTATAAATAAAGTAATTTTATATTAACCATATTACCACCTACGTTAATGTGGTCTTCAATTTCTGATGAACTGTCCTCTTCCAGCACAAAATCGGGATCTCGATCGTCATCATGATTTTGATTTTCCTTATCGCTTTGATCATCGCTGTCAACGTCACTCAAATTATTTATTATTTCCTCAAATAATAAATAACGGTATAAATTCGTTTTTGGTAACGTTTGGACATTTTTGTGACGTTGAGTAGTGGTGTCAAAATATACAGGCCATATTCATTATTAAATTAATTTGACACTTTCTATTTTAACGTTTTTTTTTTTCGTTTTAGGTATGTTTCCTCATATAGCTGAATGCGGAAATATAGAATTTAAAAATTTATCTATGTTGTTGCTAAAACCTTTTTATGACAACATCAAAAGAAATGGACCGAGCGTGCAGTTGGTTCTACTTAATTGTCTACAAAAACTGTGTGAGGTAACTAAATTTTTTGTTTTGTAATATTGTAATCTACTTGCAATTGAAGGCATTACAATGAACCCTCTATTGTTATTAGTCGATCTCTTGACTATGGTAAATTCCATTCTCTTGGAATATTTTCTCCTCTTTTAATTTTATTGAAAATCAAAAAATAGAAATATACATTTGGCATTTGTGGACCTGAGAAAAGCGTATGACTCTGTACCAAGGTCAGAACTATGAGAGGCAATGTACAAATTAGAAATACAGACGGAACTCATAGAAGTTACAAAAGCTCTGTATAAAGAAAATAAAGTGTCCATTAAAATGGACACTTTATTTTCCAGGGTTGTTCCACATCTCCAACCCTATTCAAAATATACTTAGAGAAAGCCTTGACTACATGGAAAAGAAAATGCGAAGACATGGGAGTACCGGTACGGAACGAATACCTATATACGTTAAGCTTTGCAAACGATCAAGTAGTGATTGCACAAGACCAAGACGACCTCAGCTACATGATGAAGAAACTACAAGAAGAATATACCAAGGCTGGCCTAGATATTAACCTCGCGAAAACAGAGTACCTATCTACAAGTGAAGAAGACATAGAAGATCTATAGATTGATGACAACGTAACAATCAAAGGAAAGGATAAATTCAAATACTTGGGGTTTATAATCACGAAAAAGGCAACAACAAAGGAAGAAATTACACAAAGATTAGGACAAACAAGAACAGCAATCCGACAACTTAACTCAGTATGGTGGGATAGATAAATATGAAGACAAAAATACAGATTTATAAAACATTAGTGCGAAGTATTATGACATATGGGGCTGAAAATTGGATTATAAACAAGAAAAATAGCAGTAAGATAGTAGCAACAGAGATGGAATGCCTGCGAAGATGCTGCAGAGTAACAAGAATGGATAGGAGAAGTAATGACGAAATAAAGCAGAGAACATCAATAGAAACAGACATACTAACATATATAAAACAAAAAAGACTAAAGTGTTATGGACATGTAAGAAGAACTAGCGACAGCAGGTGGATAAAGAGAATAACCGAATGGAGCCCCATAGGAAGGAGGAAAAGAGGACGATCCCAAAAATCCTGGAAGAGCGAAGTAGACGACGCCATGAGTAAGAGAAGCCTAAACGATGGAGAAATAGGACAACAGAGACAGATGGAAACGGTTGAGCGAGGGAAGGCAGTGAATACTGTAGAATCCCTGAATATATATATATATATATATATATATATATATATATATATATATATATTAATTTTATTGAACAATACTGGAATAAATGATACGACCCTTTCTCCTCCACATTTTAACAAGTACATGTTTCCTGATCTGGGTACTTTATTGTTTTTGGCTTTTTTTTTAAATGATTTGCTTATATCTTCTGTGATTTCAGCTTTGTCATTAATTGTTGTCATAATATCATGTGTTTCATATACGGATCTATTTTCTTGTACTAACATTATGTAATGTTTTGTCATTTGGTGTAATTAGTCTTAAGATTTTTAAGCTTCGGTTGACCTATTATAACCAATCGTGTTATTTATGTCTCTATATATTCTCTCCAAGTATTCGTTCTTCTCTAATTGTACTGTTTGCTTTACTTCTTACTTGTTTAATCGTTACCTGAGGCTAAAGTATTCATCTCACGTTCTTGGAGTTTTATCCTTCAACCAAATGGAAGCACAGCTTTATTATTGCGGGCTATGATAAAATAAAACGACTGACACGACTGTAACGGTCGCGCTACCACACACTTCGCGCGACCACACACTATGTGGAGTCGTAAACGCAGTCCCATGCGTGTTTCTTAATAATAATAACATGAAATAATATAAAATAAAAACTATTATGCTTGCGTATACGATAAGAAAGCTATGCTTCCCCTCCCGGTCACTCCCGGATTTTTTTTCTTTTAGTCTCTTCTAAGTCTTCACTGTATTTCTCCAGATATTTATTCTTGGGTTGTTCCATACCAAGTTTATCGTTTTAGTTACTGATTCTTTTAGATGTTGATACATTCCTGTTGGGGTCTATTATGTAGCAAATTCTGCAACCTATTTTAATATAAGAGTCCAACATTAAATTGTTGTAGTTCTACTTTAAATCTCGTATTTGTGAGGCTTTCCAATTTCTCATCACAAATGGCACCATGGGCTATGGGAATACGAGCCCCTACCCATATCAGTTGGTCCAACGTTAGATTGATATGAAAATTAAATTTTAGAGAACAAAAATAAAAGCGCAATTATATAAAATATTTTATAACGTAATGAAAACTATTGATTAATTCATTTTTCATTTTTCCTGCGAATGCCATAAGGATAATGTTTTTAATAAATATTAATAAAAATACCATATTAATTAATACGGGAACTTATAAAAACATGCAGAATATAATTTGTTTATGGTAATCAACTTACACTGCAAATTCCATAGGTGGGCCAACTGATATGGGAAGGGGCTCGTATATGATGTAATAATAAGAAGTAACCATTTTATCGACTTAATATTTTATGTTTAGTTGGATCCGTACAGCACGTTTGCCAAGTGGGATGGCACCGAAATAATACGATTCGTTCCGGATTTCTTGATAAGTGATTACCAGGAAGTGCGATTTAAGTCAATCGATGTCTTAGTCACTTACTATAAGAAGAACTCCGATACTAGCAGTATTGAAGACATCCACAGACAAGAAGAAATATTTGTGAAAGTTTACGAAATGGTAAGTATTGTTTCAGATAGATTAAGAATGTCATTGGTATCATCAAATAAAGTTATACATTTATACCGATTATTTATATAAACTCACCTGGTTTCTGGGTTAAACCGTGTTAAATTTTAGTACACCGAGCTTTCGACTTTCTCTCTGGGGTCTTCATCAGGGTTTCCGACATCTCAGTCTCCTGGGTAATATTCCTGACTGTAGTATATTTACTCGCCACAACTGAAATGCATTCATCTGTCGTCGTAAACCCTTATGAAATCTATGCTTTTAAAATGATAACCAGACAATCCTATTGAATTTCGAGTATAGCCAAATATTACTAAATTAATTGATTGTTTAGAATAAAGAAGTAAGTTTTTGTTTGTAACTAACAATCTATTTTTATCTATTTAGAGTGTATCTGTCTTTAACATAGACGAAATAACGACAAATGAAAGAAGAGTAGACGAAGTCATCTCTAGAACAGCTAGCGTACTACATACTTTCGGAGAAATAGCAACAAACTGTGATAATTGGATTGAAGAAAGTATGTATTCGCTGATGAAAATAGCATATACCAAAAATATCGGTAAGTCAACTTTATTTTCTAGTAAATACACTAAAAGTTTTGCACAAACAGTAGAAGGAACATTGTTTTTAGAAAAAATCAGCTTAATTGTTTTTCAAATTCGCATTTAATATCAATAACATTTTTTATCCGAATAATCCAATGGTATAAAAATTTATCATCGATGTTATCAAGGAACTTTATCTCTGAACCATATGTTAGCACTGAGCGTATTATTGTTTTGTAGAGTTTTATGTTTGTATTTCTCGATATAATTGTGGATTTAAGGAGAAGATTGAGCTCAAAATAGCATCTGTTGGCCGTGCAAATTCTGCGGTTTATTTTTGCGGTAGTATTATTTTCAGTGTCAAGGAGCGCTCCCAGGTATATAAATTCGTTCACTGCTTCTATGACGTCGTTTTCTATAACAAGTGGTTCTAGGATTTGTGGTTGCTTGCTTATTTTCATATACTTCGTTTTGTTGGTGTTTATTATTAAACCCATTTTTGTAGCTGATTCTTTTAATGCTACATACGCCTCTCGTACAACGTTTTCCGTTCTCCCAACAATATTTATATCATCAGCATAGGCCAGGATTTGCACTGATTTATTATAGATTGAACCAGTGGTTATGATTTGTGACATATGCATTACTTTTTCCAGGGCCAGATTGAACAGATACAGGAGAGAGGGTCTCCCTGGCGCAGCCCGTTATTTATTTTAAAAGGTTCAGACAGTTCCTCCTGAATTTGTACTCTACATTTAACTTTTTCAAGAGTTAGTTTTGTTAAATTTACTAACTGAATTGGTATTCCTAGCCCTTTCATTGCTTTGAACATTTCTCTTTTATTCATAGAGTCGTAGGCTGCTTTGTTGTCTATAAATATGTGATGAGTATCAATGCCATATTCCAGTGTTTTTTCCAAAATTTGTTTCAGAGTTGCAATCTGATGAATTGTCGATTTACCATCTCTGAAACCAACCTGGTATTTTCCTACTATCCGTTCTGCATATGGTGCCATACGGTGACATAGTACTGTGGAAAATATTTTATACGCTGCATTTAGAAGCGTAATTCCTCTGTGGTTAGAGCATTCAAAGATATCTCCTTTTTTGTGTATGGTGTAAAGTATTCCAATATTCCAATCATTGTGGAGGGATTTCTGTGTCCATATTTTATACGCTGCATTTAGAAGCGTAATTCCTCTGTGGTTAGAACATTCAAAGATATCTCCTTTTTTGTGTATGGTGAAAGTATTCCAATATTCCAATCATTGCGGAGGGATTTCTGTGTCCATATTTCTTTTATAAGCTGCTGTAATGCCATTATGGTATCATGCCCACCTTCTTTATATAGTTCAGCTGGGAGATTATCTATTCTGGTTAATTTGTTTCTGGCTAGTTTTTTAACTGCATCTTTAACTTCAAAAACCTTTGGTGGTTCCTCTTCCCTCTCGTCTGTCAGTCAGAAATAGGTATCATAAAAAGGAGATTTTTATATGACTTCGACCGTCTCATCTGGCGTCTTAAAACATTTATCGTATAGTTTGTTTTTGATTTTCGGAAACACGAAGAAATCACACGGTTCCAAGTCAGGTCTGCATGTAGGGTGGAACACCAAATCTATACTTTTTTGCTTTTAAATAATTGGTGGTATTGTCCTGATGGTCCCACCACACCAATTTTCCCGACTTAACAAACCTAACTATGTCCCCTTGACAGTTAAAGCTTAAAATTAGTTTTAATTTTCCACCAGATACCTTTCCCTACCGGATCGTAGATCTCTTTCAAAAATTCGAAGGGAGGACTGATCTGCCTTTGTTATGTACCAGGTTTCAGCAGCAAATATGAGATGTCTTGTCAATGTGTTGTATGACTTAATTTTTTTTGAGTTCTTTTTGAGACATTTTTTTGACATTTTGTGGTTTACTTCTCAGCCTCACGATTTTTTTCTGTACTTCCTTTAAACTTGGCTGGTCTGCGGTTTCATTGCCACAATTATCAATCTCTGTCCTGCAGCCTGCAGCGTGCATTTGAACGTTCAGTAGGTCCTCGAAATATTCTGGTTATCTGAGAGTCACCTCATTTTCTTCGCCGAGAATTCTTTCCACTCTGCCTTTACAAGACTTAGCCCTTGGTTGAATGATGTAAGTCATCCCCTTTACCGCGGTGTGGAATTTCCAATCTTTATTCTGTTGGTTTAAACTATCAATTTCTTCAAGGCGTTTTCTTCAAATCCTTCTTCTTTTTTCGCAGTAGCCTATGTGAGATCCTCCGTGATTTCTTCTTGCGTTGCCTTTTGTTTCTACACGGCATTGCTTGTCGCAAAAAATTGCTTATGCTTTCCAAGATGTCTTTGCTGTGGACCAAGTTCGCCCTACAAATTCTAAGCCAACTTTTCTTAATATATCGCTATGCATTCTGGATCTTTTAGCTTCTCTACATTTCATTTTTTTTTATTTTTCATCATTATTTACCGGGGCTTAAGTCTCCCGGAAAAGCACTTACGTTATATAGTGATTCTAAAGGAAGTTTGGAGTTTTTAAAGTTCGTACGCCCATTGCAGACGAAGAATGCTTTTTAGACACTAAGAATTGGTCAATCTTATTTAGTAACTAATTCCGGCAACTTTCGGAAGCATCTATATAGTCTACTATATCATGTGGTAATATAGGTTATTAGTCATAAGAGTTCCATAAGTAATCACTTGTTGGGACTAGATAAAGAAAGGCCAAATTTCCCCAGATTGAGGAAAGTTTTACTGAAAAATTTTTGTCCCAGACACAGCCACATATCCAATTTGCTTTCATTTGCTGTTTTATAATTATATATTGAAGATTATTTCTCTGAATTCCTATTAAATCCTATAGAGCAGTGGTTCCCAACCTTTTTCCCATGGTCGCCCCCTTAGACAAGTTTCACCAGTTATGAATACTACAATCGCCCCCCTCCCCCACTCAATTAAATTGAAACAAATAATGAGTCTATACAAAAGGTAAGTATCCATATTTATTTATTTTTACATTTCGTAAAATGATAAATGGTTATATGTTTGTAAAAGAATTGTTAATGGCTTCCTTGGGCCTGGTGTCCCTCACATAATCTCTTTATGTCTGGCTCAATGTTGTTTAATAACAACCTCAAATCCCCTCTTTCTATTATGTCGAGCCTATTTCTTTGTCTGTTTTTCAATATACACACAGAACTAAAACCTTTCTCGACTAGATATGTTGTGGGGAATGCCAATAATAATAATTTGATTGCATTCCACAAGATTGGATACACTTCTCTTATCCGCGGCCAAAATCTTTCGTACCCACACTCCCGAAACAAACTTTCAATTTCAATATCTTGTCTCAAATCAATCAAGTTTTCTTGAAGAGAAGGACATACCGTTGAAACTTCCACGCTGAAAGGATTGATAAACCAAGTTGGCACTTTCAGACTAGTCAAATCTTGGAATTGGGACTGCAGATCTTCTTTCAGTGTTTGAAGGTGGAGGCAGTATGTTTGAAGATCTTCAGAATCACCACAAGAAGATTTCAAGTTGGGGAATTTGGTCAGATCTCTTCTCTGCATATTTTCTTCAAAAATAGATAGTTTGTCAATTAATGCTCCGACTACTCCCTTCGCTTTGGCCATATTTATGTTCTTCCCCTGTAGTTGCAGGTTCATTTCATTTAATTTTTGAAAAAATCTGATAAATAAGCGATGTCATTTCGCTTCTCTTGTAGTTATGTACTCAGTGTGGGGTCAGTAGTATTAAGAAATTCAATAACAGTATCGATGAGACTGAAGAACCGCCTTAAGCAATTGCCTTTAGAAAGTCAGCGGACTTCCGTATGTAGTAGTAATGTATTAAATATCGCATCATTTTCTTCACAAAGTGTATGAAATATTCGATCATTCTTTGGTTTTGCTTTAATTTTATTTACCGCATCTATGACAAGTCGAAGAGAATCGTGTAACCTCCCACTCAAATTCTTGGCAGCCAAATGCTCTCTGTGAATGACGCAGTGAACACACAAAATTCCAGGTACTGCTTGTTTCAGATGTGCAATAAATCCCCGATGGCGTCCTGTCATTGCTGCTGCACCGTCAGTAGCCATCATATTTAATAAGGGAACCTCTTTTTCCTCAAAAAATCTCTTAACGACCTCAAATATGAAAGATCCTTTTGTATCAGTAATCAGACTTCTAACAAACAGCATTTCCTCGGCCATTTCTCCATTGTCGTCAATGAATCGGACATATGACAGCAGCAAAGCTGTACTGTCGCTCAGGGTACTCTCGTCAAGTTGCACAGTAAACTCTCTGCTTTTCAATTTGTTGCAGAGAACATCTTCACCGTCCTCTTCAAGTGATCCATAAGCCGAGACGGCTTCACGGCTTCGTTTGACAAAGATTTTGCACAAATGAGACACAATGGTAGATTCTTATTTCCTGGCAATTCAATGAATCCATATTTCAAATTCTCCGTTGAATACTGCCGGCACTTTTTTTTTAGGTGCTGACATTTTGAGAGCAAAACAAAAGAGTAATTAATTACACCTTACTAAGTAGGCAAAAATAATGATTCTAATATTGTGACGCCTCGTTTTCGATAAGATAAGTGGTTATGTCCGAATTGAAAGACAGTCTTAACAGTTTCCCAAATAAATCACAGTATTTTTATTAAAATAACAATTCACTGAACACAATGACTGTCAGTTGAAACAAAACAACTTTATATACCACACTACAAAACTAGGGAACGAAAGAGTCCACATTTGAAGTGACGACAACCGACAAACGTACTTCTCATCATTCTTATTCCACTTCTCTCTCTTTCTCTTTTGTGCGGATGATCGCACAATACGAAAGCTCGATCAAAGGAGAATGCAGAATTCGTTATAATGTATAATTATAACGATAATGTATAGAATTTAATTGTATTATGATTCATAGCTCTCTGTGACTAGACGAGATGTTTGTGTTATTATTACCTGCATTGGTATACATATATTTACTCTTTATTATCCTATGGATATCCGATCGAAAGTATTGTATTTTTGTTCTCTTTTCTTATTTTTCTCAATTACCCATTTCTCGTTTTCCGGATGCTAAACGCCCCCCTTATCGCCCCCCATATCGCCCCCTTCGCTCTATCGGCCCCCTGAATATCTCAAACCGCCCCCCGGGGGGCGATCGCCCCCAGGTTGGGAATTACTGCTATAGAGAACACCCACAGTGTGAATAAAATGAGCTCAACATACATTTTCATTTTAAACATTCCGATCTACATAGCTGTTTATTTGTTTTAGATTCGTTGGACAAAATAATTAAAATTATTAATAAACGAAAGTTTCAACACTCTGAAGGTAACATACTAGAAACATATATTTCCTATGTAGTTCAAAAATGGTGCGCCGAAGGTTATTCGTTCGAAAATTTCCACTATACACTATTTAACTGTTCCACGAAATGTGAATTTTTCAAGAAATACTTCGCCGAATGTGCTCCAATTTTGATGACGACTGACGCTGCCGGTGATATTATAAAAGTTGCTAAAGAACTTGTAGCGACGGATATGAAACTTGTAGAGGTTTGTTTTTAATCTACTTTTACTAAATTATACTTACATTTAAGCATAATCGATACTTGTTGGTACTTATTAACATCTGTACGTGGTGTTAATCTTAAATTTTACGATTATTCAATTGAAGCACAAAAATTTCCAATAAAAGTAAGATACGAGTTCCTTTGTTTAACTAATCTATAAATAGAGTAGTAGAGTAGAGTAAATTTTTATTTGCATAAATTTTTAAACATAATTGAGCAAATCACGTCACAATATTCATTACAGATTAAAAAATATATATATTGACATTACACATTTAAAATATATTAACATTACAAATTAAATATGCTGATCAAGGAGAAGGATAGGCCAGGTACTCCGCCACAGTGTAGGGCTCAATGTCAACTAGGTGTTGAAAAACCTTTCTTTTAAAAGCTCTATAGTGCGTTTTCTGTTGAATGTCAGATGGTAGACTATTATAAAATTTAACACACGCATACAAAGGACTTCTCTCTGTTATAGACAATCTGTGAAGTGGCAAATTCAAATTAAGGCTTCTTGTATTATATTCATGATTGGGAAGCAGGTGACAATACAAAGAAAAATTTTTAAAAAGGAACATAATACATTCAAATATATAGATGGCTTAGAAAGTGAGTATATTGAGTGATTTGAATCGGCCTCTACAGGATTCTCCCGCCTTCAATCCTAAGATCACACGGACTGCCTTTTTTTGGACGATAAAGACAGTTGAGCTATCTACTGCAGCAGCCCAGAAGATTACCCCATATTGCATAATAGAATAAAAGTTTGCATAATATACTGATAGTAAAATCCCCTGGTCTAGATAGCTCTTTAACACCCTTAATGAATAGCAGGCTCTATTCAGTTTTTTTGTCGTATTTTGTATTTGTTCCCCCCAATTCAGATTCTGGTCAATATGAATACCAAGAAATTTAACTGATCTAGCAGGTTCCGTGTTTTGTGATAGGAAATTAATTGTATCTGGAAACTGCTCTCGTGACTGGCTGGTTCTAAAGTAGACAAAAACTGTCTTATCAGTATTAAGCAACAACCGATTTCCACTGAACCACTGTTCAGCCTTGCTTAGAATTTGCTCTGCCACTGTGAGGAGTGTTTCTAAAGTTTTTTCCCAGAAAAGCATTAAGCACAGTTAAAAATTACACCATTCGGCCATAAGTCTTGCTGCATTAAATGAGATATTTTTGGTTCTGGAACAGTAATTTTAAATGAACTTTTGTACTTATCTGTCCTGGTTTTCATTTTTTCACAGATAACGTTTTCATCCAGTTTTCTTTCTTTTAGATAGTTAAGTATTTCCTGAGCTTCCGTTTTTGGATCGAAACCTGAGAGGAAAATCGCCATATGTTTTGTGGCCACACGCAGGATACTTCCAGCATTCTCATTGGTTCCCTGGAGTGGATCTGGTCGTTCAATAAGTGTTGGACGAGTTGTTTTGTAAAAACCTCTTTTTTTTTGGGTTTCCCATTTATCATTTTCATCTTCAATCAGCGGACGGTTGATATTTTTAACAGGCGTCACGGGTGCAATTGAACTGCTTGATATTCTTGGTTTAGGTGGCAGCTCAGACAAATCAACAGAACAAAGTGGCTGTTCTGTGACTGCGTCAACTGAGTTGGTAGTCTCTTTCAAATCATTTTGCTCTTTTAAAATTAATGGATTGGTATTGTTATTTTTAGTTTTTGCAGCATTTTTTACCTCCATGGAATTTTTTGTTAACTTTTTCTCTATACTTTCTATTTTTTCCCATAGCAGCTTATTATTTTCCTCTAGGATTTGATTTTTACTTCTTAACTCACAAATTAGTTCATTTAGCAGATGAATGATCGTATTTTCCATGCCATCCCCACTATTTAAGGTTATGTTAGAATCACAACAAATCACACGCGTTTCATCTAAAATTTGAAGTTTTCCGGCCCAATCCCGTGCTGTGCATGATTTATGGAAGGCTTTTCCACACTTTACACATATTATTGTGCTTATTCTCTTAGTTTTGCAACAAGTACACTTGGTTTTTTCACTCTCACTGTCACGATCATCCTTATCGGACGCCATCTTTTATAATAAATAAATAAATAATATATAAAATATATAAATAAATAAATACCCCGCTGAAAGACTATTTCTTATACTATTATACTTATTAACTGAACTCACCCGCCAACTGTTTAGTAATAGTAGTAATTCTGTGCTGTGTTGGTCAAATTTTGGCTTCGAGTGGAAGTAGCTGAAAGTTTCAGATAAAACAGCATCAATAATTAATACAACAAAACAAAGGTTTAAATATTATTTCTGAAATTTTATAGTAGTTTAAAGGTTAATGAATATACACTTTCATTATTTATGATTATTCTCTTTTTTTTTTAATGAAAGAAGTCTACAACAGTAAGATTATTTCAGCTATTAATATCGAGTGGTTGGAATTTTTAAGTTTTATGTTTTCGACAATGATTCTATCAAAATATTTCCAAGCTAAGTGTATTCACTATAACAGAAATCGGTAAATTCTGTTTTCGAAGTGAATTGATGCCCTTTTAGTGACTGTTTTAATGGACCAAACAGCCCTACTTATTAAATACTTACACAATATAGATTTAAGTAAAACTGTATAACCTTTACTGCCATCTATTGAAAACTTATGAAACTCAAAAGTAATTACAATAATTTTTTTTAAATCTTGAATTTACAATTAAAAATTTAAAGTTTATAAATCTTTAAAGTTAGACCAAATAATACACTTTTACAAAATGTCACTGGAATCGGTTCAGTGGTTTTGGAGATTAGCAGAAACGAACATTGTGACACGAGATTTACATATTTATAAAGATATATTTCACAATTTTATCTGATTCACCACCTGTTGTTCTCTTTTATAGGGCCTGGTATTCATGCACTTGTTAATTCAGGAATATCTTAGATGTTTATAATCAATATTGATTATTTTTTCAGCAAACTGGAGCAAAAATATTTACTCGTATCATATGTTCCGATCTAGACAATATGACAGCCGACATATTGGTCAAAAACAAGAGCTTGCTCCAGTATTCCAAGGTAATGGAACATACATCTCTAAAGGATGCTTTACAAAACAATTTGGATCAAATTGTAGTAGGAATATTGGATTTTTTAACTGACGAAAATGGTATAGAGTCTCATTTTGGAGAAACTGTCATATTTTTCGTGAAGCTTCTTAGTTCGGTTGATGTTAGGAAATGTTTTAAATTTGTGGAGGTAAGTAAATTCATTTTTCTACTCGTCTAAGGAATTATCGTATTATTAAGAAGTGTCTAAGGAAATCATTATCAGCATGCGGACTATCTCTCATTAGAGCTGCTATGTAATCGTAACTTGTATATACAATTATCTGATTTCTTTAGAACACTATTTTACAGAAACTAAGATAGTCTAAAACACATTAATTTTTGTTACATATAAAGGAGATTTGTTTCTGTAATGTAATAAAATTCATAAATAAGGTCAGTCAAAATTAAACTTCATTTGAATGTATGTGGTCTGTTTTAAATGTTTTCAAATGTCTGGTGTACAGTGGACAGATCTTACTTCTTCTTCTTAGGGTGACTGTCCGTTCCAAACGTTGGCGATTATTCTGGCTATGATGACTTTGCTGGTTGCTATACAGAATAGCTCTGTTGAGGTTTTTCTATACCGTGCTCTCAGGTTAGCAAGCCAAGATATTCTTCTTAGTACTGGGGCCCTTTTTCCTTCAATTTTATCTTGCAAAATGCATTGAAGTAGCTCATATCTGCCTTGATTTCTCATTATATGTCCCAAGTACTACAGCTTACGGCCCTTCACGATGACCAAATCCGCGGTTGTGTTCATCCTCCGTAGTACTTCATCATTGGTGACTTTGTCTGTCCATGGAATCTTCAGGATCCTTCTGCATAACCATAGGTCAAAAGCCTGAGATAGAGTTTCCGCCTTCAATGTACACGTGTCTATTCCGTACAGAAGCACCGAGTACACGTAAAATTTAAGGAGCCTTATTTTTGTTTCTAGGGTGAGGTCATGGCTCTTGAACACAGAGCTCATAGTCAAGAATGCACTTTTTGTCTTTCCGATGCGACATTTAATCTCTTGGGTATTGTCCCACGACTCATTATGCTCCGAGTACAGATTGAATATCAGTGGTGAAATTATGCACCCCTGTCTTACTCCTCTTAAGATTTTGACCTGATCTGTATATTCTCCATTTATTCGGAGCACCGTTGATTGATTCCAATACAGGTTAGCTATTATTTTTATGTCTCTTCCGTCAGTCCCTGTCCTCTTCATCACTTCCATCATTTGTTCATGCTTGACTCTATCGAAAGCCTTCTTGTAGTCAATCAGACATGCAAAAACATCACAGCTGACATCTCTACATTTCTGAAACGATACCTGCACGCTAAATAAAGCTTCCCTCGTACCAACGGTGTTCTTTTCGTTACCAAACTGATTGGGCGCAATTTGTTCCTCGCATTTCAGCTTCAGCAGATTCAACAGCTTCAACAGATGGCTCATTAGGCTTATGGTCCTATAGTCTTCACAAACTTTTGCTCCTGTTTTTTTGGGCAATGGTACGAACTCCGATTTGAGCCACTCTACTGGTATTTTGACTGCCTTGTATATTTCATTAAATATTTCAGTTATTATTTTTATTTGTTCTGCATCTAATAGCTTCAGCAGTTTTGCAGGATCTGGTAGGATTTCGGGCTGAATTTTCTTCAATGGTGGTTTCTTGTATTGTTCTAAGGCCGTGGAAAAGTTTCTCCAGGTATTCTTTCCATACTCTTTTTATCTTCTCTGGTTATGGCAAGATTGCCGTCATTATCTGTTTTTTTTTCGCTGTTGCGTTTTCGGAACTTTCCAGCTATTTCCTTCACCTTTCGATGGACATTGAAGTTATCATATCCTTATATAAGTTATAATTTCTTACAATCCTTCCCATAGAATCCGATGGAGATTTCCAGGTGTACAATTTTCCGGTTTCTAGTTCCGGTACAAGTTCCGGTTTCCTAGTCCAAATGGTCCTACTGCAGATGATGGCCCCAACTTTGGCGTTGAAGACACCCATGACATTTGTTAGGTCTTGGTTTTTCAACCTTTTCACGACTTGATTAATGCTATGATATAGTTCTTCTACCTCTTCTTCCGTTCCTTCTGTTGTAGGTGCATACACTTGAATTATATTAATGTTGGTTTCGTCTTGCTTTCAGTTGTATGAGCATCACTCTTGCTGATATTGGGATGAAGTTGTCAACAGATTTTGCCACTTCTTTTGCCAATATAATGCCGACACGTAATTCATGTTTGCCGTTATCTGTTCCAGAATAGTAAACGCGGTGTTCCCCGATATTTGCGGTTCCTGAAGCTGGCCAACGCATTTCGTTTATTCCCAGAATATTTAATTTCATTTGTGCCATTTCTTGTATTACTTAATAGACCTTACTTAATAGTTCATTACTTAGCGTTAATTAATTTAATTCGTTTCCTAAGTCGATGTTTGTTACACTATTAGTAGTACCCGATCTCGCCGATCTCTTAATTTCAATTTAAAATATGTTTTGTCAGTTTTTTCTTAAATATTTGTCTTTATTTTGATGTGTCGATTATTTTATTTAATATGTTTAATGTTCAAACATGTTTTGATTTTCTTTTTATGTTTCAGACATTCCTTTGTGACAATGAACCACTAACAAATTCCTTAACAAACTCGAATCTATCTAAGTTCGAAAATATCCTACTTGAACTTAAATGTAACATATATAAGAGCGAAGTCTTCATGGATAAACTAAAATATCTTTACGCTTACAGGTTTTTTGTAAGCATGATCATAAGCGAGCTGAAATCCGATAGCTCCTGGAGATACTTTTTTATAAGGGACGTGATAAATACATTGTTTAATATTATCGACATCAATAAAAACTGTACAAGGGTTGAAACCGCAACGTGCAGATTGCTAAATAGCTTTCTGAAACAGCTTTCTAAATTTTTGACTACTTTTAAAGAGTTCTTTCACGATACTGTGAGCTCATTGAAAAAGTTTTACGTTACCAGAAGCAGTATAAAGAAATACTGTAAAGAACTGTTAGTATTTTTGGTAGTAGACAACGCTAGACATTTTGAAGAGCAAATTAAAACCTTGGACAGCTTTCCTGATCATGAGGACTTCCAGGAAATACGAAAAGTACAGAAAAAAATTAAGTACGGCGACAGAGATCCTGGCGTGGAGGAGGAAATCGAACAGTTTCTGAATCATAAAGACATTTTAACCAAAGAAGATAGTTTGCATCATTTGAGGGAAATTTTGTGCTACCAAAAAGTTAAATTAACTGGATTATACGACAGATTGCAAGATATTAGGTTTTCTGAGGATTGTGAGCAGAGTTTGGTGCATAGATTAGTCTGCACGCTATCCCAACTGAGTTATTCAGCTGATCAAAATGTGAGTAACCACAATAGATACAAAAATTTTTTTTTTTAATTTTTTTTTGTGTAATACAAGTTTGAAGTGGTATATTGACTAAAATACATCGTTTGTATTTTAGTAAATATAGTAACTTATGTCTGATTATTGAATATCGATGAAAATATTTTTTGTGTAGGGATTACTTATAGTGTATTTTTATGTATGAGAGAGTAATAAAACAATAAATTATGTATGCAAATCCCTAAACTGTTGATACGGGTGACTCAATGAAAAACAGATATTTGTCAACAAGTTTACAGAAGTATATAGGAAAACAATTTTAAATTGAGTATGACCACCAGGTATAAAGGTTGGAGCAGAATAGAATACAATAGTTGTGAGGGTTACTAATCCCTAAATAAGATTGCCAGTATCGGAGTGATGGAGGTTAACAGGTACTAATGAATTTGCAAGAAATGTAAGATGTTTATTTTATTGGTTATATATAACCAATAAAAGTTTAATAAGTACCTACCTATTTGCAAAATAAAGTTTAATTCTTTAGATAAAATAAAACGTTTTATTTTATCTATTTGCAAAATAAAGTTTAATTCTTTGCCTATTTGCAAAATAAAGTTTAATTCTTTGGATAAAATAAAACGTTTTATTTTATCTGAAATGAGTGCATTCCACGAAGTAAGGTTTTCAACAATCAAACATTTAATTCTTTAATTCCAGGAATCTACGACAGTAATTGACTAGATAATTACCTTCTAAACTTATTCCACAGAAAATGTGATAGTGGGTTTTTCCATTTTGTATATAGGAAGGTCCAAGTGGCGTATTCAAAATTCTTAACAGTTCACTAAAAGTAGGTACTTCAGTTGCAAGGTGCAGTTTATTGTGTATACTAGTGTTATGGAAAATTTGGAAGTGCCGTGTAAACGCCGAAAAATTGGTCCTCTAACAGTTAATGAAAAAACATTAATATTTAATTGTTTTAAATCATTTACCGACAAACGTTTATGTGAAAGTGTTGATGAGACCGTTGAGTTAGTTAGCAGTACACTTGGTGTTGGGAAATCTACGATTTACAGAGTTATTAAAGAAGAGAAATGTGGTAGTTTTCAAATGCCACGTAATGCTCCAGGGAAACCAAAATTTCAAATAGAATATCATTTTAAAGAAGGACTTCGACGGAAAGTGCATGAATTCTTCTTTAGACAAGAATTTCCAACATTGGATAAAGTTCTTGTCTCAGTTCGAAATGATAAGGATTACCCAGAAATGAGTCGAAGTACGTTATGGAAACTTTTAAAAGAAATAGGCTTCCGCTGGAAAAAGAATCCCAGAAAATCTATTTTATTAGAAAGAAGCGATATTGTCATATGGAGAAGACATTTTCTAAGAACCATAAAGGAAATGAGAAACCAAAAAAGAAAAATATTTTATCTTGATGAAACATGGATCAACGAGGGTCATACACCAAATAAATTTTGGCAGGATGAAACTGTTACAAGTCAAAGGCACGCTTTTGTAAATAACTTATCTACTGGTTTAAACCCACCATCAGGAAAGGGACGCAGGCTGATAATAGTACACATTGGCAGTTCAGACGGTTTTGTTGAAGGTGGTTTATTAACTTTTGAATCAACTCGTACCGGTGACTACCATGAAGACATGAACGCTGATGTCTTTCAAGAATGGTTCGAACAAATGATAGATCTTCTTCCTAAGAACTGGGTAATAGTAATGGATAATGCAAGTTATCACTCCAGACTTATAGAAGGACTGCCCACAACCAAGTGGTTAAAAAAAGACTTGCAGAATTGGCTGAGTTCAAAAAATATTACGTACCATCCCGGATCTATAAGAAAGGAACTTTATTCGTTGTGTGCCCTTCATAAAGAAAAATTTAAAAAATACGAAATTGATGAAATTGCCAAAAATCGTGGAATGACAGTACTTAGATCCCCACCATATCATTGTGAATTAAACCCGATTGAACTGGTATGGGCACAGATAAAGAGTGAAGTTTCAAGAAAAATACCACTTTTAAAATTCATGATGTTAAACAATTGTTTTTGGAGGCCGTAAATAATGTAAAACCTGAAAACTGGGAAAAGGCAGTAAATCACACTATTAAAGAAGAGGAAAAAATGTGGAAGCTGGACAATATTACTGATAAAATGATCGAGCCAGTTATTATAAATCTTGGTTCTGAAAGTTCATCTTCTGAATCTGATTTGGATTTGTAACAAGTAGCTGTAAGTTTTGTATTAATATTTTTATTCATCTATTTAACATACCTTAGACGGTTTTAAAAACTCTTTTTCTCTTTTGTAATTTTTAAAAATTAAAAAAAATGTGAATTTTTTAAAACCCTTTTTAATGTAGGCCAGTCAGTTCTAATATAGTGTGTGATAAAAGAGGTCACTTTTGTTTACATACACATAACACTTTATAACACTGAAATAATTCATTTCGTTCATAAAAATAAACTATAATGTAGAGACCACGTGTACTCATTTTTGTGCATAAAACTTTTTCTTCTAGGTTAGTTTTGAAGCTGCAAGATGTCTAGGTGAAATAGGTCCGATCAATTTACAAACTTTAGTTTTGCAAGCGGAAAAGAACCTGGTTCATGTTCGACTTTCTCCATTTGAGATTGTATGCGGCACCAGTATTTTCTTGTTAACGAAATTTCTTATTGACTGTGATATAGATGTGATACGAAAAGCCAGTAAGATGTTATATGTGGCATTGGAAACCAAAGAGGGAAAGAAAAGTGTAGGTAAGAAAAAAACTTCTTTATTTTTATATAATGCAATTGAAAAATTTGCCTCAAAAAGTCTAATGTGCACGAATTAAGGGAAACTATGAGAAACCATTATCTTTCAGCAACAATTACGTAAGGAAAGTGTTATATTTGCAAGATCATAGACTTGGTATGATTTAGTTTTTAGTATTTAATAAAAAAAAAAACAAAAAGTAGGCCGGGCTGTCACTTTGGGATCTGCTTCTGCTTTCTTCTTACAGCCTCCGAGGACAGGAAACTTTACCACCGCATCTTTAATGTGAAGACAGCACCTATCTTTCTTCAGAAACCAGATATTCATCCTCACAAGGTTTAAGATCTTCTCCAGCTCGTATCGGTCACTAACCCACCCAGGGATGAACCTTTTTAAACCCACCAACCTGTCATTGGCAGCCTAATGACATACTTGGGATCTATAAGAAGACACGGTTAAGTCCCATGGGAAGAACTTCAAATGGGAGGTGTAGCTGCCAAGGTACCAGTTGCACCTGCTCCCAGGCCTGAATCTAATGAATAGACACCACGAGCCAGTTGGAAGAAACGTCAGTACTGAACCTTGGGAGAGCTAGTTCTTCCGTGGTCAGCTCCATACGTAAACGAGCTTCCGACAGTCTCATTACTGATCAGAGTGCGTATCCTTCTTGGGTAGTCGACCCGATGGATCTGGGCCTCCTCGAAGATGAATGGAACTGATCTGACTTAATAGACATACCTTACGAGCCGGAGCCCGTTGGGTGTTCCTCTGGATGGATCGTTGTTCTCGATCGAGCTTTAGAAACTTTGTCAAGCCAAATCCTAGCCTGAGTAGGGGCAACACAGATCGTTCGACTGCACGTCGGGCCTCACTGTTATCAGTACCAGTTCCAGATTTGTCTCTAGTCTTCAGGGTTTCCTTTTTGCGTTCATAGGCCTACCCTGGTACCCCCTAGAAAAAACAGATGTTGCTTCTCGAGCCAGCGCAGCGTTCACTTAGTGATCCGTGGAAGCCAGAGTCCCTATGTACTAGCAGGAAGATACTAATGGAATTGATCTGACTTAATATACATACCTTACGAGCCGAAGTCCCTTGGGTGTTCCTGTGGATGGATCGTTGTCCTCAATCGAGCTTTAGAAACTTTGTCAAGTCCAATTCTAGGCTGGGTAGGGGCAACACAGATCGTTCGACTGCACGTCGGGCCTCACTGTTATCAGTACCAGTTCCAGATTTGTCTCTAGTCTTCAGGGCGTCCTTTTTGCGTTCATAGGCCTACCCTGGTACCCCCTAGAAAAAACATGTTGCTTCTCGAGCCAGCGCAGCGTTCACTTATCGATCCGTGGAAGCCCGAGTCCCTATGTAGTAGCAGGAAGATACTAATGGAACTGATCTGACTTAATAGACATACCTTACGAGCCGGAGCCCCTTGGGTGTTCCTGTGGATGGACCGTTGTCCTCGATAGAGCTTTAGAGACTTTGTCAAGTCCAATTCTAGCCTGGGTAGGGGCAATACAGATCGTTCGACTGCACGTCGGGCTTCACTGTAATTAGGACCAGTTCCAGATTTGTCTCTAGTCTTCAGGGCGTCCTTTTTGCGTTCATAGGCCTACCCTGGTACCCCTAGAAAAAACAGATGTTGCTTCTCGAGCCAGCGCAGCGTTCACTTAGCGATCCGTGACTGTAATGTTATTTATCCTTAACCTAGGTAAGGAGGAATAACATTACAGTTTCATCTTTATTTTATTTCTTTACAGTAATGTAAGAACATAACATTGAATAGGTGATAAGAAATCAAAGGGTGACAATGAGAAGAAAAATTGTAGGGATAATTCTAAAATAAACTTATTTTTTTTTGTAAATAATTTGTAGTCTAACACAACGTCATTTTCAGATGATGGTGCTGATCTCGGCTACGGTCCTATAAACAAAAACTACATAATTCCATATTATCCAACAACATCTTCCTCGCGACCTCAGAAAGTGAATGTTGATGTAAATGTATTTATAGAAACACTTGACTCCTACGAACTTTGGTGTCCCCGGGAGAATGTTAGCCACCATTCTTGGATAAACTTATTAGTTTCGAGTATGTTAGAGACTTTTGTCGGTAATCACTTTTTAAAAGGACTTACAGAAATTTGCAACGCTAAGGTAAGTTATTTATATGATTATTTTTTTTGTAATTTGCTGTTGCACAAACGTTAAGTGACTTTGTTAAACAGTAATGCTCTGCTAAAATCATTATGTTGCGCAAAAAACTTTTATTAGTTAATAAATACACAATTTTTGTTATTTCAGGTACAATTTTCTGAACATCTGTTACCACTTATAGTGAATTTGTTAGTGTCGATTGGCCATAGAACAGTAATCAACATATTGTCCAAAAACATCGAATACTTTTTCTCTGAGCATTGGAGATTGACAGTGCGAGAAAACACAAAAGAAGAATTAATCGCAGTCAACAAAAAATCTGTTAAATGCATGCTGAACGTGGTGAATTATGTCCGCTTAATGAAAAATTGCAGTGTTTACAAATCCAGGTAGGCTTTAGAATTGATAGTTTGTATAATATTAGGTTCAATGTCAATGTCATCGTGTCAACCGTCATCTTGACTTTACTTTATTTACCCTATAATCGACAAGATTAACGGAAATTTGCAACTAGTGCGTGCCTTGCAATTAGCTCTTTAGCTGCAAGTAAAGTAGTAACTAATTGCTGCAATATGTCTGTGAACCTTTTTTATATATGGGAATAAACGTGAGTTTACCCCAGTCATTTGGCCACTTTCCGGTATTCCAGATCTCATTGCAAATTCTAAGCATTACTTCCGTCCCTAATTCTGCCATTTCTTTGAGTGTTTCAGCTGTTATTCAATCTTGTCCTTCTGCTTTTCCGAATTTTAGCGTTTTAATTGCCGCCTCAATTCCTGATTTCAATATTTGAGGTTCTTTTTCATAACTTCTTATCCCTGTATTATTGTCTGAGTCGTTGTTAGAGAATAGTATTTCGCAATATTGTTTCCACACCTCTGCGATACCGTCTGAGTTTGTTATGGTATTTCCACTATTATCTTTGATGATCTGTATCTGCAGTTTGAACTCTCGCTAGATACTTGACTTTTGAGAAAAAGCATAGTCTAAATGTTTATTTGTACTGTCCTTCTTTTATTTTGTTTTTCTCTCCCAATCCCGCATGAATTTTAAAATAATATCCGAACGAAACATTGAAATAGGCGAGAGAAAGTCTTTTATGGTGTTGTGTTTACATTTTATTAGTTCGAGAATTATGCGAATTATATACTATACCATGATATTTCTAGTTTTTTTTTGTAATATACAGAAAAATCTATGTTATTTAATATCCATTTCAGATCACTCGATGAACTGTCAGTCAACAATCTTAAAGTAGCGAAGGCCGCAGCGTTTTGCGCCAATCATTTCTGTGCCCTGTACTATTCAGAATTATGGTGTCAACAAATCGTCGAAAATCTTCAAAGTGAAAACCCTGTATATTGTGAACAACGTTCTACTATGATCGATTTTATATACGAACACGAGGAACCTGAAGTAGGGGAGACTTTACACAATATTTTAAGAAATGTGAGTATACATTTATTTATTGATTGTAATTCTAAATAATTGTAACTTTTATATTGGCAACGGTGTAGAATTTATAGCCGAGTCAAAAAAAATGTAATACACGTAAAGCATTTTGTATTAGATTTCAAATTGGGATCTTTTCCAAATCAAAGTTTAGGTGAAAATTAATGATTTTTTTATTATAGTATCGGTTTAGTTGCACAGAATCGAATCCGTAGGATTTTTTTGAAGCGAAGCTTCTATACTGGCGTTGTATTAATTTTTATTGGAGAGATCACTTCCCACATTGGAGATTCCTTTTAGAAGACATTCTCTTTTTTTATTAGGAAATTTCTTTTAAAGTCAAATTCGTCAAGATAACACACAAAGTCGCATCGACATACTGTTTTGTCTTTAATTACACCAAATTTTATCATAAACTCATGCAGATTCTGTGTGTTTAAACTACTAAAGCTAAAACTTTAGGTAAAGTTCACTAAACACACAGCAGCAGTTTCAAGTACGAGGCATGTTTTTTTAAGTAAGTACCGTTTTGCGATTCCGCCGCCGCAGCGCTACGGTCGGCGTTCCGCGCATGAGCGCTGGTTACCTACATCTCTTGTCTACGCACTGACGCCATTACAGTCTGATTCTTCATTGTATACTTGTTTAATACAACGGATCAATGAATGGGGCGAGCAAATGATCCTAGAAGACGACACACAAGACACGTAACACAAAGACGAACACCACACCAGCCCGAAACACCTACATACCTACTGTGGACATAATCAATGGGTGGGTAGTAGGAGGATCATATAAATAACACCACAACAGCCAAACTGTCAAAACGGTCGGATGTTGAGTTGCAACAACCGCAACGAACAATACGATAAATAATTAAATTAAACTATACGCGTCACAAACTAAAACGAACAAAATAAACACATTGAAAGTGAAGTGATCCGCGTAAAATCAAACAGTTAAAATCCGAGTGCTGAAAGTGATAGTGACACTACGCCCAACAGCACTCGAGCCCTGCGATAAGTGAAAAGACACCATCCTTTAGATATAAGTATAGTAGCTAGATAAGATAGATTAGATAAAAACATGTTTAGGAAATAGAAATAGATTAGGGATCTAGAATACCACATATTGTTTAGTTAAAAAATTTTGTAGAAATTTTGTACTTATTTTGATTTAATAAAGGAAAAAGGGGTGCTTCTTTCACCGCAAGTTTTTGGAGTACGGTGCTGGGATGGGTTCTCTTGACACGGTTTCGCCGGATATTGAGTAGAAACAGGTCTTATGCCGTAAGGTGGGTGGACCAGGGCCACGATTGGTTTGCACTCTCCTCGGAGGAGGCAAATCAATCGGAGGCACAAATTGCTCCTTTCATGTATACTTGTTTACTCCAGTGTTTAAGATGCCTCCAACAATCGTGAGTCACGCTGATTGTGAAGTACGGGCTGTTATACGATTTCTTAGTGTTAAAGGCGTAAAACCGATCGATATTCATCGTGAGATCGTTGAAGTTTACGGACAAAACATTATGAGTTATGGAATGGTAAGGAAATGGGTGAGAGCATTTAAAGATGGCCGCACAAATGTGCGTGATAAAGAACGGAGTGAGCGTCCTTCGGTCGTTAATGAAAATTTTGTGCAGAAAGTGGACGAAAAGGTGAGAGAAAACAGACGCTTTACAATTTCATCATTGTCCGACTGCTTTCCTCAGTATTCTCGTAGTGTTTTGTATCGCATTGTTACCGAGAACTTGAATTACCGGAAATTGTGTTCACGTTGGGTTCCAAAAATGTTGACGGATTTGCACAAAACCCAACGTTTAGGCAGTGCATTGACTTTCCTTGAGCGGTACCACAGTGAAGGTGAAGATGTTTTAGACCAAATTGTTACTGGTGACGAAACGTGGGTGTCATACGTCACACCAGAATCGAAACAACAATCCATGGAATGGCGACATTCATCATCACCCAAAAGAATGAAGTTTAAGCAAACAATTTCTGCCCGGAAAATCATGTGCACAGTTTTTTGGGACAGAAAAGGAGTATTGCTAGTGGAGTTTCTGCCTCGTAATGAGACAATTAATGCAGCATCTTATTGTAAGACATTGAAAAATCTGCGTCGTGCAATCCAGAACAAAAGACATGGCAAGTTGAGTAAGGGTATCGTTTGCTGCATGACAATGCCCGTCCACATGTGGCTAATCAGACCAAAGATCTCATCAAATCATTTAAATGGGAAACTCTAGATCATCCTCCATACAGCCCTGATCTGGCGCCCAGCGACTACTATTTGTTCCAGCACTTGAAGAAACACCTGGGCGTTCAGCGTCTTCAAGACGATAACGAAGTCAAAACATTTGTGATGCAGTGGTTAACAAGTCAGGCGGCAGAATTTTATCAGGATGGTATTCAAAAACTGGTGCCACGTTATGACAAGTGCCTCAATATTCACAGAAATTATGTAGAAAGGTAGATTAAGGTACAGGCTTTCATGTAAAAATAAAATTATTGCCATATCTTTGCACGTCTTTTTTTAATTCCAAAACGGTACTTACTTAAAAAACACGCCTCGTAGTTGGAAAAGTTTTGTAACTGAAAATAAAATTAAAATAAATTTTAAAGACGGTATACCTAGAGAGGATTGGTTCCTTAACTTTAAGAAGCCTCATAATATGAGTCTAAAAATCCCACAAAACGTAGAATATGTTAGGAAGAAATCATTAGACCCATTCATAATTTATGCATCTTTTGACCTGCTGGAAAAAACTATGACCGAGCTTGAGCTTCTTGATAAGCCTCATAGAGTATGGAACTTAGATGAAAGCAGCCTAAGTATAGATCAGAGAATATCTAAAGTAGTTGGTGCAGTCAACAAAGCTTCTTCGAGAACAGTAAGTTCCCCAGGTAACGAAAACATAACTATTCTTTTAATGTACAATGTAGCTGGCGGTAAAGCTCCACCATTAATAATATTTAAAGGCAAGCATTTGTGGGACCAGAGGTTTCCACCTCCCAAAGCAGATTTTCCTGGTACCGTTTATGCTGCCAGTAAGAAAGGCTGAATGGAGAGTGATATTTTTACAAACTACTTCCGGAAAACTTTGATTCCAGCACTTGTCCTAGAACGTCCGGTTTTAATCATCTATGATGGTCACCCAACCCATATAAACTTGGAATTGAAGCAGCGATCGAGAACAACATAACTATATTAAAACTACCACCACACAGCAGTCATCTTTTGCAACCATTAGATTTGTCTGTTTTTTGGCTATTTAAACTAAAATGGGATGAGAAGTTGATATCTTGTCAAAGACAGCATTCGGGCCAAAAACTGCCAAAGAGAATGTTTTCGCAGTTTCTCTACGAAACCTGGAAAACTATTTCAACAGAAGTTATTGAGGGTGGATTCCGAAAAGGTGGAATTTTCCCAATTAACAAAAATATTATACCAGATGAAGCTTTCCCACCAGAAGCACTAAAAAGATGAAACTATTCTCAAAGTACTATTCATGTTAACGGGAATTCGATAGCAGATGACACTACAGTGGCTTCTACGTTAAAAGAAGGAAGTGCTACAAAAGAATCTAGTGTTAACGTATCATTTGAGAACTTGTTATTGTCAGGAGTTCGTCAAGCACCTAAGCCGGAGACAACAAAAAAGTCCCGAGTATGTTCTGGTTCTGAAATATTAACCTCAGAAGAGTCAGTAAGTCGATTAAAGGAAAACAGTAAAAAATCTTCTTCTTCTGGTTCCTATCCGTTTCGGATGTTGGAAATCATATTGGCAATCATGACCTTGCTCGCTGCGGCTCGAAACAGCTCCGTTGAGGTTTTCTTAAACCATGTTCTTAAATTCCGCAGCCATGATATTCTCCTTCTACCGGGTCCTCGCTTACCTTTGACTTTACCTTGCAATATAGACTGCAGCAGGGAGTAACGGGGCTGATTTCTCATAACGTGTCCCAGATATTGCAATTTTATGCGTTTGATCGTAAACACAATCTCTGGTTCCTTCTTCATTTTTTCTAGAACTTCCTTGTTCGTGATCCTTGCTGTCCATGATATTCGCAGCATTCTTCTATAAAGCCACATCTCAAATGCTTCAAGTTTTTTAATAGTGGTGTCTGTAAGCGTCCATGCCTCCGCCCCGTACAACAACACAGAGAAAACATAGCATCTCAAATATCTCATTTTTGTATCTACGGATATGTTGTGACTTTTGAAGATGGCGCTCATTTTGTTAAAGACCGTTCTTGCCTTTCCTATACGGCACTTTATTTCCTGTACATTGCTCCACTGTTCGTTTATAATAGTTCCCAGGTAGCAATACTGTTTTACTCGCTCTATCTGCGTCCCATTAATGTATAGATGAGCCCCATTTATATTCTCCTTGCTGATAATCATTTGTTTCGTTTTGTGGGTATTAATGTTTAGTCCGTACTGTTGACTGTACTCGTTTATTCTGTCCATTAGCCTCTGAAGTCCCTCTAAACTATCTGCTATCACCATGGTGTCGTCGACATATCTAACATTGTTTACTCTTTCACCATGCCTTCGTCTATTCCGTAAAGAGCCTCGTTAAAAATTGTCTCTGAGTACATATTAAATATCAACGGCGATAGGATACATCCCTGTCTAACTCCACGTATTATTTTTATGTGATCTGTTTTTTCTCCGTTAATTTTCATGTATGCGGTAGTAAAAAATCAACACTACCAAAACCAGCTAAAAGAAATAAAAAAGACAAGCGTTAAGAAAAATGAAAAATAACAAAGCCCTAGGAGAGGATGTAATGGTAATAGAAGCTATCGTAAATTGATGAGATGTGCTATTAAATAAATTAAGAAAACTGTTTAATCTATGATTTCAGCAAAGGGAGGTGCCCAAAGAATGAAACAATGCTTAACCATCCTTTTGCATAAAAAAGGAGATAGAACGGACCTAGAATATTATAGACCTACTAGCCTGTTGAACCACATATACAAGCTCTTCACTAGGTTAGTGGATGAAGGCTGGATGATGATAATCACATAATTAAAAAAAATGCGTAATATTTTTCAAAAGAATAGTTGCGTATATATGAAAGATAAGATCAATTAATAACTATATGTGAAGTATTGCACATTCTTTGTTATCATTGTTCCAGTACAAATGCAAGTTTTACCCATTAAAGTGAATTATCATGAAAGTGAACTATTCAAAAATTATATCAAATTTACCCCACTTCGCCTTATAAAACATTATTTACAAAGTCCAAAAAGAAGTCTCTAAAAGACTTTCAAGAAAAAAAGGTAAAAATTTCTATTGGGGCGCCTTTGTGAAGTATCTTTTTGAGGTAATTTTGACGTTTTAGTCAATGTTTAAACAATCCCGTGAAAGAAAACCGATCCTTTCATGAAAAAATCATTTCGGAAAAAGTCCTGACTTGAAAGCTAATAAAATACATTTTTTTATTTTGACTGTGCTATATATAGTGGGATCAATGGTAAAAAATCCTGTCTCTCAGAATTATATCTAATAAAATATAAATTTTCGAATATTGGGATCAAAAAAAAAATATTTTCTGAAAAGATCACAATAGATTTACAACAAAAAAGACAGAAAATAAAATACAGCAATTGCAATTATTTATTTAATGGTTTTGCCAACATTTTCATCATAATTTTACAATAATTTTTATATTTTTACCATTTGCTACATGATAACCAAAAAATATTTGTGCAAAAATACCTAAATATAAAGTCCAATATCATCTTCTTGAAGGATATTATTAGCATAAACCTTGTATGCACTACTACTTTTGATAAAACGTTGGGCTGCCATCGATAAAACCCCCAGTAAATTATTTTCAGTTTCCGATACTTTGGTTACCATTTTGATGGTCACAGTATTAGCTTTTGCAAAAGTATTAGAAGTGTCAAATACGTAAATCTTTTGTCCAGTAATTTCTTTGATCACGTTTGCCAATTTAAGCTGAGTTTTTAATGAGTCGCGGATAAATGAATATGAATCAGCGATTTTTTCTACAGTTATCGAAGAATTATCCATAATGATCAATTACCACAAAAACTGAAGTGCGTTTGGTAAAAGAAACGATGCCAATATTTCTTTTTCTACGTAACACTGATTTGGTACTGTTTTGCACAATTCACAAGCACTTACTGTGGTAAGATTGAATATATTTGAAGGTGTAGAGAGTAACAATGTGTTATTTATACTAGTGCATTTCTTGCCGGTACTTCCCCCAAATATAATAAAGCAAGTTTTATTGGTGAAGGGTACATGTACCTCCCGAACGTGATCATGCAATTATTGTTCTGGTTACTGTACTGTACATTTATCACGTTGTTGAGATAAAGTAGGTAAAGATAGGTAAATACGAAATTACGTGAATACCGAGAATGTGTGAGTGATTGTCAAGAGGAAAATTCCTATAAAGCTCTAAAGTTTTTTATGTATATGTATATATTTGTCAAACGAGTTTATGGTTTCATTTGTATATGCTTATAGTTTAAAAAAAAAACAAGGAAAAGTTGTTTAGTTGTTTAAAATTGCGTTTGATTTTTCACCTATTTAACAAAGTGTAAATAAAGGTCTAAAAATACAAAAATATTTTGTTTTTGCTGTCACCGTGAATTACAATGTTGTATATACATAAGTTAAATATAGTTTTGCAAAGCTTATGTAAATAAATTCTTATTAACTAAGACAAGCTTTTTACTTCAAAAAATAGACATCTTACGTTTGAAACAAAATAGATTACGATTGTAGTCCACGCGACCAACAACGTTAGTACACTATACGCTACCAACGTAGGGTTAAATAATACAAAAAAATCGGTTGCCTGTAAAGTCGGTTTTACGGGCGAAGATTTTACGTGACAACGTCTTTTTCTCGGTAGAATATTTATTGATATGAATATTATTAAATTGCACAATAGGAACAAGGAATTGAATGAAAATAAGAATTGCACAAATTTTAACTATAGAAATATATTTTGTTTACTAAAACATTGTACATGTAAACTTAAACTTAACTAATTTCTATTTGAGTGATTTTGTTGAGGATAGGACGATGATAGGAGAAATAGCATCGCACCAGCGGACCGATCATGTTTGAGTGGGAGAGAGACGCAAGGCATTCGCCGGTCCGACGGGCCTCTCTCTCGTTCGGTGACTCACTGTAACAGACGTGAGCGGGCGTTACACTTTTTCATGAGTGACTCCGAGCCACAACCTAATTTAAGACGTTGTCACGTCAAAAAACAATATATTTAGACAGTTTTTAAAACTGCCTCCCTACAAGCTAGATATAGCTGGGATAATACAGTAAAAGTTAAATTATTAGATTATAGGTGTTGTATTATACACTGCTGAACAAAAAATGAAATATTTGTAATGATATATCATTAAAAGGAATTTATTTCTCATTGTTTTCGCCTGTTTAGTTGGGGAAATAAGTAAAAATATAGTGTTTGGGATTTTTGAATAATTCAGGCATCTAGCAACCTTTTTAGATTATAAACATAATACATTGCAGAGAATTTGCTGTTGTTGTTTTTATTATTTTAACGGCATTGGAGTATGCCTTTAAGATGGTCAATTGGGACCAAAGAAGAGTAGCTTAACCATCTCCGTTTCGCAGATGACATTATCCTTATCACAGACAATTTAGAAGAAGCCACAGGTATGTTAAATGAATTGGACTTGGCATGTTCGGAGGTGGGCATCAGAATGAACTTGACCAAAACTAAGTTTATTACAAATATGGTCCCCAATAACCATTTAACTATTCAAGACAAAGTGGTAGAACTGGTGGAGAAATATACATATTTGGGTCATGAAATAAGAATCGGCAGGAATAACCAAATATGTGAAATTGTAACAAAAATATGTTAATGTAACAAAAATTGTGCTAGAGGAGTCTGGGTGACGCTATCCAGTGTAGCAAAAGGGTAAACTCTAAAATGTACCTTGATACACCAACGAACTAATATGTGGAATAACAGAAGATGGAAGGGATTAGATAGAAATAAATTATGTAGAAGAAATAAATCAAGAGTAAATATGAATTTTAAATTATAGCAGAATTAAGTGTTGGCTAGCGACTATGCAGGAGAATGACCACTTGACACTCAAAGAAGGATTCGGCCAATTTGCATGCCCTACAGAGACCGTAAGATATAAGAACTAATGACAAGAAAACCACCAAGAAATAAACAGATGAAAAGTAAAAGTTGCTCTAGTGAATGCTTGGGCGCCAGGAAGTTAAATGTTTTCTTCCGAGATATCTTATATTGCTGAAATATGAAAGATAGGTACTAATTGAAATATTAAATTTTAACCACACCTTTAATAATTACCAAACTTAGGTACAAACTATTTTAAATGCTTATATACTAAACCACCACCTCTTATATACAGTTAACTATAGCTATATTTACAGTAAAATCCCTGAATATAATTATAAAACAATTTACCCCTGATATTCCCCTGAAAATTTCAAATTGTGACAAAGATTATATCCAATAATAATGTATAAATAATAAATATAAATATATACTACTCACTAATAGTTAGTTTTCGTTCAAAAATTGTTTAGGTTTTTAAGTAAAAATTCTCCGGGATATGTGTGCACACAATAACCTAACAAAGAGAAATTCAAGGGAGAGTTATAACCTCATCCCTTGGTAGACAATGAATAATTAAATTAAGTTACAATGATTAATGTTTTTTTTTTTTAAATTGAAGATGTTTATTATTAAGGATAGTTTTTTTTATTAAAAATAGAACCAAAAGTTAAAACCTTGAAGAGGACGTAATGTTATTAAAGATATTTAAACAAGAAACAAAAAGATAAAACTAAGTTCTTCCTGCCGGTTTCCGTAGGTTTCCCTGGAAGGTCCTCTGGTGTCTAACTAGTTGCAGGTGGGTAAATTTACTCCAAACCTGGATTCCATATAAAAAAAAAGAGGTACTTTAAACCAAGTCCATTAAATTCTTCTTCATAAAACCCATAAACTTAAAATTCCTCTTCCCCTTGTCTTAATAAATTCTCTATAAAAAAAATAAATATTCTTCCCTGACTTGCACTGGAATCCGTAAGTAGGCTAAAAAAACAGTTGTGTTACTCCAAGTCCTTTGTTCATACAAGAAAGTAGAGGTGGTCCAAAATTAAAGTACTTTCACAAAAAAAAACAACTAATTAACAAATGGCTTCTTCCAACACAACAGCTTTTCCACAAAATAAAAAATAAACTTAAACCCAATTCATGAAAATGGCACCTACAGCCGCCTTGAACAAACGATGTTCACTCGACGAGATTCCAGCCACAAGTGGCGATCTGACGGTGCTACGGCTGTCACGCCGATGTACTTTCAGAGTCTTGGACAGAGGGCGGGATTTAATGCCAACTTTCGAAAATAAAATTTACTGGAGTTTTAAATATTTGGTATGAGAAGGCACCCTTATTACTGTTATTGAAGTCCCTCGGGAAGTGTGGAGATGGATCGATTCTAGTATTTTTTGCACTAGGTGATGTTGATTGAAAATATTTTCTAACGAATGAATTGCGGATAAGGAATCGGTACACGGAGCTACACTTTGATGACTGTCAAAAGGGAACTCGAGAGCTTTTGAAATACAGAAGAGTTCTCCTGAAAACACGCTACATTCGTTGGATATTCGGTATTGTCCTAATACTGTATCAACTGCAGTGACAGAACAGCCAACTCCATCTGCGTTTCGGGATGCATCGGTATAAAGCACCTTGTCATAGTGGGATATATTCACAATATCCTTGAAAGCTTGTCGAAAAGTCATATTTGTTTGTTGCTTATTAAATTTACAGAGGGAAATGTTTATAAAAGGAGGTGTTCTAATCTAGACCATGGCGGGGATTCTGATTTTATAGATGCAAGTGTTTGAGATAATTTTGTGTCTTGACACAAGGGTTGTAAGATCTGTGTGATTAAATGTATACATCTGGGCGAGTTTACGAGTTCAGGTCTTGACGAAGTCGGAAGATTAAGTACAGGGTTAGTCGAGTTCGATGAAATTCTGCTAGCATAAGATACGAGTAGTTGCTGCCTCCGAAGGTAAAGGGGGAGTTCATGAGATTCACAATACAGACTTTCAGCGGGACTGCATCGAAATGTTCCTATGCATATTCGGAGAGCAGTGTTGTTTAACAACAGAGTTTAACGATTGTAATAAATTATTGGATACGGACGAGTAAACTATACAACCATAGTCTAATTTGGATCGGATTATAGCTCGAAATATTTTGAGTAATACACATTCATCGGCACCTCATTGATGGTGAGACAATGTCTTTAACAAATTTATTCTGCTTAAACAGTTGCCTTTTATTTCACCGATATGACGACTCTTATTGACGACCGATATTGAGTATTTCTACGCTGTTGTATCTTCTGGTGAATTTAATTACTTTGTATTTATTGGAAGATAACCTGAAGCCAGTTTTCTCAGACCATATTGTAAGAGACTCGACATAATTTTGTAATAAAGATAAGGCTGCATCTGTGGATTTTCCTTGGCGGATTTTCCTTGGTAGTATACAATAAGGTCGTCTGCGTATAGGGCAAAATTAACGGAAGATTTTATATGAGAGCAAATATCATTGACGGCTAGTAGAAAGAGGGTAGAACTGAAAGTAGAACCTTGGGCTACACCATTTTCAGTGACATAGTTGTCGGATAATACTCCGTTAACTGTGATTCTGAAATTTCTATTACTTAAAAAGTTGTTTATAAAGCATATTATGTTGCCCGTAAGATTATTTTCTATCAGTTTTTTAAGAATAAACGACTTACATGTATCGAAAGCACTTTCTATACCAAAAATTATTGCGATTACGTCTTGCTTGGAGGCCGTAGCATTTGCTATATCTGTTTGCAGGATCACTAAATTATCAGTAGTGCTTCAATTAGGTCTAAAGCCTGACTGAGCAGAGTTAAGGATATTGGTTTTTCCAATCATTTGTAACTGGTACATGTTAGGAAGATTGGTCTAAACGAGTTTAGAGAGTTGGGAAGGGAGCTGCTTTTTTTATAGGAAATTATAATGGATTCCCTCCATTTGGAAAGAAATTCTTGTCGGGACCAGATTAGGTTTTACAACTGAAGGAATTTATTTATAGTTTTTTCTTGGAGATATTTGAGGAAAATTGAGGGAATGTCATCAGGGCCAGAGTAATACAATTACATAATCTATATCAAATTCACATAACGTAATTACTTTATATCTTATTGTGACTCTCCTCCGTTTTGCGAATTTTCCTTCCATTTTTTTTATTTTCAGACACTTTAAGTCTTTCTCCACCTTTTCCGCCATCTCTTTCTCGTCCTGCCTCATCTTCTTGGACCAGTTAACCTTCTGTGCAGCACAAGTTTAGGCATTTAATCGTTTTTTAATCTTTCCACATTTACTATCCGTAGGATTCTTTGTGATGCTGGTCTATCCATTAGTGATGCTGGGTTCTTTATATACCTCCATTAATTATTTGTTGTTTCTTCTCTCCCACCCACCCTCAGTCTTCTCAACCAAAGATGCATCTTAGTATTTTTCTTTTCTATCTTCTAATATTCCCTCCTCCCTTTTATTTAGTACTTATGTACTATCTTAACATGAGTCTGATCACCGTTGGGTATATTCTTAGTTTGTAATGTCTAGATACGTATTTTTACTTCATTTGTTATTTCAGACTGCCTAACTTCTTGTTTCCTTTTCCTTTCCTTCCTTCTTTATCTGTTTCCACACCCAAGTACTGCAAGATATACCTTTGAGGTATCTCAGTTGATTCTTCTTCTGCATGACCTTCATTTTATGTTCCGTACTTGCCATCTTTATGTAGCATGTTCTCTAAATATTTACAGCTTCTTTTAAATGCTGTTTAATGAGGTTTACTACAGCTCCCTTTAATATAGTTTCATAATGCTTATTCGCTTTTAATCATGTTACAACTAAATTATTCTTCTTTGTTTTTGAAAAATTTCATCCTATGTTAGGGTTAGGGTAGGTGTTAAAGTTGTTTATGGATTTTTTGCTTGCTCCAGTTCCTTTTTCATGTTATTTACTTTACTCAGTTCTTTCATTATTCCATGAATTCCTTGTTATCTAAGCGTATTTGCTACATTTCTGCAGCTCTTTTAATAACGTGTTCGTGCTTTATTGTTCTTTTACTGCAGGTTCACTCATATCTCACGGCAAAAATAATTGTGTCTGTTTTGCAGGAATTCAGGAGATACTGATTTTCTTACTTTTAGCTTACCCTAGACGTTTTCGTCAGGTGGCTCGCCCTCCTCAACAGATCTGAGGCTAATCCCTATCCAACCCTTCTTCTTCTCATTGCGCCGTCTCCTTTCGAAGGTTGGCGATCCAAATGGCAATTGTAGTTTTGGAAACTGCTGCGCGAAAGATCTCTGTGGATGAGCGGTCGAACCATCTCCTCAGGTCTTTCAACCACGAGTTCTGGCGTCTTCCTACTGATCTTTTGCCCTGTACTTTTCCTTGCAGTATAACTTGAAGTAATTCATATCTTTCGCCTCTCAACACATCACCCAAGTATTGCATTTTCCTCTCTTTGATTATTCTTAGTAATTCTTTTTGTTTACACATGCGACGAAGTACCTCAACATTAGTAACTCTTTGTACCCATGGAATCCTCAACATTCGTCTGTATATATACATCTCAAAGGCATCTATTCTTTTCAACCCTAGGATATCAAATTCGATGTAGAAAAGTTTATAATTTATTATTATTGTTGCAACTCTTTATCGCTTTGGCTTTTTTGCACACACCGGCAACACCGCGCTGTAGCCTGCAGCGCAGTGCTTCCGTTCTTTATCAGCTACTCAGTGCTTCCGTTCTTTATCAGCTACTGCGATTAGAACGTGACTTTATTCAATTAAATTATTGTTGTTATCTAAACGGGCTTTGTTTTCTATTGTTAATATTCACTCTTAAATTACAAAATATTTTCACTGGTGCGTTAAAATATGCTATTTACTCCAGTAAATAACCGTTTATATTTTCTGTGGAAAACAGAAATCAAAGGCTTTTATATGTACTACTTTTTGAATTTGAATTTTTGAAAATAAAGTTAAAATTTTTTTTTGAAATTTCCACGTGGACGGTTTTTGCTCCCAAAATCTATAAAAACTGAAAATTTAAGGAAATACATAAGGAAAAAATTAAAATATCAAGTAAATACAAAAAATAGTATATTTTAAAGTAAAACATTACAAAAATTATGTGCCTTTTACGTAAAATACAAAATGGCTGGTAAATATAGTGTATTTTAGTCATAATCACTATCTGCAGCATATTGTTCTCGTGTAATAGCATAGAAAAAAGGAAGATAAGCAAGATGTACATATTTTTTTATTATTGGTATAATACTGTTGTATTTCTTGTATTTAAGTGGGAGTTTTTCCTTATATGGCAATGGCCAAATATAGGTCTATGAATGTATCTATGTTTTTAAATAAAGGGTAACAGGTTACACTTGGAGATTGTAAATGATTTTTTCTTGACCTGAAAACTGAAGTCTTTTTAAAGTGTGCATAGTTAACATCAAAAATCATTTCTTGTGTAACACGCTCAACAACAAACTTTTTACCGCAGCTTTCTACAATATAGTACCACTCTTCATGCAAATATAATACTTCTTTTTTGCGCATTTTTTGTTCTATAGTACCAAAGGCACGATCACATGGTAGAAAGCTGTGACCTGGATCTGGTAAATGATGTACTATTTATAAAAATCGTTTATTATTAACTAAAACTGTTAACAAATGAACCATTACAGCATTTTTGCTTTGCCCGGCGCAGTTGCCAGAAAATATATAAAGGGTTTTTACTTGGTTGCTTATATATTTTTTAATAAAATGCCATAAATACGAGGTAGTCTCTATGCAACCCTTTTTTGATATAGTTTCATCTGACATGTAATTAACCGACTGATTTTTTTTTGTACGACTGGAATAGTTGATTATATATAAAATCTGCCGTGCATAAAATATCTCCCCTGTTGTTAAGCCAGGTACAGGTAGGTTTTGTTGGTAGTCAAAACAGATTGTTTCAGTAGATGGGTCAACTTTTGCCAGCTCTGTTTTTTCTTTAAGATCATCATAAAAGGCTTGCGCTTTTCGCAAGTGAAGTTCTTTTTGAACTTCCTAACTTTTCTTTTCTTCCTCAGTTGAGGCAGACTCTATCTGCACTTTCAATACATCGCAAGTTGAGCACGTGTCAGTTCTTGGATATCCAAAAGACGAATAGAACGAAACATGCTGGGAATACATTTAGGAGTAAATGGAAAATGATTGACGAAAAGAGAGAGAGTGTATATCAGCGCAAATCTGTATAATGAAACTTTGAACAAGCTCCATCAAGAAATAGGAAGAGAATATCCAAGTAAGCTCTCACGTGGTGTCATTCTTGGAGCACGACAATGCTCAGCCTCATGTTGCTAGAGTAGTGAAAGAAACGAAAGAAATGGACGATATCGAAGCATCCACTCTATAGCCCCGATTTATTTTCACATTTTTGGGCCACTGAAAAAAACATTAAAAGATCAATCGTTTTCAGTCGGATGAAAGAAATACAAAATGCCGTAAAATAATTCTTCGAGCAACTGAATTCTTTCAGTCATCGGTTGATGAAACAATGGGATATGTGCCTTAATTGTAGTGGTATTTATTGGTCGACATATTCGCCAATAATTTTTCTGGCCCAACAATGGGTTTCAATTCAACAAGCCTGGTATATTGTAACTTATGTAGTTAAATATTCTATTTCATACACATCTCACCACACAAATAAAATATACAAGTATTTTTATTAGATAAAAAAAACAATTGATATAATTACAGATATTTTACCAAAGTTTTTACACATTTTTACAAATGATGCACTTCTTACCTACACATACAGTCCAATATCATCGGCACTTAAAACAACATTACTGAAATGCCTATATTCATTGCTCGTTTTGAAAGCAAACTGGGCCGATTGGGACAACACTCCCAGTTCCTTATTCTTCGAAACATACACTCTGATATTTTGAATAATTATGATTTCAGCGTCCAAAAACGTGTTAGAAGTGTCGAAAACGTATATTTTTTGTTTCTTGGTCACTTCTTTTACTTCATTTGCTAACTGAAGTTGAATTTCCAACGATTTCTTGACGAATTTGTCGGCTATTTCATCCTTTGGCGTTGTAATTTCACAATGAATGTCCATAAAGTTGAGCATACAAGCCAAAAACATGATTAGAATTTTCATTTTTAGATAAATTGGTAATTTACTGGAAATATTACTATTGCCAATAGTTTTACTTTTATTAATGAATATTTCCGAATTATTTTACATTGAATAATATTCACGGATGATAAATAATCACATAGCAAACAATTTTATAGTTGTTTGTATCGGCAGGTTCTAAAGGTCAACAAGAGGCATGCATATTACTAATCTCTAAAGCGATTATACAGAAAATTTATTGTGTTACTAATCACAAAAATCGTTTCGCACACAAATATTAATCAGCAACTACTTATTTAACATACATTAAATGTAATAATAATAGTAATCTGAACAAAATGTACCTAAGGAATGGATAAATCACACATTATGCCTGTTCATAAAAATGGTCTCAAAAACAAGCTTAAAAACTTTAAAAAAATTCATCATTATCATCAGTGGCATCATGCTCGTTATGAGCCAAAGCCTTCTTCAGAACAATCCTCCATTCACCCCTGTCTCTGGCAACTCCTATCCATGCCCTAATAGATTTTAAATATTCCTCCAAGTTGTCTTGGTATACCTAAGCCTCGGTGTTTTTGTAACGTCTCGGTGTAACTTTTCTGAGTGTTGGACCTTCCTCTCCTCTGATTTACATGCCATATACATCTAAGGTGTGCTAGCTTAATGAATTTTACGTTAGGTTCCCCAAAACTTCTATACAACTCAAACCTCAAACCTTGCTCTGGTCTGCGCCACAAACCTTGCTCTGGTCCGCGCCACAAACCTTGCTCTGCAAAATCACTACGATCGATAATAACGTAGTTAATCAAACTCATATTTTTACATATATTTAAAATTAAGAGAATACATTGATAATAGGTTTTCAGTTAAAAAGTGGCCACAATTATTTTTAATTCAATTAATGGTAATTCATTTTTGAACAAAAATTTCGTTCATTTATTTTTATATAAAAAAATAATAAAATACGCTGTACAAGACGTATATGATTACTTTTTTCAGAGAAAGGTTAAATAAATGACACGATAGCCCAGAGGCTGTCAACCTTTTTTGGTTTTCAAATCTAGGTGCCCTAGATACATCAGATTTTTTTCTAAAATTTTGACTTTCTTAAAAAATGTAAAATTTTCGTTTTAAAAGCGAATGCCCATTAAACGGCGAAAAATTAAAAACAAATACTGTTTTCTTGGGATAATATCGCTGCCTTAGAATAGAACTAGTCTATGTCCAAAATTGGCTGTTCGCTGTTTTTTTGACCAAAACTTTCCTTGTTACAGTGGGTACTTACTGCAGAAATATTATAAGTCCAGGTTTAAAATTATTTAAGCATTTCAAATAATACTGAAGTAGTCTTTGTCCATTATCTTAATTTTGTTGGTGCAGAAGTGATGTATGTCAACATTTATAAGTTCTCTTCTCATCTGAGTTGATTTAAATCAAATATACTGAGTACAGAACTAGCCTATCTGGAGATCTGCACTCGCCAGATCGTGACAGCGCTAGTCTAGTTTTTGTAAATATATTGCCAACAACGGTTCTATAATTACCATTTCCAGACCACAGGCTGTGACTGAAACTGAATTTGTAGATGAACATTTTCATAACTTGCCAACTACATCTAATTCTGAAAACATATAAAGTCTGAAAAATATATTTTTCATATGTTTAAAACCATATTTTTCTATTTAAAAGCTATTTTTTGTATGTACCACCCGTGGTACACGCCGGCTGTAGTGAACATTCTTCAAGAAAAAACGTCGTGTACCACCGGTGGACTGGACACAATGTGAAGAGTCGTGGGTGTCGTAGTATTTTATTGCATTTGTAACGGGTTTTTTGCCTGATTAGGTTACTGTTAAAGGTTATACATGTAACCTAAACATATACTCAGGTAAAAGTGGTTCCAATATACCTGACAATGATTTTAGACATTCCTACAATATTTGCATGGAATTACTTGAGGATCTGTTATACGAAGGACGGAAACTATATATTGATAATTATTATACTAGTGTAAATTAGCTTCTTCAGTGTAAAACATATGCTTGCGGAACTCTTAGATCTACCCAAAAAAAATCTCAAAACTGTATGTCAAAAAAAAATTGAAGAAAGGGCAAATATATGGAAAACAAAACGATGAGGGCATAAGAGTTGCCAAATGGATGGACAAACGTCCGGTATTAATAATTATTACAGTTCCCAGCCATACAGTAAACCTCCAACCGACAGGAAAAAAAGTTGTGGACTTGTTTGATTAAATGTCTTCATAAGAAAGTGTTTTTCGAAATTTGTCTTGGCACATGCATGGTAAATACGTTGGTTCTTTTCAATAATTATGGTAATAATCCTAAAACATGCATTATGTTATCTATTCGCGAAAAAAATATTGAAGGACTATTACAAAGTAAAGTTACAGAAAGTCCTCGTGAACTAGATATTGTTCCAGTGAAAAAAACCAAAATTATCTTTGGTAAAGCATAAGTTACAAAAATATGAAGGTAGTGCTTGACAAACAAGAAGACGCTGCTTTTCATGTTATAAGAAAATTCAGGATACACAAGGATCAAAAGCAGCCCGAACAAAAACAAAAAGAGTGTGTACATACTGCGATACATGTGAGGATAGACCAACTATGTGCCCTCCTTGCTTTAATGAAATTCACAAACCCACCTAGTGTTGTATAATGTTTAAATGATCGCTTAAGTTTTGTACATTATACTACGATGTTTTAATTTTAATAAACCATTTCTACTGCAGTTTTTTGGCGTTTATTTGTGGCCATATAAATTATGATATGCCAAAACGCCGGCAAACTCATATATTTGAAACTATACTTTAAGTGTGTACGCAATATAAACAACATAAAGTCGGTTCGCTATATTTACGCGGGTTTCGGATTAACAAAATTATGCTAATGACTCACTGATAACCAGTTGCAGTAAACGACTTCCCAGAAAATTAGGTAAAAACTGCATTAATGGTCATATTTTAAAATACATTAAAATAACATTAGGGTAGGTATAAATTTGTTACAATATTGCAGCTGAATTGATTCTTTGCCAGTGTTGACATTGTATGTTTGGTGGAAATATTTAAAAATGCCTAGACGTGTGTTAGATGTAGATAGTCTAATTTGTAGTGTACATAAGTATTTTACGGATGAAAAAGAAAATGGCGGTCCTTTAAAATCGGTAATGTCTGTTCAACAACACGTATGTGATGCTCTAGGAATTAGTGAAACCAAACTAAGAGGAGTATTATAAAATCGCAATAATGAACGGCCGAAAGAAGATCACCGAAAAACTCGCCTATCATTGAAAACGAAAGATATTCCAGATGGAAAAAAATTTGAAATTCGTGATACCATTTATCGAATGCGAGCCAACAAGGAACATGTAACCTTAAATACAATTCTCTCGGAATTAAAAGATAGAAAATTTGACGAAATTGGCAGAACAAGTCTATGGCAAGTGATACATAAGTTGGGTTTCAAATTTCAAAAGGAGGATAACAGAAAAGCCCTTTGTGAAAGAAGTTCTGTTGTGCATAAAAGAATTAACTTTCTAAGAAAATATTCTAAATTAAAAGAAGAAAGGGCAAATTTTATATATTTAGACGAAACATGGATATTTTCTAGGGGTGCAACCAAGAGAATATGGCAAGATGATAACGTAAAGTCTATCAAACATATTGATGGAGAAGGGAAACGACACATAATTTTACATGCAGGAGGGAAATCGGGTTTTATAGAAGGTGCTGATTTAATATTTTCATCTAAATCAAAATCAAGTGACTATCACGATAATATGAACACAGAAATGTTTGTAAAATGGTTACATGAAAAACTTCTCCCAGGTTTAAGTGAGCCCAGCGTAATTATTTTAGACAATGCACCTTACCATTCTGAAGTATTAAACAAAAGTCCAACGAATTCTTGGACTGTTAATAAAATTAAAGAATGGTTGACAAAGGAACATATACCATTTACACAACATATTTTAAAATCAGAATTATTACGCTTGGCAAATATCCACGCAAAACCAAAAATCTTTGTTGTGGATCAGATTATTGAAAGTTACGGTCATCAAGTTTTACGTCTGCCACCGTATCATTGCCAGTTTAATCCCATCGAATATATATGGGGAATAGCAAAACAATATTATGACAACCATATTGGGCCTAACGGTTATAGCGACGACGCAGTTCGGGAAATTTGGCGAAAGGCACTTTCAATTGTAACTCCAGAAGTGTGGTGCAACTGTATATTCAAGTGCGAGAAACTAATAGAAGATTGGTGGCCTCGTGAAAATAAAATAAACGAAATAAGTCCAATCATAATAACAATTAATGGTGATGACAGTGATGATGATGACGATTATGATATTTTTGATGATAATGACTGATTTTCATTTTTGTTGGCAAGTTAAATTTTTTTATTTTTCATTAGAAATTCTCTCCATGGAACAAATATACATAGACAATATTTTCTGTGTGAAGTGTAATATAAAATTATTATTAGGTTTATATTAGCCACATTAGACTCCATTAATGAAGTAATTCTCTTTATTATACTGTCAATTATATAAAAGATTTTCCATTATTATTTAATTAAAAAAAGTTATGGATTATTTTTCATTTCATTTGACCAGTTGATATTTTCCCAAAGAGCAGGTAATTAAAACTGGGTACTTACAATAAAATTTTTAATCCGAAATCCGCGTAAATATAGCGAACCGACTATAGCGTGTACCACCGGTGGTCACAAGCGGATGAATGAAAAGTTAGAACTGTACCACCGGTTGTACACGTCGTCGCGAACGTGTTAACAATTTAGTGCAAAAAAGTGCACTAAAAAAGTAGCCATTTTTTAGATTTTTTGCTTAACAATAAAAATCTTAATATTTGAGGTAAAATTACAAAACTTTATCTTTTAAAACATACAAAAAGCTTTAAAAGGACGATTCCTAAAGTAGTTATAATAAAGTTACACCTCTTAAAAGCACATTCCTTTTTTATTGGTTACCGATTTATCAAATAATATTTCAGCTTTAGTCACACACCTTCAAAAAAACAATACATTCAGCAGCTACCTACTCGTTAGTGGTATGACTAGTAACACACAGTGTACACAAAATTATTCATTTACCAATAAAAACGTAAGAACTTAAAACTAGTTTTACTGATAAAGAGACAGGCGAATAAAAACCTGTCCCAAATTTATTTGACTAAGTTTTGGGTGTTGTCAATTTATAACTGGTCTTGATCGGGACGTATCACATTGTCAGTTATTTATTTTGGAATAATTTCCTTTTGAATAGGAAATCAGAAATATTTGTCAATTTAAAGGGTTTTTATTAAGAAAATGTGATATTAGAATAAAATAGAACAATACAATTTTTGTTAAAAGTGAAGAAAATATTTATATGCAAATATTTTTGACAAAAAATAATAAAATAACAATAATACAAAATTTAAAAAAAAAAAAATAAGTTTAGTATACAGTTTATTAAAAAAGTATAAAAAGAAATACAATATTATCAGTTTAAGAGCTAAATTTTACATTTTTTTTATATATTTCATGATGTTTCCAGATAATTTTTTTGTCTTGATGCCATAGAACCAAAATAAAACATATCTTATCATTTTGATTCTCTATTCATAGATTAGTACTAAAAATGTAATAAAAATTCTTATTATGTTAAAATTAGTATAATCAAACGCATTTAAAAACATCTTATAATCGATAAGATTGTTTATATCTAAATTTTTGAATTATGAGTTAATAAGTGATACTATTATTACAAAAAAAAAACATTTTTTATACATAAAAAAGTTAAATTTAAAGATTAAACATATACAATAAAATTTTACCGTTTTGATATTTAATGTAGTTCAAAAACTTTGTGTCCAGTTCTCAAATGTATAGTCCTACATCGTCAGCATGAAGATCTTCGTCGGTGAACTTCTTGTATTGGTTACTGGTGCTGAATGTCATCTGAGCCGCTTGGGAGAGCACTCCTAATTGCTTATTTTTGGTTTCCAAAACTCAGATGTTGGCCATAACAACGATCTCAGCATCTGCGAATGTGTTGGATGTGTCGAAGACGTAAATTTGTTGACCGGTAATGTCTTTTATTTCTTTCGCGATCTTCAGCTGCAATTCCAGAGATTTCTTGACAAAATCGTCTGCAATATCGTCGCTTGCTGTTGGAATTCCGTAAATAGTCTCAGTTAAGACCAGAAGGACTGCCAAAACTACGATTTGCACCTTCATTTTTCGGTTGAGTCGAACTTTAAATTTTTTAAATATTTTCGATGTATGTAGACGTATCTGTCTAATCTGTGATTCTCGATAACGAAACTGAATTGGAATAGATATAAAAATCGAAATTTTCCCATTTATATACGATTGGAATATCTTCGGTACTTCCCACAGGAGCCGTGTTTGTTCATGCAAAAATTAAAGGTCAAGTTTAGAGTTTACTTAGATATATGTAAATGCGTAAAAATACTTTTCGTGGGAATAGTGTGTCGCATATTTGATTTGTACAATTTTCAGAACGCCATCGCTATTTTTTTATTGTATATATGCAAATAGACTTTGAACGATATAACTACATTTTGCGTACTTATTCCTTAAATAAATAATTTTCCTAATCTTCTTTAATAATGACTCCAGTATAGTGTACAAAAAAATGATATTTGTACACTGCTTAAGAAATATACCTAGAATTTGAAGATAAATATGAAAGAATTTAAACGATAGGCAAAAGTAGGGCTAAAGTGGTCAAAGGAAAAAATCATCGTGTGATTTGGAATATATACAGTGGCCAGTGACTCACAGCTTAAATGATCCATTCGCTACTCAATAAAATTAACTTGTGTCAATGACTCAATATTTATTAGAAAAAAATTACTTACTGAAATTAATAATAAAATAACAATAAATATTTTTTATGGATGATTTTGATGCCATAGTTACAATTATGCAGATAAAATGAAGCATTACACAACTTATCAATTTGAAATTTGCAAAGTAGGCATTGCATTAAATTTATATTATAGTTATTTTTATGTTTAATTTGACATTTCAAAGTATTTCAAGGGCAAATAACAAAGTTATTTAAGAATGGGACGCCGAACTACGATTAGTGAAAGAAATTTCAACTATTATTCACCATAGAAATGGATATAGCCAAAGAGACATATTCAAAATGGTAAATAAATGTTCAACAGTTCAGCGCATTACTGAACGTTACCGAAATTAAATTAGTTGAAAATAAATAAAGTTTATTACCTCCAAATAAGATTTTTACAAACGTGGGGGAAAATGGATAGTTAGAGAAATAGCAAATAATCCTAAAAAAAGTGCACAAAAATTGCGAGATGAGGTGGAAAGACAGTTTGGAAAAAGATATAACCCCGAAATGATTAGACGGATATTACGCAAGAATAATCTACAGGATGCGGTAGATAAACGGCCAATTAGAAATATCTCGAGAACTAAAGGTACCTAACTGAAAATTGGAATGAAGGGGTTTTGAAGAGTGATCTATTTAATGAAAATAGTTTCATCTATTTGCTACTTCCAGTTATACGGGTTATATATAAGGGGTCCCATTAAAAAAAACGAAGTTATAAGCAACTTTTGGTATAACCATTTGAACTTTTGGAATTCAGTCATATTTGCTGATGAAACCAAAATAAACTTGTTTGCGAAGTAAAAAATATGAAAGCTACGGTAAAGCACGGTGGAGGTGGAGTGATGTGGGGTTGTATGTCGTCTGCAGGAGTAGGTAACATGCATTTTATTGAAGTAAATATAAACCAACACATGTATTTGAATATACTAAGGAAGCATCTCGCTGCTACTGCTCAAAAATTACGTATCAATAATAATTACCGGTTTTATCAGCACAACTATGCAAAACACACGTATCAGATTTGAATGTTATACGGGTTATATATAAGGTGTCCCATTAAAAAAAACACGAAGTTATAAGCAACTTTCGGTATATCCATTTGAACTTTTGGAATTCAGTCATATTTGCTGATGAAACCAAAATAAACTTGTTTGCGAAGTAAAAAATATGAAAGCTACGGTAAAGCACGGTGGAGGTGGAGTGATGTGGGGGATGTATGTCGTCTGCAGGAGTAGGTAACATGCATTTTATTGAAGTGAATATAAACCAACACATGTATTTGAATATACTAAGGAAGCATCTCGCCGCTACTGCTCAAAAATTAGGTATCAATAACAATTACCGGTTTTATCAGGACAACTATCCAAAACACACGTATCAGATTTGAATGTTATTGAAAATTTGTAGTTGACGGAGTGAAGAAAGAAGAACGAGCACGAGCAGGCGTAGGTATACCTGTCCATAAAAAATTTAAAGACAACATAAATAACTGCCGTTATATCTACGAAAGAATAATACACATAAACATCACAATGGACTACGAAAAATTAATGTCATATCTACCTATAGCTCCGAGGACTGTGAACTATGAACAATTACATACCATCCTGGCTGACCTTATGGACCTTATGAATTCTTATGGCTGACCTTAATGCACGAATCGGAAATGAAATAGTTCCAGGAGTAAAACAAAGATTTAATGAAAACTATGTCAACGCAAATGGAGAACTCATGGCTAATATCTGTGCTTTTAACGAACTGAGAATCAATAATACATTTTTCGACCATAGGCTAAAGTATAAATATACATTTTAAAACTCCAGGGAGCACAAATCTATGATTGCCTTTATAGTCTTTACTAGAAAAATCCACCCAACGCAGATTCTAGATATCCGAACCTTTCAGCAGAAGCAGGGAGTGAACACAAACTAGTACTTACAAAAATAAGAATGAAAATAACACCAAAACATTTTCTACAGGAAATCACCGAGGTAACATTCAATATAGAATCACTGTGGAACGACTCTACAAGAGAAATGTACCAAAAAAGGCTAGCACAGAAGATACAGCTGAAACAAATAGACGACATCGAAGATATAAATGCGAGCTGGGAGAAAATTAAAAACAATATCGAAGAGGCAGCAACAGAAGCTCTAGGAAAACGCAAAGTCATACTAAACAAAAGAAACAACAACAATACACCATGTTTCAGAAAAGAAATAAAAGAGAAATTTAAAGAGAAACGAGAGGCCTACACTAAGTACAAAACATCAAATACTCCAGAATACCGAGACACCTATAAAAGAATACGAAATAAAACAAAGCAGTTGGTAAGAAGAACAAAAAATGAACACTGGAAACAGTTTACAAAAAGGATGGAAAGCGACTTCTACGATACACAAAAATAAATATGGAGATTCATAAGAAACCAACGGAAAGAAATGGCAGAATTGAAGGAATACAATAACATACCAGCAAACGAATGGAAAAGATACCTGACGGAACTGTTTAAAGGAAAGGAAAATAATAATCAACACAATAACGTACCTGAATTAAGACACGAAATAGAAATCAGTTTTCAGGAAGTAGAGATAGCCATAAATTCACTCAAAAATATAAAGTCACCAGGACCAGACGGAATATCCAACGAGCTTCTAAAACACGGAGGAGAAAGTATAACCCTTGAGATGACAAAACTTATACAAAAACTAATATTGCACTGCAAGATACCAGACACGTGGAGAAACAGCATAATGATACCAATGTTCAAGAAAGGAGATAAAGGAAACCCCAAACATTATAGAGGTATAAATCTGCTGAACACCGCATTTAAGCTTACCACAAAAGTCCTAACCAACAAAATCAATAAAATAACAACTTTATCAGATGAACAACAAGGATTCAGATCCGGAAGATCCTGCGTAGACGCCGTACTAAAGACAAATCACAGAACAGGCAATCGAGTGCAATAAACCAGCGTATCTAAGTTTTATAGACCTGACAAAGGCTTTCGATCGTATCCAAGTCGAAGACGTCTTACACCAACTATATAAAAGAAACATACCAATCAATATTATACAAACCATCGGGAACATCTACTTCCATAATTGAATACAGGCAAAGATAAATGGAAAACTAACACAGTGTATACCAGTACAAAGCGGAGTCAGACTCGTTAAGCCCACTTCTATTTAATATAATAATGGACGCAATAATACAAACAGTACGTAAAGGCTATGGTTACAGAATGAGATTAACACACATCTTCGGCACTCCAAAGATTAACACACATCTTCAATATAACAACCAATAAATACAATATGATAATATCATCAGAAAAAATACCCACTACGATGTAAAATCGAAATTGATGGAAAAATAATAAAACAGTAAGCAAGGTTTAGATATCTGGGAATAGACATAACTAGTTACGGAGATGTTGAAGAAGAAGTCCGACAACAAAGCTTAAAAGCAAGTAAAGCGGCGGGATCTCTTAATGACACAATCTAAAAGAACAAACACTTAGACAAGACACAAAAACAAGAATCTATAAAGCAACAATTAGACCTATATTAACATACACGGCGGAGACCACACCTGACACATCTAAATCGAGACGACTACTAGAAACAACATAGACGAAAATACTTCGACGAATATCAGGGAAAAGTCTCTTGGATAGGAAGAGAAGCGAAAACATAAGAAGAGCATGCAATATAGAAGACATAAATGGATGGGTGACAAAACGGAAACAGGAGTGGAACGAACACATTAGTAGAATGGCAGAGGATAGGATAGTACGAATAGCACGAGATAAGTCACCAAATGGACGAAGAAGTATTGGCAGACCAAGAAAAAGATGTGCGATAATTTAAACAATTTGGGAGGCCAATATTGAGAAGAAACGTACTTTAAAGCCTACATACAAGAAGGAAGAAGGAGAAGACATTAAAAATAAAGTAAATAGTGCTCCAATATCAAATAGAAGTGAATTGAACGGCCTGTAATTGATCATGAAGGAGGACCTATAAAACATTAACAATCGTTTTTCAATTCGTCGAGTTTGTTTTCTTTATTAATTTTCTTGTTTTAAAGTTTGTATCATTTTAGCTGTGACATTAAAATTCTACATAATTATAACAATTATACATTGAAACCCAAAAATAGCTTATGCTATTTTAGAAGATATAATAATTTAATTTCAGTACGTAATTTTTTTCTAATAAATATTGAGCCACTGACACTAGCTAGATTTATTTATTGAGATTTATTTATAAAATTTCATCGTTATTTTTACACTACAGTTCAAAGTTTAAATTATAATCTCACAAATAATTCATACCTCAGCACAGAGGTTATTGCTTCCTATCATACCATACCAACAAACTTTGCTTACCCTACAATTTAATCTACGCCTTAATTGCGACACTTAGGAAGTTCAATTAGAAAATATATTATTCTTTAATTTATTTAGTTGTAGGTAAATGAACTAATTATTAAAATATTATACGATATGGTTTTACAATGTCACTTATACACGGTGAAACTATAATAGATTAAGAAGTTAAGAATAATGTGAGATTACAAATTAAGGGGTTAATTTGTGATTGAACAAAGAATATTATATGATCTGACGAATGAAAAGTTACAAAAAACGGAATAAAATGCGTTAGGCTTTCACGGCCATCGTCTAACTTGTTAAGCTGTTAAAGTTAAAGTTAAAGTTAAGCTTGTAAAACAGCTTAAGAAAAAACGGAATGTTTAATTGGCACAATTCGCATTACTGGAGCGAAGTAAATCAACACTTAACAAGAGAACGTGGTTTTCAGAATGTATGGTAGTTCAATGTCTTTTGTGTGATCAGAGACAATCAGGTTGTAGCTCTTCACTTTTATGATAGTAACTTAAACTACTTTTTTGAGATGAAAGATATCTCAATATATTTAAAATGAATTTCCGCAATCTTCATTGCTTAATTCTAAACGAGCCATTTATATCACTTTATCTCCAAGAGTACTAACTTTAGGTATAAGGAACACCAATACTATTTGAGAGATAACTGATTTATTTTTTCATCCAAATTATAAAACACAGTATGTTTCATTTAAAGTTATTGACTTACTGTAGTTTGAAGTTTAAAGAAATTGCGTATCATTTGTGAACATCCTGTATTTAGAAATTCGATTTCGATGTAAATTCCTGAAAAAATTACCTATTTTTTGTGCGCAAAGGTTTTCAACAGATTATGATTGTAAAAAATGAGATATTGACTTTGAAATGTTTGTCTATATCTGCTAAAATTTTTGAAAAAAACCTGAATAACTCAAAAAATATATAATCATCGTCATAGCTTGCAATCCTTATAAACCAATTTTTATAAATATCCTGTATGTAGTTTGCGAAAAGAGGTATTAATAAAAAGAATACTTTTGGTTTATGTATTTTAACCATTATTTAAATGGAACTTTTTATAGTCCGAAATAGTTGATAATAATAACTAGAATATACCGTATGTGTCAAATTATCAAGCTTCTACCGTATTGCTCTTAAAAATAATACATCCATTCTCAATCGCGCTTAAATACAACCCTTCTATAACACATCATCATCCAGCCTCAAGAGTCCACTGCTGAACATAGGCCTCTTCCTCATGTTTCCAACCCCGTCTATCTTGCGCCGCTCTCATCCAGTTTTTATCGAGTCTTCTTAAATCGTCAGTCCTTCTTGTAGGTGGTCGACCGACGCTTCTCTTGTCTTCCCTTGGCCTCCATTCCAATAACCTCTTTGTCCATCGCCCATCTGTCATTCTGGCTATGTGTCCTGCCCATCTCCATTTTAGTCTGGCTATCTTCTCGATGATGTCAGTCACTCCGGTTCTTCTCCTGATGTCTTCGTTGGTTATTCTGTCTCGCAGAGTTATTCCTAACATGGATCGCTCCATTCTTCTCTGCGTGATTCTCAGTTTGGTAGCTGCTGCTTTTGTTAAGGTAAGTGTTTCTGCACCGTACGTCAAGACTGGAAGGACGCACTGATCAAATACCTTTCACTTTAGGCATGTGGGCAGCTCACTTTTAAAAGTTTCTCTCAGTTTTCCAAATGCTGCCCACCCAAGGCCGATTCTTCTCTTCAGTTCATGAGTCTGGTTATCCCTGCCAATCATAATTTCATGTCCCAGGTATTTATATCTATCTACGAGTTCTATTTCTTTTCCACCAATACTGATGTTCTGGTTGGGTACCAAATTGGTCATGATTTTTGTTTTCGAGATATTTATATTTAAACCTACACTTTCTGTAGCCACAACGAGTTCCTGTACCATCTCTCTTGCCCTACCTAGATCTTCAGCTATTATAAGTATATCATCGGCGAAACGTAAGTTGTTTAGATATTCTCCATCTATTTTTATTCCCTTTGTCATCCAATCCAAATTCTTAAAAGCATGTTCTAGCACCGTATTAAAAAGTTTAGGTGACATTGGGTCTCCTTGTCTAACCCCCCGTTCTATTTTTATGCGATTACTGTTAGTATGTAATCTGACAGTGGTTGTTGCCTGCAGGTATATTTTGTATAATAATTTAGTATATCTATAATCTAGCCTGCATTCTTTAAGCGCCTGTAATATTTTGCTTAGCTCAACTGTGTCAAAGGCTTTGTGAAAATCGATAAATATTAGAACTAGAGGTTTATTGTATTCCACTGCTTTCTCTATTAGGGTTTTTATACTTTGTAGATGGTCATTTGTTCCGTAACTTTTTCGGAATCCTGCCTGTTCCCTTGGTTGATAAGTCTCTAATTTTCTTTCCATTCTCTTAACTAGTATTCGCGTAAACAACTTATATATATGGCTGAGGATATATATATATATATATATATATATATATATATATATATATATATATATATATATATATATATATATATAACACAAAGTAATAAAAATTTATACTGTAAAATCGTTTTTAGTTCAGAACTGTACATAAATCCAATACCACCATCGGTGAACCCCAGAAGAAATGGAATTTTCGTTTCGCATACATATTTAAATTATCACAACACTGATAGCGTTCAAAAATTCTTTGAAATAACGAAGTCACTGCGACGTTATACGGTCTTATCAGTATATTTTCAGTTATTAAGTAAACATTAGTTTGTCTGATTGTAGTCAAATATTTGTTTAATGCATCTACTTAACAGTAAAATTGATTTTGGGGAAGAAACTAACAAATTTTTGTATGAATACAGTATATTGTATTACTGAACGATTACCTATTTGATGAAATATGTTCATATTTAGACGTGAAATTTAACCGATGTTTTTCTCGAATATTAGTCGATATATTTGTGTACATGCCTCGACTTTTTTCTTTTCCTCTTGTCCAGCATTGTCGTTATAATTATATTCCAGCATATTTGTTAACATAGCGTGACGTATTTCATTTGAGTCCTCCTTTGTTTTCCCATGGTCGCTAATATAGAATGTCGGTGGGGAAAATATAGGGAACGCTCGAATTATTTCATAAGCAGTTAACAAAAAACTATAAAAATTGTTTAACAAGGTTCTGAAACTATTTTCTTGTGGTTTGTTTAAGTTAAATATTATTTTATATGGGATTAAACCACAGTTCTATTGTAATTAAAATGATCTTTTGACATTTTTTGTGACGTTTCGGGTTCCTAGCCATTTTTAAAAATTCCTAAATTAAGAAATTGGCGTGTTGACATAGGGAACTTTATGATGTACGATATATATGGGTTTATATCTTTTTATTGGTAAAATCTACCTCTTTCGAGCCTGGTAATATCGAGCCCTTTCAGGAAAAACATCGTAACCAGCAAAAGTAAAATTTTACAGGAGAAGGTTTTTTTTTTTAAAAAAAATGACAAAAATAATTTAGTTTTTCGGCTTAAGTGTCACTTACGCTTTTTGTCGACATGGTTACGATGTTTCGTAAATTTCAAGCATTCACGTTGCTTAAGATTTATTTTAATTGTGTTTTATTTGGTGAGAATCAATGAAAAATATTATTTAAATTATACATTTACTAAAAAAATTAGATATAATCAAAAATCAACGTTACTTGTATCCTCGTTATCCGTTTCCATTAAGCAGTCTGTAATATCACCACTATGGGGTAATAAAAGGAAGTAATCTTTAAACTCTGCTGAGATAACACCCTTATTAGAGAGTTTTTTAAGATCTAGATACTTAGCTTGTGAAATTTTGAGTCGATTATTGTAGAGCTGTTGGGGAGCGGTATTGTTACTATTACGATTACGGCATTTTCTTAAGGTTTCCTGCAAATTTAAAGTTTTCAGTTCACTACTATCAAAGAATCCATACTTTACAAGGAAGCTTTGTGGGTTATCTTTATTAAACATGGCTATGCAAAGTTTACATACTAATGTTAATTTTGAATTTGTTTGGTATTAATGTTTCAGCGAAATCTTTCCAATTTAAAAAATTAGAAAAATGACTTAGTAACATCGTTTAAAGGATTCGTTCTTAAATTGCGTATAATCGTTGGCCATTCTTTTGGAGACCACACAGATTTACCACGACTGAAAAGTTCAATGCTACTACAGTGCACGGAGTCTACGGGCATCATTTTATGTCCTGATATTAGAAATGTTATTTTTATATTATTTAGAAATGCACTTCTTTTGATGAAGTTGGATAGCATGGCCAGTATTGCTTTGTTACGATTCTGTCCAGAACAGCTGTCGCAATATAGATAAATTTTTGCATGTGTGGCTTCAATATCTTTCTTTTTTAAATACATGTAAACTATTGTACAAATTTCGTTGCAGCCTCTTGTTGCATCTGATTCATTCCACAAGTAACAATAAATATTTGCAGAACCTCTCTCATAAAATGATTCATTATAGAATGCGTACTTTCTGCAATAAAATAAATTGATACTTTCTCCATGAGGAGTATTCAGTACTTTCTCCAGATCAAATCTGACACACAGCACAGATTCTTCTTTTGAAAGATTTTGGTCTTTCAAAAAAATTTCAAGGCACTTTTCTTTGTCTTTAATTTGTTGATTGTAGGATTCTGTCTTCTTTTCTTCCTCTTGTTTAAGGCTAGGTAAATACTTAATCTTCTCACAAAGATTACATTTGTCTTTCTTTGACCGAAATAATTTCCGAAACTTACTGAGTGATACAATTGCAGTTAGTTTTTCACAGTCAACGAGATATTTTTTGTATAACCGATACAAATTTGTAACGTTCTCAAACTCGGCTAGAAGATATAATTTATTGCTTTTGTTCCTACAGTAATGCGAAGAAACAGCCGTGTATTTTTTTACCAAAGAGACTTGATTAGAAAGAAATTTATTTTTAGGGCTTCTTTACCCCCTTTGGTTTTGATTAGCCATGTTATTAGTTAGGGCATTTTCTTTCATATATCGTAGCGTCATTTGGGAAATATTAAGCGTTTTAATTAAAAATTGTTGGCAAACTTTTACTTTTCCATTGTTATACGGAATATAATATTCAATGGTTTTTGATCTTCGCATAGACTCAGCCTTTTTTCGTTTAATTGGGGTTTCCACCGTACAGGATAAGATCCAATTTTTTTGTCGTTGTGAGCTTGCCATACCCGAAATAGTTTTCAAAAATCAAAACCCTATCTTCTTTACTTATTTTTTATTACCGCATTTTTTATTAAGACAAGGGTTGGGTTGTACTGCTTTATTTTTTAATGTGTATTTTTCAATTCCTCTCGAAACCTTTTTCGAAAGTGGCATTTGCTTTCGGATTCCTCTTAGGCCAGATCAATAAAAGATCTTCATTTGGTGGCATACTTTCAAGTTTCTCAGTATCAGAGCTACCCTCTTGTTTCATTTATGGATCCCATGACATTTCTGAATGTTTGAGATGACTATTTAGTGGACCGATATCAGTATTTAAACAAGATTTTGTGTTTGATCTAGTTACAGCATCCTGCAATGATGCTGAAGATGAAGATGACAAATAATCCACAAGTTTGCTGATATTTTGTCCTGTTATTTTTGGAAAGCTATCCAGTACATTACTATTAATCCACTTCTGAACACTTTCATGTGCACGATTGCTTAAAAAATCTCTTTGTGAAACGGTTTCGTTTAATTCAAATGATGGGTCTTCGTCCATTTGTTCCTCGTCGTTTTTTAATGCAGTTGATGATAATGCCATAGTGTAGGCTTGTTGACCGATAAGAAAAGTTGTCACATCCCGACTTGGCTTTACCTAAAACATCGTAACCATACAAAAGTAAACTAACGATTTTTTATACGCACGGTTACAATGTTTTGCCTTTCACTGGCAACGACTTGTGTTGGTAACGATAAAATGCATTATTATTTTTAAATTCAAAACCGTGTTCGTTCGGCTTACGATGTTTTTATCAACGAAAAAGCTTCTTGTCAGGATCACTTTCGATAAAAAATCAAAAATTCGAAAAATTGTTGGTTACTATGTTTTTCCTGGAAGGGCTCGATATGCTAATTTTAGCTGATTTAATTTAATACGCCATGTGTTTGTCCACTTCGGCAATTGCATTATGTAACTTATCTGTTGATTCAATTACGTTGTCACCAACAGCCCTAATTGCCGTATCATCAGCAAACTTAGTTACATTTTGTTCTAAAACTGGCAGGTCTTTAGTGTACAGGAGATCCCAGTACACTTTCCTGTGGTACACCTGCACTAATTTTACCTTGTTCGGAATGAGCATCTTCCTTCTTAATCCTGAAGTCATCATCATCATCACCCAGCCCTTTGCATCCACTGCTGGACATAGGCCTCCATCTTGAGCACTTTTTTTTACTTCTTTTGTCTAACCTCCACCTTTCATCACTGATTCGGGCGACGTGTCCGGCCCAGCTCCATTTCAGTGTGGGAATTCAGGAAATTACATCGATAACTCCTTTTCTTCGTCTTAAGTCTTCATTTCTAACTCTGTCACGAACCGATATACTTAGCATTAACCGTTCGATTTTCCTCTGAGCTATTTGCAGCGTTTTAGAAGTTGTAGCTGTCAATGTCAAAGTTTCGGCACCATATGCCATCACAGGCAGGCAACACACATTGGTCAAAGGTTTTACATTTTAAAGAAATTGGTATATCACTTTTAAACATGTCTGAGCTTTCCATAGTCTGCCCATGTTAGGTTTATTCTTCTTTCTAGTTCACATGTTTGGTTGTCTCTTATGATCTTTATTTCGTGTCCAAGGTATATGTATTTTTCCACCAGCTCTACGTCGTTGTCTCCCATATTGATATTTCCGCTAGGTACTAGGTTTGTCATGAATTATGTTTTGGAGATGTTTATTTTAAAACCCACTTCCCATACCACTCCCTTAAATTTCTCAACCAGGAAATCCTCCTACGCCCCACAGGTTAAAACCCACACTGACCCACAAAGGTACATATCTCCTTGAGGTTGTCTGAGAACAAAACTATGTCGTCTGCAAATTTCAAATTTCTTAATCTTCTACCGTCAATTTTCAAACCTTTCTCTTCCCAGTTAAGTTTTTTACAAACATATTCTAGTACTGCGGTAAACAGTTTAGGCAATAAGGTATCACCCTGTCGGACTCCTCTGTCGATTAGGATATGATCCGTTTTTATGTAATTTCACAGACATAGTTGCGTTCTTGTATGTATTGTAAATTAACCTTGTATATCGGTAGTCAATGCGGCATGCTTGTAGTGCTTCCAGGATTTTGTCAAATTCTATTGTGTTAAAGGCTTTATGGAAATCTACAAAAGCCAGAACGAGTGGTCGATTTTATTCGATAGTCTTTTCTATTACCGTTTTAATGTTCTGTAGGTGATTATTTGTTCCAAATCTGGTACGAAACCCCGCTTGCTCTATTGGCTGGTAGAAATCAAGCTTTTTCTCAAGACGATTCGTTACTATTCTTGTAAGGAGTTTATATAGCTGACTCAGAACACTTATAGGTCTGTAGTTTTCATGGGGATCTCTTTTTTGTACAATAGAATTACCTCAGCATTGTGCCAGTTGTCGGGTATATTACTGTTAAAAAGGCACATGTTAAAAAGGTTTTTGATTTTCTTAAGTAGGTAATTGCCTCCGATTTTGATTGCATTAGTAACTACACAATCTTCGCCTGGAGATTTGTTATTCTTAGCTTTTCTTAGGGCTAGTTTTATTTCCTCTATTGTGATTTCCGGTAGTAGTTCTGATCCTTGGTTGACAATGCCCTTTTTCCTTGTTAATATTTGTTTTTAGTCTTTTTCTCAATACTTTCATACTTCCATTGTTCTTAATGGTACATATGTTCGATTTGTTCTTGGTTATATTTTCGAGTGTCTGAATCTTGAAGTATATCTGTGATAAATATGAAATTAAGATCCTTGAGTATTGGATAGGAAGGGCCATTTTTATCTTATGCTCCAATGCTTGTCGAAGGTCTGAGCTACATCCAGAAATAATGCTGAGCAAATCTTTTTTTCTTTAAGTGATCTTTCGATCACGTCCGTGATCCGTGAATTGTAGAGTGCTGATTTCGGAATACGAATCTGTGATCAAGGATGAGTCTCCTTTCTTCGATAATAGGTGTCAGCCTCTTGAGCAAGAGCTTTTCGAACAGTTTTAACATAATCGGTAGCAAGGATATTGGCCGATACGGTGTCATTTCATGTGGTGGTTTGCTTAGTTTTGGGATCATGATAATCTCAGCTAAATTCCACAGTTGTGGAACGTAATTTAAACGAAATGATGCGTTAATTACATTGAGAAGTTTAACGAGGGTCTTTCTAAGGACCTGACCAGTTATCAGATCGTAGCCGGGGACCTTTTTGGGATTAACGTTCGTGTCGATTTCATTTTTTACCTCTTTTGGTGTAGTTAACAGCATCTTGTCGAACAACTTCTGTGAGAGATTCATCTATGTATCCTATAATATATGGTTGGAAAACACTTTCGAGATAGTTTGCAAATACTAATGCTTTTTGTTCTTTGTTTTTCGCCTAACCTCCTTGTTCATTTCTTATAGAAGGCGTTTGCATAATTGGTCTCTTTAAATTCATGGTGCTTTTCTGTAGCGAGTATTCAGTACTAGAATCATTTTTGTCAAATGTTTCAGGAATTTGGTAATGGATTCATTCTTACGTTGCCTAATCTCTCTCTTCAGATGTGAGGCAAGTTGTGAGCAATATTAGAATTCTTGGGTGGTCCTAACGGTGTCCTAGATTATTTAGAATATTTTCAGACAAATACTGTAACAGGACAGAATCGATATCTTTAGCGGCTTTCGCTGAAAGCTTTAGGAATGATTGTTCCTAAACCCTTGGTACTAAGAATATAAAGGGAATTTTGTTAGCACGGCATAAAATGATTTCTTGAAAAATACTTACAAAAAATAAACTTATGTGCTGAGTGTTATAAAATTTTATAAAATAAAAAAAAATTGAGACAAAATGTAACAATCGGCTTTGAATATATTCTAGTCAGAATAAATGAGGTTCGGGTTCCGCATAAGAATACTGCAAAATATCTGGGCATCACTCTTGATGCAAAACTCAAGTGAAGAGCACATGATGGTGCTCTGCAAATCAAATCCGGAAGCCTCTTTGGAGTTTGGCATATAACTATGTTTATAACTATGGGCTATGACAGCCAAAGTAACTTACAAATAATTCAACGTTTTCAGAACAAGATATTAAGGAATATTATTGATGCTCTTTAATATTTTCGTTTAAACCGTTTCGGTACTACGAAGATAGGATCCATCGTCACGTAAGTCTCGAAGCCTCCCAGCTACTTAAAAACAAGAGCAAACTCAAGAGAATTAAAGCAGTGAAGTGATATCACAAAAGCATAGCATAGTATGGTAGGGTACAGTACATATTAATCGTAGTGTAAATAGTCGATGCCTGATAGGAACTAAAGAACTACTGTAAGACTTTGTGTTAATAGGAGCTAATTCGGAGCATAATAATAAAAAATATATAGTCCGGATTCGTTCCTTAGTTGATTTTGATTTGCATTATAAGTGTGTCCTCTTGGCATTTTATAAATTGGTTCAAATATTGAGCTTCCTTCTTTTTACATATAAGAACTTCTTCTTTCCCTATCGGTTGTATCACTTCCGCATTTTCTACTATATTTACGTACACCTTTAAACTTGCCCAAAAATAAGTTTTCTTATTGTTATTCACTACACTATATAAAATAGTTTACCTATTGTTTCAGTAATGAGTAAAATATTTGTATTTTTAGGCTTACAAATCCATTGGAGACTTCGACGCTTTACCAGGCTGTGGAATTTCATTTCTCCTTCAACCGAAATACCGGGTCGAACATTACAAAGAACAAGGCAAGTTTGACCAAGTCATTCAATTCTATGCCAACGCGACTACATCTCTTGGTTCGTCCTCTAAAGAATTGATGGATAGCTTCAAGAACAGCAGCTTGTACCAGATCCCCGTAATTTGTTCTAAAGTAGGCGAGCCCGAGTATGAGTGTTTGTGGAGGTTGGGGCAATGGAACTTCGAGGAGAAAAAACGAAATTTGAACAAGACTGCGATAGTTCATGAAGATTTTGAGAAATACAGGTACGTCCTTTAATAATCACAATTCAAATAAATAGAAAACACAAGCATCACACAATAACATCCTCAGAGAAGCGGCAAATTAGATACGTCGTTTAACGCTTTCAGGTTCAACAGGTAAGGGTGATAGATAAAATGGCAGAAAAAGCCAGAATTTAGGTTTGCAGAATTAGAAAATCATCCAAGCCCGATCCTACGAGAGATAATAAGATATGATGTGTTCCATCGATGGAAGCACAAAAGACCAAAACAGCAAATCTTGTCAAACGCATAAAGTCTAGATAATTCGTAGCTCTACCAACAGAAGAAGCCCTAGCACGTAGCACTGGAAATATTTTGATGTTTATTTTCAGGACAACCTTAAAAAAATAATAATAAAAATAAATAAATAAAGGCTTTGGCCACCAAAAAAATCAAAAAGTACTAACAAAAAGGCGACAGCTATCCAAAAAAAAAAATTAAAAATCCCAAAACCTGTGCACGAAGGGCCCATATCCTCGGACACTGAGTCGCAGAACTGGGCGCAGCCCGGAGCTGAGACTCGAGGCCCGAGCAAGCAATTTCAATTCGACGATACGTCACTAGAGAAATCAGGAAAAGAGCGCATCATGGCTGCCTGCATTGATCGGGTTAGGATATCGTGTTGGAGTTCTTGTACCCAGGACTTCCACACGAAAAGCATTTGGCTGATAGTTGTGCCCCTATCGCGCATCAGAGTGCTATAGGGGGGCCTTGAGCATTGGAGCGCGGTGGAGTGACTCCTGTTTTTAACTCGAGTTAATACACCTCGCTCCAACACAACTCTTCTCACAGGCTGAGTTTACTTAAATTGCTTGCTTGCTTCTCGACGCGTTCTTCACTCTCTAGATTGTACCGTCGTTACAGGTCCATCTTATGCACAATGTGGGTGGTAAAGTCGCGAACATTAGATGTCAACATATAGAAAAACAAACAATGTTACGCTGATTACTAATTACATCCTTTTTTTACTTAAAAAGTCATTTTTTTTGTTTCATTTTAGGTTTTATAGTCTAAAGGCCTTACACGATAATAACCAATGCGCCTTCGAGGAGTCTTTCAACTGTCAACTTTTGAATGTAGTGAATGATATAAAGAACATCAGTCTGGAAAGCAGTCACAACTTGTATCCAGCTTTAACCCAACTGCAGTCCTTGGTGGAAATCGAAGATTTTTATAATTTTGTGAAAATTGGAAATCGAGCTCCGTTGACAATGAAATGGAAGCTACAAGATAACTTTATTAGGAAGAACGATTTTCAATATTTAGAGCCGATTTTTACACAACGGTTGGTTATGCTGAGGGATTACCTACAAAAGGAGACAAACGACGACGATATTAGGCAATATGTGATTGATTTGAGCTTGGACTTCGCAAGTAAGTAGTAAATATTCGTAAGTCAGGGTGTTTATTTATTAAGAAAAAAAACATCGACTGTTTTTCTGCTCTTTTATGCTTTTCATACTCTTGTCTTAAGGGATATTTTCGTTGACTTCTTTGAATGCGTTACACACCGGACACTGATCCTTTTTAAACGATAAAAGCCAAGAACTGGTTCAGAATCATGAAGAATACTTTGATACACAAACATGATATATGATGGAAATGTTTAAATCTGACAAAAATTCCCATTCATCATTCCTTCAATACAGTTCTCGACGAATTTTGCAAACATGGTTATAAAAACTTGAGACAGACCCGCTACTGTCTGTATAATACAACCTTGATTCCATTCGATTTTTTGTTATTTGCTTCTAGAGGTAGCCACTATTTGTATTAAATAACTCAACAGCATACAGTCTGCTAAGCTGTAGTAATCTGAACACTGCTGTACCCTTTGTTCTACAGAAAAGAGTTTTTGGCATTTAAACCTGCACTTTAAGCAATCTGGAATAGGAGTTTTTTCTGGAATTTCCTTTCCGTAGCATTTAATGTGTTTTTCCTACTAATCCTTAACTCTTTTGCAGTTGATCGTTTCCATTCCTTTCTGCTGCGACGTTTTTTTGGTATTTCATTCAGTTTCTGATGAACTTCCAGATAAAGCATAGGGATCAGATTCAACTATAAATGAGTTTTGCTCATATGAATGACAAATAATATTTATAGCCCGGTCAAAAAACGCAATATTTTGAAAACATCTAAAAAAATAAAGGAGGGATGAAAATTTAGAAATTTAGAAAAATTCTATTATTTTATAATAAAAAGTTTAAAAGTACCACTATTCTTAGTATACCTACATTTTAAAAAAAGGGTAGAATCTTCATTAAATGTGTTGTATTTAGAAAAATAATGACATAATCAATTTTTTTTAAACAGTCCCCAGAGTGGTTTTACCTTAAAATTTAATATGTCTTAAACATATTTAGAGATATTTTTTTAGTACATACCTAGACTACCTATTAGATAATTATTACCTAGTTATTTTGAATAATAACGTTTTTAATCTTTTGATTCATCTTCTGTTTATTTAATATCATGTTATATTGTATAGCGATTATATTTTAAGATCGGGCCAAAGACGAAGGGCACTTCAAAGAAAGTTCAACAATTTTGGAAAATTTGAAAGGAATTTCTGGATTAAATAGCGAAACTCTGAGCAAAATTGATCTGGTGGACGTTCAGTTGTCGTGGTCAGTCAACAACACACTTGTCGCTAGACAGATACTTAATCGTTTGTGCAAAAGCGACCAAATAAGTCCCCGGTAAGTATTCTGTTCATTTTTTTTTAGAAAGAACTAGCAAATAAACTGCTGCGCTTGTTGAGCCTATTTAGCAGCCAGTTGTTTGGTAGCAAGACAATAGATGCCTCTCTTATTAAAATCGCAGGAGATGATTAAAATGTCAGTAGTGAAAGAAAAGTTCGGAAGTCATCAGACTAACTTTTATATAATTAAATCTATGCATTTTCTTAATTAATTGGTAACATTTTTTAACGATATAAATGCATCATTGTGCAAATTAATGTGAACATAAGTGATAATTTCGAATAAATAACATAAATTGGATATATGCGAAGAAAAAATGGAAAAGCATATAATTTAAATTAGGAAATATGTTCTCTCCCAGCTTATATAACTTGTTGAACCCATCTTAAGGAGTTCTTTTTACAGTTTTCTGACGTTAAAATGCAAAGAAGACATCAGAATAGGCACATGGAACGTGAAACCATGGCACAGGAAGGTAAAATCCATAATGCAATACAAGAAATGGCACACAGGAAATTAAATATTCTGGGAATAAGCGAAATGCGTTGGCCAGGTTCAGGAAGCGCAAATATCGGAGAACACCACGATTACTATTCTGGAACAGAACGACAAACATGAATTATGTGTCGGCATTATATTAACAACAGAAGTGGCAAAATCTGTTGACAACTTCATCCCAATCTCAGCAAGAGTGATGCTCATACAACTGAAAGCAAGACCAATCGACATCAATATAATTCAAGTGTATGCACCTACAACAGAAGGAACAGAAAAAGAGGTAGAAGAACTATACCATAGCATTAATCAAGTCGTGAAAAGGTTGAAAAAGCAACAAAGTTGGGACCAGCAAAATATCATCTGCAGTTGGACCATTTGGACTAGGAAACCAGAACGATCGGGGAGATACATTGGAGATTTTTGCGAAAGCAAATTAATTAGTAATAATGAACACCTGGTTTAAGCCACACCCACCTGGGTGTAGCGTAAATTGTACACCTGGACATCTCCACAGGATTCTGTGTGAAGGATTGTAAGAAATCAGATTGACTAGATGCTAGTAAATAAGAGGTACAGGAACAGCTGTACATCTGTCAAAACATACCCGGGGGCAGACATAAATTCTGATCATGTACCAGTTGTAGATAATTTCAAAGTTAGAATGAAGAACGTTACAAGTAAGTCGATGAAGAAGTATAGAAAACTGAAAGATCCCAATGTTCGACTGAAGGTGCGTGAAAACCTCAATACAAAGGTGCTAAAATGCAAAAATGCAGCAACTATAGGGAAAGTCTGACCATCATACAAGAAACAGTAAGAGAAATAAAAGAACAACACCTGAAGAAAGATACAGACAAACGGAGATCGTGGATGACCGATGACAAACTTGAACTTATCGATCAGAGAAAAAAAAAACAAAGAAAGTCTTGTATTTAAATTTTTTTTGATGTTTTTCAATTCCGGTTGCAATTTTATCTTTCTGTAAAAACCTTTAAGATTATTTTAGTAGCCTGTATAGTCTAGATACAAATAATTTGACAATAATCTAATATGTTTGACGATTTCAGCTTAAAAGCGACCGCTTTGAAGTTGACTGGCCAGTACCTGAGTGAAACCAACGCAGAAAATAGCTCCACTATCATCTCAGATTATTTTCTCGCCTCGATTCAACAGATGGGAACCTTTAAAAGCGATGTTGAAGACAGAAAAAATGTTATGGATACCTATGATAAACTTGCTCTTTTTGCCGATCGAGAATATGTTCAGGTAAGTTTTCTCCCGATTTCATTCATTTTTAGCCGTTCTAAACATATATTATTAATTTTCTTTGTCATTAGATAATGACGTACACGAAATCCGATTTATTTCAAAAGAAAATCTCCAATATGGAACAATCCAAAAAAGCAGCTTCGAGTATTCACAAACAAAGAAAAAGAACGTACGAAGAAGCTAAAGCTGCCGCAGTTCATAATCGAAATAGTAGTATAGACGAACAGGAAATAGAAAGCACCAAAATGGAATGTAACCAGTTTTTGAAATTAGCCCTAAAGTAAGTTATCCTTAATAGCAAAAATTGTTTTGTTCTATTGAATTTTTAGAAATAGAAGTGTTTAAATAGAATACTGAATCTCGTTAATATCATTCAATTGAATTTTTTTTTATAATATGGTTACCTTTACAGATATTATCTTCTTTGTCTGGTACACAGCGACGACAAAGATATCCGAATATTCAGAATAATGTCTCTGTTCTTGGAAAACAGAAAAAATGGTGAAATTAACGACACCATAAAAGCCCACCTTCCCTCTTTACCGAGTTACAAGTATATCGTGATGCTGCCCCAACTAATACCCCATTTGTCGACAGACAACGAAATTGACATCTTTAATAGGTACGTCTCAGCAATTATAGAGAAATGTGCTATGGAACACCCTCACCATACATTGCCTTTGTTGCTCTCTTTGGCGAATGCACACAAAGACCGAGAATTTGATGAAGTGCCTACTAAGACCTCTAGCAACGATGCTAGAATTGCCACAGCAAAAGAACTTATCAAAAAGTTACGAAGCAACGGGTAAGTGTTTAATTCAAAAAAATTCTCTACAAGAAAGCGCGCTCTAATTTTATATTTGTATCTCTAATCATCTGTTTTGCTTTTCAACATTTTAGGTTATCGCAATCAATAGATAGATTAAACCAAGTCTCAATGGCTCTGATTAAATTGGCCTATTTCAAGCATCCAGAAGGAAGCACCGATACAAAGAAAGAATACGACATACCGAGAAATCAAAGTATTACCAAAATCGAAAATTTTGTCGACGTTTTGGTACCTACTTATCAACTCCCAGTTAGCGTTACTAAAGATTACTCCAATATCGTAGGTATGTAAATATATATTTTTTTATATCTAAACAGATTGGGGACTTGTCTAACGCCCTCTGGTAAATTGGTAGTTTTTTCATAAAAAACTTCGGTTACTGGAGCAAGTTGTACGAATTTGTTCCCCCAGGCCATATATTTGGCCATTTAAATATTTTTGCCAAGCAAGTTTTTTGTATTATTCTACCGGATCTTTTTTATTAACTTCTATATTTTTTAAGGTATTGTATCATTTAAAACAAAATACAAAATCGCCGGTGGAGTAAATGTACCGAAGAAAATATCGTGCCGAGGGACAGACGGAAAATACCACTCTCAACTAGTCAAAGGCCGCGACGACCTTCGACAAGACGCCGTAATGCAACAAGTTTTCAATATCATGAACAATCTTCTGTCCTACAACAAAACCACTAAACATCTGCGGATAAGGACGTACAAAATCGTACCGTTATCGATGAGAAGCGGGATATTGAAGTGGGCCGATGACAGTATGCCGATCGGGGAATATTTGACGGGAAACGGTAAAGATACTATTGGTGCACACCAAAACTACAGGCCTACGGATAAGTCACCGCACACATGCAAGGGCATATTTGGGGTAAGTATACAGATACAGCTGATACCGTGAATCTTTATCAGCGCGTTACTGTTTACTTACTATGGTATTTTACTCGCAATTCTTATTAACGTTTCCATAGAGATGGGAAGTCCTTCCCATCTCTATTTTTGAAATCTCTGATCAGTTTCAGGTTTCGCCAATTGGCGTTTTTTATTTATTTGTATAATGTATTAAAAATAAAACTACCGAAGTGAAAATCTAAACGTCAAAATAAACATTTTTTCAATGAAAAATTTGGTTAATTCCCATTAAAGATGTTAGTTATAAAGGCAATAAGAAAAGATGGGAGAAACTATAAAACTGAAAAATAAAACATAAGATAAAAGAAAATTAGAGCATCGTCATTAAAAAAAAATCTTCCAAAACGACAAAACAGAAATCGATAAACGTAAAACTAACAGAGAAGAAGATCCTGACAACCAAATTGTCAGAATATCACTCATAATTTTTTTTCTAAAATATGATTTTTTTAAAAAATCTTGTAATTACTAACACCTGGTTTAAACTCTCTGAAAGGCGATTATATACATGGAGGTCGTATCATAGTACTGATATATTTCAGTAATAGCAAGAAACAAAGTCGTTATCAATAAACCAGTTGTTGATAAACAATATAATGGAAATTCCCAAACAATTAAAACAAAGTGGAATTGTGTTTGGGGGCAAACTAAAGTATCTATTGTTTTATGTTTAAATGTAAAGTTTAAGTGTTAATAAAATCAATGATTTATTAAATAACATTGAAGTTTTTAATTCTATAAATTTTCTTTTTGTCTGAAATATGGAAACCTCCATTATTCATTATTGTCTACCTGATTTTTGTCTAGCGGCAAATTATTTTCGCCCAGGTATTATGGTAATACTGCAATATGACTGACAAGTATTTTACTGATAAGAATTTTGATAAGTATAAATGTTATTTAAGCTTGAGCATATTTAAGTAAAAAGTCAGTATGTTTTATATAAATAATTTGTATTTATATTATATAATAATTACAAATTATATATATATATATATATATATATATATATTATATATATATATATATATATATATATATATATATATATATATATATATATATATATATCTACAGTGTGACCCATTTAGATTGGAAACACCTCTATAAAATTTGAAGTTGTTAACCGATTTTAACCAATTTTTTTTAATGGCATGTAATAAAAGGTCTATTGCGGGACAAAAGATAAAATATTTAGTTAAATTTTCAGGGCATTCTACGATACTTTTTCTTCGTCGAAAATGGAGAATTTATATTAGCGATTTTTTTATTAAAAAAATGTCTACGCCACTGGATTTAGAGTGGCTTCAAATAGCTATGACAAAAATTTCACTAAAATATATTTATTAATAACGAAGTTATGACAACTTAAAATTTTAAAACTCACTAAGCTACGAGTCAAAAAGACCACCCTGTATCAACAGATAACCATAAAACTAATTATTTTTCAAATAATTTTAATAATAAACCACTACTAAATAAAAAATGTTTAAAATAGCATAAAAATTTAATGCAATTAACGCACTTACATTATTATTAACTTTACATGCTACAACTGTTTGACATTATTTGTGGCATACAAATTTCAGTGCTAGCATATGCATAATGTCTGCAACAATATTTACTTCAAATTCTTTTAATAATATTTTGTGTCATGGCTGCGAGATTAAGTTTGAGAGAAAAAATTGAAATTTTACGTCTTTTGGGAGATAACGATAGAAGTGCCAGGGAAGTTTGTACAATATTTAATGACAGACATGTGGATCGTCCTAATATTAGCTGCGGTACGGTAAACAAAATAAATAGAATATTTAATGAATATAGTGCAGTGTCAAAACTAATTTTAAAAAATAACCCGTTACAAAGAAGAAGAGGAAATGATCAAATCATTTTAGATCATTTCAGAAATAACTCAGTTTAAGGAATGCCAGTTTATATTTGAATGTGCCTCGAGAGAGTATTCGGCGATGTCTTAAGGTAAATAATATTAAATCTTTCAAACCAAAATGCTTACACACATTACAAGAAGGCGACGAAGCAAAACGTTTAGAATATTGTTTATGAGCCCAAGGGGAATATTTAAACAATAGAAATTTTCTAAAAAATGTGTTGTTTACCGACGAAGCCACTTTCACTACAAATGGAGTAGTATCATCACAGAATTGTCGCTATTGGACAGCAGATAATCCCCATTGGGTAATAAACTGTAAAAGCCAGTATTCTCAAAAAATCAATGTCTGGTATGGTATACTGAACGAGTGAGTTATTGGTCCTTTCTTTTTTGAAGAAAACTTGAACTCACAGAACTTTTTAGAATTTTTAAACACCGACTTTTGGGATGCTATTCATGAGCTCCCAATTAATGAACGATTAAATTTGTATATCCAGTTAGATGGGTGTTCTGTTCATTACGCCAGAACCGTGAAGCAATGGCTAAATGAAAATTTTCCGAACCGTTGGATAGGCCGGGGTAGTCCGTTGATAGATTGGCCACCCAGATCTCCAGATCTCACAATTTTAGACTTCTTTCTCTGGGGAGTTATCAAACAAAAAGTTTACCAAACCCGTGCAAGAGACGTAAACGAACTTCGTGCAAGAATTCGACAGGCATGTGCAGAAATTACTCTCCAACAACTAAGAAATGTAATTAGAAATATTCATCAATTAGATGGTGGATTGGTAGAGGCAACTAGGAATTAAACTAAAATAATTATGTTTCCATGTTTCTGGTAATACAGAGTGTTTTTTTTTAACGTTAATACAGAGTGATTTTTTCTTAGTGAGTTTTAAAATTTTAAGTTGTCATAAGTTTGTTATTAATAAATATATCTTAATGAAATTTTTGTCATAGCTATTTGAAGCCACTCTAAATCCAGTGGCGTAGAAATTTTTTTAATAAAAAAATCGCTAATATGTATATATTCTCCATTTTCGACGAAGAAAAAGTATCGTAGAATGCCCTGAAAATTGAACTAAATATTTCATATTTTGTCCCGCAATAGACCTTTTATTACATGACATTAAAAAAATTTGGTTAAAATCGGTTAACAACTTCAAATTTTATAGAGGTGTTTCCAATCTAACTGGGTCACATTGTATATACATAATTTGTAACGAGTCTTCAATAAAAGTAGCGCTAACTCTCACTCTTACAAAAATTGTACGCCACTGCAAGACCAAGAATAACTTACCATGGTCATCACCATTTCCTGGAATTTTGTGTCTACATTTTTGATACTCAACTAAACTTCATTCGTTTTACATATTCCCATCCGTCAACAAACGCACGTGAAAGCCAAACAGGGTCGTACTGAGGTATATTATATGATTTTTAAAAGTATTTACTTTTGAAACTATTAGTGTAAGAATTTCTTGAAATTTAATCACTGTGAGAAAAATTTAATGTTCCATTGAAGGAAAATGTGCTAAAATAAAATATTCATTAACTGAGAGATACATAACAAAGTAAACATTTTGAATAAAAAAGCAACACGCTACAATTTGAATTTAAACAAACCGGCAAGTTTGGATCTGTAACATGAGAATCCGTCTGGCTTAAGGCAATAAATTATATTTAATAGCCTCTTGACGAATGAGAGGGCGAATATCAACACGTGCTCATGTTTACAGATGGGAATTTGCTAAATGAATAAACTTTATAATGAATTTTATTTAACAGAAAGCTGCGGGTAAGAGTCCTGAAGCCAAACTAGAAATATACAAGAAAATCTGCAAGGACATCAAGCCAGTGTTCCATCACTTTTTCGAAGAATTCTTCTCACAGCCTGCCGTATGGTATGAGAGAAGAAGAGCATTTATACATAGCGTAGCTACGACCAGTATGTGCGGATATATTCTCGGAATTGGTGATAGGCATACCAGCAATATTTTAATAGATAAAACTACGGCCGAAGTCATCCACATTGATTTTGGTAAGTTTTTTTAAGAAAATGTTAGTAAGGTTACAAATCAAAAACTCAAAAGGTAAAACAAAAAAGGTTTTATAAATATTAATTCTTTATAAATTATTAATATAACTAGTGAATATTACTAGTGATTAATATAACAATTGCCATCTACAGTTACTCATTAACCTTAAAAAAAAACGGCGCGTGGCACTTGGGAAGTGCCGACAGAAGTGAATACTTCTTATAGCGCGTTATTACTGTGTGCGTTGATGAAATTTTACGTCTGCTTATTACTGAGCTGTTAATATTTTTATAATGACAAAACGCATTTAAGTTATTTAAAATTTTAAAAATCTTCATTTTTTTCTTTAAAAATTTTGTTTAATAATTTTAGTAATTTTTAAAATTTGTTAAATATTATATAGAATATATTCATCATTTACATTTTTAGTATTATCTTGATTTTTGTTTAATAACTTTATTTTGATTATCATTACATTTAATTGTATTTCCTTTTTATTGATTTTATTTTTTTTTAATTTTATTTAATTAATATTTCCATTTTATTGGGCAAGTTGTAGATTTTTTATGATATAATAACAATGTAATTTTCTGATTTTGTAGGTAGTTCTAGAAATTTCTTTGACAGATTTCTTTTTGTTAACAGGTATCGCTTTTGAGCAAGGCAGAGTTTTACCTACACCAGAAACGGTTCCGTTTAGATTAACAAGAGATATGGTTGATGCAATGGGAGCATCTGGAGTGGAAGGAATATTTAAAAAGTAAGCGTATAATATATTGCAAAAACTAATTAAGAAAACATATGATTTTTGTAATTTTTCTCATTTGTTTTTTTCAACGTAGCCTTCTTTTTGCGCAATATACTTGATAAAATGCTTTTCCAATTTTTTATTACTTCTGAAAAGTTATTTTGCTTGAGCTTATCAAACCAGTGTGAAGTTTCGGCTATGATTCATCCTTCGTTGTAAAACGGCTACCTTTAACCCATTTTTTCTATATTTGGAACCATACATAAAATCACAAAATGGTGAATCTGGTGAATTTGGTGGATGGTTGATCAATTCGTGTAGTTTTGTTTTTTTAACGGTGGCATAGTAAGCAGGTGCGTGTAATGACCAAACCGGAGTGTTTTTTCCTCATATCGATGTAGAAACAGCTGCATAGCAGATAGATAGATTTAGAGAGGGCCTTTTGGCTGCGACCTTTTCAGATCTATTGTGGTCCTCTTGTCCTAGATAACATTCTCTAGCCTGGCCCGTTTTAAAAAGTTTAATAGCTGCGAGACTGTACCTTCCATGTAGCTATTTGCCGGTGGATTTTCTTCTCCTAATGCAAAGAACCGCAATTTTTCCAGACTGTCACACTGACATAGAATGTGCTCTGCTGTTTCTTTACATCTTTTTCATCAGCTTTAAGTGCCTGTTCAGCTTACAGTGCCTTGTTAGAAGACCTACTATGGCTTTGACTGTTTTCCTGCCTTTGCTTATTAAGTCTGCTGTAAATTTTGGCGAATGTTCTGTAATGCACTGTTTCGCGTGTCTTTGTCCTGGTGAATTCCTTTACCATTCCAGAGATTTGTGAGCTACCCACTTCCTTGTAGCCGTTCTTGTTACTGTCTTTGCAACGCCGCAGGGTCCGGGTCCAATGAGTAGCATTGATGAGCCTTGTTTGGCCATTTCATCTGCTTTTTCATTGTCCTTTTTACCCTCGTGCCCGGGTACCCAGGCTACCCTAACCTTGCTACAGTCTCGTAGTTTATTTAGGGCACACACACAGTCCCATACTAGCTTAGAATTGACCTCTACAGAATTGAGTGCCTTAAGCGCTGCCTGACTATCTGTGAAAATGGCAACTGAACGGAACGTTCTTTCCTTCCTTTTTATTCCTTCCACGTAGTGACAGATTGCCGTTATTTCTTGAAAATGTATCCCTTGATTTATCCGTACTATGCCGACTCCCATACTCTCCGACGTTTTTGTGCCATCCATGTACCAGGTAGCAGCAGCTTGTATGGGTACACCTTTATTCCAGTCTTCCCTGCCTGGTATCTTAATTGTGAACTTAAAACACATAAGCTACATAATGTACGCCAATTAGTGCTGGATTCTTTTTGTATCAATATGAATAGTACCTTTCTCATTTCACAAAGCATTCCCCATAACCTTTCATGTTGATCGGATAATCCTAGATTTCTTCGGTGAGACTTTGGCGCTATATATCTATCGTTGATGGTTCGTTCATCTCCGCCATCAGTCACAGTGTCCGTTTCAACAAAGTAGCCAATAACTGAACAATTTTATATTAGACTTTTTCAAAACACAAAAAATACTCGCTTTCGGTGATCTATTAAAAACAAAAAATTGTTGTTTTTGCTTGCAATTTTGAACTCTTTTGGCTTTTGAACAGCGAGTAGTTCACTAGTCAATTCACTAGTATGTTATTACGATTTTAAGCTAATTCCCTACCATTAGACATGCGCAAACTAAAATCTAGAGATCGACAAGACCTATATGCATTTTCCCACTTTACCATGACCTACTATTTAGATCAGTGTTGTCATCCTCTCCTATGTGAGTTTGTATTCACTTGCGCATGTCTGATGATAGTCAAGCTTGAAAAAAGTGACAAAATTGTAGTGTTTACGGATTCAAATGCCATAACAATATTCTAAAAATACATATAATTTGCAGATCATGTGAAAGAACTATGGAAGTTTTACGTCAGAACGCTCAAACTATCAACACAATTTTAGAAGTATTACTCTACGATCCACTGTATGCATGGACTGTTACTTCTGCAGAGGCGAACAAACGTCAAACTGAAGAGGAAGACTCAGTTAATACTGAATCTACAGAGTCTCCAGAAGGTAAGAAAAGCAGACAGTGGCGACACCACAATAGTATTATTTTGAGGTTATCTCAATTCAAAACAAACAAATTTCCACATCGGTAAATTTTAAACGCTCTTAGTAATTTATTTTGAGTATGTTGTTACTTAAAGTTAAATTTTTAGTGCCACATAATGTGTCCGCTGAGAGGGCTCTACTCCGTCTTCGTGAGAAACTTCAAGGTACAGAGCTTGGCCATCCGAGAAGTATAGAACATCAAGTAGGTGCTTTAATACAACAAGCGGTGGATCCTGCGAATTTATGTAAACTCTACCATGGCTGGCAACCTTATATATAAAAAACTCATAAACGACAAAAACTGTATATCGCATTACTATTGTTTATTTAGTTATATTTGTTACTTTGAGCGTATTAATTGTTGTATTATGTATATATTTTAAGAACGGCAACGCTGTGCAACTATGTATGAAAATACACATCTGTTAATGTGAGTCTACATGGTCGGAGATCATGACCTGACGTAATGGCAACAACCTTCAATATAAGAGTATAATTACATACAGTTGCTACAGTATAAATCCCGATGCTTGTCATTATCTATGTCGGAGTTCTAAGTTGATATTGTTGCCAAATCACCAAAAATTTCTGAATTCACTTTAAATTAAAAATATATCACATAATTTTTGCAGAAGTGGATTGTACAACAAAACAAATTAATATTCAATGCAAATAAATAAAATAATTACTAATATTAATAAATAATTTTTTGATTACTTATTAACTTTGAAATGTCCTGTTACAACTAGATTTTCAGATGTTAATCAATATTTTTCCTTCGGGGTAAAAAAAAACAAATAAAATTACATAAAATTAAATAAAACTAAGTAAAATTAAATAAAATAAAATTAAACAAAATTAAATAAAACTAAATTTAATTAGGTAAAATAAGTAAAATTAAATAAAATTAAATAAAACTAAGCAAAATTAAGTAAAATCAAATAAAATTAAATAAAACTAAATACAGATAAGAAAAATTAAACAAAATTTAATAAAATTAAATAAAACTAAAAACAATTAGGTAAAATTAAGTAAAATTAAACGAAATTAAATAAAATTATAAAAATTGTATATAATAAAAAATTAAATAAAAATTATAAATCATTATAAAAAATATAAAAATTAAATAATATTAAATGAAATTATATAAAATTAAATAAAACTAATTAAAATAAACGAAAGTTTATTATTTATACATTAAAAAATTTGTTTATGGTATCATATATATATGTACGAACCATAAACAATTTTTTAATTTTTCAAAAAAATAAAAAAAATTTATTGGTATAAAAATATTGTTATATTTTTGTGTTTGCCTACTATAAGGACGTGTTACTTATTACAGTTAAGATTCATTATATACCGTTCGCTCGCAGTTACATTGTACAACGATTAATGCACTACATAATATCTGTTTTGTATCGTTAATTTAAGGTACGGGTTATAGCGTATGGGACTGGTTCATCAAGTAAAGATTTGCCCAGTTCTGTATTTAAGGACTCGTTAGGGACTAAAACTTTTATTGTTAATATGAATACAAGTCCTTAGTTTGTTACTGCGTAGTCTATAAACGTGCTATGACTATACTGACCAACTAAATTGGTACTGCCCTCCCCCTATATGTATAATTCAGAATTAGTTGGCTCGATAATCTAGCAGACTGTGGGACACAGGTTGGTGTTGCTGTGAGGTGTTTAGTATTGTTATTAGTTATTAGTTATTATTAGTTATTATTAGTTATTAGTTTACACAGTGTGCTGTGTAGTATTCTTCTTCTACGGCACTACAGCCCAAAATGAGCCTTGGCCTCCTTTATTTTTTGCCTCCACCCTTGTCTGTCTGTGGCTGCTCTTCTCCATACACGGACTCCTAAAAGTGCTTGTGCGTCGCTGCTTACTGTGTCTTCCCAGCGCTTTCTTGGCTTTCCAACTGGTCTCTTTCCCTGCATTCTGGCGTTCAGTGCTCGTTTTGGTAGCCTATCCTCTCCCATTCGTATCACATGTCCGGCCCATTGCAATCTTTGTATTCTAATGAAGTCTGACAGGGGTGTTTCCTTATACAGTTGATAGAGCTCGTTGTTATATCGAATTCTGAAGATTCCGTTTTCCCTCACAGGTCCTAGTATTCTCCTCAGTACTTTTCTTTCGAATGTGTCGAGTTTGTTTTTGGATGTTTCTTTCAGGACCCATGCTTCGCTGCCATAACATGCTATTGGCCGAGGTGTTTTAGTATGTGTCTACTTATTTCGAGCGACACTTCAACCAGAAAGTTTTCAAACGTAGCAGAATAGGGAATCGAATCTTTCCATTGGTCATGGCTCGGTTCATTCATTAAAAACTCAGAATATATATATATATATATATATATATATATATATATATATATATATATATATATATATATATATATATATATATATATATATATATATATATATATATAATATAGTCTCATTTATATTTTTAAAATTAATTTTGAATTAATCACTATATGTATATGTCAAAAAAACGATCAATCGATTTAATCGTATGTTACGTTAGTAACAAAATAGTTACCGATTTAACAAAGAGTTCGTTTATTTATGGTTATTTACAGTTAGACGAAATCAAAACTTCTTCACTATAACATCTTTCTACAGTCTAGTTTGGCTTTTCTTCCATTAAATCCTTTACCTTCAACATTTTCGATTACTGTGCTGTTCCATTTTTCTCATCTCTTTTTCTTGTGATCTGAATTTTATGAAGTTGATTTTCGCACACTGTTTGTTCTATCGTTTAAGTTTACACTTTATTATCTTAACCATTTTTCCTTGTTTATTTTATATATGCATAAGAATGTTCATGTCGCAGATAGTCTGGTTGAGTCTGTTGTAAGTAAGTAACCTCAATTCAACGCCATCTATGAACATCAGAGTAAACAACGATTCAGCCTCTATTTCATATTTCTTTTTGTTAAAGAAAGTACTGTAGAGGACACCATCATATAAAAATGACAACAGTGTTTCAATTGAATACTTATATTAAAATTTTCAATTTTTCATCCCTATTTTGATAGAAGTTTCTTCTGATTTCGTAATTTTCGTTAGTACCTCTGACTTCTCTAGGTTTACCTTTGAATTGCTTCCTTGCATTTAATAATTCTATTTTAATATTTGGTCTTATCAGATTTTCTGCACATGTATTGCTTATTGTTCATATCAGTTTTTGAATCTCAAGTAAACATCAATCGTTTCTTTGTTTACTTTTTTTTTGGTATCTCGTTCGACTAACATTAATCAATAGTCGGCTTAGAATACTTCATCGTGGAGTACATTTTTTAAGTTATAGGAGTTAAAAATATTAGATCTGATACTAAGTGATCATTAATGTAAGAAAAAACTAATTAAAGTTGTAATTAATATTATAAGAAAAATAATTAGAATATTTTGTTATAAAAATTTAAAATATAGTTTTTTTAAACATAGAGCTAATATATTCATAACCGAGAAAGAGCACGCTCAGCATATGAACCCCATGTAATAATCTTTCCTACGGTAAATTGGCCGAACGATCATAAAATAGTGGTAGAGAGAGTCAGGGGTGAGTTATATCTCGTCACTGCAGACAAGGATCAGGATCTTTTCACGTGTAACTGTTTATGCTCGTTTTTTCTCGGCGGTGAATATATTACACACTACTAAAATGTAAATAAATAACAAAGATCGCTGCACTTCATATTGCACTTGTTGCCATAATTCGAATATGGCAGCTAATGCCGGTGTTAATTTGGAAATCTAGAAATTAATCTGTTTAAATTATTTTGGCATTATGTTGGTGTTATTCATTTATGCCGCCACTGATTCTATGACAGATGCAGCGATCATTGTTTTGTTACTTTATGTATCTCTGTGGTACATATTGCGCATTTATGTTTACGAATATATAAACCAAATACACAATAAAGATGCCTAGGAATAAACAAACCAATACATTATGAATGTTACGAGGAGCACTCACAAATCATGATTTTAACAATGTATAAACGTACACATCTACTTCATAAACTATATTAACAGACATTGTAGCATAAGTTATCGGTGACACTAGTAATTAACAGCATACCGTATCATTTAGTAGTCAGTATGCTCGTAAGAATTTACAATAACTTAGGTTGGACTACTGTTGTCTCGGTGTTAATATTGTAGCAAGGGCATGCACCAGGGAATGTACGTACTTGAATTTATTCAAGTACGTACTGCTATCAATCTTGCTAAAGCAAGTAGCAACTCTACTTTAAGTTTTAATAATTTGACAAAAAAGCAAAACCGTACGCATATGGCTTCTTACGTGTCTTAGTGTGATTCTGTTTATTCATAGTGCATCTTTATTTGGAATAGACTGTATATTTCATGTTTTGTAAAGTTTAAATTGTTTTGTAAATTATTCATGTTAAAATTTTTCATTATCTAGATTGATCATTGACATCGCTTACCACATAAGTCAAATGTTGCCATAGTATAAACTAGTTTATTATATTTTGTAATATATTTTTGATATCATATTTTTTGCTTTTGATACTGCTACAAAAGAAATATCTCCAACATTTCCATACAACTACTTTCCACATCCATACTAAGGATTAGTGGTCAGTAATAAATTTTTTTATTCGTGCTGGATCACAACATGATTGTGCACTGATTCTTTGCACATACAGGGTGAGTTTTTAGTGCGACTTGGAATTCTACAGGGTGTAGCAAACATACAATTTTTTAAATGGGACACCCTATATAATTTTTCAAATTTGTATTCTTCTCATAATTCTTGTTCTTATAGTATTGGGTTTTGCATTACTATACAGAGTATTTAAAAAGTTATGTCCATTTTTATTTCGAAATCCCTATGAAATCAACACCATGTATATAAAGAAGTAATGCATAAACAATTATTTATTTTATACAATAAAGTAAACAATATATTTTAGTTTTTAAATTAAGTTCAATTGAAATCATTGACAAAAATTTGTATACAGAGTGAACTACAAAACAAAATTACGATTTTCTCATTTTTTTTAAATGGATCACCTGGATAAGCTTTGAAAAAATGACAGTTTTCATACTCTTAAACTGTAAACGGTAGGCCTTGAAAATGACAGTTTTTATATTATTACCTTTTTAATCGGTCCGTGAGGCTTGTCTTTAAAGTTAAAAATGAAATTTTTTTTAGATGAGTTAACAGATATGATCTGGGTATTAGGAGAAAGATCGAGAAATTGCTTACTTGCATCCAGAAAATATCACGAGCGATATCCTGAACGGAGGAAGCCAAACGCAAGAGCTTTTGAAAAATTAATGTGGATCATTTTGTTCGCACTGGGTCAGTTGTATGTGAAAAAAATGAGAGAACCAAAACTGTTATAAGTGAAGAAAAGGAATATGATGTATTGATAGCTACTACTGAAGATCCCTACATAAGCACTCGTGAAATTTCACGTCAACATGACATTAGTCAAACTTAGGCTGCAAAAATTCTTCGTGAACATAAACTGCATCCTTAGCGCATACAGTTACACAAGAATTGACAGTAGTTCATTATCAACGCAGATTAGCTTTTTGTCAATGGTCTCAGCAGCAAGTGCAAAGAGACCGATTTTTTTTTCGATTATGTGCTTTTTGGAGATGAGGCTATATTTCACAAAAATGGAACGATGAATCAGCATAATTTTCATTACTATGCATCAAGCAATCTCTATTTTGTTAACACATTTAAGTCATGTGGCCTCAACAAAGAGTAACAATTTCCTCGTTGGTAATTTAAGGATCTCTTCTGCGACAAGCCTCAGTTGACCAGTGAATTCTCGCTTCATATCACTCAGCACGTTGCAATCGCATTCTTCCACTTCGCATCTTGGGTCCTTTAGGCCAAAAAGACCGCTGGGCTATCTGTATGAACGTTAATTCTCTTTGCTTTGGAGTCTCCATTCAGAATTTCATCGATGCAGGCCACCAAAGCAAAAACTTTAGCTTGGAACACAGTTGTATATTAACCTAGGTTGTAAGATTTGTTATAATTACATGTTTGCCCAGATTCCTGATCCAGTGTTTGTTCTCTACAAATTAGGGTACAATTGTGTTAATTTTCTCACTGTTGTCTTCATATCTGAAAGATAGATTCCTCAAGTATAGTCCTAGTGGTGACTATTCAATACATAATTCGGTCTCCTTGTAGTTTGTTTTAAGTCTCGGTTTTTTTCCAGTAAACCTCCACTTTCCTCTTGTCTTGCCTTTTTAGAGTGCTGAGATTTATTATTAGCTGTCACACAAGATTCCAAGGCCACCGTTTTCCACCAAAGTACTGAACCATATGTAACTGTCGATCGTATCACTGATGTTTATAACCAAAAGAGTACTTTTAGTTTTAGCCAACAGGTTATACAACTGGTCTGCAGTTCCAGAAGAGTCGCGTAGACCTGTTGGTTATATTTTTAATATGAGTGTTCCAATTGAGTTTGGAATCCAGGGTTACCACTAGATACTTGACCTCACTAGTTCTTCTTAATTCCTCCCCAAATAATTTCAGCTCAATCAGTCCATTAAGCTTCCTCTTAAATAGTAAAGGGTACTAGTTAAATTTAAGAAGGGTTCACAGAGAGATTCTCTTTCCGGCACCAATTTTGTACGTAATGAAGGGCATATCGTATCTGATCCGCAACAGTTCTGCAAAAATTTCACCTGGTGAATATTACAATATCGTCTGCGAAACCCTGGACCCAGTTTCCCTTTGCTAAGCCCATAAATCAGGTCGTCAACGACTATATTCCATAATGTTGGTGACAATACACCCTCTCGAGGACACCCCTTAGTTCTCCTCAGGTTTATGGCACCTTCATGTGTTGTTGATTTTGCTCCTCATCAGTGCACTATGTATTGACTCGATAGAGATATTATCAAATGTACCTTCGATGTCTAAATATGCAGCAAAGTTTCTGGTGTAAACTCCTTTTAAGTTCCGACACCAGACTGTATATGGCGGCTCCGCCTGATTTCCTTGCTCGATACGCCTATTGCCTCTGCTGCAGTGAAATTTTTTTTTCTTGATGTATTTATTCAGGATTTTTTCCATGGTTTTCAACATGAATGAAGTCTGACTTATTGGCCTGTATGATTTTGATAACGTGTATTTAGAATAAACGCCACTCTCGCTTTTCTCCAAGCTTTCTGAATGTATCCCAGAGCCTGGGTAGTTCTAAATATTTTAATCAGGGAACCCATAATTATTTCCAGTTGCTCTTAGAGTAGCCTGAGCCAGTTTTAGCCAGTTTTATATGGTTCAAACGTTTCAATAGCCCATCTGACCTTGTGAGAACCAAAGATCTTTTCAGAGGTCAGCCAGTCAATTCTGGTTGGGCCAAAAATTGTTTGTTGATTATTTCTACTTGGTTGGTTTGGAGTCCAGAATCTCTCAACGATTAGTCCAGGATTCAGTCCGGAGTTAAATAGTTAATTAAATTATTAAATAAACACCAATTTTTATTAACGATTTTATTTTACAAATAAAACATAACTTTATCATATCTACCACTTAATATTCAAAGCGTTTGTTGTTTTTTCCACAGCGTGATATTGCGTATGTAATACCAAAGAACACTTATCACTATCTTCACCCTGCAACCAACTATCATACAGCTCTTTAACAACTTTGTTACTTTCTGGCGAATGTGTTGGAAGGGAGTCGTATAGTTTCTCGATCTCTAACAAAAGATCTTTGACAGATCTACCTTCCTTTGGTCTAATCTGCGCTCCACCATTTAAGCAACCTAAAATATAAATTTACGTATAGTTTTAAAACGACAATTGATGCTTTAACGTTAATTGCTGGAGCTTTGCAGCATTATGTTCCAATTCTAGTGCAATATTTTTTGTTAAATTATTTTAAATGTCGAAAGTTAAATTGTCGAGATATCAACAATAATAAAAAGACACTCACAAGTATCACAATTGTAGCAAGTGACTCATATTTCAATGTAGACCTTTGCGAGTTTGAGTGGAAAGGAAATCGACGAGTCATAGGCGATTATTATTCCTTGTTAAATATATTTTTGACGTGACAACGTCTTAAATTAGGTTGTGGCTCGGAGTCACTCATGAAAAAGTGTAACGCCCGCTCACGTCTGTTACGATGAGTCACCGAACGAGAGAGAGGCCCGCCGGACCGGCGAATGCCTTTCGTCTCTCTCCCACTCAAACATGATCGGTCCGCTGGTGCGATGCTATTTCTCCTATCATCGTCCTATCCTCAACAAAATCACTCAAATAGAAATTAGTTAAGTTTAAGTTTACATGTACAATGTTTTAGTAAACAAAATATATTTCTATAGTTAAAATTTGTGCAATTCTTAATTTCATTAAATTCCTTGTTCCTATTGTGCAATTTAATAATATTCATATCAATAAATATTCTACCGAGAAAAAGACGTTGTCACGTAAAATCTTCGCCCGTAAAACCGACTTTACAGGCAACCGATTTTTTTTTTGGAAAAACCCCTTTATCCGTTTAAATTAACAAACTTATGACTCATTCAAGAATTAAATTTAATTCCTATTGTCAAATGAGACTTAAATTTAATGACATGGGATTAGAAAAAGAGTCGTCTAATAACTTTTATCAAAGGTAAAACTGAATGACTTGAACAATTCTTGGTAAGAAACAGTACTAGTAATAAAAGGTTCACCTTAAGGGAAAATTTCAAATTTTACTAGCCTATAAAAAATCAGTCATTTTCTACAATTGTAGTACTTTACTCTACATAATGTGCTACAAGGTGATATCTATAACGAAATATTTGACTGATAATGAAATCATGATCATTAAGTGATCGTAGATTTATAGAATTTTTGTTTAATTATCTTGATATGTCTGATGTAGTAATAAGTTTACCTGAAGGACATGCCATGACTTCAACGTAGTGATACTGGGATTTTCCTCTTTTTAGTTTTTGCACCAAATTTTGTATGTTTCTAAATCCATTGGCTATGGCAAACCTCAATACAACCTCGCCATTTTTCTCCAGAATAACTTCTTTGAAATCCGGGTTCCTAAAACCGTGAATTAATGCATAAAACTGCAAAATGAAATGTTAAACTGCATATTGAAGAAATTACCGAAGTTTTCATCACTTAAAATCACGGCAGCACGAGCTAAAGATGCGCTCAACAAATTCCCAACGAAAGATTACCGACAAACTTTAAGTAGAAAAAGAGAAAGGAGAATAGACAGAAACGTATTAAGTGATTAACGCCAAGTAACTTCATGGTAAGCTCTAGTCATATCGTATGGACGAAGGTAGAGATATGTGAAGTAGCAAAAACACATACTACAATGGATCTCCTGGATCCATTGTAGTATGTGTCCTACAGGACACAGGATCCTACCAGGATCTCCTGGTTCAAATCTGTACTAAAATACTAAAATGGGTGATGTAATTTAATCGCAAGTAAAGAAGGTACGTAATTTGAGTGGTGTAAATATAATTCTATACTAAATAAGAAATATACAATATTTGACATACAAGATTAAAAAATTAGAAAAACTCAATACCTTACAGATTTGTACTCTAAATGATCACAGTCTTCACTAAACAAATCATTGGCAGCATACTTAAAAATGTGATCGGCATATCCACCTGATCCCGACCCAATATGTTTAACGAGAGACGGTACAATCTCTTCTGTGAGGGAGTTCCAAGGTTGCGTAAATTTGCCGTTTTCCAACGTGTCTAAAGATATATTATCTTTCATCAACATTTGCTCCAATTCAACTAAAAGTAAGAACATTATTGTTAATTGTATATTATTTTTCTAAAGACGGATATTTAGATGTTATTTCCAAAACCAGTGTAACGATATAAAGACACTGTTACATTTTATTAAAGAAACCAACTTTCAAATCAGCATATACCTATTTTTTTCTAACTGTTCATTTACTTTCTTCTCAGATCCGGTCCGCTTGCTCTTTTATTTTTAAATGTTTCAATTATTTTTACAGTGCATCTTGTTAATTCTACTGGTTCTCATTAAGTTTGATATCGGTTCTGATATGAATTAAACAATATCTAATGACATTTAAAAGTAATTGATCTCTAACTTCTGAAAATTCTGAAGTGTCTGTGATGATTGTTCTCAAAACTGTCATGGGCATTGATCAGGAAAGGATGAAGGTTTACAAAGATTTAATTGGGCGTAATGTACATTTTAACTTGTGGTTATACCTACCAGGTGTAATTACACAATCCACATCAGGTCTATCAGTTTCTTCGGAAAAGAAATCGCTCCTAGAAGCTTCCAGTTTTTTGTCATAACAAGGCATGACAGCTACGTGGTATATGTGGGCTTTGGAATACTTAGGTTCTAGTTTTTTAGTCACATATTCCTTCAATAAGGAACCCATCAGTTGTTGCGGTGATTTTGTTGTCGATATGTATGGTAGAATGTAACTGCCATGAGTTTTTTCTGCATAACACACCCAACCTTAAAATAAAAAATTAGTATAAATGAAATTCTTTTGGTACAGGCGCAGATGATTTATAAAAAAAAACAAGCAGCCTCCTGTAACAGAATTATTAAGAGCACAAAAATATAAAAAGATGATAAAATTATGGAAGAGAACTGATAACCCTTGAGTGGGGTACAATATTACCTATAATTCCTAAATGTTTTCAAGAGATTCTTCTTCTCATTGCGCCGTCTCCTTTCGAAGGTTGGCGATCCAAATGGCAATTGTAGTTTTGGAAACTGCTGCGTGAAAGATCACTGCGGATGAGCGGTCGAACCATCTCTTCAGGTCTTTCAGCCACGAGTTCTGGCGTCTTCCTACTGATCTTTTGGCCTGTACTTTTCCTTCCAGTATAACTTGAAGTAATTCATATCTTTTGTTTCAAGAGATTATAAGTGGGAAACTATTTCCCAGAACCACTTAAAGTGTTAAGAAGCAAAATAAAAAATGTGTAAAAAAAGTGACAATGGGCCTGAAGCATAGCGTGACAATCCTCGGATAACTAGACAAATAATGTTGGTCTGACATCTCAGAAGAGATGGCGAGACAATACCAAAAGTATCGCTTAAAAAAATGATTCAGAATGCCTTTAACAGAAAGATGTGGAAATAATTGCGAGATGCCTATATCCAGGATCAGTAAAAGCTGAGAAAAGAGGGAGAGAAAAAAACTACTATATAAATAAAAAAAGATTAAGGAAAAAGCTCAAATTGACTCTTCTTTATCAAAGAAGTTAAGGAAAACTCAGAAAAGTATGGAAGGATGTAATAGAAATAGAGAAGCCTTTGAAAAGCAAGAAGATTAATGAAATTCACTAAAATCACTTAGATAAATTCCTTCATATTCCTATTGATAATGGTTATATGTATATTTACCTGGACAACTAGATGCCAACATTGGCAAAATATTTTTAACACCATCGCTATGAGTTGCTCGATATCTTCTTATAAATTCCTTTTGAGCTTCTAAAATGGCTAAATCATCTGCAATAGTCATATCTACCACCATATCTGCCCCTAGTTGTTTAAAATACTGACAAAGTTTTGCAGCACATTCATCTGGTTTAAGATTGTAGCGTACTGCTAGAGACAATACAGGCTGTATGGACAAACTTACAATGACTATTTGAATGTCATTAGAACCGCCATCGCCATTTACCTATAAAAACATACATTAGATAAGGACCATGCTTTACAAATGGAAACAAAAATATGTTAATTTCGAATTTCCTTCATAAAATATGACATATGGGTTACTTACTTACACCAGCAAATATGCATAAGTTTTTTTATTTTAAGACTTGGATCATTAGTCATACAGCATTACATACAATATACCGATCAGAAAGAATTTAAAGTGAGTACAGACTTTCCACGGTAGAAAATTAGAAAAACGGTATTTAAAACGCATTACTAGTAGGCGGTGGCACCAAACCAACTCATATGTTTCTGTAAGCAGCGTTGCTAGTCCAATTTTCAAAAATGTTTGTTTTCATTCCAATGTTTGTATACGTTATACAAGATACTCGAGATAATATCTTCAAGAGGATGATCATAGCATCAACTGAAATTATCGTATATTTTACTATTATGGTATTATCATATTAGGTTATATGTTCCTATACTTGGTTTATATATAGTATTTTTTGCCTCCACATGACCCATCCATCTTAATCTTCCAAGCTGAGGTAAATTCTAAGATGCTTTGTATATTTTTGTCACCCATTATGTATATTCTTCATCTTCCTCTGGATCTCTTCCTCTTTATTTTACCCCAAATGCCCCAGCTGAAGTGGGGCAATCTCTCTCTCCTATCATTACACACAATGCATCATTAATATGTGCGTTAAGTCTGAGGATTAGTTCGATATCCTAAGATTGTCTTTTGAGGTTATGATGTCTGCTTTCAGTAATAACAATTGTGGTGAATGTTCACTGGATTTGGGTCGTGATAAGAAACAAACCATTGCTTGTGATAACTGTAAAACTAAATTTCACTTGGTAGAAAGATGTGGATTATCGACCTCTGAGAAAAGAGCTGTTGTGATGCAGAAACGGCTACTAATGTTTTTTTGTAGTACATTTAGGGACGCATTTAAGTGTTTCAATATTTTTTTGGAAAATTGTTAAGTTGGAAGAAGAAATAAGCATACTAAAGAATAAGATTGTGCCTCACAATCTTATGATTTACAATATTCCTAAAAGCAACTCAACCAATCTCAATGACCATATTGATTATGAAAGGAATAAAGTAAGTGTAGGTAAACTGTCAGGTCAGAGTAGGCCTATCAAAGTCATATGTAATGATGTCACAGTTAAATTAGTGCTTAAATCTGGAGGTAAACTTCGTGGCACCACATTCAACATTTCAAAGGACCAGACTGCTATGGAACAAGGCTGCTAAAAAGGAATTATTGAAAAGAACACTTGCTGGGGAGGTTAACTTGATTATTCATTACCTTATTGGTGTACCAATCGTTGTGGTAGCTAAACAAAAACTCCAAAATGTAGGTGGTCTATGTACCAAACTTTTTGGCTTCCTAAAAAGTATCATGCTGCTCTTATGATATAATTATTTTAGTTGAAAGTAACTTAAGCAACAGCATAATTGATAGTGAATTAAAGTGTAAAGGTTTTAACATTTATAGGAGTGATATAAACAGTAGAACAAGTAAGAAATTAAGTGTAGTTTGAGTTCTAATATTCATTAACTACGATTTTCAATCTCAATGTATTTCTTTTATTGAAGATTGCATAGAACAGCTTTAAATTTTGTGCCAGGTCCATGGGTTTCTCCTCAAATGCCTCGTGAGTCTTATATCCTACGTTGCCACTCCATTGAAAATACTGTTCAGCTCTTTCCCTCAGCTGTTATCCACATATTTGGTGACTATAATTTACTGAACGCATTATGGTCTTACGAGTATGGTGTATTGATTCAATGTCCAGGAGGAGATCCAGCTGTGGATGTTGCTCACACACTTGGTTATTTAAAATTTTATCAATGTTATTTTATATCAAATGAGAGAAATGTTTTTTGGACTTGGTTTTTTCCAGCTATAGGAAAGTGAATGTTCTAAAAACAAGTGATCCTCTAGTGAGCTCAAGTCTACATCATATTGCATATGAATGTTGTTTAACAATCTCAAATATATCTAATTCGTCAACACTTACAAGGAATTTTTCTTTAATTTTAAAAAATGGCAATTACACTTAACTTAACTTTTTGGGCTCTATTAATTGGTAGGATTGCTAGGCTTACAATATGTTCTATAAAATTCTTTCACTGGGAATTTTCTACTCTATACCTCTGAAAAGATATAAAACATTAACTTTTCCTGAATAGTTTTCCCATTGAACTTGGAATTTTGACATGTGAGAAAAGGTATGCTCACTCACTGTACATGAAATATCATACTGATGCTAATTATAGTAAATTTTCTCTTCTTAGAACAAAATGCAAACATTTATCTGGTATATTATTGTAGAAACTTCTGATTTCTTTTATATTCAGAAGAATAAAATTATTTCATAGTTGTCCAATTTATATCCACCATGAGAAGGCAATTGCAAATCAACGGGTTTTATCTGTTTTAGGTTCTTATGTTTAACTTAAAAGAACCATACCATACTTACGATTTTCAACTTTTTATTTGCTTCTAGAACATCCCGTAACTCTGCCTCACTTTGTTTTGATATTAAGACACTTTCAGCTGAAGTTATACAGCCGGAACATGCTAAACAATCAGCCAAAGTTATCTCAACTTTTTGTAGCTTTTGAGCACTCCCATCCTGGAACATATCTTGAAATAGTATTAATGCAGACAAAAATATTTATATCTTACCTCTTCAATTTGGAAATAATCATCTGCTTGTATTTGTATCTTAGCTCCTGTTTTACTTCCTGGCTTTTTCTTGATTTCTACAGGTTTAATACATTCCTAAAAATGCATTTTATTATTTGTTTTAAATAATTTTTTTTTTGTGACTTTTTTAAATTATCGTTTCTCGTAACAGTTCCGCTCAATATATGAAATTACTGTTATTTAATCTGTATTATTAATATTGAATATTATTTTTTAAAATCAACCAGCTATGAAATGACTGATTTTTGTTTAATACCAACTCATGTAAATTGCATGATTGCAGTACCGTCTGTTTATTCTTTTAAATTGTAATTGTTCTCCTTTCTGATACTGACTTTTGCTTAGGAAATAAATATTTAAAGCATTGTAGGAGTACTACAGTATCTGTGTAAATTACTTTATTCAATCATTTTTTTTTAATTGTTAGTAAGCAATCAATTAATTAACTGATATAAACATGAATGTACTTAACTCAAAAATATATCAATTGTACAATTAAAATAATCATGGGTCTAAGAAATATGATGTCAAAATATTAATTTTGTAGTAGTTTTAATATAATTCCAAATATATTTACTTGTGAAGGTGTAATAAAATCATCTAAATCTGTTAATTGTAAAGCTCCACTAAATCTTGACATTGCATTAAAGTTGTGTAAGTTACACTAAAAAGATGAACATGTAAAATTCACATATAATAACATTTAATCTCATGAAAAGTCAAAACATTTCTTTTTAGGGTTATTTTCATTTTCTGCAGGGTTTTATGAGAATGTCATTTCTGCCATTTCTTCTTTTTCACAATAACATCCTTATGAACTACCCACCCACCACCCACCTTACATTACACACACACCACATGAGCAACAGGTTAGAAAAAAGTTTATCTGTCGTGTTCAAACTTTATATTTGGTATTTTTGTCAATTATTCAATTAAATTAGTTGTACAGTCGTTTAAAACTCAAACATAAATCATAATGGAAAGTTTTGTAGATAAATTGAAAGAATTTGCCAAAGAATTATATTCCATTAATGCTATCAAATTTGGAGAATATAAGACTAAAATTGGGATTATGACTCCTGTTTACTGTGATCTAAGAGTTATTGTTAGCTATCCGAAACTATTGGTAAGAGTAATAGAATTTTAGTAAAAGTACTAACAATTATTTTACTACTTTAATTCATATCATTAAAAACAATACAATAGGTAGGTTTTAAATCAAACATACCTTAAATACATGTTGACAGACTGTCTTATACTTCGTTCTGTACTAAATTAGAATGATTTTTTTATTTTATAACTGGAAAACCATTATTACCTCCATATACTCTCCACATGTTACTGAGAACAATAAATAAATAAGGCATAGATAAACATGGATAGGCAATTGAGGAGAGAATATCGCTAAGGAGAAAGGCAGTGTAGGTCAAACACTAGTGACCCAAAGATATAAGCATAGGTAGAATAATAAACATTTACAAAAAAATTATAAATAGAGCAAAAGTAGATAAAAGAACATTGAGTACTGTGGAGAGGGATGTATGCCAAAGATTATGTAAAATATATAGGAATTCATTGTCATCAAAAAGGCAATTATGGAAGCGATGGAAAAACAACCACTGAAAGTATACTAGTAGTACTGCCAACACATTAAGGCAAGGGTTTGACCAATAACTTTTTCCTTTGTCAGTTATTTTAAAGTGTTGACACACCAACACATCTTAGGTCTGTATGTAAGTCTTTCACATGAGTTCAACATTGGAACTAAAATTTTTATTACAAATAAAACTGTAGATATTTACAGTCTATATTATATTAGTTTTTGTGGAATTTTTAGCTGATTTATATGTCAGATGTTATAAGTATCATTTTTTGTTAATAAAAGTGTGATATTTAAATATTTTCTTTCGTTTAAGGTAACTCTATCTGATCTTATGATTCAGAAAGTAAATAATATAAATAATTTTAACCTACTATGTGGAGTTCCATATACAGCCTTACCCATTGCAACTGTACTATCTACAAAAACAAATATTCCCATGGTGATGCGTAGAAAAGAAGCCAAAGATTATGGAACAAAGAAACTCATTGAAGGAATATTCGAGCCTGGTCAAAATTGTCTCATAATAGAAGATGTTATAACTTCTGGCAGTTCAATTTTGGAAACTGTAAAAGATCTTAAAGACTCAGGCCTGAAGTGTACTGATGCTCTTATTTTATTGAATAGAGAACAAGGAGGTGAAACTTTTTTGAATAATAATGGTATTCAGGTTCACTCTTTGTTGGGTATGATGCAGCTAATGGAAATGTTGAAAGAAGCAGGTTGTGTGGATGAGAAAATGGTAGAGAAAGTAAGAAGCTATTTGGCTTCAACAAAAGTTGATAAAAAAGCTTTAAACACAATTACAGAAAGTAAGTTGTTTATCATTTTGATGTGTATTTTGAATAACAGGAGGTACCAAGATTATTTGCTTATGGAGTATGAATGTAAAAGTTTTTAAACAGTATTAGAGTAGACTGTAATATTCGTCTTTCTTCTTCTTCTAGTTCCTGTTGGCTACCATATTTGCTATCGTGACTTTATGGACAGCAGCTCTAAATAATGATGTAGTCGATTTTCCATACAATTATCTTGATGCCATGATATTATTTTTCTATTGGGACCACATTTACCTTGGATCTTTCCCTGAATGATCAGATTTAAAAGTTCATATTTTTCAGGGTATCCCATAATGTGACCAAAGTATTCCACCTTGCGTCTCTTTATTATATTGACCAGTTGTGTATTTTGGTTCAGGTGTCTAAGGGCCTCCTCATTTCTAACTCTGTCAACCCAGCTTATGCATAGTAGTCATCTGTATAACCACATCTCAAAGGCTGCTAAGTGTTTAAGCATCACAGTAATTATGAAACATAACTAAATCATGAAATCTATGATAGTTTTCTAAAAATCAATTGTTTCAATTGATCAATTCAGTTATAAACTCAATCAAACTTGATCAAAACCAATTGTAAGTTTTTTCTTTTTCTTTTACCTATATAATTCTTTCTTTTGTTTACTAATATTTTTTTATCTCTTCATTTGAACCCAAATTATCACTTACATATTGTTTTTGTGGTTCTAATGGTTCTGTAGCAACTTCCTGTTTACTTGAGACAATGTTATTGTAGGTTTCTAGAAATGTGAGGTCTTGAAAGTTTGGTAACAGATTATTACCTAGTCTTTGCTGCTACAGTTGTATTTTTTTAAACATTCACTTTGCCAATTTGATAGAAAGTTTTCCACAGAATGGTATATTACAACTAAAATTCCTTATTCACCACTTAAACTATAAGAAAACGAATATCTTTAGTCTTTTTCAGGATAAAATCACTGGCAATGAAAAAAGAATAAAACATTAATTGAAATATTTTTAAACTTCATAAATACATTCAGTTATTTATTTTGAAATAAACCTGATAACAACAACAACAAAATACCTTGAAATACAGTAAAAAATAATTAAAGTTTTAATCAAACAATAACATAACTTTAAAACATGAACATTAATAGTAAATATCTTAATAAGTTGATATTATTACCTCAAAAATTCACGAACAACAAATAATACCAATTGCACAGAATGAATGCTCATAACCAAAAGTCCTTATTTACTATTCAAACAATTAAAAAAAAAACAATATTTCTAACTTCTTATGGGACAAATACACACAAATTAGAAATGCTTGGAAAGGTTTTATAAAACCTCGCCCATTGTGACATCAGACTTGGGTAGTCCATTCTGACTTCAGAGCTTCAATTTTATTGACTAAAGATGGACTTTTTTAAAAGAGCTTCTACAATCTTCACAAAAGAATGTTATTAAAGTTAAGCACACCGTTCACTTGCATTGAAACCTGAGCATTTTTCATCTAGATGAAACACAACACAACAACTATCACAATGGGGTCCCTTTTTTTGTTTTTTTTTTGCTGGTAAAGTAATATTATGCTGATTAAGTTTAATATTGACTATTAAGATATTTTCGTTAATCAGTTCGTAGTTTATATTTTTGTATGTACTTACACATATTATTTTTTAAGATCGGCTTAATGTGTCATTCAAATCCAGAGCTCTAAAAGCGAAAAACCCTGTTGCACAAAAGCTGTTCCAAATAATGCAGATAAAACAATCGACACTATGCGTAGCGGCAGATCTATTGCAGTCAACTGACTTATTAAATTTGGCAGAAAAAGTGGGTCCAAGTATATGTGCTCTTAAAACACATATAGACATTATGGAAGACTTTCATCCAAATTTGATTGGTCCCTTACAAGAAATAGCCAAGAAGCATAATTTTATCTTATTTGAAGACAGAAAATTTGCTGATATTGGAAAGACGGTGGAGTATCAATACAGTAAAGGTATATATTTCATCGAAATTTTTTTATTTTATTAATTTATTTATAAGTCAAATTTCTTTTCTAGGTCTTTACCAAATATCATCCTGGGCACCTTTGATCACAGTGCACTCTCTCATGGGCAAAGCAGTTCTTGATGCCATAAAAAATAGTAAAGGACTAGAGGAGAGGGGAGTCTTTCTTCTAGCTGAGGCCAGTGCAGTTGGTAACTTGATTACAGAAAGTTATGTAAAAGATACAGTAAAAATGGCTGAAGAATATTCAGATCTAGTTGCAGGTAACAGATAGTTATTCTTTTTTTGTGATTTTGTATGTCATAGCATTTATCTGTTTGTTTTTGCATATATTTTAGGTCTGTTTAGGCCTTCTGACATTTTGTTCGCTTCATCTATTTGTTGTTGTATTTTCAGTTTACTGTTCTGCATCTACACGGTGGGCCAAATTTATTTAGAACCCATTTTGACCTTAAATAATTTTTTTAGTTTTGTTCCGATTTTGATGAAATTTGATTTGATTTAACTAAATTTAATATGGAGGTGTCCCCCATGGACTTTTACTAAGAAGCCACTGTCCAATTGATCGGTTAATAATTTCTTGGTCGAATTGGTTCCAACAAAAATCTATCCTGTCTGGTAGTCTGGCAGTCTGGCAACGTCGCGACTAAGTCGGACGTGTTATGTTATGTTTTGTTTGTTGATAAGGATTATTTGTATTTTTTGTGGCTTTTTTGACTCTGAAGAATAACAGTTTTGTCTAAGCTGGCTGTCTTGAGTTACAAATCTTTGGAATTAGTAACTTTTTCGGCAATAACTAGGAAGTATTCGTCAAAAAACAACAATTTTCTAACCTAATTAAAAGCTCCAGAAGATTATTAATGAATTTTATGTTTCTTTTAGGAATCGTTTGTCAAAATCCGTTATTTTTAAACACCCATGGTCTCATACAACTATGTCCGGGAGTCCAAATAGACAAAAAAGGCGATACATTAGGCCAAAGGTATAATTCCCCGGAGACGGTAGTTCTAGAAAAAGGTGCAGATATCGCTGTAGTCGGCAGAGGAATCACGCAAGCTCCAGATCCCGCAACTGCCGCTGAATGTTACAGACAACTGTTATGGAATGCCTATGAAAGAAGACTTCAAGAACAAAGAGATTAAGAGGAAATGTTCAAAATGTATTTAGGAAAGGGTGGCCAAATCGAATAAAGTGTATATATATATATATATATATATATATATATATATATATATATATATATATATATATATATATATACGCATGTAAAAGGATTATGGTTTATTTTAGGAACATATGAAATCTCGCTTCCCATTTTCTTGTCATTATCATGAACGTTAATTCAAAAACAAGATTATGTACATACGATGTTGGAAAAATCTACCATCTTGTACTAATAATAAATCTATGTCTTATATATGTTTATATCATAAAAACAAAAACACTGTATATTTTTCAAGAGCAGTCTTCAAATTAGGTATATTTGAGTTACTTCTCGTCAAATTTGGAACTATTAAAGGCTGAATAAAATGATGCGTTTTTGAACTTTTCATATTCCAATATATTGATAATTTCAGAGGCATTCCAAAAGTTTATATTTGTTTTATATATAAAACTGTATTTTATCAAATAAATATTTTAAAATATGTTTAAGTCGTTTTTATGAAAATTCCTGGTACCTATCACGTGTCACCAAACCAGATATATATATATATATATATATATATATATATATATATATATATATATATATATATATATATATATATATATATATATATATATATATATATATATATATATATATATATATCGTGAGCTTAAAGATAAAACTGACCAAGTCCAAAATTGACATTTTGTGTTTTTGTGACCAATCAACTTAAAAATCAAATATCTTTGTAAGCAAAAACTGACCAAGTCCCCAACGCCACTAAAATAGGTGCCTTTTATTATGTTTTTAATGACCAAGTTTCCAAAAAGAGAAATTAACGTCAGCCCAAATTGACCATCTCTACTTAGTCACTTTTAGTTATATCACATCGGATTTAAATCTGACCAAGTAGACATGGTCACTTTTGGCAAACGAGGATTTAGTTTTGACAGATGACATTGCTATACTTAGTCAGTAATGTACTGTTTGCAGTTCTTGTTTATTTTTATTTGAAATAAGCTTATTATAATGAGTGCTAGATCTCGACACATTGCCAATTTGGCATTAAAAGAATCAACGAGTGTAGTTCATATTGATGTCAAAGGTAAGTTTTAAATCGGTATAATAAGTTACTTATAAAGTATGTTAAGTTTGTATATTTTACAGGTTAGGTTAGTAAATAAATTTTAAACAAAATTATTTTATTCTAGGGCCCGTATATATATATATATATATATATATATATATATATATATATATATATATATATATATATATATATATATATATATATATATATATATATATATATATATATATATATATATATATATATAAGGTTCTTGAACTCCTAAGTGGAGCATAGAGCTTCAGTGAAAACGCGCCATCGGGTTCTATTTTGCGCTAAGGCCTTCACCTCATTCCAAGACTTTCCTTGGCCTCTTATCTCGTCCATGATGGATCTTCTCCAAGTTTGTACTGGGCGACCTCTTTTTCTTTTCCCTTGGGGATTCCACTCTAGGGCAGTCTTTGCGATACTGCAACTATTTTTTCGGAGTGTGTGACCGATCCAACCCCACTTTCTGGACTTAATTTCATTTTGTACCCTCTTTTGTTCGGTCAGGTGTAGCAGATCGTCGTTTCTGATGGTGTTAGGCCAGAATATACGAACAATTCTTCGTAGACATTTGTTAACAAAGACCTGCAGTTTGTGAGGGTGTTTGTCACTTTCCAGGTTTCACATCCGTAGAGTAGAACAGACATGACATTTGATCGGAATATTCGGATCTTTGTCCTTGTCTAACTCCAGTAAGTACGTTGAATTCGTCACTGTTTATCCCATTGTGTGTCACGCTGCATTTCGCATCAGTATATAGTGACTTTATAATAGAAATTATTTTTTGCGGGATGTTTCTTAGCTCTAAAACTTTCCATAAATAAAATACTTTAGTGCGTTAAAAGCGTGTATTGCGTACACGTAACTTAAGTTCTACTTGGTCTAACAAATGGTCTTTGCAGCACTCCAGTTACTAATAATCTACCATCGACATCGGGCACACAACGTATTCTTCGGACTAAAATTCCCAATGGAAACTATCTTGAGGATACGCACTCACCAACAAGCGTAATAGATTTTGAAGGAGGCAGTTCAGATGAGTATAATCCTAGTGACGAAGAGGACGATGAAATCAACAATGCACTTACCACTACAACTATTGCAACTAAACAAAAAGCCAGATGGAGAAAATCATGCCCTGATCAATGGAAAAAAGCATAAATAAAAGGAAAAGATCTTTGGGCAAACCTTATCAAATCTACAAAAAAATGAGGCCGGCGAAAACTCCTAAAGATATCGATTGCGACCTCTGCGAGTATCAATGTACACACAAATTTAGTTTGGAAGATAGAAAAAAATTGTCTGCTAACTACTGGCAATTAAAAAATTATGATAGACAAAAAGACTTCGTATTGGCTAGTGTGAAATCAGTTAAACCTAAGTGTAGAAAGCCTCGCACAGAAACAAGGCCTCCAAAACTAGCTACCAGGTCATATTAAAAAAAAAATGATCAAGAAGTCCGTGTCAGCAAAAAATTTTATTTGAAAACTTTGAAAAAAGTATAAGTCATGGACCCGTTGACCATGCCTTTGCTGGAATAAACGAACATGGTTCATATAACTTACCAGACCAACGGGGTCGTAAAGCACCAGGCAATAAAACACCAGGAGCTAGAAGAGAAAATTAAAAACCATATCGACAGTTTCCCTACTCTTGAATCCCATTATTGTAGAAAATCTAACAACCGGAAATACTTAGATCCTAGCTTATCAATCAAAAAAATGTATCATTTATACGCCGAAGTATGTGACAGCAAGAACGAAGCAAAGGTGTCTGAAGCGACGTATCGACGCATTTTTTGTAGTAAATATAATTTGGCTTTTTTCAAGCCTAAAAAAGATCAATGTTCTACTTGTGCACAATATAAAAATAAACTCATAACCATAGAAGATTACCAAGAACACGTACGTCGGCTCGATGAAGCAAATGCTGCCAAGATGCAGGATAAGTTACGATCCTTAAATGATAAGCATTTTATTAGTATTACTTTTGATCTTCAAAGCGTTTTGCAAATTCCTTTCTCCGATACATCTCCGTTTTATTATAGTATGAAATTATGTACATATAACTTGACTGTCTACGAAGCAGCGACACCAAATAACGCATACTGCTATGCGTGGACGGAGATCAACGATCAACGAGGAAGTTCTGAAATTGGAACAGCATTATTTGAGTGGGTAAAAACAATTCCAAGGGACGTGACAAAAATAAGCTTGTATTCAGATACCTGCAGCGGTCAAAACCGCAATCAGTACATAGCTGCGTTATTTTTATACTTGGTAAAAAATACGCATTTATCAACGCAACATAACTTTTTGGAAAAAGGACACTCCTACATGGAGGTAGACTCAATGCACAGCGCCATTGAGTCTGCTAGAAAAAATGTTGCTATTTTTACTATGAATGATCTACCTAATGTGTTCCGGTTGGCTCGCTCTAAGCGACTTAAAAATAAGAAAAGTCGGCCTTATCAGTGTAAAGAGCTCAGGTTTGCAGACTTTTTAGATTTAAAATCACTGGTAAGTTCCTTCGTGAAGAACAGATTAAAAGACGAGGATGGAAATAAGGTGTCGTGGATGAAAATAAAAGTTTTGCGTTATGGCTAGAGAAAAATCCGGGAAGAATTCTCTTTAAATATAACTATGTATAGCCAAATAGCATTTAAAAGGATTAATGTATTTGGAAGAGGACGACTACAAGAAATTCCGAAGAAACAATAATGATAGTATTTTATTCAACCGTAGGCAATTAATGTGTGCGGGTATACTCCAGTGCTATGATTCTTAAATCCGGCCCTGATGCGCCGCTCGGGGCAAACCGGCAACGTACTCGGCCGTTCTCCCGTAAGAAATACATTGCCTATCTTACCTGCACTGCACTCTAACGAAGGCTTCTACTATAGACGAAAAATTAGAGCGTGTTCTATTTTTCATGCTATTTTGATGCAATTTATCGTCAAAATACATGTTGCCAATATAACAAAATTTATAGTTTAGAATAAAACTTAACCTTATTGTGTAAGCGTAAATGTTATTTATTCTATGTAATAATTTGTGATTTATATTTGAATATATTTAATGTTGGAAGTGAAATATCTAAAGTTATTGTTTTGATATATTTCTTCTGTTGGCAACAGTGAAAGTGGTATCTCAAAATTACACAAAAATAGCTCCGATGTAAACCGATCCGGCTAGGCAAGAGATATGCCATGCAAGACGGACTTGTATGGCCTAGTTGTAAAGCTATCTTAAAAAAACAAAATAAATTTAAGCAATGTAAGTTGTTAAAATAAAAAAGTCTTTTCAATGTACTTACATGTTTATTATAGATATATAAAGCAAATACATGGGAAGCTATTTTACTACATACCAAAATGTTGGATCAATAAATATAATGTATAGTAGACAAAACATCCTTGAGGATCGATAAAAAATCATGATTGTCCAACTAAAAGGGTTTTATATATTACAAAATAGGCTCTACTGCAGATACGTCCAAATATAGAAATACGAGTTCCTATATGAATAAATTTGTACTCTAGAAAATCTCACAAACATATAAAAAAATATTTTATCTCGTAGGGATTTTGCACAACTCAACTGTTTTTAGTACTAATCTATTTTCAGAAGAAATATACGTTACAACTAATCAAATGCTCAGGGTGTTTTAAATAGTTCAGTGCCAATTCGGTTTGGTTCAACAGTGTTTTAAATAGTATAGGTACGATATGAATTCAAATATATAAAATATCGATAGGAATTCGGCAGACATAGTGATAGCTATAATGGCGTAAATAGTAAAAAAAAGTCAATTGAAAACTAGGAGGTATGTAGTCTATGAACGAAATGGATTTTAATAAGTACAGATGCATCAATTCCTTGGCTTTTTTAGTAAAACTGTACGGATGCATACAACAGGATAGAAAGGAGCAATTTAATTAATTTTAATTATATCATTCAAAAGAATTGTAAAGGTTTAACCAACAAAAAAGAAGAAAAACAAGAAGAGAAAAAATAAAGGAAAAAACCCAATGAAATCAGTGTGTTCACAGGGGTAATCAGTAATACATTAGTAGAAGACATTAAAATATTTTAAAAAATATGGAAGGGACCTGTCATCGACCAACTAAAATTTTGATTAATCACGCCTTCTGATTAATAACGCTTCTCAACAAAGAGTATATTGAGGCGGCACATATAACAGTTGACCGACACCAATGGAGAAATATCATTATTCCAAACTCTCCAAGCTGTTGAAGCTCAATTATAAATCACAACACATTTTTCTCTAAGATATTAATGACTTTGATTATGATTCTTATGGCCATATGCATTTTTATATGGGAACAGACATGCAAAACCAATAGAAAGAAGATACATGCTGCACACAAAAACATTTGATATAATCAGCAAATGTTCGTGGATACGTGGCAGAAAGATTCCTATTGAGAGGCACTCTGCAAATCAGATACTAGAGATAATTAATAAAAAAACAAGACTAAAATTCATTGAACTACAACCAAATCATATCTTCAGAGAGATAACAGGGTACGACGTCTAGCACCGATGGAATCACAGAACACCCAAACAAAAATTGCTTGAAAATGAATTAAAATACTGGGATAGTAATGTGAGTAACTCTGAAGCGCCTCCATTCCATTGACTCTCATCCACATAACCCTCAAAAATATATAAAAATAACAAAAAATTTGCCTAACGCCAGAAAAAAATATGTAAAAAATACTACACACAAACGGCAAAAAAATACATACTAATAAAATACCTAAAAACCATAGCACGAAGGTACCATTTCTGAATATAGAGCTTCTGGTGTTTGATCAAGCGTTCAGGGTCTGGAAAATTAGCCGAGGTCCGGTGATGGCATATGCAATACAATGAAAAGATAAAACAAGAACCGTCTACTAGTCCGTCGGCCTATACTAACCACCTCAAATTGTCCCGGACATTATACGGAGACGTCCTATTAACCATGATACTCACATAGCTCGGATTTAGTCGTGGGGGACTACAAAGGTATTACGGTACGTGTGGTGGAGTGTATGGTCGGGGTTGTAAAAATTCATGTCTGGCTTGTGCAAAGGCCTACCATCTCCCACGTGCGACCAACTGGTCTAAACGTTAGCAACTGTGTTCTGACTTACAGCAGGCTGCCCCCTTTGTCGGCCATAAACACCAAACCTGTTCAGAAACGATATTAAATTTCGAAACCAAGCTAGGGCACGAGTTTAGCAACAATTCTATTAGTATCTTTTCGGAGACCCACTGACCAATCTAGGTAACATGTAAAGAGAAATGACCGTAGGAAAATGCTCAACAAGAAATATTTTGTGGTAATGCATAAAAATAGTACTAATTTTAAATTGAATTTGTCAACACCCTTGAATTTAACCATGGCACTAAATTATTACAATGAGTACTACCTATAGATATAATATTAAAACATGTTTAGTATCTGTTATAAATATTTCAGCTTCATATGAATATAAAGTATACAAATTCTAAAAATTTTACACTCTAATCTTGGTTTTTATTTTTAATTGCTTATAAATATCTTAGTTATTACCTTCGGAGATTAATACTTTTGTTTTAACATTACACAATAAAATAACGGAGTAAAAAATTGAATAATTGCTAATAGCAAAAATAGTTTCTAAATTTTTTTTAGATATGAGCTAGAGGTAAAAATTATGCACAAGATTTTTCAGAAGTTGTTTTAAATATTATTGCATGTAATTGTTGATACCCAAGGCGAAAGTTTTTAACAACAGTAACATTTAACATATCGTAAGAACCAAATTGATCTCATTACTTAACAAGCGACTTAAAAATTCAATCAAATCAGTAAAAACATCCATATCTAGGAAAACAACTGAGAATGCAATCGCGACGTATATCAAATCTTTTTAGATTTCAGAAGTGTATAATTATATAGAAAGGAATAGCTGTGGAAACTTTTCGCAGAATAAGAGTATTAAGGAAGCTGGTAAGATTAGCACATTAGAGAGAAGATTAAATCAGAATTAGCACCCCCACATCAGATGAATTGCAAATATAAGACAAGGAGATCCTCTTTGCCAGGAGATAAGACGAAGTGCATGTTGGGTACGAATACCTCGATTCATAGAGAATCAACAGTCATCACCAGGGGAACGATAATAACAAAAAGCTTACAAATAGTAGCCTGCTGACGAAGTTTATATCATAGCTGGAAGCAGAAGGGATACTATAGAAGCATTTAATCTAATAGGAAAAGCGACCTGAAAACCAATGAACTCAAAACAAAATATAAGAACTTTAGTAGGTCAAAAGGACTTTTTTATTTATTCTCTGTAAGTATTTGCTTGCTAAGATCTTAAATGTTAGCTACAGCATCTGTAAGGTTCAATTCGTTGTATTCTCTATGTCCGGGTATTACAGTTTTACTTTTATGGACCAGGAACCTAATCCTCTTACCTCATCTTATCGTTAACCGAAAACATAAGGAGCGAAGGTGCCAAGAACGGGACCAGTGGGACAGTGTGTAGCAGTTACCACGCTGCTCAATTAAAAATCTCCTTAGATACACCCATGGCCCAAATTAAAATGTAAGAGGTCGCTGGTGGTGTCAACTGTGGCTGAGCGACAAGCGAAATCTTGGTTTTGGTTACCAGTTCGGGTCAAGACTCGATAGTGCGTAGCAGTTTTGCATATCTCTGCTGGCGAATTTGGGACCGATTTGAGAAGTGAGCATTTTTACATTTGTCGAAATTCTAGTTCATCCATCATGAAATATTAAAGCAACTCAAATTAAGCAAGAAACTTAAATAATAATAAACTAGATATCAAACCACGCCATAATGACAATCGTTCTAAAGTCCTAAAGCTGTCCTAAGTTGTCCTATCTAATTTCATTGTTTGTGTTAAAGGACTCTAAAGTTGCTCGAATTCTTCTTTGATATTTGGTATCTCTCTGGTCCTTTAAATTTGTTCCTCTGAGCTAAGCCATTCTTTATTAGTACGTTCAATAACTTCACTCCAAATTCTCCTTCTTGTAAATTCTTATTCTTAAATTACAATACCCCATTGGGGTATATTGGGAATTCAAGTGGGATCAGGATTGGAATCGAGTCGTATTTACTATCTCAATCCTGTTTGAAGTTCAAGGATAGTCTAAAATTGGTTCACCGAAAATGCGGAGAAAGTTAAGAACTTCAATTTTGCGTGGAACGTGAGACAGCGTTTACCAGAGGACTTACGGTTTGGAGTGTCATAATATATGGAAGTAGGTCCAGTATTTTTGGAAATAAACATGAACGCCCAGGGTTACATTCATAATATCTTAGAACCCGTTACAGTTCCCTATCTTTGGGAACTACAAAACCCTCTTTTCCAATACGATAATGTCAGCTCCTACACGGCAGCTCTTGCTTTAATGTTTCTCTATTAATCTTCGATGGCCAGAAACTTGACCAGAACTTTCTGCCATTTAATATGTACGGGCTGTGATATGCAGAAGGTTAGACAGATTGCCTGCTCCGCCGATGGATTTGCATTACCTTCGGAATGAGATTCAGCAAGCTTGGACCTCTATAACGTAGGAATATATAGATCACCTCGTTTGAAGTACGCATCGCTGAGTAGAGAAATGTATTACCTTAAGAGGAGCTTAAACTGATTACTAAATTTTAAGGTTATGTACTACTCCAATTCTCAGAAAACTTTTATCAACTGATACACTATAAGTATGTACCCATTTTATCATAAAAAAACTATTAAAATATGTTGGCGCTTACTGAGTGTTGTATTTTCTATGTCAAACAGCATAATATTTACCTCTAGTTTTTTTTATATAAATAATATTAAAAATAAATAAACTCAAACGTTGTTAATAACATTAACAGGTTGGATGTTTTCTTTTCTTTACGCTTGAAATTGAATTTTTTGAAACGTGTTCAAACGCAGTACCAGGAATTATTGTTATCAGAACCCTCTCTTAATATACCTATGAAATTTTATACATATCATTTGTTGCAAAGTAAAGTAGCGACAGTTTTACATAAAATCATGTTATTCGTTCGTTTTAATCGCCGATCATGATACAAATAACCGAAGCACCAAAACATACTAAATTATTTTAAAATTAAATTAAAACTGAGCAATCGAAAGCTCCATTTTATGGTAAAATAGCGTATCTGCCTTAAAAATATGGCGTCTGCCAAATGGTTGTGTAAAATAAATCGTAAGTTCTACTTTAGTTCATAGCGTAACCACAATCTGTGAAATTAAAAATATCGTAAAGTGCGCCGCATACGATATTATTCCTTCCCCAAGGATCCGTGCTCAGTCCAACATTATTTTTAGTGGCAATAAGTGATATAATCAAAAATATTTAAGCTCCCTTACAAGCCCGTTTATACGCTGACGGCCTAGTGGTATCTATTAAAGGCAAAAATATCTCCTTAATGTCCTCAATTCTTCAAAACTTTTTAGACAATCTCGAAAATTGGTCTCACCTTACAGGCTTTCAATTTTCAATAGAAAAATCAATGAGAGTTGCATTCTCTTCAAGCTCCTTGCCACAACCCCCAACCCTCAGAATCTATGAGAAACAGCTGGAGTTTAGAGAACATTACAAATCCTTGGTTTTAATCTTTGATTCAAAGCTTACATGGAAAGATCACATCTCACAACTTATCCTTTCTTGTAATAAAAGATTAAATGTATTAAGAACTCTTTGTAACAAAAACTGGGGCTCAGATCAATCCACTCTACTTCTTCTGTATAAATCTTTAATGCGTTCTAAACTAGATTATGGAGCACTTGCCTATTCCACTGCTAATCAGTAATTACAGGGGCTTTTCCAACTTCCCCGGTACCCGGCATTTATGCTCTTTTAGGAGAACCACCGCTACATCACCGCCGCATGTTCCTCACTCTATCACATGCAGCCTCAGTCGCTTGTAATATCTCAAAACCAATATATCAAAATACTTTTACAAATAAATATGTAAACAAATTCCAAGATATTCGCTATACTAAAAAACCATATTACGAAAGAATTAAATCCATACTTCAAAATCTAAACACTAACTTTCCGGATGTTTTCTCCTCGGATATTAAATATCCTGAGCCTTGGCTGATCAATATTTACCAATCTGTGATACATCTCTGATCCATTTTGATAAATCCAGTACAAACAACTCACACATTCGACTAAAGTTCGAAGCCCTCTTAGAAAAGTACCCCGACTACTATTAAATCTATACAGATGCATCCAAGTCCGAAGACGGAGTAGGGCATCAATCGTTTCCTTAGAAAACAATCTTTTTTTCCGTCTACCCCCAGTATGTAGCACATATTCAGCTAAGCTCTAAGCTATATACCGTGCTGTGAAACTTTTTAATGAGCTTACCTTCACAAAAGCTCTGATTATAACAGATTTCATTAGCTCTCAAAACTCATTCAAACATATTTTTCCGAAACGTCCTTTTGAAAAGTTACTAAAATACCAGCTGTCCCAAGCTTATCAACATGGAAGAAGAGTTCAATTTTTGTGGGTACCCTCACACGTCGGAATAACGGGAAACGAAGAAGCTGACAGGAATGCACGACAGGCAATTTTAAGCAATTATTCGGAGCCGATAGACAACAGTGACTTGAAAGCTTATTTTAAAAATAAAGTTGTGTTTGTGGCGAAATGAGTGGTCTCAAAATAATTCTAAGCTTAATAAGATCAAGAGTAATGTTTCCCAGTGGATTCCATCGTCGCTTAACAGGCGTGAACAAATTGTGCTTGCGCGTCTATGTCTAGGACATATTAAGTTAACACACTCTTACCTTTTCACAAAGAATAACCCACCCATATCTGATTAGTAGTAGAACAGATTAACAGTAGAACACTTTTTAACAAATTGTGGTAAATACGAACAAGAAAGATATAGTTAAAATATCTCGAACTCTCTAGCAGAAGCTCTAGGTCAGGAGTGTTCCTCTGATAGTATAATTATATCTAAGATCTTTAAACATTTTGTATAATCTGTAGGACTATGCGTTGTTATAATTTGTGTTGGATGTATATTCATTTCTTGGAGTTCCAACCTTGTATTCCTCCACGCTCTAAGCAATAATTCTAATTTTTTTTAATATGAATTCGGTTTCATTAAACCCTGTTAAGTAGAATCTTGATGGACGAACAACCTTCAAACGTGTCATACTCTAAAAAAACATCCAACCTGTTTTATCAAACCTACGATTTACACAGCGTTCAAAAATAAAACAGAAACAACAATAAAAAGGAACTTAAAATGCATACGCTCAATTAACACAACTTGTCTTTGTACTATTATTTAAAGCAAATTTTTGTACCATACCATACATATTGTAAAAAGGAAACGCACAGAGTACCTTAGTTATTTTGCTTTTTATTTATCACAATCGAGTAAATGAGGTAGCCTCAAAAAGTGACTAGGGCGTCATATCTACTACATATTTTTATACTCTGCTTTTTTAGAATTCTAGTACTTAATTGGTATACATAAAAGAAAAATAAATATTAAATTGGTCCAAAATTAACATTACATATATATTTTTGGTATCAGATAAATAAAACTGCTAGATCGATATAATATGCCAGTATATTATATCGATGAATAGGTATGACAGTATAGGAAGTAAGTGGGAGAAATAAATATGTGACAATTGACAGTTAAGTCACATTGAATGTAATACAGACTTTATAATATAAACTAAGGGCGACCATTCAATTACTTCTCCATAAATGTAGCAGTAATTGAATGTTTGTTAAGAGCAATGTACAGAGTGGACAAAACTGGTTTAGTGATAATGATAATATTAAAACCAGGACTGATGAAAATACAACCTACCTACATAAATATTAGTATTATAGTAACTAAGTAAATGAAAATGAAAGGGTAGATATAGATCAGAAATGGCATTCCATAAAAAGAGTTATTCTATAAGCAGCAGAGAGATGCATTGGAAGAAGGACAACAAAAAAAAAAGGTTCAATCCATAATGCGAAAGTAAAACTGGTAGTTGAAATGCAAATAATGGGGGAAACAGATCTTTTGCTGCAATTGGGAAAGAGCAGTGTTTTAGGACAGAGCAGATGGGAAGAACTGTAAGACGGCCTAGTAAAAGAGAGGTGAAAAGATGCAGTCAGAAAGGATTTGAAAAAAATGGGGTTAGGTTAGGTCAGGTGCAGTAGAAAATAGTGACTGGACCCACAAAGATTTGCGATGGCATTGATGAGATGATTATAGTAGCTAAAAGAGTAAAAACTAAACAACATACAAAGATGCCGTTATAGAGTAGATTGGTAAGAGAAACGCGTGTAAGATAAACATAATTTTCATCAACTTCTAAATAATTGAGAATCATCTGGTATTTTACGATGCAGAAAAGCGTTATCCGAAAATGCATAGACCGTAGACCTAATAAAAAGATGTAGAAAAAAGTGCTATGTCATTTTCATATGCACCAGTACATTTTGGTTGGTTTAAGACCTTATACACATGCGGCTGGGAATGGGATCGGCCAGGGAGGCGCATTGAGCCCCCTCCCCTTGTTACTAATACATTTTAATATCATACACATTAATAATACAATGAGAAAAGTGCTAAAAAGATTAAAAAGCATTTTGTTCTATGTAGACGAAGCAGTAGTAGCAAGGAATATCACAAAACAAGATGGCATTATGTTTTATGTTAATTTTGAATCAATTACAAATATGTATTGAATGTCTTACATTTTAAAAATTATTCTTTATATATAAATAAAGTTTGCAGCTCGTTATATTATAAATTATAATATTCGATTGAAATAAAAGTATTCATTGACGATCCTGTGTCTTTAATAATATTGTAGTACACACATATACGACTAAGTAGGTATATTATATTTTTTAGACACTCAATACATATATAAAAAACTCTAACAGCCAAATTTTGAATTTCATTTTGATTTTGTCTTGTCAAAAGTCTAAACTACATCCTATTAAATTTTAAAGTAGATCAAATCTACGTCATAGCTAATCTTTTACAAATAAAAAATATCACAGCCAAAAATTACCACGCCAATTTTTTGTAGTTTTCCTTCTTCTTTTTTTCATCACATTTAGTACTAGAATTTTCGACTGATTTGTAAAGTGTTTAGGGAAGAATACAAGACGAAATAGTCATATTATTGGAAGCAATAGGAGCAGGCACTTGTAGGTGTAGTGCCTGAGAGGTTGTACCTAGAAACAGATAATATTAAATCCTATAATCATATCTGTGGAAAAATATTACGTTCAACATAACAGTGTGCGGTGTTTACTATATTATAATCAAGTGGGGGCAATTTTGAGACATTATTTAAATCTTTTGATTTTTGATGCCTAAACGGCTATACAATTAAAAGCGAAAAACATGTTTTTGTACAGAAATATATACAAAACCTTCTAAAGTATTAGTGAATGTCGATAGCGATGATAAGTAAACTGTATACCCAAGCTTAAACAAGCAATTCAGAGCGACGCTGGGAATATTTGGCGGGTGTTGGGGAAAAGTGATATAAGTCGAAAAATGTAAAAAATGAGTTAAACATAGATACCACTTTCAAATGCATGTATCTTTGATAGGGTGAAGTGATATAAGTCAATTTAATAGGCAAGCAGATGTTATTTGTTTGCGTTACATGATACAAGTATTTTTAATATCATTTAATATAGTGAAAAATGTTATAAATATTCTAGTACTATTTGTTTTGCCTCCATCTGCCAGACAGGAAAAAAAATTATAGAGAAAACTGAAATAAGTCTAGTTATAATAGTCTTCCCTATATAATTTTATGATTAATATTTCTGAATAGTGATACAAGTGCAAATATATCAAAAGTTATGGGTAAAATATGATTGTGAATAAAGGTATATGTAAAAATATATCACTATTCTCGTTAAAAAATATAGGGAAAAACATTATATGTTGACATATCACAAATGTTTTAACTCCAAAATTGAAAACTGATGATATATGTTGAGATATATTAGTAGTTACGGCAATAGAAATTCAAACTCTGCAGTTTTAGGTCGACTTACCTCGCTTTTTCCTATTAAAATAATGACCGCTTTGTTCCCGCTCAATCGACAATCGTCATTTGTGGTTTAGTACTACACGTGTGACACGTGTGTTACTGTTGGTTTTATCCACTTTTGTTTTGACCTTTTAAATCGTGGGCGTTCTGGGAAAATCCACTAAAGTTTTGAGTAAAACGCATTTAAAGATTTCTATACCTCTTAAAAATCAGGAACACTGGTTGGTCAAGTTCTGGTACCTGGATATTATTTGGAAGTATGTTATCCACACGTGGTGTGCACATTCATGTAAAAATATTTTGAAAAACATTATTTTATTGATGAAAACTGTGAAAAAGATGGAGTTAGTTGATTTTCCTTGTCACTGATTGCACCTATTTAATATAACGGTTAAAACATTTAAATGTATAAATTAATATTTATGGGGTAAAACCTTTTATAATAAAAGACAAAAAGGTCTTGAATATTTATATTCTCAAAAAAACAGATATACATAGAGATAAGTGCAGACACTAAGGGTTTTGAACACTCATGTCATCTTCGGTACCACTATCCCCAACATCGGGTTCAATTATGACATCTGTTACCAGTTTTGACATGAGAAGAGACCTGTACCAACCCTGAAATTCATCTGGTATAATGTTGTTTTTGCACAATTTCATTAAATCCTGCTTTTTTTGAATACTAATAGGTAGCTTTTTTGTGTAAAGCTTGGGTAAATCTTTTGGTTGATTTGGTGGCCTCCCCTTTCCGTAAATAGGAATTGAGCGGTAGGAGTCGGTATGTCTATACTTGTATTGAATTATGCCTGTGCCTGGTTCATGCTTGGAATATTTTAAGCTTTTAATTAGTAACCAATTAACAACCTTCCCAGTTTCGTCTTTAGATCTATTTTTAATAAGATTTTTTGAAAGGTGCTTCAAATCATAAAAATCTGTGTACTTTAGTTCTGTAATTTTATACGGTTTGGAATTTTTTGATTTTCGCGTAGATCGGGCTATCTGGAAGATATTTAACCAATCGTTCATTGAATACACAGATACATGGTTTTTCGCTTTTTCTATCGCACTATGCATCGAATCAGCTTCCATATAACTGTGCACGCTTTCCATAAATTTATGTTCTATAACGTTAATACGTGAATTATTCACTGCGTGTAACAAAAGGGCTACCACATGTTGATTTCTGTTTTGTTCTCCACATGTATCAGACCAAAATGCTATTTCAGTTACATGTGGAGGCAACTGGTTGATGTATTTAAAGAGGCACGTTCCTATCTCTGAACTCCCTCGTTTGCCTTTTATTTCAGTCCAACAATAACAACTTGCTTCTTCGGATGATTGGTATATGGTAAGGTTGTATACACATAATTTGGGCTAACATCTGAACTTCGTATCTGTAACACAGATTGTAGATCAAATGTTACATACACAAAAGTATTATCTTGTAGTCATCTCTCCTTTGTAAATGACACTACAGTGTCTATCATTATCTAGGTTTTCCGCTGTAAATGGCTTATGCGTTTCACATATTAAGCACTGATCCTTTTTCGGCTTAAAAAATGAATAATTATAATTTCGGCCAAATATTCGTTTGTACGTTACCAGTGACACTGGTGGTTTTCCTTTCTCCTCCAATTCCCCCTTTTCGCATTTTTCTGTATACAACTGATACATTTTTAATATAGACAAATTGCTATCCAAATACTGCCTTTTAGTGTATCGTCGGGAGTAATGCGATTCTTTTGTGGGAAAACTTTCTATGTGGCATTTTATCTAGGCGATAACTTCAGGCTTAGTTTTATTGGCAGGAGATGACATCCCCCTTTTGTCATTACCAACAAAATTTCCAGATAAACCTCTATGTTTAAAAGCATTTGGAACAACACAGTTACCAATGTTAAGTGTTTTTAAGAAGAAAAGCTGGCATATACGACGTTTGGTTTTATTCTTCTGAAAATGGTATTGTTTAGAATTTTGACGAATAACTGAGTCATCAGTTTTGCGTCGTCTTTTTTCTGGACTTTTTACGGTAACATTACTTAAAATAAAATCTTTCTGTCTGACAAAATCAAGATTCCAGTATGCTAAACACATCACTTTCCTGTTTTCTTCTGTGAAGTCCTCGTGACATTTAAAGCAGCAATTTTGACAATCAACTGGTTGGAGTGTCTTAGCTGGTCGTTTTTTTTCTTAATTTGATAATCTAAACCCTGACTTCGTCTTTTCCTGGCAACATTACATTTCTAAGTTTTAAGATTGGTTGCTTTTCACCTATTTAATTTTTTGATTGGACTCCTGTTTTCAGGGCTGTTCGGCTTAGACAGAGATAAATCACTATTATACTTAGACAGAGATAAATCACTATTATACGTTGGATCGTTGACGGAATCATCACTAAATGGATCTACAACAAACACTAAAATTAACGAATTGTACTTGAAATCTATATAAGTTTCATACCGGACAGTGGAGTTGTAGTTCTACATATTGACACAGGTTGTGGTTCTTCCTGAACAGCATTAACCTCGATCTGGATTTTGTGCCTTCTCAGCATCCTCCACCATTTTACACAATAACTTTCCTCTGCTATACATTCTAAAGAATTTTATAAACTAACCAAGTTTCATCGACGTCCAAACACAATTAAATTTAATGAAGTGTTTAGCAAACATAACCGCACTATTTGGAGTTAGTTGATTCTCCTTGTTCCAGGTTCTACTATTGCGGCTTGTATAGGCAACTAAAATTACACTATGTGCAGTTAGTTGATTTTTCCTGTCAAGCTTTGTAATTGTTTGTGAATAAGAATCAACTAAGTGCACTTAATTTATTTCTGCTGTATAAAAAATTCCGCTAAAGGAGTTGAACTAAATCATAGTTCAGATTTAAAAATGATGAATGACGAATTTGAAGATATAGGGTTTTTCCTGTTAAAATATTTATGTTTCTGGATTTAATCGTAATAAAATGTCAAAATTGAAAAAAATGGAGTTAGTGGATTTTCCCAGAACGCCCACGAAATGAGCTTTAAGTATTCGAGAGAAATGTAATAAGTAGTGTAGTGATAGTATACCTCACCTAGTTGTAATATAACATCAATTCCTGTTCGAGATTATTTAGTAATAGCCGTGAGAAATAAAAATTAGAGGTTATGGCATCTCAAAGAAGCAAATTGATTTTCAAACTGTTGGAAGAAGATAATGTAAATACTGGAGACCTCCAAGGTAATAATTGTTTATTTATCTGTACAATAATAATTAAAACAGTAATATCATTATTTTTTATACGACATACTAGATTAACAACATTTATTTTTGCGTAAAAGTTTTCTAGATGCAACTCAACTATAACTTGGTGAATATGCCTATTGTTTTTGGTTAACTTTGACCAGTGGCGTTACTTTAATTTGTATCTCTAGAAATTTTAAAAATTAATGTATGTAAAAGTTGATGCTTAACTTACATACTCAATTCCAATTTCAGATTTCTTATCATTTTATACATAAAATAATATATTTTCGGTTTTCTCTAGAGGGGACCGAATTTCCATAAAAAGTAAAAACCAATTTTGGCGTGACAATTTCATTTTTCTGGAAAAAAAATTGACAAAATTTATTAGTTTTTCAAAAATTTGATATTAATCTGGGTTTTTAGATGAAAATTCCATGATGGGCAATGCGGGTGTTTTCCTTGAAGAACCTGTCTTAGCAGATGAATGTAATAGATCAAGTCCTGCACCTTCACTGTCCTTCTGTGTACCGAATGTTCGAAAGACTTTGGAAGAAGTTATTGATCAAGTATGTGGGATTGATGACGACGACAAAGGTTATCTGGAATATCCAGGTAATGAGGAGGCGTTTGATGATAGTGACGCGGACCCAGATTATATACAAGAAAGTGATACCGACTCCGATAATGACATCCCAAAGAAAAAACTGCAAAAAGATACAACAGCACTTATTGCACATGAGTCAGGAAGAGAAATCTTAAAAAATAAACCTGGACGAAAATCGCTAAAAAATGAAACTAGGCTAATTCGTGAGGAAAGAAAGCAGAACAGAAACCTTGGGTTATCGTATACCATGAAGGAAGGAAGGTTTTAAAAGCACGGACATGTCAGGAGCTATTAGGTTGCCGCTTAAAATGCAAAGACAGGATAACTGAAGAAAAACGACAGGAAATTTTCAAAGAATATTGGTCTTTAGCGAGCTTTAACAAACGCGTGTCTTTTATAGCTAGGCTTATAACAACAGACGGAGAGAAAACCACAGAACGTAAATTAGAAAAGAAAAAAACATAAAAATATACTTCTGTCAAACAAATATTTTTTACCACTAAATGGTCAACTACTAGTTAATGTTTGTCAAAGTTGTTTCCTAAAAACTTTCAACGAAACAAAACGGTTTCTAACCGATGTGACAAAAAACAAGATTTCTTCAGCTTCTGCAATGCCACATGATGATTTGCGAGGTCTTGCCTCACCATCTAACAAAACTCCCGAACAAGATATTCAATTAGTAAGAGTTCACATTGGATCAATCCCAACGTATGAGAGTCACTATTGTCGTCGTGACTCATCAAAGATATATCTTCCTCATTACTATACCTTAACAAGAATGTATGAAGAATAAAAAAAATGGCTACCTCACGAGAAAACCCCAGTATCGAAATTCAAATATCAAGAAGTATTCCATTCCATGGAAATAAAAATCAAACAGCCTAAAAAGGATACCTGCGCTACATGCGATAAATATCATATTCTCCTGAAAACAACTAAAGATGCACAAAAAATGCAAGAAATTCAAAATCTTCTTGATAATTACCAACAAGAACCATCAAACGCTTATGATGCTAAGCGTATAGATAAAAATGCTGCGTTAGAAAATGAATCAAAAATCATTTATACGTTTGATTTGCAACAGTGTCTCCCCACACCTGATCTTCAGACTTCAATAGCATTCTATAAAAGGCAGTTGTGGACCTTTAATTTAACATTACATAGATTTAATGATAATCAAGCAATGTGTTTTATGTGGCATGAGGGCGTAGCTGGACGGGGTGCAAATCAGATTGCGTCATGCTTATACAAGCAGATTTCACATATTTCACCTGAAATAAAAGAGATCATCTTATATTCTGATACGTGCGCAGGACAAAACAAGAATTCTTTTCTACCTGCAATGTTCATGATGGTTTTAAAAGAGAATCCCAATCTATCATACATTAACCACAAATTTCTTGTTCCTGGTCACACCCACATGGAGTGTGATTCAGATCACGTAATTATAGAGAAAAAAAAGAAAAGATATCCATGTTCGATAGAACACCCAAGAGACTGGATGAATTTGGTAAGACTATGTGGAAATAAGCGAACTTTTTTAGTTACTGAAATGTGCAGATCGGATTTTCTTGAGTTTTCTTCTTTGTATAAGAATGTCCTTCAACAAAGAAAAATTAACAACTTAGGAGAAAAAGTCATGTGGAAACAAATGAAATGGTTGAGATTTTCATAGAATCCTGGTGTCCTTGAATACAAAAGTAGCTTAAATGTAGACTAACCATTTAAAAGCGTATGTTTTTTAAGAAAAGGTAATACGTGGCCTAAAAACATAAAAATTCCTGTGTCATATAAAGGTCCCAATCCAATAAACATCGATAAAAAAAAGAACTTGGTAGAGCTATTGCCTTATATTTCAGAAACATTTCATGATTTTTATAGAAATTTAACTACGAAGGAGAATATACCAAATACGTTACCCGAGGATGAAAATAGTAGTGACGAGGAGAGTGTACACACAGAAATTGAAATTTTAAAAAATTAAATAAACTTTTACGTTGTATTTGACTATAAATGTACCCCCTTAAGTAAACATAAAACTTTTCACTTTCACATTTTTTTATTTATAATTAATAATTAGATTTGTTACTATATCTTCCGGAAGGGCTTTTGTTCATTAATAAATAATTGTGAAAAGTGATATAAGTCATATTTTTTTTTTAAATTGTACAACTAGGTCCTTTTTACTAGTAGATCTATTTTAATCCAACAAATTCAAAGCCATTTCCAAAAATTGTTTAACGAAAATATCTTATTTGTATCCGTAACAACAATATTAAATTTAAAAAAACAGTAATTGCGTTTTTCTCGAAACTTAAAATTTAGACTTATACCACTTTTCTCCAACACCCGCCATTTATATTCCACTATGCATCAAGAATTTACCCATATAAATCACCATCATTTTATAGTAAGAACGAAAACAAAATAAATATATGTAGATGGATGCGTTTGAATTTAATTCGAGTCTCTTGCCATTCTCTTACACGTGTTTCTGAGTCTACCCGTCATCAGAGAGACTTGTAATAAAGTATTAACATAAATAATAATAAAGTATTAACTTTTTTTTTTTAAATATGACATTTATATGTTTCATTTTTTATATTTCATAAGGTTCAATTATGAGACAGCCTCTGGGCAAATTCTAGACATATTTAAAAGCTGTGTTTAAGTCAGTAATATTGGGTTTGGCTGACAGAAGATCGAACAGAATTCCAAGATATTGGCTACCAAAAATATGATATTTCCTACCGCGAAGAAACTGAAATAACACCAGAAGAAATTAAAAAACACGCCAACGCTATGAAAAATGGAAAGGCTCCAGGACCGGGGGGAGTACCCATTGAACTGATTAAATATGGCCCTGACAAACTATTTCAGCTATTGGCTTATACTTTTAATTTATTCTTGAGAGGAAAAGAGCTACCCCCAGAATGGAAAAATGCATATATCAGCAATCTATACAAAAATAAAGGCGACAGAAAAGATTGTAAGAACTACCGAGGGCTTAGTGTAACTAACTCAATCTGTAGAGTCTAGGGGAAGATAATTAAAAACCGAATTGAAGATTGTTGGGAAGACACTGAAGATCAGAGTGGCTTTCGTACTGGTCGTTCTTGTATAGACAATGTATTCTGCATAAAACAAACAATAGAAAAGCGTTTGGAACATATATGGAGACACACATGGTATTTATTGATCTTCAAAAAGCGTATGACAGTGTCCCATTAGCCAAGCTATGGCAGGTGCTAGAAGACAAGAATATTCCACCGATTTACATTAATGCTGTAAGGGAGTTGTACGATGATATGACGAGTATAATAAAGATTGGACAAAAAGTGACAAAAAAGATAAAAGTGACCAAAGGACTTCGCCAAGGCTGCTGCATTGCACCTACACTCTTTAAGATTTATTTGGAGGGGGTTTTGGATATTTGGAAAAGAAATGTGAACCTATGGGTGTTAAAATTGGAGACCATACACTATACAGCTTGCATTTTGCTGATGACCAAGTAATACTTGCAGAAGATCAAGATGATATCCACTACATGTTACGAAAAATAGATGAAGAATATACTAAGTGGGGCTTATCAATTAATCCATCAAAAACAGAGTACGTAGTAGTGGGAGGTGAAGGAAAGCACTTAGAACTAGGAAGCAAACAAATTCAAAATACTGATAGCGATAAATATCTCGGTGTAAACATTACAAGCAATGGTCGGAATACAAAAGAAATAGCTACTAGAATTGGTCAAGGAAATTTAGCAGTACGTCAACTGAATAGTATACTTTGGAATAACCACATCACCCGAAACACAAAAATTAGGATATACAAAAGTATCATAGAAAGCATTGCTACATATGGTTCAGAGCTTTGGGTAATAAATAAAAATGACGCATCCAAAATAAAAGCAATGGAAATGAATTATTGGAGAAGATGTTGCCAACTCACTAGAAGAGATAGAGTAAGGAATACTGAAATCAGAGAGCGTATGGGCATAGACATTGACGTCCTGGAAACTATAGAATGCAAAAGGCTGAAATGGTATGGCCATGTAGAAAGGATGAATGGTCAACGATGGCCAAAGAGAATGTTACAGTGGATCCCCACCAACCGCAAGAAAAAGGGAAGACCAAGAAGATCGTGGAGACAAGAAGTAAAAGGTGCAATGGAAGATAGGGGTCTACAAGTAGATGACTGGAACGATCGCAAACGTTGGAAGCTAGGTTGCGAGAAACGGCGGCAGCTGTAATAAACTCGTTATATATATATATATATATATATATATATATATATATATATATATATATATATAAAGATATATATATATATATATATATATATATATATATATATATATATATATATATATATATATATATATATATATATATATATATATAATATATAACGAGTTTAGTTTTAGTTTAACGAGTGGGTTTGGGAGAAAGTAAAACGGCATGGTACAAAAATGATACACAAGCTATATTAGAAAATACTTTTTTTTATAAAAGAAGGAAATTAAAAGGTAGCTATAGTAAACGAAACATTATTTCAACGGAAATGTATTTTAACAAGAAATTTAAGGTTCATTGAACATTGTAAGAAGAAAGATATACTCTAAATGTTAGTGACTTCTTCATTCTGTCCCACCATGAGAAGTCGAATTAGGAAGCTTCATTACTACGTCTATAAGATCCAGCCACACCCTTAATACGAGAAGGATCGGAAGGAAAACTGGTTCCAGCTATGTTCCTAATAAGATCAGATGAGTTACTTAGGTTTAATTTATTGATTCTTTCCTGTACGCGGTCGTAAAATCCATAAACCAAAAATAGATCGCTGGTTGCCGTTCGTCTATTTAATTATAATTGCTCCATGTTCTTATGGCTTAACTTAACCTTTTTTAAGAAATCAGTCGTGTCCAGGTTTGTTGTTTTTAAATTGAGTTGTGATGTTGTTCTCATCTACAAATAATTTGACTGTTTCTAAGTTATCTTGTTTTGTCATGGCATAACCCCATTTGGCCAAAATTTTAATTTTTTCCGCCAGGTCATGCTCCATTTCGGGTCTAAGATCGCTTTTTCGATCTTGTATTTTATTGTGCTTTCCATGGAACCGTCTACCTAACGTGGATTTATCTATTTTAAAGCATTTTGATGCCATTCTAAAACTAATCTTACCTTCTTTGACAAGATTTAATGCTGCCTGAAGGTCTTCATCGTTACATTTTATGATTTTAGCTTTTTCATATATTTTCTTCGCTATATTGCTAAAAAATATATACTTCTTGGTCTCATATTTACCCTAATGAATGTCTCACTTTTGCACATGCTAAACAATTCGACATAACTTACATAATTCGACATAATTACTTGTCATTATGCTTCAAGACAACTGCCGCGCAATTCGCGCTAGAGGAAAAAAGCTCGACTATGGAAGTATTCTCGTTATATCGACGGGTTTACCGATTTAAACCGAATCAAATAACGCACAGCGCCACAAACGATGAAAGTTAGGAAACGAAATTTAAATTTTTTTCATTTAAAAATGCATAAACTAATATTGCGCTTTTTGAAAACATTTAAGAAATATTACGTTTACCTATATTTTAATTGGGTAATAAGGCACTTTAAAGTTTTGGCTATCGTTGATATTAGTATCAAAATTCGTCTTTTTTTTTTCTTTAAAAATATTAATTGTCTCATTTTTGCACCACTTTTTTCAGCGTCTCATATTTCCACCACATGACCCTATTATAGTATCTTATGTAGGTATTTTTGACAATATAATTTCAAAACAATAATTAATAAAAAGAAAGAGAATTACTACAACTTTTAATACTAATTAAGGCTCACAAACAGCTATAGAAGGTATCAGGAGACTAAAGATGAATTTTATCAGTTTCTTTCAATAAACAGGACCGTATTGAGCCAAGCTTGTCAACTTGAAATGAAATTACTAAAAAAGATTTTTATACAATTTTCTAAAATGTCTGAAAATATATTTGGAGGTTTCTAACTACAGCGAGCCCTCAATGACTAATTCGCCGAAGAAGTTACGTAATTTTTAGTACTTTAACGTGGATCTTGTTCCAGTACCTGATACAAAGAGGAACTACTGAAAAATTATTCCTTTTGTCACAAAAAGACTAACGAAGCAACAAGAGCCGAAGAAGCTTAAAAGGCACAGTGAGGAAAATATCTAGGTTCTTGATAAAACAGCGTCTTAACCGAAATGAGGTTCGTCAGCAGGTCCTGAAGCCCATCCAGAAGCTGTTAAAACCAGAAGAGGTGGAACGGAAAGGCAAATAATCGAAGAGGGTCCTTTCTGGAAAAACTCCCAGAAGCGCAGCCTAGGAGGCATTAGAATCGGCAAAACAATTACTGGCAAAAATAAGTCGTCCTACAGACAAGCGGTAATTTTTATTAGGTAGAAATACTGCCTCAAAACCATTCAGAGATTTCTCTTTTAGTGTGAGGCTACAAAAGAAATTATTGTGGACAAAATAGTGGAGATGGATTGAAAAGGACATATAAAGCCTAAATTCAGTAACCTACAGTTCAGCTTAGGCTAGATGCTGCTTTCTTGTGGTGATAGAGACACCACAGTTAAATGACTAAAAAGCATAATTTAGAGGCTGCAGCCGCACAATAGCATTTCACATGCCGAAATTCTTATGACTTATCTTCCTGGTAGTGTAAAAAATCCAACACCAGATTCACTAGATTCTCTTAGAAGCACCGATTGATGGTCTCAGTAATAAGAATTGGAGAATTGTAATAAGGCCCTATGACAGAACTGACCCTTTGAGTGGAACCTACAGAGACTTTAAAGAAAGATGACTATATGGTCAACTAAATGTGGACAAGTAAGAATGTTACCACAAAAAAGTCATGCTGACGAAAATCCGTAAAAAATGTTTTCCGTACACCCTTCTCCGTAAACTTTTCTGTAACTAAATACACATAACACAAAAGCTGCATCTTGCGTGCTTAGTAGGAGCTTTAGCAATATCCAAGTAATATTACAATAATTTAAGAGCCATGAATTTACAGAGGACTGCCAAAGAACTATTGGATGTATTCGCAATTGCATGTCTGCCAGTGGCGGCTTTTGAGGGTAGGCAAGATAAGCCGGGCCTACCCAATAATTTTAAGAGCTTTAAAATTGAAAAACATATATTCAAAAATTATTTTAATGCATGTAAATAACTTTTAAACATACTAAATCACTCAATACATTAGTATTATATATTACTCATTATTATATTACCACAGAAAGCATCGAATCGTATTCAGGCATTTTAAATATCATTAATAGGCCCGATCGGAACTGGCCGACCTAACTCACAAATTAAGATCCCCGTACAAAAAGCGTTTGAAGTTAAGCAGCTTGCCGGACAACGATTTATATTGTCGTGTTTATGCTTGCTGTTTAGGCACCAGACGATCGACCATCGTTGTCACTTGTAACGTAATTATCGAATTGTAATATAAATTTTCTTTTAAATTATGATAAAAAATATGTAACATAATCTATAATTGTAACATATTTTTAAACAAACAACACAATTGAAACAAGTGCACGGTTGTCCAAATAAATTTTAAAAAAATTCGTAAAATTCGAAAAACATGGCAACACTGTCGCCGAGCATTAGTTAAAATTTCACTATTATCTGTTATCACAGTTTAACCACAAACTGTGCTGTTATTACTAGTTGCACTAGTTGTTTGGCCGATGGTTGATTTTTTTAAAAATTATGTTGGAATAGTGAGATCGTTTTATAACTGATACATAAAAATGAGTTTTTCTGACGCTTTACCAGGTTGCAGTAATAGTAATGTTGATAGTGAGTGTTTGGACATTGTTGTTTCACTATTGGAATCGCCATTATCTAGAAGAACTGAAGTTGACAGAAAAAAAATTATTATGAATGAAAGGCCTACTCCAACATTGCGTATTGACCAAAAAGATGGGAAAAAGTTGTGTACTTTTAATTGTTCTTGGTATGATGTCTATAAATGGTTGTCTGGAAGTATTACGAAAAACAGACTATATTGTTGGCCGTGTTTGTTATTTTCTAATAAGAAATGTGTATGGAATTGTGAAGGATACTTTGATTTAAAAAATATGTCTGCCTCCTTAAAAACATTCCAATTGGAAGGAACATGTAAGTAATTTCCTGTCCTTTAAGGATGTACAGAAGAGGGCGTTTTCTGTTCGCTATTTGCTAGATGAAAAATCAAAAATCGCAAAAATTATATACAACGCAGAAGTTAAAATGAACAGAGAAATCATTAAAAAATTAGTTTCTTTAACTTGTACTTTTGCGAAACAGGAACTGGCTTTCCGTGGCCACGACGAATCCAATGATTACCTAAATCCTGGAAATTTTAAAGCGATTTGGGAATTAATATTAAAATCAACTCCAGAACTAAAGGTAAAGAGGTATCTCAAAAACGATACAAAACGAACTAATCGTTCTAGTGAAAGACGAAATTCATATTTTTATCGAGAACGCCATAAATAACTCCACATTTTTTGTATGCATTCTTGATAAAACAACCGATATTACTGAAAGGGCACAATGTTCAATAGTATGCAGATTAGTGGACACAAAAGGCGTTGTTCAAGAATATTTCTTAGGTTTTTTGATCTAGGGGAAGACCGAAGTGCTCCAGCGTTACGTAACTTACTATTTAGTGTAATTGGTAAATTTGACTGTAAAGCTAAATTAATTGCTCAAACCTACGATGGAGCTAGTGTTATGTCGGGACAACTTAATGGACTTCAAAAATTAATGAGAGATTCTGCACCATTAACAATATTTAGGCCAGGTACGATCCATCTGGTACGGTCTTTAGAAGATTTCCACTCGCACAAAAAAAAATACACACACTGGCGGCTACTGAAATTTTTTGGGGAGGTCATGGATCTTGAGGGTGATTACTTTTCTTTGAAGCAAGGTCACTTTTGGTCTTAACACCAATAGGATAAGTGGGTTTTGAAATATTTTTAAGCGGGGGTCATAACTCCATGACCCCGTGACACCTCCCTCCGGATCCGCCACTGATTACACATAGCTATATGTAATTTGCTGGCTTGGCCTACCCAAAATTTTGCCACACCAGCCGCCACTGATGTCTGCTAATTTCAAACTTAATTAAACTTTTTTAAGAAGAACAAAAAGAAACAAAAAGAAAACAAAATTTGTTTAATTTATTAATGTATTTTGAGAATGATTTCCAAAGTGGAAATTGAAACGTCAATAAATTTATTTTAAACTTCAATTGTGGCTTATTCCCATTAAAATAGTAATTACTTTAAGATGCCACAAGAAAATAGCTTCAGAAGAATAAACTTACTTTTGTCTTAAAGTTTATTTTTAATGATCTTGCAACAGCGGAAGTAAGATTACTTTCAATCGCGTACATGTCGGAAAAATCTTAGTCGGATTTTCAAAAATTGCTGTCCAAATCAATAGATAATTCATCAGAATTAACACTAGTACTTACTTTGTTGCGACAGTTCTGCTTTGACTCTCCTAGCAATATGCGACCTGGTATGCTTTCTCAGATGATCCTTCCTGTAAAATCCCTTTCCACACTCTGGACATAGATGCCTCTTTTCTCCCGAATGTATAACAAAATGGAGTGTGAGCTGTTCCTTCCTTTTAAACGCCTTGAGGCACACCGTACACACGTAGGGTCGTTCCGGATTGTGAGACTGCTTGTGCCTGGTTAAATGGTCTTTCCTTTTTAGACCGGCACCGCAAATGTCACACACGAAACGTCTTTCCAGCGTGTGGCCTACCAAATGCTGCTCTAGTAATTCTTTTTCTGGGTAAGCCATGTGGCACTCGGGGCAACAGTAGAGAGTCGAGCCGTCTAGGGCTGTTGTAAGACGAATTTCACCTAAAACAATTTTGCATTTTATTTATATAACGGTCTTGTAATATAATGTAATGTAATGTAATGTAAGGTAATGTAATGTAATGTAATGTACTGTAATGTAATGTAATGTAATGTTTATTTACGGACTTGCCATTTTTTTACAAATCAACTTAAATTTAGCTTAAACTATTAAAGCACATTGTGATTACATAAAAAGGCATTTTCGATCTTATTCTTAATAATATGATAATACTGAATATAACATATTTACTGAACCTATATAAGACTCACCTGGTTTAGGTCTGGGCTTCCTTTCTTTCTCAACTTTTTTCTTCTTTTTCTTCGTCTGTGCGACATTCTGAATTTGACCGGTGTTCAAAGTGTTTAAAGTATTCAAACTATTAGTCGCCAAATTATTCACGGTAGACCCAAAACTTGTATTTAGATTTAAATTTAACGAATTATTCTGAATCAAATTGTTATCTGTATTATTAGGAATATTAAGCTGCTGGATATTTTCTTTCTTCAAATTTTCCGAAGAATACTTCAAAAAATGATGGATGCTTAATGGTAAAGTGGACGACGGCAAATGGGACAAATAGTTGGCAACGGTAGCACTAGGCGTAGTCAATGATTGCCAAGCAGAAGGCATAGTAGGATTGTTTTGGTTTTGTTCAGGTTGGCTGATTTGCGTCGGGGGTTGTTGAATAATTCTTTGCTGGTTTTGCGGAGGCGATGATCTTGTTTCCAATTTGGGCTAAAAATAGTTCATTATTACTCATTTTACAGATTTTAGAAATCGAAATCGATCAAGAATTAATGTAGTTAACATTGAATATCGTTTAACAGGGGGTTAAATTTCATAGAAAGAAAAGTACTTAGTAGAATATTCGCATAAACGACTGTTAAATCCCTAAAACAGAGCTTTCAGATGTCAAATAGGTACAGATATTTTCTAAAATAATTCCTAACCTTAGGTACCTACTATGCAAATATTTTTTTTACTTCAGTATTCAATTAATAGATGGCATAGAAATCTTAAAAAAATATGTACCTACGTATAAATTGATTACCTACTTAAAATATTCCAGGATATGACGGTTTTCTGCTCAGAATTCTTTTTATATGGATGGATTTGCTTAAAATTTTGACATTAGGTAGAAAATAGCTCAAAGATCAATACGAAATACTTATCGGAATACTTTTAGGCAGACATCGTACATCAAAATTACAATTGTTTATTTCATTTCTTAGCTCATTTCGTATTTAAGTATGTGTATAGTTAACCCATGATTATGATGAAAATGTAATTGTATGATTAACCATGATAGCTGTTTTCTACAGCATTTTAAATTGAAAAAAAGTTAGCAATGCTATCATAAAATCCCAGCATTAGATGCAAAGACAATTTAGTAATTAATTTAGTAACCCCAAAAGATCATGTTTATTCTGCAAGCCGGTTGAGCAATTAAATATACCTATTAGTAGGCAATTTGAACTTGTTTTTCTTCAGCACCTTAATTAAAAACGGAAAAATACCTTTTCCTTCTGTTTTTCCTGATGTTGTTGACCCTGCTGTAGCATAACCGCACACAACTCTTGCGCCAATTCCTGAGGTTCAAAATTTTGTCGTTTGTCATGTCCATTGCTGGAAGATTGTGTGTATATTGTCTGATTGATGTAGTTGGTCTGGAACTTACTAGAATTTACTGTGCTCAGCATCTGCTGTGGATTAGCATGGTGATGTTGGGTGAAGGATGGTATTCCATTGGCAGTATATCTTTGGTTAGTTTCTGGTGGTGGACAAAGTGGTGTAGTGGCATTGCCTTGCGAAAATTTCGCCGCAAATTGATGAATCGTTGGCAGCGCTGTTGCGAAATGCCCTCCGAATGATGGGAAATTCATAGTTTGTCTGTAAATCAAATTAATGGTTTAGTGTTAAATATGTAAAAACCTGAAGAATTAGATTTAACATTAAATTTGGAATTTAATCCCAAAATTAAAAGGCTAGAACCTAGAACAGCATTATATAGCTAAACAAATGACAGACGTTGATATTAATAGAGCTATTTTATTATATAGCCTTTCATAAAAAGCTTATATTTGGTTATCAGACTTATCAGTACCTAAAAAACTCAAATGATGTAAATGTAGAAGCCTAGATAGCTATAACAAAACATGCTTAGTATAAGTGAAAAGTGCAAAATTTTATCAAAGTGCTCAGAAATCAGAAAATGAAAGTGTATAAGATTGTAGCGTTATTTAGAAAAACTATTTGGAAATTGTGAATTTGGAAATAATTTGGTAACGAAATTAACAGATATGTTTATATTGTTTATTCAAAATACAATGACGGAAAAGTGAAAAATGCGTTATTTGCACTAAAATCAGGTGTGACATTTAATAAAGCTATGGAAACAGCACAAATTGAAGAAGCAGCAATAACTGGTGGATGGTGAAAATACCTAGATGGCAGAAGTGGTGTGGAAAAAGGTAGTTACCTAAAGTAATTGAGGTGTTAGAATTTGTGACGATTTCAAAATAAATGTAAATCCTTTTATCGAGCGCATAAATAGTCGTTACCATGGATTGATGATTTATTTGCTAAGTTACAAGATGTTAAAGCATTTTCTCAAATTGGCCTGAGTTAGACTTATTAACACATTGTGATTCATCCAGATTTTCGGTAATATACAGTTATTAGTATTCAAAAGGGATTATTAGCATTTAATCGTCTACCGTACGGAGTTGTTTCAGGTCCAGTCCAGTTTCAGCATATTATGAAACAGATATATAAATTAACGATTGTAATTTTAGATTATGGTATTGGAGATGTTTATTTTGCTAGTAAAATGCTTAATGCTGCCAAAAAGGCATAGGGGAAAGTGGGGTAAAATAGTCCCCTAATATATTTGTCATCATTTTCATAAAATCGCCATTTAGCTTTCTTTATTATATGCAAGAATACTAGCGCTACCTATGTACGAAGTTGTGAAGATGTGTGAAGCATAATAAGCTAGTTTTAATATAACCCATAACGACAAGGAAGCAATGGGATTCAAATTCAATGAGACTTGCCTTGAAAAATATTATTTTTAATGGCATGCCTTTTAAAAGAGCTGCCAGGCTTTATAATTTGCCCTTGTGTGCTTTAAAAAGAAGAGCCAAAAATCAAAATGTATTGGTAAGTGAACCAAAAGTAGACTACTTTAATCATAAGAGAGATGTCAAAAAATAATCGGTACTTTCTTTTAGGCAACAGGTTATTCGAACAGCCTTGGTGGATTCCCTATAACATTGCCCAAAGAATTGAAAACTTACTTAAAGGAGTATATTTTATAGATGGCTATTTGGCATGACGAAGAAAAATATTTGTGTTATGGCCTACGACCTTGCGGAGAAGAATGGTATTAAATACAGGTTTTCTAAAAACAAAAAGTCGGCTGAAACGGCTTAGTTTAGGGACTTTCTAAAGAGATATCCAGAAATTTCTTTTACAACCCCTGAAGCGACCTCAGCTGCCAGAGACAGACTCTATTTTTTTTTCTCTTTTAGATCCCTTAGACAGGGGGAAAATGTTAACGTTGTTCTCTGTGTAAATGCTGGAGATCGATTCATCCCTCCAGCAATAATATTCCCTCGCAAACGAAAAAATAAATTATTATTTCAAGGTGCCCCATATGGAACACTTTCTCTTTACAAGGAATCTGGATACATGAAATCTGACACCTTCATCGTGTTCTTAAGGCATTTTTAATAACATACACAGTGTTCAGTTGAAAATAGGGTCCTATTATTGCTTGATGGTCATTCAAGCCACAAGTCTGTCGAAGCTATAGAATACTGTAGAGAAAATGGCATTATAATGCTGTCGTTTCCTCCACATTGCACCTACGAAATGCAGTCATTGGATGTAGCAGTATTTTCACCTCTAATGGAGTATTTTAATGGAAAGTTATTTTATAGCTTAAAAGAAACACTGGAAAAGTCGTAACTCTGCATAACATAGCTAGCTTGACAAGGGACTCAGTGAATTCGAGAAAACAGGCATCTGCCCTTTTAATCCGAACATATTCCTAGATTGGAAATTTAAACCTTTGTGAAGTGATCGACCTATAGTAGCTAATGAAATCGTTGATCCCATCCATGAACAAAGAAATCCATCTCTACAAAGAAGATACTTTTTCGCTTCCAAGTACTTTACCTATAAGGAAAAGAAAAATTCGTAATATATCTTAATCAGACGAGTCAGAGGAATGGGAAACAAGTGAACAATCTTCAGATGTTATCATTTTTTGAAATAGTCCGGGGGGATTATCGAAAAATGAAACTTTATTTACTGCAGCTTCAAATCCGGAAGTTGTTGCTGCATACCATAAAGTTGATATTACAAGCTCTGCAGTTGGTACATCAATTCTGATTTCCAAAGACAGCTCTTCAGAACAGAAAGGTGGCGTTAAAAGGAATGAAATTCCATCATCGCTGGAGGATACTTTTGTAACTCAATATGATATATCTGAACTACCTCAGGTACCTCATCAGGCAAGAAGTTCAAAACATTCGCAAGGATCAACTGATTTCACCTCCACACCAAATTAACTTTTGATGAAAGCAAAACAAAAAACACCCAAGTCAACTTCACAAGCACCTAGAAAAGCTGTAAGCGGAAAGGTGTTTAGAAAAAACCAAGAAAATAAGAGATTTGATGATGAATGCGATGCCGCCTGTATATTTTGCTCGGAACTATTCAGTAAATCGCAGGCGAAGGAGGTTATTAAGTGCAATTTGTGCAATAAATGTCATTTATTGTGTGGAGGTGTAACAGGAAAGCAGAAATTATATATTTGCGATTTTTGTAAATAAAAATGTAAAAATTATTTTTTCTGTACAAAAGAACTACAGGGGTAATTTTACCTCATGGACGGGGTCATTTTACTTTTACGGGGTCTTTTTTACTTTATTAAAGAATTTTAATTTATCCTGTATACCTAGTTAGATACATTTTTTTTTAAAGGAGTATGTTCTGCTATACCCCAGCTATTATATTATTAAACTGTACCTAACCTTTCAGTGCTAACGCATGGTCTCACAGACGGAGCTAACCTATTCATACCGATAATTAACGATCCGTTCCGATATTCGCGCTAGGTCATTCAATAGCTTCATATTTTGCCTAACCGTTGTTAGTATTAAAATATTGTTGAATGTAGATACACGGTTCGTTCGTTACACACGATTTCGGTCTCAGAGACGGATGTTAGCTTTTGCGGCTGTACTAAAGGTAAGGATTGTAACTTTTAGCGTTGTATTTTTAGTGAATAAGATATTATTTTTTTACTTTTTAGAAATAGAAATGAACTACGAGGAGGAGCAAAAATATTTGCAGAGACTTCTAGAGGACGTTGATAGTAATGATGAATTGGAATGCAACGATTCTTCTGATAGTTCTGAAGAAGACGAAGTTGAAATACAAAATCTCGATACAGAGAGTGAACAGGATATATCAGAAGCAGAAAATGATATATTTCATGAGGCAGAAGCAGAAAATATTTGCCGGCGAATTCCTATTTTTTTTGGTAAGGATAAAAAAACTAAATGGCGAAAGCATGTTGGTAATAAGCGAGTGCGTACAAGAGCAGACAATTTACTGAGACATTTACCAGGAGTAAAGGGGGATGCTAAGGAGAAATTAATCTTTAGTGATATTTGGGGATCTTTTATAACAGACCAGATGTTGGAACTTATTGTAATAAATACAAATATAAATATTGAACTACATGCTGATCCTTTGAATAGAACCTACAGAAAGACGGATATACTAGAAATAAAAGCACTTATAGGCCTGTTGTACATAGCAGGAAAGTTCAAGAATAACCATCTCAATGCTCGCGACTTGTTTAGAAAAAACGGTACTTCCTTAGAAATATTTCGCCTTACAATGTCATACGAGCGATTCAAATTTTTATTGGCATTTATTCGCTTTGATAATAAACAAACTCGTGCAGAGAGACAAAAAATAGATAAATTAGCTCCTATTCGAAACTTTTTTGAATACTTCAACACCAATTTGCCAAAACACTACACCATGTCACACTATTGTACAGTTGATGAAAAATTAGAAGCTTTTAGAGGACGCTGTGGGTTCAAAGTTTATATGCAAAAAAAACCAAATAGGTACGGTATAAAAATATACGCCTTGACTGATGCTAAATTAGCTTATACCTCAAATTTAGAAATTTATGTTGGTCAGCAACCACAGGGACCCTACCAGCAAACCACAAAGAGTTTGGATTTAGTAGTACGTTTGTGCAGACCTATCTGGGGTACAAATAGAAATGTTACACTTGATAATTTTTTTACCAGTAAGCAGCTAGCTGATACATTATTGGCCAATCATCAGCTCACTATAATTGGAACTCTTCGAAGAAATAGACCAGAACTGCCTTTGGAATTTACGGCGCCTATAAATAGGCCTACTTCTACAAGTATGTTTGCATTTCAAGATAAATGCACTATTGTTTCGTATATTCCAAAACCGAAAAAAGTTGTGCTCCTGATGTCAACAATGCATTATGAAGATGATACGTTGGATCCCCAGACTGGTAAGCCTAACATAATAATTGATTACAACGCAACCAAGGGAGGAGTGGACACTATTGACAAGATGTGTGAAAGCTACAATTGTGCAAGATCGACTAATCGCTGGCCCATGGTGATATTTTATGCACTACTGAATATCGCCGGCATAAATTCATATACAATATACAAGTGTAATTCTGCTCGGAGAGCCCAACGCATACCACTTAGAAGAACATTTTTAGAGACAGTGGGTATTCAATTGCTTGAACCACATGCCAGACGTAGAGCAATTGCACCAAATATGCCAAGGATGATAAGTATGCGACTCAGAGAAATGTTTGATATTACGTTGAATTTGCAAAATATTGCAAAATCTCATGGTCGTTGTTTTTACTGTGGAAGCCAGAAAAGTCGAAAAACAAAGTACAGTTGTTACTCGTGTAATAAATTTATGTGCTTAGAACACATAAAGGGTATATGTGTGGAATGTTCAGAAAAAGATTGACTTTTTTTAAGTTTAAAGTTACCTCGTATTATTAGAATTTTTTAAGTGTGGTTATTATAAGTGGATAATGTAAGCTTTAGTTTAAAAGCAACTAAGCAATTTTTTTGTTTGTAGTAAGATTTTAGGGTTTTTTTTTCCCACATTTTAGAATAGTAGCTTGTTTTTGTTAAGTAATTATTTTTGTCAAAATAAATGTTTATAAACATAATTTTTAAATAAAACTGTATTTATTTTAAATAAAAAAGTATTTAATAAGACCCTTAAAGTAATTAAATTTTAAAAATTGGTAAAATTTACAGTACTAGGGCATGTATAAATATACGGTCCCAGAGACGGACGTTAGCACTTACGTCAAAATAATTCACGTTAGCACTGAAAGGTTAATTATCTAGTTTTTTGTTATTTCTAGCCTTAAAAAATGTCAGAGGGGCCATTTTGCCTCACTTTCCCCTATTCGGCTTTATGCTTTATACAACAGCGACGGCTGTAATAAAAAAAACGTTTCTATCAATTATTATATGGGAAGAAGTTCAATGTAATCACAAATAACAAGGCATTGATATACCTATTTTTAATTGGTTCTAACTTTAATATAAAATATGTGTCTACATAGTAAATATAGCAGACTTTTTAAGTAAACTAACTTGAGCTTGAGATAAGTGGATACTTCCTGAAACGCAATACCTCAGTCTATGTTGAAAAAAATCATCGATTTCGCATAAACATCTTGACGACAAATCCTTGAAGAATTATAGCTGATTTTGCATTGTTTTGTTTTAACATTCATAAAAAGTGAAAAATGATTTTTACCTATAAAATAATTCTTATACATTTTAGAGAAAAATGGATCAAATAAAAATTGTAGATCTTAAAAAGTTCTTTGTTTTGCCAAGTTTTTAAATTAGAATACATAAATAATTGGCCGAGATAATCGCAAAAAACCCCTTATATTTGCAGTTATCTATAAATGTTACGCCAATTAATAAGTTATTGAATATCGGCAAGATCGACTAAACAGTTATTCAATTTGTTTATCCCGGAGGGCGGTTGTTTAAACAACTTTATTTGCTCAAATAGCTAGAAAGTTATTTTAGATTTTAGATTTTAGACATCGCAATCGATTCTTCGAGGCGTCAATTTTAAGATACATTAAAAAAATTCAACATTTTAGCAAAATTGGTATAATCGTTTGAAAAAGTGATGATTTTTAGGCTATTAAACATTTATAATAACTTTGATATTTTATATATAAATGTTTAAAACATCTTATTAAGCAAGTGCAGAAAATATGGGAATTAGACAGTTTTATACAAAAATCATCCAACCAATTATTATTAACTTAGGGGAAAGCGATTGTTCATTAGATTTTTTGATTTCAGATAAAAACGATTATTAACACCTTCTTTACGTACCTAAATGTATATAGAAACTTATTATAATATATTATTTTGTCCTCTTGTAAGCGTTTCGCACAGATAATTAGAGTTTATAACTCTCTCCCAATAGCAAATAAAGCGTAGATCCGCAGATCTATGTAGTTCGTATAAAGCTTGTGTAATTACCATTTACTTTCATCTACAAAGTCTTTACTGGGTAACAAAGATAAAATTTGCCTACTAAAAAGATATAAGTACCTATGCAAATAGGAAACTAAATATAATCCAAAATTAGTTTACGCCCCAAAAACTTTTGTTTATACAATCTTAAATGTTGTATAATTTTCCGACTAAAAACTCATTAGACACTTCCTGATTTTGAGGGATCTATAGATCTATGTAAATCAGTTTAGACATTTGGGCTCTATAAAGAGATTACAGTATTAGCTGAACTTTTCAATAGATTCATATTTATATGTATTTATCATTTAATTATAAACGAAAACCATCGATTAATTTACTTAACCGGTAGACAGATACAGTAGCCATGACTTCTTATTAAAAAAAAATAGAGACGATAATGTAATTAAATTAGATACTTAGTAGAAATCGTTTGTCTATTAACAAAATATTGGTTTTTCCAGTCTGCCGTACCAAACATAACACTAAGCAACATTTAATAGATAGGAAAACTATTAAGCAAAAAATTATGTGTACACATGCATAAGCAAGGCCAATAGTGCAAGGTGATTTTTATTATAGCAATAACTTACCATGTTATTTATTTGGTTTTACATAAAATAAAATTTTAATTTTTTATATTTTGATCGACCCTTGATATAAAAATTCACCACCCTTTACCCTTTTGCAATTTACATCACCCTAATATTGAATTGTTCCCTATAGGAGGGGAGGGAGCGTTTTCCTATACGGTCTCATAAGTCGAGGGGTGAAAATGAACGTTTGAATTCTGGCGCGAAATTGCATCTCTCTATATAGATATATCATTAATAATATCTTCAATTCATATTTATAAGAAGTAGTATATAAAAACAAAACATCTATTTACAAAAAAAATGTATACACAACTTAAATTAACGATCCAGTGATTTTTAAATGCCATTAACATTTTTGTTTACGCTTTTTTCTCTTCTAAATGATTTTTAAACATGATACATGATTCTTATTCACAGTTTATTATATTCATGTGAAAAATGCACGAAATTGCCTTTATGCTATAAGTAATGTGGCACAAAAATACATTTTTATTGCTCAAGTATTTAGTTTCGACTCCTACGTATTCTGAGTGATATTAATTTTAAAATAAAATTATGCTGAATTTCGTATTTCTATCACATTTCATAAATATTAAAGAACAAGAAAACTAAATCTAACAAAAACAAAGTCTATTAACAAATTACCAATTTTATTCAAAATTGTAGGTTAAGGCTTGTAAAAATTATTATATTATATTATTATAAAATAATTAAAGAAATAAGGAAGCCAATAAATAATTTTTATTCAATTTAATGCCAATTTAATTTAATTTTTCTTTACTTTACACGCAATAGAGACATCAACTTCTTAAGTTGGTGAACATGTGCTTGATTTAAATTTAGCATCTATTGTGTTGGCAACAATGACTTACAATAAAAAAATGTTTTTGTGCTTGTACCGATGAGCGATGTCTTCTTTCGGGATAATTATATTTTTTGACTTAATGTAATTTTACAAAAGTTTATGTTAAAAACGTGACTTCAGCGGTTGTATAGTGTCGGACGTTTTTCTAATTATATCTGTTTAGAACTCTGTTAAAATTACTGTGATCTGATTCGGCTAACCTCTGTTACATTTGAAATGGCGCTTAAAGTGTGGATTGTTGAGGTATTTTCTATAAATGATAACAACCAAACAGCACCAAAATATAATAGAAAGGTTAAACTGAGAGCAGATTATGATCCCCAAGGTATTAGTATTCAAATTTTAGAACTCGACGAAGCCACTCAATTGTTGGAATTCCCTGTAGACTCTGAAACAGATTGTTGCAAAGTGGGTACAGCATCTTATTTATTTTCTATTGATAATGATACTATAATAATCAAATTTAGCAATAGGGAAGAAGCTAGGTACTTTACTATAGCAATAAAAAAGATTAAATCTGGAAAAGATGCATCAATATTTTCTGTGAGAACCGAAGACTCCTCTGCAGCACAGTACTTCCAGTTTTATGGATATCTTTCTCAACAACAGAACATGCTTCAAGATTTTGTTAGGACGTACACTTATCAAAGAGCAATATTATGTAACTTAGACGATTTCAAAGATAAAGTAGTTTTAGATGTAGGTGCTGGTTCAGGTATTTTATCTTTTTTTGCAGCACAGGCTGGGGCTAAGCGTATTTATGCTGTAGAGGCTTCCACCATGGCTCATTATGCACAAAAACTAGTAGAAGCTAATAGTTTCAATACATGTATAAAAGTTATAGCTGGCAAAATAGAGGAAGTCGAGTTGCCTGAAAAGGTGGATGTTATTATATCTGAACCTATGGGATACATGCTTTATAATGAACGAATGTTAGAATCTTATTTAAATGCCAAAAAATGGTTAGTTCCTGGGGGTAAAATGTACCCTTCTAGAGGAGATTTGCACATTGTCCCTTTTACAGACGATGCCCTCTATATGGAACAATACAGTAAAGCTAATTTTTGGTTTCAAACTTGTTTTCATGGTGTTAATTTGTCAGCTTTGCAAAACTGTGCCGTTAAAGAATATTTTAGGCAGCCCATTGTGGATACTTTTGATATTAGGTAAGTTTTAGGGAATATATTAGAATATATTGTTATTATTCTCTACATGCATGAGATAAACCATTAACATGAATGCACACAAACATAGTGAATGAATTAAACACTATAGCTTTAACTAACCATTCTCTAGAAAATAGCCACTCTTTGGATTTTGCAAATGTACAGATTTTGGAAAAAGAACAGAACTACAACAAAAGATGTATATTGAAGATGATTCACATAAAAAAGATTAAAATTCTATCAATAATAACACCAATATAAAAGATCTCTCCAATATATATCATAACTTAATAAACTGAATTTGTTTTGTAAATGCACCATTGGAAGAAATGTTAAATATGACCCTGAACATAGTATCTGCTGTGTGTAATAACAATTTTTTGTATAAGTACCCCAGTTACCAACATGAAGTGGCTAGTTTGCAATAGAATGATTGCGTTTATGTTTTTTAAACTTTTGCGGTAAAGTCAAAAAAGTTGTGTGGAAACTATTCAAGTGGAGCTTTGGAGATGAGCAGATGAGCAAAATATATAAAAAATGGTTTAATCTGTTCTGGCCAACCTTCCAGCACAACTACATAGGAAAATATTGAATATTTGAAACTTGTGAATGAAGAAGACCTTAGTTTGTTAAACTGTGCATGAAGTAGAAAGCAATTTTGGAATTCTGAAAATCTTCGGGAATTTGTGTCAAATTTATGCTGCTGTATCAGCACCTATAATTTCTCTATCTTTTTGAATTTTTATACTTGGATATGTTTGTGAGAATTTTTGGGTATAATATATCTTACATGATTACTTTGTAAATGGTGTTCAATTATGTAATTGTTTCCAATGGGAAACAATTATGTAATTGTTTCCTTAGTAAAATTATATCTATTTGTTGCCTCTTTCGTTACTTACCCTGAATCTGTACCCACCTACATATTATTTATTTGTCAATCAACAATTGCCCAATTTAAATACAATATTATAATACTAAGACATAAAATTTTAAAACCCCAATTTATTACATGTCATAAAATTCAATACCAACATGCAGAAAAAAGAAATAAACAAAATAAAACACAAAAAACCAGGTCACAATTAAAAAAAAAAAAAGAATCACAGATATTAATTGCACTTTAAAAATACTTTGCATTTCAAAGTAGAGGTGTGCTTATTAGTTCTTTTAGACGAACTAGTTCAAGAGAACTATTTCACGAAAATGAACTAGTTCAGTGAACTAGTTCGTGAAAGAACTATTTGTAGGACCGAAATTGAAATCCAAACCTAACATAACTGGTTGCCAGATGTCTCGTCTCAATCATCACACAAGCTCGGCGCCGGCCGCCGGTTTTCTTTGGTTTTCAGTCAGTCTTTCACTACCGTACACATAGTTCAGGTTCGGAACCATTTTTTCGATCGTATGTTTAGGTTTAAATGTTTTAAATTTATTTCTTAAATGTTTTGCAAATAACATTTTTTTATTTGCAAAAAAATATTAAGATTTGTTTTTTATTAACCATTTTAAATATAAATATGGTTCACATATGATTTATTTTTATATTTACGTTACGTATATTTAAACTCATAGGTATCTATATTTAGGTTATTTCTAAAAGAACCTTTACAAAAAAAATCAGTAAATTTTCTAGGAACATTAAATAACACATTTTCATTCTCACTTTTACATAAAATTATATTTTATGTAAATGCATCAATCATTTTAACCACAACTAAAAATTTTTATTTCAAAATTACAATACGAGAAACAACAAAGCATGGCAATGTCCAAGCCAATGCATGGGCATAAGATCCGAATCATTATGACATTAAGATAAGACTGTTTATGTTATTGTCACATTCATAAGAATTATTATCTGTTATCTGAGGCTAATCGGCATTTCTTTTTTTAAACTAGTTAGTCCATTCCATTCACAAAATAATAAATATACGATCTCATTCATTCATTATTTTCTTCTTTAGAATTCAAGACAGAATTTATAATGCAAATTGTTCGCAGTGAACTAGTTCTATGAAAATTAATGAACTAGTTCATTTAGTTCAGTTGAAAGAATCGTTCATTTGAACTATTTCCATGGTGAACTACACATCTCTATTTCAAAGCAATCCAACCTATCTGTAACTGATTTGCAAACCTAGCAGACTTAGACACCAAAGAATTATATCTATAGTTTGTTTGATGGTAGGTAATTTGGAAAGGTTTGATAAGCCTGGTTTGCCTAAAAGGGACATGGAGGTTAATTTTTTCCAACAGTTGTGGACTGAAACTATGGGAGTGCAATAGATTGTACAGAATAGTTAGATCCTTGTGCATACATCTGACCTGAAGAGTTGTGATGTTGAGAGAACTTTCAATGTTAGAGTAATTGATTTCGTCAGCTGTATGGTGATCATTAAATGAAATATGAATATTATATTAAGGGAACCAGACACTGCAATTGCTGTGGGAATATGGAAATGTCTGTTGGCCATTTCTATTGTGCAAACTAATTAAATCAACAATGTAGTGTATTGTACAATATAAACTCATAGGTATCTATATTTAGGTTATTTCTAAAAGAACCTTTACAAAAAAAATCAGTAAATTTTCTAGGAACATTAAATAACACATTTTCATTCTCACTTTTACATAAAATTATATTTTATGTAAATGCATCAATCATTTTAACCACAACTAAAAATTTTTATTTCAAAATTACAATACGAGAAACAACAAAGCATGGCAATGTCCAAGCCAATGCATGGGCATAAGATCCGAATCATTATGACATTAAGATAAGACTGTTTATGTTATTGTCACATTCATAAGAATTATTATCTGTTATCTGAGGCTAATCGGCATTTCTTTTTTTAAACTAGTTAGTCCATTCCATTCACAAAATAATAAATATACGATCTCATTCATTCATTATTTTCTTCTTTAGAATTCAAGACAGAATTTATAATGCAAATTGTTCGCAGTGAACTAGTTCTATGAAAATTAATGAACTAGTTCATTTAGTTCAGTTGAAAGAATCGTTCATTTGAACTATTTCCATGGTGAACTACACATCTCTATTTCAAAGCAATCCAACCTATCTGTAACTGATTTGCAAACCTAGCAGACTTAGACACCAAAGAATTATATCTATAGTTTGTTTGATGGTAGGTAATTTGGAAAGGTTTGATAAGCCTGGTTTGCCTAAAAGGGACATGGAGGTTAATTTTTTCCAACAGTTGTGGACTGAAACTATGGGAGTGCAATAGATTGTACAGAATAGTTAGATCCTTGTGCATACATCTGACCTGAAGAGTTGTGATGTTGAGAGAACTTTCAATGTTAGAGTAATTGATTTCGTCAGCTGTATGGTGATCATTAAATGAAATATGAATATTATATTAAGGGAACCAGACACTGCAATTGCTGTGGGAATATGGAAATGTCTGTTGGCCATTTCTATTGTGCAAACTAATTAAATCAACAATGTAGTGTATTGTACAATATAATTATTTTCTCAGATGGTTCAGTATATATTTAGATTTGTTAGTGTTGTCTGGAATTATTCCTTCCTGATGTTTTGTCTAAAATCACTACATACATTATCGAAGATGGTTTACACTAAAGGTGGAGATCCTCTTCTTTAAAGATGTTTCGCTGCTTTCTTTGGCATGTTTAAGTAAATATTGTATTTATATAGGATTAATCCACAATTATTTGTAATAAAAATTACATTTTACATTTGTGTTTGATGTTTCGATTTTCAATCTATAAATCATTTCTAAAAAAATGTCAAAAACAAATGTAAAATGTAATTTTTATTAGAATCAATTGTGGCTTAATCCCATACAAATACAATATATTCTTCTTCAGGTTTAAAGTTGTTCAGGTGTTTTTGATTTCTCTGAACATCCGTGGATAGTATGTATACTTACTTCGTCTATGATTATGAACCAGTGATATGCTGTGTCATTTGAAGAAAGGGATGCAAATTAAATGCAATTATAAAAAGATTTACTAAACTATTTACTTGTAGTGTAGCTCTATTTGAACTCATAGAAATTGTCAAGAAGCGTAAAACGTCTTATCTTGGACACATATTTAGACACGACAGGTATAACTTCCTTCAGCTTATTATAGAAGGGAAAATAGAAGGCAGACGTGGCCCGGGTAGACGACAAATGACCTGACTGCGCAACATCAAAGATTGGACAGGATTAGACTTTCAAAGTTTAATAAGGAAAGCCCAAAATAGGAAAGACTTTGCAGAGGTCATCGCCAACCTTCGCTAAGAAGACGGCACCTAAAGAAGAAGAAGTAGCTCCATTCTTCTGCCATCCTTGGCAAACTCGTTTATACTCATATAAACTGTGATTTTCAGAAATTTCTCTAATAAGTTCTTTTTCTTTTAGCTTGCCTCTCCTCGCTTGTGAAATTTCTGACAAAGTTTTTAATCCATTTTATTACCGCAAATGTCGTTCCATAGACGCACTTGTAGCAGGCATTGTCATCACTAAGTCACATTATTTTGAAACCTCACCATATACTTCATTCAGTTCAGTTTGTTTAAGAAATGTCAGCATTTTAGAACTAGTATCAGTTTTACAGAGTTTTACAAAACACACAGCTGGGAATGTAGAAAAAAAGAATGTCAAAAAGTTTGCATAATGTGTTGGTTTAGAGATATTTTTGTGTCACCTACATCGTCAATTCTAATGCATTTGCGTTTGGGTTCCATCTCTTTGAGTTCACAAGTGTTTTGCCAGATGATATCAAATTGTTCTCTGTACCTGTTGATTTGAACTTCAAATTCGTTAATTTTTTGAATACAAAATCCAACATCATTCATTTAGTCTGCAATACATAAAATAAAATGTCTATATAAGAAAATATTTCAGAAAATACTTGAAGCAAAAAATCAAAATCTCATTTGAGTAATTCCAAATAACCTCTTGAGGAATTCACAGTTTCAGGGTTCTAACGTAATAATACGTCAGGGTAATAAATTAAAACATTTTTAACCAGTTGTATATGCAAAATGCATTTTATTGCATATCTGGCATATTTTGCATACATTTCATTTCATATATTTGAATATTTTTATAAAAAAAATTATAATGCACATATTTTCTGAATGTGTCGATCTTTGAATCATATGATATATTAGGTTATTTCTTATTATTACATCATATACGAGCCCTTTCCCATATCAGTGGGCCCACCTATGGAATTTGCAGTTTAAGTCGATTACCATAAACAAATTATACTCTGCATCTTTTTATAAGTTCCCATATTAATTAATATGACATTTTTATTAATATTCATTAAAAAACCATAAGGGTAATGTTTTATTTTCAACAATAAAAAATTTCACTAAACCCTGGCTATGCATTCACTTATGTCAATATACATTGATTTTTTCATAATTACGTTAAATCCAGGGGTAGCTATGGAAAAATGACATCAAAACAATACTATTGTCAGTTAATGTCAAATGTATTTTGTAGTATTGTAAAGGTTTTTGCCGTTTGTGGACTGTACAATGGGTCGAAGTAAAGTTATCGATGAGAAAATTTGTTCAATCATTATTAGATTTCTTAATTCTGGAAAATCCAATTCGGAAATCGCGAATATGTTGCAATTGTCACCCTATAGTGTAAGAAATATAGTCAGAAGATACAAAACTACAGGTTCGGTCGTCACCTAGAAATGTACGAAAAAGCAAAATAACTGAAGCAGATCGAAGGGCATTAAGACGCACTATAGTGAAAAATCAGTTAGCAAAGTATAAGTTTCATTTTATTTTGGGCTAAGGAAAAGCCACTTTTAACATTATAACAAAAGAAAAATAGACTAAGATGGTCAAAAGCGCATAAAGATTGGACTCAGTCGCAATGGGATTCAATACAATGGAGTGACGAGTCCAGATTTGAAGTGTGTGTTGGAGACAGTAGGAGTCGTGTCATTCGCAGGAAAAATGAAGCTTTCCATCCCGACTGTCTGAAGAGAAAAGTCAAATTTCCTGCACCTGTCATGATCTGTTACAGCATGTCGTCTAAAGGTGTGGGAAAGTTACATTTTATCGATGGGATTGTAAACACAGACAAATATTTGAATATTTTAGAAGAATCTCTTTTACCGATTATGGAACACCATTTAACATCAGCGGAAGTTTTGTCTTCCAACAGGACGGCGCAGGTTGTCATACCCCAAAAAAGAGTTTAAAATGGATTGAAGACCATTGCATACCACTTCTGAAATGGGTTTCTAACAGTCCTGACTTATCCCCGATAGAGACTTTGTGGCGCGAAATGAAAAACCTTTCGAGAAAACATCCTGCCAGGTCCGGCAACGAATTGAAGGAAAAATTGCAATAAATATGGGATTCATTTACATTAGAATTTTGTCAGAACTTTTTAAAAACTATGCATCGAAGAATTGTGGATGTCATTAAAAATAAAGGGGATGTAATTATATGCATGGGATGTATGCGCATATTTGCCCTGTTTTATGTTGTATATATTCCGGTCTCTAGTTATAAGTAAGGAAATTAGAAAAAAAAAACGATGTGTTTAATCATTTTTAAATATTTTTTTATTAATATAATAAAGGGAGGGAAAATCAATTATTATTATTGAAGTTATCACACAATTTTTTCTGCAAAAATCCGAATCCCACCAAACGCATCCAAATTTAGTCGTTTTTTCACAGATCCGCCCTGGTCTATAAACCCTGGAATAAAGAATACAATAATTGTAAGAACACGACTGATTATTATAGTATAGTTTCAATTGTATGAAACATACCAAGTGAAATAGGGTGTTCTTTTTTTATGTTTATTGATAAAAAGTAAATTATCTAGTACCATATTTTTTATACTTAGTGAAAACAACAATAATTATACTAATGCATTTGTTTCAATAATAAAAAAAGTACATAGTACACAATATGTTTTTATAGTCATTGACAGTTAAGTGTTCTCAACTAGGTTACCAATTTGTTTAGATAAATAAAAGTTAAATTAAAACTTCCCATAATTAGTTCTATCTTTTGCTGTATGCTTTTACGAGGGCTGGCCCATAAATTTGGAAATATTCTTATGTATCAATACAGTATCATTAAATCACTACAGTTATTCCAATACCAAAAGTTAATAATACTATTAAGACGGATGAATTTAGACCTATTAATATACTTCCTCCCATTGAGATATTATTAGAGTTGGCAGTATGAGCCCCTTCCCATATCAGTTGGCTCAACGTTAGATTGATAAGAAAATTAAATTTTAGAGAACAAAAAAAAGCGCAGCTTAAATTTTAGAAGTTTTGATGCATCAAACAACATTTTTGAATTTCCTAATTATAGAAAATAATTTATAATCTAATAAAAACAATTAATTAAACAGAATAATAATGAATTTAAAAAAAAAACGCATAGAATATGTAATAACAAAAAAAAATGTGATAGTTTACCACTGAGTTACATCCCCTTTATTTTTAATGACATTCACAATTTTTCGAGGCATAGTTTTTACTAAGTTCTGACAAAATTCTAATGTAAACGAATTCCATATTTCTTGCAGTTTTTCCTTCAATTCGTTGACGGGCCTGGCAGGATGTTTTCTTAAAGCTTTTTTCATTTCGCGCCACAAAGTCTCTATCGAGGACAAGTCGGGACTGTTAGAAACCCATTCCAGAAGTGGTATGCCATGGTCTTCTATCCATTTTAAACTCTTTTTTGAGGTATGTCAACCTGTGCCGTCCTGTTGGAATAAAAAATATTCCGCTTATGTTAAACGGTGTTCCATAATTGGTAAAAGAGAAAGGGATTCTTCTAAAATATTCAAATATTTGTCCGTGTTTACAATACCATTTAAAATTTAACTTTTCCACACCTTTAGACGACATGTTGCCCCAGATCATGACAGATGCAGGAAATTTGACTTTTCTCTTCAGTCAGTCGGGATTGAAAGCTTCATTTTTCCTGCGAATGACGCGACTCCTACTGTCTCCAACACACACTTCAAATCTGGACTCGTCACTCCATTGTATTGGATCCCATTGCGACTGAGTCCAATCTTTATGCTCTTTTGACCATCTTAGTCTATTTTTCTTTTTTTGTAATGTTAAAAGTGGCTTTTCCTTAGCCTAAAATAAAATAAAATTTATTAAAAACAATTCGTACTAATTTTTCTAACTATAAAACTTACTTTGTAGGAGTATACAAATACATTTGACATTAACTGACAAAATTATTGTTTAGATGTGATTTTTCCCTAGCTACCTCTGGATTTAACGTAATTATGAAAAAATCAATGTATGTTGACATAAGTGAATGCATAGCCAGGGTTTAGTGAATTTTTTCTTATTGTTGAAAATAAATAAAACACCATAAGGGTAATGTTTACCTTATACTTATAACTTATAAAACCATGCAGAGTATAATTTGTTTATGGTAATCGACAAACTGCAAATTCAATATTCTATGTATTATACAAACTCTATGTATTTTATTCGCTTTTAGACCGAATGATTCGTTCAATAAACAAATTTGAACAATCAACAATAATTATTTATTCAGTAGGCAAACTCATATCTGTAAATATAGATGAGCTAGGACATCAAGTTTTAAAATACACCTCAGAACATTTTGATTTGAATTCTTCAGAATGAGAAGCTGAAGTAAGACTTAAAAACTAGAAAAAGTAAAAATGTTCCACCTTCGAAAGCTCTCGATTGGATGTCTCAGCATAATATAAAATTGATGTTACCAGTGTTTAACCGATTATGGTTAAATTTGTCACAATTCCTGCAACAAGTTGTACTTGTGAGAGAACTTTTTCTAAGCAGAGCATAATAAAATTGAAACTTTGATTGACAATGCTGCAAGACTGTTTGGAACATCTAATGGTGCCTTTTGTTGAACAAGAACTTTGTAAATATAGATGAAGCTAGTGTAGTAGACGAATTTTAAAAAAATCGTACCATTCCAGCTACGAATGGTATTGTATGTGTTGTTATAATAAATTTTTAATGTCAATCTGAATTTTTAAAGTATTTTTTATATGTGACCACCCATATTTTTCTTATGGTCATGCAATAAGTTAATATAAAAACATAACTCGTTTGAAAAATTTACTGTTAAGTATAACAAATATATTTTGAATTTAAAAAATTATTTCAAAAAATTTTAAACTGTTTATTTAAGTTGTTAGAAATAAAAAAATAACATGTGGGGACAGGGTAGGGCACGATTATAAATCAAATCATTATCCACTCCAAACTCTTCACGATCTTTTGATTTGTCTCCAAGTAGACAGACCAGTCGTTATTTTAGTTACCAAACTTTTTCAGATATTGTACTATCATATTTGCCGTTTACGGTGGTATTAGCTATAAACTATTGCTAAAAATACATACATAACATATATTATAGCATCAAATATTTTTCTACACTCAGTATACAAAAGATTTGTTCAAAAATATATAACTGCTTTTAGTTTTTGTAAAAACTTAACATTAGTAGATTAATTGTACTTGTTTTTGTATTTACAATAGTAATCATTTTCAGGATCTGCATGAGCAAATCCATACGACACGTAGTAGACTTCTTAGAAACAGACGAGACTGATCTTCACACAATCGAAATACCACTAGAATTTCACATATTAGAATCAGGTACATGCCACGGCCTCGCTTTTTGGTTTGATGTCGCCTTCGGAGGTTCCCAACAGACCATATGGTTGAGTACTGCTCCAACAGAACCCCTAACACATTGGTATCAAGTCAGATGTTTACTAGAACAGCCTCTTCTGTTGAAACAGGGACAAGTCTTGACGGGAAGAGTGTTACTTTTAGCCAATAAACGACAGAGTTATGACGTCACTATTGAATTAACAGTGGAAGGAACTATGCACACATCTCAGAATACTTTGGATCTGAAAAACCCTTACTTTAGGTATACAGGAGCGCCAGTACAGCCGCCCCCAGGTAATTTTTTTTATATATTTTTTTTTTCACAATAATTACTTAAATAATACACACAAAAAGCTCCACAGATTGACTCACAAATTTTAATGCGTTTTAGATGGTAACATTATTTCATTTATTAGTGTTAATGAGTTTATTTTTCGATGAGAAACAATTTTAATGTGTCTGTCATTTACACAATTTTTTCTACAGCTGTCAAATTATATGCCAGACCGATTTTATTTTCAATCCATGATTTCTGGGCTCAACCAATAAAATAACCTCTTCTATATAGTAGAGAGCCCTGATGATACACTAATTTACACATTTGTCTTTGATCCCAAAATAACCTCAACAAATAACCAATTGTGCAAAGAATGGACATTTGTACTGGGAGAATGCCTTAGAAACTGTTTACCAGCTTTAAAAATTTATAGTCAGAGATATCCACACAGAAGGTATCCTTCAATTAAAATGAATTTCGAGTTATGGTACATGTAATAGAGAATCCACAAAAATACGGGCTAACTGAGCAGTAATACTGACAGTGCAAAATTCACAGAAAATTAAAAAAAAATGTTAATTTGTTGAAAAAAGGGTAATAATATTGAATCTGTGTCTTATTAACATTTTTATGTTTTTGCATATCTAACTAGTTTGTATTTTTAGGAGTATCAAATGTTTCACCAAGTGAAAGTTATTGGAGCCAGTTGGACGCCCAAGGAGTTCGAAATGCTGTAAATATGGTAAATGGTATGTCAGTGAACGGCTTAGGGGAAGTCTCCATGGATACAACACAAACATTATTAAATAATAATTTAATGGCAGCTAATAATCTCATTGCCTTAGTAGACTCTCAGCACATGGCTGGAGGTAAGTTCACTTACCAGTAGTAGAAAGAACCTATCTGTTTGTAAATATGTTTAACGTGATACTTGATGGCAAGTATTATTAGTTGGCAATTCTAATTTATAGAGGTTGCGGTTTTGTTTTACTTAAACAGTTTTGATAAGTAGATTGGATATAATGTTGTTCTGTGGAGGTAAAACAAACATACACATTATAGTAGCATAGTATAAAGAGGAAAGCAGTCATACTTTGTGATTTTTCGTTGTATGGCAGGTGATAAGTATATTCGATCTTCTTCTTCTTTAAGTTCCATCTTCTATCGAAGGTTGGAAATCATCATGGCTATGCGGACTCTGTTGACTGCCGCTCTAAAAAGCTCTAAAAATACTCGGATGTCGCTTTTCCCACGTTCGGCAATATTTTTCCATGCCAAACTCTGCTGCAGATGACTGGTGGATAATAGACTCTGCTGCAGATGATGATGATGCTGGTGGATAATAGTTGAATTACAATGATTAATTTGTAAATTAATTAGGAATGGCGGATGACTAGTGGATAATAGCTGAATTACAACGGTTAGCCCTTTACGTCAAAGTTTCCTGCAGACGATGTGACAGACGAAGAGAAGAAGGCTTACAATATTATGATATGGTCTATGTAATAGTAGTACATGATACTATATAGTATCATGATAGTAGTATATAGGAATACTTAGTCATATGATCTTAATGTCCATCTTCAGTTATCTAGCCAATGTCTAGTCGTCGATCCCAGTTGCTGTAATCTGGCGCACATGTCTCGAAAGGTACTCAGTGTCCTTTGTGGGGTTTCGGTACCTTTAAGTCAATAGAAACATTGTCACGTCTAAACTTAAAACGTTTATATAACTGTCTTAAACTATTTAACATAACAATTCCACTCCCAACTCATATTCTTAGAACGTCTAAAATTTTGTGTTTAATTAAAAAAATAAATGTCTGTATTCTAGCACTATGTATACTTAATATCCAGATACTTATCAGACCTGATTTGGGTAGTCTAGTTGGTAAAACATTAGATTGGTAGAATAAAGTTGCAATTTTAAGAGTGAATACCATGTATCTATGTAAATTTTTGTTGTAGTAAATCCAAATTATAGCTTTAGGACTTTTTATCAATATTTAAGGACAGTTGTTACTTAAGTAGAAAACTACAGCACTCAAACAAATCACGGAGGTGTAATTATTGTTCCTTATTTATATTTCATCACAGTATTCTTGCATTAAGACAACAATTATGTTATTTCAATTGACAAGACCTATCAGCATATCATTACATGAGCGAAGTTCAAAATTGTTTTGTGGAAAACGATACAAAATTTTAACACGACTTGATTTTCTTTGTAATAAGTCGTTAGAGCTCTGGCAAATTTGGAAATATACTGTTCGGAATGAATGGGTGCATGTATTGTGGTGTTCATATTAACATCTTAAACAACATCGGAATCAGTTTGTGTTTGTTTGGGGAATTGTTTGGGTTTTGTGTTTTAATTTAAACTTAAGTCTAAAAATGTTTGGGTTTGCTTTTATGATAAAAATAATTGGGTTTTATACAGGATTTAATGGTGTGCTTCACATATAACAGCAAACGTATTGCATAGTATATGTGCATAATTTCATATTAATTTGTAAAGCGCTATATTAATTTATGTACAATGTACCTTTTATCTTTATTCACCTGGTACACACGAGAAGCTCCCACAATGGCTTGATGCATCTGAACGTCTCGAGAAATATCGAAACTGTTTTGATATTTTCTAGGAGGATTTTTTGAATGACACTAGAAGTTGATAGAATCATGTATATTTCCCCCAGACACTCCATTGTCCATTGTATTATGATTTGTACCTCAAGATATCTATATTTAGCGATGTTCTGGTTATATTTAATACGCAGATTATTGTTAAGTATCGCCACATCATCAAAACATATTTTGTCTAGTCTATTCATTAGTATGAGATTTGGTATATTATGTGTCACTGTTTGATCGTAGTACGTAGTACAGTCCCTGTGTAGCTTGCAGTTGTCATTCTCAATTATATAATAATGGACCAGTTTTTTAGCCATCTACATCTCTTGTTGGACTATTTTACTACTGTTTCTAGTTTCCTTGCAACAAATGCCTTAGGTAAGATGTTGATTGGTTTATTGGGCTTGATGTCCATGTCAACCTTTATCGTTTTTCATCTGCGGATCTTTGACGATGTAGTTCAGGTAGTTTTTGGATTTACATCATCTTGACTGGCAAGTAGGACACCCTATATTACAGGACACATATTTCCCGTTATCAACCAACACGGTATTGTCAAAATAGCCCTTACCAACATTGGGCAGGCCGCCCATGAAAGGGTTTTTTCATCTAGAAGATGCACATTTTATCTTCCTTTGATTTCCTGGTCTTTGTGAGAATTATTCTTCAAGTATGGAGAATGAAACATTTTTTTAACTGAATTAATACGGTTTTCATTTGTTAATAGCTAAGTTATCTTCTTCCACTCTAGTAAGGATATACATTATCTCTTGTAATTCCTATATGTTTTCCGCTATTATAGCCTTATCGAGGGTATCAAATTATTCTTATGAAGGTGCGTATCTTGTAGTGATGTTGACGACCACTTTGGCCCATCTTATTCTATTCACTACAGCTCTATCAGTTGACGTTAGACCAGTCCATTCATAAGATTGGCCAGCCAGGATATACGTCCATGTCCAGGCAATTATTCACATTACATTTTTTAATAGGAATACTATTTATTTTGATATAATTTTCGTTGTGTTGTTCAAGCTCAAATGTATTTTTTACATAAATGTTGGACAATAGTTGGGGGAGAATGCAACCCTGTCACAGACCTATGCTTATTTCCATTTGTTTTGAACACAGACTGTTGGCGATTTTAATTTCTGCTTTTTTGATTCCAGTACAGTTATATCAGTGCTATGTCTTTGCCATCGAGCCCAATTTCGTTTAATCTGTATCAATAGCTCATTATTATTATTAATTTAGTATAAAATATTCAAGACAAACAGAACCATAAGTTTTATTTATATAATTTCATGCACAATCGGGAAAAGATAGAACATCTTAGTCTATTTTATATTGATCTTCATTTATATTCTTATTTTTGTTTTAATTTTTGGAAATATACCATTTTAATTTTTAAACAAATGATATTCATGATTTTTTTGATACCTACTGGCAGAATAAATAGCTTTAGGTGAAATGTTTGTTCAACTTTATACAAATTATAACCAGATTTTAACAGGAATATTTTAAAAAGCTACTTAATTGGTTTATGAATAAATGTTTTGCAGGCTTTTTATTTGACATGGTAGTCTATTAAAAAAGACAGGAATACAGTAAATTTTATTTTCATTGCATGGTTTAGCTTTGACATTTTTTAAATAATAATTTCATTAAAAATTGGAATGTTCGTTATTTCATTTTGTTTTTGGTTTTTGTAAAAACACATCGTAATCATACTTGACAGACTTTAGAATCACTATTTTTCATAAAAGCAGAAGGAACGCCGCCGAACATCCACCCAGGTTGTATTTCATCGACGGGTAGAGGGCGAGTAGCCGCCAGTCCGACATCGACGCACACAGCTCAACTCATCGGTGGCGCCATCTCGCCGTCTCTCTTCACATCACCGTCGCACCACCAACAGCAACCCCTAGTCATGGCTAATTACCCAGTCAGCGCCAACTTAATGATCGGCGACTACGTCAAGCCAACGATCGGTACTGTTTCGCCTGCAGTATATCGTCAGTAGTCTTTGTAGTTTTTAATTTATTTTTTTAATATTAAGGCACTTAAGGAGTCCGTTAGCTGACCTACGTCGAACATTGAGAGAATGTCTTCATTTGGTAGGTGACTCGCCGTTTTAGGAGTGAAAGTGACGCGATTTTAAAGACTTACTACAAACTATTTAAGTGTTCAGAGTATATTCAGTTTTGGCTTCATGTAAATACCTCGAAAATACCAGATATACCTCTGTAATATGTTGACAAGAGCAATATTAGCTTCCTGTTATAAGCCGTGATATCTTTGTTTGACAAACAATTTGCAAAATGCTCAATTCATTAATGTAAGATATGTTTTTTAGTTTATTATTTATTGACACGAAACTCAAACAGGTTTCGAGATAATTTCCTCATTGGAAATGATTTACACAATCGGAGGACTCATTTTCACTATTATTCACCCTTTTTTTTTTTCATGTTTATCTCAATGTTCCCTATCTATCATCATCTTTCTTGCCTTATTCCATCTGCTTCTTTATCCTCAACTAAACCATAACAACATATGAAGTGTTACATGATCTATAGTGTTAACTAACCCTACCCGACTAAAAGAAATCATGCTATTGAATTGAACATTTTGCACTATTTATTTTCTTTTTAATTCACCAATGGAGATTATTAGATAGCTACAACCGAAACACAACTAGTTTTTATTCAATTTACTTAATAATCACAGTTTGGATGTTATCTTAGGGTAAAAGTTTAGTGAATAGTGAGTATTAGTAATTTTTCCGAATTAGGATACAATTTTAAAATATAATTGTGACATTATATCGAATATGATTTCTATAATTTCTTTTCTTACCTACACAACCTTTCCTTTCTTGTTAAACTTTAAGATCGCTTATAGCCGCTACGAGGGGAAGGCGAAATGAAATAAATTAAACAAAACACATTTTTATAAGTGATAAACTTTATTTTTGTTTTTTTTTTTACCACACAAAATTTATATTAGATGCTACAATGGTAAAACAACTTTACGAATTTAATAAAAAAGTTACACAAATTAATTATTCTTCATTCTTAGATAATATGACAGATGCAACTAACTGAGCTACTAAGACTTGTTCATATTCTGGTAGGCACTGTTATCGAGTAAATTCGCGGTAGTGAAACTAAATGGTGATCTGTCAGTCAGTTTCTAACGTTGTTTTTGCGAAGCTTCAAAATGAGGTATTTTAGTTATCGAATTCCGCACATCGGTGAAACGATTGTAAGCTGGCATTAATTTAGTGGCATATCTTCTAGGTTTAGGTTAGTTTTATCCGTAATTCAAACAGGCTTACGTCCTCCACTGTTTCAGTGCGACTATTTACTTAAAGAATGCCACTTAAGTGGCAATGTGGTAACTTCAACATAGTTAATCTTTATCTCTTCATCTTCGAAGAATCTAATCTATGAGCAATGGTCTTTTTCCCGTACTATGAGCAGTGTATCTTTATTATGTGAGTCCACACCACCACTGTAAAATTTGTACCCAAAAATAGTATTTTAAATCTAAATAATGAAATCAGTACTTGTTATCGACAAAAGAGCGATCAGCCATGATATTCTTGTCAAAAATATACAACTGACAACTTGTAAGGCTTTTTTAATTAAATAAAAAATTCTTTTTTAAACAAACTACAGTTTTTTAATTATGAGTTATGCACAAACTTGCCGAAATTGATTTTACAATGCATACACTGTTTGGCACATGGAAGCGACTCCGATTTGCGGCGTAGTCTTCTAATATTTGTAGCTTCGTGAACAGGTTAGTCATCGATGTATGAAATATATATATATAATTATGGTCCTTCGAACCGGATTAATGCCATCTAGAAATTGATTTTACTAGACATAAATTCCACAGTCAAAAACTTTCCATCGCTGTAGGTATATTGTAGGCCTAACATATGTTTGGTTTTCAAATTAATGATTTTATTTGCGATAAAATCAAGTAGACCTATTAACTTACAAATAATATCACACGTTCATTAATCATTCTTCATTGTATGATCGTACTCTTACATAATCTTAAATAATTATCTAAAAATCTAATTTGCAGGTTATCATTTGTCAAATTTGGTGTTCTCACGCTTTACATTTCGCATAATCTGGGACTTAAATATAATAGAGTAACATCAACAAATGTGAAAAGTATAGTGCTCGCCACATAGGAAGAACCAGTGTAAATTCCTTTTTGTACTATTGACAGTGATGTACGATACGTTGTTAAGACTATTATCAACAGATTTTCGGCAACATTCGGAAATATTGAGATGCGTAGCGCTGGTTTGTCTTGTTGGCAATTACTATATAAATATCAACAGTAGTTCTTACCGTATAATCATATTTACTGTTACATCAATCTTAAATGTTAAAATCACAATTTACCTATTGCAAAGGAACAAGATTTGTTGACTTAATTTTACATATGGTTTTATATAGAATGGCTCAGAAAGATCTGCTGATAGGTCTTTTGTTGATGAAATTCAGTCATGTAATAAATATTTCTGTACATTTATGGTAAATGTAGAGATGATATACAGTGCTTTAATTGTTGAATTAGGGTAATATGTATAGCATTAAATGTGGCAACAACGCTTACTCTACGCTTGCTTTTAGTTGTAATTGTTTTAATGTCGTCATGAGCATCACCATACACTGTTGCCAATTTTTAGACATTCCTGATTCAACAATGGCGTTGTATTCATATACAATTAAATTTTTAACCTATTATTGGAAGAACAGAACATATAATACTGTATGTTAGGTATTAAGATCAGAAAGTTGCCATTATCATACTAATATTTATTAAAAAGTATGAATAGATGAAATTAAGCATTAACTTAAGAAAACTCAATCGTATTTCTTCATGTACAAGTACATCTTCAACTCAAATACATAGGAAAGCTGCATCAGACGAAAAATACTAATTATTAAAAAATTATGTAGCAATTGAAAAAACTTCTTTGGAAACATTACACGAGAAAATTAGCATACTTCCTTTAATTAAGTTTCCTTAGGTTGAGTCAATCCACAACTTTTACGCGAATATCGGTTGTACGAAGATCTCGGGAGACACCAACAATATACTCCATTCGCTTAGCTCGGGCATATTTTGACAGATTCATTGTCGGAAACCTACAACACAACAATTCCTACTTCTCAGTATTAATAGCTCAAGTATACTACTATTGCAGACTTCTTTCTTTGAAAAAAGAAGAATTATTCTAAATAGTGGAAGTGTATACTAAACCCATCAAATTTTGGGTAGTATATATTTAAAAAATATATTTTAGTTGTTATAATTTAACATAACTATTTATTATATATGGTGCAAATAAATAAATATTGATTGTCGGTAATTTGTAAAGTTCTATTTTATATACTATTTAGTTTGTTTACTATTAATATTGGCTATAAGGACGTGTGCTTGGTTGTATAATAATTTCCAGCCACTTCGAGTCTGTCAAAAAGTAACTAACTTCGCAAAAAAATAATTACTAAATTTACTAGACAGTTCGGACTGGAGATAGCGAACCGAGTATATCTGACCTTAAGCTTGTTCTGTTTGTCTTGAGACCTATTGATTGTCATAGAGATAGCTGAATTGACAGGAAACTGACGACCGCGAAGCTTGAGTGGTAGTAAGTCACATGAGTTCCAAAAGCCAGTAGAATTAATGACATCTAGTCACACAGTCCTTTTCTCATATTTAAGTTCTCCAGCAGCATAATAATCATATTAAGCTTGAGCTCGAGGTGATGTGATAGCATTCCAGATGTTTGGGACTATTCTGTAGATTATTTCGACGGTTAAATGTGGAAACCTCATCAGTCAAAAATTGGTCTTTTTTAGATTTATGAGGATTTCAGTTGAAAATATTGTTCTGAATGTTCTGACAAAACCCCAGATTCATGAAAACTACGTTTTGACACGTTTTTTTAATAATAAATAAATATTAAGAAAGAAAAAATATGTACTAAACATCGAAGTTTTTTCACTCTCCTAAAAATTTAAAAATTTTGACTTATTGAGGTTTCAACTTTTAACCATCGATGTGTTCTGCTCTTTTGAGTAGGTTATTGATTTTGAAGAGATATTCTCGGCTTTATTTTTTAATGACTAACCCCTTTGATATTCTTTATTATCCTCTAATACTCACTGTTTGTTTTTTAAAAGTAACTTTCAATGTTTGTTTTGGTTTGTCCCTTATTCGTAACTAGTGATTTTGCAACGGGGGATCCAATCAATTGCCATCTACAGTCACTCCACTCGATTTTTTTCTAGCTTCCTCCTATTTAAGGTTTAATGATATTTTAGTCTGTTATACAACTTCATTAACAGTGTGACTTGTCATCCTAGCCTGTTATATAGATAAATTGTCTTCAAAACAACTTAACTTACAGTTTCTACCATACCATCCATCTCACTCAATTCTTCCTCAAGTTTTTATTCAACATTTTATATAAATCTAAGCTTTCTTTAGTCTTTTTTATGTAACTTACCATCTAACATAGACTCCTAAAATCTATTCAGTTATTATTATATGCAAAACAAATTGTGCCTTAGAGGTCAATTTTAGAAGCTGCATACCGATATTTATTGTTTTCTCTCTCTATCGAAAGTAAGATACTAAAAAATTGCAACACTGTTACAAGCAAAAGTTAAATTATTACTCTGAACAGCGACGTAAGTGTATATTTGTACTAATTAAAAGCCGTATTTTTTAGAATTATGCTTGTTCAAGGAAATATTCAAAGATATTCATGTATTTGAGATAAAGATATGCCTTGTACATTTCGTTGTAACAGCGCCAGATAATCGCCGTCTATATAAATTCTTGACATTCAAGCCGCATTTATACCGGGCTCATTCATAAAAGAAATGCCATTGCGGTAAACTGTTATTATTTTTGTTAATTATGTAGCAATTAAAATACAGAGAAATAAATTTTTGCGCATTCTGACTATACTAATTGTAGACCACGAATCCGGTAATTGCATGAACTTAATAAACAAATTGTGAATAAAGGCCTTTTGATTAACCCTTAGGTAAAATGGACTCACTTATGCAAATATTTCACCTTTGGAAAGTAATATGTTAAAATTCGGTACTAACTGTGGTACTATCTGTTGGTGATTTAAAAAAACTCAATATAAATAAATAATCCTTGAATAATGCCGTACTGTGTAGCTGCTTTTATACTCTCAATATGGGCGGGAGCGGTTGGGGCGGGGGTAATACCAGTATTTAATTCGCGATGGAAGTTGCGGAAATTTATCCGAACATTTCATAATATTGACATATGAAGATATAGTTTGGTATATCCAATGATGTATAATATATAGACCTAGTCAATGGTATATATAGTGTCACAAACAAGATTCTCTTTGTTGTTGTTTATTGTTTTGATACGAACTTGAACGAATCGTTCACGATTTTCTTCGAAGTTGCCACGTAATCAAAAGATCGTTTTGTTTATATATACGTCATTGGTTGTGTTTGTCATATGTGAAAAGCAAATTTTATTTTAAATTGTTGACGGACATTTACTTAATATTTTAGTAAATAAATATTTTAAAATGCCATGTAGGTGTCTTTTTTTGTGGTGACGGAAGTTGTAAGAGCGAAACATTATCACTTTTCAGGTAAGTCAATTTTGGAATGTATGTTGTTTTATATTTTATATCAAATATTAGGTTGTTAATAGGCGTTTAGTTTATTTAATAAATACATTATAGCTATTATAATTTTTTTGCCAGTTTTTTTCCATAGATTTCCTTTTTACGATGAAAATTAAACTAAAAGAAACATTCTTTTAACCTACAAGCAATAGGTCTATATGACACTCGATTATATAGCAAGCATAGCCGACTGCTGGGTCTATATTATATACCTATTATACGTCATTGGGTATATCAATCGTCGACAAAAATTATATGTTAGATGCATAGACATAATAAGAATAGACTAGGTAAGGTACAGGCCGCTCTGAATAGATGTGAAACTACAATATTCACTTTGAGTGATCCAGCTATATGTGTCTCTCAATTTTGTAAATGCATATTGAAATGGAAAATTTATCAATTAGGTTGTGAGTAAAAATCAGTTTTGGCTAATTTTCTTCAACTTAAAAATGCTAACTCATATACAAGTCATTCATTTGGAGACCCTTTGCTACATTTTTAGTTGAATCTGGGGGAGACTGAATTACTCTAAAGTAATATGGCGGCTGAAAATCATCGACAGTCGCTGACGGGGTATGTCGATGAATCGTTAGTACACAGGATCAACGGTAATTGTGTATTTGGCAAAAAATATATAATTTCAACTTAAGAGAATTCGACTCTTGTATCTAATAGATCAAGAAAAATGTCATTCATGCAATGGGGAAAAATAATTTCATAAACAGTAATATTTTGTTACCTGTTAATAGAGATAAAATGTCAAAAGTTTTTTCTGTCACAGAAAAAAGTTTATATTTATACTACAAAGATGCAATTTCCTCTTTTGAATAATATCCGTATAAAACCAATATCACTGTAGGTGCAATACACTAAAATTTAAGAGTTGAATGAATGTGGTTGAACAGTTTTGGTACAAAATTACGTCACCTCATATTTATCATAAATTAGCTATATATTTATAGATAGATTAAAAAAATATCCACCACTGTTAATTGTGTTCTGTTCTTTCAAATGCTCAATTGTAGTGTACTAATATTACAGTTTTGTCATTTTTATTGCTAGTTTAAAATTTACATTTTATTTACTTATTATTCAGATATTGTTTGTAATTTATGTCCTTATATTAAAGTACCACTTAAAAATAATTATCAGACTTAAAAACTTAAGTTTCAATAATATATAATATACAAAGCTGTTAGTTGAAAGAGTTTAAGAATACTATAGATGGATAAATAACTATCTGTAAAAGTTAATGCTATTTGTTAATAGGTTAGCAAATTGCCGTGTAATCTTTCTTAATGTGACAGTCGTTGTGGACAGTGCGTAGTTGAAATATATAATTCCGGATTTAGTTGTGTTAAGGGCGAAAAAGCGATGTTGCTCGCTTGGCCGTCACAAACCAGTTTTTATATAGTAACGTTTCTGACACCTCTTGCCAATTCATCAAGCCAAAAACATTTCACAGTCTCTATGCATACTGATCAGGGTCAATCCAGATTTTGTTTCATGCAAGATTTCTGTCCTTGTTGAGTTGGCTTTGAGGACACCTACGTAATTCTTTTAAACTCTGTACCCTTAGACCAAGCATACTGTGGCAGTCGTCGCTTCGTGAGCGAAGACACACTCATTACCAAGTAAGTGTCGAAACGATGATTTTTTTAATATTTGTTTTGATCATCAATGCCAGTTTGTAACACCAGTTCTCCTTGTATCTTCATCCGCGTCATCCTTGCAGTTAAATTTTGGTTCACTGGTCAATGTAACAAGGATTCGTCTGGGAGAGTTGAACTGTTGCGATCGTGCTAGTTGACCTGCCCATCCCCGTCTTACTATATTTATTAATAGATACTATGATGTTTTCAGTTGACATGTATTTGAATTTGTTAAAAATTTCATAGTAAAACCTTCAGATCCCCTTCTTCACATATATCAATAATTATTCTTCTCAGGACTCTTCAAACAATAGCCCATCCTAGAAAAAAAAAAAAGATTTTAAGTTAAAGAAGGTACCTAAGAAATGGTAAATAAGTAATTATACGATTAGGTCGCTACAGTTTTTTATAAACAAAATAAACAAGTGAAAAATCACTTTTTTTGTTGTGAAGTTTTCCAATTACTTCTCACGGAAACTGTCGTGATTGGATCTTTAAGACCAGTTCCGTTTTTGGAAGCGTAGCTTTCTTATCACTGCTACGGACATAATGCATTGGTCGATGCAATAGATCGCACAGCCTTGTGAAAAAGTAAAACCAAAAGAAACGCAATGTAACGACAGATCGCCCGACCACACACTAGGTGGAGTAGTAAACGCAGTCCCATGCGTATTTCTTAATAAAAATAAAAAACTAACAGAAAAATGATGAATGGAATTAAATTACATTAAAAACCATCGACGATAAGTAAGCTATGCTTCCCCTGCACTAAAAAACCGTTTTTTTTTTATAAGCTTTAATAACTTTGCAATAAATCTTGACAGGAAAGTAGTTGAGCTAACAGATGGTCACCAAAATAACAAACGATGAGCCACATGTGATATATAACATCCTCAAACATGAGGCCATTATCGGTCAATTTAAGTGTATGTTTACTGGGTAGCCTCTTTGATTTAAAAGCTTTAGATATCTGTGTTACATTTATTATGTGAAACCTATGTGTTTTCCGTTCACAGCCTGAGCTACAATATTTAGCGTTGTTGCCAGAAAGTTTGTTCCAACACGCAATTTTTGTATGGTCAGCAAATCGTCACAAAACAGTATCATTTGTATCGTCTGATGACAGTAATGGACCGAGGAAGTGATGACGTAGATTTTATTGACATCTGTCAGTTTCACTTTCCAAACAAACCTTGTTTAGTGTGGGTAATTTGTATCTTTCGTTATTTTTTCATTTTTTTTTTTAAAGAATCTTTCCGCTTTTTTAGTGTGGGTAATTTGTATCTTTCGTTATTTTTTCATTTTTTTTTAAAGAATCTTTCCGCTTTTTGCAACATCTAAGTATTCTAATAGTTACTACAACAATTTTACAAGGTTGTGTAAATAATAAAGCATGTTGTTTTATAAAAATAGCAATAAAATGCATGTATCAATAAAGTAAGGTTAGAATGTCTTTAATTTAAATTTTTAAACTATATTTCATAGAAATAGAACACTGAATTATGATGGTATTATCGTAAAAAACACTATACTTAAAAAAAGCAACAGAGGAAGCAAAATGTTAACTTTATAGAATTTAAAAAGTCTTGAGATTGGGCATTTCAACTTTTGTTTGGAAAGTAATTGACAGTTGTGACGTCACACTTCCACTGTCCATTCTGCATTGGACCGATGCGGAAAACCGAACCTCGTGCGCAGGTCAACTCAACGAGTACTTGCAATGGACAGTGGAGTGGGAGTGTCACGTCACAACTGTCAATTACTTTCCAAACAAAAGTTGAAATGCCCAATCTCAAGACTTTTTAATTTCTATAAAGTTAACATTTTGGTTCCTCTGCTGCTTTTTCTTTTAAGTATAGTGTTTTTTACGATAATACCATCATAATTCAGTGTTCTATTTCTATGAAATATAGTTTAAAAGTTTAAATTAAAGACATTCTAACCTTGGTACATGCATTTTATTGCTATTTACGAGTTACCCTGTAATTTATCTCCACTTCCAGTATAGGGATGAAATTTTGCAAGGTAACCTTTATTGGTCGCAACGTACCAAAATTTATATCCCTAACGGATGAGTTTTCCTCGAATAAACTGCTTCATTGAATGATGTCCATAATACGACTCCATGGCTTCGTCCACTGAGAAACTTCCGTTTACTGGCTGGAGATAATAATGAAAACGTTTATTTTGATCAATTAGGGGTTGAACTTTGAACGCTTTATTGGTTTGTTGATACAACGTATTATCGGTAAAGTGTAAAAATCTATGAATCTGCTCAAATCTGTTTCGATTTATAGTATTACTAACTAGATGTGAGTGAGTGTTACCTTCTTACATCTACTCTGTAACCTATATTGGGAAAACAACTAATGTTTACTTTTTTTCTGACTAGTAGATGGCGAAATATGTAGAATTGTCTCGCGTATTACATCAAATCCGGTGGGCATGATTGAGTTAATAGCGCTATAGGCGCCGATAATCAATTTTTGCGCAATGCATACACCAAGTCAAGGGGCAAAACGTTAGACTGCTAATTTTTAATTGTAGAATCAAGACCGTCATCAAGCATTAACTGCTGTTTCATTTTTTAATATAATTTTTTTGTAATGAAGTATAACAAAGTAAAAAAATCGTTCGATCTTGATTTTCCAGATCCGTAAGAATCGGTCTCTTGTTTTAGCAGTCGACCAACCTTGTTTTTACAGCAATAGCCAGTAGTTTATTATTTATATTTGAAATGAAGGACATCGTCTCCATAAAAGAAGTAACCTGGTAAATATAATATCTACAGTGATGAGTGTCTTACAACCCGGCAAAATAGCGGAAAGGATAGAAGACAGATTAAGTTGTGAGATAGTACGAGATAAAGCTAGTTCTTAGACGTGGCTATTTGACTTCAGTCATAATTATACGGATGACCTCGAAAATATTTTATTTTAATAATTTCTGTTAGAATAAATGATTGAATAAATTAAGATACATATATAATAGTAAAAAACATTAATTAGTAGCGATTTTAAATTATAAATCTTTAAGTTTATTTAATAATAAAAATAACTCAACTGAAATATTTGACTAAGCTGAAGGTAGGTATGTTCGGTCCGAAAACAATTATTGTATGTGGAATTGGTGTAATAGTTAGAGACGTGGTCTATTGACAAGAAGATTGGGGTTCAATTCACACCAAGGATAAAATTTTTGTTTTACTCAATCAAAAAATAATAGAAAATATTTTTTTTATTTTTGTAGAATGTTTACTTATTTAAACATTCTTTAAGCGTTCTTTTAATTTTGAAGAATTTTTACTTTATTTTCGAAAGTACGACGATACTGTTTTTTCAATAAGATATTTATATTTAACTTTAAACACTTCTAATACTAGTAACGACTGACATAAATGTTTAGTGATTCAAAGCAAAACGATCTCTGCATAATTTCAAATTATTAAAAAAAAAAAAAAAAAGAAAACCACATGTGGGTTTTGAACTCTAATCGTCTGCTACGTCTATGTCGCAGTGTCGAATTCTTACCACTAATCCACGAAGGATTGATAATTATTCCGTGACAAGAGTGTATGAAACTCCTCAAATCATAGTAGAAATTATTCTTGGTTAATAATTTAAAACTTTAGATTAAATAATCACTATTAATTAAATTATTTTATTCACATTTTTGCTTTATTGTGGTTAATCAGTTTTTACTTTATGCGAAATTAAAAAATGGAAATACGTCACACATACGACGTTACACATAATAATTATGACCGAAGTGATTTAGCTCGAAGCTAACGTCTAAAGGTGTGAGACTATCGATAGCGGTAATGTAATGTAATGTAAATTATAGGTTTCTATTGATTATTTCCCACCTCTACGAGTTTCATCTCTTTTTATTTCACAAGGTAACTGTGTTTTCTATCTCTTACGTTAAAAAGCTGGGTGGTAAAACACTCATCACTGTATATTTTATCTAGTACTATAATAATACATTTTAAGTGGTACTCTAATAGTCAAAACTAACAACTTTATTAAGTGATATTTTTGTTGTGAACTTTATACATCGTAACTTTTATTTTGCTCATTTAATTTTACGGATCCCAATTGTGCAATCGTCTAATTTTGTATTAAGTGAAGAAGGGAGTGTTACTCATGTAAAAATGCCTGATCTGGAAGTATAGATGATAAGTAAGTCTCTAAAAAAGGTTTTTTGAAATAAAAAAAAATATATGAAGTAATTCTAATTTTATTTACAATTTAGAAGGAACTGTATTAGAATTTAAAATTCTTGAGCTGTTAATTTTATACAGTTTTGAGAAATTAAGGATTGCCCTCAATCAGTTTATTGCTGCCTGTATCTCTCTACTAGGATGCATGTACAAGTTTAATAGAACATAGGGGACACTAGGGCGGGTTGAGCCACTTTTTTTCAGCGATCTGATTTTCTGCCTTGCCTTAGTAATTGCATAAATTTGTTTACATATTGATTAACTATGGGTTTTAGTATTTTTCCGTCGACCGTCCATTTATGATTAATTTTAACACCCTCAAAATCGTTGATTAATGACCCCTATTAATGATTGATTTTCTATTAATGAACAATTTTATTATAGGCAACACAACATACATTGCTTGTATAAATTAATTTAACCACATTTAACGCTCTGTGATTGGCAGTGACCTGTGGTGTAGGCAACCAAACATATACCTATATATTATATTCCCACTAAAAAATTATTTAAAATGAAGTAGCCGCTGTAAGTAGGCTGTCTGTCATTGTATGTCATTATTTATCGTTAAGTAAATAAAAATTTAAGATATTTTTATTTCTGAAAAGTACGGTCGACGGAAAAATTTTGTAACGAACTCGTGAATTAAAATGGCGATTAACAATCTCGAACATTAACGCGCTCGCTTCGCTCACGCGTTAAAATATCTCAATTGTTAATCGCCCTTATTAATACACTTGTTGGTTAAATAACTATTAACGCAATAGTATGATTATTTTAAAAATTGTTATTTAAGCAAAAAAAACATGATTTAAGTACAACATGCACTTGTCTCAAACCTCCCTTATGAAGGGAGGTTTGAGACAAGTATAGGGAGGGTAGACAAGAGTAGTAGGTAACGATAAAGTCATGAGTTAAAATCAAATTTATTAAAGAAAGTAACTAGGTATTATGAAATGAAAAAGACAGTAAAGATTCCATTTCACGTACAAATCGTCTATGTATCTGTTTATACGTATTTCGCTTTAATAAAGCTCATCAGAACAGTTATTCATAGGCGTTCTCAACGTGAAAAATAGATCTTTCCTGTCTTAAGAAGCAACAATAAAATGGCTTCGAAACGGACGCAATAGCGACATCTGATATTAAATCCGTAAAATAGTTTCGAAACACAATTCACATAACTGCCTTAATCTGAGCCTTCTATAAATTGCAAGGCATAGCCAGACGTTGATAAAGATGTTAATAGAGACATGGGGAATCTAAAATTTGCATTCCACGACATGTCTCCTCAACTAAGCAGAAATCGTTAGCGAATTGGTTTCTTGTACTCATACAGAGTAGATCCGAATAAAATGAAAAAGACAGTAAAGATTCCATTTCACGTACAAATCGTCTATGTATCTGTTTATACGTATTTCGCTTTAATAAAGCTCATCAGGATCATGTGTTTCGAAACTATTTTACGGATTTAACTAGGTATTATATAACCCTGCAATAACAATAATTAAAAAATAGAAACATTTGAAAAATATGCCAAAATAGTACGTCTCTAATTAGAATAAATTTTCATATTTAAAAATATCAACTGAAAAAGAAAGAGTCCTATGTGTTCTAGCTGTGAACAAGATCGTTCCTCGGTGCACAACATTAATCTGCAACATCGGGAAAAACAAATTTGCATCCCGGAGGTTTTATTCTCATGCACAATAGGTCGTAATCGTTGCCATTAATATTTATGACTTTAGCAACACAATGTCGGAAAGTCTTTTTGGTAGAAAATCGTACAAGAACATACTCATTCTTACAAACTTCTTGATTCATAAAGCTTCCTTCAGCATTTTCTTGTTCAATATGTTCCTCGATATCAGTTAACTCATCAGAACTCAAAAATTGAAAGAATCGTTAGATTGTTCAGAGGCCTCCATTACTATCTCAATTCTATTTTGTTTAACTGGCACTTGTTTTTCATCTTCTAATGCCAATTTTTTTTAATCTTTCCACCCTTTGCTCCTTTTTTTTTATTTTGCTTTTCCTTGTTCTTAGCTCTTTCTTCAAATTCTTTTTCTATTTGTTCTTTTCGGGGGTTTTCCCCCGAAAAAAATCGTGTTTTCCCACATTTCCTTCCAGCTTTCTTTTTACGGGGAAGAGCTTTCGGAAATGGCCTTATAACCTCAGGGCTTACAAATGTATTTGGATTATTTTGGAAAGTATAGAGGGGTAGCCAAAAGTAAATTTTCTGTAGTCTAAAGCTTGGGATGGATCTGGCCTGTCTATAATTTCCGCACTGGTAAAATCACTATCTGTAAATACAGCTGGATTGTATTGCATTGTAAGCAATTCCCACAAATCCACAAGGACTCTAAGTTCCTGTAGTTGGCTGTATACCATATATAACAAAAATTTTATTAAAAATCCTTTATAAAAGGTATACAATAAAGGATTTTTAATAACATTTTTTTCAATTCCCACAAGTTTAGGTATTTCTTTTAAGGATATCAGCTGTGCAGGATTGTTAACCATCCAGTTAGCGGCTGCTTCATTATAAAATCTTTTAAATGGCCCAAAACGTTGTTATTCAAGGGCTGTAACTTATGGCTAGTATGAGGTGGAATGGTGAGTAGTATTACTCCATTGTTTTTACAGATGTTAAGCCCTTTTGGCGAAATATGGCTATGATGATTATCTAGTATCAGCATACATTGTGATTCGTGTCGACTCGGGAATATCTAATGAAGTGCATTAAATATTTTTCGAAATTCTCATAAAGCCATGTCTCAAGCCTCCCACATAAAATATGTTCATCCCTCCTCTCGTACATGTAGCCACAATAAATTACGATTTTTCATTTAACACATAACCTAACAAATAATTGAATGCATGAAAGTATGTTGAATAAGTATCATATTCGTATAATTCGTCTACATATTTCTAAACATAATAATGTAAATAAAGCATCCTTATACATTTTGATAAATACTTACATCGTTAGCCTCAAAAACAACTTTTCACTCTAACTTTCCTTACTTCGAGTTGACATGGCACTTAAATAACGACAAAGAAGCAATGACTAAGCATTAACTAAATAGAAAAATAAATTTATTTAAATATTCGTTATGGATGTAATATTTATGGCTCAACCCTCCCCAGTCTCCCCTATACTAATTGTAATAACTTTATTATACATATCTTGTTCAACGGCCGCCAACCAGATAAAACTTTTTATTTTTCTATAAGAAACTCGATCTTTTTATTGATAGTCTGATTTATTGCATCAATAGGTACCACACCTCTTGATGTCACTTATGCATATGAATAGATAGTGAAGAGAGCTATTGCGTCATTGGAAAAAGATGACTTACTCTATCGAGTGACAGATGAGGAGGTCCTCAGAAGAAGAACCGAGAAGTGCTGACCACCATCAATAAAGAAAAAATGGTAAAGCAGCAGGACCTGGAGACATCCCAATTGAGTTGGTAAAGTATGGGCCAAAAATATTACACGAGCTGTTGGTTCAACTATTTAACAAATGCTTAAAAGGACAAAATATTCCTGATGATTGGAATGTTGGATACATCAGCTCAATATTCAAGAAAGGGGATAAAACGCAAATGCTCTAATTATAGGGGAATTACTGTTATCAGCTCAGTGGGGAGGTTGTACGGTCGAATAATAAAAGAAAGAATAGAATCAGAATACGAAGACATAGAAGAACAAAATGGATTTCGTGTAGGAAGATCGTGCACTGATGATATATTAGTTCTGCAGCAGGTAATCAAAAAACCCAAGGCAAAGAATCTATCTACCCACCTATTGTTTGTAGATTAAGAGAAGGCATACGATACGGTACCTTTAAAAAAACTGTTTCAAACATTGACGAAAGTAGGTCTCAGTAGAGAGTATGTGGATTCTATCGCAAATATATACAAAAATGCAAGAAGTGTCGTTAAAGAAGGAAACTTTATATCTGAATTATTTCCAATAACAAAGAGGCTTAAACAAGGATGTTGTCTATCTCCGACCTTATTTAAAATATATATTCAGTCATCGTTAGAGCAGTGGAGGAAACAAGTACCCGGAATGGGAATAGACATAGATAGGCGGTGGTAAATGTCCAACAATTTTATTTTTCGCAGATGATCAGGTAGTCGTAGCGAATGATGAGGAAGACATGGACTACATGTTTAGAAAACTAAAGAAAGAATATGAAAAATGGGGCCTCAGTATGAATATGTCAAAGCCAGAGTATCTTAAAATAGGAGATGATAAAGAAGATCCAGAGTTAGAAATTAGAAACACAAAAACATGTAATGAATATAAATATCTCGGATCTATAATATCTAAAGAAGGCACTACCAAAAGAGACATCGAAAACAGAACGCAGCAGGGAAAAAAGGCGGTAAACATTCTAAACTCTCTACTATGGTCTAAAGATATTAGACAAGAAACGAAATTGACAATCTATCGAACCTTGGTAGAGCCTATTATGACTTATGGGGCAGAAGTTTGGCAGATCACACAAAAAGATAAAAAAAGAATAGAAGTAGTAGAAATGGATTTTCTAAGGAGAGCGTGTGGTGTATCCAGAAAAGATCATATCAGCAATGAAGATATTAGAAGGAGGACAAATACTGTATATTAAAGTGTAGACAGAATTGAAGCGAGACAACTAGTGTGGTATGGTCACGTGAAGCGAATGAATGAAGATAGATGGCCAAAGAAAGCTTTAAATTACATACCACAACAAAAAAGATGAAGGAGAAGGCCTTCAGTTGCCTGGGAAGAAAATGTACGGCACATAATGAGAGATAGAGCCATTAAAGAAGACGAATGGATGGACAGAACACGATGGTGGTCGAAATAAAGCTTTAGGAACCTCGCTTATATATATATATATATATATATATATATATATATATATATACTTTTTAGGGTATAACTCTTGCTCGGAGAGAACAGTCTCCCATAAATAAAAATACTCTTCTTGAATAATATCCTGTTTCAAGTCGTATGGCTCTTACTCCATAGCACCAGTACCGCGTTTTATATGGTCTTTATAGAGATTTTCGCTACGATCCAGGCTGCGTGTTGGTCTTTAACAGGTTCGTCAGGATAACACCACTAGTCGAAAGGATAATACGTATCGTATGGGTACTTTCCATTCTCCATTGTCTCTTATTTGGATCTCAACTCGTTACATTTAATACGCAGATTATTCTTGTTAGATATCGCCACAAGATTGTTTGTCTAGTTAGTGTATTAAATAGTATGAGATCTGGTCAATTGTGTGCCACTGGTTGGTCTATAAGAACAGAAAGGTCTCAGTATACTTTGTAGTTGTAATTTTTGGGAGTTTCAAATAGTACTAAAAAACATTTTCTATTTAGTACCTACTTGTGTAGTCAAAATGTTTAAAATCACAAAAAGCATCGACCATACAAATAAATTACTTTTGGTATTAAAAAACACATGTTTTAAAAAGTGATAATGTTCAAAAATATAAAAACTGAAATCAATTTACTTGCCGAAAAAGTCAAATAATGGGTGAAATTTAGAAAATTGTTCAGGTCTCCGTATTTGACTCTTCTTTGATTATTTAATTCTGATTGATTGTAAAATGGTTATTTTGATAAACTGTGAAATTGTGTTAGTAAAATAATTAATTTTAAAATTGTTTAATTAAAAAAATTGAATCATTGTAATTGAATTACAATAATCTTAACATTATTACTGATGCGTTTACATGATGCCTCTTTTAATGACTTGTTACGTGCAACATTGCATTACAAGACAAATTCTCTGCAACTTCTTGTTTATATTTTTACAAGCAATGGAAAACTCGCATCATTTGTCCATTTTTCGTACTCTACTACAAAATATGTTGGTCAACTTGGCGATAAAAAGATGAGAAGATTCCGGCACGTGCAACACCTTGCATCTCGATTTGTCTCTTTTTTTTGCATACCACCTACCTAAATATAGATGAGAAAAATGCTCCATTATTATTATTGGTCCTGATTTCGTAAACAGAATAACCTTGAACTTTTTATGCTATAGCTTTTATAATAATATATTCCTCTCAATGACAACACCTGTTCTAGAACAAGGTGTTTCAATGAACTGAACAGTTTTCGAAATAAATTATATAAAGACGAATGTAGAAATCATTCTTCCTGCTATGTTTTTACCCTATAATAGTTCTTTGTGATCGAGAAAGTTCTGATGTTTATACAAATACTACACTTTTTTATATAAGAAATAGTAAGTCTTTAAAAAAATATACGCGTGAATATGTCGGGCAATTTTATTCCATTCTTTATACGTAATAAAGTACAGTTATCATTTTTGCTATATTTTTAAAATTGTCTTGTGAAATTTTTGTGGTTTGCCGAAAAAATGTAGAACAATCTCTTGAATAATAAAAAAAATATATCCTATTATGTAGTTTTATTTTTAAACCGTGACAGATACAAGTCTTGAGGCAGTGATATATTAACAACATTACTTGTACAAAAACAGAATGTCCTACACAAAATTTTCTTGTGATATTGCGGTATTTAGTAGGACCTTTACATCAGCATTAACAGATTAGCCGTTCGTTGAATCAGTAAATAAGAATAACCCAGTCTGTTGAATTTGAGATGTTGACTCAGAATGCGAAAGAACTAAATTAGTCAACGGCATTGAGATGTAGAAGGCACCGGAAACCACGATATTAAAGAGCCTTATGGATATCACTTCTGTGTTATTATGGTAACAGTCTAAAGAGTACTAGTCGTCAATTTTGAGTAGGTCACGATTTTTTCCAGATCATCATCTAACATTAATCCCGAAACTAGACGAAACGTAAAAACTAGGTATATCACAGAACAATAGGAACTCCAGAAGTGCTTGTCAAAAATTTCGTGCAATTGAAAAATGAAATAAAAAGGTATTAAACGCGTACAAAATGCCTAGAATGCATTTGAATGATGCGCAAATAACAGGAGCATTTGCCAAACTTGATGAAGGTTGGTCACTAAGGTAAGTTGCTGCCGATTTGAAGGTGAGTCATATGGAAAATGCAACAAGATGAGTTTTTAGTAGATTATCTGAGAGGAGCTTCTTTTGCCACAGCTCGAAAAGCTAGCAAAGAGAAAGCTTTTCCGGTCAGCATTCGTACTGCACGTAGAAGGATTAAAGCAAGTGGATTGATAAATTGTGTAGCTGCAAGGAAATCTGTTTTGACTGAGGATCACAAGTTACATTTTGTAAGGAATTCATAAACCGTGAAGACAACTATTGGTCTAATGTTGCATTTTCGGATGAAGCAACGGTCAAATAAAAGTTTATAGACCGAGAAATCATAGGTTTGATAAACGGTATAGGTACTCATCATTTAAGAAATAGTGGAGGATGACGATTCTCGGTCAACGTATGGGGATGAATAAGTGCTGAAGCCCCGGCTCGGCGTTCGTTCTCATATTGAAGAAAGAACAGGATTATCTTACATACATATTCTTGAGAACACAGTGTTGCCATCAGGGATCAAGAGTTCTCCAATAAGAACTTCATCTTCCAACATGACAATTGCCCGGTGCGTACAAGTAGAATTGTTCGAGAATGGTTGAAAGAAACTCATGTTAATGTTCTTCCGTGGCCTTTTTGGAGTCCAGACTTTAACCCCATCGAAAATATGTGGGCAGAGTTGACAAAGATAATTAAATGACAGAAACCTTGGGCCACGGAATATAATTTAACTATGGGAAGCAATTGAGCAGCTAGGGACGAGCTTGTTGAATATACCATGAGGAGATTGGTGGTACCTATGATGTATTTGATACGATACGCGTGTAAGTGTAAAGTGTAAGATACGCTTTAGATCTACGTGTATCGCTGTATCGTGACATTCGGTGACAGCAAGAACATAACCTATTTTTGTTTTGAAAAATAAAATGTATGATACCGTAGGTTATCTATGGAGTAATTGTAGAATTGTATAACTTATAATACAAATACAGCCTCTAACAAGCACAAATATAAAGCAAACCATGTGATATCGTTTAAGAATAAATTACCGAAAATGAGAGTTACTTTACTTTTAAGAGCAATCAACAACCAGAATCTGGAGAGTTTAAAGAAAGTATTAAATTCGGCACTTGCAGAAGCTCCCCAGTATCTAGACAAACTTAAAAAGGATCAGAGGAAGATTGTTTTTGAAAGAATAGAGCATTTAAACAAGTGGTATACCAAGATAATTGGCTTAGATGAAGTAAAAGTTTATCAAGATAGGGTCACCTCTTTGCAAGTAAGTTTAATTATTGATTGATTATTGCTATTATCAATACAATAATCAAATTAAGATGTCATTGAACAATTCAACTGAATATTTTTTATTTCATTCTTCAGTTTTGGCCTTTTCTTGTTCAATGTTTATTGTTTTATTATATTGTTCAATTATTTTGTTCCACAATTACATATTCTCTTTTATCAAAGTTTATACTACTTAATCTAGCCATTTAATGTTTCCCTTCGTTCTATTTATATATGAATAGTTGTCAAAATTCTTTGTTAGAACTAAATGGTCCTTACTGAATTGAATTCTTTTTTAATTTCCGTTAAAATTGTTTTTAGGATCAACTTTTAGCAACTCAGACCAAACGAAGAGAACTTAATAGACAATTAACTGAGGTGAGACAGCAAGCTCAGGAAATACAAAGTCAGATTCAACATATTGATAGAAAAGAGAAATTTGATGTTTACTGTCAACTTATCAGTGGAGAAAGAGAGGTAATTTTATATTTATATCTTATAATACACATATATATTGAATATATTAGTTAAAATTTTAACAATTCTACAACAGTAGAAACTGACAATGACTGATTAAATAGAAGCATAGCAAAGATGTTAAAAATACAATAATGAATTTGATTAGGAACCAATCAAACAAAGTCAAGGTTATGCTGAGTAAGCCATAAGATTATTTGAATTTGAACTTAACATTCATTTTAAAAATCAGAATAAACATTATACTCTTGCTATTATCTATAACATGAATAAATATAAATGTACTAGAACCTGCTTCTGGTAAACTTACATGGGAATACTGCTAGGATCAATAGAGTGAAAAGAAACTACTCCAGAATTATTACATAACGATCCTGACAAACCATATAAACCTTATACATGAAACAGATTAAACATGTGATACTTAAGAATTAAAAAAAGTTTCTACTGTTTATTTTTAATAGTATTGGAAAATATTAGGTTTGTTTATAATTATTAAACAACAAATCAAAAGATAAATATAAAAAAATCCATTAAATTTCTCCTGTTATCAATGAGTTTCTTCAAATGTAGTCAACTTTCAATTTTTTGTTCCAATGTGGCATGATTGGTAATTAAAGACATTTAAATTTCTTTGACATAACTCTTACACTGAGTGTGGTTAAAAAAGAAACATTTATTATTTAGATAACATTAAATCAAGACCATACTGTGTCAAAGGTATCAGAATATTTTAAATTTAAAACTGCCAACTTTTCAAATATTAAATTAAATTAACAAAAAAAAAATAAATAAATAAAACATATAATGACTTAATTTTAGGTATTAAATTTGGAACGTTCAGTATCAGCTACCTTTCAAGAGTATGATCAGGCTGAAAGAGATCTTTTTACTGCATTTACCAATGCTGTCCGAGATTCACAAGAAAAACAAAGGTCCCAGCTAGAGTATAGCAAATATTTTGGTTTAACTTTAAGTATTATTGGATCATTTTTAGGTAAGATTAAAAATAGTTGATAAAAGAAAAAATAATTTTGTTTAATATATTTAAAGCCCTTCAACACTTAACTATTACAAAAAGTGCTGATTTTATGTTGAAAACATGTTCACAGAATACCAGATTTAAAGAATACATTCATAAATTTGAATTTTAATACCAAATAAATTGTAATTGGATATTTAACTATAACAATTTTTTTTTATTTTAAGCTTTTTTATATACATTCTTTTGGAGGCAAGACCTAAAACTTTACATAGACCAGAAAATTTCATCCATAAATGTTGGCAACATAGAAACTAGTATTGTTGAATCAATAAACCATCATATGCAAGATATTAAACAATTAGAAAGAAGCAACAGGGAGGATATTTTAATCAATAAGAAAGTATTGAGGAATGTAATTAACCACATGAATAACAATGAAACACAGCAACTAGACATGCCTTTATCACATGAAGAAGCATCCAATCTCTTATTTACAGGATTTTTAGGAGGTGTAGGAACTGGACTGGTAATTTATATATTTGGGAAAATAGTGTTTGGATAAAAGTATTTATAAAGAGATTTACTTTTTTAAAAGTATTTGTTAAAGTTTTTAAATAAAAAGTATTTATCATATGTAGTATTTGTCTTTTTTTATTTGTTCAAAAGAAACAAAAATCCTCTTTTTCTTCCTGATATTGTTTTTTTTTAAATATTTCATGTTTTAAATTTTTTATTGACAGTGACATTGACTTTTGACATATTTTATAACTATTAGTTAAAGCACAGAACAATAAACAATTAGAATGCCCACTCTGCTTGAAAAAATAAGTACACGTAGACATTTTATCTGGTGTGAATAGACAAATTAACCCGGTTTAATTTATTTACGGCAACTACAGACATAATATGCATTATTTAATTCTTACTTTTAGTTGAAGAATAGATTAAATTATTTCAAATGTACTAAATTATTAATCTCTAAAAATTTAAATTACAATTCTGTCGTAGCCTGTCACAAATTTCTCAATTCAAGTCTAATGTTTCCGTATAGTATCATGGTTTCCGTCTAAAACATGGCGTTCGCGTGCTGACAAACTTCAAAGGCGGCATCTGAGAGTGGGCATTCTGATTGTTATTTATTCTGTGGTTAAAGCAGACACTGAAAAAAAAGTTGGGAATAGCAGCCAATAAAGTATTTAATTTTACTCTCGTATCACCTGCGTCCTTTTATCAGGATTGCCACATTGTCCAGTTGATCATTTTATTTTCGCAAATAGTCACATTTCCATATGCCTTTTCTTAATATTCTTCCACTAACATTTCCATATTTTTTTCGGTGTTTTCTGCCACCTTCATTTTTTGTGTAACTTCTTTTCCTTTTGTTAAATGTACTTGGTAGAAATAAATGGCGAACATGACCTCTAGGTCAGTTACTTACCTATGCGTCCTTACGCTCCCGTAGTTGTATCCGTTATTTCCGTTTTTACTAAGGTTTCTTTTTTGACATATGTATAGGTCCTTCTTAACATATGTGTAGGTCTTTCTTTTGGTATTATGGGCAATTGCAATTCTGTTTTTTTTTTATTAAAATACAATTAACTCCCGTTTATCCGTGGGTTTGAGAGAATTAAAGCTTTAATTTGCAATTTTCAATGTGTACAGCTCGTCAAGAATTGCAATGTCTCTGAGTTTTGACAAGAATATAAATTTGGAGGGGAGGATCCGTCAGTAGCCCGAATATACTCAGTTCCATTTTGTTAGCAGAAGCAAACAGATCAGACGCATATCAATTACACTGGTGTAGGACTTATTAATCCGGTTCCGTTACAATGGAATTTAAATCAAAAGTTCATCGTAAAGTTTTGAGTAGTCAATCTCGTTAAATTATAGCAAATGTGATATATTTTATGAAACGAGAAGCGGAGGCTAAACATCCGATAATAGAACTAACGAAAATTCAAGAACGTGTTTCGCGCGCAACGGGTGTTAGTGTTGGTTCTGTAAAGCAAATTTCAAAGGAAACAAGATCAGTTGAAGATGGTGAAAGTGATTCGCTTCATACACCTAATATTAAAAGACAAAAAAGTTCGACCAAAACTAAGTTGGATAATATGGATAAGGAAATTCTTCGGAGATTTGTAATAAATTTTCACGTCCACGAAAAAAAAGTTCCTACGTTGAGAGGCATACACAGGAAATTTGTTAATGAAATTAATTACACAGGATCGTATGAAAGTTTACGAAGAGTATTACATAAAATTGGTTTCCGTTGGCGAAAAACTCAGACAAAGAAAAATTGCTTATGGAAAAACCTGACATCCAACAAAAAAGGATAGCTTTTTGCGAAGTATTAAGAGGTACAGAAACGAAAATCGTCCTATAGTATACATGGACGAAACATTCATCCACTCGTGTCACACATTCACGATCGTTTGCGTAAGACTATCTCTAAAGGACAGAGGTTAATAATAGTTCATGCAGGAGGAGAAATGGGGTTCATAAAAAATTCCTACTTAAAATTTAAATCAAATTTAAAAACTGGTGATTACCATAGTCAGATAAACTTTAGTTTTCAAGTTGTTAAATTATATTATATATATATATATATATATATATATATATATATATATATATATATATATATATATATATATATATATATATATATATATATATATATATATATATATATATTATTTTGACTTGCTACAAACGTGTATTTTATATGTGTGTAACGTAATGAAATAAAATAAATTTAAATATATTCTTCTGTACAAGCAAACAAAATTTGAAATGATTTTATTAATAAAAATTTCTAAATATCAATCTTTTATAATATATTTCATCTTTAAAAACAATAAAAATCGATAATTTTCATTATCGCATAATATTACGTGGAATAATTACTCCTAATTATTTAAATTTCAATAACTATTGAGTTCAATTGACCCTCCCCCAGTCGTAGTTCCATAATAAAATAATTTTAAAATCCGAACGCATTTGCTATCTTCTTTACTCCGAATGCGTTCTCTGTTTATTTTTCGCATCGCTAGAGTTTAAACTGAAAGACAGAGCTAACTTTGACGAACTGTACTTACATTTTTACACTTTTTGAAAGTAGTCTGTCACTGGTTTCCGCTTCTTTGAGAGGGAAACATCTTACTTTATTAGCATCAGTAGTAGCAGCATTTAGTAGCATCAGTTTTTCAGCGAGTAGCGCGTCGTCTTGGTGCTCTACTTATTCTAGAAGTTCATTAACGTGACACAAGGCCGCTTCCTGAGTCACTCGTCCACCAGGTATAAACTCCTCTTCTTCTTTATCACTTTCCTCCTTTTATCCTCAGCATTTTCTTAGGATGTCTTCCTCCACTCCTGCAGGTTTGCTGCTTTCACATTCTCTCCCCCAGGAACTGAGTTCATTAAACTTGTAAGTACAGGCAGTTCATTTTCATCTTCTCCAACTGCTAGTTCGACACAGTTGGGTACCCAGAATTTGTCTGAGGAGGGGTTTGAAATTTTTTTATGCTACCTCCATTTTGAGTCCCTAAAATTTGGGTTTTAGTTTAATTTAAAGTACTAAAGATTACAGTGTCAAAGATTCAGCGCTGCAAGGCTGACGACATTTTTGGAACTTTTTTCTTTTATCTAGATTTTATCTATTGTTCTGAAGCTATTTTCTTGTGGCATTTTAAAGTAATTACTATTTTAATGGGAATAAGCCACAATTGAAGGTTAAAATAAGTTTATTGACTTTTGACATTAATCCAACTTGTAAATACAGTACATTTTGGAGACGGCTATCGCTGTATTCCCGTTCTCCTCCGCAAATTCTCCCGGTCCATGGTATGCTCCTCCTCCAAACCTTTCGATTCCATCGCTCTTCTAATTCCTTCATTCCATGAGCGTCGAGGTCTACCTCTTCTTCTTCTTCCAGGAGGCTTCTATTTGTGAAGTTTTGGGGCCAACGTTCGTCAGGCATTCTCAATAGGTGTCCAAACCATTTTGAACCTCTTGTTTCTATTCTGTCAATGACCGTTTCTGTAGCACTCATGTTATTACTTACAGATTCGTTGGTCTTCCTTTCCTGCCATTTCAACTGCCAACAATCTTCTCTTAAGGTCTGCATTAATTGTCCATACTTCAGAGCCATAACAAAGAAGTGATTCAACCATGGTTTGCCCTATTCTTTTTTTGTTCCTTTTGGAAATGTTGCGATCCCACCATAAGGAGCTCAGACATCCTACAATTTTACGTTCCTGGTTAATTCGGTGTTTAATTTCAGTTTCTACCAAGCCGTTCTTAGCAATGAGTGCACCTAAATCTTTAAATTTTTCCACGTCCTCTTGGAATGCAAAGCTTGCATCTGAATTGATAACTAATTATTATGCTTCATGCTGACTTGTAACCCCCATTTTAAATATTCTCTGTATAGACGCTTTATCATAAATTCTAGATCATAAGAATCTTGAGCTAGGACGACTTGGTCACCCGCAGAGTTCAGGGAGAACAGTACGTCATTTGCTATGTGGATTCCCATTCCCTGGCAGTGGCTTTTCCAATTTTGGAGGGCTGCCTTAATATATAAATTTAACAGTAAGGGTGACATACTGCATTCTTGTCTTAGTAGTTTAGTTACTTTTATTGGCTCTGATAGTCTATTTCCGATTTTTAGGTAAGTAGTGTTATTTGTAGTACCCTATTTCTCACAAATTAAAACATGTTAAATGGTTGAACATGGAAAAGAGAAGATTTCTACATGCTGCTTGTCTTTTCCACAAAATTATCAAAAACTCTCTACCAGCATATCTTTTTAAAAAAATTATATACAGAACTGACATACATAATGTTAATACAAGATATAAAAATACAATTACAGCTCCGCCACGTACAGAACAATTCAAAAATTTATTTACATATCAAATATCAAAAGTATATAATGGATTAGCTAAAGAATTAAAATTAAAATCAATTATATCTTTTAAGAAATTTCTTAAATCTAAATTGCTAAGTGAGTAACACATGTGCAACTATTTGATGACCTGTTATGAAGTATGTATAAACTGTGTGATAGTTTTTGTACAATATTTAAATGTTAAATGTTTCTATTGGTTATGGTTTTTAATTGATTGTTACATAACATGCAAAAAAATATATTATATATTTTTTTTTCTCTCTTGCTTAAGATGAAAAGCAGAGGTACTGATTTCTTGAAATCAGCACCAACTGATCTTCGGCATTTTTTCTTTCTTATTGTATTTTATGCATAAGTATATAAATTATATATTCTGTGTATTGTATGAATTTGAAGGAAAAATAAAGACCTTTATTATTATTATTATTATTATTATTTCTGTATACTTCTGTGATTATTCCTAAAAGGTATGTAGTAATGCCGAGTTGTTGTAAAGCTTGCCACAATTTAAGTCTTGGAACTGTATCATACGCCTTTTCTAGGTCGATGAAGGCTAGATGTACTTCGGTACCAACCGCTATTCTTTTTTCTATTAATTGTTGGAGTATAAACAAGTTATCAGTGCAAGATCTACCAGGCGTAAGTCCACTTTGGTCTTCGCTAATTAGATGCTCTGATCTGATTAGATGCTAATGATCTGCTTATAATAATAAATGACTATGTTTATTGGGGACAAACTACAGTTTTCTTTAAAATCATATATTTTTATATTATATTTTTAACAGTATTGATAGTACCATTGATAATACATAGATCTAGTCTATAAAATAATAGGTGGCGCCCATTTTTTGTGAACAATTGTTCTTTTCCTTTTCTTTTTTGTTTATCTTTTTCGCACGTTTACAACAGCTGAGCATTGAGCCACAAAGTGTACCAGTGTCCTGAGTCTACTTCCTAGTAGTTCGGTTCACTGTCTATGTTACAATGTTGCTATTCTCTTGGTATCATGGCAGCAGTCTACAATGCTCAACCCTTATCACCTCATCAAAATATGTAGAACAATATTGTGGTCAAAAACCTGTCAATGGTTTAAAAGTTTTTACTACAGTCTTATAAATATCTTTATTTGCTAATATTAATAAAAAATACCAAACTAACCACACATATAACAAAACTATTCAAACTCAGGCGAGTACCAGTATTGCGTTTCGTAGATGTTATCCATGAGGCGAAACTGGAAACTCTGGTAAAAACAGAAGGATACCCAAGCATGCAGTTCTCGGGTCCAAATGAAACTAATCCTATTTGAACTCCATCTACTATAAGAGGTCCACCGGAATCACCGCTGCAACTTCCTTTGATACCCTGTCCGGATGTACAAAGATGAGTAGAGACTATTACCTAAAAAAATATGTCAAATTTGAGATTTCTGGGTCAAATGTTTATTTGGTCTTTTAAGTTTTTTATAGGCTTTATGATATTTAGATCGTCTGCATATACAAGTATATTTATACTTTTGTTAAAATAAGCACTACTACTCGCAGTGTTGAAATTTGCATCCTTTACAATTGTTTACAAAGCTATAATAAATAAAACACGGGATAATGCATCTCCTTGTCAGTCGTCAAAGAGATGCAAATTCGGGTTGCCAGCCGTTAAAAACGCGAGGTATCAAATCTAAAGTAAAATCGAGCTAGCACTCAACGCCACTGGTTTGAAGTCTCAGTTTTGTGAGTTTTTAACAGCTGGCAACCCTAGTTTGAGACCAATTTGTCTAAGGCAACCTTATATAATCATCTTAAGAAAACAATTAGCTTCAATTTGATATAAAATACATGCATATACGTCATGAGCAGCATATTTTATTTAAAAAATAAATGAACGAAATACAATTTTTATTCAAAAATGAATAACTATTAATTGAATTAAAAATATTTGCTGACACTTTTTGACTGACAACCTATTATCAATGTATTCTCCTAATTTTAAATGCATGAAAAAATGTGAATTTGATTAACTACGTATCTTGCAGTGGGATTTAGTACTATAACAACAAACCAAAAAAGACATTTTTATTTATCGTCTAAATTTGGTATAGTTACCTCACTAAATTCTCTGTGAACTGCTTTACACGCTTGGTTCGTCATAACATTCACATTGACTTCCTTTAGATTCGTAGATATTTCACCATCGTTTGTCTTTCCCCATCCCAACACTGTACCAACACGCCCAGCATAATCAATATTGTCGCCAATTTGTATCAAATTAACGTACTTATTTAATGTTGCATTTGTGGGTAATTTAATTAAAGCGATGTCATTTTGAAGTGTATTGTCGTCCCATTTCGAATGCTTAAAGTACTTTTTGGTTTCATAAATTTGCACTGTAGATCCTTGATTGTCATAGACATTGTGGAGTCCCAATTTTACAACTATCTTTACAGGATCACTGTAACAAGGAAATAAATCATCATTACTATTTGAAATGACGCTAATATATATATTCACACTGGGTGACTGTATGCGCCAAATGAAAGTTATTAAAGCAGCCTGCGCAGCCAAGGTGCTCTGTTTTATATTTGTTATTTACTGCTGACCTACCAACTACCAGACTAACCACAGCTGCAACATATGCTGATGACACAGCTGTTCTTGCGTCACATATAAACCCGAAAAGAGCATCACAAAACTTGCAAATTAATGTAAAGAAAATTCAACAATGGTTTAATCGCGCCATGTGACATTTACAATGCGACGTGAAACTTGTCCTTCAGTTTACCTAAATAATCATCAACTAAAACAAACAGGCTCCACAAAATATCTAGGTATACATTTGGATAGAAGACTGACTTGGCGGAAGGATATCTTTACTAAAAGCAAACAGCTTGGATTCAATCTACATAAATTCTATTGAATGAACGGTAGAGAACCGTAAGTAACAACAGAAAACAAAATACGTATCTACAAATCTATAATAAAAACCCTTGAGGATTTATGGGATTAAAATTATGGAGTATAGCCACTAATTCTAACTTAGAAATTCTTCAAAGATTCCAAAATAAAGTTCTACGGATGATGAAATAAATAATACTCCTTAGTATGTTAATGCTTCGCTTTCTTACTTATCTACACAGTGTGCAGCTGTCAAAATCCATTCCTCATCTATTAAACTTCCACCACAAAGGTTAGTTTTTGATTTATAATATATAAAAAGGGCTGCTTGGAATGGATATGAGTTAGGTGTAACATCGTTTCCTCCGATGATTCGTAATGTTGCTGTTTTATTAGCGTTTTCTGGATAGGCAAATATGTTTGTGTGGACGAATGATTCCGTTACCTAAAAAGAGAAACATAATAAGAAATGTAAATGGTTACAATGTTGGATAAGAAGTTTCGTCTTCCTTTCGAAGATTAGTAATCAAAAAGGGGATGGCATTCCCTTAGATTTTTCACCAGAACTATTTTCGCCTTATCGATTCCATTTACAGTTCCATTTTACTTATGATTTGAATTTCTAACCTTAATAGTTATTATTACCGGAGTTATATCATTATTTAACAAGGTTCTGCAACTACTTTCTTGTGGAATGTCTAATTTAAATATTAAGTATGTTGATATGGGATTAAGCGCCAATTATTGATTGCAATAAACATTACATTTTTAACTAACTAAAGTTTGATGTTTCCATTTCCACTCCGGAAATTTTTTATCAAAAAAGATTTTTTTTCAAAATTGTGATAATTGTGAAAACTCAACATTGAGGCTTTGGTAACACATTTTTTTTGCACCAGTCACCGGTCACATAAAACTTTTCATCAACAATTTTTGTTCTGACCTTAACTTTGCCGGAAAACACCTCAAGTACATTCGGTCTATGTACATCTGGTGCCGCCTGGTCCAGTGATTAACATATCAGCTGGTGTTAACTATTTGCTTGAAGAATGGGAATTGTATAAATGTTCTGGTAAACTAGGTACTCCAGTCGTCAGAGACGAAAATGCCACTGAACCTCTAAAAATCATACAAACAAGCTAAATTTTGTTGAGAATATCAATTTTGGTACTATAAAAGAGATAAAAAAAGTTTACCCCGTTTATCATCTAGCTTCCTCCTAAAACACCCCCTCGTAGAGGGGAAAAAACTGAAAAAATCGATTTAACAAGAAACTTGACACCGTAGAAAAAAATATTTCAAATAAAAAATGTAGCTGAAATAATTTTGAACAAAAATGTTTATTAGCACTTTTTGTGTAGAATAAACCGTTCTCTAGAGACAACGCTTAAAGCGACCGGCGGTTTTGAATGTCAGTTAGGGGAGCGAAATCAATGTTCAATAAAATTTGTAACAGCTCCACGGTAAAAATTCGATATCTTTTGATCAGCGTCTCCTATAGACAAAAATCAAAAGGCGTTTTAAACTTACATAGTGTAGCTTTCGTATGCAATTTTTGGATTTTGCCACAAATAAAGTCAGTTTTTATAAAGGTGTTAAATAAATAAAAGTTGAGCGATTTTTGCCATTTTTATGACTCTCGTAATATCAATAAAATGTATCACTTTCAATTGTCAGGCCATGGAGTTGGGGTGTCTCCATTTTAAAGACATTAAGTACCCTATCCTCCATGCTATGGCATGCTGGACGAGCGATACAGTCTGTAGTCAATACTCCGAGGTATGAGCGGTAACACAAGGTGCATAAATATTCATACGCTTATGAAACGCACCTGGTGCATCATAAGGGCCTTCACAAATTACTCTTTTTCAACATGTCTTGAGTGATATGTCTTTAATCTTTCCTATCAGCCTCTCTTGGTTAACACTTGTTTCTTCCGACCCCGAATGGTTATTAGGTTTCCGAAGGCAGACGGGTCACTATATTTCCGTCTACCTCATAATCTTCAGCGTGGCGAGTCATTCAGTGTGACGAGTCATTCAGCGAGCGATTGCCGGTATAAGCAATCCCCCACTTACTGACCAACGGCTTCGGGCGGATGAGTTGGTAAGTGGTAGGGCACTCTTTTGTCCTGAGGTTGTGATATCGACCTCGAAGGCGGATGAATTAATGATTTGATCAACGGCATACGGATGGGGAAGCACAAGTAGGGCAAACACTCCATTAAAGATCCACAGCGATACGCCCTAGTCAATCCATCATGGCAATGCTCAATACTAAAATAAATTCCGGAGTAAGTCCTCCGATCGGTTCTCTTGGGAGGAGAGTTTTGAGTTTACCAAAAGATGATAAATTTAAGTGCAGAAAGAATATCAGGATCCGCACATGGAATTTCAAAACTTTATACAAAGCAGGAAAAATCCACAATGCAATACAGGAGATGAAGAGAATGCATATTGAAATCATAGGAATAGCAGAAATGAGATGGCCAGATTCTGGAGAAATACAAATAGAAGATCACAAGGTATATTACTCGGGAAAAAGTGATGGATCACATGAATATGGAGTCGGAATAATCGTATCACCCAAGGTTGACAAAGGGAGGAAGAAGCAATTGAGTTATATCAGAACATCAACAGTATCATACAGAAAATTCCTCGACAGGAAGTTCTCATCATTATGGGCGATTTTAATGCAAAAATTGGAGCTGGGATAAGACACAGTACATTGGAGCACATGGACTTGGAGTCAGAAACGAGAGAGGAGACCTTCTAGAAAAATTCGCAGAAGACTCAGAACTAGTTGTCACCAACACATTCTTCCAATTACCACCTCGCAAGCTGTACACCTGAAAATCCCCTCAAGACAGACCCGGGAGAATTATTAGGAATCAAACAGACTACATTTTAGTAAATAAAAGATTCCGAAACAGTTTTACATCTGTCAAGACTTATCCTGGAGCAGACTTGGAGACAGACCACGTTACATTGGTGGGAGTATTTCGAGTCAAACTCAAAACAGTGCAGAAAAGGAAAGCACAATCATACGACCTACATATGCTGAAAGACCTTAATACGAGGATGAGAGTCCAAGCCACGTTAAACGAGCAAGTGACTGCAATTAGAGACGAATCGAACGAAGAACGAACGATCAAACATATTAGATAAATGTAAAGGATAAACACTTAAAGACAGATAGATTAATGAAGAAAAAATCATGGATGACAGATGAAATACTGAAAATAATGGACGAGAGAAGAGAAGCCAAAAATGAGCCAGACAAATATAAAACCATAAATATATTAATAAGAACGAAAATCAGAGAAGCGAAAGAAAAAGAAGCAAGGGAAAGATGCGAAGAAATTGAGACTCTGCAGTCAAAGTACGATAGTCACAATGTACATAGAAAAGTTAAAGAACTCACAGGGGGACTAAGACGAAGGCAAAAAGGAAATATAACTGATTCTGACGGAAACATCATCTTGGGCAAACAGAGTAAAATAAGAACGTAGAAAGAATATCTAGAAAAACTATTTGAAGACGAAAGAAACACCTTTGAGCTAGAAAAAGATATACATAATGGACCAAGAATATTATAGCAAGAAATTTATTCCGCAATAACACAGTTAAATGATGGCAAAGCGGCAGACCCTGATAATAAGCAGAACTACTCAAACTAATAGACAACGAATCAATAGCAATAATCGAAAAGATATTCAACAACATATACAACTCTGGAGGAATACCAACAGAATGGCTGAAATCTGAGTTTATTGCACTTCCAAAAAAACCAGGAGCCAAAAAATGCGAAGATTACAATACCGTACTATAGGCCTCATGAGTCATCTCCTAAAATTGTTCCTAAAGATAATTCATAAGAGAATCTACAAGCTGTGTGAAAGTCAAATTTCCCCCAACCAGTTCGAGTTGACAAATGTTGTTGGTACTAGAGAGGCTTTGTTCTTAGTACAAATCTTATGCCAGAGATGCAGAGACGTCAACTGAGACGTATACGCATGTCTGGTTGATTACGAGAAAGCGTTTGATCGAGTACAGCACGCCAAGGTGATGCAAATACTAAAAAAACAGGAATTAACAACCAAGATCTGAAAATAATTAGAAATCTTTACTGGAATCAGACAGCAAATCTCTGAGGCAAGGCTGTATTTTGTCTCCTCTAATCTTCAATCTGTACTCTGAAAGAATATTTATCAAAGCTTTGCACGAAACTGAAAAATGTATTCTACTAAATGGTTACCGGCTAAACAACATCAGATATGCAGATGACACCATAGTATTTGCGGACAACTTAGAAGACCTACAATGAACAAAATCTCATATTACAGTCAAAAATATGGACTCAATATAAACGTTAAGAAGACAAAGCTTATGATACTTAGCAAGAAAAGGATAACAGAAGGTCAACTCTACGTCAACCAATCCCCTGTAGAAAGAGTGACGTACTATAACTACTTCGGCACCGTAATAAATGAAGAATGGACCAACAACCAGGAGATTAGAGCACGCATCGGAAAAACTAGATCCACCTTCAATCGGATGAGAACCTTCTTCAAGAGTCATAACCTCTCTTGATACAAAAGTAAGAACGCTGCGATGCTACGTCTTCTCTGTCCTTTTTTATGGACGCTACGCGTTGAATCGTGGACCTTGAACGAAGATATGTGCAGAAAACTGGAAGGATTGAGATGTGGCTATATCGGAGAATGCTTAAGATCCCGTGGACTGACCGAGTCACAAATGAGGAAGTCCTCAGAAGAATGAATAAGAACCAAGAGGTACTGACCACCATCAAATCTCGAAAGTTACTATTCTTTGGACATATTATGCGAAATGAATCCAGATGTGCTCTCCTTCAAGCCATCCTGCAAGGAAAAATATTTGGGAAACGAGGTCCAGGAAGAAGAAGAACATCTTGGTTAAAGAACCTCAGAATCTGGTTCAATACAACATCTGTGCAGCTTTTCGGCGCTGTTGCAAATAAGATAAAGATTACCATGATGATCGCCAACATTCGTAACGGATAGGCACGTCAAGAAGAAGAAGTATCACTTTAATTAACCGGTCACTATAGAATTTCCATTGTTAGATCCTAATCTTCAAAACCTATAGCATGAAATTTCGGTTTTGAGTTTTGGCAATAAATGTGAGGCATTTGAAATGTAAAATCCTTAGTAAAGTACGTTTTTCAGAACTACAGAACTTCATCTATAAATTCCACTTTACGAGGCGGCGTTTTATTGGAAGCCGGTGGGTAAAAGTGGTTAATTTTTCAAAATTGACATTTTTAGCAAAATTCAGTTTGTTCGTAAAATTTTTAGAGGTTAAATCATTGGTAAAATAGGGAATTTATTTTACCAATATTCTAGTTTATGCCAAAAATAAAATTGTAAAAAAAACATTTTTAAGTCGATTATCAGAAACTACCAAAAAACTATTTACCTCCGAACTTCTTACATGAATCTTATCATAATAGGTATATTTGTTAAATTTATTATATTTTTGTTAAAGGCTACTTAAAGATGATTAAGGTAATAAATATATATAGATACAATTCTTGTAATTCGTTTTTATCATTATTTAAGCCGAAAATAATATTTTGTTGTTATAAACTGTTAATCTGTTTAATTCGATCTTTTGTAAAATTAAGCAATAAATATTATCTAGTCGCTAATAACGTTAACAGTTTGGTTAATTGAAGAAAAAAAAATATCTATGTATCTATACAGGGTGACCGGACTAAAACGAAACAAAGGCATTATCAGGAACTGCAACATCATTTTTGAAAAACACAGCGACACGTCAATTTTTGATTAAAGGGGGACACATCTTCTGTCATTTTCGATTATTTGCTTGATGATTACATCCACTGTTTGCCACTTATCAAGGATCATCTACAATGTTTCTCAGTATTTTGTTCTGGAATCTTTGTATTATTCTTATATTGCTTAGGCCAGATATACGGAGGGAATAGGGAAATCTCCCCAAGAAGGTCCAAAATAAAAAAAAAACCTAATATTTATCTTTTTTATGTCTTTTGGTTGGTGTTTCATTGGAAGTTCTCCTTCTTCTTCTTAGGGTACATGTCCGTTACCGAACGTTGGCGATCATTCTGGCTATGATGACTTTGTTGGTTACTATACGGAAGAGCTGTATTGAGGTCTTTCTATACCATGCTGTCAGGTTAGCAAGCCAGGATAGTCTTCTTCGTCCTGAGGCTCTTTTTCTTTCAATTTTACCTTGCAAAATGCATTGGAGTAGCTCATATCTGCCTTGATTTCTCATTATATGCCCCAAGTACTGCAGCTTATGTTCATCCTCCGTAGTACTTCTTCATTGTTGACTTTGTCTTCCATAGTATCTTCAGGTTCCTTCTGTATAACCATAGCTCAAAATCCTGAAGTTTTAATAGAGTTTCCGCCTTCAATATCCACGTTTCTACTCCGTACAGAAGCACTGCGTACACGTAACATTTAAGGAGCCATATTTTTGTTTCTAGGGTGAGGTCATGGCTCTTGAACACAGAGCTCATAGTCAAGAATGCACTTTTTGCCTTTCCGATGCGACATTTAATCTCTTGAGTATTGTTCCACGACTCATTGATTATAGTTCTCAAGTAGTTGTACTGTGAGACGCGTTCAATTCTCAATTGGTTCACATACAGATTTGCTCCAGTTATGTTTTCCTTGCTGATGATCATTAGCTTGGTTTTGCTAGTGTTTATATCCAGTCCATATGTTCTTGTTTCCGTCATTTTGTTCATGCAGCCCTTCTATGGTATTGGAAAACACTATTGTATCATCTGTATACCGCAGGTTATTAAGCTTGACTTCATTTATTGAGATGCCTTCATCAATATCTTTTAGAGCCTCTTCAAAAATGTGCTCCGAGTACAGATTGAATACCAGTGGTGAAATGATGCACCTCTGTCTCACTCCCCTTAGGATTTTGACCTGATCTGTATATTCTCCATCTATTCTGACTACCGCTGATTGATTCCAATACAGGTTAATTATTATTTTTAGGTCTTTTTCGTCAATCCCTGTCCTTTTCAGCATTTCCATCATTTTTTCATGCCTGACTCTATAGAAAGCCCTCTTGTAGTCAATCAGACATGGAAAAACATCACAGCTGACATCTCTACATTTATCAAACGATACCTGCACGCTAAATAAAACTTCCCTCGTACCAACGGCGTTCACAAATCCAAACTGATTGGGCGCAGTTTGTTCCTCGCATTTACGGTAAATTCTTTTGTGGATGACTTTTAAAAACAGCTTCAGCTTATGGTATTATAGTCTTCACACACTTTTGCTCTTGCTTTTTGGCAATGGTACGAACTCCGACTTGAGCCACTCTACTGCTATAATAGCTTCAACAGTTCTGCAGGAATTTCATCAAGTTCCGATGCCTTACCATCCTTCATTTGTCTGACGGCTGCCGTTATTTCTTCTGGTAGGATTTTGGGACCTGAATTTTCTTCGATGGTAGGTTCTTGTATTCTTCTAAGGTCGTGGAAAAGTTTCTCCAAATATTCTTCCCATACTTTCTTTTTATCTTCTTTGCTTATGACAAGGTTGCCTTCATCATCTGTTATTTTTCCGTTGTTGCGTTTTTGGAACTTTCCAGCTATTTCCTTAACCTTTCGATGGACATTGAAGTTATCATATCGACTCTGATACTCCTCTATTTCTTGACATTGTTCTGTTTTTTGTTTCTCTTTGGCTTCTCTTAACTTTCTTCTGACGATGGTATGTATACTCTTATATTCTTGGAGATTTTCTTTGTTTTTCTCTGATCCATAAGTTCAGTATATCATCGGTCACCCACGATTTCCGTTTCTCTGTATCTTTCTTCAGGTGTTGTTCTTATATTTATCTTACTGTTTCTTGTATGATGGTCAGACTTTTCTCTATAGTTCCTGCATTACTGCATTGGAAGTTGCCCTCCCAAGGCAAATATCTAGATCCGCCACTGAGTACACTCCCAAAGTGCGTCTTCATTGTGCCGCACCTAGTGATATATATTACGAAAAATTAATCTTAGGGCACCGGTACACAATATCCTCAAAGACTCCGTTGCATATCACTGGTAGATTATGGATGGGGTCGTTTATAGATGGGACTAAACGTGGATAGACTGTGGACCAACCAAGGTTGGCTTTGGACCATACTTAAGATTATACTTAAGACTCCATTGAAATATACCTAAGATTACGCTGGACTAAACGTTTGGACAACAACTTGGAATCTACTGAAGACCCTAATTAAATGTTATATTAAAATAAAATAAATTATAATACAAAATGTTATTCAAAACTATGATTAGGGTGGTGTTTTCATCACTTATTTATTAAGTTTGGCAGATGTAAGTAAAAAAGTGTTAGGTAGTTCTTTTTGCCCCGGTATTTCTTTCCTATTTATATATATTATAAGAAATCACCTCTCCTTTTCAAACAACAAAAGGACTACGACAAGGCTGCTGTCTGTCACCCACCTTATTTAAAATCTATTTGGACAGATCCTTAGTGAAATGGGTAAAAAAATGTAGAAACATGGGAATAACGGTGGAAGAAAACAAGCTATATACACTTTTCTTTGCGGATGACCAGGTAGTAATTGCCGAAGACAGCTACGATCTTAGCTATATGGTAAGAAAACTGCAAGAAGAATATGAGGTGGCAGGTCTAAACATGAATATGACAAAATGTGAATATCTCTCAGTGGGAACAGATGAAATATGTGACCTAGTCTTGGAAGACGACAAAATCAAAGGCGTGCAATCCTGCAAATATTTGGGGGTCATTTTCAACAAGAAGGGAAATAGCGCAGATGAAATCAGGGAAAGAATAAACAAGGGCAGAGCAGCGACCCGTGCCTTAAACTCTCTTCTCTGGCAAAAAACAATTCGACGATAAACCAAAAAACACATTTACGGTAGTATAGTTCAAAGTATTACACTTTACGGTTCGGAAGTATGGGACGTCACCAAAGCTAATAAAAACAAACTTATGACGACAGAAATGGATTATCTGAGACGAAGCTGCGGTAGATCGAAACTGGAGAGAGTTAGAAACGAACAAATAAGAAACGAAATGAAAATGGAGAGAAATATCAATGATGACATAGAAAGAAAACAATTAATCTGGTTCGGACATGTTAAAAGAATGCCAGAGTACAGATGGCCTAGGAGAGTACTGGAATGGATCCCTCCTGAAAGAAGAAAGAGAGGACGACCACGGAGAAGTTGGCGCAACGATATTGATGAAGCAATGGCGGCAAGAGACTTAGAAGAGGCAACTGCATATGACAGAAAAAGATGGAAATTGGGGGCGGAGAAGCGGCGACAGCCGTAATAAATCCGTTATTATATATATTTCTTTCCTATTTATCTTTCAAAGGATGTATATAATTATAATAACAAAAAGTAGAAATTCGAAGATTTTTAGTTTTCGAAACCAAAACTCAGATTATTGTCTAAATCTATGCCTTCTACAATTTTTAAAGCAAAACAGACGATGAATGAACCGACATGAGGAATCTAGATAACATTGCACGAAAGACAGAAAGACATTTTCATACAGAAAAGACAGTTAAGATTTGATTTCACTTATAGTCCTCCGTATATTCACTTATACGTATTTCATCCTAGCAGGATTCATCAGAGCAACTGAGCAGAAGCCCTGGATGTGAATCAATTCTTTTCCGCCCCGCCAAAAGAAAGAATTAATAAAATAAATTCATACAGACGCTACGATCTACAGCGCCATCTGAGAATAAAAACAAAAAGTAGAAATCAGACGATGTCTTAGTTTTTGAAACCAAAATTCAGATTATTGTCTAAATCTGTACCTGTACCTTCTACAACTTTCAAAGCAAAACAGACGATGACTGGACCGACCGAGTTACATCCAATTAATAATAGTATTTACCATTTATTTTAAAACCTAATGTACACAAGAAACAAGATATGACGTAACACTGCAAATATTGTAACAGTTTATTACTTTCATCATTATGAAAGTGTAAATACAACAGTTACTGGATATACGATACTGCTGATACTTACTTCTATTTGACAGAAGGCGACATAAACAATTGTTATTACAATAGCGTTCATGTTTACGCTGTGCACCAACCACTAAAATACACTAAGCAATCTTTCTTATTTTATAATTCATATCAATAGATAATGGAAGATAGGTATACAAATCTCACCTATTGGGCTGTACAACTGTAGCAATAAAATGTTATCTTTGGTAAGTTTTATTTATCGATGTTGTGAATCATGTACTTTTCTTTTTATTTTTTGACTAATAGATAAAATGTAGATATATATTGGCCTTACCCTAATATATCCCTATTTTATACATTTTTTATTTGTCGCTAATCAGAAAATAATAAAGACAAGTATCTTGATCAACAAATAAAACTTTATATCCATGACGCAGTAAAAGAAGCCTTAAGATAAACTTGACAATGGAAAAATAAAACTTGACAAAAACGAGAATGTTTTCACGACGATCTCAGTACACTCACAAAATATACGAAAAAAAGCATATGAAACTTAGAATAACAAAAGTTATGCAAATTCATCCAAACTTTTTTTGTATACAGTACGAATATAAGTACATACCTATTTTTATTTAATAAAAATTTAAGTGAAAAATCGTTAATTTTTAGAATGTTTGTCTCTTATTTAAAACCATTATAGGTAGGTATATAAAAAAGTGAAAAAAGAATCGGTCAGTTTTTTGGTGCATTTATTTATTAATAAACGTTAAAAAAGGTAAAACGTTTAAAATGAAACAATTTTAATAACTTCATAATAACGGCGCCCGTTCTCTATTGAATTTGGGCTTAACAGATTTTCTTTCAATTTTAACATTGTACTTCATTATCTTTGTGTTATGCCTGTATTTTACACTTCTCTGAATAAAACAATTTTTTTGAAATGGTTAGAACAATATTTATCCGCGAAGAAATTTTGAATGAAAAACAAATAATAAAGAAATGTACATTTTGAATGCAATTCACAATATTTCACACAATGTGTGTGCATTGTGTGGGGTGTTTTGGGGAAATGAATAATAAATGCTGCAGTTATCTGTGTATATAATATATGCATAGCAAACATATATGTTATTAATTAAACAAACAGTCGATCTCATAATGATTGAGCTGAATGTTGATCGGGATAGCAGTATAAACTTGTAAGTTGCATACATTTGGCGCAACTCGATGATTTATAAAGGAAGTCAGCTAGAATTTATTTTATATGTATTAATTATTAATTTCTAATTAAATAAGACATATTGAAATGATTGAACGTTTATTGTGTATATTAATCGGAATATATAAGAAAAAAATACAGGATTGAACACCTACCTCCAATAATGATGTGTGATGATAGATATATTCCATTAAATGTCAATAATCAACGTCAACTGTCAACGGTTAGGGCATAGATAAAAATTTGCGTTATTAAATAGTTTAATTTCCATTTTAAAGTATTCAATACTCTAAACAGCATTAAATTACAGTTTTACGTCTATATTATTTAAGTTAATAAATATCGAAAATGCCACGAGGTAATTTATTTTGTTGTCTAGTAATAACCCATTGCATGTGCTGATCTGTAAAATTTGTAGGAAAATTCACAAACCATAAGGGACGTAATCGTAGATTTACTAATCCTGAAGAATTAGAAGAGGAAAGGAGAAGGGAAGAACAACAGAAAAAATGGAGACAACAGAGAGGAGAAAGCAGTAGTGAAGAATCTGAAGATGAAGCTGCTGCCGACAAAAAAATTAGTGAAGAATCAGGTTCAGGGAGTGAGTCCTCAGAGGATAGCGATGGCGAGGATGTATGTCTATGGTATTTATTAAATTTTTTAAACTGAATCTTTGTTCAATAATTTTAGGCAAAAGCTAAGGGCGTATCTAAGCTAATTGAAATAGAAAATCCAAATAGAATTCAAAAGAAGACTAAAAAACTCACTACTCTTAACACAACAGATTTAGATAGTAAACCTCAACTGTCAAGGAGAGAAAGGGAAGAAATAGAAAAACAAAAAGCACAGGCCCTTTATCAAAAGTTGCATGCCGAAGGAAAAACTGAACAAGCTAGGGCAGACTTGGCAAGATTAGCCATTATTAAACAGCAAAGAGAAGAAGCAAAAAAGAGAAGAGAAGCTGAAGTAAAAGGTAGGGCAGATGATGCAATTTATAGTAACTGATTGCAATAAATTTATTTTTTATATGTATATGTGACAAAATACTGAGATACATTTTCCATGTCAGCTAATATTAAGTGATTTTACAACTTGTTTTAGAAAAAGAAAATGCAGCCAAAGAGAAGACAGCTCAAACAAAGAAGGCTCTAGGAAAAAAATGAATATTTTTAATTTGTTCATACCTGCGTTACTCTAATATTTTTTAACAATAACATTTTTACCTATGTTGTAACAATCCAGTGGAATATGAAAAATAATATTGTGTTTTATAATAAATAAGTATCTATTTGTCATTTTATTCTAAGATGTGCTTAATTATTTCTCCTTGGTATTTAATACACTTACATGTGAGAGTTTTAAAACAAATATCAAATGATGATGAATAACATTCATAAACTGTTTAGTAAAAGTTCTTTCTATCTAGGTGAGTTTCACTTATGTCAAACAAGGTACATTCAGGGTAAGGTAAAAGGTACAAATTAGAGAATATGTTATAAACTAGTCAATAAAATATGAAATTAAAAAAAAACTAGATAAATGGATACAAGGAATCATAACGAAAAACTAGTCTGTATAAATGTGAAACTGGAGAGCTAAAACAGTACTATGAACAAGTGATGTACATTTTAGTTACTTTTGAATATTTGTAATGATTTTTTACTGACATGCCAATCAACTAAGAATTCGTTTTGTTTTGTATTGTTGACATCTGGGTATTTCACATAGTTTACTAACTTAGTTATCTGTACCAAAAGTAATGAGTATTTCTAACAATGATGAATAGGTACTTTGGGTATTGGACAAATACCTGTTACTTTATAATGGATAGGTCCTTTTTTTACATCACTAGTGTGAACAGAACTAGAACTCTAGTTATATCATTATTCTTAGGGAGAGGGTATGTATGTAGTAGTCACATAAATTTATATGTAATTTTTTGTGTTGGCTTGATTTCTGCTGGCAAATCTTAAAGCTCTCTGGTCCAACTATATGTCATATTTTTTAGTTTATTTTAATTTTCCTTATGGTACCATCTTCTATTAAAGGTTGGCAACAATCTCAGCGAAGTAACATACAGCTCTTAACAGTTTTTATAATATTCTTCAAAAAGAAGACATAGGTGGGAGTTAACAAAAACTTTTACTTATCTTTATTTAATTTAAAAAATTTGTCCTTTCATGACTATAACGTCAGCACTATATTGTGAATAACCTACCTACTCTCTTCTGTAATTTATTTATTCCCTGTTAATTGAAAGCCACTTTTTACAATAAAATTTCAAATCTATGTAATTATAAAGAATCCTAAACTATGTCAAACAATAAACAGCAACGACATAAATAACTATATCATAAAAATGAATATACTGAAAACACAAATATGGAATCTACAAACATTTAAAGCTAGTTGAATGTTATGCTTAAAACAGGCAAAGGAGAACAGTGAAAAAAGAGTATTGCATCTGACATCTTGTGATTTTCCAGAGTTTGAAGCTTAAGTTACATTAGGATATCTTCATAAGAGTAAGTATACAAAGTTCTGTTCAATTTGTATGTTATAAACCATAGACATCTATGCTGTTCAATAGCATTAACTTGGATTTGGTACAACATAGACCATACATTAGACACATACCGTAAAGTTGAGCTAACCAATGCATTGTACACTATATTTGTCAAATTAATGGATAGGTAGATTTCTTGAAATATGCAAAACAAATCATTTGAAGAGCTTTACTAGTAATTGAATTATAATGGCGATTAAAAGACCAGTGAATCAAAGAAAACTTCCATGTCTTTTATCATATTTACTCTCTTTAGTGATATAGATTTGGAAAATGTAATACAGTAACATTTACCTATATTAACTCATTCCATTAGCTATTGACCAATTCTGAAGAGTGGATATATCCTTATTCAAATTAATACAGCCACTAACACTGTTTACTCTTGCATAAAGGTCCAATGTGAGATCCCTAAGAAACACCAGAATGAGCTAAAATCGGATTGGATATGTGGTTCTTGATGTTAACCATCTGACTTCTGCTACTAAGGTAAGCAATATTGGAAAGTTCATTCTACCTAATTTCCTGATAATAGCAGCATGAGTTATCCTATTTTTAGACTTTATCGAAATCAGTATAAATAGCATCCATTTAACTGCTACTCTTTATTGAATTAATTACATCATTTTGGGAATAATTAGAGATTAGTTACTCTGGACCCACCAGTAACAAAACCATACTGCTCATCAAATGATAATAGTCTTATGATGCCAAGAAAGAAATTTTCTCACAAGTAGTTCAAACAACTTGGGAATCACACTTAGCTGATAGGACGGTCGTTTTTAACATTATACTTGTCAACAAATTTATGTACTGGCGTGACAAAAATGTACTGGCGTGACAAAACTGTTAAAAAGTAGGCGCAAAATTTCGGGCCAATGGTTTTTAAATGCATTCATTTTTTTCGAATCCTAAAAAAATTAGTAAGTATTTTTGAAAAATTGAAACGCAGAATGAAAGAATACATTATTACTGAGGGCCTAAAGTTCCTGAAAACTTCTAATGTTTATTTTAATAAGTTACAGGGGTGAAAAAAAAAAGAGAAAATTTAGTGTGATTTTTAATTTCAAATATCTCATTCAAAAAAACTTTTTGTTTATTCTAAGGGACTTTCGGCCCTCGGTAATAATGTAATCTTTCATTCTGCGTTTAAATTTTTCAAAAATATTTGTTAGTTTTCTCAGGATTCGAAAAAAAAAATGATTGCATTTAAAAAGCATTGGCCAGAAATTTTGCGCCTACGCTCTTAAGTGACTGATTAAAAAACAGGCAAATGGGTTTACTCAAAGTATAAACACACCTTATGAGAAAATGAGAAGGCATCTTATCAGGGACTTAGCTCAAGTTATCCTTTAAACTTTGAATATCTCTGCAAAAGTTGTAGACAGGAATTTAACATCAACTGAATGATGAGAATGAGAAAGGTTAGCTATTCCACATCCAGCATCACAGCCCTTATCATCTAAGAACCAATTATTGGGAATACCATAGTCTTTTCTAAATGAGTTAACGAAATTTCAAAATTGTTTGGCATCACAATTAATATTTTGGTCCAAATGAGCAGGCATAAGCTTTATGCTAATCAACACTCTATAGTCAAGTTTTTTACATTGAGACCGTAAATTAGAAAAAACAATGTAGTCGTTTTGTGAATGAGAATTTTTGAAGTTTATATGAGCCTCCTCTTTTTCCAATTTGACACCTTTGAGATATGGAGAATATCATTGAGGGAAGCAATAAACAAACTTTTTAATAGGACCAAAATTTGCAATACCATTATTTAATGCCTGATATAATGTTTTTATGGCAGTTTCAATATTATTATCTACAATAATTAAATTCCAATTGACAAGCCCAAAATAATCATTATGGAGCATCTTTGCATTGTGTGCTGCTTTTTGAAATTGAAAATTTATCAATGAATATATTAAAGGTGTAAGTATGAAATAAAACTCAGTCATAGGTTGATCATTATTTGCAAAACCAAACATTCCACAACAATACACGTATATAAATAAAAATTAGTCTCTCTCGGGTCACTTCACCATTTTCTTAACATGGAATCAAGTCTCATCTTCAACAACAACGAAATTAACGATTATGTTAAAAAGGCACCATATGAAAAAGCTTTTTACAAAAAGAATTGAAACAATAAAATTTAGAGATTATTTATTTGTTCGTTAATATTAAGCATCTAAAAAATAATTGTGTCCATTATTCACATTTAAAAATTATAGCAATGTTGCCTGTTTACTGTTGTGTATCATTTCCCGGATATACTTTAAAACAGGCATGGAATGTGATCTAAATATTGCAAATTTAAAGAGATTTGGAGGTTTCGCAACGTTGTTTGTAAAAGGCCTGCCTACACTTCGCAAATACACCATTGGCCTTCCGAATTTCCGGAATCGTTTCGGATTTCGGCAATTCTAGAGGAAAATACGTTACTTCGCGAACCTCAACAATAGGTACACAGTGGCGCACCCACAATTTTCCTGTGGGGGGTTTGGTTGGGCACCGAAATTTTTTTTATGCTACCTCCATTTTGAGTCCTTAAAATTTGTGAGCAACTGCGTCGGAATAGTGGAGGAAGGGGTTTAACCCCCAAAGCCCCCCCCCGGATGCGCCACTGTAGGTACATGACTTTTGCTGTATCCTCTTTGTGTGCTGCACTGTTCGTAAATTTTTATCAATTAGTCTAGTTAATTCAAAAACCAAGAAATTGACTCTGTTTTGGGGAAAAATATAAATGATACTTTGATTATTGCCTGATTTTATTTGGAAACTAGAAAAAATTATGTACTCTCTATTTTTAAAAATATGAATGTTGCTAATAAACCAATGTTTCTATTAAAGAGAATTTTCTTTATAGAAGTGCTATGCACATAGGCCTTATGTATATATAAGGTCTTACTTGTGTTAATGATGATACAAAATAACGGGACTGTCTCCTTTCGTCAAAAAATTAGTGAAAGAAATGCATACAAGTTTCAGGACGATTTACAAACATTGTGGTGCCTCTGTATTCTTCTTGTTCTTAAACTTTTCAATGTGTATCATTAATAACTGGGAAAAATACTATAATCAATTGAGCACTATAGAAATTGTATTATTTGTATTATCCATATTATGAATATGTACTTCGTAATACTCATTGTGTAATTTTGTAGTTAAATATTCGAATTTCACGCTATGTAATAAAAAAATCATTTAAAAGAAAACTATATTGCCGAAAAGACACATATAGCGTCCTTATCTTAACGTTGAGTTTGTGAGATGATGTCTCCCACCATTCCCTGTGTGCACCCGCGTTCCAGTCCCTTGCGGGGTGCGGAACGAAGACCTTGGACGTGCATACGAGGGCGCTCAAAAGTTTTAACAATAATATAGTCAAATTATAATTAAGTACAAACCAACTTGTTTTCATGCAACTTCTGTATTTTTTTACTCCAAATTTTCCGCGTCGTGAATTTATGTCTAAAAGGAACTGTGTATAATCTTATCTATTCTGAGTTATCTGTATTTTTGATATGTATCAACTTTCAAGACTATATGACTTCCTTCAAGACTTACCGCAAGTTAACAATGCATTCTTTCAAACAAATACGTAAACAATAAGAACAGAGAAACTATGATAAAAAAAATATGGAGAAAATACGCAGGAAGTTATCTAACAGCATTTTAATTTTGGAGGACAATGCCCCTCAACAAAAATTGCATTTTGAAATGCAATGAGTTCGTTATTTAGTGTTCGAATTACTCGAATTCACCCCTTATTCACCAGATCTTGGTCCGTCTGACTATCATGCTTTTCGCCGACTGAAAAAAGTCTATCCTAACAGAGAAACATAAAAAATCAAAATAGAAAAAAGTACGATACTTAAGGAAATTGATCAATGGTTGACAGGAACGATATAAGATCACGTCTATGTCCGCTCTCGTATTGCCTTAAATGTCTGTCGTAGTTGTAGACGACATTTCAGGAAAAAACAAAGAAAAATGTAAAATTTTTGTATCTTCAACTACCACTTAAACTCTCATTTGCTAAATACATATGTGCAATTCACAACTAAAACTATTTTTTTAAACAAGTGTTAAACGTTCAAAAACTTGGTGTGATAGTTTCTGAAACTGTATCTAGCTAAATAGGAAGATTCTCCACTACACTATCTCAAAAATTGCTTCAGAAACTTAAATTAAATGGATATATATATATATATATATATATATATATATATATATATATATATATATATATATATATATATATGTATATATATATATATATATATATATATATATATATATATATATATATGTATATATATATATATATATATATATATATATATATATATATATATATATATTGTATTACACCGCTGTTTATCATTTGTGCAAAATTTACAAAAGGAAACGTTTTGGAAGACTTTGGGATAGAAGTAGTAATAGTAGGCATTAACAGACATTTAGGCCATGTCAGACCCTATTTTAAAGATCCTAAAAATTATATAGATCTTTAATCAGTACGCACCATGAGGCCTACCAAACTCTCTTGTATAGACGAGAACGTCTATCCAGAGATTTTGGGGAACCTGCTCCCTATATATCTACATCTCTGTATAGATTTTGAGTCATTACACTCTACAGGAACAACATCGATTTTACCAGGACCTTTTAAGTAGGTTAGAATGTCTATCCACTGGAAACCATTAAGTTCTTTTTTTTTGAGAGATCCTAAACCTAGATATGAAGCTGGATCACATCTCCAATGTATGTGAACCACTTCCCTCTACAGATTTTGAGTCATTACACTCTATGGGATCTACAGCGAATTGACCAGGCCCACTCTATCCACCGAAACTATTACAAGTGGATTTTCTACCACTTCCGTCCGCTGAAAGTTATCGTAGAATAAGAAATTGACCGTGTTCAGTCCAGTTGACTATTTCTTAGCCTGTCTGCATCTCTAGGTCTTTTTGTATTACTATGCCAACTGGATCTGTCACTATATGAGAACTGCCTGAAGATGTTCTTTAAAGAGATCGATGGCTCGTGTTGAATACTTCGATGCGCATTTTAGAGAAAGACTGCTAACGGGATAAGTATCAAAAATCAATGTTAGAAAAAGGTTTTGAATAAATATCAAAAATTAAAATAATCTTTAAAAACAATGTCAGACGATAAAAACGAAGAAGGCAAATATTCACAAACCATAACTTTGATCACCAGACATAAAGAGGACATCTAAAGGTTTACTTATTTTTATATTTTATAACAATTAAAGCAAGGAAACATTCAACAACATCCTAAACAAAAACGTTAACTTACACTAAGACACAAAAACTAGACGATAACGTTTTGTATAAAGAACATCAAACAAATATCACTCACAACAGCTAAAAATTAAGACTTTCGACAAAAATAGCGTAAACAAACCTGACACTTTGGAATTTTTTCTGTCCCGTGCTCTTTTATTTATCCTTTATATCTAGTAATTTATTTTATATCCGATTTTCCTATTATTCTACCTTTTCACTTTCTCTACAAGTAGTATCGTTTTTTTATATCCGACTGAATTCTAACTATATGTCTCTATTGTCTATACATTATGTTATTGATTGTTTAGGTTGGTCCTTTCGTCGGTTTTTAATTCCTTGTTTATAAATGACAATGGCTAGTCATTTTTTGTTAGAACCTTTGTTAGCAGGATTTTTTTCTTCTTGAAAAACCTTTTCATTAGAGCAGGTGGTAATTTTACGTAATGAAAAAGTGTTTTGGGCTCTACTTAGAGTAACCAGAGAAATTTCCATGGGACAAAACTTCCACTCTCACATCTTTTTAGCCAAACATGGCTGTTGCCTATAACACCGTGGTCAAAAGTGAATCAACCTCCAATTTTGTGATACTACATAACCTTCTCAACAATCTTGGCGGTTATACACCGTTTTTCAACAAAATTATTTAATAATCTTTTTTTGAGAACGATTCCAGGCTTAGAAAAGGAAAGAGGGGGGACGCGTAATCGTATGGAATTAACTGAAGCCAAACCGGCACCAGAAAGGTTGCCAGGTCATACATTTTTTAGTAGATCGATATAGTAAAGTAAATTGAAGTTGAAATCAGTAGATCTACTGAAAAATCAGTAGACCTGGTAACCCTGCGAGAGGTAGTAACGTGCAACGTACAGGCACCAAAACGTGGCGGTCACATCGAAACTGGTTTCACTTTTCGAAAGTTTACTAAATGAGTGTTACCTGTCCTCTCTCTTTTCCCATATAAATATAGTACTTAACTGAGACATGCCACAAGAAAACAGTTTTAGAATCTTATTAATGCATTTTTTGTTGCGTAATATTTTTTTACTCTATAAGTACTTAGGTATATATATAAGTACCGTATACTTTTCTTGCTCTGTAATAGTATATTGTATTCGAATTATATTGGCCCTTATTTGAAATTATTTCATAGACTTCTTGTCGTTCCCGTCACTCATTGATGATATTCGAGTTCTTCTTCTTCTTCTAATGGCGCTACAACCCTTTGTGAGTCTTGGCCTGCTTAACAATGTTCTTCCATTCTGCCCTGTCGGATACTTTCCTTCGCCACTGCCTGATGTTCATGGTTTTAAGATCCCTCTCTACGTCGTCTATCCATCTTTTACGGGGCCTTCCTCTTGTTCTTGTTTCCTTGGGGCTTCCATCTCTGGACTACTTTTATAGCTCGATTTTCTGATGATATTCGAGTATCTACTCTATTTGTAGCTATCGTGAGCCTTCCAGGATCTATCGGTTGGTCCGAATCAGAATTAAAATTTTCGAAGTTTTATATTGCCTTAGTGATGAGAGTCAGATTCCGTTTAGATAGATAATGTGTTGTTTATAGTACCACCATCTTAATAACAAAATATAATGACAATACGTTTTCAATGAATGTGGTATAGTACTAACATTTTTCTAAGAGATTCATTAATATTCAGCTCGCAAGGTGCTATTGTTCAAATTACATAACAATGGATCTACCTGTTTTATGAAATTATCCCTTGTTTATGTAATTTGATACCTCACACAATAACACCCCTGTGAGCTGAATATTAATAAGTCTCTTAGAAAAATGTTAGTACTATACCACATTCATTGAAAACGTATTGTCATTATATTTTTATTAATGACAGAATTTTTGAAATTGCTCAAAAATTTACTTGTATGAAAATTAAATGTGTAACAAAAGTTTTTATGGAAAAAATTATTTAGACTTTCAGAAAATTGAATCGGTTGTTTTAGAAACAAGATAAGTCAGTTTTTACGGAAATTAAGATTTTGCCAGACATATTTTGTTAAATGCTATAGTGTATTTTTATGTATGAGAGAGTAATAAAACAATAAATTATGTATGCAAATCCCTAAACTGTTGATACGGGTGACTCAATGAAAAACAGATATTTGTCAACAAGTTTACAGAAGTATATAGGAAAACAATTTTAAATTGAGTATGACCACCAGGTATAAAGGTTGGAGCAGAATAGAATACAATAGTTGTGAGGGTTACTAATCCCTAAATAAGGTTGCCAGTGTCGGAGTGATGGAAGTTAACAGGTACTAATGAATTTGCAAGAAATGTAAGATGTTTATTTTATTGGTTATATATAACCAATAAAAGTTTAATAAGTACCTACCTATTTGCAAAATAAAGTTTAATTCTTTAGATAAAATAAAACGTTTTATTTTATCTATTTGCAAAATAAAGTTTAATTCTTTGCCTATTTGCAAAATAAAGTTTAATTCTTTAGATAAAATAAAACGTTTTATTTTATCTGAAATGAGTGCATTCCACGAAGTAAGGGTTTCAACAATCAAACATTTAATTCTTTAATTCCAGGAATCTACGACAGAAATTGACTAGATAATTAGCTTCTAAACTTATTGCACAGAAAATGTGATAGTGGGTTTTTCCATTTTGTATATAGGAAGGTCCAAGTGGCGTATTCAAAATTCTTAACAGTTCACTAAAAGTAGGTACTTCAGTTGCAAGGTGCAGTTTATTGTGTATACTAGTGTTATGGAAAATTTGGAAGTGCCGTGTAAACGCCGAAAAATTGGTCCTCTAACAGTTAATGAAAAAACATTAATATTTAATTGTTTTAAATCATTTACAGACAAACGTTTATGTGAAAGTGTTGATGAGACCGTTGAGTTAGTTAGCAGTACACTTGGTGTTGGGAAATCTACGATTTACAGAGTTATTAAAGAAGAGAAATGTGGTAGTTTTCAAATGCCACGTAATGCTCCAGGGAAACCAAAATTTCAAATAGAATATCATTTTAAAGAAGGACTTCGACGGAAAGTGCATGAATTCTTCTTTAGACAAGAATTTCCAACATTGGATAAAGTTCTTGTCTCAGTTCGAGATGATAAGGATTACCCAGAAATGAGTCGAAGTACGTTATGGAAACTTTTAAAAGAAATAGGCTTCCGCTGGAAAAAGAATCCCAGTAAGTCTATTTTATTAGAAAGAAGCGATATTGTCATATGGAGAAGACATATTCTAAGAACCATAAAGGAAATGAGAAACCAAAAAAGAAAAATATTTTATCTTGATGAAACATGGATCAACGAGGGTCATACACCAAATAAATTTTGGCAGGATGAAACTGTTACAAGTCAAAGGCACGCTTTTGTAAATAACTTATCTACTGGTTTAAACCCACCATCAGGAAAGGGACGCAGGCTGATAATAGTACACATTGGCAGTTCAGACGGTTTTGTTGAAGGTGGTTTATTAACTTTTGAATCAACTCGTACCGGTGACTACCATGAAGACATGAACGCTGATGTCTTTCAAGAATGGTTCGAACAAATGATAGATCTTCTTCCTAAGAACTGTGTAATAGTAATGGATAATGCAAGTTATCACTCCAGACTTATAGAAGGACTGCCCACAACCAAGTGGGTAAAAAAAGACTTGCAGAATTGGCTGAGTTCAAAAAATATTACGTACCATCCCGGATCTATAAGAAAGGAACTTTATTCGTTGTGTGCCCTTCATAAAGAAAAATTTAAAAAATACGAAATTGATGAAATTGCCAAAAATCGTGGAATGACAGTACTTAGATCCCCACCATATCATTGTGAATTAAACCCGATTGAACTGGTATGGGCACAGATAAAGAGTGAAGTTTCAAGAAAAAATACCACTTTTAAAATTCATGATGTTAAACAGTTGTTTTTGGAGGCCGTAAATAATGTAAAACCTGAAAACTGGGAAAAGGCAGTAAATCACACTATTAAAGAAGAGGAAAAAATGTGGAAGCTGGACAATATTACTGATAAAATGATCGAGCCAGTTATTATAAATCTTGGTTCTGAAAGTTCATCTTCTGAATCTGATTTGGATTTGTAACAAGTAGCTGTAAGTTTTATATTAATATTTTTATTCATCTATTTAACATACCTTAGACGGTTTTAAAAACTCTTTTTCTCTTTTGTAATTTTTAAAAATAAAAAAAAATGTGAATTATTTAAAACCGTTTTTAATGTAGGCCAGTCAGTTCTAATATAGTGTGTGATAAAAGAGGTCACTTTTGTTTACATACACATAACACTTTATAACACTGAAATAATTCATTTATTTTTTACAATTGTTCAAAGTAATTTTTCAATTAATCTTGAGCACGCCCATGGAGTGGTCGGAGCTACCAGTTAAAATTATGCTAATTACTCTCTCGTTCATAAAAATAAACTATAGCCAATGCCACAAGACCGAAGACATTTTAGATAACAATGTTGCAAAATTCAGAGACTGTGGAGTTCAAGAAAGGTGGCCCCTGTTTTACAAGAAAAAATGTTTATCCATGCCTTCGGTAGGAACAGGTGTCAAAAGAACCCATAAAGTAAATTTTCAGGGCACATCCAAGACAGCAAAATAGCTACTAACTAGAAGGCATCCACAAGCTTTTGAAGTATATACTTTGTTCATCACTCAAATTTACAATTTATCACTCGTGTTGTTTCGGAAATAATCGATTCAAGTCTGAAAATAGCAAGCAAAGTCTAGAGAAAACTTCAGACATATTTTCTACTAATAGCATTTCCACAGGTATTAAACGAACGCGTTTGTTAACAATACAATTCATACGTCATACGTTATATAATGATATAACGACGGTAGATACTGTGTAAAAGTAGTTCATTTGTATTTTTATATCACATTATATTTTATGGATTCGCATAATTATACCCAAAAGGGAGATAAAAGGGGAAATGTTGCTTCAACACACGTGGTATTTTCTGTAACTATTTTCCATAACTGTACGTGTCGCGGAGATGGCACGTAAAGAAGAAGATATTTAAGATGTTTCAGATTGTCTCAAATATTTAGGTTGACATAATGGTTCAGTACGATCCGGTAAAGTTTTTATGACTCCTACCTTTTGTTTAGGGTGATGGTTTGAATAATTGTTCAAATAATGGTCTGTATGCGTTAGTTTTCAGTATATTTTGCATCCAAGTCTTCTATTGGAGTTTAGACTCCGAATATAAGATAGAATTACAAATTATCGACCGTGAAAACCTTCCTCCTAGTCCCATTTGCCAGTTCTGAATATATATTGCCATAATTATTTACCATTCTACACAAATACAGAGAGTAACTAATTTTAAGATCTTATCTTACAGATAGTCTCCTTTCTAAAAGTTGTAGATTCCAAGAAGTTTTTTACAATCAAATACATACTAGAACATATCGAGAAAACCATTCAAATTGGAAAACATTATACTTTTTCCGGAATTAATCGATTGAAGAGAGAAAGAAAGAGAAAAGATATACATAAATAGGTGAGATATATATTTCGCCAATTTTTTATGAAAGAAAAAGACAGATGTACCCAATAGAATATATTACAAAGCTGTAATCGTGTAATATTATTAAAATCATTTAAAAAATAAATTAGTGGATATATTAAAATTTTAATGTATCATTATTATCATCATTTAATGATGAAGTACAGTAGATATTTTGTACTAAACGTCAGTTACAATTTGCAAAAATATTTTTCATATGGTGTTACTTTTTAAAATTTTATTAGATACCAATCCGATCGCACTAGGTCCGCCTGATCCATTTCGTGAGTTTCGTAGTCCTGAAAATGAAGTCCAAGGAATTCCGGGCGCGTCAGGATATAGTACAAGAGTTTCTGGGTACACAGCTCGTTATACTGTCTTTATCCGTCACTGAACCGGGAGTCGTCGGCGTACTCGTGAACCGCTTTTTGCGACTCCTCGATCCCCTACTGTTCTTCTTCTGACTGATGACGTACCGCCATTGCGTCGAAGACGACGTCAGTGCATATGACTTTAAATGGGACTTGACGCTGGTTGGTAACGGTAGCTGCTCGATGCTGTACACCGTTGTGCGCGCAACAATGGCTCTGCAGCACAGTTCTTGAAGGCTCAACACTACAACAAATACACATTTTACGATATTGATTCAATACTGTTATAGAGTAGAAGTAAAGAAGGCTTTGGGAGAAACGACGAAAACATTAAACCGTTGGGAGGAGTATTGAAGGAATTGTTAAGACCGTTACTCGCTATTCTGGGCATAGCTAAAATTACAATGCAAAAGTTTAAATAAAATAACGCAAAAACTATGGCAGATATTGAGATAATTCTTTTTTTTATATGATAGGTCTTAAAACATTCTAGTGCACTAACTCTTTATAAACTAATAAATTGTTTAAACAATTTTTTTTTTCAATTTTTTTTTTGTTTAAAATTAACTTTAAAAAAATTTAAAAAGTTACGTCACTATAAAATTTTTTGCACTTTCCGAATCTGTTTTAATTTTTAACATAAAGTGTAACACAAAGCAGTTATTTTGTTTAAACTTTTTTAAGAAAGGCTTGAAGCTCTGCTAATAGTTATCTCTCTCAGTCAACACAGGCTTTCCTTGTTGTCGATATCTAGCTACTAGGTATATTACCCTATACTCTCTCGATAGCGTCATAAATAATGTTGAAACGAAAACGAAAATTTAATGTTTATTAAATGAACAAAGTTTATTCAGATTCAGACTATTGACGTTTATGTGCCCCACGAAAAAGTCGACGACAGTTGGCGGAATTGTATGTAGACCAGTGGTAAGTACCTATTATTTAATTTAATTTTTTGTTTGAATAGAAATATTTTCTGTTGGTTGGTGGCATTTTCCTTCTAAATGTTTATAACTGTTTTTATAACAATACTATTGTTTCACTATTTGCTTTTTTGCTGAAGTTTGCTATTTGCTGAAGTTACTATCTGGTCTATTTTAAGTTTTTTAAAGATTATTCTCAGAATTTTTTTTAATTTATGACTCCATAAGACCAGGTAGATCAGCTGGTGATCAAACCATAGTGGATATTAAAGTCATAAAATATGTAACAGAGAAATAAATGTAAAAAAGAATGTTGATGACTATTTTGACTATTCTGCTTTACCAAGAAGATCAACAAAATCATTCATGATAGTTCACTCGCGAATGCTCCCCCTTTAAACTAAGAGAAGCGAAAGTTTACCTATGCCAAATGGAACAACCTTCAAGAATTCAAACTTATTTTGACGCATCATTTTCATTCGTATTACGATCAGCTGCCATATGATCAAAAGGATAGTTAAAAAATCTTTTTCATTATCAATGTTATTTTCTGTTCAACAAATAAATACCTCCTTAACTTTGTAAGTTGTTTATTTATTATGTAGGACACAAAACCGCCTATCTTACTTTTCTATAAATTTATAACACAAAATACCGCCTAAGTAACAAAACAAACTGAAATTATGTAATTCCGCTAAAATAATGATATACCCTTTTAAACAACCAAGAATTTAATCATTTTGGGTTAAAATTGTTATTTTATTGATAACTTTTCTAATTAATTAGTTTTTACTGGCTCCTGAAAAATTTCCTTTTTGGCACTTAGGCGGTTTTGGTTCTTCAACGTCGATATGCTGATTTGTAGGATTTATCATAAATTATAAGAAATTGCGTTAGCAGTAAAAGGTATACCTGCTATCCCATAGAGGTTTTTTTACAATTTAAAATTAAATTCACGTAAACATCAATAACAAACCTTTATTTGATCTCCATAATCTCTCCATTCCATTTCGATGCAACGCCATTCTCGACAGCTCGCAGAAACTTTCGTGGATGTTGAAATTACAAAGGGGTGAGACTTCGAAGAACGCCATACTGTGTTTGTTCGCGTATATTTGGGCATCTCTTTGCCCAACTTTACGATTGAAAGCCAGATGGAGGCGATTACCAACCAAAACCTTCGGCACACCCGGTGCGTGTTCGTCTACTTCTTTCAACCATCGGTCTAGGCCGTCGAATGACCATCGGTTAGTTATGTCGTAAACTAGAAGAACTCCTACGAAAAATAACATTTTTTAAAAACGTAAATACTCATATATGCGTCATGGAAAATGGATGTCGATTTGAGGGCACTGTTCTGAAATTGACCACAAAAATGATAATCAGCAAAATTAGAATCAAAATTGAAGTAGTGGATTGCTAACAACATTTTAATTCTACCTGATCCTGCAATGATATATGATTTCCTGGACAATTACATGATGAAACATGATGGCATGCTTATCAAAGATAAACTAAGCAATCTAACAAGGAAGATTATCAGAAGAATCTTAAAATTAAAGGAAACTTAAGATGGAAGATTGGTTTATGACAAAATAATAACTCAGATGACAGAAAATATTTACACAAAGTATGAAAAGCATGAAATTATTTGGTAGTGAAATATTCTACTGCAGGCTAGAAAATAAGTAATCTAGAGCAAAATTTGAGTGTGGAAAACATTCTAAACCAGTGACTAAATAATAAAGACAACAATAAATTAACAATTCTAGTAAGGAAGGTATTTAGACAAATCACAAGATTAAAGGAAAATTAAGATGAAAAATTAGGTGATTATTCACCAGTGAAGATATTCTACTGAAAGCCAGACAATGGGTAGCCTCCAGGAGTATCTGAGTGCAGAAAAATATTCGAATCTAGTTATCTGTGATTTAGACAAAGATAAACTAAACATTCTAACAAGGAAGATTTTGGAAGAATCTTAGGGCAAAATGAAACCCAGGACAGAAATATAGATGATTATTCAATCACAAGATAAGAACTAGGATAAGCAGGTGTTAGTTGGCATATAAAGGCTCAAGAGATAAAATTGTTTGGTCATGAAGATATTCTAGTGAAAACCAGAGAATAGGGGAATATCTGATTGCAGAATAACATTCTGAACTGATTATAAATCCAGAAAATAGAAATGTATGATGCCAGTTGCTTTCTGATGAAATTACACAACCTGTGATAAAAGTAGACAAAAAACAGAAAAAAATGGACATTACTCTGTAAAAAAGATCAGAAAAGGTTATATTGACAGCGTAAAGTCCTGCCAAGGAATGACAGACATGTATATTTAATTGAAATGGTGTGGATAATTGGAATGTCCGAAAAACTTAAACTATAAAGTACAATGTAAACTATGGAATTGAGTTCACAAATACAGAATCAAAGATAAATATTAGGAAGAACCTGACAACCACATAAAGCAAATAAAAAGAAACAGACAAAAACAACACTGGACTTAACAAAATTACTAGTACAGATCCAAAACTACTTAAGCATTAGATAAATGAGATATAAAAATCCCAATCAGGCACAAACAAGTCACAAAGAAGGCATAATCTATTTGTAATAGGGTATTTAAAAAGCATGAGCCCTTGGGCTAGATCACAAGAGATATTAGAGAGGAATTACATGTAGCACAAATAAGCAGAATCAAAATATAAACTGTCTAGAGCAGGCAATGTCAAACATCAATTATTGTGATTACTATATAAAGATGAAAAATGTTCTGCGAATAGTCAAGCACTACTCTCATTAGTACAACTGTCAACTGATACTACAACTACAACCTACTAAATCCAGGAGAATAGTAAGACTAAATTTATTGTTTAAATTAGAGGTATCATCAAAAGCTTCCTATAATGTAAAAAAGTGTAATGGAAATAATAATAACAGAATGTGTTAAATTACTAATAAAGCTTACCAGATCATTTATGTGACTACTTATGAAGCCTAAGTGTTATGTTAATAGTCTGGTATTGTCCCCATTAGTAATGTGTTGGAGATGTGACAATATCTCCTATCTACACTTTTGCATGAAAATGAGTTATTTGGCGCATTCTCTCTAAAATTTCATTGCGCAAGTACCAGCAATATCTCTTAAGTCGAAAAAAGTATTACCAGTGAATATTTCGTCTTAAAACAATACCTTCTATCTCATTGCATGTGAAAACAGCTGACATAACCTCCTATCCATCGAGCAAAAAGACAAAAGAGGGAATGTAAAGGTAGTGGGGGCAAAAATATTGTTAGACAGGAAATGCCATCTTGAGAGGCCACATTAAACAAGGAAAGAGAGACTCTTTCCTTGTTTAAGAAATCAAATTTAGTTGGGTTATGTTATTGCTGATGTTATTGTTTGTCCCAACTGTCACATGAAAGATTATATTTGTATTTTCTATTGAAGTTTTTTAACAATTGTTTCACATTTTAGACTATTATTGTTATTATTTAATTAAAACTTTATTATGTTCTAGTGTTAAAAAAGTGTATTATGTAATAATATTATGTACTATAACAAGTAAATAGATAAATTAGAACCCCTACACCACTGTATGATTATTGTGAAGTGTCATGAAATTTAAATTTGGCGCATTCGCATTTCCGGATATGTCCGCCATCAGAGGCCACTTTTTTGGTCTCCTTTTCATAACGATTAGATTCCCTCTTTTGTCTTTTTGCTCGATGCTCCTATCTCAATAGTTACATGTTGAGTATTCATGTGAATTGAGAATTGAGTATCCACGTGAGTTCCTGTGATTCTGCCTAGTGAATCTTTAAAACTAAACCATCTGAATAATTTTATTATATTTTATCTAATAATAATAATACTGGAAAACATGTAAGTACAACTTATTCAATCCAATATATCAATGTATTTATCAGAAAGCTCAATCTAAAACTGATTACAATTTCCAAACCAATATACCTACTGTTTAATTATCTTTGCTTACATGTTCCTTCCCAACTAGATAGAAAGAAAGCTATGTATCACCTATTTTTTAAGTCGGCGACAAAAATAATGTAAAAAATTATTGTAGTATCTCTATAGTAATCAGCAATACCAAAGTTATTTGATAATATAGTATACAATCAACTATATTGGCAATGTAAAGAATTATTATCTGTAGTTCAACATGGGTTTGCAACTGGAAAATACACTATTACTAACTTGGCAGTATACAAAATGGATCTGTTGGAGGCATTGGAGAGGAAGGAACAAGTAGACTCAATCTACACTGACTTCGCCAAGGCCTTCGACAGAGTCAATTTTGACATTTTGCTTGCAAAACTACACAATGTAGGATTTACTAAGGAGGCCATAGAATGGATATCAAGTTTTTTAAAGGATCAAAAACAAAGAGTAAAACTATTTAATTTCCTATGTGAATCATTGGAGGTTTTATAAGGCATCCCCCAAGGAGGCCACTGTTCACCATTACTATTTAATCTCTTTATAAATGATATTTCTGATAATCTTGAATCATTAGTTTTACTTTTTGCAGATGACTTAAAGTTATATAGATGTATAAAATCTATAGCTGGCATACATATAGTGCAAAAGGATATTGACAGGTTATGGGACTGGAATATACAGAATAATCTTACAATAAATATCGATAAATGCTTTTATATCAGTTTTTTTAGGGGGAATAAACAATATGACTCAAACTATCTTATGAATAATGTTAACTTAAGATATAACAATCAAGTTAGAGACCTGGGCATCACTTTTAATGAAAGCATTCTGTAGTGAGTTCCCAATTAATGTAAAGAAAGTTGTGTATTGTTCTCTTGTATGCTCTCAACTAGAATATGGCACGCTAGTCTGGTCTCCTACGTTGAGCAGTATATCAATTCCATTGAGAAAGTTTAGAATAAGTTTCTTAGGTATTGCAGTTACAAAATGGGAATTCCAGTTGCAAATATTTTAGATAGATTAAATGTAACAACACTTTATAACAAACGAATTCAGTTTGATTCTGTATTTATTTATAAATTATTAAACATCTTTATTCAATTTCCGGAACTTTTAAGTAAAATAAGCTTCAATATTCCACAGCACAGATTAAGATCTTATGAACTTTTTCATATAAATTTTCATGCTACCAATTATGCCTGCAATAAACCATTTGATAGATAAATATAGTAAATATCCATAAATAGTCATTGTGATGTAGATCCTTTTAATTTAAGTTTAAATCAATTTAAAACCATGATTTATAGTAAACTCTAGAATTATTTCTAAGTATTGTATTTTAGAGACTAGTTATAAGATAAATTAGATTAAAAAATATGTTATTATAATGCTGTAATTGGGTGATCCCGTCTATTTAATAAATAAAAAAAAAAAAAATAAAAATAAATAAATAGATATAAACTGAATTCATTCATGTGTGGCATATTCTATTATTACACATTTCTGTATCGCAACTCATTTTTTTAGAATAAAGGTATCCCCTATCCAGAGCTGCCAGTATTCTTTAACTCCTAATAGAAAACAAAGTAAAAAAGAGACAATATAACAGACTAAGGAGTTTCTAATAAAAAATGAAGTTTCAAAGTCTATAAGACCTGGCAGATCAATGGCAGATCCTCAAGTGAACAATATAAAAGTCATGAATTATAGTCCTGAGGGAACCATTTATGTGCATCTTGATACAGATAGTCTGTGGCTCAAACTGCCTTGTAGATTGAAGACATTCTTTCAGATGATGTCTTATTCATCAGCCATGAACCAAAATATCCATGCAATATATCTGTAGAAAATGTGCTGACAATACCTCCTAACTATAATAAATTAACTTCAAAACTTTCAGTTGATTTTTTCTGGACTTACATATATTTTTACATGAATTTACTACACAAAAAAAGTCAAAAAAATATCATATGAAAACAGGGGATGACCCTAAAAGGTTTTTGTCTCTCCTACAAAACTCATGTTACAGCAGATAGGAGAGGTATTGTCACATCACCTATGAATGGCTGATCTATAATTATAAGTCCTCATATTAAAAAGCCCAGAATCTTTTCTCAGTGACCTCAAATAGTTCCAAAAATATTTAGAATTTATCTGAACACTCTCATCAAACAGTGACCAATACCTCTCATAAAATTCTTTGGAAATAAGTTTACACTGAGCTCTTAAACTGTAAATCAATTTTATAACCAATCAATAAATAGTTTCTTATGACATAAAACCTGTAAAATTACCATTTCTAACCTTTTTTGAGGAACAAAACAACTAACTGCATTCATAATCTCTTATGAAAGCTTTTAACAACTGTCAGTATTATTCAAGTTTAGCAAAATACCCCAACCAATGAGAGCTAAAAAGTTATTAAGACTGCATTACAACATCAAAATAATACTCCTCAAACATTAAGTGTTCACTTAGATATGCCATCTTTATTGTGCAAAATAATGGCAGCTATTAGAAAGCAGTAAATCAAAAGCTTTTAAGCAAATAATAAAGATTTTTGACAGATTTCAGCCTAGATAATTTGTGAGGAAGTTCCAAAGTTGATACATGATCCTCTTATTCAATATTCTTGATCCAATTGGCAAGTAGATGATTATGATCACCCATAAGATAAAAAGAAATGTGTCAGCAATAATGAATGATGAATTTTTCTATTGACAAAGGCAAAAATTGTTTCAACATTTAAACAAGCAATTTATTTTGTAATGTTACATTGAAGGATGATTTAATGCCAATAGGTAGGTATAGATTCTTTCATTTAATTATGACTTTCAAATATTATTACCAATGAAATTTTAAAATCCTGTCAGATTATTAAATCAAACAATGAAAGATTAAAATATTGAACTTATGCAAATAAAAATGAGAGTTCTTATCTAGAAAAGTTCACATTTAATAAATGATAACTGCACAACAAAAATTAGTTTTGACATTCTTTAATCTGATTTGTTTTTTTTTGCAATAAACTGTAATTAATATAATGATTCTTAATATGATTATATGGATATAAAGTTTAATCAACTCATTATAATAGACAATACCATTATAAACTTACCTTGAGCACCTCTGGAATAGCTGCGAATTATAGTACAAAACCTTCCCTGTCCTGAAGTATCCCAAAGCTGTAGTTTTACCCTCTTTCCATCCAACAGAATAGTGGTAGTTTTGTAGGCTGTAAAAGTATTTTTATGAAGATATAAATAATATACTTTTTCTAAAAGTACATACACTTACCACTATATCCACAAAAAGGACTCTCTGAAGAACCATCGTCCAAATCTGATAAAATTTCTTGCTTTCCAACATCGCTGTCGCCTACCAGAAGAAACTTCAGCAAATAATCGTATTGCTTGGGAGGCTTACTGATATCCTCAGTCATAGCATTGGTATATCAATATCTCAATCATAATAACTTAAAAAGACTTACAAATACAATGTAATAGCTCTTTTACATTTTCCTAGGTATTATCACAAATTTGGTATTGACTCCCACTAGGTTGTACATACCAGCAAGTAAAAGTCCAATATATTTTTTATATTTTTTCCTTCTTTTTGTTTATTTTTTAGAACAAGGTCGTAAGAGAAAGTATGCAAATATTTTAGCAAAACTTAAGTTAAATGTGTTTGTAAAAAGTGCTTAATAACGATAACGATTTCTTTTTACTATCACACTATATCCACTTATTGAAAAACTATCAGATTTGCACAATTTTATGGGATATAAATAAATATCTTTACAAGATATCTCTGACTTGACAGTTTTGACAGTGACAGTTCAAATGGCACAGTTGTCATCTTTTAATAAAGTTTATTTCACACCTAATTTCAGTTGAACCACAGTATTCTGTGGTTGAACAAACAAATATTGACGTTGCTGAAGTGGCTGAACATCCATAAAATTAATTTAGTTTTTAGTTAAACAAGTGTAATCAGTAAAATTTATACAAAAAACACAAACATTCAGATTTAAAGCTCATCCCATACCTCCAATTCTAAAATAAATCCAGCAAATCCGTTTTTAATCGACAACGACTTTTTAGTTTTTTTAGATTTCAAGTATTGGTGATCCTGTTGTTGGAATGCTTTCTTTCTCTAATAATTTTTGTGCTTTCTCTCTTTCCCTCTCTATTTTCCGCCATTTTATTTCGGCTTTTTTGGTGTCGTCACTTGTGGTGAGTTGCTAAAATAGTATATTGTCTCAAAGAAAGTATAGATAGTTTATTATAAAAGTAAAAAGTATTTGTTCAAATATGAGTTACGGTAGACCACCGCCGCGTATTGACGGCATGGTATCATTAAAAGTCGATAATTTAACCTATCGCACAACTCCAGACGATCTAAGGCGCGTTTTTGAAAGATGCGGTGAAGTTGGCGATATTTATATACCAAGGGATCGGTTCACCAGAGAAAGTAGAGGTTTTGCTTTCGTAAGGTAAATAAATTGCATGTATGTTTCCTTGATATTCTCTAATCGTAAATACAATACAGGTTTTATGACAAGAGAGATGCCGAAGATGCGTTGGACGCCATGGATGGCAGGATGTTGGATGGAAGGGAACTCAGAGTTCAAATGGCTCGCTACGGAAGGCCTACATCACCCCATCGGAGGTACGGTCGTCGTCGAAGGTAATATTTTTATTACCAATTAGATTTTATAGAAACAACAATTAACTTACTTCAAACTATTTATGTAAGTAGGGGCAGTAGAAGGAGCCGTTCCAGATCGCATCGTCGATCTTTCAGCAGAAGCAGATCTCGCTCAGACAGCAAAAGCTCCAGAGGACGGTCAAGATCAATTTCCAAGGATGAAAAGGAAAGGTCTAAGTCACTCAGCAAATCTCGTTCAAGATCTAGGTCTTAGGTGAGTTTCTATTTGTTAGAGTCATATAACATGTTTAAATTTATACTGTTTTTGATTATTTATATAAATTTTATCACATTGCAACACTGCTCATTTATTGACCTAAAATTAAATTACTATAAATAGACATAGCATTGACTAGTCTTAAAAACATTTGATTGTAAAAAATAAGCAGTTAATGTGTAATTGTTGTTGAGTTACTTTTAAATTAAACTAATCAAAACAACCCCTTGTATAAATAAGGTAAACTATTCAATATTTACTTGATTAATCTTCAGATGTTGTTTTGGTTGCTATAGATTAATAATAAGTTAATTACAAACAATTCTGAACTTAGCACTAGTTGCAGGCTGCATTTTTCATACCATGTTTTTCTAACTTATGCACTATTTTTAAATATATTAATTAAAAATATAGATGTTCAGTTTAATTTGTGACTATACAAGATAGATTTTGATAGTTGCTCTACAGTGAAATACTCCCATCACCAAAACTACAAAAGGTGCTAAGTGTAAGGTTGTTATGAAAGGGAACACTGGTAATATGGTAAGACACTGGGTAATAACCAAAAAATATATAGCATACTTATTTTCTCCCTACTCTCGCAACAATTTATATAAAAAATATCACAAATGGAACTTTATTGATCTATAACAGTAAAAAAGGCCAAAATCTAGAAGCAAGAATGTAGTTTTTGTTTTTCTTATGTATTTAATACTTTCACATAATAGGCCGTTCAATACATTGTCCATTTCTTTTGTTTATAGGTGTTGCAGAAGGTGAAGGAGTGCAGTGCAGTAAATTAGGCGCCTGCTCTCTAAAGGTATTTATAAATTACCACCTTTGACCTAAGAACCTTTTTATTTTATCAGATTTTTTGAAAGAAACATTTCGGATGTGTCAAAAATGTTTGAAAATTCAATAAAAATGTTTTGTTTTCTATGTATACATTAGTGTTTTAAGAAGTATTTTGTGTTTATTATTGGGTGTTACTTGATACTATTTGGGGTATCAACAAAACCTAGTATTTAGTGTCCCTAGGAATGTATTCAAATAATACATAGTTCACTTGAAATCACTTTTGACTTAATCTTACGTAAGTGTAGGAAAAAATAAATAATTTAATGACATTTGCCGCCTAGGAGACTTTAACAAAATTGTATATTATGTAAAATCAGTTTTAGCAATTTTTAAAAACAGGACGTTATACTTTGAAAATGGAACTTTAGGTTAGTTTAGTTTTACTGTAATTGTATCAACTTGGTTTATGAAAAATGTAAAAATTCCATGAGTTTTTGTTGTACAATTTTTTGCATAAAATATAAAACACAAGCCTTTTTATTTTAATGTCCATATGGTATATTCAGGGCAAAATTATTTGCTGTTTCCTTAAAATTGATTGAGAAGTAAAAAATGTGCATTGGTGATTTTTATTTAAATGCATATTTTCGACTTTCAAGTTTTATAAAAAATTTAACTGCCAGTAAACAAATGCTTCAAGACTTGTTAAAATGCATAATATCTTGCATCGTAATTGATGTATGAGCATATACTTCAGATTTGTGCAAACATGTAGATATTGTGAGGTGTGCAAAATCATAGAATTTTGTGGATATATAATTATTTGCCCTTTTTCATTTTTCTCCTCAGGTAGTTGTGTTATATTCAAAACTTCTGTGCTGTTAATTTGTTTTTTAATAAATCTTCCTACAAGTTTCGTTATTTAATTTTTTTCACTTTAAAAACTTATGTTGACACAGATATCCTTATCAATTACATTATTATTTTGGTATTTACTTAGTAAATGTAATCTGTTTAAAATCTTTTTTGTTGAAATAGTCCTTGGAGAGCTTTAACAAATATAACATTATTTATTTGATAGTGTAGGCCTTCAGTTGGTGTATAAATTGACAGAAGTTGTCAAGTTTGTTGGAGATAAGTGTGAACAATCTTTAGTTCTTTCCAATTCAGGGCAGTAAGGTAATTTATGTCCTAACAGAAATCCACAAGTCATGATTTAAAAGTGTTTTATTAAAATACAGTTGGTTTTTATAAAAAATAATAGTTTATTTGTGTTTAATTCACCCTTAACAGAATTAAAAACAGAAATTATTACAATTATGAACATAAAAACAATGTTAAAATGTTCTAATAGAAGCTCTGTATAGAAAAAGTATATTTCAACAAACTTTAATCCATTTTATGCAAAATATTATGCATTATGACAAGAAGAGTGTTATAATTTGGTAAACTTCTGTTTGGGATGATGGTATTTATAAGAAAATATTGAGTATTTGTTTAAGATATATTACACTGGGGAACAGAAAATTTGTTGCATTTATTCAAACACTTGGTCTTAACTAACTTCAACTTGCTGATTTCTACTGTGAAATTGTGAAAGCTACTGATTTGCTGGCAATTTTTATTTTTGTACACTTTATAAAATATCAATATTACATTTGCCAGATGAACATTTAATATCAGAAGTATATTTCATAAATGTACAATTATGACAAGCTGCCTGCCAAGTTTCAATTTCAACAATTGTGAGGTCTGAATCACTACAACTAACCCTAAACTGGTCCCGACTTGGCTATTGTAAGCATTCTGGTACAATGGTACAACTCATTTCATTGCCAGTTTTTTGCTGTCATTAACAAGTTAAACATAATTATAGGGCATCTTGTTTGATGAAGGAAACCTGGCAATGATGTTTTGTTACTTGTGTGAGTAGTTAAAACTACACTATATGTGTAATTTTATCACTGAATGCTGTAGTGATCAGTGTTCAGACTGTATTGTTCATTTTTGCTCTGTTTATGAATACACTGCGAGTGGTTTATACTCATAAAATAAAAATTTTAGAACATTCTTAGCTAGAAATACCATTTATCCCTAGTTTACCAAATTATATTTGAAAATTATATGTCGTCTGACATTGACAATTTCACTTAAACTCATTAACGAATTTTGTATACATAGCAGGCTGGCAGAGTAGCTGTTCTTGCTGTTTTGGTGTTATGCTGTACCTGTTATGGCGGCCAAAGCAAAGAGAGAATGTAAGCGGTTTGCGGTACAAAAAGGGCGGTGGTAGAAAAGCGGGTTGTTCGAGTATGACATGACAGAAAAAAAATCATTGCTGCTCAGTTGCTGTGGCTGCCAAATTACACCATCGTGAGGGGTGCAGTTACAGTACACGGAAAAAGAGTAAAATTACAGTTCTTTCGCGTTATATTTGAATGGAAAATGTCCATTTTTTTCATTATAATGAATGTTCTTCAGAAATTAATTAAAGCCACATTAAGTTCCAAAAACTTTACTAGTTAAAATTAAAATCACACCAAATTTTAAATATTGAAATCAAAATTTTCACAAATACTGCAAAATTTAATGTTTTAAAAATAAGGTAACAGTTATTTTTTTATGTCAGGTAACTAAATTTCCAAACATGGAGTAATGTATAAAATATAATACAATATGTAAACATCATCTATCTTGAATGCAGAAAATAAAGACCAATCCAGTCCAGCAATGGGGCCATTTCTTACTACTGCTCACAAAAGATGCAGATCTGCATTTGCTGTGAACACATCAATTGTGCAGTAGACAGTTTCCAGAAACTGGAAAAGCTGTTTTATAGGTCTGGAGAATCTTTTGCTGCCTGCAGTTAATCATACCGGGTTGCTTTTGGTGGTAGCTCAGTAATGTTTAAGGCAGGTATTTCTTTTGAGGCACACACGGATCTCATTCTAATTGAAATAGGCACATTAACAGCACACATATACATAAAGGAGATCGTACATCTTGTGATGCCAAATGCTGGGTTTATTGGCAATGATTTTCTGCTAATGCAAGGCCAAACTCAGCAAGGATTGTTACACAGTATTTTAAAAATGACTATTGATGACGAAAGTCACTTAGGGGTCAAAAATGCGAGCACAAATGGATATCCGATGAAAGGTTAATTTCAAAAAGATTTCAATTCAGTTACTTAAAATGTCATTACTTTCTATTTGAAAATTTAGTCTCGCCCTAGATATTTACAGCATTAAAATATCACGAAATATTTCACCAAGAACTTCTTTGGTGTAAAGTATAGGAAATTATGTCAAAAGACCTGAACATTGTCAATAAAAATGGTGTGATATAAAAAATGTGGCATATAACATAACGTAATGTAGATTGTTATTGTTTTTCTTCTAATACTTCCTTATTTATATGTCTATAACAAGAAGTGAATCACAATTTGTGGTTAAAGAATATATTTACATTGTTTCAATAAGAAGTGCAATATTATAAGCCATATAAACAATAAAAAAAACTTAAATACAAAAGACTAATCATGGTTTAGTTGACGGGTATATATTATTAATTCTCAAGTATTGTTTGATGTTGATTGCACAGCTTATTGACATGAAGTATAGTTCTATGCAACTGTGATGGCGAATCAAACATGAACCGAACTTTCTTTTTTAACACTCCCTAGCTCAAGCAAGTAAGGTCTTGAGCTGAGAGGATGTTAAGTGGATCAGAGTATCGATTCAGCTGCGAGAACAGATTACCTGTTGCAGCATTGTGTCATTGTTATTAAATTTTTATTGTGGGAGGGCGTAAAATCTGCCGAAATTTTGCGTTAATTGCAAAGTTTACTGAAAAAACGCTTTCAAGGACCCAAAAGATTTTCTGATGGTCGAAAATCGGTGTAAAATGAAGCCCATATGCACCGACCGTGGACAAGCACCAATGACACGAATATTCTTGCGATTTGTAAGATGATTGAAGGAGACCATCGCCTAATAATATGGAAAATTGCTGAACACGTCAGAATATCGTCTGTGCCCAATCAATCGTTTCAGATGATTTGGATAAACGAAAAGTGTCGACAAGGCGGGTTTCTCGCCATTGACGATTTCCGGCATGATATCGAACAGAGGGTAACGCTTTATTGAGGCACAAGACGTGGGTGTATCATTACACCCTGGAGTATTAAGCATGGAGTGGCGAAACCTGAAGAAGTAGCACCACGGAAAACCAAGACCCGTCTTTGTACTGGGAAATCTCTTGCCTAAATTTTTTTGGCAAACAAATGACAATGCTGCTCACCACTGCCAACTGCTTCATGAAGTGACATTAGCTTATTCAAAGTGCTATTCTGCTCCATGGCAACGCTCAGCAGACACAGCTGCATTATCGTAAGAAAAATTGTATACAATTAATTGGAAAATACTGGAATATATATCCGTCGTACAGTCCCGATCTGTCACAGTGTTTGGGCCACCCAAAGAAGAACGGGGAGGTCATCACTTGACGACAATGATGGTTTAAATTGTACCCAATTGATTACAGATATGACAAGATTGATTCTATGATGATGGAATTAAAAAACTTTCAATTCGATGTGAAAAACAAAAGTAGAGATTATATTGAAAAATAAGTTGTACCCAAAATTTTATTTACTGTGCGAATATATGATCTAAAGTAAAATTCAGGTTAATATTTGATTCGCCTTGTAGTTGCCAATATGATTATTGAGTATTCTAGCCGATTTCTACATTTCGTTATTGATTTAATTAATTTTTGAAGTTTGGACATCTTCCTGACTCGTTTTGTTAAGGGGGCATAAAAGGTGGACCTGTAGGTAAGTAACATGACAGAAAAACTCACCAATCAGCTTTTGAAAAAGTATAAAAAACACGCCGGTATTAGTTTTTTCAAAAAAAAAAGTTCAAATCATTCTGTGAAAACACAAATGTTTTGAGCTTAACACAAAACTCAAGTTCACAGGATTAGGAAAATTGATATACAGAAAAAATAATTTAAGAATATATTCTCTTAGGTTGTTTAACCTTTATTTTTCAAGTTAATTCTTTTTAAAGGACCATTTTTTTATTTATTTAAATTCTTTTTCCGCATTTTTAGTTTTCTATCTGTTATGCTGTACATATTTGTTCCCCATAAGACCAATTAATTTGCATCAATTTATTCAGATACATGTACATATTGTAAATTTTCAATTTTTCTGTCATAAATTCCTTGAATGTCTTGTTGCAAGGGCAAGCATATGTAAAATATGAAGAAATTTGGACCAGCACATAATCGTACATACACAGTAAGTGTAAAGCCATCTTTGCACAAAGAACCTTTAAAAACAAGTAAACTGAAATGAAAAGGAACTCTCAAAGATCATATTATGACTTGGACAATAATAAATGCTGCACAAAATTTGAGCCATGTGGCAATAAGACTTGAACCATAAAAATTCCAAGCAAGTCGATTTAAGCTATGGATTTCTGATTTTAAAAGATTTTGTGTTAAGTATCTGTGAAGCCAGAAATCTTTTAAGGGATTAGATTTGGAGAGCAGATATGTGACTTAGATCTAGGCGCACGAACAGGTACTCAGTATAATTTAAGTGGCTATCACTATCCTCTGGTGTGGCTATTATAAAACTGCTGTTTGTGGTATATATTCGTTATAGGAGGCGTACACTAACATTTTTTACCTGAGCCAATTTAGTGGAAGTTACTCGACTTCTTCAATATAATTTTCGTAAATTTTGACATTTCTTATGCTAAACAACCTTGATATATTGAAAAAACAAGTCGTGTTATCACGACCTGTTTTTTTGGAAAAATGACATGTTACATTAGAGAATGGTAGAACCATCAATGCTGGATGGTATACAACCATTTCTTTTACACATTGATTGATCATCAACGCAAAAACAACCGGAATCATTAAGAATCATCAGATAAAATCTGAGTACGATGAAAGCGGAGTATGGTGAAACCATCGTTTGGGTAGGCCAGCTTACAGTCCTGACTTGGCACTGTGTAATTTCTTTTTTTCCCGAGAATCAAAATCTACTACAAAAACTACACGATGAACGTTTTAAGACGTTAGAGGATACCTATTTCGGACAAAACTTAGTGTACGCCTCATATTCGATATATTTTTAGCCTTACTTTCATATTTGCATACCTTCAGTTATTTTTTCCATCTTTTCCACTTTTTTTATTTATTTATTGTGCACGGAATTCCTACTTAACTACCAAAAGTGGTAGGAATGAAATTTTGGAATATAAGGAGTAACAGAGTTAACAAAAAAAAATATTTGTGTTGGTGCCTGGAAAACAACTTATTTCGTAAGTATAATGCTCCTTTTTTTATTTTGTATATGAACAAACTAGAAGATTCCCAAGCACACGTACCTTTTTCTTGAATTGTGTTACTTTAGGCTAAGTTCATGTGATTAAATAAGAATTGGTTATAAGTCTAGTATGTTCTGCCTAGCCTAAACAAGTATTTATTAGTAGAATAAGTCGATCTAGGTAAGGAGAGAACCAGATGCCAATGACGCCAGTTAGTTGGCGAAAGGAAATCTCTTCCTCTGTAATAGTGCTGTACAGTAACTTCTGCCAAAGCGGCTTTATTGTGCTGAAGGTTCACTTGTAGGATCCTGATTGTTCCCTGACCTCTGGTCATTCCGTTCTTTCTATTTCTATTATTGCTCTGTTTTTATTCGTAGACTCGTTTCGCTTTTGTTTTTCTGTGCCTTTTCTTATTGTCACTTCATCTTTTGCGCTGTCGTCCGATACTTCTGCCGATTGGTGACATCTCTTTGATTTTGACGACACGGGTTTCCCCCATTCTGCTTATGTAGTTATTTCATTTTTTTTTCTATTTTGTGTCCATTCATTTATACACTGTACGTTACATTTTCTTCTAATGTCTTCACATATCTTTCGATCTCTTAGCGTATTTCCTGTAATTCTTCTCAGTACTCTCATCTCTGCCGTTTCCAGTAGCCTTTGTGTTGTGGCTGTGTCGGATCTTGTTTCCGAGGCATATGTCATTATTGGTCTTACACTGGCTTTATAAATTCTTGACTTCATCTCAGTGTTAATGTGTCTGTTTTGCCATATGTGTTATTAGGGCATCCTGCCGGTCTATTTGCTATTTGTACTTGATCTCTCACTTTTTTTTTTCAGGTCTCCATAGCTGTACAGTGTAATTCCAAGATATTTTATTTCCATTACTTGTTCAATACTGATGCCATCAATTTCTATTTTACAACTTGTTGGCTCTTCGCTGATTGCGTTGTAAATTTGATTTTATCAAATGTTTGTTGTTCTTCCTTGATTAATGTATTCTAATATCTGTGTTTTTCCTTGATTTGTATTTTGTATTTTTTGTCCCCTTTTGAAGAGGGATATTGTTACGCTTGCGTGGCAACCTTATACTAAACGAATATTCAACTGATACATTTTGCAACGAAGGTCATATTATAAACTCTACAATATCTACCATAGTTTATAGATTGAGAGCTGGCAAACAGTTTTGCGAACAATCAACAATTTATAAATATAAAATCGAAGAATGATTGAAAATGGTGCTTTGGCAAGTTTTAAAATTTCTTGCCAAAAAAGTGTCTTGATATTTTGAAATGGCAATATCCTTTAATTTAGTATTTAATAAATAACCTTTAGCTTTTTTTTCGTTTCTAGTTCTTTAAATAACGCTAACATAATTACAAATGTTCAAGATATGTTAACATCTACAGAAACTTTTTACTTAACTAAGTCAAATCGCTTTTTAACCATTCTTAAAGTATATTATTAAGAAGGCAAAATCAGTATAGTAATACTTCATATATTAGGAACGTTATTTTTGTTCTCGATTCTTTACATACCAATTTTATTTGCTATAAATTATGTTGTGCAAATGGTGAAATTTATCAAATATAGTAGCCTTAAATGAAGTTAATTTACAAAACTGGTTTTTATAACAATCACGAAATTAAAAAATGTTTTTACCTGAAGAATTTATGTTTACCTTTGTTCTCGAGGTCAAAACTCATCCAAGATTTGATTTTATGTTCACTTAATGTGTTAAGAATATTGAAAGAATGCCCAATAGACCATCGCTACACTATAATCCAACGTGTCTACTAAAATGCCATGGCTAGCGCAAGACTATCTAAACAAGAAACAAATAAATTTTGTATTCAGCAAGGAGTACGGCAAGAAGACACCGTCTCTCCAAAACTATTCACGACACATTTAGAACGAGCTCGGTCAAATGAGTTTCGCAGATGACATCGTCCTTATAGCCGATCATATAGACAGACATGTGAGCTCCCATGCCAGATGAGATTAACCTGGACAACTTTTGGTAACTTAAAACTGAAACTAAACGAAGAAATACGGCATACAACAAAAACAGACGATGTCGAAAAAATCACGGCGCTAAAATGGAATTGGGCAGGACACGTCGCCAGATCATCTGACAACCGATGGACAAAAGGTATTGTCGAGTGGGGGCCAAGGCAAGTAACTCTACGGAGTAGGGGTCGCCCACCAACCAGATTGACTGACGACCTGAAGCGTGTTAGTAGTAACTGGATACAAGCTGCACAAGGCAGACAGGTGGAAAGAACTGAGGGAGACCCATGTCCAGTAGTGGACGAGTACAGGTTGATTATGATTATGAATATCAAAATACATTAGTTGATGCTTACAATGGGTTACTAAGTATAAGTTAAGGCGGAATTAGTAATTGATTGTTCTAATCATGTACATCATTTAAATAAATCATTGTTTTACACTTACGATATGTTTCAGATGGCCAGAGTCTGCAGTACGGAAACAGAATTGCTGTAATATTTTTGTAGATTGATGGTGGTATTATTATTCAACTACAAGAATTTCAGGGATTACTAGTAAGTTTGGCTCAAAATCAAAAAAGTGTTTTAATATCTTAAATGGGAATTAACCACAATTTCAGTTGAAAATAGGCTTATTTTGATATTTCAATTTCCACTTTGGAAATCATTCTGGGAAAGCCCATACTAGAAACCGGCATGGGACTGACTACCATTACTCAAAATTTTAGGAAATTAAAGATTTTGTAAGAACAATTGGCGCTAGTGAAATGGAAATCGAAACGTCAAAATACACGTACTTTCAACTGAGATTATGGTTTATTTCCATTTAATATAAATATTAAAAGTACACGAGAGAATATTTTCAGAACTGTAATAAAAAATTGTTCTTTTCTATTGCACAAGTACATTTTTCAAAACTACACTACTTCAGCTACAAATTACACCTAATGTTGTCTTCGTGGAAGCATTTGTTGTGGTGTGAGATCGTTTGTAATGTGAAAGTTTAAATTCAGCGTTTTTAGGTATATTTTAAATGCCTCATATTTGTTGCCAAAACTCAAAATCGAAATGAGATTGCTCTAACAATGGAAATTCCACAGCGACCGATCAATGGTATCATTAAAAATGTAAATCCTCATCGTAAATCGTAAAAAATGGAAAAAATCGCGCAACGTTTATTTAACGTCTTTGTAGAAACTGACTTCATTTGCGACAAAATGCAAACATTGAATACGAAAGCTGTACTCTTCACCTTCACAACGCAATTTGATTTTTGTCAATAGAATATTCTGATCAAAAGATATCGAATTTTTATCGTCGAGTTGATACAAATTTTATAGTAGGAGAGGGTAGGACTGGTAAACTTTTTTGGGGTCAGAAAATTGACATTCTCCGCAAAATTCAGCTTTTTCAGCGTATGATTTTTAGAGGTCGAATCTCGTGACGACTGGACTAAAAGTATATTATGTTCTGCATTTATCGTCTTATTGACTTCGAGTGACAAGGCATGATGTTAATTTAATGCTTTTTTAGGTAGTTCGGCCATAGTTACTTGTATCCTGCGTATGCTCCAAGAGGAGCGAAACGTTAAGCTTGAGAACTACACTATAGGCTGTTCTGTCTCCACACGAATCTCCAACGCTTCTCATTCAAGACGATTGGTACACGCTCCAAAACCGGTTCTCTTTCCTATTAATGTTAGCTCTATGTGCAGAGTTTCTCATTTCAAGAAGGAAGACATTTCGGGCGATAATTTTACAAATAGTTTACTTGTCTAATACTGGCATATTAATCGATGATATCGTAATTTATTGTGCTGCAAGGTACGGAATTCTCTCTACGTGGTTTTTGGATAGGACATAAAAGGGTATCGATCCTAGAAAAATTGAGTTTTAAAATTTTTTGCCAACTGTTCGGATCCAGTCTTTTTCCGTTGCGGAAAGTACTTTTTAAGACCAGCTCTGGACAGAAGTATTTTGTAGTAGGTATTGTTTGATAAGTTTTTTATATTCCGCAGTCCTATTGAGTTCTTTCGTCATTTCCATACCAACATAGATACTTATCGTAGGGCTCTTGAGACTTCCCATAGCACGTTGGTTAGTTGTGAATTTTTTCATATCCATTTATAGCCTTGCACCCTATTCCATTTCGATTTTTTCATTTTTTGAACTTTCTGTCAATATTCGGTTGTTATGAGTGGTTTCAGTTATTTTAGGTTATGTTGTATGATTTCTTATCTTGGATATATTATAATTTATTGGCATTTGTGTAAACCATCCAAAGGAAAAAATTGGAAAATGAAATGTACATACACTTCCAGATCTTTGTCTTATTATTGAAAGCAATTATCTGAAAATAGGTTTACAAAAATATATTATTCGGTGTATTACACATATTTTATTTAAATATTAAATATTTTATTCTAAAATTTACACAAGTCCATATTTTTAAATAAAGCGTATCAATAAAAAAAAACAGTGTTTTCTTTCTCTCACTTCCCATAAACTTATAGGAGTTTGGTTTTTGGAAAAACGAAACGCTAATAAAGTTAACCCTTTTCGAATTCGAATATAAGGATATGTGACCAGTATTCGTAAAAATTATAATACTTTTTTAGACGAGATAAATAAATATAAATAGGCATACAAAATTGACAATCAAAAAAACAATAATAGCCTGTAATTGTTAGACAAAAGTAGATGAAAATGGTCGAAAAAGCGAGGGTCAGACCACCATTTGGTGATATTAGGAATATGTCCATAAGAAGTAACATCAAGTCATAAAAATTAAATGTAATGAGCGTGAAAACATCAAAAACAAATCAGAGATTTTTCTTTTTTGGTACATGGCGGCCTGTGTTTTTTCAGGGTTGACGGTTTTTTTCCACCATACACAAAATGCCTCAAGATCATTGAGTGCTCTTTGTAAGTATCTCGTAGCTAGATCGGGGTTAATACTGTTAGCAGCTATCGCTGTATCGTCTGCGTACAGGCTTAGCATCGAATTTGGTTCAGATGGTGTGTCTGCCAGTGCGATGGCAATGACAAGATTAGTAAAATTAAATGTTGCAGCATGGCTTTCAGTGTCTTGTTACATTTTCTTATACATACCTACTTATATTATTATTTATATTTTAATGTAAAATAGAATAAAACACAAAACATCAATTGTTTCATCAATTTATTTAAAAAAGATAAATGATATATTCTCTTACAGTTTAGATGTTGGCTCTTTCGTCATAAACGAATTCATTGAATTCATAATTCGAGTCTTCTTTACAATACCACACAATGTTACGTCACGATTTTTTAGGTTTACATGCAAGAATTGATTCTACAATCAATTACTTCAATTTTGAACTCTTTAGAAACTTCAAATTAGCTATTAATACTTTACTTCTATTGTATGTGAGCAGAGACAAAGAGAGTTGTTGCTTACCTCTCAAAAAGCATCCTTTATCTTTATACTCTACGAAAAACTACCCAATATATAGTAGCAGGTAACAAAATATTTAAAAAATAAACTATTATGGCAGTAGATTACTCTATTTCGTCTTTTTAGCATCAATACATGGATATAAATCTAAAAAACAAAGTTCGTGACGTCACTCCCAGTAAGTACAGTTCAGCTTTCCATTTTACACCCTTCATGTCAAATCGAACCGAAACGCGTTGTTTGAATGTTATTTGTTTTATCGGTTTGGTTGCCATCTACGTGGTTTGTAATTTGGGTCTCATTTGCTGGTGGGTGTTCAATATCATCAGCATTTACTAGTGTCCATTCGGTATGCCTGCTGAAAACATGTGCTATCTGATCCAGAAATTTATATCGAACAAATTATCAAAAAATAAATAAAAATATTCTGCATTTATACAGCAAACTATTCATTCGATGAACTAACCGAAATGCATTAAAACTGGCCAAAGCAAGAAACAAAATCATAATCATTGACGATTTCAATGCTAAAGTTAGGAAAGCTTAGACAGATAATTTGGTTGGAAACTTAGAATATAAAAGATAGGAATATGGAAATCGCCAAAAGATACGGAACGTTGTAAAGAAATCAAAAACAAAAAAACTAATTAATTATAAACATCAATTAAAATTTACTGAAAAAGATAATTATCTAGTGCCAAAAATAATAAAACAACAAAATAAAGAAGTATCTAACAAAAATTCCCAAAAATTCAAAACAATACAGATCACAATACACTTTCCTTGTAAACTTTTAGAATCGACCAATAGATGGCACTACTGAGTTATGGACCGAGTAAAGCGATATTTTATTTATATTTGTTATTGCAAAGAAAAAATGATATTCCTAAACGCATTTGCTTTGCACAATTTTAATTTTTTGTATAATGAAAAATGATTATACATTTTTTTATTTATTTTTTGAAATCTTTAATGTTAAAACTTCATAATTACCGATGATGATGTGCCGAGTTTGACCAAAAACGATGAGATCCCAATGATCGTCTATCCTTCCAGAGATTGAAATTATGTTTAATAGAATTTTGAACTTCTGTATTCAAAAAACAATAAAACAGAGCAATCATCAGACCCTAAAACATAAAAAGTCGTATAATTTAATTATTACACTGTGCTAGTCGGAAAATACGTCAAGCTGCGGACCTATTGGGTAAACCCATTGGGTAAACCTAATTATAGGACGCTGACTGCATTAGTGCTAGCCGCTTTTGAAAGTCAGTTCGCGCTGTCGAGTAATTTTCATTTAAAAATTTTGTGCAAAAATTCAAAATACTGCAATTTTTGGTAATAGATAGGTACATATTACTTAATTTATCATGTTATTAATCTAATTGATCTGATGATCTAGTGACCTGATCGTTCAAGTCTCGTCCCTTGATAAAAACGCTCGCCATATTCATCGAAACATTTGATGATGATTGTTCTCTGAATTTTTGTACACGGAAGTGCAAAAAATTACTAATAGTCCAGGATATGACGGTAAAAATAATCGAAAACTTCAAAATTTTTTTAGTATGTATCAATTTTCTTGAAATTTTTGACAGTAATTAAAACATAGCTCAAAGAACAAAATTTATCTTATAACAATAAATAAGTGCTTTTCCTCTGGGGGGAAGAGGGTTAGGGTGGAAAAAGTTTGACCAAAAAGACAATTGTAGTCGCTAGAATAGTAAATTTTAAGACAAAAAAGTTCTTTAGGGTTTTTTCTCGAAAAGACAATATTTTTGGAGCTATTTGCGACCGAAAGTTCACAAATTACACGTCAAAAAGTATGTATTTAAACGGTTTTTCGAGAATAAATTCTTTTCTTTTTTTGTGATAATATCAGGTGGCCTGAGAAAAAATGGTCGAAAATTAGGATTGCCAGATGTTAAAAACGCGAGATATCAAAGCAATGAAACAGCCAGGATTTAAATCGGAAGGTGTCCACTGGCTTAAGTTAACCCCCCTTTCTGCCAAAACGTTTAGAAATTCAATCCACCAATGAATTATTTAATTTTTTTATTATAAATTATTTTTATAATTTTTTTTTATAACAAGAATACTTACTCGTTTTAATATTTTTTTAAGTAGGGAGTAGTTTGTCATTAACAAAAAACACACAGAAAAATGATGACAATACAATGATCCTGATAAAGTATTTTTGTATATATGATATATGTAGGTATTTGTACGCAGCATTTGACAAATAGCATTTGTAAGAAAAAGAATTAACTTTTAATTAAAAAAAAAATAAAATATAAACTCATGGACAGAATTATCTAATATTTTGGAATTTTTCAATTTTTTTTTGTAGTCACTATTATTTCAAAATAATTTTAGATTACTGATAATACTCATATAGTAGGCTGATGTACTCAACTGGTTTGAAATATTTTAATGTTTATTTTGACGTTTATTCAGTGCTTCTTCACGTATAGGAAAAATCATACTAATTCGGTTATTTTTAGTTTAATTTATTAAGTTTAACTAAATATTGTTTTGATTTAACTAAGTTTAAAACAAGTATCCCACAAATTCGGCACTGCCATGAAGTCCAAGTAGCACATATTGTAATCATAGAAAAACCGAACACATGTGTTCGGTTGTTCTCTGTTGTAATTTTGTACGAGGAAGGATATGCACAAAAAGGTAGCGCACGACGTCTCAGCAGAACGGAATCTATAGTTTCAAATACTCTAAAAAGGTACCGCTAAACATGTAATTTTGTACAAAGGCCTGGTCAAGGACGCCCAAGGTGCACAACCGCAATTGATGACCGTTTTTTGGTTCTTAATTCTACACGAAATCGTTCATTGACATCGATGCACCTCAGAAATGAGCTATTAAATGTTAGACAAGTTAATGTGACTTCACAAACAGTTAGACGAAGATGAAAAGAAGCAAACTTAAAGCCCAGACGCCCCGCCAAAGTTCCACGTCTTCTACAAAATCATAAAGCTCGTCGTTTGGAATTTGCAAGAACACATATTTAGTGGAATATCGTCCACTGGAAAAATGTTCTTTTCACTGATGAGACCAGAATCCTATTATGGAAGCCAGATGGTCAAAACTACGTCTACAGAAGAGTTCGAGAACGATTCGCTAGCTGCAGTCTCGCCCAGACCGTTAGTTTAGGTAATTTCCCAAGGATATGTCCAAAATTCACTTGCAAGCATGCTAAGAAAGATACAAGCAGTAATAAGAGCTAGAGGGGGGAATACTCGTTACTGATCATGCACTTCTTTCAGTTTAAACCAGTTGTTTAAGCAATTTAAATTATCATTTAAGTTTAGAGTAAAATAACCTTATTTACCTAATATTAAACATTTATTTTTTTCACAAATTTCTCCGCATAAAAACTTAAAATTGTTCATTAAACATTGTTAAAATAAACTCTATTTTATAATAAACGACTTGCTTGACCAAAATTTATTTTGAAAAAACAAAAAATTTAAAATTTCAAAATATTCGATGTTTTTGTCCATGAGTGTATATTAAATAACAATTTCTAAATTTTGATTTTCACAACATTAATACACTCAGATGCAAAAAAACGTAACGGAGAAAAGTTTGGTCAAATTCAAAGTATTTCAGTTTTTTTATTTTTAGCCCTACTTTTATGATTTTTTTAGCACACTGTGTATAAATTTATAAATTTTAATTTAGTATAGTGAGACTTTAAATAAAATTTTGTATTTGACTTATTATACGGGGTTAATCGAAAGGTGGTTTTTTATCCTAACTTTGAAACATCCTGTGGAGTAATTTCGATATCGAATTTTTTATCCTATGAAGTCAAGGAGATATCAAAATATTTCTAAACTGTTCCTATTTTTAGACAGCTGTTTCGTAAGTTAGAGTGGAGATGGCACTTTAAGAAGACATAATAAATATTATGCTTCCATAACAGTAATTTTATTAGTATAATAATAATGATATCTATGTGATATGTCGAGAACTTTTTACCTGCTCACGTATACTATTCAAGAGCGTAAATCAAACCAGGAGATAAGTTCTACGGATTTTAGACGGATATATGTAGGTCTTGAGGTAAATCTTGACATAAATGGGTCCCCTTTGCATGACGATAATCAGTTTGAGCACAATACACAGGAGAACGTGCCGTGTTTCATATTCGATATTAAGAATGCGTGGGGTTAATGTTGTTCTTTTCATAGAGAAGTTTAACTCACTCCATTTGTCAACAAACAATTACGCAATAGTCCCTCTTCTGTGTTTGTGCCAACTACTGCTAGTTTATAATAAATTAAGTATAGGGTTGCATTTTGAAACTGTTTTCTCGTAAAATATCAGGTTTTTAAAAGAATTTTATTGGCAATGAATTACAAGTAATTATATAAACTTTTGTTTCTTGTTTCCTCTTGCCGATTGGAATCTGTTTTCAAAATAAAGCTTTTAATTAAAGAATATATCGTGTTTTGTATATGTATATATATCTCGATGAATAACACTCATTTTTTAAACTGTAAATTCAAAGTCGACCAAAAGTCTGAAAACGCCTAATTATCTCTTATGTAACTGGATATTCCAGTGAATTGTACTAAAACCAGGATATACCTATTCTGCAATAGGGAGATGTTAAATTTGATGATTCAACTGTTGCCAGAACACGTTGCTCAAGTTGAGAAAGGCACTCTGCCGAAACAGCTGTAGTGATAATTATTTATATTAAAAAAATGGTGGAAGTGTTGAAAACAAAAGTTTTCAATGTTTTATTACTTGATAAAATGAACTTGCATCCAGTAACAGTATCGAACAGTAACGAATCCAATCAATACTTACTTGTGTTGATAGCAGAACTGTCTGTATGTATTCGAACAACTTGGTGTTTATCGTACCGGCGGGTACGTAAATAGTGACTGCCCATGTCACTCCCAGCAGGGGCATGAGTACCAACAAAGCTCTCGCTGCCTTGTAGTGCTGTTTATGCTCTACAGTCGGAGATGAACGAAGTTTTGTAATAAGTACCCACATTATCTGGACGAGGAATACCAGATTTAGACAAATAACTAGTAGAGGTGGAGATAGGTAAATCCAGTCTAGAAGATCGTTTTGTAACCAAAAACACTGCAACAATATGTCACGAATTAAAGTCTTCTTAATAAACATTTTATATAATGGGAAGATATCAAATTAACAATTAGAAGTCATCCATTAGAAGTACCTACTAGGTATTCTACTTAAAAAAAATAAAAATAAAAAAAATATACATACTTACATTGCTATCCTTTACAGTTACTAGTCCCTTAATTACGGCCCATAAAATGACGATGATCAACGGAGCACCTGAAATTTGGTAGCTGTATTAGGTCAGAAGATAAGAAAATTTTGAGTAACTGCTCACACCTCTTCTCAACGACTTTTTAGTTTTATGAAAATGTAGACGAAATAGGTGGACAGTGTATTTTAATACAATATTCAAGAGTTCAAAAATTGTTAAGGAGCAAATCGTACTTCTTAGTAATCACGAGAAATAATTATTTTTAAATTTTAACCAAATAAAGTTCTTTTTTTCATATAAATAACGACAATAACTAGACTGTTAATAATATAAATATAGTATAAACATAATAAATACGTTTAAAGTTACACATTCCAAATATTTATAGCGGGTGAAAAACTACTTAAGCTCTGACGTCACAATGAGCTCTTTTTAAGCATGAGAGCGCGGTATTTGTGGGAACTCAAACCATAGTCTCATGTGTGGGAACAACAAATGTACACGGTATAGAGATAATAACCACTGAGATCGGAAAATGCACACTAACCTTGGTATACAAGCCCCCAAACCAGCCTTTTATATTTTCACCCCCAACTGACTTCCAATCACAACCCAATCAGCTTGTACTGGGAGATTTATAACAGTCACAGTGTATTTTGGGGCTATGCAGATTCGGACGCAAATGGAGACGCAGTAGAAGCATGGGCCGAAACGAGTGGCCTCACGTTAATCCATGATCCTAAACTTCCACCATCTTTTCAGAGCAAAGTTTGGAAAAGAGGATATAACCCGGATATCTGTTTTTCAAGTAATAACCTCGAATACCGTTGTACCAAAGTACTATATGGCCCCATATCAAAAACTCAGCATAGACCAATTGGTATAAATATCTTTCCAATTGTCAGATCACAAGCTATTCCATTCAGAAGAAGATTTAACTTCAAAAAGGCAAAATGGCAAAAGTATGCAGACATGTTAGATTCTGAGCTGCTACGTCTTGAACCAAAAGTAGAGAACTATGAAACATTTGTAGAGGTACTCAAAAATGTGTCTAGAAAAGCTATTCCCACAGGATGTAAACAACAACATGTTACCGGGATGTCCAGCGAGTCCAAAAAACTAATGAGAACATACTAAACCCTCTATTCCACTGACCCTTTTAGCCAAGAAACGGTTGACCGCGGAGCAGTACTACTCCAACAGCTAAGTCAAGCCAGATAGTAAAATTGGATTGAGATACTGGAAAAAATGGACATCGATCCAAAAGAACATAATCCACCTTGCAAGGTTACAGCAAACCAAGTCGCTGTTCAACTGCTTATGAATGGAAGACCTACGAACCAATATAAGTACCCAAACACTAGAAGAAGATTGGACTCGGAGACAAACCGAATAGGAGCTCCTTTTACACTAAAAGAACTCCCCGATGGTATGAACAGGTTAAAAAACGGGAAAGCTGCAGGTGTGGATAATATATGCAGTGAACAAATAAAGCATCTAGGCCAAGGAGCAAAAACCTGGATCTTGCAACTTTTTAACACGTGCTGCAAAGCCTGCAAAATTCCAAAATCATGAAAGAAATCTAAAGTAATAGCCTTGTTCAAATCAGGAAAGAACTCAGAAAATCCCAGTAGCTACAGAGCTATTTCGCTGTTGTGTCACTTTTTCAAACTATACGAGAGACTCATACTCGCTAGAATAGAAAAAAATGTCGATAAGCACCTTATCTCAGAACGAGGAGGATTCAGACCCGGCAAATCTTTCACCGGTCAAGTCCTCGCACTAACAGAACACATTGAAAAGGGCTTTGAAGAAAAACTTATAACAGAGGCTGCTTTCGTAGATTTGACAGCAGCCTATGACACAGTCAGGCACAAAACATTGCTCTGCACATTATACGACACTCTCAATAACCACAATCTGGGTAGTTTATTCCTTACTGCAAAACAGACGTTTTTTCGTTATGGGGATGGGGGGGGGGGGTGAAATAAGTAGGTGGAGAGTTTAAAAAAACGGCCTCCCAGAGAAATGTTTTAGCACCAATGCTCTTTAATATATACACCAACGACCAACCTACGATGATACTTCCTATATGCTGACGATCTTGCAATATGTGCTTAAGGAAATAGTTTTGAAGCAGTGGAGGAGAAACTCGAAACTGCCTTAAAAACAATGACAGCGTACTACGTGCAGAATTCCTTGAGACCCAATCCCTCTAAGGGATTGGGTCAAAAGCACAAGTCTGCGCTTTTCACCTTTGCGCAAAGGAAGCCAAGCAAAAACTCCAAATTGCGTGGAATGGTAATACATTAGAACACACAAACCAACCTATATATCTTTGAGTAACTCTGGACCGGTCTCTCACCTACAGACAACATTGCATAAAAACGAGAGGGAAAGTAACAACTAGGAACAGCGTACTCAGAAAGCTAACGGGAAGTAAATGTGGTGCACGTCCTGGAGTTTTAAGAATAACTGCACAGGCACTGTGTTTCTCAACTGCTGAATATGCGTGCCCCGTTTGGGGCAGATCTGTCCACACCAAACAAGTTGATACTGAGCTAAATGAGACATACAGGATAGTAACGGGGTGCATAAAACCAACGCCACTCTCAAATCGATATAAAGCAGCGGGTTTTGCAGAACCCTCAACACGCAGAGGCGTTGCAGAGCACATAGAGAAAATTAAACAGATCACGGAAGAGAGGCATGCCCTATACAAAGCTCGAACACCACGAAAGCGACTAAAATCTAGGAAAAGCTTCCTTGAAACAGTGCAGGATGAACCACCTGAGTATTTTCCTCTTACCCAGGTTCAATGGACCGGCCAGTCCCTACACTTCAAAACGTGGAAAACTATGAATAGGATAAGAACGGGGGTCGCTCCAGTAAAATCAAACATGACAAAATGGGGAAAAATAGACCAAGATGAAGTGAACTGTGACTGTGGAGAAACACAAAATATGGAACATCTTAAAAGCAGAAACTGTCATCATCGATGTACCCTCGAAGATTTGTGGCTCGCCAACAAAGATGGAACCGACGTAGCCCGATACTGGCCCGAAATTTAATGAATGTCATGACCGGACACGATAAAGTAAAGTTACAATGGGCGGGGATTTTAAAACCTTTCCAAACATTTCTAATTTGTATGTATTTGTCCCATAAGAAGCTGGAAATATTGGTTTTTTTAAATTGTTTATTTTGGTTATGAACATTCATTCTGTGCGATTGGTATTATTTGTTGTTCGTGAATTTGTGAGGTAAGAATATCAAAGGATTAAGATATTTATTATAAATGTTCATATTTTAAGGTTATGTCAATCAACAATAATGGTTTATAGCCAAACAAATAAAAAAGAAAGAAATTATACCAGCTTTTACAACAAACAACAACTTAAGTGAATATATTAAAATTAACAAGAGCCAAAATAAAAAGCACTTACACAGTATACAAACTTAAATGTGGAGACTGTTCAAAAACTTACATCGGTCAAACTGGTAGAACTTTTAATAAACGTATAGCAGAACATAAAATGGCTTTCAATAATAGAAAAACAGATTCTACATATGCACTTCAACCTCTAGATCATAGTCATTCTTTTAATGACGAATTTCAAATTCTTCACATTCAAATTAAAGGCCTTAAGCTATCTCTATTAGAATCTATGACAATTAACAAATTAAAAAACACAGACATCATTCTGAATGAGCAACTTGAGATAAACAGCTCTCCCCTCCTCAACTTATTCAGTTAAAGACTATAAAGTGTAGTAGTAGTGTAGTAGTGTAGACACTTAAGAAAGGCACCCTGCCGAAACAGCTGTAGTGATAAAATATTATAACACCTTTATAAGCCTATGTAGAGTTTAAATATTAATATAAAAATAGAGCATACTCTCTGTACATATACACCTGTTAGAATAGTGCCTTTTTGTGTTAGATCAGATAAGGAATGCCATAGGATAAGCTGTTCATTTCGAGTAATCTTATAATTTTATATTCTAGAATGACTTCTTGGTCAATTATGCTCACAGCGTAATTAACACTAATTTGAATACTTTAGAGGTGCTTATAATGTTCTTAAATATTAACTCAGATAAATGTTTCACTTACCCCATCCAATGCTGACGTATATCCGCAACTTAAAAGTATCATGTCTGAGAGTTTTAACGACAAGAATATAGAGATACATTCCTGAAATAAATTACATTACGGTACATTAAGAGTTTGACGAAGTTCTTGAAGTTATATAGGCCCCCTCACTGTACTTTATATATAGAGACTGGTTCGTGGTGACATTTGCTAAGGGTTGTATAATTTGTAAATTACAATCTAATTTAAGTTGTCTACAAGCACAAAGTTTGCATCATAATTATAAAGTAAGTTGTAAATTAATATCCATTTTTTATTAAAGGGCCTTACAAATATAGTATACCTAAATTAATTATGTTTTTAATTCTGAAAAAAATTATAGTTTGCTTATTATCTTTACTTCTCGTGGCTTGAATGTCATAGTTGGTAGTCTCAGAAAAAAATGGCGTGAAAAAACAGAAATCTGGCACAACTTCTACAGGTGGCCCTTAACAGAGTTCTTGACAAAGCAAAAAATGTAGGCAATGAAAACTCATAGTAGATAGTGATAATCCATTTAATAAAAATTGTAAGGCCAATCTGGTTAACCTACATGTAAAAGTAATCAAACTTGACTTCTTTTAAACACATTTACACGTTTAAACACTTCTGAAAATCAGCATAATGTAGGTTTTTAATTTTTCTTCCTCCTATCGTTGCTCCACCTTGCCATTCCTCAAAAACTTGACGCATAATATGTTCACTATATACATATATTGAATAGAATAGGGGATATTATGCATCCCTGTCGAACTCTAGATTTTAATTTAAAGTTTTTCTAAACCACATTATTAACTCTTACATTAGCAGTATTATTTACGTTTTTGTAATAAATAGATTAGATGTTCTGGCGTACCCATTTCTCTAGGTATATACCACATTTTATCCCATTTTACGACATCGAAGGCCTTGGAATAGTCAACAAAGCATAAATATGTTTCTATGTTAAACTCTCGAGATTTGTTCCTCTACCTGGGACGAATCCGCATTATTCTTGGGGAATTTGTGGTAAGAGAATTGATTTTAGTCTTTCATTGATGGTGGTTAGAAGTACTTTGCTCGCGTGTGATATCAATGCTACTGTATGGTAATTACTGCAATCTGTCGGTGAACCTTTTTTATATATGGAAATAAACGTGAGTTTACCCCAGTCATTTGGCCACTTTCCGGTATTCCAGATCTCATTGCAAATTCTAAGTGTGTTTCAGCTGTTATTCCATCTTCTCCTTCTGCCTTTCTGAATTTTAGCGTTTTGATTGCCGCCCCAATTTCTGATTTCAATATTTGAGGTTCTTTTTCATAACTTCTTTTCTCTGTATTATTGTCTGGGTCGTTGTTAGAGAATAGTATTTCGCAATATTGTTTCCACACCTCTACGATACCGTCTGGGTTTGTTATAGTATTTTCATAATATGGATGGTAATACCATATGATGATGATCTGTATCTGCGGTTTGAATTCTCTCGCTAGATACTTGACTTTCGAGGAAAGTTCTCTAGAGTCTTGGCGGTCAGCATGTTCCTCTAGTTAAACAAATAGTTAAATCTATAGTTATGGTTATATGCAAGAAAGTTATAATGCTGATGCTACAGTGCCATAGATGAATCATACTCTCCTCTTTTGAGAGCATAAAGTATACAAAGATCCTGAACTCAGTATCATATGTGGAAACGTTCATAGAAAATGAAAATACCTCAAAACTTCTATGAAAAATATCACTTTGCTTTTCTAAAGCCGTTTAAACCTGATTACTGATTCTAGAATCAATAGAATGCATTAGTTCGTCTGACTACACATGTTCAAATAGATTTTTCCAATTCCATGACAACAGGTGCATTGTTTATCGACATAAAAAGAGCTTATGAGAATATTAATTTCAATATACTCTGTGTTAAACTTGTCTTTCTTGACGATAAAAAAAATCTATGGCATATTTATTAACAAATTATATAAAGAAATATAAAATTAGTATTTCTTGGGTTTAGGTTCAATAAGTAATATTAAATTTGGAACCAGATTTTATTGTCCATTAAAATCAACGTTTCGGCAGGAAACCCTTGGCTTTGTCAAGATTCAAAACGTAAAACAGGACACTGACATTAATGAATTTACTTTTTATGCGATTTTAAATTTATGTGGTTTGTATCTCGTCCAAAAATTTATCCAAAATTTTCTATTATTAACTATAATTAAATATTACCTATTCACATCCAGATGTCAGTAAAGTGAGCGTTTGCAATTCGGGGATTCCCTTGTTACATGATTTTCCTATTACATCATTTCGAGTTTCGCATTAAAAGGTATAACCTGTTATTGTTTTAAAATAATGTTTCTCCCAGCGGTGCTTTCTTTTATAATAAGTTGTTTAAAATTTTGCTGATACCAAGTTGCAGTATAATAAGCAGCACGGTTTTCGGATTGAAACGTTTCAAGTGAGTGTCATAAAGTCTTAATTTTCATTAGAAGAGGTTTTTCCATCTCAATATCGTAAGTCTAATTTTTTTAAGATTTGATTTGGCCCAATGGAGAAAAAAACATCAAAGACAATCAATTTCGTTGGAAACGAAAATTGTTATTTTAGATCGCTTAGCGATCGAATAGCTAACGAAGAATAGCTAACCGGGTTTATAAAAAGAAATGCACTTGATAATATCAAGATTACAGGAGAGAGTGCTGTAGCAGATGAAGCAGCAGCAAAAATATTTCCACAGGAGCTAGCGAAAATTATTGCAGATTGGGACTATTCTGCCGATCAAGTATTTAATGCTGATGAAACGGGACTATATTGGAAAAAATGCCTAACCGTACTTAAATCGCAAAGGATGAAAAAACTGCAAGTAGATATAAAACAAGTAAAGATCGACTAACATTATTACTTTGTAGCAATGCACCAGGAGATCGGATGTTGAAATCGCTCTTAATAAATAAATCTCTTTGACTACGTGCTTTAGAAGGCAAAGATTTAAAACGACTCCCAGAGCAAGGGATGGCTAACAAGAAAGCCTGGGTGACAAAGTTTTATTAATTATTGACAATGCAGCAGGTCATCGACACTTAGAACATCCAAACGTTCAAATAGTATTTCTTACGCCCAATACAACAAGCCTTATTTAGCCATTAGATCAAGGCATAGCTGCAACGTTTAAAAATATAACATAAAGGAAACTAATAAATCCATTGTGTGTAAACTAGAAAATGAGTCCTTAACAGTAAAAAACGTGTGGAAGCAATTTTCTATTTTTGATTGTTTGATTCCTGTTGCATCTGCTTCCGCTCAAATAAGACCAAGAACTTGAAATGCCTGTTATAAAAAGGTTTGGCCAGTATCTGTAACAAGCAATGCAACCATTCAAACATCGACACTATCAGAGGAAATAATTAATTTGGCACATGCAATTGGTGGAGATGGTTTTAATACCTTCAGCCACGATGATATAGGTGAATTGCTTGTGGATGATGTATTAAGTGACCATGATATAATTGATCAAACTTTATATCTAACTTTAGATATCATCGTGAATCTAGAAGATGATAATGACGAGGAAGAAAAACCAACCCCCCTCACTGCCAAATTAATTCGAGAAGGACTTCAACTTTCCAGTAAATTAGATAATTATTTTCTTACAAATGACTCAAATTCTGAACGAGCCTTTAAATTACAACGTGAGCTACAGAACTGCATGCCAGGATATCGTGAGCTACATAAAAAATTACTAGCATCATCATCGCAAGGTTTAATTACTGATTACATTGTCACAAAAGAAAGAGCTACACAAAACGAGAATGAAGTTTGTGAAAATCTATCACCTTTACCGCAAATATCTGTTGCTGAGACAGTTCCTTCTGATGACGAAGATGATTTTGAGCCACTTCGCAAACGGTGCAAACCATTATCAGATAGCGATAATGATTAAATATATTAATAATAATGTAAAACTACATGTGCCTATTACTTTCCCATAAAATAAAATAAATAATGTTTTGAATACGAAGTTTTTTTTAAGCTTTTGTATGAATTTCTTTCAGATATTCGAAGTAATTTATCATGAAGCCTATTTCTTTTAATTTCTGCAAACTTTTTTGTTTTTGTCTAGGTTTTATGTAATATGAGAAGGCTACGGAACGTATAATTACTTGTATTCCTACTTTTTCATGTCAAGTAATGTCTTTTATATGCGATGTTTATAATTATTGAATAAAATAAAGGTGTTAAATAAAACAAAAAGGGTTTTAAAACGACATGACGCTTCTACTATTATGACATAGTAATGGTAAAAAAAGTGAGTAACTGAAATCTTTTGACATATATTTAAAATGAGCAGGAAGTTTCTAAATGAATATGCAACAGCCATTAAACCAGCAGCTTTTACATTCAACTAATAATTGATTTAAGTGTCCAACTCAATTTAAAACTTATAATGATGTTAAATATAAATGTACGATGGCATATTTACCCTCAACGAACATCCAAAAGAAAGTAGAAACATGGGAGTAATGCAACAGCATGGTACCAAACCCACAGAACAATATTTCGCTCTTGTAATTAATCTACAACAAAAAAAATATTCTATATAAATTGTATATACGGGGTACGCATAATAAATAACACAGACAGGTAAAAATTTAAAAGATCCCGGCAGTTTTCTTATGTAAAAGTGGTTTCCGTTAAATTGACTGAAACTTTGCAGAGGGGTAGGTTTGATCATGCTGATCAATAGTTCTCATTGCGCCCAAGACTCAGAAATCAACAGTTTCTCAGTTACAGACGTTCAAAGTGTCTGTTTTAGTTCATTTGAATAATAAATATTTGGGGGATGATTCTAAATAAAAAAAAAAAAAAAATAACAGTTTGCTATATAAACGTATGTCCGCAAATGGTTTCTTTTCCTAGATACAGGGTGTTGAAATTGTTCTTACAAACAAAATTTATTTATTGCCCTGAATACGGTTTAGATAAGCAAATGAAGTTTGGTGAGCTTTAACAGGTAGTTACTATACACATTTCAAATTGTTATTTCATTTCATTATTGAATTCTTCGTTTAATTTGTGACAAAATAAATCTTTCTTCCTTTTTTGAAGAGACGTTTCTATAATGACTTTGTGTTTCACTTTTCTCTCTATAGTGAAATGCTGAGGCGAGCGTCACGAAAATAGCGTCACGATATGGCGTCGTCACGAGTAGCGTCATAGACTAGTGGGTCTTCATATCGATTCACTACTCTCGATCAATTCGTTTCTAGTCATCATATGTTTACTCTACTCAGGTTTAAATTAAAAACTACATGAAAAGTAACTAACAAAATACAGACATTAAATGAAAAGGAAAAAATTAAGAGAATACCAACTTATCTATCAACAAAAGATAGTAAAACAAACAAAACAATAAAATATCGATACTAAAATTTGATTGGTAACGATTCTCCAATGTCAAAATTCATCATATATGTCAAAAGTCATAAATATCATCCCATCCAATTAACAACAATATACAATCGTCTATTTAATAACGCCCGATATCATAATCAATTTAAAGTGCACATTATATAAATTAAAAGTCCATTTTAAGTGTAAATTTCAGTTTCATAATACATACTACGACCCAACTTAAATGGTAAAAATCTGTCAACTACACATTATAACCTCAAAATTCTGACAATCGTTTTTTAATTCTTGTTGATCCAAATTCATGATTTTAACAAATGGACTAAAAACCGACAGTTTGAATTTTTATAACTCAGAAACAATTGATTTTTGAGTTTTGGGACACCGAGAACTTCTGATTAATACAACCAAAGCTACCTCCCTGCAAAGTTTTAGTAAATTTAACTGAAACCACTTTTATATAAGAAATATACGAGGAATATTGAGAACCAATGAGCCTTAGAGCTGAATATTGTGTCACGTTTCAGGGAAAATATTTTGTAGTTTGCGCCTAATTAAAATATAAAAAAGATAAAGTTTTAAATTTTTTTTAATGTAGAAGTTTGAGTCTTAGATAGTCCTCATATTATAATAAAAATAAGGCAGAAGATACTTACTAATATAAGCATCATGATCCAACTGCAGTACATTAAAATATATGACCACATAAGGTTTATGTGGATTTTATTCCTAAGACAATGCAGATCTCTAAAATAACAAAAAATAGGTATTAGTCTACATTTTTAAAACAATATTTAACAGAAATTATTTAGTAGTATTTTTCTGATATCCAATTATATCCTGTTAGATTCTTTATGTACTGTTTATAATTCAAAATTATACAGTTCGCTAAGTTTTGGATTAGATATTGAACACTACATATAAGTGCTAAAATCGGCAACATTGCCTCGTACGAGGTAATTGTAATTCTCTCCTCACCTCCGGCACCTAGACAGAAAACGAGAAAACCATTTAGTAAAACATAACAATGCAAGGGATATACATCTTCGTCCGTTACGTATACCCTGTTCATGTCTTATAACATAAACTCAATAAAAATACACTGACCTTTATAAGGCTAGCTCTCCACTTGCGATTTGTAGTCGCGCGATTGTTTAGACGCAAAGATTGAACACATTGTTGCAAATATAAGTCAATCTATTTGGGACTAAATAATCACAGCGATTGAGAAAACGTAACCTGCCATATTTTTACTGCGACCTGATAGTGGTCTACCACAATGAATCATACGGACAAGCATAGATATGCATTCACTTACGTTTGAGAGAGGTTGAGAAATCTATATTATATTCGGCAAAAATTATAAAACCATCTCTCTTTGCAACTTAAATCTGCAACTTCTTTCCTTAAGTTCCGTAAAATGACAAAAGCCTATCTATCTGAAAGACCATATTATTCAGTGGAAGAGTTTCTTAACAAATAACTGAGAAACGTTTATGTACAAGTATGTACAAGTTGGACAATAAAGCATATTTCTATTCTATTCTATTGTTTAGTCGCAATTCTGAAGCCAACCAAGTCTGGTATGTCTTCTTCTTCTTCTTCTTCTTGTGCCACTCCTATCGGAGATTGGAAATCATCAAGGCTATCCTGACCTTGTTTACAGCTGACCTAGAGAGTTTATTAGTGGTACAGCCAAACCACTCTCTCAAATTACGCAACCATGACATTGCGTGACCCAAATATTCGAGTTTTCTTCGTTTGATTGTTGACAAAATTTCTGGGTCTTTTCCTATCCTTCGCATTACTTCAAAGTTTGTAACTCTTTCAACCCAACTTATCTTCAGCATTCGACGGAAGCATCACATCTCGAAACTTTCAATATTTTTTAAATTGTTTTGCTTGAGAGTCCAGGCCTCTACACCGTATAATAGCGTGTTAAATACGTAGCCCCTTAGCATTCTTAATCGGAGAGGGATGCTTATATCTCTGTTGCAGAAGAATTTCCTCATCTTTATGAAGTAAATGAGGTATGTCTTCAAGAATACGTAATTTTGATTTTTTTTTAAATGTCAGTAAATAAATCCAATAACGATGCTTTCGTTTAGTTCTCGCCCGAAGCAAAAGAGCGATCACACAAGTAGTTTTGATGTCATCCATTGGAAAACTGATGTAATTCAGCGATTTATAAATCGCAATGAAGGCACCCTCTAGATTTTCTAAGACAGCGATTTTTTTGTCGCCGCGCAAAAATCGTAAGTGGAGGGTTAGCCTAAGGCGGTGCATTTGTATCGGTTTTTAATAATGTGAACAATTTTTTGTGGTTGAAATAAAAATAAAAGCGCATTTCTTTAAAAAGATAAAACAAAAAATATACTCTTCTTGAAAATAAAAAATAATTTCTAATGAAATAAGAAATAATTCTTTATGCCTTACAGAAATGATTCAAATATTTGACCTTCTAAGGTCAAATATTCCAATCTGTAATAAAAACTTCTGCGGACAGATGAACGATTTTCTGCTGTAACAGAATTGGAGACTTCTCTTATTCGGTTTAATTCATCCAAATTTTGAGGATTATCGTTGATGATGCTTTTTAAATGTCTCCAAAAAAAGAAGTTAATGGGTGTAAGATCTGGAGATCGCACTGGCTACTTATTATCGCCAACTGATAACTCGATTCGGTTAAGTATTGTTTAAGTACTCCCTAATTATTCGAGCGTTGTAAACTGAACAGCCGTCTTGGTGATACCAAACATTCTCCAGATTTACATCAGGAAGATTGAGAATAGCCGGAAGAACATGATTCTGTTACAAATCGAGGTATACTCTACTATTGAAATTGCCCTCAATAAAAAATGGACCTATTATGTGCTCTCCTAAAATGCCAGTCCAGACTTTTTAAGGACGTTGAGTTCGGTAAACAACACTTCTGTGTTGGTTTTCCCGCGCCCAATGCCTCATAATGGAAGGATTGTATCTCCCTACCAACGAAACCGAAGATTCATCAGCGAATAAAATGTTTTTAATAAAATTTGGTTCATCATTAGCCTTCGTTATTAGAGTTTCACAAAATTCCATTCTTCGAAAGTAGATGTCTGGATAAAGCTGCTGCGTTTTCGAATATTTAAAATTCTTTGAAACGTGCTTTTTCCATACTTTCATTACAGTAACATTGCTAATATCTAACTCTCTAGCATCTTGTGTATCCCTGTATCCTCTTTCCTTAAATTTTTCTGGAGACACTTCTTGAGCGGAGTGACATTTTGTGAAATTTTGTGGCAATAACAACTCCCAAAATTTTTAATAATATTATGAATTGACTAAATAAAAAAATATAGAAACAATAACGGTGGAAGAAAACAAGCTATATACACTTTTCTTTGCGGATGACCAGATAGTAATTGCCGAAGACAGCTACGATCTTAGCTATATGGTAAGAAAACTGCAAGAAGAATATGAGGTGGCAGGTCTAAACATGAATATGACAAAATGTGAATATCTCTCAGTGGGAACAGATGAAATATGTGACCTAGTCTTGGAAGACGACAAAATCAAAGGCGTGCAATCCTGCAAATATTTGGGGGTCACTTTCAACAAGAAGGGAAATAGCGCAGATGAAATCAGGGAAATAATAAACAAGGGCAGAGCAGCGACTGGTACCTTAAGCTCTCTTCTCTGGCAAAAAACAATTCGACGAGAAACCAAAAAACACATTTACGGTAGTATAGTCCAAAGTATTACACTTTACGGTTCGGAAGTATGGGACGTCACCAAAGCTAATAGAAACAAACTTATGACGACAGAAATGGATTATCTGAGACGAAGCTGCGGTAGATCGAAACTGGAGAGAGTTAGAAACGAACAAATAAGAAACGAAATGCAAATGGAGATAAATATCAATGATGACATAGAAAGAAAACAATTAATCTGGTTCGGACATGTTAAAAGAATGCCAGAGTACAGATGACCTAGAAGAGTACTGGAATGGATCCCTCCTGAAAGAAGAAAGAGAGGACGACCACGAGGAGAAGTTGGCGCAACGATATTGATGAAGCAATGGCGGCAAGAGACTTAGAAGAGGCAACTGCATATGACAGAAAAAGATGGAAATTGGGGGCGGAGAAGCGGCGACAGCCGCTAAGGATAATAAATCCGTTATTATTATATGAATTGACTAATATTGAATTGGAAATGGGGGGTTATAGACGAATGCTAAAGATACCTTGGACAGCAAGGAAAACTAATGAAGAAGTACTAAGGAGCGTCAACAAAGATAGAGAACTGCTAAAGACTGTTAACCATCTAAAAAATGTCTTACCTGGGACATATAGTAAGGGGAACTCGATTATAACTGACCCTTAAAGGCAAAATAGAGGGCCGTAGAGGTGTAGGAAGAAAACAAGTCTCTTGGTTAAAAAACATTCGTGAATGGACACAAATATCAAATGCAGGACAATTATTCCATATTGCAGAAGATCGAGAAGCCTTCGCAATGGTGATCGCGAACGTCGGGTAATTCTGATATAGCACGCGAAGAAGAAGAAGATGAATTGACTGTACGCAAGGAATTGGTCTCCCTTCAAAATCACAGAAAATAAATCTACACACTGTCCAGAATTACCACCATAAAACCATTTTATTATTTGAACCTTTTCTACGGGTGCATCAACAGACATGTTGTTTAGACATGCTATTTTCTTTTACTCCTCTTGATATATACTCCAGGATTTTTTGTTCTAAGGGAGCTAGTAGTTTCTCATCGCTTTTTGACAATATCCAGATCGCTGGCCCATAAACAAGGATCAGCCTTGTCAGGGTGTTGTATATCCGGAAATAGATTGTATTATGACACATTTATAAAATATAGGTCAAAGCGGCAAGAGGTGCATGTCCCTAAAAAACTTGATAGTGTGTAAGTTTTTATTAAAATTAGCTTAGTACTCTCAGCATGACACATGTTATCTTCAGAGCTTCCTTAAATTTTGCAAAAGTTGGTGTTACTTTGAATTTGATGCGTTTATAAATTAACCATATGTCTATGTTCAGCAATTCTCTCTTCCTTGACAGTCTAAGGTATTTATTAAAGTCAAATACCATACTGTAGATATCAAACTGGAGATAGACTGTATGAATTGTTAATGATTGCCTCCCATTTATTTAATAATGGGGGGAATAAAATTTATTTTTCCTTACATTATCTAAGCCGATAAATCCTTTATAATTTTTTAAACTAAGAAAAAGCGAACATTGGATTTCGATTGTAAACAATAAAATTACCATGTTTAATTATTTGCGAGATTCCTTATCTTCTATAAATATTTAAAACTTAATTATTTATTACATAAGTAAAATATCTCTGTAAATGTTTTCTGTTTTGTACTTACTTAAAATACATGAAAATTGCTACAGCTATCGTTAAAGTTATTAGACTTATGATAAAACCCACGAAGAATATTGTTTGGGTCGTGTCTTCTTGCATTTCAACTTTCTCCAGCAAAAGTTCCTTGCACATGGAAAAATTTTGTTTTGCCCACGTTCCGTTCTCTGTACATAACCGCGTGGCGTTTTCTAGAAGATATATAATTAATATAATGCTTAAACAACAGGAATAACGAAGACAAACAAAGACAATACAATATTGACTACAACAAATACAACTGAAATCCTGTGACCTCTAAATTATAAACACAATTATATATACTCCCTGGCCAAATTATTAGACGTTCTTCTGTTTTTAATAAGTTATTGTTTTATACGACTTTATATGCAGTACTTTTACATACAAACATACATGAAATGGATTTTTATTCAGGAAATTTATTATGTATTTGTATCTATTTGTCACATATGGCAACACTGTGTTAATCAGTTCTTTCCGGAACGTAAACAAGTCTAAACCTGCTCCCATCGCGTTCGCGTTAATTCAGTTGCAGACGTGTCTCTGTGGCTTTATGTGCTGTGTTTGTTTATTTAGCAGTTTTATATTACACATTTTTATTTGTTTATTTCGTGTGCACCACGCCAAGTAAAAAAGCTGAACTAAAGGCCCTCGTGAATGCTAAAATATTTTCGAACCGCGAAATGTCATGGAGATTGAAGGTTTGGGAAGCTAGTGTATGAGGCATAAAGAATATTTAATCAGGGGAAGAATTGAAGGTCAGAAAGTTCTTTAAAGAAAATTTGCCTGGAAACAGATTTGCTACTACAAAATTGATAAAATTTCCAAGATGTCAGCGTGAATGCTTCTGAACGTACTGTGCCAATAAAATTAAAAGGTTTGGGTTTTAAGGAAGCAAAGCGTCAGAAAGGTTACCTGCAATGAAAGCAAAGCGTCAGAATTATGCCAAACAGTGGCGTGATGCGTGATAAAGATGTGGACTTCTGGATATCGGTAAGTTCATAATTTCTTGACAAATAATGCATTTAACTATTTAGCCAACAGAAATACCAACACATAATTTTTTTTCTATTGCCGACAGGTCTGCTTCAGTGATGAAAGTACATTAAAAATTTTGCAGAACAATGCTCAGGATGTGCGTTGTCGTCATGGAGAAACGTTTTATCCTGGCTGTGTTCTTCAGACTGTGAAGCACTCTACAAAAGTGATAACTTGGTCAGTCATTAGCGGCAAGGGTACTAGACGTCTGTACGTGGTAAAAGAAATGATGCGGTAAGACCAGTACAAATATTTCTTGCAAAGGCGGTTGATTCCGCAGCTCCAAGACTGGTTTCCAAAAGGGAAACCTTTCATTTTTATGCAAGATGGAGCTTCCTGCTATATAGCACGGTCTGTCAAAGCTTTTTTAGCAGAACAAAATATCCCTTTGTTGGATTGGTCGGGCAATAGCCCCGATATGAACCTCATAGAAAAAACACAGCTCTTAGAAAAAATAATTTACGTGTGGAATCATCATCTTCAAACGCAGGAGATAGTACAGGTTGGCATTGATAGTATGCTATCAATCCAAAGCTCTAATAGCGGCTAAAGGTGGATAAACAAAATATTAGCATTTAATTGTCGTTATTTCTGTTTTCTTTCATAGGCGAGCGGTTTACCCCTATAAGCAGAGCATCAACCGACTAAAATTCTTCTTGCATTTCTAATGCACCAAACCTTTTTTATTCGATTCTATATATTTTTCCAAGATGAAATGTATTTTTTTTTTAAATTTTTACAAGTGGGCCGGCAATTGTTATTAACAAATAACTTATACAAAAAAGCAATTTCACCGAATTGTTTCGGAATCAATTTTTTTAGGTGTATCTCATCAATATAAACACTTTTCTCTCTTCATAATCTTTCGAAAAATGCTTCCTTTTCGAGTTATTTGCATTTTTTTGTTGAAAAAATGCCTTAATTAGTGATTTTTGGGATTTTTTTTTCTAAAAAACTACTAAATGAATTGCAATTTTACAAATAGCTTTATAATCTTTAAACCGTCGAGTACAAGTTAGAATATTTTGACAAGGATAAATAGTTTCTATCTCGCTAAAAACGTGGACCCAAATATTTCGAATATGCCTTTCGAGATTATCCCGCTAAGCGTGTACAGCGGTTGAGGTGCTGTAGGCGCTCGAATCTTTTCGACTTTTTTAATAATGTAATACAGTAGACTCCCTCTATAACGAGAACTGAAATGACAGACTAATTACCTCGTTATAAGCCAATCTCGTTATATCAGACAATAATAATACTGTGCATACATATGAATCTGTAGTTTTCTAAACCATTAACTTCCTATAGTGAAGCCATTCGGAGCAATATAAGATGCTAATAAATATTGTTTGAATGGCGTTTTTGAAAAAAAAAGTTATTTACTTTTATTGCCAATGAAATATATTAAAACATAAAAGAGTTGTTTACTTTTATTATCAATGATAAACGTTAAAACAAAAAATCTGTACTTATATTTTTTTCCAACTACATAATGTATAAAGCGTATTTTCAAGGATAACATAAACTATTTCTTCTGCAATTTTAAGAACTCTTGTCATTTTTAACTGCTTTAAATGGTCCAGTATCATTCTATCATATTTTCTAAAGATGTGAAACAGTTGTATTTATTCATTGTAAAGAAGTTTATTGCGGGCTGCAGTTAAGTTTATTGAGGGGCTGTTTGAAAAGGTATTTATTTATAGCCACGACCGAAACAAAAACGTAAAAAGCACATTTTTTGATCTTATTTTCTCTCGTTATAACCAAATTTGCCTCGCTATAGACGGCTATAGTTCAATAGAAATTTCACGGGACATCTAAAGTATCTCGTTATAAGCGAAACCTCGTAATAACCGTGTTCGTTATAGAGCGAGTACACTGTATATATATATATATATATATATATATATGAGCAGCATTTGGATAAAAAAATTCAAATTATTGTTAAATCTCCGGACACAGATATATTTATTTTACTTTTATCTCATTATCATGATTTCACAAGTGAACCACTTTTATGGTTTCACACAGGAAATATTGTAAAAAATGTGGATCGTTCTCGATATATACCTGTACATCAAATTGCAAAAGAAATTGGAAAAATAATGTGCAACAGTATGCTAATAATGCATTCTATAACAGGTTGTGATACCACAAGTTCATTTTATGATATGGAAAAACAGAAGGCTTATAAAGCTTTGCAGAAATTAACTGATAGTCAATTGGAAAAATTAAGAAATTTGCCTACTTTACCTTTAGATGAAGGACTTACAGTTTTTGACTCTATTTTTATCTAAACTGTATGACCCTCAAAATAAGTTTAAAAAATATCATGAATCCATAAATGAATTAAGATATAATATTGCATTAAAAAAATGCATCTAATGAAAAATTACCACCTTCGAAACCAGCATTATTACAACATTACTTAAGAGCAAAGTGGCAAATAAATGAATGGATTCAAGCAAAAACAATATTATTTCATCTCTTGATCCATTAACCCATGGTTGGACAATGGAAAATAATTGTTTCGATTTTAATTATTTTGAAGGCGAAACTAGTTTAGATATGTTACAAAAGTATTTCTGCTCATGTACCGGAAAATGTTCTACGAAAAATTGTAATTGTATTTCCTATAATTTAGAATGCTGCGCGGTATGTGCATGTACACCAGAGAATTGTAAAAATGTTAAAGACGACTCTATTGAAGACAATGAAATCAGCTTATTAGATGGAAATCCTGTTGCTGTTGACGAAAATTTTCAAATTATTGACGAATGAAAACGATGTATAATTAATATTATATTTTAATTTTATTATATTTTTTAATGAAAAATGAATTATATATTGCTTAATGTATTTCACTGTAATAAAACATTCAATAATATAGTCACCACGTATATTAAAAGAAAAATTACAATATTATAGCATTGTAAAAAATTAATTTTAATTGTTTTAATTATAATATGTCTATATAAAAATAATTAGAAATATCTTTTTTTTTAATAAATTGTACGCAATATTTGTATTGAATTAATTTTTTAAATTTAAACAAATATTTCTACGCGCCGCACGCCTGTATCGCCGCAACCGCTGTACACACTTAGCGGTAGACTGCTCGAAAGGCATATTCGAAATATTTGGGTCCACGTTTTTAGCAAGATAGAAACTATTTATCCTTGTCAAAATATTCTAACTTGTACTCGACGGTTTAAAGATTATAAAGCTATTTGTAGAATTGCAATTCATTTAGTAGTTTTTTAGAAAAAAAATCCCAAAAATCACTAATTAAGGCATTTTTTCAACAAAAAAATGCAAATAACTCGAAAAGGAAGCATTTTTCGAAAAATTATCAAGAGTAAAAAAGTGTTTATTTTGATGAGATACACTTAAAAAAATTGATTCCGAAGCAATTCAGTGAAATTGCTTTTTTGTATAAGTTATTTGTTAATAACAATTGCCGGCCCACTTGTAAAAATTTAAAAAAAATACATTTCATCTTGGAAAAATATATAGAATTGAATAAAAAAGGTTTGGTGCATTAGAAATGCAAAAAGAATTTTAGTAGGTATATTCTGTTTCTAAGCGTCTTTTGAGGGGTAAACCGCTCGCCTATCAGGAGTCAATACATATTTGTTCATTAATCATGATGTTTATTTGTGATAAAATAAAGACAATTAAGTGGACAACCAAACAACATACATTGTGTCTGGTACATACAAAAAACGTATTTAGTATAATCTCATAATTAACAGTTTTTATAAAATCAAATAGATGGATAAAATTATAAAACTGACTAACATAATATACTTACGTGTTGTGTCATATTTAACCTCAAACAATTCAGCGAAACATTGAATAGTAGCAACTTCATTTTTCCGCGTAGGAGGCCAACACACTAGACTATCGAATGCTACCTTACAAAAATCATCTGGATAATTTTGCTGAAGATATTGTGTTTGATTAGAAAACTCCTCCTTACAGTCGTCGATCGTAACTGTTTTGTTAATGCCGGAATCGTAGTCGTAATCTTCATACATGGTTCTCTCATATGTATTTGGCGTATCGTGATCTAAGGGACTTAAATCCTGCTCCCAGTTCATTACGCCATTAACTGTCAGAGCCCCTACAATTCCTTTTGGTCTTTACATCTATATTTTAATTGTCCTAAAAATGATTAGTTTTTTTAAACTGCTGTTATGAGTTGTTATATGTTGATCTAATTAGACTACAACTAGAAAATGGACAAATTAAGAGAGATAATTGTAAAATTAGATAAGGAAAATCACAAGAGAAAACAATATTGAGAAGTTGTAGAAGGAAATAAGGAAAAATATTATTATAATTTATAGAATAGAAAAAAACATGAACAAAAATAAATACTTAACATCTACAGAACAAAGTAAAGGATATAACTGCATTTTGTGCTTCGAATCCAGCCATCTTCTTCTTATAGCGCATATCCGTTACGGATGTTGGACACTAACATGGCTATTCGGACTTTGTTGACTGATGCCCTTAAAAGTCCGGTAGTGGTTAAGTTAAACCATTTTCGCAGGTTATGCAGTCAAATATTCTTCTTCGTCCTGGACCTCTTTTCTCATGCACTTTACCTTGAAGTATGGTCCGAAGTAGGTCATATCGTTGTTCATTGCGCATTATATGGCCCAGGTATTCTAGTTTGCGACGTTTTATGGTTACGACTAGTTCGCGCCCTTTACCCATTCTATGTAGTACTTCTTCGTTGGTAACTCTGTCTATCCAGGAAATCCTCAACATGCGTCTATAGCACCACATCTCAAATGCTTCGAGTCTCTTCAGTGGTGCTTCAGTTAAGGTGAATCCAGCCATAAAGAAAATGAATCTATTGATGGATGCAGTGCTCAAAACAAAAACTACATTATTCTCTCAATGCTCAGTAAAGTGGTTCAAATGTATGACAACAATTAATATTGCTTTTCCCGTACGAGGGCACAGTTATTTGCCAGTAGATCGTGTTTTCGGAAGGGTCGAAAAAACATTACGAAAAACTGAAGAAGCTTTGTTACCAACTGATAACCACATTGAAAAGTTTGAAGATGTGTTTGTTCTTGACGAGGACTGGTTTACTTATGACTGGAAAATATCGGTTAGGAGGCACATAAAATCCAAAATTGACTTCAATATAACAGAAATGAAATCAATAGAGATAACAGCTAGCAGAGTGGGTTGTAATTCCAGCTAGTCGGATTTTTCCATATATTTTTATCCACTGTTAAAAAGAGGGAAGAAATGGTCATCTCTTAATCCAAACAGAGAGGCCTTAGGCCATTTAATTAAGAAAGATAAGTTGAAAGATATTAAATTACTTCTAAGTAAGCTAGGTATTTTCGAACAGCATCCTGCCATGTCATTTTGGCAGAAAATTTTATCAGCTAATACAAGTATTGCTGTTGAAAACTGTATTTCAAGTAACAATAATGATGATTGAATAATTTTTTAAAGCTGTTTTGTCTAATATTACCTATCGTAAACTAGGAACAAATAAAAAATTTCATTAAATATCCAATATTTGAGTTTACTAATTAAAATTATCCTACTAAATACCTTGTTATTCCCAAATCGTCTTAAATCCAGGTCATGTCATTTTAATTTTGGCATTTCCAAAGCCTTAAGATTTTTGTACGTCTGTATAAAGGTTGACAATATAATTTGTAAGACATTTTGGAAATAAGCTCTTCAAATATAAACTAGACAAAAGGTACTAGACAAATAAGCGATAAGAACAATGAAACAAAGAGAGAAAAATATAAATATTGAAAAAATCACAGTTCCAATACTTCGAAAAATTTACTATAGCTCAATCTTCAAACATAATCATCAAAAAATGATTGCGGTCACCTTAATCTAGCTCCTCGATGATACTTAACTAACTGAAATAGAACTGACCTCTTTGAATTATTTCAACTGTTAATATAAATGCAGAATGTATTGCTGCGTTTTTGTGTGTATGTTATGATAGTGCAATGTTTTGTTAGATTAGATAAGAGACGCCATAGAGTAAACTCTGAATTTTAAGAAACATTAGTAATTTTAGTGATAGTAAAGTTAGTAATTGTTAATTTATGATAACATTGTACTTGGAACCAGTGTTAGTAACCCTGGAGAGTGGGATTATTGTGCCAGGGTTATAGTAGATGAGAAAAAATAATCATCAAATTCAATTTTATCGCATTAAATAGTGGTTAATGGTTATTAATCGCTTCTATAAAACTGTTGAATTGAACGTTCAATTAAAAATCAATAGATTAGTGAAAATTCACTCATATTCTGATCAATTAAAAACGAGATCCGCTATCAACTACAATTATCTTTAGTTGAGTCCCAATATCCGTATTTTCCATATCAGAATATTATTGTATTTGAGGTTTTCTTGTTATAACAAGTAAATATTAGACCAAGCAAATTAGCTCAATTTTAATTAAAAAATGAAGAAAATGTTACCTACAGTTTTATGATAGAAAATGGTAGATGAGGGGGGGATTAAACGGGGATGAAAAAAGTTTTTTTAGTTTCCGATGAAATTTAACATTTAATCAAAAAAGATCATCAAAAGAATTGTTGGATTCAAAAAAATCCAAGGGGGAGAGTTCAGAAGATTATTTAACAACGAGATAAATAATCAGACAAATGGAGAAGATCTATTTAGAGACATATAAAGGATCAAAGATTGTAATGGCTCGGGCATATAATACCACAAGAACAGGAAAAATTAATAGAGAAAATATTAATAGTCCAGTCGTCAGAAAGTTGAATTTTGCCGAGAATATTAATTTTGAGACCCAAAAAAGTTGCACAAAAGTTTACCACGTTTACCCCGGGGCTTTCCCGTAAAACCTTCCTCGCAGGGGGGTGGAAACGTGAAAAAATCGATTTACCAAGAATCTGTACTCCGTAGAAAAAATTATTTCAAATAAAAAATGTAGCATAGATAATTTTAAATAAAAATGTTTATGAGCACTTTTTGTGTAGAATGAACCGTTCTTTCAAACATTGCTTGAAGCGACCGTCGATTTTGAATATCAGTTACCGATGAACACTAACATTATACAAGTCTATGCACCCACAGCTGACTACAGTGATGAGGAAATATCAGAATTTCACAAACAAATAAGCAACCTTATAAGAGATATACCGAGACATGTAGTCCTTATAGTCATGATAGATTCAGTGGTAAAATTTTTGGGTAGGCCAAGCCAGCAAATTACATAAAGCTATGTGTAATCAGAGAGGGAGGGGTCACGGGGTCATGACCCCCGCCCCCTTAAAAATATTTGGAAACCCACTTATCCTATTGGTGGTAAGACTAAAAGTGACCTCGCATCAGAGAAAAGTAATCACCCTCAAGGTGATACATTTTTTTTGTGTGAGAGTGGAAATCTTTTTTTTTGAATTTTACGATTTTTTTTAAATTTATTTGGGCAACCGTGCACTTATTTGCAGTTGTGTGTTTGTTTAAAAATATGTTACAATTATAGATTATGTTACATATTTTTTTATCATAATTTAAAAGATAATTTATATTACAATTCGATAATTACGTGACAACGATGGTCGACATAGGCCCGATCGTCTGGTGCCTAAACTGCAAGCATAAACACGACAATATAAATCGTTGTCCGGCAAGCTGCTTAACTTCTATCGCTTATTGTACGGGGATCTTATATGAGCTGGGTCGGCCGGTTCCGATCGGGCCTATTAATGATATTGAAAATGCGTGAATACGATTCGATGTTTTCTGTGGGAATATAATAACATAGTTGTTTTAACGGTCGCTAATATATCGAGTGATTTAGTACATTTAAAAGTTATTTACATGCATTAACATTATTTTTGAATATATGTTTTTCAATTTTAAAGCTCTTAAAATTATTGGGTAGGCCCGGCCTATCCTGCCTACTCCCAAAAGCCGCCACTGGATAGATTTCATAGATTTCAATGCTAAAATAGGTAACGGAAAAGGATGGCAACATGTTGGTCCTTATGGATTAGGAGAGAGAAATCAACGAGGAGAAACAATGAGTATCTTTGCAGCTGGACATGACTTAATCGTGCTTAACACATTTTACAAACTACCATCTAGACACCTGTATACTAGTATAATAGAATGCTAATCGCATTCTTCGTCTATATGCTTCGACAAAGGTTCCTTCAGAAAACCTAGTTATTTTAGCCACTTATATTGTGAAAGTTTATGCTCCAACTTGGTTTCGTATTAAGACTCATCCCACATGTAAAGATGGAGCACGACACTTATGGGCCTTAATTTCAATGTCAAGATACCTCTCACCTGAACTGAAAGCCATAATTGATCCTGTGATACAAAGAAATGGTTATATCGCGCATCCGGAAAATTTATTATTGGCAATGTTAACTGATCATCAAAAGCATATTAGGGAACTAGCTGCACGTCGTATTTTGAAGGCTCGTAAAGTAAAACACAACATAATCAGGTTATTCGAAGTTCCAACTATAAACTTTGATGCACAATGTTATTATGATCTAATTTACTGGCAACAAGAAATACCTGAACCCCCACTACTAAGAAAAGTATCTGATGAAAGTCTTAATTCCTTCATTGCAAAAGCAGGGGAAAGTGAATTGTCGTTTTTACGTCTACCTTGCCACAGTCAAGCAGTAGAGGCAGTTGTGAAGACTGTAACAGAAGCATCCACTACGTTGTGTACAAAATCGGAACTTCTTCTTCTTCTTAAGGTGCCATGCATTTCTGCGTAGGCGTCCACCGTACATCGTCTTGTCAGGTGAGATGTTAAATATTCTGGATTAAATAATTCTGTTTTTAGCAGCATTGCGAAGCATTTCATAGCTGTGGATTCCTGTCCATTGTCGAATATTGCGCAGCCATGACATTTTTTTACGTCCGAGACCTCTCCTACCCTCTATTTTCCCTTCGAGTATCAGTTGCTGAAAAGTGTATCGTTCTCCTCGTATAATGTGCCCCAAGTATGCAGTCTTCTTACTTTTTACATAATTAAAAAGTTCCCTATCCTGTAAGCCCGCTCTTCTGAGTACTTCCTCATTTCTGACCCTGTCCGTCCATGATATTCTGAGCATTCGACGTAGGCACCACATTTCGAACACTTCAAGTTTGTTAATGGAACTGGCCTTTAACGTCCATGCTTCCATTCCGTACAGGAGAACAGGCCACACGTAACACTGAAGCATCTTGTATCGGAGGTTGAAGTCCAATTTGCGATCAGTCAGAAACTTACGAAGCCTCAAAAAAGCATTTCTGGCTTGTTCAACTCTGCTCTTTATTTCATTCTCGGGGTCCCAACCCTCATTCAGCAAACATCCCAAGTATTTGAATTGCCTGACTTGTTCGATTTCTTCTCCAGAGACATATATCTTTGCGTTGGGGTAATCATTTCTACTTATAATCATTGATTTTGTCTTCTTGATATTTATTTTCAAACCCCGAGCTTCACTTGCAAGAGTTAGATCATTCAAAAGGCATTGAAGATCTTCGATGTTATCTGCCACTATGGCTGTATCATCGGCATACCTGATGTTATTAATAAATATGCCGTTAACTTTAATACCCTTATTAGAGTCTTCCCTTATTAGAGTCTTCGGAAACGAAGACTCTAATATTAGATTAAAATCGGAACGAGAAGGCTTAATTAAGGCGAAGTTGGAGTCTCGCAGAGTAATGCCGCAGTTTGATAGCAAAAAGGATTTTGCTACTACTTAGTTATAGTATCTCTTTGAATATCTGTCTTTTTTTGTATTAATACACACATTTTCTTTGAAATTTTGGTTTTAATTGTTTACTCCGTTTTTGTTAATATCATGAAATTTTAATGTCAAATGGCAGAAGATAACATCGAACAACTAAAAACTTTTAAAGGTGAGTTTTAGGTACAACACCGTGCCATTTTAGCACTATTAGAAGTTGATAACTTTCACATATTTTTTTTTACGCGTTTACGAAAAATGAATGATTTCTCACATAATTCTGATATTTCAAGGTCTATCCGGAGGCAGAAGATAATTTTCAATTAAAATAAATTTTTCACTGTCAAATTAGCATTACATTTAGCACTCTTTTATAAGTATTACAAAACAATATTGCACACATTTTTTTTCCCATATACAAGTGACCCACCCTACTGTATACGTGGAAATCACCTAGAGACAACAGAGGAGACGTTATTATAAGAAACCAAATAGACTATATACTTGTTAACAAAAGATATCGAAATAGTTTCAACCGTGTTAAAACCTACCCAGGCGCTGATATTCAATCTGACCACAATCCTTTAGTGGGCGTGTATAGAACCAAGTTAAAGAAAATACGCAGAAAAAGTGTAAAAAAACATGACATGAGAAAACTGAAATGTAGTAAAGTAAAAGAAATAGTCAGCAAAACAATAAATAGAAAATTCAAAGAAATCGATAATACAACGGAAAGCACAAAAGTAAAGATAGAATCCCTTAATAAAACGATAGACGACAGTAAAGACAATTTTATGAAGAACGAAGGTAAGAATAAAACATGGATGACGATAGAGATTCTGCAGCTGATGGAAGAAAGAAGGAAAAACAAGAACAATAACTCTATGTATAAAACATTACAACGAGATATACAGAGAAAGATCAGAGAAGCCAAATAGAAAGAACTGAAGAAAAAATGCCAAGGAATCGAAATTTTACAAAGTAAATACGACGACTTCAACGTGCATAAAAAGGTAAGAGAAATTACAGGCAAATGTAAAAACAGAAGAGTAAGTAAACTTGTTAATGACAACGGAGAGGTAATCGTGGATAAAGAGAGTATTAATAATACCTGGAAAAATTACATACGAAATTTATTTTTTGATGAGAGGGAGAACTACTTCCCAATATCTGCGGAAACAAGACAACCTATACTAGTGGCAGAAATAAGAGCAGCTATAATATCACTAAAAGAAGGGAGAGCTCCAGGAACAAACGGAGCACAATCTGAATTTCTTAAACTTCTTGATGATGATTCTTTAAGAATACTATGTGAAATCTTCAATAATATCTATGACATAGGCAATATTCCAAAAGATTGGCTAGTTTCAGAATTTATTACGTTACCAGAGAAACACGGAGCGAAAAAGTGCGAAGAATATAGGCTGATGAGTCTAATGAGCCATACACTAAAACTTTTTCTTAAAATTATACATCGCAGAATATACAATCTATGCGAAGAGAGAACAAAAGACACACAGTTTGGATACATGAAAAGCGTACAAGGATGTATACTTTCACCTATATTATTCAACCTATATTCAGAGGAAATATTTAGTGAAGCCTTGGAAAATTGCGAACTTGGAATCCTTTTAAATGGAGAACGCCTAAAAAACATCCGCTATGCAGATGACACCGTTATTTTTGCAGACAGCTTAAACAGTTTACAGCGACTAATAAACAAAGTAAATGAAGTAAGTCAAAGATTTGGACTACAAGTAAACATATCAAAAACTAAATTTATGGTCATCAGCAAAACTAAAATTATTAGAGACGTCCAACTGCTTATCAAGAATACACCAGTGGACCAAGTAAAACAGTTTACCTATTTTGGAACAATAGTAACAGAACAATGGGATCACTCACAAGAAGTAAAGTGTAGAATAGAGAAGGCTAGGAGTGCATTCAACAACATGGCCAAACTCTAAAAGCCGCAACCTTAATCTGGATATAAAAGTAAGGCTCCTACGATGTTATATCTTCTCGATATTATACTACGGAGTTGAATCCTGGACACTCACTGAAGCGATGGAGAAAAAACTTGAAACCTTCGAGATATGACTATACAGAAGAATCCTAAGGATATCATAGACGAACAAGATAACCAACGAGACTGTACTACGAAGAATGGGGAAAGAAAGAGAAGTGATGTATACAATTAAAAGGAGAAAGTTAGAATATCTCGGACAAATAATGAAAAACGACACTAAATACAGATTACTGAAAATAATCCTTCAAGGCAAAGTTTTCGAAAAACGAGAAAAACCTGAGAAAATGGTTCTCCACAACAACAACGAATCTATTTAAAGCATCAGTCAATAAAATAATTATGGCCAGAATGATCGCCAATATTCGAAACGAATAGGCACCAAAAGAAGAGAAGAAACGACATCCAAGCAAAAGTGGGGAAAAACTGGCACCAAATACCACAAAACAGAGATGAGGGGAAATCTCATGGGGAGGCCTTTGTCCAGGAGTGGATGCAAACAGCCTGAAGAATAATGATAAATAATACTAGATTTAAAGCGAATAAGATGAATGCTAAGATAAGAAAATAGGCGTTTTTTAAAAGAAAACCGTGACACTAAACTCGTTTTCCCGGTTTTTAGAAGCTAATCAATCAATTATTCCGTAAATACAACCTATACAAAAATCACGTGTACTTACATGAACATAATTTAATCCTAAACTGAGCAATTTTCACCGAATCGTAAAATTAGTTCGAAAATCCACACACAAGCAAAAATTAGACAATATTAAATTGAAAAATCCTTAATTAGATACGAACAGTATTGCTTATGAGGTTATCAGATTGTTTACTTTGTACAAAGATTCTTATTGTTCTGTTTAACGAATAATAAAGGCGATGTAGATAAGTTAAGGCGAAAATAAAGCGAGTTGGTGGTAAATATTAATACATTTTCCAGTCAAATCCTGGTTAAGATGAAGCACTGATATATACGCAGGTAGTAATAAAATTTAGTAGGTTTAGATCATCGATATTGTATTTGTTTTTGTCTATATTTATAATACTAGTAGATAAATATTTACTTCGTAAATCATCCTGCCACAATAAATTTTCGACACCGAAAAATTCGTCTACATGATAAAATTGTAAATAATATTGTTTTTATTTTGTTTACTATTAAACATATATACTCGCAAAAATTCACTGTTTTTGTGACAAATAGTCATCAAGTTTTTTTGTTTTAAAAAAAGCTGACCAAAAAGGCTTTTTTTGTGGAGCGGCCAAACTGTTCATTTAAATTTTATATCAATGACGTTCCTCTACGGGTCGACTTACATATTTCTTCCTTAGCACAAAACCTTCTTTCACCATGGCCTTCTCATGTAATGAAGTGTATGTATTTTTGTGCTACTGAGTAGTACGCAGTACAAATTTTGGAAGTTCCAACCTTTTTAGGTTCTGCACCATCCCTTAATGCTCTACATAAGGAGTGGTGCAAAGGAGGATACATAATCATCATAGGACCGTATCGGGATCAGTCACTCGGGGTTAATCCTGAGAAGACTGATGTGGTACTGCTCTCTCAAAGAAGGGCTATTGGACCTACAAGAGAGCTTACCTTCTATGGTAAAACTGTATCGGTTTCCACGTCAGTGAAGTACCTAGGAGTGATCCTTGACCCTACACTTTCATGGAAGGAACATCTCGACGACAAGGTGAAGAAGGCCGCGGCAGCTTTCTGAGCCTGCAGAAGAGCTTTCGGAGTCAAATGGGGTCTGCAGCCGAAAATTTTATATTGGGTGTATAAATCCATGACAAGGCCTATCTTGACGTATGTAGCCATTGTGTGGTGACCCCGGGCTAGACTGGTTTCAGCTAAGGCCTAGCTGATTCACCTCCAGCGGTTGGCATGCGTTGTCATCTCAGCGGCTCTTGAGGCTTTGCTGGATTTACCCTCTCTACATCTTATTGTAGAGCCCAATTTGTTGAAAATTAATGGTCGGATCGACCATTAGGACATCTGGAGACAGGCTCTCGATTGTTGTTCTGTGATTTCTATGGTACAAGACAGCATGGCCCCCAATTGAGTTCTCATCCTCCCTCTTCTTCTTCTTTCAGCAGCGCTAAGAGCTTTCTTCAAGTGTCATATTCGCGGCGAAGATCGCCAACCATCATAGCTATTCGGACTTTTGAGACGGCTGCTCTGAAAAGTTCATTTGATGTACATCCGTACCACTCTCTCAGGTTGCGCAGCCATGACATTCTACGCCTCCCTATGCTTCTCTTTCCTTGGATCTTTCCTTGCATAATCAGTTGGAGCAAAGTGTATTTCTCTCCACGTGTAATATGTCCAATTTTCTTGTTTTAATTAAATTTAAAATTTATATTTTTTTATTCATCCTTCTCAGAACCTCTTTATTTGTGACGTGTTCTGTCCACGATATTTTCAGAATTCTTTTATACACCCACAGCTCGAATAATTCCAGTTTTTTCATTGATGTCGCATTCAAGGTGAAAGATTCCATTCCATAAGTCGAAAAAACATAGCACCTCGCCAACCTAACTCTTAGTTCCAATTTTAAATCCCTTGTACATAGCACTCTTCTCATTTTGTTAAAATTTGCTCTAGCTTTTTCTATTCTGATTTTGATGTCCTGAATGTAATCATTTGTGGAGTTAATCATAGTTCCCAGATATGCATATTTGTTCACTTGTTCGGCGTTGGTTGTGTCTATTAAAAGATTCTCGTTATTTCTTAGAGTTTGCGATATTTTCATAAATTTCGTCTTCTTAACGTTCATTGTCAGACCGTACTCTTTTCCATACTCCGCTATTTTGGTCTCCAGTCTCTGAAGATCTTCAATATTTTTGGCTAAGATCACAGTGTTGTCCGCATATCTAATGTTGTTAATGGAAACTTCATTTACCTTTATTCCAGCTGTTTTACCCTTAAGAGCTGTTTTCAAGATCTCTTCGGTGTAGGCATTAAAAAGAATTGACGACAATACGCATCCCTGTCTCACTCCACGTCTAATTTCAATTTCTTCTGACAGCTGTTCGTTAACACGTACTTTTGCTCGCTGTTCATAGTATAAATTTGATATGATCCTGAGGTCGTTGTAGTCAGGGCTCAGACTTGGTGCCCTTGCTGATTACTGCAGATATGGAAACCCGGAACAGCCAGATTCCCAGAAACGCCGAAGAATAGGTCCTTGTGGGCCTATTCCGCATGATAGGGGTGATACAATCGACCCTTCTTAAGAGGTTCAGGTGTCTGAAAGGCCCGATCTACCAAAACCCTTACCAAAACCGATAACAGTAAAAGAGGAGAAAAAGATCAGTTAGAACTCTACAAAAACATTAGAAAACGTCGGAAATAGTCGGAAGGAAATTTTATTGGTGGAAGAACTCAGTGCAAGAACTAGAAGAAAGTATAGTAGCAAAACAGTAGGTCCAAATGGAGAAAATGTCTTGAATTTAGATATAAAATCAAATAAAAGAAAAGGAGAAACCTTACCAGAGGTGGCTGACCACAGGAGATTAGAAGACAAAGAAATATATCAGAGGCACACTTCTGTAACAAAAAAGTAAATTAAGAGTAGAAAAAACCAATTTTACCAAATTTTAAGAATTTACCTTGGTCATTATCATATCATGTTATGCAGTTACTAGAATTTACGCTTCTATGTACAAATTTTATTTTGTAGGTACATACAAAAACAAAAAAAAAACCAAAATGTTTAGAAAAGCAAAACCTATATTTTTTTACTCTTCAAGATTTTTCGTATCACTAATACTTTTTGAGTTACATATTTGAAAAAAAAAAATTCATTGTTTTCAAAATTGCTATAATATTTTTTAAATATAAATATCGTAGTCGTAATTATTTCTTTTAATATTATTTGATTCTTTAAGTTAATATCTGTGTGTGGTCAACCATACAGGATAAACTAATTCAGGTTAAGTTGAGATTTGAGTTCACTTGTGTACGCCTTTGGGAAATAATCTAAATTACACACAACAACTTAATACATTGTTCAGATCTAAAACAGCTACTGGCGCTTTTCATTCCCATTGCAATCCTTTAATGTTTAATGGGATCACAACCTTTGTCCGTCTGTTAGGAAATGCGGGGGTTATTTAGAAAATGGACGTGCTAACGACGCACATTGTTTGTGGGAGTGCGACGAATTCTTTTTTTAGTTAAGCATATAAACCTAAGTCAACCACTTAAAGTTATTAGAAGGCTTTCGAAAAATACATTGAAATAAACTCTTTTAAAATAAACATGCAAATGTTCTGTAATAACATGTAAAATGTGCATTTATAGGACATAGAAAATTCTGATCCTCGTTTCTGTTTTCGGTGTATGTGTTTCGCCGCTATCATTAATACTCCAGTCGTCAAAGACGAAAATGCCACGGAATTCAAAAAATATATCCGAATCATCCGATTTTAGAACAGATTAAAAAAGACCTTGTGACTCTACAAAATATTCATAAACAACTACATATTGTGTGGATACCATCTCATGTGGGGATACCAGTAAATGAGATAGCTGATCAAATGGCCAAAGAAGCTTGTAAAATGGAGAGATCCGGTGATAAAAACTAACCAAATTCCTCACTCAGATATGAAAAAATGCATATATATATATATATTTATATATATATATATACAAGGATTTCCACAGTTTTCACTGTATTCCTTCACTCAACCGTTTTCTCCTATTTTTCCTGTTTAGCCAGTCCCTTTCCTGTAGGTTTCTTCTACTCATTGCTTCGTCCACTTCATCTCTGAAAGATCTTCGGGGTCTGCCTCTCTTTCTTCTTTCTATCGTGCTCCACTCTGTTATTCTATTTATCCACCGATTTTGGTCTGCTCTTCTGACATGTCCGTACCAGGTTAACCTCTTCTGTTCGATGTAGTCTATTATGTCGGAGTTCATTCCCATTCTCCTCTTAATCTCCATGTTATTTATTCTATCTCTTCTTGTTACTCTGCAGCTTCTCCTTAGGAATTCCATCTCTGTTGCTCTTATTTTGTTTTTGGTTTTCTTATTTATTGTCCAATTTTCACACCCATAAGTGAGGATACTTCTTGTCATGGTATTATATATTTTTTTCTTTGTTTTCATGCTGATGTTCTTATCCCATAGTACCGGGTTCAATTTTCGTATGCAGTCTTTTGTTTGTCCTGGTCTATTTTTTATATCTTCCTCCGTTGTTCCTTTGTTTGATATTATGAAACCTAAATACTTATACTTGTCTGTTCCTTTGATTTGTTTACCTTCGTTTATTTCCAGCTGTTTTATTTCTGTATTCTCCGTTGTTAGGTATTCAGATTTCTTTAGGTTTATTTCCATCCCATTCTTTGTATATTCCTGCTCCAGTTTTCTCATCATAAAACTGAGGTCATCCTCGTCTTGTGCGATCACTATTTGGTCGTCGGCAAAACTTAGCGTATATAGATATTCGTTCCTTACTGGTATACCCATTCCTTCGCACTTTCTTTTCCATGGTTTCAGGGCTTTTTTCAGGAATATTTTGAATAGGGTGTAGGATGTGGAGCAACCCTGTAGTAGTCCCTTTGTCGTCTTAAATGGACTGCATATTCTATTGCCCGTTTTGATAGCTACTTCGTTATTCTTGTAGAGTGCTTTTACCGCGTTTATTAATCTTCGTGGAACTTCGATGTCTTCCATTGCTTCCCATAGCTTGGTTCTAGGTATTGAGTCATATGCCTTCTTAAGATCAACAAAAGCCAGATGGATGGATCTATTTTTGGTCATTCTTGTTTCTATTAGTTGTTCGACCGTGTAAATGTGATCTAAGCATGCTTTCCCCGCTGTGAAACCTGCCTGGTCTTCTCCGATTTTATCTTGTATATATATTTCTAATTTTTCCTTTATGGTCTTTCCATACAGTCTGCCTATAGACGATATAATGCTGATTCCCCGATAGTTTTCGCAGTTTTTTCTATTTCCTTTCTTGTATATTGATGTCATATATGCTTGGGTCCATTCGGCCGGTAAGTCTTCTCCATTCAGTGCTCTCTCAAACATTTTATGTATCATACGGAATAACTTTTCCGATCCGTTCTTTATCAATCCATTTGATATTCCGCCGGGACCTTCTGCTTTTTTGTTCTTTAGAGTTTTGATCGTTCTCTTTACCTCAGCTAGGCTTAATTCGATTTCGTCATGTGTGTAGATTTCTATTCCGTCTATTTCTGATTCTTTGAATTGAATGAGTACACAAAAAACGTATGGTTACGAAGATGGCAACTCTTGCCAAATAATAAATTACGGCAAGCAAACCCAGATCTATCAGCGAAAACACCAAATTTAGTAAAGCGAAGGGACCAGGTTGTATTACATCGTATCCGAATAGGACATACCAGACTGACGCACGAACACCTACTAAGGAAGGAACCTTCTAGAATATGCTACGCCTGTGACACCAATATAACTGTAGGCCACATTGTTATAGACTGTCCATTATATCAAATGGAAAGACAGGCTACTGGAGTACCAAGTGATATAAAGTGCGCTTTAGACAGTGCGCATTGTGACAAAATCATTAGGTTTTTAAAGGAAACGAAATTGTATAATCAAATATAAGTGATACTTCAAGAAAAATTCTAAATTATAATCAACTTTGTAAAAACTTTATAGTTTATATTTTATATTAATCATTATAATATATTATAGTCTCTATTGTCTCTATTTTGAGACCTCAAAAAAGATGCAAAAAAAGTTTACTACTTTTACCCACGGGCTTCCTCTTAAACCCGCAAAACTTAAAAACGCAAAAAATTTATTTACCAAGATGTAAAAAATGTTTATTAAGCCGTGTACACACATGCCACTAAATTGGAAAAGTAGCTGGCATGCCAGTTGCTTGACATAGGCCAGTAACTGGCAAGCACAAAACACATTTGCTAGTAATTGGCATGCCAGTAGCTCGCTTGCCTATACTGGCAAGGCGAAAAAGCAGGGTAGATTTTTACACATGCCAGTGCTAGCAAACAATCGTGTGGATTTCATCTGAAACTAAAGCACTTGCTTTGTAATTAAAAGTTTTTGAGTTTCCAAGAAAAAAAAAAAGGGGATCAATGGAAGGTATTCGGAATGAATTCAACAAGCAAATATTGCTGATGATCACAGATATTGTTAGAAATTTAACAATGAATCCGAAGCGGAACTAAAAAAGACAAAAATTTGGGAGATAAATTGGATTGGTAAGAGAGAAAATTTCGAAGCAATTTTTTATTTTGGCCTTTATCCTCTATTTTTCTTATTTCCTCTTGAATTTTGGAGTTAGCATTGTCACGGGCTATTTTATTTTTATATAGAGATGATTTAGAATTCAAAAGACTCCAATTCTCTATATATAGCAATAAATTTGATGGTTTTTTCATCACCCCAACGAAACATTTTTAATTAACAAGTTTAAAAATAAAACGATTAATTTTTATCACTAACACAACAAATCTGACAATTCTCTGCTAGCTACTGGCATGCCCGTAGATAGCGGTAGATATATTTCGAAGAGTATATAATTTTATCCGAGTCACAGTCCGTACTCCTCTAAATACATATATATCAACAGACTAACTGTAAATGCGCTTGAACAGCTAAGACCTCTAAGCTCTCTAGGAAGAATTGTTAGCTAAGTAAAAGGTCACTCTAATATTGCAGGCCGTGAAAAAGTAGACCATTTGGTTAAAGAAGCTACTTTAGTAGGTCTACAATACAACGAGTTGCTCAAATGAGATTTACTTGCAGCTAGAAAGAAACATGTTAGAATTAATTGGGAAATTGAGTAGCAATAAAAGGAAAAAGACAGTTAAGATTTGATTTCACATATAGTGCGTCTGTATATCCGCTTATACATATTTCACTTGTATATCCACTTATACATATTGGTTTACATTAAATTTTTGTATGCACTCTGACAAAGGCATTTCGTCATTCTCGTGATCATCCTTAACATTGGGAGAAACTACAGTCCATCTAGCTTGACGACGAAAGCACTTACAAATTGTCACTGACGTAACTGCACTCCACGCATTGTCTAACAAGTGGACTGTACGAAGGATGGTAATGTTCATGGCTGTTTCCGATAATGGCAATTTTAACTTCTTATGACTCCTTGGTCCATAGGCTGCAAGACACTCGTGCAGTTGTCTGGTAAGAAAACTAGATTTATATTGGTCAAATTAAGCTTGGGATGGGCTGAACAGTTGTCAACTAAGAGAAGATTTTTTTTTGAAGAGAGTTCCTTGTCCCACTTTCTCAATTCTTTTTCAAAAATAGCAGAAGTCATCCACGCTTTTTTGTTGACTGTGTAGTTTATAGGCAGTGTTTTTATGTTTTTGAAACATCTAGGATATAAACTTTTCCCAATAACCAAAAGCTTTCTTCTCTCTGTACCTGTCATGTTTGCACAAAAAAGCCTTCTTTGTTTTGAAAGCTTTTCACCGACACATTTTTGATTTTTGTAATTTAAAGTTTTGTCTGGGGTTAATTTGTAAAAGACAGTTTCATCGCCATTGAAGATATCTTTATCCTTGTATGGTTGCCTTAGTTGTGGCCATGTGTTTTGTAACCGATCACCTGTCATGTTCTCGTCCACACATTTTGCCTCTCCAACAATTTTGGTGCCGGGCTTTAAACCGATCTACTCCTTACTCTTTAAAGGCTTTTTCCGTCGACCGTCCATTTATGATCAATTTTAACACTCTCAAAATTATTGATTAATGACCTCTATTAATGAATGATTTTCTATTAATGAACGATTTCAATATAGGCAACACAAAATACATTGCTTACATAAATTAAACGCTCTGTGATTGGCAGTGACCTGTGGTGTAGGCAACCAAACATATACCTATTTATATTCCCACTAAAAAATTAATTTAAAATTAAGTAGCCGCTGTTAGTACTCTGTCATTGTATGTCATTTTTTACTTTATTGTTTAAAATTCTGTGTATTTGAAAAATCAAAGGATGGATATTGACGAAGAGTTTAATTTAACTCCACCAGAATTTAACTTCTTCTATCACAGAATTTACAGAGGTCCAAGAAGACTTGAATATAAATTTGTCAAAATGTTATACAGCAGATAATCATTTATCAATATCTTCTTTTAATTTCAGTAATTGTACTATTTCGAATATTAATGTTTACTATAATAAAACTACCACTAAGGAAACTTTGAATAAAGTCAATGAAAGCTGAAAAAATTGTTGTTTATCGTTAAGTAAATAAATATTTGTTTATAATTTATATTTGTTTATATTTTAAAGTTTTGTAACGAACTCGTGAATTAAAATGGCGATTAACAATCTCGAACATTAACGCGCTCGCTTCGCTCACGCGTTAAAATATCTCAATTGTTAATCGCCCTTATTAATACACTTGTTGGTAAATAACTATTAAAATATTATCCTTGTTTTTTAGGATTGAGCCGACAGTCGAATTACCAAGTCCAAATTGCCGACATATTTTAGCAATTTTTCAACCACTTTCAAATGCTCTTATAACACGCACTTTATCTTTAATAGGCAAAGTACCTTTTAGTACTACAACTTGCCATATTAAAAAATAAAAAGTTAATTACTAAATTAAAATCTAAAAACAAAACGAGCCGAACACAATTTCACGGTAGCGAAAATTTCTTAAACTGACTGTTCTGAAACAGAAAATTTGTCTGTTCTGTTGACAGAAGGGATAATCGGGCTTTCTCACATTCTTGGAAGGAACAATGCCGCAAAGCCGGAAACGCATTGCATTTTATTATTTATAAAATAAAAAACGACAACCTACTGTAAAATTTTATGACGCTATAGACGAGGCTTACTTTATTTTATGGCCGATAAAACCGGGGTTTTAATAATGTTATCGAATAGTTTTTGGCCGGATCTAACTACCGAGGACGTAACTACCGGGGTCGTGATATCCAAGTTCCGCTGTATCTAACTCTTTTATCTACTCCCTCAAACGAGAGAAGCTCCATCTCTCGGAAAATTTATACTACGTACGTTAGATGCCTTTTTGGACATGCTATATACATATATAAAATAAAACTTTCACAAACATATACATGTCAATATGACGACAGTTTGAATGAACTTAACCACTGAAGGTTTTAGTGTCGGTATAATGAAGAAGCCATAAAATTTTTATTTCAAGCGATCTCCCAACAAAAATCATTCTGCCACAGAACGTTGTTTCTATCTTCCATTTAAGTAGCCCAATACCAATTATTAAGTCCAAAGCCAAATACCTCTCCACAAACACAAGTCATCGATCTAGAACAATTTTTAAAAATTACCTAAATCAAAATGATTTATAATGATTTAGAGCTCAAATAGATACACAGGAACTGGCGATTGTATATATATATATATATATATATATATATATATATATATATATATATATATATATATATATATATATATATATATATATATATTGCTGTACGAATATAAATATTCTTTAAACGTTTTCCTTTATTACATTATACAAATTAGAATGATCGCGAAGCAAAACCCTGTATTCGAAATCTCCAGATAGTTTTATACAAATATCTAAACGTCCCTCAATTAGTTCGCCCAAGCAAAATGTTCTATTGTTCAAAATAATATTTCGCGTGCTCTATTCCCCGTAATTATACGGTTTGATTAATATTATCCAAGGAGCTCTTCACCCTTTCACTGGATCCTTTTGAGAGTAGTTGACATGTAATTTTGAGAGTGATATTTAGCAGACTATAATGATCTTTTCCGTCATTTACAGAAATGGAAAATCTATTTATAATTTAAATTTCTGTTGAAGAAATCGATTAATAATGGTTTAATGTCCGTAAGGGCATTCCGGATATTACTTTCGGTTGGCATATTTTATCAATTCAATGGACGAACACGTTAATATAAAAGAAAAATATCAAAATTAAATATCTCGGTTATACGGTCTACCAAACGTTTACACTTTCGAAGATATAAAAAAGATTTCCATAAATATAAGGATCACTATGTCGAACAGATCCGATATTTTAAGCGTATGTAAAGTCTTAATAAATCCATGAAAGTTTTCGGGTGATAGGTATCAAAGTCAAATAGATTTCATACTAATTCCACAAATATGGCGACACTCTATTATACTTGGGGCGGAGATAGGGCAACCAAAATAATCGATACTTGTGCGAACGGCACTCAGGGTTTGTTTGGAGAGCTGGGGTCGTGGATAAGTAAATGGCAAGGGGTCGGATTGAGGCAACTACAAAAAATGAAACAAAGGGGTACTAGCGTAAATCTCTTGGAACAAACAAAACAAAAGGAAACAGGAAATACCTCTAGCAATTTAAAAAGGACGCCGCTTCGAGGTGCCAAATTATAACCATTACAACAGCTAGTTCTAACTATTGAAATAATTTTTAAACATAAAAAACATATCTTTTCCAAATGGAAACTCAAAAAAGGGTTAGAGAGTTAGTCAAGATAGACAAACAAAATGGTTTACAAAAAATTAAACGTTTATTGTGTCTCACCACAAACAGTTTCAAAAATACAGATAATACATAAAGACAGTCACAAAAGTAAATATAAAAATAACAAAGAAAAAGTTACATGTGTTCTATTCATTTACAAACTCGGGAGATGCTACAAAAACTTATAAATGTTACTGGACTATAAACTGTGGCAAATAAAGAATTATCTTTTTAAATAATGAAAGATTATTTGAAAAAAAATGTCTATCTTGACTTTAAAATTTAACACAAAAAGTTACCTTAAATTTCACTAAATTTCACTCTGCATGTCTGGGGTCGGCAACTGGAATCATGCTGGAATTATACTGGGGGCAGATCCGGGATGACGACCAGGGATAAGAAGATGAGGGTGGAAGCCAGCACCGGCTGGAACACAAACCTTGAAAACTCATCTCCTTCAAAGACTTTAACAGGCATAGCAAAATGGCAACATGAGGCCATCTTCAAAAACTATTGTAAAACTGCTAAATACCAAGTATCCTATTAAAATTAAAAAAAAAACACTTCGAATAGTGGAAGCTGTAGCTCAGTGTTAATTTTTAACGGGAGTATCTGTGTCGACAATTAAAGGCATTGTACGTGAAAAAAAGGTGACTGGGATTGTCCTAGTTCCAAAAGTACATTATCGTGGTGGAAAAAAATTGAATTGGATGAGTACCAGAAAAATTGTATACGCACTACTATTCATTCTTTCTTTTTTGAGAATAAAGCGCCAACCCTCCAATAAATTAGGATAAAGGTAATGGACAAAAATCTCAATTCAAAAATGTGCAATGAGACTAAGGATAATAATAAAAGAAGATTTGGGATATGAGAATTTATCGACTATCGACGACCTTTTATTAAGCGAAGTGGAATAAAATTTGAAGCATCTTCTTCTTAATTTGCTCGATCCTTTAAGGACAATGGCGATCATCATAGCCCATTTAACTTTGTCGGAAGTATTTCTAAAGAGTTCTATTGTTGTTTTTCTACTCTGCTTTAATTTATTTATGTATTTATTATTACAAGATGCTGTTCCGTTGCAAATTCAATTAGATGACCTCCTCGTTCGTTACGCTTACCTAAATCAAAGGGTACTCCAAAAACTTCACTGTGTCAAATTTGGCAAAAAAATCGGCCAATATTAATGTTACTTCGTTTTTTCTAACCCTTCTCCTGTTTCTCCAAATACTACATATAAATTATAAACCATCCCAATCTTCTCCTACAGCCTTTAGAACAACCATTAATTACCAGCAGGTTAAAAAATTATTAACAGCTAATTTGAAGATTAATTAAACCTCATTTATCGTCACCATAATTATAAATAAACATTATTGTCCCTGAAGGTATTGATTTAGTAGTTTTCATCTTTTACACATGCTGTTTGATACCACAATCATTTCCTCAGCTGGAGATATCTCCCTTTTAAACTTATTTCAAGTTTTTGCTAACAGGTCGCAGTTGTATTTTTAAATCTCTCTAAATTTGATATTTTTGTCTATGGCCAAAAGTCACGATACATTAAGTAGATAATATTTCTTTAAATATACTATCATTGTACAATTAAGGGTTATTAAAAAACTGCTTATAAAATTAGTTCAGTAGTTTATGAACTAATAAGCATCGTGGAAAATCTGATCGTTTAAATGGAGAGATTGGGAGAAATGAAAGGGAGGTACAGCATTGCCAATGGCATTAACTGCTAAACAAACTGTCAAACTGTCACTAGAGTCCCTCGTTCTTGTGATGTGACTGACCCAACTTGTTTTGTGCCTTTTTTCAGCAACACTTTATGCGGTATTTGACAATTTTTTTTCAAATAATTTAGGATTTAGGGCATATATCAACTAAACAATGTGTCTTGCACACTTGCTAAGGTCAGGCGTCTCGATTTAAAAATAACGTTTTAAAATGGCTTAAAAAAAGTTAAATAATAATACGGCGGTCCTTTGGACCTCAATCGTGTACTAACGGACTAAGGAGTAAGCTATGTATATAACAATAAAACACAGGAACATTTTTACACTATATTCTCTACTGACTATAATTTTTGCTAAATTAATATTTAAGTGCATATACTTCAATAATAAATACTAATGCAGAAATGATATACCCTACGTTCAATATATAAAAAGCACCCAGTAGATAAACAATTTTTAAATGGTGTATAAATAATGCCGATGGATTTTCTACTATTACTTTTTTCAAGGGTATGGCTTGTTCAATCTTCCATTTTTTCAACAAACCACTTTGATGAATAACTTCAATCCAATAGTTCATTATTTCGGTAAAAGGAAATCCCTTTCTTGAAGCCACTTTATACTTGATTCCGGTCATCTAAAAAAAAAAAAAACAAAAAAATATGCTCAATTCTGTTCTGTTATGAAAATACAATACAATTATGTTCTATGTACTGGAAACACTGAAATTTCTGTAGAGAGAGAAAAATGATTGGAAGGATAGAAGAAGAATTCCCAATATATATTAGATTGGTATAAAATATATCACAAAGATATTGTATATTATAATAAGGAGAAGCTAACAAAACAGAAATATGCTACAACCAATTTATTCATAACAATATTTGATCGACGTCTCACCCATTGTTCATCTAGAGCAAGTTCAATTGTGCGTAAGCCACTGATATCGAAACTTTTTGGGAATTGGGTCAAACTTTCTTTATTTTTCAATCATTCCTCGAAAATGTTTATTTAAAAAATGAGATAAGAAGCTTCGGTAACCAGAGGTATACAGGTTGGTAAAGCTCGAAATTATATACTCAATGACATTAGAAGTGTTACAGAATAAATTCTTGAACTTAATTTTTTGGCAACAGAATGACAACATTTAAAACATGCTATGATAACAATATCAATGTTTTACCTTTTGTACTTTTAACAAAAATAAAGTTTTACGTTTAAATTTTTTTGTGAAGATACCGATTTGTAAAAGCCGGTTTGTATAGAAATTTTTAGTTATTATTCCTCAGTCTAATTGTATTCAGTGTAAGAAAATGCCTCGAGTTCGAAAAAATCAAAATTACCACCATGTAAGCGATTTTGACAGGGGCAGAATTATTGCGTATAGAGATATGGGTTTGTCGTATCGCGTAATAGGCCGTCGCGTTAATTGTACGGCAATGACAGTTATGCGTGCCTGTCGTGTGTGGACAAACGAAGGTAGAGGAACACGAAGAAGACCTACTGGTCAACCGAGGCGTATCACAGAGCATCAAGATAGGCGCTTTAGATTACTTGCTCTGCGAGACCGTTTTGCTACTACGCGTCAAATTGCTGACCAATGGTTTGGAGTAATAGGTAGACCTGTTAGTATGCGTACACTATATGGTCGCATTCGAGCCTTTAGACTGGTTTCATTCCGCCCACGACTAATGCTTCCTTTGACTGCGGATCACTGTCATCAACGTTTGAATTGGTGCAGAGAACGGCAGCATTGGGTGGCAAAATAGAGTAATGTAGCATTCAGCGATGAATCAAGATTCTGTTTATTAATGCATGATGGTCGTAAGATGGTAAAACGCTGCCGTGGAGAGCGACGAGATATCGGGTTTGCTGTTGAGAGGCATGTACACAGGACAGTTGGAGTAATGGTTTGGGGGGCTATTGCCTATGGTAGCCGATCACCACTTGTGTTTATTCGAGGCAATATGACAGCTGCGCGTTATGTTGATGACATCTTACAAACCACTTTACTGCCTTATCTCGACGGCCGTCGAGACGTCCTTTTTCAGCAAGACAACGTGAGTCCCCATATTGCTCGTCAAACTATGGACTTTCTCCAAGAAGCTGGCGTTAATGTTTTGCCGTGGCCGTGGCCACTGTATTCAGCTACGGGGTCGCCAAACACATTATTAATTTTTTTTTGATTACTTGTTAATAAAAATTCTTGACAACATTATCGTTTCATTCTTGATGTAAATCTACCATGTTGCCAATGATGTGTAAATAATAAGAAATTTATTAGAACAGTTTCTACGTTTTTTTACGATCACTATAGACTTTAGTTTTCACTTGCAACAAACACGAAAAACTTTACATTATTGTTGCAGGTCTGAAATTATTAGGTTTTTTTGGGGGAAAAGGAAGCAAATTGGAGCGGAGCGAGTCATGAATTGAGCCAAGATCGAACGTCTTGTCTGAACATGAGTCTACACATAAGAATATTGAGGAAATATTCTGAGAGATCAAAAGAGGAGTGAAGGCATCAGAACATAATATAACATACACAGTATAAACGAGCGGATACTCAACAACAAAGAATGGAATAATGACATAAATAAGTAGAATGAAGGAGACACAAGAGGTCAAATTAGCAAGAGATAGATCAACTAATCATAGAAGATAAACTGAAAACCTTCCGTAGAGGTGTTAGTCCGTCAATAAATGAGCAGAATTACTTGTAGCGAGGACGATGATGTGTACGAATACAAAACAACCGGACAGACTTTTTCAAAATCTCGCAGGGATTAAAGCAGGGAGATGGGCTGGCACCAACATTGTTTAACCTGGCACTGGAGTATGCGGTTAGGCAAATGCAAACTGGACGAGAAAACCTACTGACCAATAAAACGGTTCAACTGGCTGCCTACGCCGATGATATTAATATTATGAGTAGAACATCAACAGGAGCACAGGAAGCATACGCAGAGTTAAAAACACAAACGAAAAGGCTAGGTCTGGAAATTAACACAGAAAAAACAAAAATAATGGTACAGACGAGAAGAAATATAATCCCACAAAACATTATGCATGAAGATGACATTGAAACGGTTGGAAAGTTTACATACCTGGGAGTAGAAATATATGCCGATGGAGCAGAGGATGGAGAAATACGAAAAAGGATAACGCAGGCAAACAAAGCTTATTTTGCCCTCTCCCATATATTTCGGTCTAAAAGTGTCCACCGAAATACAAAGATGAGAATCTATAAAACTTTAATTCGGCCAATAGCATGTTATGGCAGCGAAGCATGGGTCCTGAAAGAAACATCCAAAAACAAACTCGACACATTCGAAAGAAAAGTACTGAGGAGAATACTAGGACCTGTGAGGGAAAACGGAATCTTCAGAATTCGATATAACAACGAGCTCTATCAACTGTATAAGGAAACACCCCTGTCAGACTTCATTAGAATACAAAGATTGCAATGGGCCGGACATGTGATACGAATGGGAGAGGATAGGCTACCAAAACGAGCACTGAACGCCAGAATGCAGGGAAAGAGACCAGTTGGAAAGCCAAGAAAGCGCTGGGAAGACACAGTAAGCAGCGACGCACAAGCACTTTTAGGAGTCCGTGTATGGAGAAGAGCAGCCACAGACAGACAAGGGTGGAGGCAAAAAATAAAGGAGGCCAAGGCTCATTTTGGGCTGTAGTGCCGTAGAAGAAGAAGAAGAAGAGGACGATGATGAAGAAGAAAAAGGTTTAGAGAACTTAATCTCTCTAAATTACTCCTTCTGACAAATTTCATGATTTTTGGACTTCTGGGGGATTTTGTTCTACATTTGAAGTTCATTATTTAGATACGTAAATATACTTTGAATGCGTAAATAAACAGCGTAAAATATAATTTATAATTTATTGTACATTTGATAAATAAACTAGAACTTTATAATTATGATTTAGCTTACTTGTTCCTCTGTTGACATCTCAAATTTTTCAACCTTTTTAAGATCGGTGTTTTGCTGTATTTGAATGTAAGAAATGGGAATATTATTTTCAATATACTTGTTAATATCTCGGTAACTGATGGTGTCGTGGTCCATAATCAGCCACATATTATTGGTAGTTCTAGCCAAAGAGTTATTATATCCAGTAAAATACAAAAATCTTTCCACCTCATTTTGTTTATTATTTTTGACTAAAATAAGAACAATTAATATTTAAATAAATTTATATAGAATAACACTTTTAAATATTGGAAGCAAGTAAAGCCTAAAACGTTATTAAGTATTATTTTGTATGGGATTAAATTACAATTGCTTGAAATAAGAATAAAATTTTACCGAAAAAACATGAGAAAACATTTGTTTTGACGTTTCGATTTCCAATCCGGAAATCGTTTAAAAAAATTTTAAATTAGGACATTAGATATTCGTTCTGTGCAACTGACGGGAGGGGATATACGTCACGTTTAAAGCGCTCGTATCGGAAAAATTTGTCATCACGGTAAGGTTTTTATAACTTATAATTATACGTTATAATTGTTCAAAATGATAGTAGGTAATATTTGTTGCATCGCAAACTGTTACAGTAGCAGTAAAAGTGGTTGCACTTTTTATCGATTTCCGAGTAAAAATAATAAAAAGCATCACTGTGAACTGTAGATTGCAGCTCTAATGTAAATTAAATTTCATATATTGTTACAATGTATTAGATAGTTTTATAAAACGTTTCCGTAAACCGATAATACTATTAAAATAATATCTAAATATAATTTATATATTTACAGCAGTAAATCTGCATTTACAATTGCAAAAGTGAGGTTAGAATTGGGATCTCAAAAAATCTAAATTTACTGAAATTTGTTCTTAGTACAAATAAACTCTGTAATTATATAAATTGGTATAATAAATATAAAATATATAAATTGTTATTATATTATTATACATATTTATAAAATGTTTATAATATATAAATCAAACTTATGTGTTTGTAAAAATATCCAAATTTTGAACTGTCAAAAAATCTATTTGTAATATATAAACATTACGATAACGTTATTTAAATATAAATAATTAATACACTGAGAATATTTACTATTAAATATAAATTTTTGATTTTATTACATTTATAAATGTATTCAATGGTGTAAACTTTATGACGAGATGATATAATCACCAATAGAGGGCGATACTTGTTTAACTGCACCATCGAGCAAAAAGACAAAAGAGGGAATCTAATCGTTATGAAAAGGCGACCAAAAAAGTGGCCTCTGATGGCGGACATATCCGGAAATGCGAATGCGCCAAATTTAAATTTTCCGACACTTATTAACAGTAGCTATAAAATAGTTTTCAGAATGTGTCTTAGACGAGAAAATTTTAATTAAATATTAACGATAACAGTCTAAAATGTGAAACAATTGTTAAAAAACTTCAATATAAATAAGATTTCATGTGACAGTTGAGACAAATAATAACATAACCCAACTAAATTTGATTTCTTAAACAAGGAAAGACTCTCTTTCCTTGTTTAATTTGGCCTCTCAAGATGGCACTTCCTGTCTAACAATATTTTTGCCCCCACTACCTTTACATTCCCTCTTTTGTCTTTTTGCTCGATGAACTGCACGGAGCGATAGGTTGACAATAGTTTCAATTTGACAGATGACTTACTTTGCTACGATCTTTTAAGTAAATAGCAATATTTTGCGTGAAATTCTGAGTGTTGTTTTACCCTCTGATTGATATAAAAACCTGATCTTCATGTGCTTAGGTAGTCAATTATAGATGCTATATCTCTGATTTTCTATTAACTCATTAATGTTGGTATACTCTTATTGCTGACTTCCTCTTTCAGTGGAATCACAAGTTTCTTCTTTAACTTCTGGTGGAGTTAAAGACATTTAATTTTCTAAATCCATTTCATTTTCATTTTCTAAATCCATTTTAGTTTAATTTTTAGTAATATATACTTCTTCTACTTCTTTTTTTTTATAAGCAATTTTGCTTGTTCATTGGAGGATTAATACCTCTATTTAAGGCTGTGACTCCATCTTTTGGTGGTCGCCCGACACTTCTTCTGCCAATTGGTGACTTATTTTTTTTTCTATTTTGAGGACACGGGTTAGAGGACAATTTATGTTTATGTTGTTAATATTAAACTAATATTAATTATTTGTAGTGCGCTTTAAAACTACATAGTATTTATTTTTATATGTATAACGACTTTAAATTTTGTTCTGAAGCTATTTTCTCGTGGCATGTTAAAGTAATTACTATTTAAATGGGAATAAGCCACAATTAAAGGTTAAAGTACGTTTATTGACGTTTCAATTTCCACTTTGGAAATCGTTCTCAAAATACAAACATTATTTTGTATTTTGAGAACGATTTCCGAAGTGAAAATTGAAACGTCAATAAACGTACTTTAACCTTTAATTGTGGCTTATTCAAATTTAAATAGTAATGACTTTAAATTTTATTGTATACGTGATTACTGTTGTTGAAAACAAAAATGTCGCCCACTGATTCAGCTAATAAATTAGTTGAAAATACATGGAGTCCTTGCCGAAAACGTACTACAAGAAATTTTCTTAGCGCTAAAGTAAAAGAAATAATTTGAAATGTATTTAAATAAGAAACAATAAAAAAATTTCGGGTTAATGGTTGGAGATATTGTGGCAAGTAAAGTTGTAGTTTGTGATCGAAGTGTATTTACGGTGATTAAGGAAATTTTTTTATGAGAAACAAAAGACCCACCGTGGATATGGTTTTAAAGGTGATCGATGATCCAGATTTGCTAGATTTGGCGGAAACCACATTTTATAATATATTAAAAAAACTAATTTTCAATATCAACGCAGGGAAAAAAACGCCCTTTCATTTTATAGAGACGACATTGTGGTGTGGCGACGAGAATATATTCAACAGATAAGGAATTATAGAGGAGAGAAGTTCAAAATTTATTATCTGGATGAGACATGGTTAAACGCTGGGCATACAAAATCTAGAATATGGATAGACACTACAGTCAAATACCCTAAACAAGCTTTTTTGGATAAATTAACAACGGGATTAAAAAATCCTTTAAGTAATTTATTACATTCTATATATTTCAAATCTTAAAGCTTACAAATACTTTAAATTTTTAGCAAAAGGTAAAAGACTTATTTTATTATTTAAAAGATTATCTATAACATTAGCAGCGGGAATGAGTTTGTTGCCAATCCCCCCTGGGCACTTGAGTCGAATAAGTATGGTGATTACCATAAAGAGATGCTCAGATCCATAGACATATCAATCTTTTGAAAATTGGTGAAAATTTTTAATGTCTGACCAATATGAGAAGATAAATCTACCATTGTGCGTTAACAACGCACCGTACCATTCTCGTAAAATAAAGAAAATGTTAACAAGTGCATTTAAAAAAAAACAATATTCAGGATTGGCTCCGTTCCAAAAATATAATATAAAATTTTTTATGATAAATACGTAATTGATGAAATGGCAAAAACCCAAAATAAACTGATATTGAGACTTCCTCCGTATCACTGTGGATTAAACCTCATAGAACTCATCTGGACAAATATTAAAAATGATGGTAAAAAAAACACCACCTTCAAATTCTCAGATGCCATAAATCTATTTTATGATTCAATTTCATCAATTATACCAGAAATATGGAAGAACCTCATTTTACATGTTCAAGAGAAAGTAGAAAAGGAAATGTGGCGGCTGAAAAATGTAATTGAAACACATTTTAAACCACTTGTTATAAACGTTGATGGTAGCGACATATTACCCAGTTCATCAGAACAATGTTTAAAAGTACCCGAGATCTCGATCTCTGCTATATACACTTCTCCAAGAAATTAACGCACCACTTTGAAATATTAAAATATTTTAGTAGCGTTAATAAAAATTTCCATTGTAATGTTATATTTTGCAAGTCCCTTGTATATGCTATTCGTACACTCTATATTTATTGACTGTGTTTTATCGCTGTAGTTTTTTTGCAACAAAACAAAAAGAAGCAAAAATGCACTAATTCTATAAATATAATAATTTCCAAGTGTTCGCGAATTTTATTCGGCTACTGTTTAATTGTTGATTATTGTTAATTGTGTTTATTATGGAACGTCAATCACGTAATTTAACCCAAGATGAATGTGCCCAAGCAGTGATATTGTCGAAAGAAGGTTGGAGTTACCGAAGAATTGGTCGTCGGTTTAATGTACCCCACACATTCGTCTCACGGGTGTTAAAAAGATTCCTCGAAACAGAGAATCATACTCGCAGACCAGGGCAAGTACGAAACCGGGTAACTACCCCTATTCAAGATCGATTTTTAAGAATTTTTGCTCTTCGACAACTTTTTGTAACCCATCGAAGTCTACAAATTAAGTTACGAGACGTGCATGCTATACAAATTAATACTGAAACTGTTCGCCAGCGTCTTAGGGAATACAACTTAACACCTAGGATTGCCGCCCACATTTATTAAGTACAGAGCATCGAAGGGGGAGACTACATTTTGCCAGAGAAAACGTTAATTGGTTAGAGACTGACTGGGAACGAGTGCTATTTACTGATGCATCCCGATTTTGTTTGTACAATAACGAGAGACGTGTTCGTGTGTTGCGACGACCCAACGAACGATATGCTCAGTGTAACTTCTCACACACCACATTTTTTGGTGGAGGATCCGTTATGGTGTGGGGTGGTATTTCTTTGACCGCACGTACGGACCTAGTGGTCATACAAAATGGAACTGTTACAGCTGGAAGGTACATATTGGAGATCCTGGAGTAACATCTAGTACCATTCGCTCCTTATATCGGTGAAAATATCTTACTAATGCAAGATAATGCCAGACCTCACGCTGCACAGATCGTCAGAAATTATCTAGAAGAGGTAGAAATTAACACTATGGATTAGCCAGCACATAGTCCGGATTTAAATCCGATTGAAAATCTCTGGGATATCCTTGGTAGGCGATTAAGAGCGACACCGATCCAACCAAACAACTTACAGGAAGTGGGAGAGAGACTGATCCAGATTTGGAGAGAACTAGACCAAAATGAAACACGGCAAATAATTTTAAGTATGGGCCAACGACGTAAGGTTGTTATACGTAGTAGAGATGAAAACACTCATTATTAAGACTTTTTTCATATTTTAGTTTACTTTTCTTATCGTTATTTTTTTAGAATTTTCCGTTTTATTTTTTTGTTCTCCTGTACTTCAACATTTTCTGATGATTAGACAAATTGTTATAATTACTAATAAAATGTAGAATAAATCTAATAAAATTTTATTTATTATTCTCTGCCTGTTTACAGATAAAATTGATTTATTGAAGGGTGCGTTAATTTCTTGGAGAAGTGTATTTACGCCGAACTCAAATGTATTATGAATCTCTTTGTATTTTTGCAATATTTAAACTTTTTGGAATCGTACAAACAATTATAACAAAAATTATAAAGAAAACTTATATTTTTTGAAAACACTTACACATCTGAAAATACTTACACATCTGAAACTGATTGACAGATCCCAATACTTTCACCCTTCCAGGTGAAGCAAAGGTGCTGCTTAAGTAACTATTGTACTTAGCATTGACAAAAAATGCGAATAACAAACAACACGAAAATACCATTCTAGCAGACATGCGATTTGTCAATCTTGTAATGCTGGACTGAAAATTTATTCTGTATATGTTAAATATTGAGTTTACAAAACTATCTCTAGTTGATACTTTCCATAAAATGATTATAATTGTGGCAATAATCATTAGTGCTATTAGAAATCTTCTTTTGAAAAAGTTAAAAAAGAAATTGATGCTAAAATGGTTTGAGCTATGCGTTAAATAATAAAAGGATACGTCTTGAACTAAAGTGTTAAGATTATTTAGGCGAATAAACGAATGATTGTCAGCTGCATATAAAAATAGGTCGACGTGCCTTTCTTCGACTATTTTTTCGGCTGTTTTATAAGTTCCTGTTTGAAAATACCTAAAAATTTTTAAAATTATTTAAACTTTCTACCTTTTCTTTGATTTGTTTTTATAATTTTGTTCCGTCAATATAAATGAAAACTTACTCAGCCAAAAAATTTGGATTACTTTTCAGATAAACAGGAGTAAAATTCATCACCTTAGCAATCAGATTCACTACCAAGAAAACAACGCCAGGATACTTTTTGCTTAAAGGATCCCACATAAATATGGCGTATGGATTCCAGCTTATTGTTACCGGACACATGTTTATGCCTGTCCATATTTTTCTGTCTATAATATTTTCCACAGGAATTTCTACTGGATTAATTTTTCGCCCGCATTCATTTACCACATCAAACGGATACCAGCGAAGTAATTTACCTTCTAATGTTTGGATAATCGATCTAAAATATCGGAAAAGAATCAATCAATATTACATAGAAATATAAAAAAACTGGCTCGTGGCAGTTGATTTAAAAAAGTTATAAAAAAAGTAAATGGCGTCTAGTAAATGTCATTTTATTTTTATAATAAGTGATTATGTATGTTTATTAAGTAACTATAATACTGTGTTTTGTTAATAGGCTCAACAAAATTTGAACACCCTAAAATACATAAGGTAACATGGAGGTCACCAGATCAGAAAACATATAGTCAAATTGATCTCATAATGATTAATAAACGAAAACAATCGCCAATAAAAGATGTAAGAACATTCAGACGTGCGTGTGCAGATTAAGACCACTACATGATCACAGCCACTATAAGACAAAAAGTTAAAATTGAAACAAAACAAAAAAACCAACATAAAAAGTGGAATGTCAATAAAATGAGTAATGAAGAAGTAAGAAAAAAATATAAAGAGGCAGTAACAGTTCAAATAAAAGAGAAATATAAAGCAGAAGATATAAACACAGAATGGGAGACGATCAAAAAAATTAATCGAAGAAGATGCAAATATGCAGATAGGTAAAAGTCAGGCTAAAACAAAAAACGGATGGTATAACTAAGAATGTAGAGAAACAGGAAAAAAAGTGCAAGCCAGAAATGAATGGCTAAGAACAGATAAAGAGGAAGACAGAGAAGAATATGAAAAATTAAGAAGGAATGCTAAGAAAGTGATAAGACAAAATAAAAGAAAATGGGTAGAAAAAAAAATTCAGGAAATAGAACAGGAAAGAACAAACAGAAATACGAAAAGTTTTTATAAAAAGGTTAAAGAACAAAACAAAAAATACAAGGGCAAAACAAACGGAATAAAAAATAGAGAGGGAACAGTGATAATAGAGGACCAAGAATACAAGCAAGTATGGAGAGATTACTACAGAGAGCTCTTGACGGAGGTAACAACAGAAGAAGAAATGCATAACGAGGAGGAAACGGTGCACGAAGAAGAAGCAGATGAAGTAGACATCGAAATTTTAAAAGAACCAACATTATAGGAATTGGATGAAGTAATACAGAGAAGCAAAAATGGAAAAGCCCCTGGTAAAGATGGAATTAATATGGACCTAAGAAAATACGGAGGAAGGGAACTAAGAGGAAAAACACTGGCACTATTGAAAAATATATGGAAAGAAGAGAAAATGCCAGGGGATTGGGAGGTAGGGCAGATCATAACAGTACATAAAAAGGGAGACCAACAAATCTGTGAAAATTATAGAGGAATAACGTTACTAAATACAACATATAAAATATTGACATCAATAATAAAAAAGAGGTTATCAAAGATCACAAAGAAGACAGTAGGACAGTACCAATGTGGATTCACAGAAGGAAGATCTACAATAGATGCAATACGCACAATGAAACAAATAATGGAAAAAGCAAACGAGTATAAATTAGAATTGGAAATGTTATTCATAGACTTCAAACAGGTATTTGATTCAATTGAAAGGAACGGATTAAAGATAGCACTTAAAAAATTAAAAATTCCACATAAACTCATAAAATTAATAGAAATGACAATGAGAACTACAAAAATAAGCATAAAGACACAAAGAGGAGAGACAGAGGAATTCAGTATAAATAAAGGGATGAAACAGGGAGATGACTTATCAAAAACGTTATTTAATCTAGCATTAGAATATGTACTACGAAATATAAATAAAGGAAATCTCAGAACAAAAGGTGATCAAATAATTGCATATGCAGACGATATTGCTATTATTGCAAAGAACAGAAAAATAATGAAAGAAATGCTAGAAGAAATAAGAGAGAAAGGGGAGGCAATGGGGCTAAGATTAAATCAAGAAAAGACAAAAATATTAAGATTAGGGAAAAAACCAATAAAAGAAAAAATCAAAATAGGAAGTTTTGAGTTTGAAGTAGAATACTTCAAATACCTAGGAGTTACAATAAGCAAATCCGGAGAAAGGAAGTCAGAAATAAAAGAAAAAATATTAGCAGCGAATAAAGCTTATTTTGCAAACAAAAGATTACTTAAAAGCAAAACTGATTAAGAAAAGTAGGATGAGCATTTATAACACCATAATTAGGCCAATATTATTATATGCAGGAGAAACAATGACGATGGTTAAAAAAGACTTAAGAATAGGAAAGAGAAAGATTATGAGAACCATACTAGGACCAATCAGAACAGAGCAAAATGAATATAGAAGCAGAACAAATGCAGAGATTAAGGAAGAACTTAAGGAAGACATCGTAACTAAAATAAAGCAATGCAGAGTTAGATGGTTAGGTCACATAGGGCGAGCAGGCGATGAGGCAGTGACATACGTAATGATAGAATGGAATCCAGGAGGAAGAAAGAAGGAAGACCGAGATCAAAGTGGCTGCAAGAAGTTGAAGAAGACCTCTAAAGGGCAGGAGTCAGAGAATGGAGAGGAAGAACTAGAGACAGGAGTAACGAATCATTTCATTCCTTACTGTTAAATTTGTTAAATACAACAACTAAACAACAATTATAGTTTATTCGTCTTCCGGGTTTGGACCGTGTCATTTGTGAGTGACCCAAAAGTGGGTTCATCTCGACGTTTCGCTACAATTGTATGTAGCTTCTTCAGGAGAACAAAAAAGAAAAGAAACAAAAGACAAGAAGATGGGTAGTTAGCAACGGTAACTCAGTTACTCAACGCAACCAGAGGCGAATACTAACTACCAAGATGGGCATTTGGTCACAGTAACTCAACTACTCAACGCAGCCAGAGGTGAAAACCAAATGCCAGGACAGGGATTCACGTCCAACAGCTCAGAACACTAACGCGTCGAGAGGCAGGGAGTGAATCCGACGATTACTCCGCTACCGCTCTATTTATAGTCGTGGTGACCTGTCGTGTCGGGACGGATCGGCACACTCCGTGGCGCGAACGTCAAGAAGCGCGCGCTGGCCAATCATGTGGCTGCATCGTGGTAGCGGGACCGGACGGCGGCTCTAGACTGGGATTCCAGATGGGAGACAAGTAGTATCCTTCCTCTCGATTGATATTATGTGGATTTTTTCGGATCTCTAGAGATTCGCGGATTTTCCTGGAATAAAAGAAGGGGCTCTTAGAAATGATATGAGTTTTTTCGAACAATATGGAATGACCGGTTTCTTGGCAGTGTTCTGCAACTGCAGAATGGGAGAAAAGACCTGATCGAATGCATCTTTGATGCTCTTGAATCCGAGTTTTGACGGAACGACCAGTTTCGCCAATATACACTTGTCCACATGAACAAGGAATAGAATAGACACCACAGGAAGATAGGGGCGGTAATGGGTCCTTAGGAGAGGGTAGATATTGTGAGATTTTCTTGGGTGGTCGAAAAGTAGTCCTGATACCTTCCTTGCGAAGAATTTTGCCAATCCTATCAGTGACACTTCGAATATACGGAAGAAAAGCCACAGGAGTATTACCCGAAGATTCTGAATTTGTCGTCCTAGGGTGTAAAGGGGGATGTAGATGTCGGTGTGTAATATTTTGAATTGTGGACTTGAAATAACCGTTGGCGACAAGGGTTTTTTGCAGATGGCCAAGTTCTTCTCTAAGGTTGTCAGGTTCAGAAATCGAAATGGCCCGATGGATGAGAGAGTTGATCACAGAATTCTTTTGGGCAGGATGGTGGTGTGATGAAGCATGTAGGTAACGATTCGTGTGAGTCTTTTTTCTATAAACAGAGTGACCTAATCGGCCATTGGGCTTGGAGGTGACTAACACATCGAGAAAGGGAAGGGACCGATTATTTTCTACTTCCATTGTGAATTTTATACTCGGATGTTGTGAGTTAAGATGATCTAGGAAGGGAGAAAGGGCATGTTGACCATGGGGCCAGATGATAAATGTATCATCAACGTAGCGGAACCAGACTTTTGGTTTTAAGGGGTAAGATTCTAGGGCTAAAGACTCAAAGGCTTCCATGAAAATGTCAGCAATGACAGGGGAAAGGGGAGAACCCATTGGTGTTCCAGATATTTGTTTGTAGAAATTGCCTCTAAAAGAAAAATATGTTGAAAGGAGGCATTTTTCCGCAAGATCTGCCAAAACCAAAGACTTGTTATCATTGGTTAAGTGATCTCGCAGAACAACTAGAGAGTCATGTATGGGGATATTAGTAAATAGGGATGATACATCGAAACTGACGAGAATGTCTTGGGGATCGACCGTGAGGGAGGAGATTAAGGTGATGAAATGTGTGGAATTTCGGACATAAGAAGAGGTACGACCAGTATAGGTCTTAAACTGATTCGACAAGTACTTTGCGAGTTTGTAGGTAGGAGAGTTAATCGTAGTCACAATGGGACGAAGAGGTACGTTGTCTTTATGGATTTTGGGAAGACCGTAAATTCTGGGGCAGATGGAGTTTTTCGGAACTATGGACTTCTTAACATCATCGGGAAGATCGGATTGTTTGATGGCATGGGAAATTTCGCGTTCGACTCTAGGAGTGGGGTCTCGAGAAATTGTGTTATAACAGGATGTATCCCTAAGTAAGTCGTTTACTTTCTCTATGTAGGAAGGAGTATCCAGGATGACTGTGGCATTACCTTTGTCTGCAGGAAGGATTATTATCTCAGAAAGAGAACGGAGATTTTTGAGAGCTATGAATTCCTCACGAGATATATTGGAAGTAGGGATTTTGGCTGTATCAAGACATTTAGCGACGTCAAAGCGGATACGGTCGGCTGGAATTTTAGGAATTGTGCGGAGTGCCGCTTCCACATTCCACATTCCAAGAAAATCTCACAATATCTACCCTCTCCTAAGGACCCATTACCGCCCCTATCTTCCTGTGGTGTCTATTCTATTCCTTGTTCATGTGGACAAGTGTATATTGGCGAAACTGGTCGTTCCGTCAAAACTCGGATTCAAGAGCATCAAAGATGCATTCGATCAGGTCTTTTCTCCCATTCTGCAGTTGCAGAACACTGCCAAGAAACCGGTCATTCCATATTGTTCGAAAAAACTCATATCATTTCTAAGAGCCCCTTCTTTTATTCCAGGAAAATCCGCGAATCTCTAGAGATCCGAAAAAATCCACATAATATCAATCGAGAGGAAGGATACTACTTGTCTCCCATCTGGAATCCCAGTCTAGAGCCGCCGTCCGGTCCCGCTACCACGATGCAGCCACATGATTGGCCAGCGCGCGCTTCTTGACGTTCGCGCCACGGAGTGTGCCGATCCGTCCCGACACGACAGGTCACCGCGACTATAAATAGAGCGGTAGCGGAGTAATCGTCGGATTCACTCCCTGCCTCTCGACGCGTTAGTGTTCTGAGCTGTTGGACGTGAATCCCTGTCCTGGCATTTGGTTTTCACCTCTGGCTGCGTTGAGTAGTTGAGTTACTGTGACCAAATGCCCATCTTGGTAGTTAGTATTCGCCTCTGGTTGCGTTGAGTAACTGAGTTACCGTTGCTAACTACCCATCTTCTTGTCTTTTGTTTCTTTTCTTTTTTGTTCTCCTGAAGAAGCTACATACAATTGTAGCGAAACGTCGAGATGAACCCACTTTTGGGTCACTCACAAATGACACGGTCCAAACCCGGAAGACGAATAAACTATAATTCTGACTCTGGCCGTGGAAGCCTACGATTTCATTTAACTAAACAACAATTTTAAATAAAATTTGTATCAACTCGACGGTAAAAATTCGATATATTTTCTATAAACATTCTGCGATTTTTGACATTTTTTACGATTCTGATGAGATCAATAAAATTTGATAGGTAGCTATGACATTTCCATTTTTAGAGACTTCAAAAGTCTTCAAAATCTATAACATAAAATTTTGATATATGTATGCCTAAAGCACGTTAAATTTAAACTGATCTGACTCTGATCAGAAGATATGGAATTTTGACTGTCGAAAAATTTATTTCGCGTGCGTAACACACACACGTAAATCACCGGTCGCTTCAAGCGTTTTCTCTGAGAGAACGGTTATTCTAAAGAAAAGGTGCTAAAGTTAAAACTACGCACGAAGACTGCTTTTCAATTTAATGATAATAACTTTATTACTAGTAGAATAAGTAAGCGAAGATATCTTTACAACATCTTTATGTATAACATTTTACTGCTCTGTTGTGTTACTCAACGCTACTCAACAAGTTTGATGTTCAATTTATTGTTATATAATTTTTTTTTTGGAGTAGGACCTACGGAATATAATTTATTATATTCTGTAGGAATTACGGATTATAATTTATACAGTGAATTTAATGATTTACTTAACAACAAACATTGTTTTAATGATTTTTATTTAACTTTTTGTGACGTATAATGTAGGTTTATCAAGGATTATGTCTTTGCAAGAACATATTGTTATGAAAAAATTAAGGTTCCATTCACACATATCATTGAAAAATAATTTATGTTTTCTAAAAACTGTTATAGACAAAGAAATTCCTATGTACTACCTCGGCGTTATCTGTGAAGATCGTATTACCATTACATTTAGGTAAATGATCAATCGTCAAAATGTTTTCCAAATTCTCTTTATGTGTCCAAATTCTGTCAGTCTTTGTGCTTTATTCAATTTTACTATGTCTTCCCCATCTTTGACATCGGTCGAACTATTCAGAAGCGCCGCAAACAAGATCAGAATTGCCATGTTAATAGCCAACGTTCGCAACGGACAGGGCACTTGAAGAAGAAAATGTCTTCCCCTTCGGTAATATTTTTTATTTCATGGTTTACTCGTCTTCTATATTCTCCTTTTTCTGTTTTTTTTGGGCAGTGTATTTTTCTCATAATTTTTCTTTCACTTATTCTTAGTTTTTCTCCATCTTTTTCGTAAGACATATTACTTTCGGTCCGTATACTATCACAGCTCTAATTACCCGAGGTTCACAGACAATCCCCAGCAAACCTGAGTAACTTTACCGGAGATTGAATAACCAACCCGGAAGGTAGGATTAGAGCCGACCAGGTAAGAAGAACTGGTCCCTTAAAAGTCAAGCTTAAAGAAAATGCCAAAGACATCCATAGGGAAGTAAAGTTAAAAATATATAAAACCATCATACAACCAATAGCAACATATGGTGCAGAAACATAGATCATTGCACAAAAAAACAATAAACCATATTAATATTTTTTAAAGAAAGTTGTTGAGAAGAGTATTGGGGCCCATCTACAACAATAGTATGTGAAGAATAAAGTTCAACCACGAGTCATATCAATATTACAAAGAAACTTGATAGCAAATTAGGTAAAAACCTAAAGATTGCACTGTTACTCCGCATTACGTACTCTCCTTCCGGAATCCGGAGTAAATATACCATACTTTAGAGTCGATTAAAGCATTTCTAGATGCAATCGAATTATAAAACGCATTTTTGGACAATATTGATAAAACATAACTCATAAGATACATTGTGAAGATTAAACTAACACAGACTGCTATAATATTATATAAATTATACAGTGTGTAAAAGTCAAATGGAATAAAATCATTATTTAGGTTACTGTACATATTTATAAAAAATCCCGAAACACGTCAAATTTAAATTATAACTTGACATTCTTTAACGTGACAAAGCAACCCCTACCTTCAACCCCCTTATAATGACAGGTACAACCCTCAATTTTTAAAATAGGAAGTATAGGCTTGTGATATATCGTTTGAAAGTTCTTTTCATTCTCCATTAAAAAATGTTGTCGCTTTCAAGTTTATTAAGATTAATTAAGATAAAATAAATTAAAATCATGTGGTTACCGAAATTCGCTACAATACAATCAAAAACTAAAATTTAATGCAAAACGTAATAAAATGTAGAACACGAAAAAGAACTATGAATGTTAATGAAGTAGATGTTCAAAATATTCACCGCGAACGTCTTGGCAACATCCTAATCTCAAATAAAACTGTCTTCTAATATTATTTAACATAACAGGCGTATCGACCTAATCGCAAGCGTTATTCGTTCTTTTAAGTCATTTAAATCAGAAGGTTTAGTTTTGTACACATGGCTCTTCACATATCCCCATAAAAAGAAATCTAATAATGTAAGATCAGGTGATCGCGCTGGCCATTCAATCGATCCTCGCCTCCCTATCCACCGATTGGGAAATATTGTATCGAGGTACTGTCGGACATTAAGTTGGTAATGTGGTGGTGCTCCATCCTGCTGAAACCATATCGTATTCGCTCGAACTTGAGGGTTTCCTGGATCAGGATATAAATTTGCCAACGTTGGAATGACATCATTTTGAAGTAGTGCCAAATAATTGTTGCCATTCAAGTTGCCCTCAAAGAAAAAGGGACCAATGATATTGTTTCCTACAATCCCTGTCCAAACATTAACCTTTTGAGGGTATTGAGTGTATTCTTCTCTCATCCAGTGAGGATTTTCCGTGGCCCAGTAGCGGCAATTTTGCCGATTAGCATGACCGTTTAGTGAAAAAGTACACTGATCAGAAAACATAACGTCTGCTAATTGGATAATATTGTTTTATTTGCTCACAAAAAAAAGTTCTGCTATCAAAATCGTCTTCCATGAGCTCCTGAGTAGATATCATCATATAGGGATGCAATTTATTTTCTTTTAATATGTTTACTATCGATGTATGGCTAGCATTGAATGTAGTGGATGCCTGTCTACTCGATGTATGTGGATTTTCCTGAAACTCAAGCAACACATCTAATTTGAGTTCATCACTCAGTGCATTGGCAGCTGCTTTTTTTATCTGCCTTACATGACCAAACTCGCAAAACTGCTTCTCTATTTTACTTATTGTTCCTTGGGATATAGGCGGTAAATTAGGAAATTTCTCATGAAACAGGCGAGTTACTTCCTGTTGTGTTCGGGTGTTATCTCCGTAACCAATCATTTGTAAAACTGTTATTTTATGCATTTCTGTTAATCTAACCATTTTTCAGAATTGAATTGAACGAACTTTTTACTTAAATTAAAATACTGACAACTTAAATAAAACAATTTACTAATGCGTGTTAAAATAACGTTGCCACGGAAATTCTTTAAAGTTTTTTAATGGTTACCATCTAAAAACCACATTGCTATGGTTTTTGTTCACTTTCTCATTATCAAGACCTAAACGGGAAATAAGTTTTTAGTATATTTTAGCGAATTTCGGTAGACACATGATTTTAATTTATTTTATCTTAATTAATCTTAACAAACTTGAAAGCAACAACATTTTTGAATGGAGAATGAAAAAACCTTTCAAACGATATATCACAAGCCTATACTTCCTATTTTAAAAATTGGGGGTTGTACCTGTCATTCAAAGGGGGTTGAAGGTAGGGGTTGCATTTTCCCGTTAAAGAATGTCAAGTTATAATTTAAATTTGACGTGTTTCGGGATTTTTTATAAATATGTACAGTAACCTAAATAATGAATTTATTCCATTTGGCTTTTGCACACTGTATAAAGCTGATTTTTATTTAATTTGTTTTTATTTTTGTTTTATTTATATAACAAGAAATGAATAATTACCTGCGAATATCTGAATTATTTAATAATCGAAATATTTCATGTATGTGGTGTTTGGATATCGGTTCTTGAAAATTTATTAAGAAATCTCCATCAACGTTTAATTTTCTAATTTTCTTCAATAATACCAGCGTTTTATTTAGTTCTCGTATATTGTCAATAAACATAATAAAGCTCTTGTTCATAATAAACTTACCGTTACCTTTATGTTTATAATTTGAAGCATTTATAATGTACCTTGGTACTACAGATGAAAATATACAGTCAAAATTTTTTATTTCTTTATAAATGATCATGCTAACTGGTGGTATCATATGATTTTCTATAATTTTATTTACCTTATGGCATCTTTTATACTCATCTGAAGCTAGAGTAGGGTAAGAACAGCATAGAAGTATTATTAATTTGAAATATTGAACTAGAGCCATACTTGCCACTCACAAATGACTTGCAAAAGAGAATTGCTGTATATATAACTAACAATTTAAATTTGGTATTACAGTTCTAATAAATCATTTGAAATAACTATGTTTTAAGAAAATGCAGCTACTATCATATACGTCGATTCTGATACGAATGTTTGATTGATAGTTATTTATATATATAATAAATAGTAAAAAATAGTGTACATGTAAAACAAACGTAAAACCCAATACACCAGGGTAGGAGCCCTTGAATATTGGTAAAAAAAGTAGCAACAGGATGGAACCCACTGTAAAATGAAGAAAATATAACAAAAATAAAAAAAAAAAAAATTACAGGCGATCTGAGCTCGGTAAGTCGAAGATGATGAGTTTTTAAGGGTAAAAAGCCATTTATATTCAACAAACAAATTTTTTTCACGAAAGGAGATCGCACACATCTTATGGAAAATGTAATGTCACTCAAATGCAATAAAATTTATAGGAATATATTCTGAATTTTGGTTAATAACGGCGTACATTGATATAAATAAATCTTAAATCAAATGGATGTTTACGTGAGTTAGGCCCTGTGCACATGAGGGTGTTAGACGCCGCGTTTGCCTAACGCCGCGTTCCAAGTACCAAGGAACAAATGGTATCGTGCACATGCAAACGCGCGTTTAAAACCAACGTCGTCAAACTTGTCGCTCGTAAAATATACTTCAAACGCCGCGTGCAGCGCGTTTCTAGTTACTATAAGAGGTCTGTGTGTCATCAGATGCCACCAATCACGCACCTCGATGTGCATCGCCCTTCCTTCTGGAACTTATAATTAAACTTAATTGGTTGAGAAATGAAAAAGTTTCATATAAAAGTTAATTTATCTTTAAATATGGGACATTTTTCGGATCTCAGGTCAGTACAGTGTATAGTGTGGTTTTACCCGTCTAGGGTAGCTCCCTAGAGCACTTTGCTCGAAGGGCTCTGCAAATTTTCTAAGACTCTGAAGCTGAGTTTTTTTCTTCTTAGAAAACCTGTGTTTTATTTCCACCAAGTAAATAAACCATAAAGGCATTGTCTTTTTCAAGACAATGCCACAATAAGAGCGTACCGGCTAACTACGCAATATTGCAACATATTGCGCAATAGTTAGAAAAATTAATAAACATGGAAACTTGCACCAAGATGCTAACATTATTTCATACGTTTATTAATTACACCGGAGACGACATGGCGCCCAACCATTTAACGAACTCTACCACGACTCCGAGATGTCAGAGTTCTCATGCTCCAGCGATCGAAAATCGCAAAACTTCCAACACGACGCCTGCATCAAATCCGGATGCTAAGTACCGGATGCGATGGATGTCCCCGGAGTAGCCAGTCACTGCCTGCCCTACCATTATGTGGTCCAGAGTCACCACGGAGGCTCAGGCAAACTCGCCTACGACACACCGGCGACATGCAGATGGGAAACGTATAGCTAGAGAGGGCCGTAGAACGAGCACATCACCGAGGATGGACCTGCAGATGCTGTCAACGACACCGACCACCGCCTGTGAGTGTTTTGTGCAGTGCAAGTGCGTGCTACGCGAGTGTAGTGTGTGTTAGAGAACTGTAAGTAAATTTGACAATATGGACATATTCATTTTTAATATATTTTATGCATTTTTTCTTTCCTATATGTGAATTGTAAAAAAATTGTTTTCTTAAGATTTTTAATAAAATTAGCTTTTTTTATCAGCCTCAGAGTCTCCAAAGCAGGGGGATGTCATCAGGTGCCACCAATCACGCACCTCGATGTGCATCGCCCTTCCTTCTGGAACTTATAATTAAACTTAATTGGTTGAGAAATGAAAAAGTTTCATATAAAAGTTAATTTATCTTTAAATATGGGGCATTTTTCGGATCTCAGGTCAGTACAGTGTATAGTGTGGTTTTACCCGTCTAGGGTAGCTCCCTAGAGCACTTTGCTCGAAGGGCTCTGCAAATTTTCTAAGACTCTGAAGCTGAGTTTTTTTCTTCTTAGAAAACCTGTGTTTTATTTCCACCAAGTAAATAAACCATAAAGGCATTGTCTTTTTCAAGACAATGCCACAATAAGAGCGTACCGGCTAACTACGCAATATTGCAACATATTGCGCAATAGTTAGAAAAATTAATAAACATGGAAACTTGCACCAAGATGCTAACATTATTTCATACGTTTATTAATTACACCGGAGACGACATGTGATCGTACATATGTTCACAATCAAGCGCGCGCTTTTGCCCTGTTGACGTCGCTGTACCGTGTTGAAACGTGATCTGTCTACAATGGAAGTTAAAAATTTTAATACGGAATTATTCATGGATGAAGTGCAAAAAAAAGATGTATTTGGGGCATGGAATATGACGAATACTAGAGCGGAGTTTTACCCACTGCAATATTACACAACGTAGACTTAATGGTTTTCTTCTAATTATCTTTATTTTCTTTTTTGCGTCGTCCACTTGAAGAAAGCAAAACAGTCTCTCTATAATTTTAACTCATGATAAAATATTTAAGGCACAATAACTACTCCCAGATGCAACAACAGTTCCTTTACTGCATTACTGTCATTACTGCATTTTTACATGGTGATAAGCATTCTTTAAATAAAGTTAACAGTTCATCAAAAGATGTTATACTCATTCGGAAATAGTTAAAAAACTTTTGAGGGTATTTTCTTAATTTGGGGTACAGAGTCAAAAAAGAACCCGTGGTCAATCTATCATTAATAAAAGGGTGCACTCACCATCTTCTTTGTTGTCTTTGCCTTGCTCTGAATCTAAGATGTAACAATCAAATACATGCTAACTCCTCTAACTAAATAACTGTATTGGCTGTCGACATTCTGGTAAACCGCGGTGTTAAGCGCTGTCATGTGTACGATACCACTTTTTTCTAACGTGCGCTCAATGCGGCGTCTAACTCCCTCGTGTGTACGTGTACAGGCCCTTAGAGTGAGAAAAGAGATTATGTGAATCGGCAGTTCATAAATCTTTCTGCAGGTATTAAGGCAATTATCGTAATGACCAATGAGGCTTACTCTTATCTTATAGATAATAAATGACAACGCACTTCCAGTGACGCACCGCAAAAAAGGGTCTTTAACTTACTGATGAGGATTTAACAGAATTTTATTTAATTACTACTAAAAAAATAGAAAATCGCCAGGAAAGGACAGAATACTGAACGAACTCCTAAAGTACGGAGAACCCAAACAACTATTAAAACTAATCAAAAAAATAGTAGAACAAAACAGAATTCCTCAAGAATGGAGATCAAGCAATCTAATACCTCTCTTCAAAAAGGGAGACCAATCGGACCCGGAAAATTACAGAAGAATTAATTTATTAAACACAACACTAAAATTAACAACCAAAGTAATAACAAATAAATTGAATAAAATTATAACACTAGCAGAATAACAACAAGGTTTTAGGTCCGGAAGATCATGCACCGACGTTATATTTATAATGAGGCAAGTGCCAGATAAATCATTAGAATACAACAAACCGGCATATCTATGTTTCGTGGACCTTACAAAGTCATTTGACCGGGTCAAGTTAAAAGACGTTATCTACTTACTTTATGCAAGAGAGATACCTCTAGGAATAATCAAAACGATCGAAAATATCTACCAAAACAACACAATAAAAGTAAAAGTAGAAGAAGAACTAACCGACCACATTGAAGCTGGCAATGGGATAAGACAGGGAGATTCCCTGAATCCTCTATTGTTTAACCTGATTACGGACGAAATAATAAAAAAACAGTAAGAAAAGGGATACTAAATGGGAGAAAAACAACTTAAAATAATCTGCTATGCAGACGACGCAATACTACACTTTTAAATTGAAGATGATTTATACCGTATGTTGCACCAATTTAATATAACCGCCAGAAAATTTAACAGGTTAATTTTAATGTAAATTGGACCTGAAAGGTCAGATAATAGAACAAGTGATGGAGTTTAAATATCTAGGCATCACATTATCTAGCTACGGAAAGCTCGAAACCGAAGTGGAAGATCAAGTGAATAGAGCAAACAGAGCCGCAGGCTGACTAAATGAAACAATATGGAGAAATAAAATTATCGGGAAAGAAACGAAAGGCAGAATTTACAAAACAGTCATCAGACCAATAATGGCAGAAACAAGACCTGACACAGAGAAGGCAAAAATATGTTAGAAACAGCAGAGATGACAACAATTAGAAAAATTGATGGTAAGACACTATGGGACAGAGCCAGAAGTACAGGTATATGACGTAGATGCAAGGTGGAGATCAAGAACTGGGTAAGAAATAGAAGAGTAGAATGAAACGATCATATAAGCTGAATGACAACAAATAGAGTAGTAAAGACGGCAAGAGACGGTTCCCCAATAGGAAGACGATCAGTAGGAAGACCACGAAAACGATGGAACGACAACTTACTTAAGGCACATTGAAAAATAGTCATGTCTATATAAAAAGAAGAAGAAGAAGAAGAAGAAGAAATTACTACATAAATTGCAATTTACGGTGTTATAACATCGATTAATTAAAAGAATATTAGGCAAATCGTTTGTTTTTAGAAAGAATCAAAAGTTTTTGTCACACAAAAAGGGTACTTCGGTATTATACACCTTAAACAAGTTGAAAGTAACTTTCGCTGTGATGGTTTTTCCAGTTATGCTAGTGACTGATAATGGTTTACCTTTTAATGCTATTAAATAATCCTTTTATTACAATAGCAGGTATGCTCAAAATGATTCAAAGATACAGGTCTTATTACTCAGGGAATTTGAATAAACAAGTTCGAGAAAAGGTCGATACATTCAGAAAATATTGGCAATATACTATAATGATAAGCAAATTTATGGATTTTGAATTATACTACAATGGTTCAAACAGCTTACCTTAACTCAATCTTACTTAGGCCCTGTTTTCGTAGTTCAGTATCTCTGTTGTTGTATTTGCAAGTAAGAGGACCATAAGGAATAATAAAACACATAAATATCCGAAATAAGTTTCATTAATATAATAAAAAAAAAATAATAGAAAATGTCATATACACAATTCCTCAATATAATATCAGCAACAAAAATTCATATACCTGCTATAAAATGGATAAAATTTTCAGTTTCAAAATTATGAGAAAATCACAACATACAAATAACATTATCCGTAGCGTGTTTGACAAATTGTAGGACCAAAAGAAAGTTGTTTCTCTAATCACGTCGTTAACTATTAGCAAAAAACAAACTTATCTCCATATAATTGCCTTTTTTTAGAAATGTAAGATCGAAGTTGGAATTGCAAATTAGATCGTCTTCTTCTTCTGGAATCTGGTGTCTAGTGGTTGAGTGACCTCTCCTGCTGGTTAGAACTTTGCCCAAAGAAAGTATTTCTATCGGACAAAAATAAAAAAAAAACTCTGCCAATCTGGTTCTGCTTCCAATTACTCCAAAATCTGGTAGCCTTTCAAAAAGATCTCCCTAGTCTCACCTCAGAAAACTAGTATTGAATTAAAATTTACAATCGCTTGGAAGCTCTCTGTTTTTGTACTGCTTTGCTGCAAAATCACTCACTCCATGGCTTCTTACACTTCTACACTACTTATTTTAGTTAATAATTTTATCAAGAAACACAAACAACCTTTGTCATCTTAATCTTGTATCGACTCCCTGTATTTTTTCTTTCTTCCATCAACAAACCTGCCTTATTTTCTACCATTTTCCAAGGTCTTGCCCTTCGCCAATAAAAAAAAAACCATTCCAAGATGTATCTCTCTCACTCTCTCTTTCGGCAGAAATATTTTCGGAAAATCCCAACTGCTATTTACACTCAATGTCCAACTTTTCTGTGAAATCGTTCTTGGAATCATTTATTTTATTAACATGCACTTTTACCATTACAAATAACTTCTTATTTTAAACTTAATCCTAAGCAATTACCTGCAATTTATTTTCTTACTTAGTTTTCTGAATAGAAATAAAAAATTCGAATATTTCAATATTTTAAATAATTCCTAGATAAATAAAATTAAGAGTTAAATATTTTACATAAAAATTTGAAAATTAGGAATCATAAACATACATTTTTAGTTATAAAAATATGCAGAAATATGTAATTCCTTGTAAAAATATGAAATTTATGTAAAATATGCCAAATATGCAAAATATATTCTGGATCAGTACAGTAACGTCTACTAACAAGAATATATACATCCATAGGGCCCAGTAATATACTGCTATCCAATAGTATACCAGCTTTGGTCATTATGCTTTTTGTATTAGTTGCTTTGTTTCAATTTGATACTGTATCTTTTATACTTCAGACCGCATACAATCTCTGACCTGGCTAGAATCAATGAAACCATTGGTTGTATGTTACATTTACACTTTTCACGTTGATTGTAGTTTGTTTATCGACATTTCGTTAATTCTAGGTTACAAGGTAAATTTAATAAGCTGATGTAATGAATAAAATGTGGATCAAAGAGCGTAGATCGATATGAAAAACTACATTTTAAATAATCTGTTAACTAAGTTTATTGTAACGAACCAGACAGTTCGATATATATTATAAATGCACCTCTTCGATGTCCTGTTAAAACACTTTTCAGGTTCGTCTAAATTGCAGCGCAAATCAAACTCACCATCACGTCACTAATTAATAAATTTAGCCTATCTTTGGAACATAGAACTACAGATCTAATTTTACCCTTTAAAAATAGGTCACAGTAATGGAGAATATATAGATCAATACATATTTAACTTGTTTTCGGCTTCACCTTTTCACATCATTCCGTTTCATGACCAAGACATTATTGGATAAAAGAAATTGATGTTTTTTTGTGTCAGTAATTATGTAAAACAATGTAATTCTGTATCGTATTTTGTTATCTTTGTATTTCAGTGAAAAGAATACAAACACATTTTTAATTAACTGTTCTAATTAATATTTTTTGTTTTTGGTGCTTGTAATATGAACATTTTTTCCCGAAGATATACATGGAAATAATAAAAAGAGCCCTAAAAAATTACATAAAACTTACATTTTATATATATATATATATATATATATATATATATATATATATATATATATATATATATATATATATATATATATATATATAAAGGAGTATGACCGTCAAACAATATTCAATAAGTAAGTTCCAAAAGATTTATTTTTTTTGGAACTTACTTATTGAATATTGTTTGACGGTCATACTCCTTTATATATATATATATATATATATATATATATATATATATATACAGGAGTACGACCGTCAAACATTAATTCAATAAGTAAGTTCAAAAAAAAAAATAAATCTTTTGGTCACGAGGATATCGGTCAAAGGAGAAATAATAAAAGGAAATCACAGTTCCATTAATATATTTGAAGACGTTTCGCTTATTTTATTTACAAGCTTCATCAGTTCAATCTAAAAAAATACAAAGGTGGTAGGTAAGAATAAAATTCATTCATCATTCTTACCTACCACCTTTGTATTCTTTTAGATTGAACTGATGAAGCTTGTAAATAAAATAAGCGAAACGTCTTCAAATATAGGAATGAAACTGTGATTTATTTTTATTATTTCTCCTTTGACCGATATCCTCGTGACCAAAAGATTTATTTTTTTTGGAACTTACTTGTGACTCGTTTGGAAAAAATATATAAATATGTTTTTTTGGGTTGGAGTCAATAGAAGGGCTATTGGTAAACTATTCTTTATGTCAAGCTTTCAATTGTGTTTACAATCTTTATCAAGAGCTTCTAAACAAAAAAATCAAAAAATCTTACAAAGTTAAACTGGAAAAATAAATTTTAACTCACCAAATAAAATTAGTTTTGTTAGTAAATCTAAACTGCTAAACATCCTAAAAACCATTTTAAAAAAATATCCAATGAATGTTTCTCTAAATTTAGTAATTTTGTAAACTTTTTTAACAAAAATAATTGAATTTATAAATAAGTTAGAATAGCGACCAATTACAAATAAGCCTCAATGTCATGAATGCCAACTTACAATTTTCATTTTTGACAATTATATTGCAAAAAAATAAAATTTTGTTTAAAAAATTCTTTTTTTATTTAGTAATAAAAAAGATTTATTCATCATTGATAGATGTCTAAATAATGTAACAAGTATATGGAATATTAAATTAAAATTTGATATTTTAATGAATAAACTATAGAGAAAAAATATAATTATAAATTTTGCTTAGATTTTGAATTTCTGATCTTTTGTTTAAATTATTATCACTTCTGCTAACACAAACCATTTCTAAAAAAGTCCTTTTGAATTTATTACTTTCCACAGTGACATAGCACTGTGGAAAATATTTTATAAACTGCATTTAGAAGCGTAATTCCTTTGTGGTTAGATCATTTAAAGATATTTCCACTTTTGTGTATGGTTATGGAGAGGCAAATTATCAATTATTTATCATTCGGTCGATTGTATCGTTGCTTTTAGGCACTGTTCCGTAAAGAAAATCTGGTTGTGAAGCTCATAAAAAACATCATCTAGGACTGACACCATCATCAGGCCTGAAGTAATGTTGAATCCTTCCATAACTGCCACAGAACTCAAAAATAAATATCCGAATTTTCATCATAACGTTTTAACAAGAACAATTCGTCACCGGCTTCAGAAAGGTCTAGCATTACCAAGTTGACGTGCTGCAAAGAAGTCCTTGCTTACAAAAGCAACTAAGAAAAAAAAAGATTAGATTTTTGTAAAAGGTATTAGCATTGGACACCCGAATCATGAAAAAAAAGTCATGTTCAGTGGTGAAAGTATGTTCAGGTTAGTAAGAGGAAGCTCCAAATGGGTTCGTCGTCCACACACCGCTTCAAGGTACGATCCAAAGTTTACAGTTAAAACCGTCAAATATCCTGAAAGTATAATGGTATGGAGTGCGTTTAGTGGAAATAAAGGAAGGTCAATGAGAGCAAGCAACTATGTGACTGTTCTAGAACAACATTTATTGAACTTGTGGGAAATTCACGAATGTGACTTCTTTATGCACGCTGGTGTCTCTGCTCACAACGCAAAAACAGTGTCAAAGTTCTTAAATGATCATGATATCAACGTATTGGAATGGCCAGGTAACCCGTCCAACTCCCATCGAGAACTGCTGGAATATGATGAAAAATAAGGTTCAAGAGTGTCGACCGAGTAATATAAATCAGCTGAAAAAGGAATTGAAATAGTTGTAGGTGACCATGAAAGAAGAATATTTCTTCAACCTTGCTCAATCCATGTCCAAGAGAATCCAGCTTGTCATCGACTACAAGGGTGATATGACAAAGTATTAATTTGTGAAATTAAAATAACAATTATTCTGATTTATGTGCTTTATCCACTGTGTAAAGATTTTTTTGCCGGCACTGTAAAAGCGACATTAATAAGAACAATTAAACCTTTTATTCCTTTTTAAAAAAATAATCCAAATTGTTACATTCTCCACATCGAACAAATTTTTTCAAGAACCCTAAAAAAATTCGATCATAATGCCCTTGACAATCTCATACCTCACTTAACCCTACGGACCCCATGTGATAAGGCAATACACACGTGTAACCATGATGCTCTCCTGTGACCAAACAGCAAATATCTGAATGCAATACGTTAGTGCAATTTCATCCATGCAAGAGCTCAAACAACACAGCCTAAGGAAGCCATCTGTGAAAATAAAATCACATGACAATTAAATTAACGAACAGTAGTGCTCTAATTCAGTTTTTTTATCGTTGAGTTTGCGTATTTTAATATTAAATAATCTTATAGTTTTCATAACATCACAAAAACCGACAAATTATTTTGTAAGTACGAACTTCACCCTTGTTGTTTTTACTTCGACTCTTACACCATTAAGTACTTTTGGTGCTTTTGGAGAACTAATAATGCTTTTAAAAAATAAAGCGAAACGTATTCTAATAAAACGACTGATAAACTTAGCAGCAGCACTCAATATGACAATCGCTAGCATCTATTTTGAACACAAGAATATACACAAGGTAACCTGGACCTCTCCTGATGGAATAACAACGAGTCAGATTGATTACGTCTTAATAGGCATGGAACAGACGTAATAAACTGCAGAAGTTATAGAGGCGCAAACATAGACTCAGATCATTGCCTAGTGATCTCAACGTTGAGGGCTAGAATTTCAAACACCAGTAAAGAAAATAAAATGTGTAACGAGTCTTCTTCTTCCTTCTAAAGGACTTCTTTGCAGCACGTCAACTTGGTAATGCTAGACCTTTCTGAAGCCGGTGACGAATTGTTCTTGTTAAAACGTTATGATGAAAATTAGGATATTTATTTTTGAGTTCTGTGGCAGTTATGGAAGGGTTCAACATTACTTCACGCCTGATGATGGTGTCAGTCCTAGATGATGATTTTTTATGAGCTTCACAACCAGGTTTTCTTTACGGAACAGTCCCTAAAAGCAACGATACAGCCGACCGTTTTAATTGATAACTTGCCTCTCTTGAAACACCAATATCACGTGCTACGGTAATACCAGAGTCCTCTTTCTCAAGTAACGTTAAAGCACAAACTTTCTCCTGTTGTGTGAGTTTCTTTCGTCGCATATTTTTCAGTTGAATTTAGAATTTAACGATCCCAAACTTTACTGAGTAAATCATCAGTTGGCGCTACAGCCCTTTGTGAGCCTTGGCCTGCTTCAAAACATTCTTCCATCCTTCCCTATCGAGTGTCTGTCTTCTCCAGCCCCTCACTCCAATCTCCCTCAGATCTTCCTGTACATCGTCCAGATATCTGAGTTTACGTCGCCCCCTTCTTCTTCTTCCGACCAGCCTGTTTAGCATAGTTATTTTAGTGGGATCACTCTCATCCATCCGCATAACTTGGCCCACCCACCTTAGGCGGTTTATTTTGATGGACTGGGCGTATTATTGTTTTATAAAGTTTGCACTTTGCTGCTATTGACATACTTCTAGCTCTTAGTTGCGGGCCCAGGCCAAAATAACAGCGGTTAGCCACGCATATTCTTTTTTTATCTCGTTGGATGTGTTATTTTTGTAGTCTACCAGTGATCCTAAGTAGCAGAATTCTTCTACCATTTCTATCGTTTCGTGTTGCACCTCTAAGTTATTTTGTTAAATTCTTGTTATGGCCGGCATATATTTAGTTTTCTGGATGTTAATCAGAAGTCCGATGTTTTCTACGGCATTTTTGATACGTGTGAAAGCCTCCACTGCTTCATTTTGGGTTCTTCCAATTATGACGATATCATCAGCGTATGCCATTATTTGTATACTACGGGTATATATCGTCCACTTTTATTCCCAAATCTCTCATAACTTTTTCTAACGCTAGGTTGAACAGCGTGCATGATAGCGCATCTCCCTGGCGCAGTCCTCTGTTGGTTTTAAATGGTTTTGAAACATCCCCTTGTACGCGCACTTTACATTCGACTTTCATCATTGTCATTTTAATTAATTCTACCAATCCTTTTGGTATTCCTAATTCGATCATCGCCGAATATAATTGGGACCTGTCAATAGTATCGTACGCTGCCTTAAAGTCTACGAAGATGTAATGGCAGTCTATGTCGTACTCCGTCGTTTTTTCTAATATTTGTCTGATGGATGATATGTGATCTGAGTATTACTGAGTAAATGGTCTGGCCGATATAACAGAAGTTGCACTCTGCACAGGGTATATGACAGAAGACATTAATTTGTTCTAAAGGGGACAATGGAGTTTTGTTTTCGAAGACCAAATATTTGTATTTTAGTATAGTTTATTTAAATCCTTCTGAAGTATTAGGTTTTTTTAATACATAATTGTATTATTTAATGACCGACAACCATTCTAGCATTAAAGAGTTTTGAATTATATAAGCGTAAAGCTAAATTCCCTCCAATAATGTGGGCATGTAATGCGAATTTTGAAAGGAGGATGTGAATCTTTTCATGCGAAATTACAGTAGTAAATCTAACATAGTTATTTTTACTCGTATATTGCTAGAATTTCAAATTGAAATTTATGTTAAAATTAGGACAGCAAATTTGAATATTAAAAAATCTAGAAAAAATGTTAGTAATAAAATGGGATTTATTCGTAAGAATATATAGCAAAAAATAAGGAAAAGGTAATATCTAGAGGGACTTTTGTTAAAAATGTTTCTTTTAAAAATCTATTATAATTAATAGGTAATAGTTGTTTGTTTGGTAACTCGATTACTCCCAGCATTTTATATACAAGCCACTAACAATTTTATTTATTAAACAATATGTTCTTAGATCATATCCAAATATAGGATCTAATTATTTCACTCGTATCTTGGATGAAGGGTATTAAAACACCTAATACCCTTGTGTATATTGATTGCAGAGTGAAATAAAACTCACCTGACCTAATAAATGTATCCAGCTAACTGCTGTTTTATTTGAACTAAGGAAAGTTATATTTAGAATGGACACGGTAAAAGCTCAAAAGCGATATAAAGGAAATCTAAAGGATCAAGATTTTTGTCTAAATTTAGGATTTTATATGCTACTTATAAAAAACCCTGATAATAGTATAACTCTAAAATAATAACTTCATTTATGTCATGTAGATAATAACGGTTGGTAAATTTTCCGTAAAATAAAATTAATAAATTACATACAACAAAATTCTTTTCATGTAGCTTCTATTGGATATAAAAAATGTCAATTGACGCTTACAGTAAATTAAAAAATGCTATAAGAAAAAAGTGGAACTGTAGGCGGTAGGTACTGTAGACTAGCGCGTAGCTTCAAACTAGGTTTTCTGTATCTACAATCACTCTTATGAGAAATGATACGGCTAGACAGATTCCTTCCAGTTTTACCAATGTACGTGGATGGACATTCAGTACATTGAATGCAATAAACAACATCTGTAGTCTCTAGAGTGGTTAGGGGTTGTTTTATTTTGCTATATAGCTGACGTATGGTTTTGATGTTCTTATTAGCTATTTTGATATTCTTAAAGTCTTTAAAAATCTTAGATTTTTCTGGGTCTCAGGTGTGTCATTCTGATTATAATCAAAATCGTCTTCTAGGTTAATATAATGTTTAGGCATATTGCTGGATGGTCATAAGTAATAGCTATTCCTTCTTACCAATGTCCGATTATCTTTCTCAACAACATTGCCCATCTTCTTTTATAATTACATTATCCCCTTAACTTAATTTTTCCTTTGTAGCTCTATTTCTATCATAGTAGTGCTTGTGCAATTTTTTTTATTATCCAATTTATTCTTTACACTTTTTAGGTCTACCTGTTCCCATTTTCTGCTTCTTTCAGTAATAAAGTTATAATTCGGAGATTTTGCTCTTGTCGTTTGATTACCATTTCCTCTTTTACATAATGAATATTTGACTTGACTAAAGTTCTTTAAATTGTATTTTTGAAATTTGATATGTTCTACACATGTCTATTGCCTTTTGTAAGGTTAACTCATGATTCTGCAACATTTTTTCGTGTAGATAATTATTGATTGTTCCTCAAACTAGTCTATCACTGAGATTTAGTCTAGAACATCTCTAAATTTACAATTTAAAGCCAATTTACGTAAGCCAGTAAGTATCAAATAGCTTTCCTTCCTCTTGTTTTCTATTATAGAATAAATATTTTTCGTAAATAACATTCTCTGTGAGGAGAATTCCCTTCTATATTTGAAATGGAAATATATACATGAGCTGGCCACGTACCTAAGAGGTGGAGGCCATAAAACGAAAAAGAAGAAGAAGAACTCCATATTGGGCTGATTTTAACAACTTCTTGTTTTCGTTTTAGTTTGGAAGCAGCAGGTTTTCTTGACCAGAAGGCTGCGCCATGTAATAATGTTTAATATTAATTGTTGTACATCTTTCTTAATATTTAAAATAAAAATATTATATTGATAGTTAACCTCTATATTTGCAATGAGATCTCGATCCGCCTGGCTCCTGTCCTGTGTCATCGTCCTGTCAACCAACGTCACTCAAAAAAATATGACAAGCAATCCATGATCCCAGGACTTTAAATTCACGAGCTATTCAGTCGAATGACTTTTTCTTAGTACTTTCTTCTTTGCCTGATGTCAACTTAATTGTTTGTATTTCTCATCGAGTTAGAATCTATGGAGAAGCTATGAGCATATTAACGTGTGTATTAAAAACGGCGTAGGTAGGTGTGGCTAACGATGATACCAATATGGCGGTGGGATCATGGCCGGACTCAATAATATTAAAACTACTATAAAAATATGACTAGTTATTCAGAAGATTTAATCATAATCTAAAAAATTGCAATACATTTTTAATAAACTATGATTTATTTATCCCGCGGTAAACACTAAAAACACGATATATTATACATAAAGATAAATTAATACAGTCAAATACTATTAATTTATTCTCTGAAGTACGGGCCATTACTTTGTTTACATATTTGTATACCTCCTGTAGAACGTTATTCCTGAAGATTTTTTATTAACATTGCTTCTGCTACTGCAACTACGTTGAGAACAAGAAACCATTATTATGCACTATCATAACATATTATTACAGTTTCTATAAAAGTATTATAACACTAAAAATATTAGAAAAACAACAAACGTAAACAAACATATACGATCTGTCAAAAGTGTCAAAACAATCTTAACAATATGGTCGAAGTGAGGTCGTTTTTAGTCACGTGATGCCCTCTCCATAGATTCTCGATGGTATTTCTCTAATACAATGGATATTTCTTGTTTTGTGGTATCATTTGACATTTCTCTATCGATAGCAACTATTTGCTTATTAATTTTGTAACCCTTTTCTATATCAGTCTTATTTTTCCTACCAAAATATTGAAATTAAGAAATCCAGAGAAACTAAAAAGAATATTGTAAAGTATTGTAAAAACAAAGAAGGTTTACTTCTAGAAAAAACTACAGAAAAATTACACATGTCCTATATATAAAAGAACACAATCACAGTCCTAATACAATTTATAAAATATTAATAATATCTTGACCTTTTTAAAGTATTTATTCTAGCGTAAACATCCATTGCTACTTGTACTAATTGAAGCAGTTTGCATTTCAGATTGCTTTTATGATACCATTTCACGTAATATCTGACATTACAAGTAAATAATTACACATAAATATTTAAAGAATAAAGTAGAACCTCCTACAAATGCAGTCAAAAAATCCAGTAGGTTTTATTATAAATTCTCATTTATATACGATCGAGTCTAAATATAAAAGTAGGTATTGCATCGGTCAATATATAGGTTAAAAAAGTTGCGTAGGTCACGTTTATGTCTGCAAATTAACTCCTCACTAAAAATATGCACGGTTATAATTTTCACATACGTCACCGTTTTATGTACGTTTTGAGGGGCTTGGCTTACTGGGCAATCAGACCAATTTGTGGGGATGTTAAAGAGGGTATATTAAAAGGAAACTTAAATCTGCTTAAATCAATAACATAGCAATGCATGCCCATTTAAAATACAGATGCATTCATAATTGTCTCGAGTGTGCATTCTTTATAGGCCTTTTGATCATAAATTTTTGAAGTGAAGCTTCTATACTGGCGTTGTATTATTTTTTTTCTCTACAGTAAAACGCTGAGGCGAGCGTCACGGAACTATCGCGACGAGAAGGCGCCGTCACGGGTAGCGTCATAGAATAGAATATCTGTCACTAAAAGATTCGATTCGTCACGATTGTCAAAATTTAATACAAGTCATAAATGTAGTCCGATTAATAACATTTATTCGTCTGTTTAAATTTTTATAGTAATTCTAGTTTTAAACTAATTTCATATAAATACAATTATTATTTTTAAACATATTTGGTAATATAATAATTAAATTTACTATCAAAAGATATTTATTTATATTTTATCATTAATATTTGGTCTGAATTTGAAAGCTCATAAGTAAACAACGTATGCTTCTATGCTTTGTTAATACGTTTACAGGTGGCGTTAGTAACAAACATAATAATTTATTGAATTTGTTTAAAATATAAAAAATAAATAAATAATAAACCCCCCTAAAAAATCATACGAAAAAGCTAAATTTTTGCAGAGAATATTAATTTTGGGACCCCAAAAAAGATGCATAAAAGTTTACCACTTTTACCCTCGGGCTTCCCCCTAAAACCCCCTTGCAGGGGGATAAAAACGCAAAAAAATCGATTTATTAAGAATCTGTACACCGTAAAAAAAGATGTTCCAAGTAAAAAATGTAGTTCAGATAATTTTAAACAAAAATGTTTATGAGAATTTTTTGTGCAGAATGAACTGTTCTCTTAGAAAAAACGCTTGAAGCGACCGTCGATTTTGTATGTCAGTTACGAGAGCGAAATCAATGTTCAATAAAATTTGTATCAGCTAGACGGTAAAAATTCGATATCTTTTGATCCAAATATCTTATCGACACATTTTGAGATGTGCTTTAAAGGTAAAGAATGCAGCTTTCGGATGCGGTTTTTGTAATTTGTCGAGAAGAAACTCAGTTTTTACAAAAGTGTTAAATAAATTAACGTGAAGCGATTTTTGCCATTTTTTACGATTCTCGTGAGATCAATAAAATTGATCACTTTCATTGATCAGTTGTAGTAAAATTTCTATTTTTAGAGAACAACAAAACCTATGACATGAAATTTCAATTTTGAGGTATGATAACAAATATGAGGCATTTGAAATGTGTTTTACATCACACGTCATGGGACATGCATTTAAGAAGACTGTTTTGGGTGTAGATTATTGCAGAAGTTTTGTTATTTTGAAAAACGTAATAGTGTAATTAAAAAAAGTTTTAAATGTTTTTCAACGTTTTTTAAGCATATTTCAAATGTCTGACATTTGTTGCCAAAACTCAAAACTAAAATTTCATGCAATACTTTTTAAAGGTAAGGCTATAGGCTTTAGTAATCGAAACTTCATAGTGGCTAGTCAATGGAAGGGATAGCTTGTATTGATCTCGTGAGAATCATAAAAATGGCCAAAATCGCGGAGTCCCAAAAATTAATATTCTCCGCAAAATTCAGCTTGTTCGTAGGATTTTTAGAGGTTCAGTGACATTTTCGTCTCTGACGACTGGAGTATATAACTTATTATTTTTCATCTTCATTCAGTTTTGTATAATATTTAAATTTTCTATCAATAATATTTATTTATATTTTCATAAATTTATATAAATATAAATTCATATAAATATAATTTCACATAAATATAATTTCATATAAATACAATTAGTAAAACATTTTAAAATTTTTTATATTTATACAGTCACATCGGAAGAGTCCATTTGTGTACCTAACGAGGGGGTGGCCGTTAGGTATACAAAATGTCATAACTGACTATAATTTGTTATTTTAATTTTTGAAATGTCTCATAATTTTTTTAAAATTACAAACTATAAATTATCTATTTTAATTTTAACTATAATAATTTGTTATTAATTATTAACTTTCGGCAAGTAATGAAAATTGATCGACATCATTAATTAGAATAAAAAATTATAGGATATTATTTGTAAACAAGTAACAAAGAAAAATATTTTTGACAAGGAGTAATGATGCTTAACCTCTTAACTGTTGATCTAAGTAGTACGAAAAACATGGCGGCTGCGTATGTGTTCGTCACATGATGAAAAGGCGTATTGTTGGTCAAAACAGTACGAAAAATATGGCGGCTGCGCATGCGCTCGTCATATTATGAAAAGTGAAGTGATGCTACAAAGCGTCATTAATGAATAACAATTTAACACGTTGCTGGACAATTACTTATTTTCAAGAGTTTCAAACTGACTACTTGATATTTATGCAGGAATTAGTTTAAAATAAGGAAAACAATCATCTATAGTATGTAGTTTGAAATACAGTCTAATATAATTTTTTTGCAAAAACATCTGACGAATAAAGCCGCTTCTGTCTTTCTACGTACCTATATACTCTACGACTAACGGGACAGGAACGATTAATACCATCCAAAAATAAACAACAAAATTCATTGAAATAAAGAAAATACAATTAAAGTTTTAAACAAAACATAACATAACCTTAAAATATGAACTTTGAGAGTAAATATCTTAATATTATAATATTCTTATCTCACAAATTTCCGAAAAACAAATAATACCAATCGCACAGAATGAATGTTCATAACCAAAAAGTCCTTATTTATTCTTTAAACAATTAAAAAAATCAATATTTCCAACTTCTTATGGGAGAAATACACGTAAAACAGATTTGTTTGTAAAGGTTTTTAAAAACCCCGCCTATTGTTACCTCAGAACTTAGGTAGTCGATTGGATGTAGTCCTATTGAAAAATTACCCATCAAACGTGGAGTACGACAGGGTTGTGCCACAACTATAAATATTGTTTAAATGAATTAAATTTTGGAATTAAAATTTTTTCAATATAATTTAGATAAAAAAGTAACCTAACAACTTAAAAAGTTACTTATGACAGTAAAATTGACAATTCTTTGATAATCTTTAAAAAATAAACAAGATAAATAATCAATGTGAGGTAAAGAGAAAGTCTGTAAAAAATAAAAGAAGTCCCAAATTAGCATTTCAAAAACTAATATCCTGCTCCAAGATTAATATCAAATTATCTTTGATGCCGTAATAGTCAATGGAAAGTGAAAAGATAAAACGGCGATCACATATTTTCGCAACAGGTCATTTTCCGTGCTACTACACTTTCTCTAATCGAACACGCCCGTAGCCTGCATACGCTAGTAATTTCCGTAACAGGCCGGGAACTGCCACTTAATCGGTTGAACAGGCTGATTTTCAGCTCCAGTTAATGCCAAAAAAGATTCTGATATGGGATTTCATTAAGACAGAATACAGTATCGATTATAAACTATATATATATATATATATATATATATATATATATATATATATATATATATATATATATATATATATATATATATATATATATAATATATATAATAATTCTCGATTTAAATCTTTCATATGCAGGCATCTGTTTTAAAATTAAGATATACATAATAATATATTGTACTCCAGTGAAAAGTGCGTTATAGTAATTAAAGTGATTTCAAGAACTATTAAATCCTCAATAGATTTGAGGATTAAGAATTAATTAATACAATAGATTTCGATTTTAATGATCTGAGATGACGTAGATTTTGTGTCAACAAGAAACCGGTAGATATTTTGAAATGAGGGGAGAGAAAAATAGGATTGGCCAAAGGAAGGAGGGACCAAGAACTGTGTTTTCTTGGCGTGTTTTTATTGGTCAAGGAAGAATTTTGAGGAAATAGTAGGAAAGGAAACTCAGGTTTTTGTTATGTCATGTGAATCATTATATGTGTGTAAATTTTTCGTGATTTTTAATACGTGTAAAGCTTTATATCAATGTACAGGTCGGTTTGTTGTTATTCAATGTTCTGTGAATTAGTCCGCATATATATTGCAACCTCGGTGAATAGCGTAGCATATTCCATAATAGCTACACATGCATGGCCCGAGGAAGGGATGGCGATACTAGCAAAGAATAGTCTATATTCTTTGATACTAGTCTCACCGTAAGTGTACAGTGATGCCAGGTCTACCGATTTTTATTCTTCGATACATTTTAGATTAAAAAGAGAAATTCAACAAAAGATCATTCTGAGTTTATTTTTAGCTGCACCAGGTAAGAACTCATTGAGAAGAAAAAGACAGATAAGATCCGATTTCACGTATAGTGCCCCTGTATATTCACTTATATGTATTTCATCCTACCAGTATTAATTAGAGCGACTGGCACAGAAGCTCTAAAAGTGAAATCAAATGTTTTATGTCAAATGAAGCAACAATAAAATTATGGACGCTATAGCGACAATATAGACGCTATAGCGACATCTGAGAATAAATCACCAAAGTAGAAATGCGAAGATTTTTTGGTTGAGGAAACTAAAATTTAGATTTTTGCATTAATCTGTGCCTTCTATGAATTGCGATGCAAGACAGATGATAAAAAAGGTGTAAGAAAGACATGGGGAAACTAAAAGTTGCATTCCACAACACATCTACTCATCTAAGCAAAAATCCTTGGTGAACTGGTTTCTTGTACTCACAAAGAGTAAACCGAAATAATAAAAAAAGACAGTTAAGACACAGTATTCTTTTTAAGCAATATACTGTGGTTAAGATTTGATTTTACGTACGGACACTCTCTTCAAATGCTTCAACAAAGAATAAACTTACTAATAACCGACTAAATCGAATATGACGTTCAATGACATTTTGTTTTATTTAATGTATAAATATTAAAATTTAATAGTTTATTTTGCAAATAAATAAACATTTTAATAATTCAGACTAATTAACATAGAATATAAATTCATAGAAAAACCAATATTAGCATTAAATATACTGTTGATATAATCATATTTGTTAAACACTAAAAAAGCTAATATTTTGTTTTAATATACCTTCAAAAATAAATTTTATAGCAGACGTAATAATAATTGATACAAAATTAGAAAAAGCAATTCAAAATTTAATTAAAAATAAAATGGATTTCATGATTTAGCTTCTCTTTGAAAATGGTAGTTCGCTTTCTAGTATAGATTGCTAGATAGTGTTGTTTTATAAATGTTCTTTTTGTTCATACAGAATGAGATAGGTGTAACTGGTAAACTATCGAATATATTTATGTTATTTAGATCAAGAAGTGTAGCTGGACAAAATGTTTCTGTGGAAAAAGGATCAGTATTGTAAAGGTGACTTCTTTTTTTTTCATTTACAAATTGTTATCAAAATTGACACAAAAAATATAAAATCATTTTCAGAATCTGCCATATTGGTGTATTTTACAGAATTAGCTACAAAATACGGACTCTTTATTTAATGCTTAGAGGTACTATTAATATGCATCAAAGAATAAATATATGAAACAAACTTAAAATTAAATAACATTTTTAAAATTGAATAAACTAGTTTTATTATTTATTTATTGATTTTATAGATTGTTTATATATTTTAATGAAATTAAAAAAGTTTACATGTTGTGTAACGGACTTTCCTTGTCTCGTAAATGGACTCTTCCAACTAGTTACTGTAACTGCTATTTGTTAAAAAGTCATATTTAATATGTGCAGATTTAGAAATCTATTACAAAGTATAAATCTAAAAATTCAACTTAAACTGTTTTACTAATAACTATTTGTGATGCACTTCAATACAATAGCCAAACTAATAATTGTAAAATCCAGCATTGTATTTACATTCAATTATTTTAAAAGAAGAAGTGCCTATAATAAAAATTTAAACACATTATTTAATATTGTTATTAATTTAATGAGATTTATGATGACTTAGTGAAATAATAATTCAAGTATCGTTAAGAATCGAATTGTAGTATAGATCTGTTACTGTTCTGTTTGTTTTATTACATCTTTTATTGACGGCCTGTATGAACGCCTCATTTTAAACCGCATCCAGGAAAAATTAGATGCAAAACTAATCCCACAACTAGCAGGCTTCAGACCAGGTAAATCATGCACAGGCCAAGTGCTGAACCTAATAGAATACATAGAGGAGGGATTTGAGAAGAAAGAGATAGTAGGAGTAGCCTTGATAGACCTCACAGCAGCCTATGATACGATAAACCACAGAACCTTGCTAACTAAGATCTATAACACTGTGCTTGACTATGACCTGGTAAATATCATTAGATCACTGTTGTGTAATAGACTTTTCTACGTTTTGCTAAATGGAAAGAAGAGCAGATGGAGAATCCAAAAAAATGGCCTACCTCAAGGAAGCGTTCTGCCTCAACCGTTCCTCAACCAATGCACCCTCAGACTGAGAGTTTTGTCTACGCTGATGACCTTGGTATAACCATAAAGGGGAAAACACTGACACAAGTAGAGCCGACAATGGAAGAGGCTTTAAACATGATGTCAACTTACTACAAACAAAACTAATTAAAGCCAAACCATACTAAAACCCAAGTATGTGCATTCCATCTCAACAACCAACTGGCGCATGTAAAACTGAATGTTTCTTGGGAGGGACAACGCTTGAAACATACTGATAGGCCCAAATATCTTGGAGTAGTACTAGACCGGTCACTAACCTATAAATTCCACTGTCAGAGCACAAGACAAAAGGTTTCTATAAGAAACAACCTCCTCCGGAAAATTGTAGGGAGGAAGTGGGGTGCAAACCCCCAGTTATTGAAGACAACAGCTGAGGCCTTATGTTTCTCAACAAGGGAATATGCTAGTAGATCTAGACACGCCCAACAAGTCACCACGGCGTTAAATGAAACATGTAGAATAATTACCGGTTGTATGAAGCCTACCCCTCTACCCCTACTGTACCGGGCAACTGGATTCGCATCACCAGACGACCGTAGATGTGCCTCACTACGATGGCACTTTTCGATGAAAGGCACCAATTATACGGGTTTGACGAACCGCCAGGAATCAGCCGACTTAAATCAAGGAAAAGGTTTATGAGAAATGTCAGCGTTGAACCACCCAAACTGTTTCCCCTACGTCCAGAACAACCTAATAGAATGAACCTGGACTGAAGAACCTCGGAGACACTCAATCACATACGCACAGGTGTTGCCCCTATAAAACAGAACCTCATTAAATGGGGCATCAAGATAGACAACGACGCACTTTGTGAATGTGGGGAAATACAGAACGTGGAGCACCTGAGAGTATGCAGACTTTGCCCATCACAGTGCACCCTCGATGATTTATGGCTCGCAAATACAAAGGGTGTAGACGTAGCCCGATATTGGGCAGATAAACTGTAGTCGGATCCAGACAGGAAAAAGTAAAAGTAAAGTATTGACAGATGTTCTGTTTAATGTTTAATTTTTTATTTAAAGTGTATATTTTGTTAGTTGTTTTTCATGCATTTTTAATTTAAACCTGCTTAGAATAAAAAACAATTGATGTAGAGGAGTAAATCGATGTGAAGACCGTTATTTCGTGGCGTTACTTCCGTGACGGTCACTTCAGCATTTTACTATAGAGAAAAAGTTATATTATGCTAGTATAGAAGCTAGCTTTAATATTAATTTAGATGTTAATTTTATTCCTGCTATAACCCTAAAAAATTGTTCAAATATAACAATTAACTTGTTTAAATAATTAATATTGAATTATATTCAGTTAATATTAATGTTGATAAAATCTTTGTTATTAATGACTCATATATGTTCAATGTTATTTCTTTGTATAGAAAAAGTCAATATAATTGTTGGTGCAATATATAGACCATGTGATTTTAGTATAAGTATATGAAGTTTATTCTATTCTAGACTCCTGTAGAAGTCCTGTAAACTTCCTACTCACCCCGTAAAATATCAGTTTCGGAACTCGTTACGTAAATTACTATTACGTAATACTGTTATATACCATCATTTAAACCGTTTCTGAGAAACACGCAGCTGAACTTTTCAAAATGTCAGTAGCCATTTATAATAATAAACAAAAACAAAATATAAAGCATACTCTATATTGATTAATATTAAAACAAACGTTTCAGTTATAATTTGGTGAAAACAAATAACAAAAGTATAAAACGCAAAAATTCATCCGCTTATTTCTAGTCTGCTAAATTTGAAAATCTTCAACCGCATTGTGGTTTTTGTGATGGAAGTGGAATTTTCTTTTGTTCAGCTAATTTCAAATAATGGTGAACGCTTGCTCATTCGCCTGATTTTCAAGGAACGTACATGGAGAGAATGAAATCTACGAAAATTGTACTTTTTAAATACCAAAATAACCCATGTTTATACAGCGTAAACGGGGCTAAGAATTTTAGAATGTTTATTTTTTATATATAAATGTATTTAACGGGGTTTTACTATAGGCCACATATTCTTGAAGCAAAGCCACTATACTAGCGTCGTATTACTTTTTTTTTCTATAGTAAAATGGTGAGGCAAGATAATGTTCTCGTCATAAAATAGCGGTAAAAAATTTAAATTCAAATCTGCATGAAAAATAACCAACGAAATACAGATATTAAATGAGAAATAAAAAATTAAAAGATATAATTTGCTTATTCTGTCTGTCTGTCAGTAACGAAAACCCCAGCGCCGGCAATACATTATATCAATGGCCTGGTTCCAAAAGTGGCTAACTACAAAATCGTCGTTTTCAATTAAACGAAATTTTAAGTTTAACCCTATCGATAAAATCAGGCTCTTTCAAATTGAATTATTGTTTCTCTATAAAATATTAGGTAGTACTACTGACAAACAATTTGAATATAAGAATAATAAATAGTTTTTTAAATTATTCGTCTGGGGAGCGTTTTTCGTAATAAAATGCACGTAGCTACATTTGGAACTTATTGTCAGAAATTATATTGAAACTAAGCCTATTAATCTAAATACCAATCTCGAAGCCGTTGCAGTTCAGGTAATATACAAAATGAAAATAAACGTTTGTGATATATATATATATATATTTATATATATATATATATATATATATATATATATTTATATATATATATATATATATATATATATTTATATATATATATATATATTTATATATATATATATATATATATATATATATATATATATATATATATATATATATTCCACGCCCAGTGGTCCATGAAAGTCAAATACAAGAGGTAACTAATTTATTATATCAGATACAGCCTCCACTAATCTTATTAGGGGATACAAACTGCCATAACACCACTTAAGGAAGTTTAAACACAGACAAATGCGGGAACTTATTAGAAAACACAATCAATAATTCAAATCTAATACTTATGAATACTGGAGAACCCACCAGGTTTAATTCCTATAATGGGAATCTTTCATCTATTGATATCTCACTATGCAGTCCATCACTGAAAACTATACTACAATGGAAGACACTATAATGCTTATATGACAGTGATCACTTTCCAATCATAATTGACATCCTAAATGACAAACAAGAAACAACACGTCCAATTTACCAGACGTGGAAAATAAAAACCGCTAATTGGGACCTTTTTCAGCAGTATATCGATGAAAAACTATGCAACTTCACATTATATAGAAATATTGACAAAAATATATGTACATTAAATAATATAATTATATAGGCAGCGCATAAAGTTATCGGTAAAACAAAAACTTGTAATAGGACACTGGTCCCCTGGTGGAATGATCAAATTACCAAATCATTATCTGCAAGCAAACACGCACTGAATATTCTTAAAAAACATAAAACAGATGCTAATCTCCTGAAATTTAAAAAGCTTAGGGCAAAAACCTCGATATTTAATTAAAAAAAGCAAAATAGAGTCTTGGCATAATTATGTTCCCTCAATAAACCCCTCAACTCCTATCGAAACCATCTGAAAAAAGATCCGAAACCTTAAAGGATCAAATAACTATATCAATATTAATACTCTTTCTTACAATAATAATCTTATTACCGACAAAAAAGACATATCTAACGTATTAGCAGATATGTATTAACTAAATTCTAGTAATAGCAACCTAAACTCAAATTTCATTAAATACAAAAATCATGAAGAATCCTTTAAAATTTCAATTCATGACAGCAAATCGCACCTAAATGAAAACCTAACTAAACAGGAATTTAATTATTCTCTAAACTGCCTTAAAAATACCACTTTCGGTCCAGATGATATTCCACCTATTTTCTTGAAAAATATTCCAAAATCAGCTAAACTTATCCTCCTAGAACTATTTAACTCAATGTTTTTCAATAATATATTTCCCAAGATATGGTGCCATGTAATTATCATCCTAATTCTTAAACCCAACAAGCCTAAAGACGATCCCTTGTCATATCGTCCAATCTACTTGACATGTAGTATGTGTAAACTAACGGAGAAGATTATAAATAACAGACTAGTATGGCATCTAGAACACTCAATGGTATTATCCCCCTACCAAAGTGGGTTTCGTAAAGGCAGATCCACTACCGACAACTTAGTATCGCTTGAGTCTGAAATCCATGAAGCATTTCTACACAATCAAAAATTACTAGCTGTCTTTATTGATATCAATAAAGCTTTCGACACTGCATGGAAATATAACATCTTAAAAGCACTACAAAAATTTGAAATTGAGGATCACACACTAGCTTTTATACAAAATTTCTTAACTCATAGACACATTGAAGTAAGAACTAACGGTTATAAGTCTAGTCCACGCTCTCTTGAAAATGGAATTCCGCAAGGCACCATTTTAAGCCCAACATTGTTTTGATTGCAATAAATAACATCTTGGACGAAATGAGATTACCGATCAAAGCCAATTTATACGCAGACGACTTGATTATCTACCACAAAAGCAGAAGTGTGGAATGTGCGGCTGAAGTAATACAGAAGTTTTTACACACGCTAGAAAAAGGGTCACTTAAAACTGGTTTTAACTTTTCTCCTGAAAAAACACAGTACATAATATTCAGCAAACAGAAAAGTATAAAGAACGTTACTTTAACTTTAAATGGACATACTCTAAAAGAAACAAATGAAATACATTGCCTGGGGTTAACTCTAGATTGCACCCTAAACTGGAAAAGCCATACACATACCTTGCAAAAACATTATCAACGTAGAATTAAACTCCTGAAAATTCTCTCAAACCGTATGTGGGGAGCAGATACAAAAACTGTATTAAACTTATACCAATCACTTATACGTAGCAAATTAGACTACGGCCCAATATGTTATGGTACTGCCAAAAAAACTACATTAAAAAAACTAAACTCAATTCAAACAACGTCACTAAGAATTGCTCTGTGCGGATTTAGAACTAGCCCAACCTACCAACCAACTAGAACTAGCCTTTAAGTATTAGTTAACGAATTACCTTTACACTTACGAAGGCAAAAATTGTCACTAAATTATGCAACTCGTGTATCATCAAATCATCAAAATCCCCCCAAAAAAAAAGAAAAAATTAATTTGATTTTGTAGTAACTGGAATTCGGTTGGTTTGTTTGTTTGACGTACTAAAAGATCATTGGTTGAAAATAGAAAAAAGAGAAGTTGTACGTTTGATAAATTTTGAAAGTAAAGAAGAAGACAGTCTGGTCCTGTTATGGAAAAGTGTAGCATCTGAAGCTAAAAAGGGATCGAATGCCGGTAAATTTAAACTGTAGAAGAAAATTAAGTTGTCTGAATTAAAAAGTAATTTTGTTTTCGAAAGTGTTTGAAAAATTCGTGGCAGTGACGATTCTATGTATGCTCAATGGTAGCAGTGCAGAAGTTAATGTTAACAGCATTTGTAGATAGCACTTGTAGAGGCTTAGGCTAGGAGAATTTAGTATCAAATAAGAGGTAGGAATTTTGAGTAGGACTGTAGATCAAGATTCGCTTTTGCGAGTAGATCCAAGGAAAAACTTAGCTAATGAGTTGACAAGAGAGTATTAGGATCAATTTTAAAATTGAAAAAAATTAAAAGTTATGAAGGTTATTAAAATTTAAGAACAATATTACCGAGGTATAAAGATTTGGAACGGAACAGTAACTAATTTAATTTAGAAAGTCGTTTTTGTTTATAAGTTCTGTAAAGTGGTATAGGTTATTTATAGTTTATTTTTATGAACGAGAGAGTAATTAGCATAATTTTAACTGGTAGCTCCAACCACTCCTTGGGCGTGCTCAAGATTAATTGAAAAATTACTTTGAATAATTGTAAAAAATAAATGAATTATTTCAGTGTTATAAAGTGTTATGTGTATGTAAACAAAAGTGACCTCTTTTATCACACACTATATTAGAACTGACTGGTCTACATTAAAAAGGGTTTTAAAAAATTCACATTTTTTTTAATTTTTAACAATTACAAAAGAGAAAAAGAGTTTTTAAAACCGTCTAAGGTATGTTAAATAGATGAATAAAAATATTAATATAAAACTTACAGCTACTTGTTACAAATCCAAATCAGATTCAGAAGATGAACTTTCAGAACCAAGATTTATAATAACTGGCTCGATCATTTTATCAGTAATATTGTCCAGCTTCCACATTTTTTCCTCTTCTTTAATAGTGTGATTTACTGCCTTTTCCCAGTTTTCAGGTTTTACATTATTTACGGCCTCCAAAAACAACTGTTTAACATCATGAATTTTAAAAGTGGTATTTTTTCTTGAAACTTCACTCTTTATCTGTGCCCATACCAGTTCCATCGGGTTTAATTCACAATGATATGGTGGGGATCTAAGTACTGTCATTCCACGATTTTTGGCAATTTCATCAATTTCGTATTTTTTAAATTTTTCTTTATGAAGGGCACACAACGAATAAAGTTCCTTTCTTATAGATCCGGGATGGTACGTAATATTTTTTGAACTCAGCCAATTCTGCAAGTCTTTTTTTAACCACTTGGTTGTGGGCAGTCCTTCTATAAGTCTGGAGTGATAACTTGCATTATCCATTACTATTACACAGTTCTTAGGAAGAAGATCTATCATTTGTTCGAACCATTCTTGAAAGACATCAGCGTTCATGTCTTCATGGTAGTCACCGGTACGAGTTGATTCAAAAGTTAATAAACCACTTTCAACAAAACCGTCTGAACTGCCAATGTGTACTATTATCAGCCTGCGTCCCTTTCCTGATGGTGGGTTTAAACCAGTAGATAAGTTATTTACAAAAGCGTGCCTTTGACTTGTAACAGTTTCATCCTGCCAAAATTTATTTGGTGTATGACCCTCGTTGATCCATGTTTCATCAAGATAAAATATTTTTCTTTTTTGGTTTCTCATTTCCTTTATGGTTCTTAGAAAATGTCTTCTCCATATGACAATATCGCTTCTTTCTAATAAAATAGACTTTCTGGGGTTCTTTTTCCAGCGGAAGCCTATTTCTTTTAAAAGTTTCCATAACGTACTTCGACTCATTTCTGGGTAATCCTTACCATCTCGAACTGAGATAAGAACTTTATCCAATGTTGGAAATTCTTGTCTAAAGAAGAATTCATGCACTTTCCGTCGAAGTCCTTCTTTAAAATGATATTCTATTTGAAATTTTGGTTTCCCTGGAGCATTACGTGGCATTTGAAAACTACCACATTTCTCTTCTTTAATAACTCTGTAAATCGTAGATTTCCCAACACCAAGTGTACTGCTAACTAACTCAACGGTCTCATCAACACTTTCACATAAACGTTTGTCTGTAAATGATTTAAAACAATTAAATATTAATGTTTTTTCATTAACTGTTAGAGGACCAATTTTTCGGCGTTTACACGGCACTTCCAAATTTTCCATAACACTAGTATACACAATAAACTGCACCTTGCAACTGAAGTACCTACTTTTAGTGAACTGTTAAGAATTTTGAATACGCCACTTGGACCTTCCTACAAAATGGAAAAACCCACTATCACATTTTCTGTGGAATAAGTTTAGAAGGTAATTATCTAGTCAATTACTGTCGTAGATTCCTGGAATTAAAGAATTAAATGTTTGATTGTTGAAACCCTTACTTCGTGGAATGCACTCATTTCAGATAAAATAAAACGTTTTATTTTATCTAAAGAATTAAACTTTATTTGCAAATAGGTAGGTACTTATTAAACTTTTATTGGTTATATATATAACCAATAAAATAAACATCTTACATTTCTTGCAAATTCATTAGTACCTGTTAACCTCCATCACTCCGACACTGGCAACCTTATTTAGGGATTAGTAACCCTCACAACTATTGTATTCTATTCTGCTCCAACCTTTATACCTGGTGGTCATACTCAATTTAAAATTGTTTTCCTATATACTTCTGTAAACTTGTTGACAAATATCTGTTTTTCATTGAGTCACCCGTATCAACAGTTTAGGGATTTGCATACATAATTTATTGTTTTATTACTCTCTCATACATAAAAATACACTATAGTAAAGCGAATTAATATTGGCTGCGAAGTTTTCAATTAATGGACTCCAGTAAATGGACTTCAACTCCGACCAACGCTTAAATGGACTATTATAGAGAAAAAGTAATACAACACCTGTATAAAAGCTTGGCTTCAAAATTAAAACTTTTTATCAACATTTACAAGAGTTGAAGCTAAAAATTAAATTTCAACCAAATCTATTCATAGTGCTATTTTGCTTTTACTATTTTTTGTATTTAAATTAAATTTTATAAAAGTGTCTTTCGGGATTTAAACTTAATGGAAACGTCATGACCCGCTTTAATTTGACCTTTATCCAGTACCAACTTTGTTTGTAATTAAGCATTTTAATATATTTATATTGCTTTTCTCCTCTTGATGAGTTGAACATTAATTGAAAACACGGCTTCTTAATGGGACTAGCGACGAACGAACGAGTCATTGTTGCCATTTACTTCAAACACATCTTTCGCTTTTTGGTATCGATATTGTTGGAATACTAAAAGACCTTTAATGTTCTCCCACAAAACCCTCGTTATATTTTGTCAACTCAGACAAAACCGATACTGTTAATAAAATATTTATACGTCACGACGAAGTAATTAGCAGACAGTGTTGGGTGTGTACCTATTCATTCATTCAATCACAACTCTTTTTGTTTAGAAAAGACAGTTAGGATTTGATTTCACGTATGTTGTTTCTACAATTCGCTTATACAAATTTCGTCTTTTTAGGTCTCATAAGAATGCCTCCGTAGAAAGCCCTAAACGCGATATCAAATATTTTCCATCAAAGGAAGTAGTGATGAAATACAGTATAAGTAACTTCTCAAAGACGCATATAGCGATATTCAAAAATAAAGCAAAAAGTAAAAATTCGAAGATTTCTACTACTTCGAAACCAAAATTCAGATTCTTCCCAAACCTGCGCTTTCTATGATTTTCAAAGGTACGTTACATTGTAGACATTTTGAATATACTCGTAGAATATCTGTTAGAAAAAATCATAGCATGTGATTCGTCTTTAAAAAGACAAACAATTTTCCTGTTAGTGATTCCATAGTAAATCATGGAGAAAAATCCAGGAAAAAACCTTATAATACTATCCCGACATATCCTTACATTTAGTTTATTCTCAATAGACACCAAATTCTGATTTTATATGTATGTTGTTTAGAAAACATACATGATGTATCCTCGATATGATGACTTATTAATAGTGGTATTTTCCTTTTATTAACTTCCTCTTTTAATATGGTTAACCAGATCCTATTGCATTTTGCCGAGGAATTTGTCGATGGTCACTCCCAACAGTGATTTTAATAATTACTGTAACATCTTGGACAATATTTTTTCTGTTTGTGATAATGAAATCAATTTCGTTTTTTGTTATGCCATCTGGACTAGAAATTTGCAACTATCTTTCGGTAAAACGTACTCGCATGAAAGAAAACACGTATAGATTTCGGCCCGAAATATTAATTCCAAGATAGTTTCGGGAAATCCCGAAAATATCGGGGAATTCTCTAACGCCGCCGCCGTTGCGTGTAATAGCATCGGTCAGCGCCAGCTACGCACAATTTTGGTACTATTGTTTTTATTATTCTAATGTATATTATAGGGAAAGGCCATGCTATCTTCTTAGTAGCAACTATTTGGCCAGTTATTTTTTTTTCACTTTGCTTGCTTGGCGTTTTGATTTTATTTTTTTCTATTTTTGGGTAAATTTTGCCGCCTCCAAGCAAGCGCCGCCCAGGTGTCACGCAACCCTTGCTCCCCGGCACGATTCGGACCTGATTATTACATACGGCTGCTAAACTTGGATACTAAAGAAATAATGGACCAGAGAGAAAACCAAAGTCACTGATGTAATCCACAGAATTAAATCTTAAAATGGCAGTGGGCGGGACATTTAGCGGGAAAAACTGACTATAAATGGCCACTAGATTTACATTGTGGTATCTAAGAGGCATTAATAGACCAAGAAGACGTCCAAACTTAAAATGGGGCTATGAAATAAAGAAACAAGCCGGTATAACATAGAACAGAAAAGCGAATATAACACAATCGTGGGCATAAATAAAGAACGACTATGGAAGGGAGGCTGCATAATCGGTAGAATACGCTGAGAATAATGATAATGATGAGGATATAATATGATATATATATATATATATATATATATATATATATATATATATATATATATATATATATATATATATATATAGATATATTGAAATGATATTAATTATAGGAAAAAGAAAAATAGTGTTTAAAAAAATAATTTATAAGTTACACACTAGATAATGTTAGATATAAAAAGTATTTGGTTATTTTAATAAGTTATATACTATAGAATATATTTATATGAGTGCATTCTTAATGAATTAGCATATAATAAGTGTAAAAAGTTTTTTTTTAATAATTATAATATTGTAAATATAATTAAGTGAGCCATGTGCATAGGCAACCAAGTATACCTACTCTGAATAAGTGACAGATAAAAATAGTTGCGAATGTAAAAGTGGGGTTATTTGTTAATTTAAAATGTTTAGTTTACATATAGTTACGGATTTGAGGTAGTGTAGTTTATTAATTTAGTTTGTTTTATTTACATAGAAGTTTATATTCTGATCTGAAAAGCCTAAATGTCAATAAAATTCTCGATAGAAAAGTAAAGAATTCTCTAGAACACGTTCAAGTTGACCCTGTTTGTGAAATAGAGTATTCGAGAAGATTCAGATATTTACTAAATAGAACAATTCGAATATGATTCTGGAACAATGAAAAGATATAAATACTCGGTGATTTGGATTCAAGAGGGTGAGTCGGGGTTACTCAGTCAGTAAGCAGCCAGTCAGTTACTATGAAGTCAGTATAGGGACAGTTACAGTTACTATGAAGTCAGTATAAGGACAGACACAGTTAGTTACAGTTAGTAAAGTCAGTTGTTCAGTAAGTTCAAGATTAATCAGTGAGAATTAGGAAGAAAGTATAAAGTATGCAATAATCAGTGATTTAGTATTAAAATTTGATAGTATTGGAAAGTATATTAGAAGAATATTATTGAAGATTAAAAATTATGTTATGTATAAATGGTGATTGGATAATGGAAGAAAGTATTAATTGAAAATTAAAATTATATAATATATTTGGTGATTGGATATTGGTATATTAAAAAAAAAGAATAAATATAAATGCTATTAAGAAGAAAAATATTTTAAATTGGTGGAAGCTGATAATTAGAAAAAGTAATTTCACAAAAACAAGGTAACCGAAGCTGAGAACAAAGACATTGAGTGGTGATTAAAATCTATATAGTGGAGAACAGTTTCATTTAGGCATTCAGTGACAGAAAGGTACAAAATTTTGTTAATATAATTTAGTTAGTGTCATAACAATTTCAATTTTAAAGATAGTTTATTTTAAATTTACTTTGGCTATGTTAAATATATATGTGTGTTTCATAATAAATATAATAAAGATAATTTCAAAAAGTGCTTACAAACTAATTCTTTGAGAACCGCGATAAAAACCCTATATATATATATATATATATATATATATATATATTATTAAAAAACACTCATTGCTCATTAAAACATCATTCACAAATAATACATCATCACAATATATATATATATATATATATATATATATATATATATATATATATATATATATATAATATAATATAAAGTATATATAAAGATAACTTATTTGAATTTTATATTGCCAAGAAGTAATATATGCATATGTTTTCAATATAAAAAGAATTCGAAGATTCAATATTCCTCAAACACCGACAAAATTGAATTTGCCTTCCACTGAAACAAAATAGGAAAAATTTATTTGTAAAATCCAGACTAAAATACTTCACCCTACATACGAAGTTCGGAATGTGTAACATATCCTGGCATTTATTTGTAAAAGGATTTTTGTTATGGAACTTTATTTTTAAAATATACATGAAATTGTAGGTTTGGATAATATTCACTCACAGTTTATTATATATTTTACCTCTAGCGTTTTAAATTTTAATCTTTTTGTTGCACAAATAGAAAATCATAATTAAACAATAAATATTTTATGTGTTCTATTTGTATTTGATGTAGATATTCTAGTTTATAATTTAATAATAACACTTCTTCTTCTTTTTCTTGTTTATGTCACTCTTATATCGCAGATGGGTTACCATTAAGGCTGTTAACCTAACCTTATTTAGAGCATTTTTAAATTGTTTGTTTGTGATGCAACAAAATTACTCTCTTAAGATTCTCATAAATAAATTTATCATTTAAATCATTAAATAAATTTAAAATTTTAAATATTTAGGTGCACTCATAGTTGGCTTGGGATAAACCGAAATTAAACACCGAATTAATCAGGGACGTAAAATTGTAGGATGTCGAACTCCTTATGGTGTGATCGCAACATTTCCAAAAGGAACAAAAAAAGAATAGTGCAAACCATGGTTGAATCAGTTCTTTGTTATGGCTCGGAAGTATGGACAATTAATGCCGACCTGAAGAGAAGATTGTTGGCTGTTGAAATGGATCGAGAAAAAGTGCTAGAACATCAAGGCTGGAAAGGAAGATCAAGAAATCTATAAGAAATAACATGAACGCTACAGAAACGGTCATTGGCAGAATAGAAGAAGGAGGCTTAAAATGGTTTGGACACCTGTTGAGAATGCCTGACGAACGTTGGTCCCAAAAACTTCATAGATGGAAGCTCCCTGGAAGAAGAAAAAGAGGTAAACCTCGATGCTCATGGAATGAAGGAATTAGAGGAGCGATGGAATAGAGAGGTTTGGAGGAGGAGCATGGCTTGGACCGGGAGGATTGGCGAAGAAGAATGGGACTATGGCGATAGCCGTCTCCAAAATTTACAAGTTGGATCCTGTAATAAAACTTACTTACTTGCAATATATTTTGTAGAAATGTATATCTTATCTCCTTATTAGAGAGCCCAAGTTTTTCAATTTTTTTTCTTATATCCAGTATCACTTCGGGTTTTTCTACATTGTAATTCTTCATTTGTTTTTTATATTGTTCTGCTTAAAAATTTTTAATAGAGAAACAATTATCGATTTAACGTAAAGATACATATAACGAATACAAGTTTTTGAAAGTTCTAAAAGGTATATGAGAGATAACCGATGACAAATCCTTGAGGGCGTACAGCCTGATTTTCCTTTGTTTTTTTTTAACAATCATAAAAAGTGAAAAAATCATTGTTTAAGTATAAAACCTTTTTTATACATTTTAGACAAAAATATATTTAGAGAAAAATTCTGAGCAGGGAGAAGAACGAGCGGCCAATTTTGTGTTAGAAAAGTGCCACAATTTGACTCTAGGACCTAAATTGTCATTTTTAAATAATGATCAAGGTTTGAAAAAAATTTATGGTTATTCCATTTTCCGGCCAAACGGTGCATTTTCGCATAAGGACGTTATATACTGTTTTAATCAGTACGTTAGGCTTAATCGAAATAACTTAAATTTGGAACTAAATATCAAGTTTTATTTTCACGAAATTTTCAGGACATGTGGCCATCCAACTGGAATTTTTTCTCATGAACCGTTAGATGTAGGACAATTTTGAGTATGGAAGAAAAACGAGAGGCCCATTTTATGTAAGAAAAGTGCACCGGTTTGACTCTAGGATCTAAATTAACGCCAATACATATATCCGATTACCGGATTTTTAAATGATAATGAAAGGTTAAAAAAATTTACATTTTTTTCCATTTTGCGGCCAAACGGTGCATTTTCTCATAAGGACATATATATTTTTTTATATCAGTAGGTCAGGTTTAATCAAAATAAATTAAATTTGGAACAAAATATTAAGTTTTTATTTTCATGAAATTTTCAGGGCATGTAGACATACAAGAATTTTTTTTGTAGAAGAATTCTGAGCATGGGGGAAGAATAAGCGGCCAATTTTATGTTAGAAAAATGCCACAATTTGACTCTAGGACCTAAATTGATGCCAATATATCCGATTAACGGATCTTTAGATGATGATCAAAGCTTAAAAAAAATCTATAGTTTTTTCTATTTTCCGGCCAAGCGCTGCATTTTCTCATAAGAACATGTATATATTTTTTGAATTAGTACTTCAGGCTTAATCGAAATAAATTAAATTTGGAACAAAATATCAAGTTTTTATTTTCACGAAATTTTCAGGACGTGTTGACATCTATCTGGAATTTTTTCTCACGAACCGTTAGATGTATGAAAATTCTACGCATGGGTGAAGAAATCGCGGTTAATTTTATATAATAAAAGTGCACCGGTTTGATTCTAGGACCTAAATTAACGCCAATATATCTGATTAATGGATTTTGATAATGATCGAAGGTTAAAAAAAAATATATTTTTCCATTTTAACGTCTAAAAAATTAGTTAAATACAGGTATGGTGGAACTCTCTCTTGAATGATTTTATAGAAAAAACATATATGTATATCGTAATATATCGTATTCGACGATTTCTCATATTTAGCCACTTGACTATGGTGAAGACATGACATCCTTTGAAATTTCCCTGATGTCAAAAATCAAACGCAAACAAGAATTTTGCAATTTCTATATTCTCCATGAATCGAATTCAGTGAGACGGGCAATGTAAAACACGTCACAATAATTTAATTTTGATAAAACGAGAGCATTTTATAATAATGACTTGGTGGCCTTACTTAATAAACTACGTGTTTGACACAGTATTTTTAAAACGGCGCAAGCTCTTTGTAAACAAATACGTGATATGTAAACCTTAAATCTTCGTTGAACCAAAACCCTAAACTTTTAATATTTTTGCTAAAAATTAAATTTTTATTTCCTAAGATAATTTTCTAAAAATATTTTCCTATGGAGATTTCTCCCAAATATGATACCCTGAGTTTTGGATGTATTCAATTTTAAACAATGATTTTGATAAAAAATCTGCAGATGAAGGAGGTTATGATTTATTGCATTTCCCACTTGATCAAACGCATTTGGATAAAATGACGCATAGAGTTGGGTATCGTCTGCGTAATAATGCTTGAGGATAAAAACACATAGGGAAAGTTAGATGTGTATATAGAGAATAAAATTGGACCTAATATAGATCCTTAAGGCACGCCAGTATTAAGATCTAGAAATGAAGAAATATTTTGATTAAGTTTTACTGCTTGACATTCATTAGAAAGATAGGATTTGATTAGGTCAACTGCTCTCGTTTCTAGACCAATATGTTTTAAAATAGAGAATAACAAATTAGGGTTAATTGTATTAAAAGTTTTGGAATAGTCCAGAAGAATTAGAATTGATGTTTTTGTTTTGTATAGGCTATAAAAATATCATCTGTAATATTTAATAAAGCAGAAAGGCAGATATATCCGGAACTAAAACTAGACTGCATCGTAGGGATTATATTGTTATTTTTTAAATGCGTTTGTAATTGATTCCGAGGCAAACTTGCAGTTTTCATAACAGACTGTTTTTTATAAGGGCAGGTTGTTGGCATTCCGCTTAACCCTCCTCCTTTATCCGGGCTTGGGACTGGCAAGAAAGACTGTGAAGCTACTCGATCCACCCAACAGTCATTCCAGGCGGAGTTTTTGAGAGGAAAATCCTCAGAAGAATCTTTGGGCCTTATCACAACATTAATAGCAACCAATACCGGATGAGAACAAATGCTGACTTCAAGCAGATGTATAGAGCGAGCGATATAGTCTAAGAGATTAAATCCCAACGTCTAAGATGGGCTGGCCATGTCCATCGACTCCCTAATAACCGCCTTGCCAAGCTAATTTGGGAGGAAGCCCACACAGGAAGAAGGCCCTTAGGACGTCCACGAATGCGATGGAGAGACAATATATGGTCAGATCTAAGAACAATGGGGCTACCTACTGGCCCAACTATTATGGACGACCGTTCAAGATGGAAGCAAGTTGTGCAGTCAGCCAAAACCCACCCCGGGTGGGTGCTACGAGAAGAAGACGAGAAGTTTGTAATTGAATATCGACCACCTTTTTCAAAATTTTTGATAATGTAGGCAGTACACTTACTTGTCTTAATTCATTCATGCTTTCTGTAATTTTAGACTTCGGTAAAGAAATAACATGTGCCCGTTTCCATTCAGTGAGAAAAATTTAATTTGTTAAGCAAAAGTTAATGATATGTGTGATATAAGGTAGAAGGAATGGAATACACAGTTGCAGCGTTAATATGTTAATACCATCATCACCAATAGCTTTACTATTTATGTTATTAATAATATGTAAAATAATAATTTCAGATATTGGTTTAAAGGTAAGAAAAGAACTGAGGAAATAGTTAAAGTTATTTTCAAACAATATTTGATGATCAATGTCTGCTTTCATGTTTGGTATGACTTCAATAAAGTGTTTATGTATCTCATTTGCATTCCACACTTTCACTTATTGCGTCAGATATCTGACCTTTTCTTATGATGTTTGCTCTCTGATTTCCACATAAATTCAGGATTATTCGCAGATTTTATTATCAATATCTTTACTATCAATAATGTTTTATCGGCATATCCCGTTGAAAACCTTTTCAAAGTATATGAAAAAGACGTGTATCTCTTGAAATATATTGGACTAACTTAAATGATTTTTTTTAATCTGGGGTGGCGCTTGAAAATATGCGCAGTGCATTTTACAATAAAGAATCACCAATTTTTTTATAAATATTTTTTTATTTTTCCACATGTTGCAAATATAAGTCCAAACGAAAAAATCGAAGTAGAGAACTGAAATATAACAATAACAACCGCATTCTTTAAATTGCAAAAATCAACTTTTTAATAAAGAAATAGAATAAGTTGTAAAATAATTAATATCTTTTCACAAAATTTTTATTTTGTGGGTACTTTAAGGTTATCGAAAGTGACACAAGTTATTAAATTAATTTATATTTAAATGGGAATAAGCCACAATTAAAGGTTAAAATACGTTTATTGACGTTTCAATTTCCACTTCGGAAATCGTTCTCAAAATACAAACATTAGTAAATTAAACAAATTTTGTTTTTTCTTACTTAGTGAAAAATTCTTCTAATAATTTAATTTTATCTGACTCATCTATATTGACAATTCAGACATACCTTATACATTTTAAAGTAGAAGACTTTAAAATGATATTGCCAATATTGTTGAGTTGCGTTCCTGGGACGACTTTACTTATAAGATAGTTCATTCGATTACATGAAATCAACTTTAACTTGAGAATATCCGTCAGAAAAGATCATAACATGTAATTCGTAACAGACAAATACATGCCACGATGACAGTAAAATTCTCCTGTTAGTGATTCCATAGTAAATTATGAGGGAAAAACCAGGAAAAAAACCTCATAATACTATCCCGACATGGTAAGTATTTCGTGCATTTAGTTTACCTTCAATAAACACCAAATTCCGATTTTATATGTTTGTTATTTAAAAAACATAAATGATGTATTCTCTATATGTTACTGACTTACCAATACTGGTATTTTCCTTTTAATAACTTCCTCTTTCAATATGGGTAACCAGATCCTACTACATTCTGCCGAGGAATTCGCGACAGAATTGGTCTCATTTTTTCTGACGGATATTCTCAAGTTAAAGTTGATTTCATGTAATCGAATGAACTATCTTATAAGTAAAGTCGTCCCAGGAACGCAACTCAACAATATTGGCAATATCATTTTAAAGTCGTCTACTTTAAAATGTATAATGTATGTCTGAATTGTCAATATAGATGAGTCAGATAAAATTAAATTATTAGTAGAATTTTTCACTAGGTAACAAAAAACAAAATTTGTTTAATTTACTAATGTTTGTATTTTGAGACCGATTTCCGAAGTGGAAATTGAAACGTCAATAAACGTATTTTAACCTTTAATTGTGGCTTATTCCCATTTAAATATAAATTAATTTAAAATGCCACAAGAAAATAGCTTCAGAACAATATTAAGTTATTAAATAATTTATCCATTTTTGTTTTTTCTAATTCGAATTCTAATTTTAACAGTTGTTTAATTATTTAAATAAAATATATAACAAATTGTATTTAGAAAGTCTACCAAGAAGCCTTTTTAAGAAATTTTCAAAAAAAAAGTAAACACTTTTATGGGGACGCCTTTTTTTGAGAAAAAACTGATGTTGTGCCAATTTTGACGTTTTAATCAATGTTTAAAAATTAATTGCGTAAAATTAAACCGATACTTTCATGAAAAAGCCATTTCTTTTCACCTAAATTATAATTTGGAAAAGGAACTAATTACTATCGTCTATACACGATATTCGAAGTGGTATAGTAAAAAATATGTAAATGAAAAATATACTATAGATGCAACCTTTAATTCGAAATAAGGTAAGGATATAATTTTTAAACGGCACATCCTGTAGATTGTTTCAATATCCATAATCTATTAAATTAAAAATGACATAACCGTTACACCTACATAATAACTAATAAATTTATTCGTTACAAAGCTATTGAAAAATGTTTATTATGAAACCGTGTTTATTACAAAAATATTAAACTTCGTATTATAGCTTTTTAATTTTATTTAATGCTTAAAGCGGTTTCTTTGTTCTGTTTAGCAGTATAAAGATTGTCTGCGAAAATTCTAACTTGGCACTACGCAATTGGTTATTTCTTAATTGATGATCGCTATCAGTATTTTATAGGATATAAATCTAACATCTATCATAAGTATATTTTTATTAACTTCAATTATCTAAATCTAAATCATCTAAATATAAGTATTGAATAGATGGGTGGAATGCTTTAACCAGGCACTTAATATAGAGAAAGAAGAAGAAAACCTATAAGACGAAAGATATGAGGTAAGGGGAATAGACGAGAGAGAAGAGAAACCACCAACTATTCTTGAAGTTAAAGATGCAGTTAAAAAACTAGCCAGAAACAAATCACCTGGAATAGATAATCTCCCAGCTGAACTATATAAAAAAGGTGGCCATGATACAATAATGGCATTACAGCAGCTTATAAAAGAAATATGGGCACAGAAATCCCTCCCCAATGATTGGAATACTTTACACCATACACAAAAAAGGAGATATCTTTGAATGCTCTAACCACAAAGGAATTACGCTTCTAAATGCAGCGTATAAAATATTTTCCACAGTACCATTTCACTGTATGGGACCATATGCAAAACAGATAGTAGGAAAATACCAGGCTGGTTTCAGAGGTGGTAACAAATTTTGGAAGAAACACTGGAATATGGCATTTATACTCATCACATATTTATAGACTACAAAACGTCTATACCTGTGAATAAAAGAGAAATCTTCAAAGCCATAAAAGGGCTAGGAATACCAAATCAGTTGGTTAATTTAACAAAAACAACTTTTGAAAAAGTTAAACGTAGAGTCCGAATTCAGGGGGAACATTTTAAAACAAATAACGGGCTGCACCAGGAAGACCTGTATACTGTTCAATCTGGATCTGAAAAAAGTAATACGTATGTCACAAATGACAACCATTGGTTCAATATATAATAAATCAGTGCAAATCCTTGCCTATGCTGATCACATCAATATTGTTGGTAGAACGGAAAACTCTAAGCGAGTGGCATACATAGCATTAAAAGAATCAGCTACCAAAATAGGTTTAATAACAAACACTACCAAAACGGAGCATATGAAAATAAGCACGCAACAATAAATCTACGACCACTTGTTATAGAAAACGACGTCATTGAAGCAGTGAACGAATTTGTAGACCTGGAAGCGCTTCTTAACACTGAAAATAATACTATCGCATACTACTTAGGATGTTAGTATACTACTACTAGTAGAATATTACAAACATGTTAGGATGTTTCGAAAGAAAAGTATTAGGGCGAATCTATGGAGCAGTGAATGACAATGGAAAGTGGAGAAGACGATACAACTTCGAACTTTATAGAATATACCAGAAACCAGATATCGTAAAACATATTAAGATAGGACGTCTGAGGTGGATAGGGCATATAATGCGGATGGAAAAAATGTCTCAGCTAGAAAAACGCTCCTTGATAGACATAAACAAGATGGGAAATATGGGAATACGTGCTTGGCGGAGCAAGGCGATGGATAGGGACGACTGGAGAGAAATTATTAAGGAGGCTAGGACCTACGCAGGGTTGTACACCAGATAAACAGCTAAATTACCTACAGTGGGATGATGTAGAAATTCTGCAAAGCTTCTCATTAACATATCTTCCCATCTGATAAGTTGAATTATTTGGAGCTATGTTTTTATTCTAATATATTAATGTTGACATTTATTTTGTTAATCATAGCTTCCTTTTTTCTTCTCTTCCAACGCAGAGATGTTTGGATGTTAACCGTCCTCTTTCGTCTGTTTTATAGACTACAATAAAGCGTTTGATAAAGTAAAACATGACCGAATCATCACAGCTATCCGTACCTTATTGGCGGCTGCTCTAAAAAGATCTACTGAGCTGCAACTGTACCACTCTCTTAGGTTTCTCAGCCAGAAAATTCTTCGTCTTCCTATGGATCTTTTACCCTTGATTTTAACTTGCATTATGAGCCTTAATATCTCATATTTCGCACCTCTGGTAATGTGGCCTAAATATTCCAGCTTTGTTGTTTTGATGTGCTTTATGAACTCGCAATCCTTTTGTAGCCTTCTTAATATTTCTGCGTTTGTAACTCGTTGGGTCCATGGGATTTTCAAAATCCTTCTATAGCACCACATCTCAAATGTTTCCAATTTCTTTATAAGGCTAATAAGGCTAATAACAAACATTTATTACAATCAGCGAGCAATAGTACGAATTGAAAAAGAGACATCTGAAGAAATGGAAATAAAGAGAGGAGTCAGGCAAGGCTGCATACTAGCACCTCTATTATTTAACGCTTATTCTGAAAAGGTAATTCGAGAAACTCTGGAAGATGAAACAGTCGGCATAAGAGTAAATGGAGTCTTAGTTAACAACATCAGATATTCAGATGATACAGTAATAATAGCCGATAGTTTACAAGACCTGAAAAGACTCATAAGTAAAATAGTAATGTGTAGTAGGGAGTACGGACTCACGCTCAATAACAAAAAGGCGAAGTTTACGAAAATTTGTAAAAACAACCATAATACTAACGAAATCATAATAGTAGAGCGCCAGCAGATCGAAAGAGTAAAAAAGTACACTTACCTAGGAACACTTATAACAGAAAATAATGACTACACTGCAGAAATCAAAGTCAGAATCGAAAAAGCACGTTCTAATTTTATGAAAAGAAAAGGTTCTATGTGGCAAAGACTTAACATTAGCTTTTAAAGTACGCCTATCAAAATGTTACGTATACAGTGTACTATACTATGGAGTGGACTCATGGACGTTAAATCTAGACACAATGAGACGACTTAATGCCTTTGAAATGTGGACCTATAGAAGAATTTTGAGAGTTTCCTGGGTAGATAGAGTTACGAACAATGAAGTACTGAGAAGAATAGGTAAAAAGAATGAAATTAAACTTACAATTAAAGAAAGAAAGCTACAGTATCTCGGACATGTGATGCGGGGCGAGAAGTATGGCATCCTGCGACTCATAATGCAAGGAAAGATAGATGACAAAAGAAGCATCGGAAGAAGACGAAGTTCATGGCTTAAGAACCTGAGAGAATGGTTTGGATGCAGCTCAAAACAACTATTTAGAGCTACTGACTCAAAAATTAAAATAGAAGTGGATATGGTACCTGAAGAAGAAGAAGAAGAAGCTTCCTTTTTTAGTCATAATATGGCGAAATTTATGAGTTATATTGTGATTTAAAACAAGAGAAAAACTGTTTTTGAAGCCTTTCCGTACAATTTTTAGAAAATTATTTTTTACACAAACCTTCTCCTTGTAATAATAAATACAACAAAAAGAGAATTATCTAATTTGGTGCAGACGATTCAAAATTATTATATAGATATATATATATATATATATATATATATATATATATATATATATATATATATATATATATATATATAAATAAACATAAAAACATTCTATTTTATCTTCCTTCAGCAGATTTAAAATTTATGAAATCAAATAGCCTACTACAAACGGACTTAAAATATAAATTCTTCCCCGACAACTTTAAAAACCATTAATATTTAAAAGCTTCTCTTTTGTAATATCGTCGTTCAATTTATTTTTGCTCTAAAATTAGGTCAAACAAAATAAGACACCTATTATCATACTTACCCTCTATCTACCTCCAGTTTGTTGAATTTACTTTTAAGATTTCGTATTGTGTAGTAAATTTCCTCTCAAAGCTAATTCAATCATACTTCAAAAGGATTATCCCATTCAAACAAGAGTTGTTTGCAAAGTAATGAAGTTTAACGAACCATCCGAATAGCTTCTGCAAGATCGAGGAATGTGTTCCTAATAAAATTTAACGGAAATATCATATCAACGTAGGTAAGTAAATGGCCCAAAATTAAATATTACAAACTATGCTGCTACAGTGTTTAAATAAAACTCTTTAAAATTTCGCATACTTATAAAATGTGGCGAAAGTGATTTTTAATTATTTTTCCCTTTATGTTCCGTATCTTCAAAGAAAGTTTTGATGCCGCTGCTGAAAACAGGTTTCTGCAGTCGAACTACAGGTTTACAAATTATTTAATAACGGAATTCATAACATTCTTCTCCAACAGAACATTGCAGTGGTGTTTATATTTCTTCTTTCCCAATACTGACACAAGGAAATGAACAAGATACTTTTAACGAAGACTTGTGCTGTGCATTAATCTCTTCAAATATACCGCTTTCAAAATTATCCAATAAAAACTTAACTTCTTTTTTAAAAAAATATTGTAAATTGAGTATTCCAAGTGAGAGGACTCTAAAGACAAACAATGTCAATCCGTTGGACTCGTCAGTAATAGATAATATAAAAACTAATATTAGTGTGTGTTGATGAAACTACTAATTCGTCAGAAAGATAAATCGCTCATTTAATGATTTTTGTTCTAAGCGATCACATCTTACCAAAATCCTATTTACCTTTATGCAAGCAATTAGAAAAAACCAACTCTGCAGCAATATCACGTTTTGTACAAGAAGAAATATCAAAATTACTTCTACCTGCAGCTGTTCCTAGCCATAAATTATTGCTTTTTTATCCGATGCTGCACCATATAGGTATGGTCAAGGCAGGACAACATTTTAAAATATTTTATACCAACTTAATACACGTTACTTGGTTAGCACATGGAAGGAACAGAGTTGCGGAAGAAATTAAAAAAAAAGTTTCCTTTTATACTAGACAAAAATCCCTGATATCAAGCATAAAAAAGTATTTTGTTAGAAGTAAGTTGTTCTTCAGCAGCAACTTTATTCATTAAATCACTTTTAGTTTGCTTTAAAAAACTATTACTCAATTAGAATCATCGAAGTTGTCCTGGGTAGAAAGCATATCCTGTATATTAATAAAAGAAATTAGATTAGCTTGTCAAAATGTAAAAGGCGACACCGGAAAAGATATTTTTCAAAAATTTGAAACAATAATAATAATAAAAAATGGTTTTCACAACCTTACTGAGGTAGCTGACGTTCTTGTTGGTAATTTTTGCGAAGAATAAAGTTTGTGAATTTAAAATATGCTCCCATTACATCCGTTGATGAACAGCTCAAATATTTCATGAAAGGCATGCGGACAAAAGTGTAAGTCACGTATACGTCCTCTATTTAGTTGAAAAGTTTAGAGAAACGGGATCAGTACAAAATAAAAAAAGGATGCCCCAAGATTACTGAATGAAGCATCCCAAATTGAGGTCCTTGGAAACTTTGCAATAGAGCCTACTGCATCAACACGTCAAGGATTTGCAATGACAGGACTAATGTCAGGATGATGATCCACACCGACGAGTTGAGTTTTGTGAACTCATGACTGAAAGTATTCGCGTTGATCCGAGAATGTTGAAAAATATTTGTTTCACTGATGAATATACTTTTATGCTGAATGGTAATGTAAATAAAAAAACTGTCGGCACTGGAGTAATGCGAACCCGCATCGATTCAGAGAAGGTCACACTCAATATCCTGAAAAACTGAATTATTGGGCAGGAATATTAGGCGATGCTATAATTGGCCCCTTGTGTATAGACCAGGCAATTTAAGTGGCGAAATTTATCTCGATATGCTGAAAAACACCATCAGACCTTTAATTGTGTATGAATTAGAGAACCAAAGAGATGATCAAGACAACCTAGCTCTAGACGAAGATTTGCTGCACTTCCAATAAGATGAAGCACCTCCTCACTATGCAGCTCCAGTTAGGCACTGGTTGGATACTAATTATCCAAACAAATGGATTGGAAGCTGAGGTCCTATTGAGTGGCCACCGAGGTCACCAGACTTACCGCCACCTGATTTTTTTCTATGGAGTTACCTCAAGTCAGTTGTTTATAAAACTCAACCTGCGTCACTTGGAGAATCGTGAGGAAGAATTACGCAAGCAAGTTCGTGCAGAATTTGAAAATAGGCTGTATTATTATTTACAAAACAACGGAACCCACTTTGAGCATTTGATTAATTAATATTTTTAACAAATTTGTAGTTCAACAAAAACCTCATTAAATTTTCCATTTAAGCCAAAGTTTTACAATTATCACTTCACCCTGTATAATTATTATTTATACCATTGGATAGCATTTTTTATAGTCTTTTCAATTATGTATCACAAGTAGGGGTTTTCATATTAAACTTTTTTGGTTGTGGTGGGTGGGGCCTATGGGGTTGATGGGGGGTGAATTCTCTTCCATGTCATTTTAGTTCCCCCTTACTATCCTAAAAACGGTTTCAAGCATTTTTCGATATCAGATTTTGTTCGTGAGATATAGCTCATTGAGTGTTTTAAAATTGACACACTGTATATGTTTCCATTGACAGTATGCATATTTTCTAAAAAAAATGCATATTTAATAATAATAATAATGTTTATTTGCTTCTCATTATACAATATAAAACAATATTACAATGTAATAGTTCAATATAATAGAATTTCAAATTAATTCTAAGTTAAATATTTTGTACAAACAAATAGTTGTTTGCAAATAAACAAGAAATTCCCGGATGAACCAGAGGTTGTGCTCAGGGATTACACTCATTTACACTAGGGAAATATTTGTTCTATAGTACCACCAGGTTGATAATATAAAATATTATTACAAAGTAGATAGTACAGTATTAGTTATATGATGAATTTAATTAAAGAAGATCGCATCCAAAACTTCTGATCCAATGTTCTTAAGATAAGAAATTTTATAAAAATGGATTTAATCATGTTGAACGAGTTGATTTTTCTTATGTAGGTTTTATAGATGTTGGGTAAATAGTTAAATATTCTAGGAATAAAGTATGTGAAATTGTGTTTGTCAATTGATTTATAAGTACTAGTAATTTGGGCATAGTCATGAACTTTTCTTCTAGTGCTGTAAGTATGATGTATTGATTTAAATACATGTTTATTTTTGTATGTAAGCAAAATTATATTTAATAAATATAACTGTCTAAAATTAAAAATATTTACTTACTGATAAAATAGTTCTGATGAATATAAGCGAGATTTTTTTAGCATTATTTTCAAAAACCTCCTTTGTAGAATTTAGAGTTTATTCAAATGATTAGCATATGTTCCACCCCATGCTAAAATGGCATATCTAAGACGTGACTCTATCAAAGAATAGTATACTATATTTAAGTAAAACAAATTGGGGATATTGCTGAGATATCTAAATCTGTATAGTAACAGTCTTTAGAGTTTTATATACCATGTCAATATGTATATCCTCTTCAAGTGACAATCAATATAAACGCCTAATTATTTTATGTATTGTTTCCTATTTATTTTAATATACGCGTTATTAGGCCGGCTCCACATATGGGAGCCAACGTTGGCCCCAATAGCATTCGTCTAATGTGTGTACCGACAATACTGTGTTGGAGCCAATGTTGGCGCCAAAGTTTTTATGACTTGCTCCAACGTTAGTAGTTTTCCGTAGGCTGTCGGTTTTTGCGTAAACATTAAAGGGATTGGCGCAAATACTGGTAATGCCGACTACACATTGGCGCTACAGCAATGTTCCAATCGGCGTATAATTATGCTATTTGCGCATAATTTAATTGTTGGCGCGTAATTTTCGCATCCTGCATAAAATAAGGTACACAATTTTGCACAATCTAGCAAACCAAAACAAAATAAATCAACGACAAACCACAGTTTATAAAAAGAGTCCTCGCTTACTTTTTTCTTTTAAAACACTTGTGCTGCTATTTTACACAGTATTCTTTTCAATAAATAAATTACTTTATCGAAGAAAATTTCCATTCCATGATGGTATTAAAACACAAATTTACAACATGTAAAAATCGATCTTCGGTCACCTGAGCCTCTTCCGTTGAGTTGTTTGATATTAACACTCCAATACACGCCGGTAATATATCAGAACGGGGTTTATTCTCAAAAGGCTATTTCTTACATAAATAAATAATATACTTATCTGTTTTTTTTAGTACCTTTCAAGCGCCCAAAGAAAATGTACTTATCGGAACATTTTACACAAGTATATGCTTTAATTTTGAAATATGGTCTTTTTTTCCTAATAGGCCACCTTCGAGTGGTCGTATAACTTTTAAAATGTGTACTTCCATATTATCGGCTGTGGATTAAAGTCAGGTTTGATGCAGAATATAGCCGAAATAGAAGGTTAAGAAATTTGGGAATTGAGTTAATATAAGAATAAATGGGGTTCAGAGCCTTGACATCAGGTTTACACTCATATATTCAGTCTGCAGTTGCCAAATACGGCATCTCTAAAGATCTAGTAGCTTTAAGTAACGCTGTAAACAAAATGACGTAAAATTCGCCTTTTTTGTAGCAAAATATAATCATATGCACGCATTATCACGACAGTCGCAGCCGCTGCCATTTCCATGTCGGACATGTTGGCGTTGGCTCTAGAGGAAACAGACTGATATCGCCCCAATACTCAACCAAATATGTGGATGCCTCACCGGACGTGGGAATACAGTTGACCCAACGTTGGCTCCAACGTTGGCGCCAACGTTGGATCCCATGTGTGGAGCCGGCCTAGAGCATTTTGCCAAAGAAGCTACCTACCATAGTACTGGAGTCACCCTAATTCAACTAACCAACGATCTTAAACTCATTTTCAAAAAGTCAGTAAAGCATACTTGGCAAAACTTATGAAAAAGAGCAAAACAACTCTTCATGAAATCCAACCGTTCATTGGTCACCTCTCCCTAGACTTCCTAACTAGAATAGAAGCATCGATTATTAGAAGACTCCGAATGAACCACACTAAACTTACCTATGGTTTCTTGATGTCCTCTGGAGCTCGTCCAATTTGCCACCATTGCAATGTTTAATTGACTGTAAAACAAATCCTCACCGACTGCAAACAATTCACCAACTTATATAAAGCACTGCACTTGAAACCTACTCTTAAGCAAATGCTCAACAACCCTACAGAGATCACAAAAACTATATATAAATAGGTAAAAAGAAATAAAATAAGACTTACTCATAATCAATTTAATTTTACTACCAAAACGACCGGTTTCGCTTTCTACACTTTGCAAAGCATCTTCAGGTCAAACGGTACAAAGTAAATTAAATGCTGAAATTATAAAAATCCCATATTAGGGTGCTGTCGTATAAAGAGAAAGACAAAAATTACAGTAATTATGCCAATCATGTCTGTGTTTATTAATATGAAAGAATTGATTAAGCAGACAAAGTAAAAATCCACAAATTGGTATGAGACAGAGGCGCACGCCGTGGGAGGGTTTGGGGTTAAACTCCTCCCCGCCAGGGCCATATTCCGACACTGGTACTGACAAATTTTAAGGACTCAAAATGGAGGTAGCATCATAAAAAAAATTCGGTGCCCATCCAAACCCCCACCCCCCCAGAGGGATATTCTAGGTGCGCTACTGGTATGAGATAATCTATTGAATTGTAATAAATATTAGTAAAAAAACTACTACTTACATGCCGGTACAGGAATTATTAGTTATGATCTCCGGGAAGCATAGTTTAAACTATCCTGTATTGATTACTATTTAAATGGGAATAAGCCACAATTAAAGGTTAAAATACGTTTATTGACGTTTCAATTTAATATTTAATAATAATTTTGTGGGTGTGCAAGTTCTTTAGCTTGTAATTATCAAATTTTTTGATAAAGTGAGTTTGATTGTCAGATGATGTCAGATATGATAAAATTGTTAAACTGAAACAATTAAGGACACTTAGGGACAAACAGAACACAATTAAAATGACAAAACAGACATTAAATTTAAAAAGGGGGCATTTATTGACACTACATCACTTTGTAGGAGAGGAACTGTTAAAAATTGAGTTTTTTGTTGTCTACTAGACTTTTAAGAAGTAAATTTGACAAGCTAATTTAGGTTAAAGTTTGACAGATATTCTTCTATTTCTTAGTATTATAACTAAAGTTAACTAGTTTTTGAAGCAAATAGATATTCTGAAATAGTAATTAAACATTTAAATGGGAAATTGTAAGCTAAAATGTAAAATGAATGAAATTTAAATGGACAATCAAAGTTATTGAAATAATTTATTATATAAGAAACTTAAAGAGTCAGAATGACAAAACAAACTAAAGTGAGTATTTGGTAACAAAATATTAATCCAAATATGTAATAAATATACAAATTTTTTTTTGAAAAGACTTATTGTCGGCGTGAATGAGCTATCTGTAACGGTATGTGTAAAAATTTTTATTTTTACATATTATTATAATAACTATACAGTTTACAAAAACCGCTAAACTTTACAAGAAGATTTAACCTAATAGACATTAGTTAAATTGGTATAATTATTATTTGTTTTCATTATTTATTATATATTTAATATTGTTCTTAAGCTATTTTTGGTGTCATTTTAAAGTAATTACTATTTAAATGGGAATAAGCCACAATTAAAGGTTAAAGTTTATTGACGTTTCAATTTTCACTTCGGAAATCGTTCCCAAAATACAAACATTAGTAAATTAAACAAATTTTGTTTTTTTGTTACTAAGTGAAAAAATTTTCATTCACTATCAGCAATACAGTATGTTTAACAGAGTTTATAGGATTTTAAATCAAAATAACAAAAATCTAATTTGAATAGTTTTTCGGGTGCGACAAAAGATTTCAAGGTGTTTATTTTACTAATACAAGAGTGATGGATAACCTTAACTAGGCTGTACATATAAAAAAATAAAAATATTTAAAAATGAGTATTATTTCTTTAAAGGCAGCATGATGCAGGATTGGGATCTTTGCCTGACCGTTTAGTGACATTGATTCTTGTGAATTCTTCTGCTATAGTTGGATGGATGCCTACAGTTTCCATTAAATCCTTTACTGTCAAATTTAATTTAATTGCTGTGGCGAATCCTTGAATGATTTCTCCAGCATTTGGTCCAATGAAGTGCAATCCTAAAACTTTTTGATTACCCTCTCTATTGGCGACTACCTTTAAGTAACAGTTGGCAATACTTTTTTTTGGAATTAAGAACTCAGTAGGCTTGTAATATCCGTGGTATATTTCAATATTGTTTTCACCAAATCGTTCTATTGCAGTTTCTTCGCTTAATCCAACACAACCATACTCTAGAGGGCTGAATACTGTAGTGGCTACGTTTTCATAGTCCATAGTTTGACTTGCACCGCCGAATAGACGACGAGCTAAGAAAAGTCCGGCAAGAATTGCCACTGGGGTAAGTTCTGGCTTTTTATATAAAACATCTCCTACGGCATAAATATTAGGTACGTTGGTCTGTTCGTTGACAGTGTCAATCTTTTCCCCGTCGCCGGCAACTTTGACACCAGCGTTTTCTAAATGTAGCTCCTTCGTCATGGCTCTTCTGCCAATAGCAAAGAGAACTGTATCAAAAGTGTCTGTGAATGTTTCTCCTCTATCGTTGTTCCAAAAAACACGCAATTTGCCGTCATTCTCCTTTTTAATTTCAGTGGAGACGGATTTGTGTAAGAATTTAACTCCTTTCTCTTTCATCTCGGCTTGAATTAGATTGGCCATCTGTTGGTCGACGCCTTTCAGGAGGGTTTTTCGCACCATGATCGTAGCGTCGTATCCAAGACCGTTTAAAAATCCAGCGCACTCTAAGCCGATGTACCCAGCACCAACGACTAGAGTTTTTCCTGGGGGTTTTTCTAAACTGAAAATATCGTCACTGCTGATTCCGTATTCTACAGCACCGGGTATGTCTGGATATCGGGGCCTGCCGCCGACTGCTATCAGAATATTCTTTCCTGTGATTATCTTCTCGCCATTCTTCGTTTGGACGTGGATCGTGTGAGGGTCGATGAATGTACCTAGACCGTTGATGTATTCAACAGATTTATCTCTAAGTTCCACTCTGGTTACAAAATTAACTGACTTAATGTGACCTTGTACAGCATCCTTGAGCGCTTCCCAATTGTGTGAAATATTTTCTGGTTGAGGTAGTTGCCATCCATATGTTTGGGCATCATGGACGGCTTCTCCTAATAACGCCGCCAGGTGCATCAGCTTCTTGGGGGTGCATCCTACGTTGACACACGTACCTCCCAAACCCCATTTCGTACCTCTTGGACTGGGAGTGACGTAATCGAGAACGACGACTTTGGCTCCTAAGTTGGTAGCTTCTTTGGCGGCGGTCAAGCCACCTGAACCACCTCCGATAACGATGAGGTCATATTCTGCAGTTTGATGGCAAACTCCAGGACACTGTATTTGTTCAACATTTTTCTTCACAGTATTTTTTTTGGGACAAAATTCACAATGGGATCTTTTAAAGGACATCGCATCATGGAATAACGAAACTATAAATTTGGGAAAATACTTTTTCTATCAGGGATCTAAAAATTCATTTATAGGTTGACACAGTCAGTGTCAAATAATATTGAAAATAACAGACGTCTAAAACTAAATTATTAGAAGAATTTTTCACCAAGTAACAAAAAAACATTCATTGAAACAACAAAACATTCAACGAAACTAAAAAAGAAGAAGTAAATTTGATTTTAGGTGACTTCAACTCGAAGGTAGGGAAAGGAAGAGATGGAGAAGTAGTAGGAGAACACGAACTTTAAACACGTAATGAAAGAGGTAAAAGACTAGTTCAGTTTTACAAAGATAACGAACTTATCAAAAACACGTGGTATAAACTCCCAAGAATATATACATGGAAAGCACCTAGAGGTGATGGTGAAATTATAATAAGAAATCAAATCGATTACATAATAATAAATCAAAGATTCCGAAATGCCATAATATCGGCTAAAGCGTACCCAAGAGTAGATATAACAAGTGACCACGATCTAGTTCTAGCAAACATGAAACTCAAGTTAAAAAAGTTAAAAACAACTGTTAACACCGAGAATCAATCTGAGAAAACTAAAAGAAACTGATATATACCAATAAATCGAGTGCACAAAGAAGTTCAGGAAGTAGAACGGTAAAAGCAATTGACAACAACAGGTACATGGAGGAAAGTAGAGGAGATCTTGAGAAATATCAAAAAACAAAAACTTCAAGAAGACACATTATCTAAAAATAAACAATGGATCACACAAGAGATAAAAGAACTGATGACGGAAAGAAGGGCACACAAGAATAAAAACGAACAACAATACAAAAAAATTAATAAAATAATCAAACAGAAAATCAAAAAAAGCTAAGGAACCGTGGCTATCAGAAAAGTGTGAAGAAATAGAAAGGTTAGATAAACAAAATGACAGTTTTAACATACACCGGAAAATCAAAGAGACAGCTGGCATATACAAGAAGAAGGGTATCGGAAATATCATGGATAAAAATAACAAGATAATAACGATATGTAAAGATAAAATAAAAGGTAAAAGATAAACAGATGGAAAGAATACATAAAAGAGCTATTCGAAGACGACGAGAAAATCGAGGTCATTGAACCAAGAGGAAGAAATGGCCCACCAATCACCAAAGACGAAATTGAGAAAGCGCTAAAACGTACAAAAAATGCCATGGGACCAGATGAAATACCTAGAGAAATCTTAAGAATATTAACAAAAAATCATATAGGCACACTAACAGAATTATTTAATGACTTTTATTATACGGAAGAGATTCTTGGAGAGAGGGAGTAACGAAGGCGATGAGCGCAAGAGATCTTAGAGAGGGCCAATGGGATGATAGAGTGTCATGGAAATTGGGCATCGGACAACGTCGCAAGACGTTTTAAAACCGATTGATATATATATATATATATATATATATATATATATATATATATATATATATATATATATATATATATGAATATGTAAAGAGCACAGGACAATTAGCTTGATGAACCATATTCTAAAAGTGTTTTTACGAGTGATACACGAACGTATCTATAAAAAGCTAGATAATAGAATAGCTGAAAACCAATTGGGATTCAGAAAAGGCTTTGGCACCAGAGAAGCATTATTTAGTCGAGATGTCAATTGCGACGTATTCATATGTCTAGTCGACTTCAAAAAAGCTTTCGACAAAGTACAACAACGAAGAATGGCAAAAATACTGCAGAACACAGAATTAGAAGACGAAGACGTGAGAATCATTGCCAATCTATACCGATATCAGAAAGCCATATTACGAATAGACCTATAAATCGTAGAGTAAGACAAGGATGCGTGTTTTCCCCTTTACTTTTTAATGTATTCAGAAACATTGTTTAAAAAGGCACTTCTGAATAATCTTAGATACGCAGAAGACACAATATTCCTTGCAGACAGCAGAGGAGGACTACAGATCTTGGTTGATCGCATTACCCAATACTGCGAAAGGTATGGAATGGCACTGAATACAAATAAAACAAAAATCATGGTGGTAAGAAAGAACCAGATTGAGGAAGACACTGTTTATGCTAAAGGAAAACTTTTAGGCAAGGTGCACAAATATCAGTACTTAGGTTGCGAACCAAATGAAGAATGGGATAGAAGTACGGAAATAAAACGGCGAATTGAGATAGCTAGAAGTGCTTTTAATAAGATGAAAGCAATATTATGCAATGGAAAACTCAACATCCAAATTAAAACTAGAGTATTGAGACGCTACGTGTTCTCTGTACTGTTGTATGGAGTTGAGGCCTGGACAATTACAGGGGCGACAGAGAAAAAACTCATTAACTTTGAAATGTGGTATGAAGAATGTGGAAAATATCTTGGACATAACACATAACAAATGCGGAAACGCTACGAAGAATGAAAAAAGATAAAGAAATACTCAACACTATAAAGAAAAGAAAAATGAGCTACTTTGGTCACATACTAAGAAACGAGAAATACGAATTGATGCGACTGGTCATACAAGGGAAGGTGGAAGGCAAAAGAGGACCGGAGAAGACGCAGATAGAGTCAAATGGGCCATAATGATCGCCAATCCTTAGGGATGGGGCACGTTAAGAAGAAGAAGAAGAATAAAAAAACAAAATTTGTTTAATTTACTAATGCTTGTATTTTGAGAACGATTATCGAAGTGGAAATTGAAACGTCAATAAACTTACTTTAACCTTTAATTGTGGCTTATTCCCATTCAAATAGTAGTTCGAGAACTATTTCCGAAGTGAAAATTGAAACGTCAATTAGTTTAACCTCTAATTGTGGCTTATTCCCATTCAAATAGTAGTTATATATTTAATATTATTGTTCCTGTACCAATGGTCATAGTTGTCGAGGTACTTAATGTAAATAAAAAAAAAATAATAATGCAGGCATCCACACCGGAAACTGCTTCTGATCCTGAATCCTACTTCTACAATTTTATTATTGCGTGGCGATTGCGAAAACACTATAGTTCATTTTACAAGTTAATTGCTCTGCTAAAGAGCCAAAACGAAGTATCTATATAAGCGAAGCTACTAGTAGAAAACCTTTAGAAATCAGTTTCAAATAAGTTGTGTGTTTTTGAAGCCATATAATCTAGCGCTACTTCAAGCAATGTCATACAAAAGGCTAGTGATAAAGTCAATCGATTATTTAATTAATTACACAGCCCAACAAAAAAAAATTGTTTTCTTGCTGCCGAAAAAAAATCAACTGGTTTTGGTTAATTCATCTGTGCTGATTCCAAAAATACAAACCTTTCCTTTGTATCAGCTCTAGTTTTCGAGATATAACACACTCATCAAATACTTAAATATTCTTACATTTCTGTATATTCCACCACTATAACTGCAATATGTTTATAAACCAACTTAACAAATTCTAATACAAATACATACCAATGACTTCTAATTGAAGTGTACTTTTTGGAAATGCCCATAACTTGAAATTAGCGCTAATTGCTTTTTACCTATTGTCCGATATGTAAATAGTATTTTCTCTGAAACGGCCTTAATAAATTCCTAAATAAAGTCAACTGCGTTCGATTGTAAAATTTAGTTTGAACTTGAGTTTCGTTGCAAGAGTTTGTTTTTGACAACTGAAAACCATGTATTGTTGTGTGAATAACCCGGACGTTTTTTGCTACATATGTGGCGAGTACATTGTAAAGGAAAGTAGAAAATCAGTTTGTGATTTTATAAAAAGGGCATATCAATCCTATTTTGGTGTTCATTTAGGAGATCAAGATAAATCCTGGGCTCCACATGTAGTGTGCAAAACTTGACTGCAAAACTTGCGACAGTGGACGAAAGGACAACGAAAATGTTTAAAGTTTGGTGTACCAATGGTATGAAGTTACCATACCATTAGAGACCATTAGAGACACCAAAATTACGTACTACCGTAATAGAGAGAGAAAAAGATCTTTTGCCTTTTTTTTCTCAGCAAAATGATATGGTTTTTTGTAATAATATTAAAGGACTGTTAGACAAAATGGGTGTATCAGAATATACACCAGATCACTGGCGTCTTTTTATCGACAGTTCCAAACGAAGTTTAAAGAGTGTCCTTTTACATAATGGCAACAAATATGGAAGTATGCCCATTGGGCATTCTACAAAAATGAAAGAAGAATATAAAACAATTTCGCTGGTGCTAAAAAACATCAAGTATAACCAACATCAGTGGGCGATCTGTGTTGATTTTATGATGGTGAACTTTCTTCTGGGACAACAAGGTGGCTATACAAAATATCCTTGTTTAATGTGTTTTTGGGATAGAAGGGCTAAGGACAAACACTGGAGTAGAAGAAAATGGCATCCCAAATATGCTTTAGTTCAAGGAGAAGCTAATGTAGTTAATGAAGCATTGGTCTACCGAGAGAAAATAATATTACCTCCGTTACATATTAAACTAGGGCTGATAAAACAATTTGTAAAGGCCCTAGACCAGAATCGTCCTTGTTTTGAATACTTGTCCAGCAAATTCCCTGCACTTAGTAAAGAAAAATTGAAAGCCGGAATATTTGATGGGCCTCAGATACGACAACTTATAAAAAATTTGTATTTTACAGAATCGATGACTAAAATTAAATGTAATGCATGGTGCTCTTTTGTGAAAGTTATGTAAAATTTTCTTGGAAACAATAAATCGGAAAATTACCGGGATATAGTGAAAGAAATGCTCAACAATTTTAATTGGCAGATATGTGTGATGATTTTTGTAAGTACATTATTGTACAATAAATATCTTACTTTTTATTAGTGTTTTTATTTAATTGGTAGCAGCACTACATATATGTAGCTAGTGCTGCGTTAAATTACCCAATATGTTAGAAATGTGATCTGTCGTATTTCCTGAAAACGATCTGATGGAGCAAATCTGGTGGCATTTTTGGATTCAGCAGACCCAAATTACCTAGAAACAGTAAAAAAATTTCCGGCAGCAAACTATGTGTTTACCAGTGTTATTGATGTTTACTGTTCAACTTAAACAAGTTATTAAATAATTGATTAAAACATGTATAAAAACATTATAGTGGTCACATTTAAATCAATAAACTTTTAAGTAACAAGTATGCAGATAAGAAGATTTAAATAAAAGCCTTTTTATTAGAATATTAAACTATTGTAAATTTGTTTATTTGAAAATAAATATTTTAATTTATTTTGAAGGACAGAGAATATCAATAATAACGTTACGCCTTAGAATATAAATAAAAACTCAAGAAGGAGGATTTACTTTTTCAACTATTAATTAAAATAGACACCTCAACAAGCTTCCAACTTGCCAGTGGCGTACCTACTGTTTTTCCGGAAATGTGTATAAAAAGTATAAAGACAATTTTTTTTCTTTTTTAATGTAAGTTTATGAAGTTCTTTTTTTGTTACATTAATTCTTGTGGAAGAACAGTAGAGTAGCAAAATTGACAAAATAAAGTCAAGTATTAAAGGACAAAATTGTTGATTTGTTGTTGTTTGAAAGAGTTGTAACTCTGGAATACAGGACATTCAGACATTATTGCCACAAATTGGTCTCATTGCTCTTGTAGTGATCATTTCCCAAGTTATTTTTTTCTGTTCAAACTTGGCCGTACCGTACTGATGATGACCAACTAGACTTTATCTAATTTCCTTTGTATTCACGTTGCAAATTTTGCCAATACTACTTCCTTATCTACATAAGTTTTTATCTCGAGTCATACCAACATCAATTCCCTTTACCTATATGTCCTGCCTAAGGGTTCCTCCAGGACAATGCACATTATAGGCAACAGTTCTCTCTATTGCCTAAAGTTCTATGGAGTCGAATGCCTTTTCATAATCAACGAAGCCAATGTATAAGTTCAAGTGATATTCATTGGCCTTCTCTATTAGCATTCTGACTGTAAGAAGATGATCCGCTGTACTGTAACCCTTTTGGAATCCTGCTTGCTCTACCGGTTGATAGCTATCGAGCTTCGACGTTAACCTGTTAGTTATTACTCTCATAAACAGTACATTTGGGGCACCAGGCAGATTGGCCTATAGTTCTGCAGATCTCCCCTGTCTGCATTTTTGAAGAGAATATTGTTAAACTTGTGAAGACATTCGTTGAAAAAATTTTTCAATTTTTCTAAAATATTTTCACTCCCCTCAACATTTCTACAATTATTCCATCTGGGTCCGGAGCCTTATTGTTCTTTAGTTGTGCCATAGCTTGTTTTATTTCGAAGGATTCTATCTAGGGAGTATTTCTGAGTTGACATTCGTTATCTTTTTGTTAAGATCTTCCTTTGCTGTGTTATCTGGGTTCTTGTTTGAGGAATATAAATCACGGTAAAATGTTTAAGTAACTTTTAGGATTTCGTTCTTTTCTCTTATTTCTTTTCCATCTTTATCCTTCAATGAGATTATTATAGGCTTTCCTAAGTTTGATCTTAAGCATTTCAGGCCTCGGTTCTTTTCTATTACGTTTTCTACCTTGTTTTAATTATAGATCCTTAAATCTTTCTTTACTCCCTTCTTTATTTGTTTATTCAATTTTTTGAAACCATTGGTGTTTCGCTTTCCTTCGCTTAGAAATGTGCGTCTCTTTTCTATCAACCGTTTTGTTCCATCACTTATTCGGTCTTCTTTATTTTTAGTTTTCTTTGCAACAGTCGGTCCTGCTTTCTAGAGCTTTCGTTGCACTTCTTTCTTCTCTAAAGGGCGCCCACCATAGAATTTCTCAAAGAACTCTATCATATTTTTTTGCGTGGTTCTTTCTTTATTCCTGTATTTTTCCACCAGCTGCCTTATAATGAAAATTTTATCTGTTGTTGATCTTTTTTTTTTCGTCTTCATAGAGAGGGGTCTAAAATCTTTAATAGATATCTCAGTCAAGGACACGCTGCCTAATTGAACTTAGTGCAGGATTCATTCTTCGTATTCCCGGCGATAGTTTACGAGGTACTTTAAAAAAGATTCTCTCGTCGCCGAGTCTACTCTGTCATCCAGCACTTCGAAAACTGAAGTGGCCTCTGTGAGGCCGAGCAACACTTCCAGAGCACTACCTTTATTTATCCACAGACTGTCAGTTGATCCTGACCCTGTCCCTGACCCGTTTCTCTGTTTCCTTCTTTTTTTTTTCCAATTTTTTCCAATGCTTCTTTTGAATGCAACAACTTGTAATCTCCATCTTTTAAGTGTATCTGCTAACTCCATACTCTTACGTGTAAGATTTTTAAGATTTCAAGCCTCTATCCCGATTTTTTTTAACCTGTAATGGTGTTCCCACCAAATAGTCCTCGCCCGAAAATCCAAAGGAAGGCTCAGTTTGATTCTGGAACGTTTTATCTCAGGAGGAGTACGGTATATAGATAACAATTCAGTAAAATTCCCGATCCTTAAACGAGATAAAATGGTTTGATCTAATCGGTTTTTTGGGATTTTCTCGTAGTTTTGACGTTGATTCTATATGATTTGCGAAGAATTGAATACAGAGGAACTTGGTTATAGCGTCATTGAAGGGTCCAGTAAAAAAATGATGCTATATCAGTGACGTTATAAAAGAGGTAGAAAAAATGAAATTTTAACGAAGCAAAATTTCATTACGGCATTATTTATTACAGCTGCACTTAGGATAAAAAATTAAGAAATAAAACTTATGTATATGAAACTTATATTTTTTATGAAAAAGTTCTCTAATGCTAAAAAAAGTCAGTTATTTTCTTCTGCACAACCCTTTCCAAAAAATAAAGTTTTTCTGTAGTGTCCTTAATAATCTAAGCTGCTTCTTTAGTAATTGTGGATGCCTCCCTGAACTGGTAAAACCTGAATATAGTCTCAGCAGCTCTCATTGATTCTTGGATTGTAGGACAATCAACGCCGTCTTATTCTTCTTCATTATCTTTTCAATATCCATTTCCATATCTAAAAACTGAACTGTACCTATATAAGGATGGTAATGTTCATGGGTTCGCCATTGTCCATACAAAAAATCATCCTTTTCAAAAGCTGTTTCCGATAATGGCACTCCGATAAACTTCTCATGACTCCTTGGTCCTTGGTAGGCTGCAAGACACTCGTGCAGTTGGCTGGTAAGAAAACTAGATTGATATTGGTCAAATTAAGCTTGGGATGGGTTGCACAGATATCAACTAATAGAAGAATTTTTCCTTTTTTTTTGGAGAGAGTTCCTTGTCCCACTTTCTCAACTCTTCTTCAAAAAAAGCAAAAGTCATCCACGCTTTTTTGTTGGCTGTGTAGTTTACAGGCAGTTTTTTATGTAATTGAAATATCTAACTTTTCCCAATAACCAAAAGCTTTCTTTTCTCTGTACCTGTCATGTTTGCACAAACTAAAGCCGTGACTCTTTGTTTTGAAAGCTTTCCACCGACACATTTTTGATTTTTTAAATTTAAAGTTTTGTCTGGCGTTAATTTGTAAAAGACACCAGTTTCATCGCCATTGAAGATATCTTCATCCTTGTATGGTTGCCTTTGTTGTGGCCATGTGTTTTGTAACCAATCACCTGTCACGTTCTCGTCCACACATTTTGTCTCTCCAAGAATTTTCGCGAAGGAAATTAAGTGCCGAGCTTTAAACCGATCTAGCCAGCCGTTAGAGCATGTGAATCTTCACCAAACAGTTTTCCGAACTCAGTAGCTTTCTCCTTTAAAAGTGACCCGGACACAGGAATATCAGAACTGCGACACAGCTTGAACCATTTGAGTAGAGCTGAATCTACATCACCACGAATGCACTTCCTAATCCTTTTAACATTTTCTCCCTCCTCATTAAAGGCTTGTTTAAAATTTTGTCCTTGTTTTTTAGAATTGAGCCGACAGTCGAATTAACAGGTCCAAATTACCGACATACATAAGCAATTTTTGACCACTTTCAAATACTCTTTTAACACGATCTTTATTTTTAATAGGCAAAGCCGAGCCGAACACAATTTCACTGTAGCGAAAATTTATTAAACTGACAGGTTTCTTTCTCGGAAACACAAAATTTAACTGTTAGGATGGCACCGATAAATGGGAAATCATAGAACTGTCCAGGTCACATAACTGTACACGGGATAATCGGGCTTTCTCACATTCTTGGAAGGAACAATGCCGCAAAGCCGGAAACGCATTGCACTTTATTCTTCATAAAATAAAAAACGACAACCTACTGTAAAATTTTATGACGCTATACACGAGGCTTACTTTATTTTTTGGCCGATAAAACCGGGTTTTTAATAATGTTATCGAATAGTTTTTGGCTGGACCTATTAAAAATTGACGTTACAACCGAATTGACGTAACTACCAAGGCCGTAATATCCTAGTTCCACTGTATTAAGTTTTGATTATACGATTTATGCCTAGATGTGAAATGCACACTTAACATTTTTATTTTCTGATTATACCTGCCCAATGGTCCAATATTAGTGTGGAGTAGCATGAATTTCCAAAATGGAAATCAAAACCACAAAATAAACATATTTTTAACTTGAATTGTTGATAAATTATTCCAATTAAATGTAGTAAATAATATTATCATACCACAAGAAAATAGTTGAAAATAACACTAAACAAATCTTATTCAAAACGTTAAAATTGCCATTTTTTCCCAATTGGTAATTCTGTTCAAATTTAAAACTAAGAAAATAAATTATATTTTAAAACATTTTAAAGTTATCGGTGTATGTAAATTTAAAAAAAAAGACAAGTTTAATAATTTTGAAATAAAATTCACGCAATTTGTATGCCAAGTTAATATTAGATATGACTTTCCATAAACCACGTAACGTTAAAACTCACATAATCCATTATCCAGTACACTTTTCCACCGATTAGTATCAACCGCCCGATGAAAGATTCATTTTTTCCAGCCATGTGCCACCTGTGTAGCCGTGAGACAGAGCTACATTCAAATTTCCATGCGCTCGGCAGTCTCCTATCAGCCAATGGATCAACAATAATTCTCCAATATTCTCTCCACTAATTCTCCGTATCCAACGCTATGTCGACGACATCGTGGAGAGCGGCAGTTGGGGGACTCGCGAAGTGCGCTCGGGTTTGAATTTCAAACCTCGTGACGGAAATTTGGATTACAGTTTTAAGGGTGAGTAAAAAACATTTGAATAAAGCAGTTTTTTTTAAATATTTGTTTAATACTTTTATGTTGAAATATTACAAAATATAAATTTGTATTACTTTTAAATCTGTGATATATATACATAAATATGAACAATACTTTTTCAATACAAGACAATAAAACAATAGATTAAAAAAAAATTTAGTATTCTATTGTACTTTAAAAAGGGAGCCCTCTAGTTGCTCCTGGGCCTGAGATATGCCCCTTGAAAGGACCAAAAATAGCTCTCTTTACCCTATATTTAAAGAACTATACCTCTGAGCACAGCGAACCGATTTTAATTCGCAAGATTTAATTTTTTTTTGTTATTATCTTAACATTTTGATGAAATAATTTACAAATCCACAAAAGATAAGTTTTATTTTATAGCTCAAGAAGAACGAAAAGAAAACCTACAGAATTTTATGATTTTCAATTAATTGTCAAAATTTGGCCAACATCGAAGAAAATAATGTTAGAGAATATATTATTTTAAACAAAAATGAAACAGCTGAACAACAAGAATTTTCTTTTGAAGATTTTATTAATACGATAAAAGGTAAAAATGTTACATTCGGAAATAATTCATAAATGTTAAAATTATTGCACAAAAGATTATCCTATATTAAAACAAAAACAACTGGGAAAAGTTATTTAAACACGACAGGAAGTTCCTCGGCTAGGCGATTTGGACACAAGGCCAATATAAGAGTGCAACCAACTCCAATCAGCTGAAGAAAGTTGTGAAATACTAGAGGGTCAAAAAGATTACCATTTGGACGACCACCTAAAGAAGAACCTTCTAAAAAACAGTTAAAAAGGCGTCACAATCGTCACAAATGGGGAAAAATTGTAAAAACAGCTGAATTAAAGAATTTAAAAAACCTTTTAAACGAGTATTAGTAAATTACAATCCATTTAGCTGATTAGAATATACAGCTGTTTAAAAGCAGCCAGTTTTTCAAAAATCGAATTTGTTATTATTTGTAAACTTTTATTAGCAATCTCAAATTTCACAAAAAATTTGGTGACAGCAGTTCTTTATGTTCACAACTCATCGAATTTCTTGGCCCGGGCCTTTAACTATTTTTTGATTGCCCAAAAATTAAGTTTGAGCTCTTTTATCCTATATCTGAAGAGCTATATCTCTGAGTCTAGTGAACTGATTTCAACTCACAAGGTCTCTTTTTTTTGTTACATTGTCAACTTTTTCATGAAATAATTTACAAAAGTTTTAGATAAGTTATATTTTATAGGTAAAGAGGAACGACCAAAAATTAACTTTTAACCAAAAAAGGAAAAACATTTTAGAAACCGGTACTAAATTTTTAATCTTTCTAACGAGCATTAGTAAATTAAAATCCATTTCGTAGATTTAAAGATACAGCTATTTAAAAATAGTCAGGTAATACTTTTTCCTGACACTCTTAAATTGCATAAAAATTGTATGTATGTATGCAACAATGTCTACTTATTGAATTTCTTGGTCCGGACTTCAAACATATGTGGTTATGAATTGTGGTTTAATTATTGTGCAGTATTAAAACTCAACGAATTGTTAAAATAGATTACAAAAACCTACATTTTAAGCGTTTAAGGAAGCCTTTAGGTAATAGTGAATAAAAGTTATGGCAGTTTACGTGAACGCTAATTTTGCTTACTGTTTAAAGTTAAAATTTTTTAGGAAGCGACAAAAATTTAAATTATAGGAAATGTAGAAGGACTTATAATACTCATAGACCTTTATTAAATTGAAAAAGTGTTAATCTATGCAATTGTTGGGCAAAATGCGTTTTTGTTAATAGTGCTAATGGACTAGAAATTCTTTTTTCCGTTTTTTTTTTTATTTGAAGTGCATTTTCTCTGCAGAACGTTTGAAGTAGTCTTTGTAAATATTTTTTAATATTTTATGAAACTAACAGTATTGTAAAGTCTTCTATAATTTCTATAGTCTAAATTTTCGGCACTTTGTATCACTCAATAATCACGAAAAAGGCAACGACAGAGGAAGAAATTACACAAAGATTAGGACAAACAAGAACAGCAATCCGACAACTTAACTCAGTATGGTGGGATAGACACCTAAATATAAAGACAAAAATACAGATTTATAAAACATTAGTGCGAAGTATTATGACATATGGGGCTGAAAATTGGATCATAAACAAAAAAAACAGCAGTAAAATAGTAGCAACAGAGATGGAATGCCTGTGGGGATGCTGCAGAGAAACAAGAATGGATAGGAGAAGTAATGACGAAATAAAGTAAAGAACATCAATAAAAACAGACATACTAACATATATAGAACAAAAAAGACTAAAGTGGTATGGACATGTAAGAAGAACTAGCGACAGCAGATGGATAAAGAGAATAACCGAATGGAGCCCCATAGGAAGGAGGAAAAAAGGACGAGCCCGAAAATCCTGGAGGAACGAAGTAGACGACGCCATGAGTAAGAGAGGCCTAAACGATGGAGAATGGAACAACAGAGAGAGATGGAAACGGTTGAGCGAGGGAAGGCAGTGAATACTGTAGAATCCCTAAATATATATATATATATATATATATATATATATATATATATATATATATATATATATATATATATATATATATATATATATATATAATATATCGAGAAAAGGAGTACGACCGTCAATCCAATATAAATTAAGGATCACTCAGAAGAGTGGTGGGTTTTTTCGGTCAAAAGGTGGAGAAAAAAGACAAAGTTGATGGCTACTTCATCTATTTATTAAGACTGATAATGCTTTCTGATTAAGAAAGCGAAACGTCTTCAATAAATAGATGAAGTAGTCATCAACTTTGTCTTTTCTCTCCACCTTTTGACCGAAAAAACCCACCACTCTTCTGAGTGATCCTTAATTATATATATATATATATATATATATATATATATATATATATATATATATATATATATATTATATATATATATATATATTATATATATATATATATATATATATATATTATATATATATATATATTATATATATATATATATATATATATATATATATATATATATATATACATATATATATATATGTAATATTGTTTTTTTTTATTTCTTTTTTTTTGTAATTTATAATATTTTTAACGTAATATGTTTAAAAGTATGCTCGGTATTTTTTCCATATTTAAAACACAATACACTAATTGGAAACCGCGGATCATGAGCAAGGTAAGTTCATTAAATCAAGAAATCCAAAACTGGATGAACGTAAAAATATTAAATTGCGACTTTTTAGGTGAGTAGCAAGCAATTAATTTTACAGAACGGTGGGAAACGCTCTAACAATTTGAGCTTGAATTATTGAATGTGAAATCTAAACCCTCTGTCATTTGTACGTTGTTAATAGAGATAAATCAGGATGGAAACTTAATGACTACAAGGAATTAATGCTTCACTACAAAATTTAATTCCCAACAGCTAAATATGAATTTTGAATATAATTAATTTCATTTCATAATAATTGAAATTAGAAATTAAATAGGGTAATTGACCATAAAATTGGGAAGTGCTGGAGTTAATGCTCTCCCGCAATCAATCGTTTATGCGACACAAAATGTTCCTAATTGAATACAGGGCATTTCAACAATTTAGCATTGTTCATCTCATCCAATTTTCTATTATTTTTCTATTTCTCGTGACATTTCTATATTATGTGCCAGATTTAATTAGAATAAATAATTTTTTTATTAAGAATATTATATTTGATGTTTATATTTCCACCTCGGCAAATGGGAATAAGGAGATAATTTCTTGGTAATTTTCAGTGGTGTTGCGAAGAAACCCGAGCTGAAGAATAATTCGTCTTGTTAGTACATAGAAAATGTAATATCTCTAAAAGGATACGGTAGACCGGGTTAATCCCCACATCTTATGACAATTTAAATTTTTAGATTTATTCTATATTAGGTTTTTTATGAAAATACCTATACTATAATTGAAATTTTCCGCTTCATTGGGTATATAATATTGGTAAAACAATGTCATTTACGTATTTAATAACAATATTTCCCTAACTTTAGCAAAGTGTCGGTATTTCTCCGATCACCGGGGTAATTACAACAGACGTTTGGGGTAATCCCGACAGTAGTAATAATAAGAAAATAATAAGACAACTGATGGTAACGCTATATACAAAAACGTTACTAATACTTAATCAAAAATAAGATAAGCAGATACATAAGTATTTATTTATTAAGCTCAAGAGGCCTTGAAGGCCTAGGTCTGAAAGATTTAATTTTTCCTTACAATTACTATTACATATTATATATAATGCTATATCCTATACTACTATAATATAAACAATATTACATTTGTTTATATAAAACACTTAATACTACACTTAATATTCCTTATAGTCTTTTCATACATTTCTTCACCATTTCCTTCCATTGTTTTCTGTCCAAAGCTTTTTCTTTCCAAATTACAATATTCCTTTTTCTTAAGTCTTCATATACGCTGTCCTTCCATCTTCTTCTCGGTCTTCCTAATTTTCTTTTTTGTATTGGTTTACGTAATAGAACCATTTTTGGCATTCTCGCCTTTCCCATTCTTTCGATGTGTCCTAAGTATCGGATTCTCTATGCTTTGATTGCCGTCGTTATTTTTGGTTCATTATATAGTTCTTCAAGTTCCTAATTATTTCTTCTTCTGCATTGTCCATCTATTTTTACGCCTCCATATATTGCATGTTATATTTTCTCCCATCTTTCTAAAAGGTCAATTTCTGATTTTTTAAGCACCCATATTTCACATGCATATGTAGCTGTAGGTCTGATAACTGTTTTGTAGATTCTTATTTTTGTTTTTCTTGAGACATATTTGGATTTCATTAATGGACGAAATGCTTCATACTTTTTGTTTGCTTTTGCTATTCTTGCTTTTATCTCCGCTTCCCCGTGTCCCTTTTCATCTACTTTTACACCCAGGTAAGTAAATTCTGAAACTCTTTTAAACGCGCATGAATTTTCTCCTTCTACCTCCAATGTGGAATTGTCTTCTTTTTCTTTAATTGTTTCTCCCATTATCATGTATTTTGTCTTTTCCTCATTTATGACAAGACCAAAAATTTTTGCTTCTTTTATTATATTGCTCATTAATTTTTTTTGGCTCTTTCTTACTAGTGTTAGATCATCTGCGACTACTATACATTGATGATCATTTTTAAAAATCGTTTCCTGTGTATTTATTTTACTTTTTCTAATTATTCCTTCCAGTATTATATTAAAAAGAGTGGTTGATAGTGGGTCTTCTTGTCTTAATCCTTCCTTTGTTTCAAAATTATTTGATTTATGTCCCTTCCATGCTATTTCGTTTGTAAAGTTATCCATAGTCATCTTTACCATCCTGACGATTTTACTTGGTAGGACCATTTCTTTCATTAGTGCGTACGTCTGTAGCCGCTTTACCATATCGTAGGCCTGTTTAAAGTCGATAAACAGGAGGTATACTGCTATTTTATGTTCGTAGCACGTAGTCTGGATTTCTTTTAACACAAATATTTGGTCTGTCGTTGACCTATTACTTCTGAATCGTGCCTGATATTCGCCCAATATCTTTTCCGTGTATTGATTCAGCTTTTTTCTTATGATGTTAGCCAATGTTTTGTACACGACTTCTAGCAACGCGATACTTCTATAATTTTTACATCTCATTTTGTCACCTTTTTTATGTATAGGGCATATCCTTGTCCTGGCCCATTCTCCTGGCATTCTTTCTGTTTCCCATATAATTTTCATCTTTATCTCCTTGTGTAGTCTTTTTCCTCCTGCCTTTATCATTTCCGCCGATATTTCTGTTATTCCTGGGCTTTTATGGTTTTTTAGTCCTCTTATTTTATTTTCTATTCCTTCCCTCGTAGATATATTAAAAATCAAAAGTTGTTTCTATAACAAAGAACTTAGTTCAAAGTTTCACATTTTTCACACATTTTAGTGTTTCGAAAAATATTTCAAAACTTTCATCAAGATTCGTTGTCATCACATATTTTTGATTCATCTATATCTTCTTCGATTCTTCAATATTAATTTGTTTTCGATACCTTCTTCCTTTATTTATAGTCTTGCGTTTTAATGCGCCCAATTTTATTTGGGATCTATTTTCAACTTTCAGTTGTTTACTGTTTTCACTATTCAAAATTTTTAGCTTCAGATTCGGGTTGACCTTTGGATCCTGTATAACTTTTTCTAGTCTACGCTTGCCTTTTAAGTCCCTAATTTCTTTTTTCTTTTTTGTGTCTTCCAAAACCGTTTTCATGGCTGCCAGTCATAATAACTGAGTGTTTTCTGGAATTTTTTGAATTTGGTTTATTATCTTTAAATGAAGAGGTGATACTGATTCCAAAATGTCTTTGAAATAAGACAGATTCTCAGAGGATTTTGGACAAGAATTTGGTACATTTTTGTCTTCGAACTACCAGGTAATGGATTTTCATAATTCCTACTTAATTCTAAGCTGGTTGGTGCCTTGGTTCCATATTCCTGTACCGTATCTTTTGGATTATGTTCTAAAATCTGACAAGTTCTGATTGACACAAGTCTCGTTAGCGCTTGCAAGCTCCCCAGTGACATTATGATTGTGTTCATGAAGAGTTGAAGCAATGCTGTTTCATAAACATTTTCAGAGTCAACGACGACTGGAATTTGAGTGTCTTGTTCAGTGACAAAGTCTAAATCAGTAAATTTTTCAGGGCTGTACGCTAAGATCCCTGAAGCACTAAAGCCTGAAACTCCTTTATCCATCGTTGTGACTTTCAAGTAAGCATAGAAATCTTCTGAAATTGGTTTTTCCTGAAGAACCTGTCACACTGTATGTTGAATGCTTTCCTCAGGGGGCCATAAAACGACAAATCCAAAGGCTGTAGTTTAAGTGATGTGTGAGGTGGTATTGAGACAACATATATATGAATAGATCTACAATAATCATAACTATCAAGAGAGATGTGACTCCCCTAATTGTCCATGATCAGTAAGACGGAATCTTCTTCTGTTGGTTTTACGCTGTCTTTGAAATGTGTGAACCACTGCATGAAGAGGTCTTCATTTGACCAGCCATTATGGGAGCATTTGTAAATAGCTCCAGCTGGTCCACCTTTCTATAACTTAGGTGACATTCTCTGCCTAGGATATATAAACATAGGTGGTATGTATGCTCCTGAAGCACTCAAAGTGCAGACAATCGTAATGTTTCTGCCTCTTTTCCAACTTGTAACAGAGCCCACCTGATGTCGGTCCCTAGTAGCTAAAAGCTTTCCAGGTTTTTGGACCCTAGATATACCGGTTTTGTCCATATTTAATATTCTAGTAGACTTAAAAGGACGTTTCTTATAAACTGCTTCCAAATTGGAAAAAAATAAATCCACTTCAGATTTGTTAAAGGCAATAACTCGGTTCAGACTTGTTGCTGAAGGTTGTCTTAGGCTTAAGGTATTATTCCTCTTACAAAATCCAAAAACCCAGTCCTCCCCTGCCATTTTGGTACCTTTATTAACATTATGTTTTATTTTTAACTTTTCAGCAAGATCTCCGTAAGTCTGTCAAAGTAATGCCATAAAACTGGTTTGATGAGATCAGCTAATATAGCTTCTTGTTTTGCTGAAAAGTACGATTTCCTTCCCAAGGCTGGTTTTTCGTTAGAATTAGATTTGAGACTGTCGTGAAGCGTATTTCTTGTAATATTCAATTCAGTGGCAACACTTTTTACGGATCGTCCACTTTGAACCAATTCAAATGGCCTTTTTAGTGACTCCTCGTTCAATTTGCCCCTTTCCTTTGTTCTTCTTCTCGATCTCACCATCTAAAACACATCAAAAGCAACGTCTTTGATTTCAAATAACTATTTTAATTTTAATTTTAAAATAAATGGGGTAATAGCGACACCTATCGATATTTTTCCTCATTGGTGTGTCGGCATTACCCCTGTAGGACAATATGGAGGTTACGCAATTCTGGGTAAGTAAATTCTATTTATCTAAGTGTTTTTATAATATTATAATTTGTTATAGAGTTACATTTATTTGTAGAGAAGTCAATAATTAGATCAAAAACTAATAAAACTCATAACAATTCAGAATAAAATAACTAGTTTGTTTGGATAACAGAAACTAACTGAGAGCTAACTGTGGTGTCACTCGCTAAGAAGCAGCACTATACAGTAACGTGTTCAACTAAAAATAAAACCAAAACCCACTGTGTCGGTATTGCCCCGTATGTCGGGATTCCCCCGGTCTACCCTACTTAACGTAAAAAGTAAACTAGATATCCTTTGAATGTAATAGCAATTTATACTCCTAAGAATAACAGATATGTCAACACAAGAGAAACGAAACACCTGCAGAATACAATATACGAGACTCTATAAAACGAATATATGATTATTATAAGCGATTATAAACGATAAAAGATAATCATTTTTTAATAAAACAGATGTTAGCAAATGTGTTTCCTCTAAAAACGAATTTTCACTAAAGCAAGTAATATTGGCTCTATCGTACTCGTATATAAGGATTTAATGATTCCCTCTTTAATATTGATATTGATATTGAAATTGTAGTTTTGCCGGAAATCGCATTAAGCCGTTTTTTACCGCTTACAACTGACTCCCTTTCACTTGTTGACCTCAGATTGCTCGTAAATTATTTTTCCTTTAATTTTTGTTATATTTTCTTCATTTTACAATAGATTCATCCTTTTACTATTATTTTTCAAGTTTTACCCTTTTCAAAGGGTTCAGCTTTTGTCTATTTGGAAAGCAAATATGTACAAAAATTTTATGAACTAAAAACTGCGTTAATTTGTCTTATCTCATTGTATCTTAATTAATAAAATACCAAATAAGCCCCAAACGAATAGAAAAAAAAAAAAACGTTCTATAATAGATTCGTGACTATAGGCATCTAATACGGAATTATGTCGTTTATTTTCGTTTCTGTTTTATGAGATTTTTTATCAACGCTGAAGGTAAAACCTTGTACTTGATACTTTAATCTAAAATTAGTAATCTATAAATGTCAAACTATGGGACTATTCTCTTTAAATCTTCTCTGATTTTATACTTTTTATTTATTTAGAAAGAAGAATAATAAAAACAAAAAGTCTTTTTGTTAAAAACAGTGTGATGGATTTAAATATCCAATCCAATATGCTCCTGTCGTAAAATTATACGACAATAATAAAATACTGATGGCAGAAATGATGTTTTTAATAATTCAATAATTTTATGACTGCAAAAACTGTGAAGGGTAAGAGCTAGCTGGTTTTATGATTAATAAACTATGAATAAAACATCAAAAATATTAACTGTCTTCTATGTGTGCACAGAAATATGAATGTAGAAACATAACAACAAGATCAAAATACTGGGGATCTAAAGGTGATTAAATTAAAACATTTTAAAACTGTTTAATCTATTCAGTGATTTAAAATTATTAGTAATCATATACTATTGAAAAAAATAAATGAAAGCATTTGGGAATTATTCGAAAACGTTCTATAATGCTTTCGCAATCGCCATAGAGTAATCAAATTGTAGAAGTAGGCCAGTTTCATAGTCAAAGAGCCAGCTAGGTAACTGTGAACTTTTCAATTCTGATTTCCACTCAAGTATTTTATGTATTTTTGGCTGCTGATTACGAATTTCGAGGATGGATTTCTATCCGAGTGGTCAATCAATTCTTATAATTAATTTAATTGTTTGTAAGGCTCTAGATCGTAAACTGAAGGAGATAAAAATATTTGTCAAATAAAATTTTTTCATTGGAAAAAAAAACAAAGACCCCATTTTATAGATGGTGTCATTGTTTTGTCCCAAACAGTCGAAAAAATTGCCCCAAATTTCTGTTTAGTAATAACACGATCCCTATGAATAGAATAATATGTCATAACTTTATCATCCCAGTAATATTCAAAAGCTCTAAATACAACTTTGTCCATTGGTTGGAGCTCATGACTAGTACTACTAAATAAACAGTATAAAGTGATTTCGTATCTTTCGGCAGTTTCTATAATAGTGTCATCCAAGTGACATCTTGCACCATCAAATATGATAATGCACGGAACAGCAATCTTAAATTTTGCAAAGTTTTGAAGCCAAACTGAAAAAGTTTCAATATTCATGCTGCCTTTTGCAGTCATTTGAACAAAGGCACCTGGAGGTAATGAGTCAAACCATTCTGGCTTACTACGTTTACCCTTACAAAGCACCATTAGAGTGATTGCTGTACCAAGAGCAGCACTACAAGAAACGATGGTAACAATTTGTACATGTTCGTTTGCAACAACATATACTCTTCGTGCCCCTTTGTGTGCCAAAACTTTCTGCTGATGGTGAAGTGTTAACCTACAACCTTTCTCGTCTACATTATATATTCGTTCAGGTTTATCGATTATTTCCATTTCTCTTAAAATATCTTTCAGCTTAGTAAAATGATCTTTTACAATGATTTTATTAAGCTTTTGTGCCCTAGCAGGATTTAAGTTTTGTGCTTTCCTAGACTTAATTTGAGGATTTCGCTTTATTAAAGCACGTAGCCAATAACGACCAGTCATTCTTTTTCTTTCTTGAAAAGGATTTGGGATTTTACTGAGTTCTGTATACCGATATACACACTAACAAAATACCATTGCAGTAAGTGGATATCCAATTTGCGAAAGACGGATAATACGGTGGACAAATTCTGCTTCTTGGACATTTTAAGTATAGTTTTTCGCCCTAGACAAGACTTTACTTGCTTTCCCTATTCTAAATATCGTCGAAGTGTCTACCTTGGAATGTGAGATGTACGACTAGCTGTGTTAACTGCGGTTCCACCGCTCTTAAAGCTGCTGACAAATTTTCTTTGGTCCAGTTGCCTCGTAGGCCCCTGCACTGATACTGAGGCATTTTTTATTTCTGTAACAAAAGAAATCATATCACTACACCTACCTTAGAAGTATAAAAGAAAATGTTTTTAAACATAATATTAATTAATATGAACAATGTTCTTTTAAGTTATATTTCTATTTTAGTTTTTCATGTTTTTTTTCTCATTTAGTACAGAAAAATTAAAGTAAAAAGTAAATATAATAAAAGGAATGTACTTTATGAGGATTCAGTTATCAGAATTATATGAGAAATATGTATTAGGATCTTCAAAAATAAAGATAAAGTGTATAATCTCGTATTAACTATAATTTATATCGAGCGGTTTGCGTGCGTACCTTTTCGCTGCGAGCCGATCTTTGCCTCAGAGAGCGCTATTAACCCATTAGTTCCCAAGAGTAGAAGAAAAACAAATTTTTTCCAAGCATTATTATTTATAAAAAGGGGCTACCACCATTTCTTTCCTTTTACCTTTATTCTGTAATTTGATATGCCGTTATCATGCAAATCAACACCACCCATATGTTGATTATACTCAGCTATCAATTTTGGCCGAGGAATTAGTTGGATTTTCTTTTCTTTCCTGTCATATCTTTTTGCACCTGCGAGAAGTTCAATGCTACAATTATTTGTTGCAACTGTCACTACAGAATTGTCATTTCATCTAACTAACAATAAACTTTGTTCAGAATCGTAAGAAAAATCGTAAGTACCGTGATTTTGTTTTTTAATATTTTTTACACTTTTCATTGTACTATTACAAGTACGGTTTTCGCAGATCGTCCCAGTAGTGTAAAATCCTTTTTCTTTTAGCAAACCTAATAGCTTGTAAGATGAGAAAAAGTTAATAAAAAATATGCTATGATTAGATTTCCGTTCAATCACTGACAACAAGTCCAGCACAACGTTTTCTCCTAGACCCAACTCGTTTTCATAAGCACTTGTTTTTTCACCATAAGGTAAAAATTTAAATAAATAGCCATTTGTACTACATAGACAACATGGTTTCAACCTAAACCTATGTAATTGGTTTTCCTTTTATGTACATCTTAGAACTATGTCTTCCAAAATATGGCACCATTTGCTCATCTATGGATAGATTATCAGAAAATACTCCAGACTGCATGTTCTTTTCATTTATCTAATCAAATTAGAATTATTGTACAAACAAATATGCAAAATCTAAATTTTATTATCTAAATCCGTTAGTCTGCCAATTTAGCGGCGCCTATTACAGGAAATTCGGCGATATGGTGCCGAATTTCCACCATATCGCCGAAACTGTTCACTACGCTTTTGGAATATATATGTAAAAGGGCAAAACTGACCGACAAGGGCATAAACATAAACGGAGAAAAGCTTAGCCATCTAAGGTTTGCAGATGATATTGTACTAATAGCTGATAGGATAGATGAGGCCAAAGAACTTTTAAACCAGCTCTACCTTTCCTCACTAGAAGGGGGATTGAAAATAAATATATCTAAAACCCAGATGATGACAAATCTTGTAGTCAGCGAAGATATATGCGTAGGAACAAGATCCATAGACCAGGTAATGGCCTATAAATACCTAGGTCATGAGATTCGCATAGGAAAAGATAACCAAACCGTTGAGATTCTCCGTCGTATAAGACTGACTTGGGCAGCCTTCGGCAAGCTGAACCATATTTTCAAATCGTCTGATATACCAATATGCCTTAAAAGAAAAACGTTTAATCAGTGTGTTTTGCCAGTGTTAACTTACGGTGCCGAAACGTTGACCATGACAAGGAGAACAGTTCAAAAGATCCGTGTGTGTCAAAGGGCGATGGAGCGTGCTATGTTGGGCGTTTCACTACGAGACAAGATCCCAAATCGCCAGCTACGACAAAGAACAGGAGTGGCGGATGCAGTAGAGAGAGTAGCAACACCAAAATGGAACTGGGCAGGTCACGTGGCTCGAATGACAGACAATAGATGGACAAAGCGGATACTGGAATGGAGACCAAGAGATGATGCCTACCGAAGTAGAGGTCGTCCACCAACACGTTGGACTGACGATCTAAACCGTTGTCATAGGAATTGGATGCAAGAGGCACAAGATTGAAATAGATGGAAAATTATGAGGGAGATCTATGTCCAGCAGTGGATAAGCGAAGATTGAATGATGATTACAGGAAATCCCAACGTCCCGTAAACGCAACATTATTGAAATCGATTAGGTATGCAAAAACCAAAAAAGATTTTTGAAATACGACACACTCTCTTTTCTACTGATAGATATATCAATATAAATTGATAATTTCAGAAATATAATTTTATTTTTAGTACGGAAATTATATCGACAAAAATATGAAAAAAGAATTTTCGATTTTTTCAATATTCACTAAATTAAAAAATAAATACCTTTTTAATTATTTCAAAATATTTTATTAGATTCGTATTTAATGTTCGGTTTTAAATAAAATGTAGCAATAAAAATTATATTTGAGTAATGACGTAATATAACGTTTACGCAACGTTGGGAACTAATGGGTTAAAATATCCATATATTGGCCAAAAATAAACCTACGAACATTTTTCCAATCTCAAAATGTTCCTTTTGAGTTCTTCTATCATTACTGTTAATTTAAGTATAAATCTTTATTGCTCTTTGCTTAAAACTTTTATAAACAATTAAATTTACTATTTTTTAAAGAAAATTACAACTTCAAAAGGGTATAACTTTAATACAAATAAAGTTAAAGTAATTTAACAAATTTTGTTGGAAAGTCTATAAATTAAACTTTAAAATGAGACTTTCTAGAGATAATTTGCATGTGTAGAAGCCTGGTCACGATCCTAATAGCTTCGAAAAAGACTTATTTTGCAACCATTTTGGATTATTATTGGATTAAAGTTTAATAGATGTCATTTTCTTTGTTCTTTTTTTTTTCAAGGAACAAAATTTTATTTGAAAATTTTTTTATCTCTTTTAGTTTACGAGCTAAATTAAATTCTTAATTAAATTATTTACAACAATTGTTTGACCACTCGGATCGAAATCCACCCTCGAAATTCGTAATCGAGCAACCTCCACCCAAACCACGTCACAGAGGACTAAAGAAGACATCAAAGAGGATGTCGAAAGCTCGACGCAATGAGAGTCGACTCGGTTCGATCCGGAAGACTGTTGAGTTGAATATTACTTCTTAAAATAGTACCTATTAATCTTAGCTCTATGTTTAATTGTACTAACCGCGGAAATCTTTCTCGGTATATTATATAGTACAATTAAACATAGAGCTAAGATTAATATTAGTACAAGAGCAGTTACAAGAACAATTTCAAGAACAGTTAAAGTTTTATACTATTAAAACTTAAACTGTTTAACTGTGATGTTAAGGCCACCTCTAAAGAGCATTGTAACTCCCCGCAGAAACATTTTACATAAGGTAATTTACATAAAAGCGACGTAAAATGAGTTTCACAATTTGCAGTTTTCTTTTGTAAAGACCGTTTGGGGACACCTTGTATAATCATTGATTTTCGCGGCATTATTTTACTGTTTGTTTGCTCTCATATTATTTTATTTCTAACTTTTGTAATAACTTAATTATTGGATTTCGCTAAGTCAAAAAACACACAGCGTCAGTTTTTTTCTGTTGCTAATAAAAATTTATCAATCGTAATTATTTAATTACTTTTTGGAAAATCACATTTGTTCGAACGAACCCGAGGCTTGCTGAACGCCCAAAATTGATTTAATTTTAGCTAAAATATTTAATTTGCCTTATATAGGATTTAAAGAAACCATTGTCTGGATTCTCTCTAATTTCTACAACGATTAAATAAAGAATAAAACGTGGCGTGCAAATGTGTTGGACCATTAAGAAACGATTGGTACTGTCGTTAAATTCTGCCAATTTTTCGGAGTCAAATGGAATGTTATCTTTAAATACTTTATTTATAAGACCATATATTTACGTTAAAACAAATAATTGAGAAAGCTAGAATAAAGAACACAGAAATATATATGGCATTTCTAGATATTGAGAAAGCATTTGACAGAGTGTCCCAGGAAGCAGTTTGGAAAAGTCTACAAAATAGAAATATTGACCATCAACTAACAGGTGCTATCAAAAGTCTGTATCAAAATAACAAGAGTTATGTACGTAAGGATAACTTGGAATCAGAGATGTTTGCAATAAACGAGGGTCTAAGACAAGGAGGTGTTATGAGCCCCACACTGTTCATATTGATTATTGACGACATAATTAAGGAAACAAAAGCAAGTATACCCAAAGTACATATCGGATATAGTAAACTACGACCGGTTGATATAGCTGAGTGTGCATTCGCAGATGATCTCATGTTATGCGCTTCCAACAAGAGGGACCTCCAGAAAAATATAGATAGATGGAATAATGAGCAATTAGAAACATGAAGATTAATGTTAAGAAAACCAAGGTGATGCTAATAGCGAAAACTAACCGAAATGTTAACATAGAAATTAACCAACAACTCATAGAACAAGTAGATGCATTCAAATACCTAGGGGTTACAATAGACAGAGAAGGTACCATGCAAAATGAAATAACGTAATAAAGAATAAGTAGTGCTTCAAAAGTGTACCATAATCTTAGTAGAGCATTCATAGGTAAACCTGAAAGAAGAAGAACCAAAATGTCAGTTTATAAGACAGTATTCCGACCAATCTTGATATATGGAAGCGAGAGCTGGGTTTTAACAAAGCAATTAAAAAGCAAGATAGAAGCCATTGATATGAAATATCTAAGACGAGTCAAAGGAATAACAGGACGAGACAAAATAAGAAATGAAGATGTTAGAGAAGAACTGGGCATAGAATCTGTACTACACGCTATTGAAACACAACAAATAAAATGGTTTGGTTATCTGTGCCGAATGAGCGACAACCGACCCGTTAAGCAAGTCTGGAAGGCTAAAGTGAAAAAGTTTAAAACCAGAGGCAGACCACGGAAAACCTGAGATGACGAAGTAGGGCAGATTTTGAAAAGTAGGGGAATGGAATGGTCAGAAGCTCAAAATAAGGCAAAAAACAAGAGAGAATGGACAAAATTCGTGCACAGAATAAAATAAAAAAAAAATCTGTATTTTCATTGGATTTAAGATGTAATGTATATCTGTAACCTGTATTTGTATTTACCTCACACCTTAGGGTAGAGAGGTGTTCGATTATATATATATATATATATATATATATATATATATATATATATATATATATATATATATATATATATATATATATATATATATATATATATATATATATATTTATAAGACTTTCTCAAATAATGATGTTGAGCAGCTATGATTGACGCAGCCAGCTCAAAATCAACACAAAACACTTAATTTTTGGGATGCATTCCGTTTGTTGGCGTACCTATTTATCCAAATATAGACCCCGTCACTGAAGATGATTTTTCGCTGAAAATTAGGGTCAGTGTTCAACTTATATAGAGCCCATTTAGCGAACACACGTCGTTGTATATGGTCTTTCGTTTAGAAGTCGATTGTCTCGAGTTCTCCTACACAATCTCATGGACATCGGCAATGTTTTCATAAGATCTTGCGTTTTGCAGAGGTAGAAGTGTTTGTTAATTGTTTGTTGAGTGGATTTAAGTTTGTTTACCATACTGTGAACAATCCTCTCAAACAAAACTATATACAGGATGACGGTATAAAAGTCGGAGATGCCATACTGGACAGGGCAAAAAAACTCGTGTATCCCGGCAGTAATATCAATGTCAGCTGGGATCCAACCGTAGAAATTAAAAACCGCATAGAACAAACCCGAGCCACTATTGTAAAAATGAGGAACGTACTTTGCAGCCACGATCTTACTATAGACCTTCGCGTTCGAATGACATATTGCTATATTTTTGCACTGCTACTGTATGGAGTGAAAGCGAGGACCCTAAGTGAGGCGATGCTTAAACGCTTGGAAGCTTTTAAGATGCGGTTATATAGACGACTACTACGAATAAGCTATGTTGACAGAGTTACAAATGAGGAGGTCCTTAAACGCCTTGGCCAAACAACACAACTGGTCAATATAATAAAGAGGCGCAAGCTGGAATACTTCGGTCACATTATGTGACACCCTGAGAAATACGAACTTTTACATCTGATCATTCAGGGAAAGATCCAAGGTACACGTGGTTCTAGTAAAAGAAGAACATCATGACTGAAAAATCTAAGACAGTGGTACGGAAAATCGACTACATCATTATTTAGAGCTGTTTTCAATAAAGTCACGATAGCGAATATGGTAGCCAACATGATATCCATAATGTCATGGAATTAGAAGAAGAAGGAAATGATTTTAACGACCTTAAAATGAAGGAAGCGCTTGGAATGTTGCTTGGACAGAACCAACTGTATCTTTCGCTCTCGTTTTGTGGCGTGCGTTAGGTCCACTTTGAAGAACGTCATTCAGCTAACTACAGAGGATACATGATACCTAAGCAGCTGCAAAGGATGCAACAACAGAAACCAATATCCAAACTACCGAAAACAAAAAAACCTACAGCCAAGCCGCTACAGGTAAGCTAAAAATTAAAAGTACTAACTGAAAACATAGCTTTAACAACGAGATTACTCTCCAACAAATACTGCGGACATTGACCAAAATGGATGGAATATAGTACGAAAGGAGCTATTTCTAAGAGTTTTAAGGCCAAATAGTCTGAGGATAATGTGATGGAATTGCAAGTGGACTGCTGCAATATTAACACAAATTGCAGACTGTCTTCAGCACTTCCTCTATGCTGACGATCTTGCAATATGTGGTCAAGGAAATAGTTTTGAAGAAGTGAAGGAGAAACTCGAAACTGCCTTAAAAACAATGACAGCGGAATGACTATCTGCAGAATTTCCTGAGACCCAATCCCTCTAAAACCCAAGTCTGCGCTTTCCACGTTCGCCCAAAGGAAGCCAAGAGAAAACTCCAAATTGCGTGGAATGGTAATACATTAGAACACACAAACCAACCTACATATCTTGGAGTAACTCTGGACCGGTCCCTCACCTACAGACAACATTGCGTAAAAACGAGAGGGAAAGTAACAACTAGGAACAGCATACTCAGAAAGCTAACGGGAAATGAAACATGCAGGATAGTACCGGGGTCCATGAAACCAACGCCACTCTCAAATCTATAAAGCAGCGGGTTTTGCAGAACCCTCAACACGCAGAGGCGTTGCAAAGCACATAGAGAAAATTAAACAGATCGCGGACGAGCGGCATGCCCTATACAAAGCTCGAACACCACGAAAGCGACTGGAATCTAGGAAAAGCTTCCTTGGAACAGTGCAGGATGAACCGCCTAAGGATTTTCCTCTTCCCCAGGTTGAATGGACCGGCCAGTCCTTAGACTTTAAAACGTGGAAAACTATGAATATGATAAGAACGGGGGTCGCTCCAGTAAACTCAAACATGGCAAAATGGTAAAAAATCGACCAAGATGATGTGAACTGTGACTGTGGAGAAACACAGAATATGGAACATCATCTTATATGCAGAAACTGTCCCCATCGATGTACCCTCGAAGATTTGCGGCTCGCCTACAAAGATGGAACCGACGTAGCCCGATACTGGGCCGAAATTTAATGAATAACATGACCGGACACGATAAAGTAAAGTAAGTAAATGTCAAAACAAAATCTTTTGAGCTTATCGTTACTGCCGTCTACTCTCCACCAAAACATAACCGTAAAAAAGATTATTATCTAAAATTTTGGAATAGACATGACATAAGGTTTATAATTGGTGGTGATTTTAATGTCAAACACAACCTGGGCTAATCACAACCAAGAGAAAGGAAGTTTTTCAGGCAATTAAGTAATTAAAATGCGAAACACTTTCAACAGGTAAACCGACATATTGGCCTACTGATGATAGATGTAAACACTTATTAGTTCGAAATTGAAACTGTCGGACGCTTATTGCAAAATTTGGACGTGACTCTACTTTTTACACTTGTGTCATGATACAAGATGAGTGATAAAAAAGAGTGCTACAGAGCTAATGTTGATGATACTACGATGATATAGAGTAGTGTTATAGCATTGTGTCAGTGTCATTCTTTTACACTAATTGCTTTTCTGAATACAAGCAAGTCTTTCGAAATCAGCTGACTTAATTCTGTTAAAAAATTCAAAAACATTGTTGGATCGTTAATGATGAGCTCAGACATTAACTGATTATATACACTGTATACATGATGAAGAAACTACAAAAAGAATATACCAAGGCTGACCTAGATATTAACCTCGCGAAAACAGAGAACCTATCTACGAGTGAAGAAGACATAGAAGATCTACAGATTGACGACAACGTAACAATCAAAGGAAAAGATAAATTCAAATACTTATAATTAAGAAAAAGGCAACAACATAGAAAGAAATTAAGCAAAGATTAGGACAAGAACAGCAATCCGACAACTTAACTCCGTTTGGTGGGATAGACACCTAAATATGAAGACAAAAACACAGATTTATAAAACATTATTGCGGAGTATTATGACATATGGGGCTGAAAATTGGATTATAAACAAGAAAAACAGCAGCAAGATAGTAGCAACAGAGATGGAATGCCTGCGAAGATGCTGCAGAGTAACAACAATGGATACAAGTAATGAAATAAAGCAAAGAACATCAATAGAAACAGACATACTAACATATGTAGAACAAAAAAGACTATAGTGGTATGGAAATGTAAGAAGAACTAGCGACATCAGATGGATAAAGAGAATAACCCAATAGAGCCCATGGGAAGGAGGAAAAGAGGACGACCCCGATGATCCTGGAGGAACGAAGTAGACGACGCCATGAGTAAGAGAGGCCTAAACGATGGAGAATGGGACAACAGAGACAGATGGAAACGGTTGAGCGAGGGAAGGCAGCATATATATATATATATATATATATATATATATATATATATATATATATATATATACCTTTTTTTTTCATATTTAGAATAATTAAACATGTGGCGATTTTGTGTTCATCTTTAGATGTCATAGGGAGATTAAATAAATATTTTGCAAAGAAATGCGATACAGCATATAAGTGAGAAGTATCCGCAAAATATAAATATCTGTTTATGTATATGTAAACGTGTACATTTATCTCAGATTCGACATTTTTAGAAGTGTCGTATACTTATCAATAACATAAATTCCTAGTAATTTCTATCAATGTGTAAACACAAAAGCGAATTTATGTCTGGTACTCAACATTTTTGTACGGAGATAAGTATCAGATATATACCTGTATAATGTGTGCATATTTGTCATCAACATGATCTTTGACTGTATCTTTATGTAGAGTCGGCTTCTCTAATAAGCGGTCAGATAAGTTGGCTTCATAAGAGCTCCAGTTTTATAAACTTTGCCTTTCAGTTTGACTGGAATCTTTCTTTTACATAACTCACCACTCACCTCCTTCCATTTAATCCATCAAGCTCTAACTTTACCCGCATAGATTTCTATAGATTTCCGTATAACTCTGCAATACCGATGGATGTTAGACACTTAAATGGATTACTCTCACATTCATTTTCTCATCCAAAGTGTTTAGTTAGCGAATAAAACATTTTACAAAGTACAAGGTTTCTATAATAAAAGTTTTATTAAAATAACAAAATTATTTGGATTATTGTTGTAGAAATCGTTGTGTGTCCTCTAGTTCGGGCAGATAAAGTGTCGGTAAAACCACTTTTGTTAATATTCATGGGACCGCTGTATACCGTGTTCGGCACTTGGACTTGGCTAATTTAATGTCGTTGGGAAAATTACATAACGATAGAAGAGGTTAAAATACGCGAAGGAATGTCAAATCCGGAGGGGTGGTCATTTAAGTGAGGAACATATTCGTTAATTTCTATAAAAAATTCACATTATGGTAGCCGTAAATTTTACAACCATAGTCAAAAATTGGATATTATAAAAAATTCCAAATCAGTTATGAAGTACAACTTTTACCGCAAGATATTCAAGGAGCGATTTAGCTTATCTTTTGGTAGACCACAGATCGACACCTGCTGCACCTGTGAGGAACTTTCCAACAAATTTAGGTCCAAGGCCCTAAACGACGTTGCTAAACGTGTAGCTGTGGCTACACGTTACACAAAATTGTTCACCAAAGAAGAGCCAAAAAATTTTATATTAAGATGAAGTCGATTCAAGAGTTATGCCAAATAGATGCCACGATAGGAGCAATTTGCGTGGTCTACATGCAAAATCTTGCCCTCCCTCTAATTCTGGTTCAAGACACATTTTACCTTCATCAACTAACTGTAAATATTTTTAATATCCACGATCTAAAAACTGGGAAAACCATGTTTTATGTATATCATGAAGGTACGGGCAAAAAAGGACCAAATAAGGTTTCCTCCTTTATTAAGAATGTTATAAACAGACATTAAACATTTCCATATTTCTTCTGTTGGATCTGGAGGTCAGAATAAGAACCATACACTTCTTATAATGGACTTTACTTACAGACTTACAGACCTCGGACGATCTCAAAGTGTAAACCCCTACATGTCATGTGATAGGGATTTTGCATGGTGAATAAATGATTATGTTTTGTTGATTGCCAATTCAAGCACAAACAAAATGTTTTCGTAAATGTAATGGATGAAGAATATACATTGATCAAAGACTATAAAAAATGGTGGCCTGTTTACTACAAAAAAAATCTTTGTCTACAGCATCTTAAAGGAAAAAGGTGGTAAAAAGCAAGATAAAGTTTTTTTCTGATTTCTAATTTTATTCACTTTAGCTAAAGCAAGGAGGACAAAGGTGTTGCGACTGCTCGCGACTTTATTGATGGCGTAATAATACGTGAATTTAGGTTAGGGACATCTGCTGTTGTCACATTCTTTCCGAAGTAGTTGTAAACCCCAATACAAAAGTCCCAATAAGTGTAAAAAAGATGTTGAATATCGGAAAGTTTGAAAGATTTATCGTAGGAAAAGATGTAAACATTAAAAATTTTATCGGCAAATATTTGAATGGCCAGCTGTTGGTGGTGAGTAAGACGATGTTAATAAAGATTGAGCGGATATTTTTTAATATATTCCATCTTATTTTGACCTAATAAATAAACTATTTTTCAAAAAAAGTTTTGTGTTTATTCTAAAGACCCCAAATGTCTGCATAAGCCTGATGGAAGGTGTAATAAAAAAAAACAAATACTAGATTGAGTAGTTGTATAAGCAACAAGTATATTAACTTCACATGCTAGTAACCTAACCTAACAACTGTGTCTAACCTAATAATCTGTCCTGTCACCTCCTGTCATGCTATCTTGTTAACATGAATAATATGATTGTCACTTAACTGGGTATCATACATATGTCTACCGCCATTTTATTCTTTTTCTCTCACAAGATCAGAGGCTTTTTTTTTGTTTGGACTAAAAACTTTACAGAAAGTATCCATACTTAAATTGGAGTACTTGCTTTTATGAATTTTTAAATTATTTTTAAATAAAACAGTTTTTTAACTTTTATCAAAATGTTTATTTTTGAACATGTGGAGTTTCTCAAATAAGCGATTCAGTTAAATGTTTGTATACACTATGAAAAGGCAATAATTATATTTCTTAAGAAAAGCAGACGATTAAGAATCAAGAACAAAGATTTAAAAATTATTTTTCATATCAAAGAATATTTACTCTGTAGTTTTGTGAACTCGTATACTTTGTAATTGGCATAATTCGTTACAGTAACAGTATTAAAATTAAAAAAGTTTTCAATTTACTTATTTTAGTAAAACTGACAGAATAATTTGTTCTCTTTAGACAAAAATTAAATTCTTGACTTTAAAGATTATTCAAGTATAAAACTTTTTCCATTCTGGTAAAAAACCATCTAAAACATTAATAGGTGCTTTTAATTTCAAAGCGGCGAGAATTTTTTCGCATAAAATAAAAAAACATCAAAAACTTAATGGAAAATCGCACCACGAATTATCGATCGTGGTTCAATACCACGAATCACAAATGCCTAAGTGTTAAAATGAATGATGAAAGAAATAAAAATTGTAGTAAATGTTTAAAATGGCTAAATATGATCCAAATATCAATTTGCATTATATTTAAATAAATTGCTGATTTATGCAAGTGGATAATGTGGTAGAAAGGGGTTTCGAATGCAGTGGCGAATAGTTCCACGAAATATTTTATCGCGCAAACTTATTTACGATAAGAATGAAATCACGTCACACAGGTGCGTCGTTATCAAACTATTTTTCCGTTTCCGATATTCTTCTTACACACATAACCTAAGGGGAATTTCACACACACCGATTTTGGACGGCCGATTTTATACCGGTTGTCCAAATTCTATTAGTGAACCATATGGGAGAACGGGACCTGACACACACGTCGACCGCTGATCGGTGTCGGTAAAATGCCGATGAACCGCCGGCCACTGCCACTGCATGGCCGGCAATACCGGAAAGTAGTGACGTAGGTGACTAAATACACGCTTGCACACGCATCGATTTTTTACCGGTCATTCCAGTCGATTGCTCGGTGAAATTGTAGCTTCCTTATTATCCTTTAAAGAACATAATTAATTTTATTAAATAAAATTTCTTTCTATAATTTTCATTTTGTTACATTTTGTAAAATAGATTATTTTTTTTTATTTTTAAAATTTTAATCAACCTACTATGGGTCCGCCTTCGGTAATTAACGTCACCGTGACTTAAAATGTGCGTTTAAACGAGGTAAAAATTCAAAAAATGGGCTACTAGATATGTAAGGGTGTAAACTATTCAATGGCCGCAGCTGTAAATGAACCTTAATTATTGTACACAATAAAGCTTGCATCGACTGAGATTCCATAAAAATTTTAAGTTGTGGCTTCTCATTTAAAGATCAAAACGTTAATTAAGAATTTTATTTTTCCATTTATGGGGCAATATACTGACGAGATATTAAAAGTTTAGATACCGCAGATAAATAGCTTTAGAACAATATCTCATTATAAGGATGTGGCTGGGAAGCTGAAAGGTTCACTATGATGGAAAATATCAAAAGTTTAATTGTACAAAGGGACAGACCATTATTACAATCTCGCCATTTGAATATTTTCGAATTAAAAGTTTTATTGCAAATAGGGCTTTTCTTGTGTGGATTGACCTATTTAACTAAACTAAACAATATTTCCGATTTGTCACGAATCATTATAATCAAAAGGCTAATCAAGAAAACAAAATATAGAAGATTTTAATAAAATAAAAGTAAAAAAGTTGTAAAAGATTGGTAACACATTTTTAATGCATTATCAATGTTTACTCTGCAAAACAAAACTCTTGAGATGACCGACCACTGATCCTGAAAAATTATTCGGATATTCTAGAAATAGAATCCAGTTCTACCAATCAATTTCCTGTGAAAAAATACATTTAAATGGTATTTTGAGAAAAATTTTCGAAGTGGAAATCGAAACGTCAAAACAAACATATTAAACAAAAATTGTGGTTTATTCCCTGATAGTGAATTTTATTAACATGAAGCAACATGTTAATGGGAGCAAAAAACTCAGTCAATGGACTTTTTCCTGCAGCCAATTCCCAGCAACTATTTTGCCAGTTGTGTCCTGCTTTTTCAATTCTACGATGAATTGAACACTGTTGCATGCGATTAGTTTTTAGAATTTGACAGTTCGTCTTCTAACGAGAGCTCTGAAAATGAGTTTAACAATTTGTAACAAATTAATACCTATTACTAATTACTATTACGATGAAAATCTGAATCGATTGAAGACATTCCTTCATAAATAAATTTTAACGCTTAAGACGGTCTTTTAACTTCGAGTATAATTAATTATATAATTTGATTGCCATCCTGAAGTAATTAAAAAAATTCTCTTCCTGCTCTCTTTGCTTCGGAAAATCGTATAGAATGCCACAAATTCCAGCTGTAAAGTGATTACTGTGTACTCCCGATAATTCTAATATTTATTCCTCCTTCGTTGTTTATTATTCAATAAACGATCAACTTAGTAACAACTTGATTTCCTTCCATTGATAATCAATAGTCACTAGGCGATAGGTTAGTAAAACCTGTATTTTGAAAGAAAATACCAAACATTCTATTAAACTTCACGTGTAATTAAAAAATTTGTCTGCTTGCTCTCTTGTCTTCAAGAAAATAATATATTATGCCCAAATTACAACTGTAAACAATGTCTGTATTATTCCAGTGAATTTTCTCCCCTCGGATCAACATAGTGAATCGCAGAGAACGTCAACTGTCTACTTAACCTAATTTTCGAAACCAAATTCAGATTTTTGCTTTAATCTGTGCCTTCTAAGAATTGAAAGGCAAAACAGACGTTGACAAAGATCTTTGAAAAATTAAAGGCAAATATCGAGCACAATTTTAATAATCAAATCTTGCCCAGATTATTGATTATGATGATTATTAAAATTGTGCTCGATATTTGCCTTTAATTTTTCAAAATTCATTTATTCGAGCATTCAACCTTATATCAATTTGTTGATAAATATGTTATTAGAGCCATGGGGAATCTAAAAATTGCATTCCACAACATATCTCCTCAACTAAGTAAAAATCCTTAGCAAATTGGTTTCTAGTACTCGTACATCGGAATAAAAGGAAAAAAGACAGTTAAGATTTGATTTCACGTATAGTGCGTCTGTATAAGCTGATGCACAGACGCACTGTACGTGAAATCAAATCTTAACTGTCTTTTTTCCTTTTATTCCGATATACTCTGTACGAGTACTAGAAACCAATTCGCTAAGGATTTTTGCTTAGTTGAGGAGATATGTTGTGGAATGCAATTTTTAGATTCCCCATGTCTCTAATAACATCTTTGTCAACGTCTGTTTTGCCATGCAATTCTTAGAAGGCACAGATTAAAGCAAAAATCTGAATTTAGTTTCGAAAATTAGTTTACGGATTTTAATATCAGATGTCGCTATTTGCGTCTGTACGAAGCCATGTTAAAGTTGCTTCCTAAGACAGAAAAGATTTATTGTCAAGTTCAGAGCGACTGTGAATAATTGTCTCTGAAGAGCCCTTTTAGAGCAAAATACGTATAAGCGGATACACAGACTGTACGTGAAATCAAATCTTAACTGTCTTTTTTCCTTTCCTTGTCTACTTAACCCTTGTCAACCTTAAGAAAGCCTACGATGCCCTATCATTAATCAAGTTAAGCATCAATGGCATCATTCAAGAGCTTAAGAAAGGGATGTTCCTTAGCGCTACTATTGGTTAAAATATATCTTAAAGCAACAGTCATAGTATGGCGACGGAAATGTGGCAAATGGGAATAATGGTGGGTAATGACACAATGTACTGTATTTTGTTTGGGGACGATTAAATACTGATAGCTACTGTCACTGTAGACTTAAGCTATGTGCGAAGGAAACTGTTTGAGAGATACGAGAAATGGAAATTAAAAATGAATGTACATAAGGCCGATTATATGTTAATTTTCGATGAAAACAAACAAGATCTCGGAACAGTATAATTTAATATTATGCATTGCTCATCCTTCAAATACTTGGGTGTAACAACAACATCTGATGGAAAGAGCCGGCAAGACAATAAACACAAAATTGAACAAGAAAGACGTGCTATTTGCCAATTAAATTCAATCCTCTGGAGCCATAAAGTAACAAATAAAACAAAAAGTCTATTTACAAAATGGTTGAAGCTACTACCGAAGGTATAGCAATGATTATAACTGATATTCTTACTAAAGCATATGATATTAATAACCCACACAATAATAAAGTTCCGTTTGAAGTTAATAAACTTTTTAATGGTATGTCTCTACCTCAAAACTAAATATTGCTTAGATTGGATGTGGTATCACTTTTTAGGAATGTATATTTAAATATTTGACTCAGATCTATAGACAAAAAAATGATCTGATATTGCTTAACATTGTGTAACCTTTGAACGATCCATCAGAAACGGTGGGTGCCAATGGGTAACAATATACCGAAAGTTGGGAGCCAATGTAGAACAATAAAACTAACAACTTTCTTTGGGAGCCAATTGTTAGGAGTCGTTTAGCTCAATATATCTGCGTCAAAAATTGAATGTCAACTATTTTTAAAATAAAAATAGTAAAATGAAACAATAGTTAATAGATGAATAAAATTAAAAGAAATTGAAATAAAATGATTATTAAAAGAAAAATAAAAAACATATGTGACGTTTATAACGTTTCGTTTGAGAACAATTATTTCACTTTTAATAACAAAATAGATAAACAAACTTTTGGAAACCAATGGGAGCAGAAATAAGTCTTATCCTTGCCACATTTCATGGATGATTTGTTAGATATAGTACACCAGTTTCATCTTTCAAAAGCCCTTTTATGATAAAATATGTAAATGATATCATATTGGCATTACCTAAAGATGGAGTGGATTAATTACTATTACCGTGCAATAGTTATGATCCTTAAAATTTACGGTTGAAACGGAAGATGATAAACTTTCTGTTTTCCTCTGCCAAATGGCAATTGTAGTTTTGGAAACTGCTGCGCGAAAGATTTCTGCGGATGAGCGGTCGAACCATCTCCTCAGGTCTTTCAGCCATGAGTTCTGGCGTCTTCCTACTGATCTTTTGTCCTGTGCTTTTCCTTCCAGTATAACTTGAAGTAATTCGTATCTTTTGCCTCTCAACACATGACACATGAGTAGTTGATTAGTAGAGGAAATCAATGAGCTCAGAAAGATCCCTGAACTAAGAGTCGATCCATAAACATTCCATAAAGGCAAATTTGGTAACACAAATAGAGGACAGAGTGAGTCAAATATCAGACAAACCGTTTCATCAAAAAACTTTAATATGTTTTACAACCTATTTATTAATAATTCTTATCCACATGCAATAATAAAAAAACCTTTTTAACACCACATTGATCCAGTGACAATCCAATAAGACGATAAAATAAATCATCATCATTCTGGCTTTACAGCCCTGCGTGGGTCCTAGCCTCCTCAAGAATTTCTCTCCAGTCGTCCCTATCCATCCCCTTTCTCCGCCAAGCACGTATTCCCATATTTCTCATGTCTTCATCGATTTTATCAAGAAACCTTGTTCTGGATCTTCCTCTTCTTCTCTGACCAATGAGTCTGTCAAGGAGCGTTTTTCTAGCTGGGTCATTTTGTTCCATCCGCGTGCCCTATCCACCTCAGACGTCATATCTTAATATGTTTTACGATATCCGATTCCTGGTATATTCTATAAAGTTCGCAGTTGTATCATCTTCTCCACACCCCATTGCTATCCACTGCTTCATAAAATCGCCTTAGTACTCTTCTTTTCAAACATCCTAACAAGTTTTCATTATTTTTTGTTAGAGTCCAGGTCTCTCAACCATATGTTAGGACTGGGCGTATTATTGTTTTGTAGAGTTTTATTTTTGTATTTCTTGTTATGATTGTGGATTTAAAGATGAGATTGAGCCCAAAATTGCATCCGTTGGCCGTGCAGATTCTGCGGTTAATCACTGCGATAGTATTATTTTCAGTGTTGAGGAGCGTTCTCAGGTATACAAATTCATTCTCGTCGTCGTGGATGACGTCGTTTTCTATAACGAATGCTCGTGGGATTTGTGGTTGCGTGCTTATTTTGATATACTTTGTTTTGTTGGTGGTATTATTAAACCCATTTTTGTAGCTAATTCTTTTAATGCTACATACGCATCTCGTACAGCGTTTTCCGTTCTCCCAACAATATTGGTATCATCAGCATAGGCCAGGATTTGCACTGATTTATTATATATTGAACCAGTGGTTGTGATTTTTGACATACGTATTACTTTTTCCAGAGCCAGATTGAACAGTATACGGCAGATAGGGTCTCCCTGGCGCAGCCCATTATTTGTTTTAAAAGGTTCAGTCAGTTCCGCCTGAATAAGTACTCTACATTTAACTTTTTCAAGAGTTAGTTTTGTTAAATTTACCGACTGATTTAGTATTCCTAACTCTTTCATTGCTATGAACATTTCTCTTCTATTCACAGAGTCGTAGGCTGCTTTGTTGTCTATAAATATGTGATAAGTATCTATGCCATATTTAAGTGTTTTTTCCAAAATTTGTTTCAGGGTTGCAGTCTACTGAATTGTAGATTTACCACCTCAGAAACCAGCCTGGTATTTTCCTACTCTCCGTTCTGCATATGGCGCCATACGGCAACATAGTACTGTGGAAAATATTTTATACGCTGCATTTAAAGGCGTAATTCCTCTGTGGTTGGGGCATTCAAAGATATCTCCTTTTTTTGTGCCTGAACAAAGTATTCCAATATTCCAATCATTGGGGAGGAATTTCTGTGTCCATAAAAATCCTCACGGACACTTAAAAATTGCTTCATTATCGTATATCAAACAAATCACTCCAGCTCTAACCAGAGTCTTGAAGAATGTTATAGATGTAAATATTTCAAATAAAACAATTCCGATTACTTCTACAAAAGTGACTGTAGATTACACTCAAAAAGATGCACTCTTACCGCACATATGCATGATGATATTCACACGATGGACTATAGTAAGAGAATCTTTTTAGAGATGGCTTTTAAAGCAGAGTGTGATAATTGTATTAACATAAAACCTGACATTAAGCATTTGAGTGAAATATATTCCTATTTTCTAGCCTTGGACAAAAGTAGATGTAACCAAAATCAACAGGTTTGCCTAATATTTTTCGCTCAATTGATTCATAATATTGATTACTGATAAACTATTTAAACTGTTTAAACAGAAAACACAATACCTTATAAATATGAACCGTGTGAGAACGATATATGTGTAAAAGGGTTTCATTCGTTTTCGGGTGCAATACAAAACAAACCGATGGAAGCGTACCTATAAGTGTGAAACTTGCCTAAAAACACCTTAATTTTTCAGATAATTTACCAATATTTTGAAACTGCGTTAATAAATATTACTCCTTTTGAAATTAAATTTTGAAATAAATATTGAAAAATATAAGATAAAGCCTTTTTTACCACAAAATTAGAAGAAATATTGGTTTGGAACTCACCAGAGACAGCATACTCAAGCGAGTAGACCGTAAAATAAATATAAAACTTAAAGAAAAATGACTTTTGTAGCAAATACGTAAAGTTAACAGACGCGATCTATATTTTCGAACAAAGAAACTTCTGCATTGACCGCTATTTTTACTTCGTTTCAGTTTGTTTGTGATGAATCATTGGTTTGTAATCGCCGACGTTACTTTGATCTAGACTATCGGTAATTCCTTTGAACTAAAGCCGACCTTTCCCTCATCACAAATACTTCGACTGCGCCACGTTAATTAGCCACTCGAATTAACTTCTAATTTATTTCCTTTAAAAACAAACAGATGGAAAGAATTACGTAAAATTATAATAAGGTTATTTGGTTTTCTCCGCGGTAGGACTTCCGTGAATAATTTTTAATTGATTAAAATTTAATTAAATATATATTGCAAACGTAGCAGTTGTTAACGGAGTAGAGGTCACAAAATCGATAACTAAATACCAGACAATACACTTGTTGTGCATTTGATAAACTATTTACTACTAAAAAGAATGTTAGTCAAATATAAAGCAAGATTTTTAAAAATGGCTTAACGAATCATATTTTTTAAATCTTAGTTTAAAAAATATTTGTCTATCTTGTGGTGAATATTAAAATATCCTTAGGTTTTATATTTTAGATATATACACAATAAAGAGTATTTTATTGATTACTTGATACTTATATTTATTACAAATTTTATAACCTAAACACTATACACAAAAAAAAACAAATAATTATTTTAATAATAAAAGTTTATTCAAACAAAACATAATATTACTACAAAAATTGTTAAAGGTGTCCATTTAAATCTAAACACACATAGGTATTTCAATCATTTATTTGGTAGGCCATCTTTACCCGCAGTTTTTAAAGTGTTTTTTTTTTACTTCCTGCGGCTCTAAATGCGACCAATAGGGATGTTCACTAATTTTTAAATATTGTTAAATTCAATAGGTTATAACATATATAAAAACATAGCAAACAAAATTGTTTAAAAATATATATTTCTTATATATTTTTAGGCTACGGTGTGTGACGTCAGCAGTCGTATCGACAACTTGTTTTGTATACGTATTTCCGAAGTGTGACCAAACAATTTAACACCATATTCACATAAAATTATCAAACCACAGGTTTTTATATCTGTACCTCGGAGGGATACTCTACAACACTATGTCCATTTTTTCAATTTTGGCAATTTTACAAACAAATAATTAACTTTTATAATTTTATTTAAAGGAATAGAGCACTAGGTCCTAAACCATTTGCTGATAAAGAAAGTGACCTTTAAAAGAACACCAAGTCCATTTTTATTTAGAGGGATAAAACACCATGTGGACTTAACGTTTTTTCTCTCTACGCATGTGAATTACCGCCGCGCATATCTCTATGATGAGAGGTAGACTGTTAGTGATCTAATAATAATACTTTTGCTATTTATGGTGTGTTTACAGTGGTTTGTTACTAATAATAAGAACAATGAACCATAATTCTCGTAGGAGAAAGATTCTTGAAGTACCTACTAAAAAGTTCTGCGAATTCTTCTACTGAATTTACAGGTAAGCTACCTTTTTGCTCATTATTTTTAAATTATTAAAAAACATAACCTCAAAAGGATAATGTAGTGATTTGATACCAACCTTAGACTAGCAATATAATTAAATCTTTTACAACCAATATTATACGCCTTGTTTAATTTCAGAATCAAATAATACACCAAGCAATGATGTTTTAAATGAAGAGCATATTATTAGAGATGCCTTGAGTGGTGACAACGAAGATCAGTCTGATATAGAGAAAAGTTCTGATAAACTATTCGTAGTGGAAATGAAATAAGATCTGCATTACTAAAATGGGCAGATACCGTCATTCCTGACAGTAATATAGAAGAAATCATACTACGGTCTTACAAATGTTACGGCCAGAATAAAAATGTTAGCATTAATACTTGTTTAGAAAAGTAAAAATTATCATCCAGAAGTTTCTACTAAAGAGTAATACCCACATGGAGGCGGACACTGTCCATACGCTGATAGAGCGAAAGAGAAAAAACTTAACATTTCTATTTACACGCCCTGGGACTGGCAGCCGTTAGTCAGATACACCTCAATGAAATATACCGTACATACTATGGAACTAGAAGAATTTAAAAATTTAAGGTCTTTGTATGATGTCAAAACATCTTAAAATCCACCTTTGATTAATAGAAAAGAGACATTAACAAACAACAAGTTCTTCTGTCAAACTGTTCCAACTTGCAGTTAAACAAAACAGCATTGGAACTATGTTTTTAAAAAGTAATTTTCATGACGAAAACCAGAAAATTGACCTTGTTAGGTTTCGAAGGCGACACCTTACATTGCCAAAAGATTTGCAACTGGTATCACAAAGTCCAATACTTATATCACAACAAAAGTATAACGATCTATTGGCATTACTGTCAAATGTTCCTACATTTTGTCATGATTTTTATCAAAGCTTAAAAAGCATACCTACTAGTAATACTAATAGTGACTATCCAGAAGGAGACTTACTTGAGGATGACTGAGTGGTTTGTACCTAAAATGCCATTTTTACATACATATTTGTATTTGTAAACGTAAATTGTATGGTTAAATAAATTTTGTCAGTAAAAGTCAAATAGGATTGTAGTTGTTATTGAATACCCCATACTAATTCTTATAGTACAATAACTAGATGGATACAACACCATGTCCGTTAAAAGAGTTAAAAAACACAGGAACAAATTTGTTTTTAATTATAACAAATGTATTATATAAATAAAATAAACAGAATGTTCTAGTAAAATATTGTTTCAATATCTTAATAAAGAGCTGCAGCAATAATACTTTTTGGTGAAAAAAAGTTTAAAACTGCTCTCCTGTAAAGTTTTAAAAATGAACATAGTGTTGATTCCTTCCGAGGTACAGATATTTGCATTTATTTTTTTTCTAACTTGCATAATAACAGCCTTTTCTAGTTTTTCCCTCTCTTTGTAGCAAACACCACTTATTTGGCTTCATTATCATTGTATAAATACTTAAAGAATTGGTTACACTTCGTAAATACTTATACACAACAAGTTGTCGATACGACTGCTGACGTCACACACCGTAGCCTCGCTGCGAGGAGCCGTTTTTAAAGCCTCCATCAAAATTAACATTAAGAATTGATTTATCTTAAAAAATATATATTTTTAAACAATTTCATGTTTACTATATTTTTATATATTTAAAAATTTGTGAACATCCCTATTGCGTTTCAAATTCCTCGGCAGAGTGCAGTAGGATATGGTTACCCATATTAAAATAGAAAATCAATAAACAGAAAGTACCACTATTGGTAAGTCAGTAACATATCGAGGATACTTACATCATTTATGTTTTTTAAATATTATACATATAAAATCAGAGTTTGGTGTTTATTGAGAGTAAACTAAATATAAGCCCAATTACTTACCATGTCGGGATAGTATTATGAGGTTTCTTTTTTCATGATTTACTATGGAATCACTAACAGGAGAATTTTACTGTCATCATTGCACGTGGTTTTCTTTTTTAAAAACGAATCACATGATAGGACTTTTTCTGACAGGTATTCTCAAGTTAAAGTGGATTTCATGTAATCGAATAAACTATCTTACAATAAAGTCGTCCCAGGAACGCAACTCAACAATATTAGCTGGGTCAGATAAAATTAAATTATTATAAGAATTTGTCACCAAGTAACAAAAAACAAAATTTGTTTAATTTATTAATGCTTTGTATGTTGAGAAGGATTTCAGAAAGGGAAATCAAAACGTCAAAAATAAACTTACCTAATTTTTAAATAAAATTGTGGCTTATTCTCAACAAAAACAGTAAATTGCATTAAGGTGCCACACGAAAATATCTCCAGAGCAAGATTATAGTAAGATGTAGAAAGTTTTTAACCAGTACTATTTCTATCTCTAAAAATACTTTGAAAATATGAACATAATTTGTCTATGTATTTATAATGGGCACACTATATATTTACAAACTCATTCACACTGTTTTGCGAATATTGGGTGTGTTGAATGCCATTTTTATTTAATTTTTGCCAAAATGTGCCAAAAAACTTCACAAATTAAAACTAAAAATGACAAGTAGTAGTACAAAAAACAAAAAATGTATAAGCCGAACCTTCAAAATCTTCATATCCAATAAATTCTTGGTGAATCATAATATTGTACCTTTTTTACAAATTATGTCAAATCAAATCTGAAAATAGAAAGAAAATATTTGTAGGTACTTAATAATCAATTAGTGACAAACCCGTTCTGCCTTCTTTAAACTAACCAATTAACAGTACACTACTTCTGGTAGGATGATGCGTACTTAAAATTCAATTAGTAACAAACCCGTTCCGCCTTCTTTAAAATAACCAATTAAAATATCAGTACAGTACTTCTGGTAAGCTGATGCTATTAGTACCGCCTTTATAATTGATTTCTCCTATCACTAACAAGTTAGCAATATAGAACTGACATAAATTTATGATTTTAAACAACTAGAAATCACACTAATGATCTAGAAATGTGACGTAAAGTTTATACGATGTCAATTGAACAAGCATAAAAATAAAATTTGACACTGAGTGTCGGTGCCTTCTGTAAAACATAGGCGGCGTAAATGAAATTAAATAATGCTTAACGTTTCTTAATGAAATTTACACCAAAGGTTCTAGTTCATATCTAGGTAGCGAAGTTTGTAACAAATAAAGAAAAAAGTGCAATGATTATATTAAAAATAAACAACAGTCTTTAGAAATGAAAGGAAATATGTGGGAGAGACTGATATCTCTTCACACAATATACAACATGAGTGTAAGCCCAAATTGGTACAACAGAAATGCCTAACGGCTAAAACTTCGAGACATAAGGTAATTCCAAACTAATTAAAGGAAGATAGCCCATTCTAACTGAAGATAAACATTATAGCAAAAAAAAGGTTATTGGTAACCGTGATGATTGCTATAACAAAATTCCATTAATTACGATATCCAATTAGCTGACTGCGCAATCTCGCGTCATAAAATCTCGCATATATTTGACATCCTGTATAAACATACATTATAGTTATTAAAGTATGCAGCCCTGGGCTGCTCCAGGGAGACCCTCTCTCCTCTATACTGTTCAATCTGGTTCTGGAAAAAGTAATACATATGTCACAAATCACAACCACTGGTTCAATACATGATAAATCAGTGCAAATCCTGGTCTATGCTGATGATATCAATATTGCTGGGAGAACCGAAAACGCTGTACGAGAGGCGTATGTAGCATTAAAAGAATCAGCTACAAATATGGATTTAATAATAAACAAAAACAAAACGAATGATATGAAAATAAGCACGCAATCACAAATGTTACGACCACTAGTTATAAAAAAACGACGTTATCGAAGCAGTGAATTAAATTGTATACCTGGGAACTCTCCTTGACACTGAAAATAATACTACCGCAGAAATAAACTGCAGAATTTGCACAGCTAACACATGATATTTTGGACTAAATCTCCTCCTTAAATCCACAATTATATTGAGAAATACAAAAATAAAATTCTACAAAACAATAATACGCCCAGTTGTAACTAACATATGGTTAAGAGACCTGGACTCTAACAAAAAATAATGAAAACATGTTAGGATGTTTGGAAAGAAGAGTACTAAGGCGATTTTATGAAGCAGTGGATAGCAATGGAGTGTGGAGAAGACGATACAACTTCGAACTTTATAGAATATACCAGGAACCTGATATCGTAAAACATATTAAGATAGGACGTCTGAGATGGATAGGGCATGTAATGCGGATGGAACAAAATGACCCAGCTAGAAAGACGCTCACCGATAGACCCATTGGTCAGAGAAGAAGAGGAAGACCTAGAACAAGGTTCCTTGATAACATCGATGAAGACATGAGAAATATGGGAATACGTGCTTGGCGGGGAAAGGCGATCGATAGGGGCGACTGGAGAGAAATTCTTAAGGAGGCTAGGACCCACGTAGTGTTGTAAATCCAGAATGATGATGATGATGGTTATTAAAATTTAAAATTGATGATTAAAGGTACATAACACAAAGGCTATTTAATGTGCTTATTAATTAGAGAACTAAAGAAATGAGACTACAATTTTATTATAAAAATAAAATAATTACGCGAAAACGACCAATTCGTCCAATTCATCTTTTAGTCGAATTGTCTTTTAGTTCATAGACCAATGGAGAGATAACCTTTGCTACTTTATAGGGTGTCCCAAATTGGTATGTTTTGCAGGGTATACCGAAAACTAGAGGAGATAGAAAAAAAAGTAGTTAAAATGTCATGACTTTTTTTTTCGTTAAAGTAATGATTGCCCAATGAATTGCCCAAAAGATATAGGGCGATTATTGAAAAATGTCGAAAACGACAGGGTTAAATATCTTCTTTATTAAGAAAAATTTTAAAACATTTTATTAAAACTTTTGATAGATGTATTATGGAAGCGTTCAGTGGCGTACCAAAAAATTTTTCGTTAAACTTTTGAACAAGTGCTAATCCTTTGTAAAGTAAAAAATCGTATGCTCATCGTCGGATATTTTTTTCTAATTAATAATTTGTGTTACAAACTTTTGAATTTCTCTTTATAACCAATTCTATATTAAACTTTAATACTTTCTCCCCAATTTTATTGTCAAAACATATTGACTGATAATATCGAATTTTAACGTTACTTGAAAAATACAGTTTTTATTTTACTGTAAAATTAAAAATTTGTTTTAACCGATATTTCATTCGTAGATGATCATTTATTATTAAATACGATATTACTTAAAGAAAATTTAATTGAAAATACGATACGATTCAGGTAAATACGATATTACTTATAGACCAGGGAAATAAGCAAAAAAAGTACCCTGTTTTTGACACTCGTCCTGCCAGGCAAACGACAGTTGTTTTGAGTAGTATGGACCTCTGTAACAAAAACCTATATGTTTCCTGCAGTCGATTTTTTGGACTTAATTAATTATTAATAAATTAAGGCCAAAAAACGTAAATTTTTTGCTTTTTTCGTCGATCAGCAAAAAGTGAAGCATTTTAAACAAATTTTACAGGAGAAAAACTTTTGAGTCATATAAAAACCTTCAAAATGGCGTTTTCTAAATGTTTCTATCCTTATTTGTTGCCCAGGAAATTGCAAAATAGGTCAAAAATTTCGGTTTTTTATAAATGTTAATAACTTTTTTGAAAATAAACTTATTCTATTCATATTTCATGAAATGCTGTGTCTTGGAGTGCTTAAAATATTGTTAAAATTTCAAAGTGATCGGTCAAATAGTTTAAAAGTTATTTTATTTGTTTATCCCAAATTAATTTTTTTTGCAACAATATAAGTCAGAAAATTATATAGTTTTAGTAATTATAATGACAGTTTCTGGAAGAAGACTTGTTCTATTATTAACATTAAAAAAAATTAAGAAAATTAATTTTAAATATTGCAAAATAATTTTGCAAAAACATGTCGATTTTTTGCTTATAAACAATTAGAATAACTTTTTAACCATTGCCTGTAAGAATATTGTTTTTTTTTATATTTAAAAAGCCTAAATTTTTTCACAAATTGAAAAGAAAAAAAATTTGTCCTAAAATAATTTGGGACAATGTTAGCCTCTTTTTTTATTTAATTCATAGCAGCTTTGTTTATAACAATTAAGATATCTTAGTAGATCTGTTATTGTAAAAATTACAAAAAAAAAGTTATTGACAAAAATTGTAGGCAGCTTTAAACTCCACATTTTAAAATTAGTTAAAATCGTACAGGGTGTTCCATAAGATGGTGGCAGACCAAACTTTTTGAACATCATATAATATTATCAACATCATGTACAATCTTTGGTAACACATTTCATTTTAAAGGGTTTTTACCCAAATATTTTGGTGGCTCAGGCATGGTAACCTGTATTTTAACCTGATGATGGAACAGTTGTTCCGAAAACGTTCGTGCTTTTAATGTTGCCCTTTTAAGGGTTTTTATAAAATAAAATATAACCACATACAAAGACTAACCTCTTTTGTTATACGTGGTATACAGCCAGCTACAGGAATTATTTTCCTTGTGGATTTTAAAGTTATTAGTTTTCTAGATATTTTTATTTTTCTATCAAAGTATTAATTTGGTAGATATTCTAACTAATTTTAAAATTTGGAGTTTAAAGCTGCCTACAATTTTTGTTAATACCTTTTTTTTGTAATTTTTACTATAACAGATCTACTGAGCTTCCTTGCACTAATCAATCACCCTGTATATATATATATATATATATATATATATATATATATATATATATATATATATATATACATTAACATATATTTTAAAGTAGATGACTTTAAAATGATATTCCCAATATTACTGAGTTGCATTCTTGGGACGACTTTATTGTAGGATAGTTCATTCGATAACATGAAATTAACTTGAATAATAATAAAATAATAAAGAATAGCCATTAGAAAAATTATTTTAATTAATATTTCCAAAGCAATACTATTTTTAGAAACAATTGAATACGACAATTTGTTGTTTTCATAAAATCTATTATAAATAAATTATTTACAATTTTATTAAAGAGGTATAAATTAATTATAAATATTTATGTTTTTAAATTAAAATTATCTCAAATATTACAAAAAAATTAAAAAAAAATTGAAGCAAATTAGATAGTTTATTTAACAATTTATTTATTAAATTAATGCATATTCATAATGTACGCAAACAGTACATACAAATTAAAAAAAGGAACGTCGAAATCCATAAATAAGAACCAGAGACACAGCTAACAGCTCCTTTCCCCCTCCCTTCGGCTCCCGTGAGTTTCGAAGCCAGCCGAGTTTAAGGACCACATTTTGAAGCTTTGTGGACGATTTTATTGATAGGTAATCTTTTTAGAATTTGGTATGTTAAAACTATAAAGTATGGTCTTTTAAATAACGCTAATTAGATTTATTAATTGTTATAAACAAAGCTGCTATGAATAAAATAAAAAAAAGAGGCTAACTTTGTCGCAAATGATTTTAGAACAAATTTTTTTTCTTTTAAATTTGTGAAATAATTCAGGCTTCTTAAATATAAAAAAATAATATTCTTGCAGGCAACGATTAAAAAGTTATTCTAATTGTTTATAAGCAAAAAAGCGACATGTTCTTGCAAAAATTATTTTGCAATATTTAAAATTAATTTTCTGATTTTTTTTTAATGTTAATAATAGAACAAGTCTTCTTCTTCCAGAAACTATCATTACAATTACTAAAACTATATAATTTTCTGACTTATATTGTTGCAAAAAAAATTAATTTGGGATAAACAAATAAAATAACTTTTAAACTATTTGACTGATCACTTTGAAATTTTGATCATATTTTAAGCACTAGAAGGCACAGCATTCCATGAAATATAAATGTTATAAGTTTATTTTCAAAAAAGTTATTAAGATTTATAAAAAACCGAAATTATTGACCTATTTTGCAATTTCCTATGCAACAAATAAGGATAGAAACATTTAGAAAACGCCATTTTGAAGGTTTTTATATGACTTATAAGTTTCTTTTCTTCTAAAATTTGTTTAAAATGCTTCACTTTTTGCTGATGGACAAAAAAAGCAAAAATTTTCCGTTTTTTGACCTTAATTTGTTAATAACTAATTAAGTCCAAAAAATCGACTGCAGGAAACATATAGGTTTTTGTTACAGAGGTCCATACTATTCAAAACAACTGTCGTTTGCCTGGCCGGACGAGTGTCATGAAAAAATGCTTATTTCCCTGGGCTATTAAAGAATATTTAAAAAATGATAAAATATGGTTATTTTGTGTCTAACGATTTATTTATTGTTTTGTTTCAATTTAGATTTCCGCTCTATTGGAAATACTCCAAAAATAAACTTTCGAGAATCTGTTATTGACCAAATCGAGATATTTTCCAAACGAACGAATGTGGGTGGTTGTAAAAAAATAAATCGTCTTACAGTATTTACTCGAGGAGCACGTGTACTTGCGGCAATATCGAGGACCCAATGTGCACTTGTAAAGAACGTTCGAAGTTCGAGTGATGCGGCTATCACTACACTCCAGGCCTCTATTAAATCTGTTTCGAGAGGTTATCGATCGTTGCTTTGCAGTAAATTAACAACAGGCCTACTTGTTAACCTGTCACTAATCTGGAAGTAATCGGAGGCAGCCAATACGAAATAATAAATATTTAGGTCCTTACGCAAATTAAAGGAAAGCTGTTGCGGTGAAGGTGATTAATTCGTGTTAGCTTTGAATCGATGGCGATGGGCAACTTTAGTGAGGTCTAAGTTACGAGGTTAGCTACATAATTTTTGAAACAGAGTATCAATACCAACTGAAGGGTACAGAGAAAAAGACAACTAAGTCAAAAAACTATATTTTTCAGAAGAAAGAAAACAAAATTTGAAACAATAAAAATCCTATGCTTTTTACATTTTTAGTTAAATATTTTTATATATCGTCGCCGTGGATGTGAAGAGAGCTAACCATCAAAAGTCAGTTTCAAAATAATGAGCATTTTAGATTACCATGTCCACGAAAAAATACATTTTAGCTTATTACTTTTCTGTTCATTGAACTATTCCTAAAATTTTTTTAGGATTTATCAAACAAAGTGTTACCTACTTTATACTGAACGAAACACTAGTAAAACATTGATTTATATGAGGGTAGAAGGGTTTCGTTCACTTAGCTTCATTCACCACTAGATAACTTTTCACGAGTCATACTGCTTTTTGTTGTGTGAAAAGATCTAAGTCTACGAAATTAAATAATACAAGGTGATATTATGATTAAAATGTTTAATTTTGGATACAAAAATAACACAAAAGTATGGGAAATTCAATTTAGTTTTTAGTCTTTAACATTGAATATTATTTAATATTGAATATACACAAATCTAATTATTTTATCGCTACTCGGATTCCGAACCGTCTACAGCGATTCTCTCTATTGGTTTTAAAAGTCGGAAGTAGTAATCATGATAGGTGCCTGGGATAGTACCTGACCTACAACGATCTTGTAGATCTTTTAGTTTCTTAGGCTCTATTCCTAAAGCACAAGGATACAGTTTCGGAACCTCATTGAAAACATTGTTGTCAACTCGAGTGTTTCTACGAATGCACAATTGTTTGAAGTCTACCTGACTAAGTTGTATTTTATGGAAGATTATATCAAGGTGTTCTTTTATATATTGCAGCTATTTGATATTTAGCAACTTTATAACATCGCCATTGACTGTTTTCGTTTTGTTAATAATTAATTTTTCGCTGTAGTTTTAAAATCTAAAAATGGCTGTAATCTATTTCCTTAGCAACGTATAGAGGGTGATTTACTTTAGCTGTTCTTGCCCCTGTGTACCACCCGTCAGGCACATACATATTTATTTTTCGTCCCCTACTTTCAATCGCAGAATGAATGCTGTCGCAGAATGTCCAGATTCCATGAACTTTTGATTAATAATTTGTAAATTATCAAAAGAAGACAAAGCTTTTATAAACATTGCAGATAAAATGGAATTTCTATTTTGACCTGTTGCAGTATCAGAATAAAATGTTACTTCATTCACTTCAGATGGTAGCTCAGAAAGCATGTTCCATAAGCATGTAGCTACTTCTGATGATCTAGATCTAGATCACTTGAGAAAGGCACTCTGTCGAAACAGCTGTAGTAATAAGTGTTTATAATAAATTTTTTTGGAAGTTTTGAAAACAAAGTTTTCAGTGTTTTAGATTATGTGAGGTGCATTTTTCAGTATTTTATTGTTACATAAAACTAATTTCCATCAAGTAACGGTCGAATCCATCAATTATAAATTTAATACTAGACTTGTTAATACAATCGAGTACCGTGAGATTTTGCTTTAACAGCAAACCCCAGCTAACGATAAGGTGACTAATCGACTGTGTCATAATAACTTATCTGTCTGTTGTTATTTGCACACTAAGCTCAAGCGTCTGATGGCTCTGTTCACCACTGACAATATGTTCAGTACCCGATGGTGGTAAGTGCTATAGATCACTTCACTGCAAAAAATAAGGATTGTGAATTTACTTAGCGTCTTTTCACACTTTAGAATATAAACCATTTGAAACAACATATTCACTTAGATCTCTTCACTACAATATGAAATCATTCTTTCTGATTGCGATGCTGCAGTTAGCTCATTTTTAAGAAAATGTGGGTTAGCTCTCTTCACATCCACGATGACGATATTTAGCTCGATATGTATTTTTATAAATAGCTAGAATAATGCTATGATTGAATTATTATTTCGTAGTTAGATATTTTTTATTTAAGCAAAATGGGGACTAAGTTGGTTCTTCCCCTGAACAGATTAAATTTTTTTTATTTTTATTATTTTTTTATTTCGTAAGGCATTTCTACATCACATTAAAAGAGCAAACGAAGCTACTAACTAAAGTTAATCTGATTTCCAAAAATCGCTTTGATGGAACATCACCGGGCTCAGATGGTAACTCAGGTAACTTGATTGGCAGAAAGAAGTTGGCTGTAGTACTCTTTAGATCCCTCGTCTTCACAGAATTTCATTAGAACTTTTAGATCAGCACACTTTTCTTTGGACAAAGGTATAAGCGTTTGCTAGAACTGATTGGGTTCTTGAAGATCAGATACATTTGATTTCCCCTTTTGGTTCTTCCGTTGATCTTTTACTAGGGATAACGTGAAAGATTAGTTATATGTAAGGACTGTTTTAGTTGCCAAATAAGAAAAGAAAATTTCTTTTTGTAGAACTTGGAGGAGAAAAATGTACCCCACTCTTTAAATATAATTTGTTCACATGATACAACAACAAACAGATGTGGCTTGATTCGCGCGGCTTCTATAACCTCTTTCCAACCATCTGGCGTTTCAGCCTTTGCACTTTGGGATCAATCCAATGTTTTTGTTCTGTTCCATGAAGGTATGGCCGCGCACTGGGCGAACTTTCATAGTGTCAAATCTTTTTATTGTAGCAGTTACATAGTGGAAGAACTGGATTATAGTGTGATTTTTGTTTTGTCCTCCATAAGACTCCGCAAACACATAAAGTTTTTTAACAAGAGGATTCCGGAAGGTGATAAAAAAATGATATAGCATTTAGGCAACGTCACCTGACGCCTTTTTTGCGACAGTTTGGTCGTACGTGTACATCATTGAAACACCATTTGACAAAATATGAATATTAAAAACATAGAATAACAGCTGTTTTCTAAAATACACTTCAGCAGAAGTTATATTCAGAGTAGGGAGATTTTTTACAGTTGATGACTTTCTAGCTTCAGTTTTTGCACGCCTTTTCAATTCATAAAACCAATCAGACTTCTTTAAATGGAGTGTCTTTTCAAATTCTAGCTTCCTGATATCGTTCTCTAACTTTATTTTTTCGTCATCACTTTTTGACTCTGCAATTTTTCTATCAAACTCAATAATTTTGTAACAATAAAACTGAAAACTTTGTTTTCAAAACTTCCACAAAATTTATTTTAAATTCTTATCACTACAGCTGTTTCGGCTGATTGCCTTTCTCAATAATTTTGGCTTTTTGCTTGTCACACCAACAGCACGTTTCAGTTTGTGGGTAACCGAAGAAAATGTTAAACTCTGACACAAATATTTGCCTGAATGTTTCATAACACATATTAATATGGAGAAGTTTAGTCAAAAATAATTCAAGAAGCTTTTTAACATTCATATCTTCCGAGTGTTCTTCAAACTTTAGTGTGCTTTACGTCCCTTTAATGAGCCAAAAACCTGCAATAACAATTCACGAGTTTGTTGATCTACCTTATGAGGACTATTGGTATGCTTTCCCCTTCTGTTGATCGGCGCCTTGCCAGTTGTTCTTAAAGATGTTTTTATTGTATGTAATCTGAAGGCTTTACTTCCAAACAGTGGTTGAAACGCTTTAAAACATACTGGTATCTCTACTGCACTGTCACTTTTAATAACTCTTACTTTGTAGCTTTCATTAAATCTAGCATCTTCTTTGTTTTTCCTTGGCCTTCGTTGAGACAAAGGGTGTAACGAAGTAAGTCCAGATAAGTAATTATTTTGGACATCATTACCATTGTCACCGCCAATGTTATTAAACTGTTCTATTAAATCACTTTGTTCTGCAATATAAATATTCTGAAAGCACTGATACCGCTTGCACTTTTACCGCAATTTTAAAGACTAAAATTTTCAACAAAGACTCTTAAAACTGAATGATACTGAATACTTCTTAACAACTTAACGAACAAGCTTGAATTAACATGTCGAAACAACAACTAATAAACACACCTGCGATGACCTGCCTGAAAGTAATAACGAATTTTATGGACTGTGTAGGTTATTCCCATGTTTCATGTTGACTATGTTAGTTTTTGAACATCTGAATCTTGAATATCTCAGGTCTACGTTTGTTGTTCCCCTTGACGATTTGTCAAGATAAAATACACGGTAAACAGAAAGTCTGGAAAAGTAAACCGGATTTTTTTTCATTTTTGGACTATGTTGATTTTTCGCCTGTACCCTTTAAATGTTAGGATGAAAAAATAATTTATTATTTTTTAAAACGCTTCCTTTCGCTGGCAAAAATTCTTCCTGCCGGCTTTATGATTTTCACTTGCTGATTGTCAATATAAACAAACCGAAGAGAACGAATCGAAGAGACACCGAAGTGTTTTTCTTCAAAGATTAAAGACTTAATTTGAATGTTTGAAAAAACTCTCAGAAAACTTCTATGAAATACAGAGTGGAAAAAAACGCTACGAAACAAAATACAACTGTATATCAAATGAAATTAAGACAGTTAGGTACTAGACACATTTGAAAAGCAAGATGGGAAGAAATCATCAATAAAAAGGGCAAATATTGCAAAGAAATTCAAAACACAATTCCAAGAAAACCATGGTTATAAAGGGATTTTTATCCAAAATTTCAATAAAACAAATCGGTCGATTGCGGTTTATCCATGCATGGGTTCCTAAATACCTAGGAGAGGTAGAAGATGCAGAGAATATTATTTTGCGATCATATTAAAAATATATGGTCTTATCATAATGGAAAAAACATTTCCAAGCAATTAGAAATGATATGATATATTAATAAAACGGTAATAATGTTAAAATATGTAATCAATTTGTATAATTAACACAATCGGCTAAATTGGCGAAGGAATAATGCTTCATAATCTGTAAAAACAACCTCTAGATAAAGCAATAATATAATGTGGTCTATAAGAAGTATAAACAAATGTGAATGCAAGGGATGTAATATCCTTCATAAAACTAAGTAGAATAGGATGGCAGCACATCCTGTGACAAGAGAATGAAACCCACCGTTCCAGACAAATCTTTTATCAATGTATGTGGGAAAAGTTGAGTAGGGACAGACCCGAACTGAGGGGTAACGATGACGTAGAATAATTATTGTATTTATAAAATACCTTATGAATGCGATCATTTTTATTTAGGTAAAGCATCAAAACCATTAAATATTGTACATCTGAAAATTAAACAATAATTATGTATTAAAAATAGAGAATTTGATAGATCTCAAATATGTAAACACGCATGTGAAAATGAATATAGGGTTCAATGAAAAGATTTAAGTATAGTCCTGAAAGAAACAGATGATACAAAGGGAAAAATGAAAAAATTGGCTCTAATTATGCTAAATGAGACCAAATATTTAACATGTCGGAATAGTATCATAGTTGAGTTTTTTCCCTGGTTTTCCTCATGATTTTTCCTAAATCACAGGATTTCCAGGAATTCCTGGAATCACTAGCGGGAGAATTTTATTGTCATCATTGCATGTGGTTGTCTTATAAAAGACGGATCACATGCTATGAGTTTTTCTGATATATATATTCTCAAGTAAAGTTGATTTCATGTAATCGAATGAATTATGTTACAACAAAGTCGTCACAGGAAAGTAAGTCAACAATGTTGGCAATATGATTTTAAAGTCGTCTACTTTAAAATGTAGAACATATGTCTGAAATGTCAATATGAAGAAGTTAGATAAAATTAAATGAATGAAATGATTAGAAGCATTTTTCACCAACAAAAAACAAAATTTGTTTTTGACCAAACCCGTTAAACAAGGATACTCGGAAAATACCGCTTGTCCGAGCTTTGTCTTTTTTTTTAATAGAACTTCAAATTCGAGCAAGCAATATTGTGATTTCTACGGCACTCGGAAGCTTGATTTTATTAAATTGCGCTAGCTCGATAGAATAAAAAGAACTACTTTTACCTACCATAAAATTCTGATAAAGCCGGAAACATCAATTAGTTAAATTTTGTCATAAAAAAGTTGAATTTTACTATTATTTCGTAAAAAATATTAAAATTTATATTGATTAATGTATATTATTTATGTAAATATATAGCAATTATTAATTCTTCTTGTAAAGTACAAAAATATTCGTTCCAAATTTGTTTTAAAACTATTGAATCAGAGCGTGTAAAAACTTTTTTAAAAAATAAATCGTTTCATATTTTAATTTAACTTAACACATTTTTAATATTAAATTATAATTAATATTATATATTTATATAAATAATATACATTAATTATCAACATTTAAATATATCCTACGATATAATAGCAAAATTCAATAACTATTTTATGGAAAAAATTAATTAACTATTTTCAAGGATTTTTCGATTTTTTCGGGATGTGAAAGTAGACAAGTTCTTATTATTTTCTCGAGCTAACCCATTAAAAAAAATAAATATCCTGCCTGCCATAGAAGGTGAGATAATAAAAGTTCTATTTTAAAAATCGGAGTTCGGAAAGTTCTTCCCTCGACTTTAACGCGGCGGTATTTTACGAGTACGATCACTTTAACAGGTTATAACTTTTTACACTTTCCCTGTATATGCCATCTATAAATTGGATCATAAAATCTAGATCTTTTCTTATAATCTGTTCAGTTTTCAGTTCTTAATTTTAAAAAACAATGGAAATATGATTTTAAGAAAAAATGCTGTCTTCGCTCCTATTGGTCATACGACGTTCTTTTAAAAGATTGTGTTTTTCACTATTTTTTCAAAGAGCCTACTTACAAGCACCTGGCATCAAAAAAAATATATAAGTTATTATAAATGATTATGAACTAAGAAGTCAGCACTTTGTCAAACGGTTTTTTTAATAAAAATTTTGATAAAATGTTTAATTAATTTTTTTTTATGTTTTAAAATGAAAGCCTCAAAGAATCGGTTGCGTCCTGCTAAATATATCTATAAATATACCTATATATATATATATATATATATATATATATATATATATATATATATATATATATATATATTATATATTTTACCTTCAGAGTCACTGTTTGAGCAAGTACTGTTATTTATAATCACTCTGCGGGATACATAAATTGAATAGTTTACAAACTATTTTGTCGATCAAGCTGAGATTTAACACACTTCCAAAACTAATTAATTTCCGTAATTTCAATTTGTTAAATTACACGTCATTATTCAAAAAACAAAGTTATTAACATTTATAAAAGTTTTTTGTAATTATCTCGGTGTATAAGAACGTTTATTTAACTTTTTATGATTAATTTTTTTATATTATTGCTTAAAAGAACAAAGCAAAATCTTCTACTACTTCTTTAAATTTTTTCTTGAATGTGTGGCGAAGACTACCAAAGAGAATTAAAGTACTATTATAAAAATAATACCTCATTCAACCATGGGAGCTTATCGTCTATGCCTTGCTTAGCTCAGTATCTCAAGTGTGAGTTCGTCTTGTCTTAAACTAGGGATTGAACCTGACCTCTTAGCTGATAGCAAATAAGACAAATTTTAACTAAACATATTTATTAAAAAGAATAAGGCTGCTTGTGTGTTGCAGATGTTAGGTCTTCCTAATTAAATGTTGTATCCTCTGGAAAGCTGCAGTAACACGTGGATGTAGGTTCTGATTAAGTGATTAAAAATTCTCCAATAAATTCTTCATACGGTTAATAAATTTGAATGTTTTTGAATGTGTTCACAAGATTTTCATACAAGAGAATTTTGTAGACCATAAAAAAATCTTCTACTCTTCTACGTCTTCCAGGATTTGTCATCAGCTATCACTCATACACCGTTTTGAACCTTCAAAAACCTTTAAAAGATTTTTACGTGAAATAGATGATTTTTCACTTATTGACCGGGGGTCAATATGTGATCTGTTGTGGGGTTGCGTATGGTAGATCTGTAAAGATCCTTATAGAATCCACAAGGAAAATGATGTTCTGTAGCTTGCTGTATACCATAAATCGCAAAAATTTTATTTAAAAAATCCTTTACAAAAGGTATAATATAATAATAATATAAAACCCTATAGGGCTACATTGCAGAATGTTCTCGGAATGACTATTCCATCATCAGTGCTTTTCAGTGCATCAGGTTAACATGTTTGAAGCCACTAAATACCTTGGTAAAAATCCTTAAATTATTGTTAAATTAATTTTAAGTTATATTTGTGCAGATAATAATATAGGATGTTTAAGTTATACAAGAAATTTACATAATGGCAACGTAGGACTCCAACACTGGGATTGCTAGACCCTTAGACGAAGTGTCTACGAGGACTTGTTGATAGAAACTTGTTAATATCAGTTTAAGTGAGTACGTGGAAAAACTCCTTGGTGAATATCAAAGCGGTTTTAGGCTAGGTAGGTCAACAATTAACCAAATTTTTCTTAGAAGTCTTAGACATCTTAGAAAAAACTAATAAATTTAACATTGACACGTTTCATCTCTTTGTGGCTCTTTGTGGACTGTCGTATCTCATGGTTGAAAAACCTCCGACAATAGTTTGGGATAACCTCCGCGGAGCTGTTTCGCAGAGCAGTCAACAAAATCATGATAACCTTGAGGATCGCCAACATCCGGACCGGATAAAGCACTGAAGAAGAAGAATAAACAAGCAAAATTGATTATACAGAGAAAGAGGAAGAAGGAGAAGAAGATGTTTTATTTTTGTGACTATAATGTGGCACTTCTGGTTACCACTTTTAATCAGAAGTGATCAAACCGGAAGTATATATTTATTGTAATTTTATTAAGGTGCGTCGAATAATATATCGCTTTTACTATTTGAGCGACTTTAAGCGGTGACTAGCGAAAAACAGTACTCTTGGTTGCAACTCAGAATTAAAAGCTAGAGGTCAAATTTATAGATTATAGAGATACAGAGGGTTATAAGCTCTCATTCGACTCCTCATTTGTCACTATATCTGTTCTAATAACGGAGGAGTTGTGTTTAAGGAGAGACGGACGGACATACAGACATGGATAATTCAAGGATTTTACATTTTAATGTTGTAAAATGGGTAAAAACGATACTGATAGAGGTAGAAGTTTCTTTTTTAGTTCACCTTTAAACTCCTGATTCACTTCGAGGACATCCACGTTTGGCAATTTATCCTTTCTTAATATTTTTCTTCTATATTTACTTTCGAATTTTCTATATTCTATATTTACTGTAAATCATAAGTAATATTTTAAAAGTAATAATTTGATTATTTTTATAATAGTACATAAATACCTTCCACTACAATTTTAATTCAATTTCTAAATGTTATAACTAATTTCGAAATTTATACCGCAATATTTCCTAATGTGCTTGGTTTAGTACAACAATTTTATGCGACGACGTATAAAGATAATAGTTCCCCAAGTTCCCAGGGAAAATACTCATATACCGATAAAACAACTTTGTTGTAACCGGCATTGCAAATAATGGGCGAACTTAATAAATTAGAGATGATGGATAAGATATAAATCGAATAAGAACACATGGGGATATTTTCACACCGAAATTAGTTACCTTCTGTTTTTTTCATTAGATCAGTTTTGTTAGAATACGTTTACAAAAATTACTCTTAAAAGTATTAATATTGTTTGTTTATTATTGTTCACAACTTTATTGTGATATTTTTTATTTATAATTCCTATCGAATTTACAATATTTTTCATTAGTACAGTTTAGGATTTTTTTTTATTTTATTGATACCAGCATCAACTACTTTGGGTTATTAGCTGTACTAGAGTTAATACATAGATACTTAAATCTAAAGAATATTTTTGATTAATTATTAGTTTCACAATTAGGTAAAATTGTCATATTTTACAATTTGTAAATAGGGTTAACAAAATATTAATAGGTACCAAAACATTAATATCTTTTAAGTATAGTTTGTTTCACGAAAAATGGTTAAGTGCTTAATGGTTACTTGAGTTGATCCTATTGTGTATACAAGAGTCTCTCAATAAACTACCGAAGTACACAGGGTCGCACTTCAGAAAGTTTGTTATTTAATATATTTCATTGGTAGCTGTGTAATACACGATTATAAAAATTTATTAAATTATTTCATATGGTATTTTCAGGTTGTTCAAGTGAATATACTTGATAATTGAACAATTTTTAACATGAAGAAAGTAGTTTTTTTGTTCTACGTGAATAATTGTAGTATCTGGATCTGAAGTCAGAAAGGTACTTTCCTTCACACTTTTTACAGGCTTAGGACTGTCAGCAAAAAACTGGCGTGTTTAAAAGTTTTTGCTCTTCCTAATCGGATATCGTTAAAAATATACAGTAATAATAGTTATATTTACAGTATATAATATACATACAAACGAATACATAATGTACAAAAAATACATGAATTCTCTTCAAGATTGATAAAAATTGGTTTAATTATGTGATTCAAAGTAACATATGAATTTTCTACGTCCATTATATGGCGTACTGAATTTTTCCAACTTTCTGGGGAGATATCATCAACACATTTCCTTATTAATTCGACTACACTACCACTTAAAGTCGGAGAAATATTTTGTGACCTAACATTTGACTTTAGTTGGTGCCACATATGCTCTATGGCATTAAATAAACAATAGTAGGGCGGAAGCCGTAACACTGTATGTCCCATGTCCTCGGCCAATGCGTCACAAACATATACTTTTTTAATAAAAAATGATTTTAACACTTCTAACAGTTCATTTTTTAAATAACTTTCTTCAAAATATATATCGTTTTCTAACAGGTAGTTTTAAATTTCAATTTTCGTGTTATTTGCACTTGGAGACTTATGTAATTGACGACTTTGGTAACTTGCATTGTCCATTACTATCACACTATTTTGAGGAAGGTTAGGTAAAGCTCTGCCGTTGTATCCTCATGGTAGTCCACACAGGAGTCTGTAATGTTCTTTGCAGAAAGCCATAAGGCATTTGGGACCCAACCATTTTCTGATCCTGCATGTAAAATTGTTACTCTTTTCCCTTGTTTTGTTGGAGCTTTTGTTTGACACCTGTTGGAAGAATCGGACCATCCTTTGGATGGTGTTTCATGAGTGTCAAACCATGTCTCGTCCAGATAAATTATTGGTCGATCTTCTGTACGGAACTTTCTTATGGAAGTTATATATTCAGCATGCCACTTTTGTAAACGATGGGACTCCATAAGCACTTGCCTTTTGTCAATTGTACGATATCTGAAGCCCATTTTAGACAAAATCCTTCAAAGACTAATGCGGCTACAGTTTATTTGTGTATCATCATTAGTAAGCCGTTGTTTTAAAGCAAATAATGTAGGTATCCGTTGCTCTTCGTACATTGTGTCAATTTTTTGTCTTATTAAGTCCTTATCACTTTCGTCAATACATTTGGTAGAACCGGCATCCTTACGCTTCCTTCTTGACTTAATGGGATTTGATGTAATTCTTTTCACTGTGGTTAGAGGTATTTTCGTTAAATCAGATATTTCACTGGCAGCAGTATTAGCAGTAAGTCCTCTTGTAAGTAAAGAACCATATATTGTTTTTACGATTTCTCTAGCGTCAGCAGATAAATGCTTTTTCTTTGCTGGAACACTGGAAGAAGCACCATCAATGTTTTTCCACGGACGCCACATAATGCTGTTTTATAAGTATAAATAGGTATAACACTGGTAACACTTGTAACACTTTCAACTAAATGAAATAAAATGTATATTTAAAAATTTCTCATCGGTTTTATATACTTTTACAAATTATACAGAATAGAGGGAACCTGTATAATTATTCCAGGAAATACTTAACGATCAACAAATTTATTGTGGTCATTAAAAGATCAACCATTGATAGTGAAACTCACTGTTAAAATGTTTACAACTTTATGAAATAAAATGTATTCTAATCGTTTTTATAATTTTATACGATTTTTAATCGTTTTTATATTACCAGGAATTTATTATACAAACAAGATAACGACACTCCACAGTAGCTTCAATTTTACCTGAATACTTACCTGCTCAACTAATGTTGACTAAGCTGGGGTATTTGCGGTTTTATTGCAATCATTAAGCACTCAACCATTTTTCGTGAAATAAACTATACTAGAATTTAGCAATTTATGAAATCGATTCTACTCTAGAGGATAAATAATCGTGCCAGTTTTCGTTTTTGTAAATAGACGAGTTCTGGAGGTATTAAAAAAAAACTAATTACAAAGCGCAATCTTCAAAGAGCTCTAGCTTCCTTAGGAAGCATTTTCGGATTGGGTGAATTAAGTTAAATTTTCTTAAAATTATCTGAGGAATCTTCGGTCTTCGTTTGTCAGGAGAATTTCTGCACACCCAGTATAAGATTTAGGAACATGTCAAAGCACTAGTGGTAGTAGTGATCAAGTTTTTTCTTCGAAAACTTCAAAAAACTCGGAAAATTTCGGAACTTCAAACTTTTTAGGAACGTTCGAAAATTGTACTTTCAATATTTAACAAGATTGTTAAAACTTAAAAAATGTTAGTTCTGTAGTATTTACTCCTTTGAAAATAGTTTGAAATAAAAAAAAACTTAAACAAATAGTATGCAAGTGAAAAATAAAAAACTATTATAGCCCGCATGATGTAATATTCGGTAAGATGATGATAAAATAAACGGTACATTTTAAATTTCTATAATATTCGATGCACTTTCCGTGTATATCTATTATATTCTATTCAGATCCACATCTGTTGGTTTTAAATTAGATTACTTATCTCATATCATCTTAACAGTAGATGTATATAGCTCTCTTGCAAATAAAAGTACCTTTTGCTGTAAAAACATTAATATATACACGTTGTACGTTAAATTCAATTGTACGGACGTGCTACGAAGCTTCAGCTCGCTTCTACCATAAATATAGCTGTATATTGATAAGAGCCATTTAATTTCCTGGCCTTGTACGAAACTCGCCATTAACCAGACGAAAAAAATGTTTTTCCATTCGTAAAATAAGCATAACAGTCCTTTAGGCACGTTAATAATTTTTTGTTGGAAAATGATCAATAATCCAGATAAATCAACACAATAACATAATATTAATGGTCCATGTTTTTTTTTAATTTGAACCGGCATATTTTCGCTCTTTTTAATTAAGGAGAATGTAAACAATTTTATAATTAAATTTCAAAAAAATTTATATTTTAATATAATTTTTTTTGTTAAATATACAGGGTTGGAAGCTCCATCAATTAATATACAATAGACACGTCTTGAAACACTGTAAGTCTGGTCTACTCCTTATTCATCGCTTTGAGAAGGTCAATGCTGCAAAATTGAAATGTTTCTCTCTAATACCCTTATCTATATTTTAATGCAACAAATAAGTCTGGCAAGCTTCACATTTTTCTGCAAGTAAAAACGAGACATCAGCTTGCTGAAGAAGGAAGCATCAATCAAGATGTCGGGCACTTAAGAATAGAAATAGGGAAATTGAAGAGACAGGATACCAGAAAGTAGACCAAATGATCCTGACAAGTTGTGGTCTGAATTAAAAACTATAATTAAACAAACTGACAATCTCAAAACACAAACCAATAGGCAAAAAAACCATGGATGACTAATGAAATATTAAAAATGATGAATGTGGGAAGACAACACAAGAAAAAAGATATACAGTACCTGTAACCTATTGAAATGTTGGCTATCCTGATCCCCAAACACTATTGAAATTAGGTTGGCTATCTTGAGAGAACAATAAAGTAGTTGTCATTCTGTGTTGCACAAGTAAAAAGGTATTTTATTTTCTCTATTCCAGTATCCATATTTAATATATATAATATTGTACTTTGAAAGCTTTTCTAAAAAGGTTATAGGCCCAGAGTACATGCCAAGAGTACATTCTATAAAAAGTAAAGTATCTGTTTCGTGTTCCTTTTTAAACCGGCAAAAAGTGTTGTTTGTTAGCGACCAGTAAGAAATTAAAAATGGCAGCCCAAAGTAGCGCGAATTCAACCGTGAGTTTGTATCCGCAATTAACATCAACCAATTTTTCGTCCTGAAAATTTAGATTGTGCAATCTATTAGATGCCAGAGGTGTTAAAGATTTAATTACTACTAACACTGCAACGCAACTAGCAGATTTATCAAGACACGAGCAATCTCAACATAAAAAGCATGATGCAACAGCAAAGTCTATTATTGTCACATGCATTACAGATAAACATTTAGAATACATTCGTGATTGTAAGTCAGCTTATGAAATAGTAAAAAATTTAGAGAAAGTTTTTGAAAGAAAAAGTATTCTTTCACGTGCTAAAATTTTTAAAAACTATTGTATACAACATGGTATAGTACAAGAATTTACAGCTGGGTACACACCCCAATAGAATAGTGTAGCCGAAGGATTTATTCGTACTATTTTGGATAAGGTAAGAGCTATGTTTGTGGAAACAAATATTCCAAAGAGTCTGTGGGGAGAAGCAGTTAGAACAGCTGTTTATCAGCTTAACCGAACCCCATCACGAGCAAATGAACTTAAAGTACCTGCAGAAATATACTCGGGAAGACTCGACTTGTCTAAACTCAGAGTTTTTGGTTCAAGAATGTGGTACTACAACCTACCAAAGCAAAGTAAATTAGAACCAAGAGCAAGTAAAGGTATAATGGTTGGATACAGTGGAGCTGGTTATAGAATCTGTAATCCACTGACTAATCAAATCAAAATTTCAAGAGGTATTGTTTTCGATAAATCACAGTTCCTATTCTTCTTCTTCAAGTGCCCTGTCCGTTGCGAACGTTGGCTATTAACATGGCAATTTTGATCTTATTTGCGGCGCTTCTGAATAGTTCGACCGATGTGAGCCCGAACCACTTCCTCAGATTTTGGAGCCACGAGTGTCTTCTCCTGCCTGGCCCTCGCTTACTGTCTATTTTTCCCTGGACAATCAATTGCAGTAGACGGTACTTATCGTGTCTCAATATGTGGCCTAGATATTCAAGCTTGCTTTGTTTAATTGTATTCACGATTTCTTTCTCCTTTCCGATTCTTTGGATTACCTCTGTGTTGGTGACATGTTCGGTCCAGGATATACGAAGAATGCGTCGGTACACCCACATTTCGAATGCTTCTAGTTTTCTCGTAAGCGTCTCCGTCAGCGTCCAGGCCTCCACACCATACAGTAAGATCGGAAAAATGTAGCATTTAACTAGACGTAGTTTTAGGGGAAGAGACAAATCCCTGCTTATGAGGAGCTTTTTCATATTGCTAAATGCTGCTCTAGCTCGTTCTATTCTCGCCTTAATTTCTGTGGCCTGTTCCCATTTTGCATTTACGTTGGTGCCAAGGTACACATAAGATTCTACATGGTCAATTAGTATGTTACTTATCCGTAACTGTCGAGCAGGCTGTTCCTATAATCAAAATATTAAGGAACTTTTACCAAGCCAAGATGAAATGAAAACTTTTGAAGAGAAAAACTATAATAGTAGTACAGTCGAAGCATTAAGAAATACCACTGATAATATAAGTGATTCACATTATACAGAACCAGTAAATTTACAAAATACCAAAACTAGTTTCTCCAATAGAAAAATAAAACCACTTTCGAAGTTCAAAGACTACGAACTTTATTATGCATATTGTTTAGTTACGTCAACCCAGTAACTTATGAAGAAGCAGTGAAGGAGGATAAATGGAAACAGGCAATAGAAACAGAACTAGAATGTCTTAAAAATGGACACCTGGACTGAAGCTACAAAGGTACCTCATAATCAACAAATCATAAAGACAAAATGGGTATTTAAAACAAAAAGTGACGGCACGAAAAAAGCTCGCTTAGTTGCCAAGGGCTATGAAGAAGACGTATTTTTAGATATATATTCACTTGTGGCTAAAATAGCAACTGTCAAAGTTTTATTGTCACTAGCTCTCAACAACGACTGGATAGTATGATTCCTTCAGCCTTCATGAATGTAGTGTTATAACATAACATAAACATTATTTATATTCATCGTCCCAAAGGAGATAAAGGACAAAATAAAGTTCTCAAACTACAAAAGGCTTTGTATGAACTGAGGTAATCGCCCAAATGCTGGAACCAACGATTCGACAAGTGGGAAATCAAAATTGGGTTTAGGAGTGCCGAGTGACTGTTGTGTTTACACAAAGAAAAATGTGTGTATGTGTATATGGGTCGATGATATCCTACTGTGTGGTGAAAATAGTGATTCGATTAAAAAACATATCGGAAGTTTAAAAAGTGAGTTTAATGCAAAAAATCTCGGTTGTGTAAATAATTTTTTGGGTATTGATTTTGATTATTCTGTTAATGAAAATAGTGTAAGAATGCATATTTCACAAAAACCCTAATCAATAAAATAATCGATGAATTTAATATGACAAATTGCAATATTAGTAAAACACCAATTAAAACAGGTTTTCAAGCTGAAAAAACTAATACTGATAGTCAAATTTCTGCAAGGAATGCGCCTTACAGGCAATTAATTGGAAGCCTAATGTATATTGCGTTAGGTAGTCGCCCTGACATATTGTTTTCAATATCTTATTTAAGTCAATTCCTAGCTTGTGCTAATAATATATTATGGAATGCTGCAAAACGTGTTGTTAGATATTTAAAAAATACAATTAATTTTTGTCTCATATACAGTAAAAGTACAGTAGGAAAACCTTCAATATTTGCATATTCAGATTCAGACTGGGCAGCTAATGTGAGTGACAGAAAAAGCATGTCTCTAGGCATAATATATTGCTTAGACAATCCAGTTTCATGGTATTCAAGAAAACAGAGTACTGTTTCATTAGGTAGAACTGAGGCAGAATATGTTTCATCAACTGTTACATGTTGTGAATTACTGTTCATAAAAAACCTAGCAGAAGAATTATTGTACAAGAAAATAACTGGTACTATATTATATGTATATAACCAGGGAGCTATATGTATGCAAAAAATTCATTTAAAGGTAAAAGATCTAAACATATTGATACAAAATATCATTTTATCCGAAATTTGATTGAAAATAACATAATTACTTTGCAGTATATAACTACAAAATCGAACTGTGCTGATATTTTCACTAAAGTTCCTTCAAACGAAATATTTTTACATCTTAGAAGTTTGATCAACATTCAAGGCAATTGAAAGGTACTTAACATCATCTATTTTTTTATTTCAATATCTTATTGTTTTTTTTTGTGTCACTGGAACTTTTGGGAAATTTCACTATGTAGATATAAGTTTTAACCTATGTTGTAGTATATACAAGTATTATTTTTATGCCATTTAATTGTATTAAATTATTATCTAAATTGTTCTTATTTTATTTAATTTACAATTGATCCAAAATTATCCATAAATTCAAATGTTGTATACATTAAGAGGATGTATTGAAATGTTGGCTATCCTCATCCCCAAACACTATGTAAATCAGGTTGGCTATCTTGACAGAACAATAAAGTAGTTGTCATTCTGTGTTGCATACGTGTAGAGGTGTTTTATTCTCTACATTCCAGTATCCATATATATGTAGTATATATAATTGTACTTTGAAAACTTTTCCAAAAATTGTCGAGTTTGTTTTGACTTGAATTGGTTGTCAAAAGAATTGACTTAAGTTTGAGTTAATTTCAAGTCAAACTTAAGTCAGTTTCAATTCAAGCAAACTGACACAATAAAATAAAAACAACAATGTAACATGTCAATACAATTGACGAAAATTAGCTAGCTAACAAACGCTAATTATAAACAAACAACAAATTAAATTCAGACGAATAAGTCGAAAAATATGTTCTATTTAGATTTTTGGTTGATACATGCAATAAAAGACTTTCTGAATGCTTTGTAGAAGTATTTTTATTACTTCAGCATATGCACACAAGTATTGATAAACCTGGATAATAGACAAGTAAAGTATGACCTGTTTCTATTTTTACCATCGACAAATAGATATACGTCCCATTACATATTAATAATCTGAATAGATTTATTAATAATTCTATTACAGTCTAGCCTTGTCCCCGGCATTTCTATCGATATTCTAAACGGTGTCAAATTCTACAAGTGACTTCCGAAATACAGCCAAAATATGTAAACTCAATTCATTACTATGTAAATCTATTTATTTTTGGACTGGACAAAGTGAAAGAAAATATATTATTTACGCTGTGTCTACAAAACTACTGGAATCGATTGTTCCGTTATTGAAATATTCAGAGCTACAACATGTCAAGGTCAAATCGATTTCATAGGAGAACTCGCTTTTTAAAATTATTGAATAGTTTTACTAACCGAAATTTGTTTAACCCTTTACCTGTTGGAATTTAGGGTGTGCATAAATGTATGCTTTGTACTCTTAAGAGATGTTTTATTCTTAATTTCAGTTCTGTATTCTTGCTTTGTTGTTATTTTATCTTTCCATTGATTTTACTTTACTGACATTCATCTTTTTTCATTACTCTATTTTATTTAACAATCTGTACTATTAGGAACAATAAATTACAGCTATGACTTTCTTAAAGTAGGACATGTAGGTAAGAATAACAACTAAAACTTTTCTTTCTAAATTACCAACTCATCTATAGACAATACTTAATAAAATAAATTAACATTTACATATAATAGCTATAATTTATCTAAAATCTACTTGAAAGGTCAATTGGTTTATTAACACTTCAATCTGCTAACTTCACCCTCCGTGTTTAACAATTCACGGAGAAGTTCACGGTTAAGAAGTTTCAAGTATCTCTCTATTATTGCGTTGGGGACGTACAATGTAGCGTTCACTATGGTTCTCAATGACTTATTTTAAAAACGTTGTATAATTTTTAAGTTAGAGTTGCTGGCTGAGCTATATATACTATAGGCAATAAGTCCATTAAGTTTAGGTTAACGCTAAAACCGCACTCTGATACCCGGTGGGAGAGTCAAATTGATGCCGTAAAGACTCTTAGGTATGAATTGAAAAAACTTTATGATGCACTGTTCGCCTTTTATAATGATACATCTAGAGATAATGACACAAGGAATACCGCAAGTTCCCTGATTAGTAAAATAAAATAATTTAAATTTATATGTTCCTTAGTTGTTTGGTACAATATTTTATTAAAAATAAATGTAGTTGGCAAAATCATGCAAAAATCTGACATTATTTCACCAGAAGCTGAACAAATGTTAAATGGAATTAAAATATTTTTAACAGACATGAGATCCGACAATAGATTTATAAATGTGCTCAATCAAGCTAAAAAATAGCTTAAGAAGCTATTCATTTCCTGCAGTTCATACAGTTCGATCAAGAAAAAAAAGACTTGTCCTTGTGTCCTTATGACTCTCATGTCCTTAAAACTTTTCTCAGAATTATCCATACACGAATTTACAAGAAGTGCGAGTTCCAGATGAGTGACACTCAATTCGGATTTCGAAACAGATTGGGAACACGAGAGGTTTTTTTTTGCTTTAAATGTGTTTTTGAATGAGATGAATATGTAGATGTATATGCATGTTTTATTGACTATCGAAAAGCATTTGACTGCGTTAACCATCAAAAGATGATCGAAATTCTGAGAACAACTGGAGTTGACGAACAAGACCTGCGAATTATCTCAGAACTATACTGGCACCAAACGGCAACAATTGAAATAGAGCACACAACATCCGAAGATATACAAATCCGACGAGGAGTGAGACAGGGTTGCGTCTTATCACCGCTACTGTTTAATTTATATTCGGAGTCTACATTCAGAGAAGCATTAGACAAGGTCCAAGGCGGAATTAAGATTAACGGAATCAGCATAGACAACATCAGATATGCTGACGATACCGTCTTAATAGCAAGCAACGCACAAGAACTACAAAATATAATAAATGCGGTAGTTCACCACAGCGAAATGTTCGGTTTACATCTAAACGTTTCCAAAACTAAAACTTAAGTATTTTCAAAGACACCAATAAACGTACATTTGTATGCCAAGGGTCAAATAATAGAACAGATAAATTCCATTAACTATTTGGGAGCAAACATCAATAGTCATTGTAATCCAAAAAAAGAAATCCTACCAAAAATCGAACTTAGTTTAGCTTAGAATCCGAATGATCAGATGTTACGTTTTTTCTGTCTTACTCTATGGCTGTGAAAGTTGGACAATGGACAATGGAAATAGAAAAATAAATAGATGCCTTTGAGATGTATATATCCAGACAAATGCTGAGAATTCCATGGGTACAAAGAGTTACTAGCAGCAGTTTCCAAAACTACAATTGCCATTTGGATCGCCAACCTTCGAAAGGAGACGTGGACATGAGAAGAAGAAATTAATAAAAAACCATATACCAGAGATACCAAAGATCTACCATGAGCCAATCCAAGCTTACAAATTTAGCTATAATAAGTATCGTGGAAGATAGTTGTTTTAATTTAGATGTGACTGACCTAGTTAGGAAATTTGCACTTAAAAAGGCAAGAAAAGTCGATTTTAGTATTTAGACGTGTATACCTACCTAGTGTTGTATTTCTTTTTTCTTTATTTTTCGTAAAATAACTATACAGATTTTTGTATTTTGGTTCAATAAGCTCATATTTATATTATAGGTACGTGTCTATTCGTTGACTTAATAAATATATTTTTATGATTTAAATGTTCAAAATTGTGTTTTTATTAATTTTCCCTAATTTTCTTATACACGTTTTCCAAAACTGCTGATAAGGCGGCAAATTTGGTTCTTGCACCGGGCGGCAAAAAAAATTATTACTGAATTTTATATGTATTTAAAATATTGTAAAGGCCTACAATTTTTTTCATATATATCACTTTACCGTTTATACAGAAAATAATTAGTAAATATTTTACGTTTCAGAACTTAGAGAACACCATCTCCAATCCAATGGCGACTACTTAGTGGCATGAAATCGTTATTTTTTTCAATATTTATTATACTAACAGCAGTTGTTGGCCTTTTAATAAATGGATATGTGTTGATGGTAATAATTTTAACGAAACAGGTAAGTTAAACATTAGAATTGAATATTTTAAATTTTAAAATTTTGGTGAATTCGCCAGGTCAACGAACGTACTTTCAATAATTTTAAAAATTTAGCTTTTACGGAAAGAAATTCAGATTTGATCAGACATAACAAACTTCTTTGTATATATAAAATGAATTAGTAGATACGTAGTAAATTAGTTTTAAATTAAATACATTGTAGGATATTACAGTAAATATATTTTTTGTTCTAGTGATGTAACATATTTCTTGAAACAGCCTCTTTTTGTAATTATTTACTGTCTGTAGAAATTGAACATTATTATAGTCAAACTGGTGACTTGTTGTTGAAATGTTCGAAAATTAGCCATAAATAGTGCTTTAAAATATAAAAAATATTATTGCAAACAAATAGTATTTTTTATTCTAAAATGTGACACAAACATAAACATTTAAAAATCATTTTTAGGTTAAATCTGCCAACCAAATTCTCCTTCTACACTTAGGCATTATAGAAGTATGCATAGGACTACTATTCTTAGTATTTTTTATACCCGGAGCGAATGATAAGGAGTGGCCGTCAGCTGGAGCACCGTGCATAGTCCATGGTTTTTTCTTTACCTTACTACAACCTTTAGCCCTTTGGACGATCTGCGGCTTAAATTGTGACAGATTCTACATCATATCTGTTCCGCTACATTATAATAGAATAATTACTTCTAAGAAGGTAAATTTTACAAGATAGAGCATGATATAAATATTGATTATGTTTTTTTTATAAATTATTGTGCTATATAACATAAGCATTCCTTCTCTTGGGTGGCTTTTTTGCTCAGAAAATTCAAAACAAATTTAAATAAATATAACCTTTTTTTGTGAATAATTTATATAATTGTTTTATTTTTTAAAAACATAATTTTAAATGAAATAAAGAACTTTGAAACACGTTTAAGTTATTTTTATTACTTTTATTTGTTACAAAATGTGTTAACATAACAATCTAATACTTTTAAAATCGATAATTTCAGTCAAATCATTACTAGTGTTTGTGGTTACTGAGTGACTAAATTTATAATCAGTAACTAATGTGACTTAAATTGTATCTCAAATCGAATTGTTTGCAAATAACGATAATATTAAATTTATGTATAGGGTATTTAAAAAAACAGACTGATAAAATTTACTACAAAATGAATGAGTTGACAGATATAATCCATTAAATGAAACGCGCCAGTTGAGTATAGAGTTAAGACTAACTTTATTTTGTTCCAAAAGTGAATACAATTGACAGTTTACATTGTACCAATCTTAACTTCCTGTAAATGACATATGGCGCTAATATGTATTTCAAGTTTGTTTAGTTGATATCAATATGTTAACACCCCCACTTATCAATAAAACAAAATTTATAGGTTACCTATATTTAACAGTTTCAATAATATCTGCAGATTTTCAGCAACTAGACCTTTAGTCAACACATCAGCTAGCATAACATCAGTAGGCATATATTCTCTTTTATTAAAACTTCTAATCACTAGTCTTGCACGATATATAACTTTATTTTCGCTATTACACTTTAACTTAAACACCAACTTATTATCAATTACACTACCATTTTCTGGCACATATACCACATCCCATGCATTGTTGTCACGGAAAGATTGGATTTCATCCATTATGGCTTCTCTCCATTTTGCTCTATCAGGACGTTGTAATGCCTCCGAGACTGATAACGGAACATCATCTATGTCACTTGTCTCCGCACACATGTATGTTACATATTCGCTAAATTCTTTTGTTTTTATTACTCATTCTGACTTTCTATGTACTTCTTGTAATGTTTCTCAGGTAAATTGTGCACTTCAAAGTCTTTGATTCTTCGCCACTAAAATTATTACCATCATCTTTAGTCTCAGTTTCAACATTATATTTGTTTTGTTTCCTCACTAAATCTCTTTTGGCTTTTGCTTATTTTATATGTATATATAACGATGGATCAAGCAAAAGAACTAACTTGCCATTAGCTTTTTCTTGTCTGTCTATTTTAGTTTCAGTTCCGTCTTAGCACGTGGACGAACCTTCTAGAATAAGATAATTATGCACTGCGAAAGCCCAATCATCATAATTTTTGCGGCCTAACAACTTTGGCACCGTAGACATGTAATTCACTGCCATTTTCAACTTTAACACTCACTAGTATACAAAGTTTATCTGTTTGTAGTAGGCTTCAGTAAATACATCGCAGCTATTAAGAGAAATTACAGCTTTTCCTAAAACCATTGGCAAGTATTGTTGGAATCATGGTCTTTTAATGTGCTTTAATTACACAACCAGCAATTTTATATATTGAGAAAACCTTTCCTAGATTTTGCTTTTCCCAAGAATTTTCGGCGGCAGCAAAATGTGTTTTGAATGGAACATAACCTGAAACATTAAATGGTTGCAATTTTCTACTGCAATGAGTTAAAAGTGTGACTATTGTTATACCATTTTCTTAAGCTAGATTTATGACTTCAATGCATAAAAAGCTGTGATGGTTATCCATTACAAACAACGTTGAGTTTTCATTTGAGGACAATATATGTTTAATAAAATACTTAATGGCATGATGGAAAATATGAGCAGTCATCCAACTACTTTTAGTTGTCAATCATAAAGATCTTTGTAGGCCGTTTATTAAAATATTATCTTTGAGCTTCACACGGAGGAAAACGAGAGTCGGTGGTATTCTATTTCCAGATGCGCTTATATAACAACATATTGTTACCAATGTACCTTTTTCTCCAACCGCTACAGTGGTAGTTGTAAGGCATTGTAAGGCTACTTCAATATTATCGTACAAAGTATTACCGATATGACGATTAAATGATGTGCAACGAGGAAGAGAACACTTTTCAGGCTGTCCCCTGGACAGTGTTGTATTTCCTAAAAAACTTCATAGCTAGTCCAAACTAGCAGCTCATCTAGCATGCCAATTTCGTTTGCCAACTCACGTCTATCACGTGTTGATTATTATCCGTAGCATATTTTGAAACAGGTCAATAAATACTCTGATAAAAGTTTTTAAAGTCACAATTCGTTCTTTATCGGATATACGATTCATTGTAACATTAAAAACACCAACAATACTAATTGATTGAAGCTCAAAGCTGTTACGGTAACAATCATAGCTATCTAAATGTATTTCCTGAAAAACGGAAGATCTGACAATATTGTAAATGCCAACGTAATATTCCCTACATCACAATAATATACATCACATCAATGGTATAAATTAACCGTCCTCTGTTCCCAGTAGCAGTAATGCGTTGGTTAGAGATCAATATAGTAGTGTCTGGGGGCTCGGAAGACGGAGATCTCGAAGGCTCTCAAGAAGACATCAAAGATAATGTCGAAAACTCGGTGCAATGATAATCGACGCGCTTCAACCCCTGAGAAAAAGGCTATGCTTCCAAAAAGTGAGTTGTTTTGTTGCTCACCAACATCCGAAACGAAAAAGCACCCCAATAAGCTGTATTAAATTAATAGTTTATAAATAAATATTAAAAATTACGTAAAGTAATTTGAGTATGACTGAAGTTTTAAGAAAATATAGTATGTTAAAATTAGTATCACATTGGCTTCTACATTTTTCTAGTGGTAACCATGAAACTGACATAGGTTTAAGTACAACTTTTAGTGTGTAATCACATCATAGATATGTATCTTACATACCGTTGTCCAAAAGAACAAGGCCATATAATTCGAGAAGCCGAATTAACTTCTTAATCAGCAACGTTCGAGAACCTCTTTATCAGAATCTTTCTGGAATTTTGTTTTATCGCACGTCGTCACCTACTAGCTATTTCTAGATTAGATGTTTTATTGCTTAACGCGCTGATATGGCTTGTAATGATTAGTCTTAGCCAAATGATTTTGTAAAACTTTACCCGTTTCGTTGTAGGCGATAATTATATTGTACGTAGACTTTATGATACTACTTTTTATGATAGAATACTACTGCAGAGATAAACCGCAGAATTTGCACGGCCAACAGATGCTATTTTGGGCTTAATCTCCTCTTTAAATCCACAATTATACCGAGAAATACAAACATCAAACTCTACAAAACAATAATACGCCCAGTTCTAACATATCGTTCTTCTTCTTATAGTGCCGTGTACTTATAGTGCGTTGGCGAATTATCTTACGGCCAGACGTCTGTCTTTTGCGGCATGCAAAAGATCGCCAGTGTTATTTATGCATGTCCAGTTCTTTTCGTTCCGTAGCCACGACATTTGTTTGCGACCTACTCCTCTCTTGCCTTTAATCTTTCCCTGGATAATTAGTTGAGGCATTGCGTATTTTTTCCTTTCAGAATATGGCCTAGGTATTCAATTTTTCGTACCTTGATCAAATTGAATAGTTCTCTCTCAGACAAAAGCGCATAAGAGACAAAATACCATTCGTGCCTTTTTACTTCCAATAGAGATTCTGGATAACTCTTATATCTTTCTCGTCATTGTTAGCGTTGTGTTGCATTTTTATCATTGCGTCATGTTTTACGGTGTCAAACGCTTTTTCACAATCAAGGAATGTTATGACTTCATCCTTTCGTTGATCCATGCAGTTTTGTACAAGCGTATTCAAGCAGAAAGCTGCTTCACGGGTACCCAGTCCGCTCTTGAAACCAATTTGTGTCTCACCGCTTAGATCTTCTAGCTTTCTGAACATTCTTGTGTGAAGGATGCGAAGAAACACCTTTATGGAGATCATTATAAAGGTTGAATAAAACTAATCGGTTGGAATGTGGCCGGTGTTATATATGGCATTGAAAATTGTTACCAGCATGTCGATGTTATCATCTTCCAACAGTTTTATGGCTTCCGTAGTAATTCCTTCCGGTCCAGGGGCCTTGCCTACTTTTGCTACTTTTATAGCGTACTCCACCTCGGCGTGAATAATGGAAGGGCCGGATAAATTTTCCGTGGGTAAGTTAGTAGTTGGCAGATTCGATGTATTAACCGCAAAGAGGGACGAAGCATAGTTTGCCCAGAATTTAGCTAGTTCTTCCTGGGTATGAACGTAGTTTCCTTGATCATTCTTCAGGCGAGTCTCATGGTGTTTCTTGTATATACTCGAAATTTCTTTGACCTTTTTATGTAGTCCAAAGCTGTCTCCCTTTTCTTGTAGTGATTCCAATTCTTCACAACGTTCTTTCATCCAGCTTTTCTTTGCGTTTTTAATTCTTGCCCTTAACGTACGTTGGATTTCCTTGTATTCCTGTTGATTCTGATGTATATTGTACTGTCTGCGTTGCTCCATTAGATCAAATGTTCTATGTTCGCATGTTTCTCAAGTTCTCGTTGATGTGCTTACTGTATGTAGATCTAAGCTCTTCATCTCTCAATAATTCTCTAGTGTTTATATATTTTTTATTAGATGGCTTTTTAACCTTTACCAATCGAAGCCTTACATTCGCGATTAGGGGGTTGTGGTCAGACGAAATGTCCGCACCAGGGTAAGCGGCCACACTTTTTATATAGTTGCGGAATCTTTTGTTTATCAAGATGTATTCAATTTGATTTCGTATCATATGACCTGGACGATCTCATGGTGCTCGCCATGTATACAATCTTCTTAATGGGAGTTGATATCACGTATTGGATATGACGAAATCGTGGTCATTACAAAATTCAATTAGTAACTCTCCTCGCTTATTTTTGTTACCCAGACCGAAATCACCGACCGCATTACCACATCTACACCTACCGACTTTGGCATTAAAATCACCCATTATGATATTGATATCGTTTTTCTTTGTGACCTTTAATGCTTCATTTATGTCTTTATATCGTTACATATCGTTCATTAAGATAGGACGTCTGAGGTGGATAGGGCATGTAAAGTGGATGGAACAAAATTACCCAGCTAGAAAAACGCTTCTTGATAGATCCATTGGTCATAAAAGAAGAGGAAGACCCAGAACAAGGTTCCTTGATAACATCGATGAAGATATCAGAAATATGGGAATACATGCTTGGCGAAGGAAGACGATGGATAGATATGACTGGGGAGAAATTCTTGAGGAGGCTAGGACCCACGCATGGTTGTAAAGCCAGAATGATGATGATGATGGTGACTTTATGAGATATTTGTAATTTAGTGATTTATTAGTTTTGATAAAATAAAATTAGTTAAACCACGTTTGCTTATCTTAATCTCTGAACCCACAATAAAACGTAACAATATACTCTTGACTTTTGCTACACACCACTCTGTACGTCAATATTAAACTGCCTCCTAAATAAATTACACTCTCTGGACTGTATTTTTAAGTAAATGATTCTGTACGCTTTTTTAGATCCGTGAAGTATTTGTAAAATATTTATTTTACTTAATGTCCCAAAGGGAAATGGGAGTTTGAACGGAAGAAAATTAAATTCTGCCCGAATAAACTTCGATAAATTAAATTTGGCGCCCTTTCTGTTTAAACAAAATTTTGTTTTATTTCGTTTTTTTTTTGTCCGGCATTTCAGATACTTCCTTTGACACAAACAAAATTACTGAATATAGATGAGCTATGAGTGTTAACTCGCTAAACCTGGTGTAAAAAGAGCGCTTTTGGTATTTTATATCAAAGGTGAACAGAAAAAAAATATTTTTTGATTTTAAATAATGTCAATTGACGTTATAAGCTAGCTCTAATACCTACTGACACTCTAATCCCATTGATTCATAATGTATGATACGCGAAATAAATATTGCACGTTATGTTAATTTCAATTCCTGCTTTATTTCTAATTTGAACTGATCAATAATTACGATTTATCAGCAAATACACATAGTATACTTCATACTTTATTGTATTCCAGTATTGACTGCCCCTTTTGACCATATTATTATTTGAAGTACAATTGGTACAGTATAAATTTCGATGCACGTCATTATCTACGTCAGAGATCTACGTTGACCGTGTTGCCAGATTATAAAAAAATTATAAAAAGTATTTTAAATGAAATATATCATATAATTATTACAGAAGTGTACACTTAACAAAACTGTAATATATAAAATATGTAAAAATTAATATTTAATGTACTTAAATAAATAAAAAAATTAGTATTAAAAAAACAATAAATAGGTATTAGATAATAAATAATAAGATTTAGAGGAAAATATTAGCCTCTGCACCCTCAATAAAGCCATTTTCATTACCAGCATGAATAATAATGTATCTACAAAAAGATTTATTTTAACACCTTTGTTCAATTTTTTCACATGCGAAAATGTCATTTTTTCGCTGTATTACTAACTCTCCTTCTACCACAATTTTACCATCTTTACCTTAGTCCAATCCTTGATAATCCTTCCGCGATTTCTGTTTCCCCTCCTTTAGAAATACAGACAGTTTTAAAATAGCAAACAAGAAGACCCTCTCTTACCATATCTATCGATGAGAACGGACGCTTTCTCTCCCCTGTTGACTGTCGTTTGGTGACAGAGGTGTTTTCTGTCTTGATTGTTGACTGTCGCTAGGGATAGTCGTTCGCTCTTTTGTCTGCTGAGTCTCGCTAGGCAGCCGTATACTCTCTCTTGCCTGTTACCTATAGCTTGGTACAGACGTACCTCTCTTGCCTGTTGTCTATCGATGAGAACGGACACTCTCTCCCCTGTTGACTGTCGTTTGGTGACAGGGGTGTTTTCTCTACTGTTGACTGCCGCTAACTAATTATCTTTCTCCTGCTTTTAGTTACGCGAAAAATACCGCAAATACTGTTTTAAATCGTGTACAGACGCAAATGTGCTCTATCTCGTGATCTCAGTGTTAGTACCGCGAAATACGTGTTCAGAAACCGGTACCCGGACAGATTCCGCGTATGAAAAATAACCGCGCGTGTAAGCCTGTCAATACCGCGAGTGTGTGGAGCAAAAATATTGGTAAGACTTTGTATAAACTTAATTTGCTATAATCTGTATAACCTTTTACCACATATCCTAATTTATTTGAACCATCCCTATGTAATACAGTCCTTATTAACTGCAATTATATTTATAATTTCACATAATATGTACATTCTTTTTGTACAACCTTTATGTTTTCAATATCATTAAATATATTACTGTTTTCCATCAGTGTTCATAGATTTTACACTACTTTTATTATTTATAGATCTTCTTTGTTTTTTGTTGTCTTCTGTTATATTTATTTTTGTTGGAACTTTGGGGAAAACTGAGGGAATCTAAGAAGAAACATTAAATTAAATATAGGTAGTCTTTCTAAAATTCTAAATCAATCATGATGTTTAAAAAATTAAAATACACCACTGTAACATCTGACTTTACTACATAAACTTGAAATCAAAGGCTTGAAAAAATGAAATGTGAGCCGTTTAATGTGGCAACAGCGCGCATTTAGACAACCAAGCGTTTCCAAGCACTGCCATTCTTCTTCCTAACTACCTCCCCTACCCCCAAACGCAGACCAGCTAACCGCGGCCTAGCCTGCATATGTGTTCTTGCATTATAAGACTGTATTTATTGTTGACTTTCAATATAGCGTGATTGAAATGAGAGAAGATATTGTAGTCAAGATGAGCTCAGCAGAAAAACGCAAGTATGGTGATGATTATATCAAATACGGGTTTATTTGCATGTTTAAAGATAATGTCGAACACCCTTGTGTGTAATTTGCTATGAAGTGTTAAGCAATGAGGCAATCAGACCTAATCGGCTTGAAAAATATTTGTCATTAAAATAACTCTTTTAAGGAAAAACCAAAGGAACTTTTCGCTACAAAATCTGAAAATTTAAAACGCATGAACTTGGATACTACTGGTTCTACTGCTCAGTCATCTAAAAAAGTGCTTAAAACTTCATAAAAGCTCTCACTTTTTATTTTTAAAGAAAAGAACAGCCATATTATTGGAAAGGCGCTTGTTAAACCGTGTCTTTTAAAGGCAGCTGATATTATTCTTGAAACGCAGAGTAAGTAGAAGTTATCTTAAATACCTCTTTCTGACAACAGTGTGAAACGTCGCATTGATGATATGGCCGAAGAAATACAAAACCAGGTAGTTGATGCAGTAAAACAATCGCCATTTTTTGCTATTCAGCTAGACAAGAGTACAGACATAGCACAATGTTCTCAGTTAATTGTTTATGTTCGGTATGTTATAAAAGCAGTATCAGACTTTTTTGACAAATGTGAACTCCCTTGTCAAAATGTAAACGGTTTATGTACGGATGGTGCTCCTTCAATGCTTGGTTCTCGCTTAGGCTTTGTGCAATTAGTAAGAGAGAAAAATACTGATGTGACTTATATACATTGCTTTATACATCGACAAGCCTTGGTAGCAAAAAATGCTTCCAAATAAACCTAATGCTCTCTTAAATTTGTGTATTAAAGTAATGAATTACATAAAAAAAAACAGTGCGTTGAATACTCGATTGTTTAAAACACTTTGTGAAGATTTAGGAAGTGATCACAAAACACTGCTATTTTATATTGATCTATTATGCTCTTGGCCTTCGAGATGAAGTAATCACCGTATTGGAACATTGGAAAAGCAAAGTGAACTAAGCGTGGCCTTCAAAAAACATTGTACCCAAGTAATATTGGCTTATTTGTCAGACATCTTCGACTCGTTGAACAGCCTTAACCTAAAACTGTATCGTGGAGACTCAAATATAGTTACTTATCTTGATGTAAATCCCCTGCAAATATTTTAATGTTCCTAAAGTAAAGTAAATCTCAGAAGAAATACGTCAAGGACATTTATACAGGATCAAGTTTGAAAATCCATATATCAAACCATTTGGAGAGCCTATTTGAATCTCATCTGACCTATTCCATGTTAACATAGATCTCCTTCCCGAATCCCTTTAAGAAGATGTTTTGCAAATAAAATATGATTACTCTGCCAAATACAACATTGATATAATGGACAAACCTTCATTTTGGTTAAAATATTTTAAAATGTATCCTAGTGTATCACCGAAGTTCTTCGTTTATATTTGCCTTTTTCAAGCACCTATATGTGCGAAAAAGAAATTTCAACACTTGTGGCAATTAAAACAAAGTATCGAAATAAACTTGATATTGCTAGTGACTTACGATGTGCACTTACTAAAACTTAGACTTAGCCAAGAATGGGTATATTAATCAAGAAAAATGCAAGCTATGCTAAATGTTAATCTATTTTTCTTTTATTAATAATTTTTGTATTTTGTGATAGCTGATATTGTTGTATCTTATGGCAGTATCAATAAATGTTTTGTTTTCAATGTAATACTTATTTGTTTTTATTTTGTTCCTTGGCCCATACAATTTATTTTTAAGGGGAAGAGCGCGAGACGCTTTCATTTCAACAAAAGAGGGTGTGGTACACAAAAGTTTGGAAACCCCTGTATTAGATGATTGTGGTCTGCACTAGGATATGTCGTTATTCTATTGAAGCTAATTTACATGTATAGAGCGTTCTCTTGTGCAAAAAAATATCGACACCACATTACAGACTACACCAAAAATTATCTAATAAGAAAACTATTCAACCACCCAGTAGAAAGAAGACTTAAACGCTTATGAATATAAAACTTAAAGAGACCGTTACTTGATGGAAATTCATTTTATATAACAATAAAACACTGAAAACTTTTGTTTTCAAAACTTCTACAAAATTTGTTATATCTTATCACTGCAGCTGTTTCGGCAGAGTGCCTTTCTCAAGTGATCGATTTTTGGTATATATTTACACTTTATAGTCTTTAACTGAATAGGTTGAGAAGGGAAGAACTGTTTGTTTCAAGTTGGTCATTCAGAATTATGTCTGTATCTTTTATAGATTCAAATAAAGATATCTTACGGCCTTTTTGGATAAGAAGAGTTTTATGTTCTGCTATACGTTTACTTTCTTAAAAGTTTTACCAGTTTGACCGATATAAGTTTCTGGACAGTCGCCACATTTAAGTTTGTATAGACCACTGTGTAAGTGCTTTTTATTTTAAAGGAATTAAAAGAAGAACTTCCATGTTGTTTCTATTGTTCCCATTTATTTTTTTAGCAAATCGTGCGTTAAGGAGTTTAATTTCAATAACTTTTTTAATCAAACAATTATTTCAATGTAGAAAAATAAAAAAAAATCCTTAAAGGACAAAAATTTCAAAGCAATATTAATTTACATGGAGAGGACTTAATAAAATAAATAAATTTTTGATAATACATATCTATTTTTTATCCGTTCGTCGGCAAACTAAGTCGCTCCTTGGCTATTGTATCAGCTATATAGTCATCTTAACAAACAAAAAACATTATAAAAAAGCCAGATATGTATAATAAAAAGATGAAAAGTTAAATAATCAATAAATCAAGAGATAATAAACCTCTAGGTTTATTATCCCTAGGATAAAGAAAATGAAAAGACAAGTACTTAGTAATACATTTCTTAAAAGTGATAAGTTATTAAAACACTTATAGTTTAAGCACTATAATCGTAATAAAATTATTACAGTATTAACGAATTATCGTAGAGTACGACTTGTCATAATTTTTAATTTCGAAATGAAAGTGATAAAGTATCAATAAAATATTGGTAGTCTGGTATTTCAGATTACGTAATTTGTCGCCATCAATTGTATCATAAAAATGATCTTTAGGTTTCTTAAAAAAAATAAAAAAATATGCTGAACATTTCAGCCTTTAGCAATTTTTATTGGTTTTCAAAAAATTGTTTCTATAAGGATCACGTTGTTTTTAAATTAATTTGAATAATATAATAATCTGAGCAATATATCGTTACAAGAACTACCTATTTTTGATGCAGTCGAAGCAGATCTAAAAACAATTACCAGAAAAGTAAGCATACAATAATTAGACGTTTCTTAATCAAAGGTTTTATGACATAAAAGAAAATTTTACATTGTCCCATTGTATTCAGGTGTCCCTTGACTAGCGCATGTCAAATAAGGAAGAAGCACGTTATAACTTTGAGTTGATTCCTGTTTCTTTTTCGTAGTTCTAATAATATTATGCTATAAATAATCAGATTTATCCATACGGCTCACACTTCCTCTAAGAGAAAAATTCATTCATCCGGTATTCATACCATGCGGTATCAAAAGGATTGAACTCTACAGGGACTCTTTGAGCTGGGACTCTGGAAGAGGTCTCTGTTAATTGGGATATCTTCAGTTTCGATATTGTTTTCAGCGGGTATTTGAAGGTGAATTTTAGTCTTTCCCTCCGTCATTTTATGCTTTAAAAAGATCACTATATTATCATCGATTTTATATATTTTCAATATATCATTCATGTGGTACTGAATCAAAGGCCTTTTTATTATTATATATCCAGATTTAGCAATACGGCTCACATTCCCTCTAAGGGAAAAATTCACTTATCCCAGATACTTACGGTATCAAAAGGATTTTGCTCTGGTGGGACTGTTTCCTTGTTATCGAGCCCTAGATGACTTGGTACGCTGAAGTATCTCCCAAACATTTTTGTACACATCTGGACGTCGAGAGGAGTATAGTTTTCTGCGTGGCCTTATAGAAATGTTCATTTAGACTCTGTTATTTTATGTTCTCTACGAGATTTTTGGGAATAACACCAGTAGTAGATAGAATAATAAGTACTGTCTGCGTACTTTCCATTCTCGGTTTGGAGAAGTCCCAGTTTTTCAGCTACTTCTTGATGGATAATATTTCCTTCTGAGTTATGGCGTTCTTTATAATCAGTACCGACAAACGCCTGGCAACCACCGGTAAGAAGTTGGATAGTTTCTTGAACTTGGCATCCATATCGGCATTTGTCATTTTGGTCTAGAGGATCTTTAAGAATATATTTCAGGTAATTTTTAATTGGAATAACCTGATCCTAAATGGCAAGTAGGAAACCATCAGTCAACCAATAGTTCGACGCTGTATTATCGACATATTCTTGACTGATCTCATTGAGATGTCGCCCATGCAGAGGTTTACTCATTCAGGTGCGCTTTTTTTGTTTAGTTAGGTGGTTTATGCGCATTTCTTGTTCCCTTAGTTTAAGCGGCGTTGTATCATCTACTGCGCAAATTGCTCGATGTAAAGTAGATGTCTCAGCCTGAACCTGAAAATAAGTTCTTAAATTAGCAACCTGTTTATCCAGTTGCTCACCTATATCCATAAGTCCTCTTCCCCCTTGATACCGCGGTAACGTTGTTCTCTCTACTGCACTGCGTGGATGGTGTTTTTGCGTCTTCGTGAGAAGGGTTCGTACTTTTCGCTGACCCTTATATATTATTATTAGTATTATTAGTCCTATTAGCAGATATCCGTTCAATACACTTTTGTCATGTGTTTCACTGGGTATATTATGGCATTCTGAAATTATGTTATCTTCGAATCTCAGCTGTCTTCCGGTCGATTTTCATAGGTTCATCTTCACTAGAGACATCGTCAAGTGAGTCGTCGTGATGACTAAGATCTGATAATGATTCGCTACTTGAGACAGTAATTAAATGCTTTTTTTTGTTATTAGTTTTCTCTGGCACTTGATATCCGCTTGATATCGCCTGGTTTTTATATGCAGGTTCATTCGACTTGCTAGAACTTCTAACGACATCTGATAAATCTTGGGAGCTACTGTGGTCTACTTCGTCTTCTTCTCTGTGAGTGATCAAACTTGGTGCAAAGGCAGGGGCTTCTTGGTCCCAAAATATCAAAAAGCTTTAAAACACTGATTTGTCCATAGGTTGCAACTAGTGTGATGTGTTGCTAGGAAGACAAAATAAAGTTATGTCCAGTCGGTAAGCCGCTTCAACTACGGAAATATCAGGGTGACTTTTAGCTCCATCAAATATCAGTACGGTATGACCAGGATTTCTGAATGAAGAGAAATGATCAAGCCACAAAACAAATGTTTTGTGGCGTGACCAAAATTATTTGTGACAATAGCTTTTGATCCAGGTAACAAGTGGTATGCGATTTGTTGTAGCATAAGAAAACACACTTTTCTCTAGAATCTTGGTTGTAATAGGCATACCTACCTCAGCTAATCTGTGAATTCTTTCGAAAAGATCATTTTCTTGTACTGCTGACAATACTGGTAATCTTCCAAGCTTTCTTACGGGATATTGTGTTCTGTGATGAAGACCTAGCTTTGAGCGACGAATGTTATAAGCACCTTTGATTTACATTCCGTTCGCTATGGCTTTCAGCGCCAAGCGTAAATTTTCTTCTGACCACTCAGCTCATTTTCTTGGCATTCTGCAAAAGAGTTTAATATTTAGTTCCCAATATTGTCACTGTCAATATTAGCAATTATTAGCGATGACAATATTAGGAACAAATGACGTGCAGAAAAAAAATCCGTAACTTAAAAATACATTTGAAATAATGTATGCAATTCATAGAATAATAACCACTGGAGTCTACTTACCTAAACTTAATTACAAAAATCCAGAAAATTTTAATATATCTTGCATAGGGTCAATGGGAGAAACATGTTTATTTATAACGAGGACACAAAAATCACATAGCAAGCTCTGACGAATACCATAGACTAAAACCGTCGAATAGAAAATAAGTTTCTGATAGACAAAGAAACTTGCCATTGTTGCCACCTTACTTGCAACGTTGATGCTATCTGTGATATAGAGGGTGGCAGTATTAGGAACAATGGCAATATTTAACCACAATCTTATATCTTTTATATTTCGACATATTGGCAAAATTTTGGCAAATTAATTTCAAAAATGTGTTCGATATTGGATATTTTTAGCCAAGAGCACTAACTGCGTCCTAGTCCGTGCCTATCCTGGCACAAGTTATACTAGAATTATAACCAAAGAATCCACTTTATTATGTATTACCTATAAAATATTTTTGTCAATTTTTAAAATTTATTCTTAACAATTTGAAAACAGACGAAATGATAATTCTCTGTTGAATAAAAATCCCGAAGGGTTGTCTTTTTAGTTATGCATATAAAGGTCTTCTTGCTCATGCTCAAGCTAATGTTATAAAACAAACTGAACGAAAATTTCCGCCAATTGCCATTGGAAAAACTGTAATCATACCTATTTCGAGCTTTGACAGAGCCAAAGAGATGCTCGAAATGTTTTGGGTATCATACAAGATAAAACAGTTGACGGTTTATACAGAGCAGGGACAAAACATTAAACAAAAAACACACTTTTTCGAGAAATCAAATAAAAGAATGCAAAGAGAATTTTCTTAATCTCCAAGATATGCCCAACGTTCAGCTGTCTCTAAGAGAAACCAGGGTAAAAGATTCCAAATTTAGGAGACAAGACTTTAAAATCTGCTACTGCAATAAAAATGCTTTTTAAAATTATGTAAATGTAAAAGATCTAGATTACAACAAGGCCTTTGATAAAGTGCGGCATGATCACCCAATCAGACTCCTGACAGAAAAGAATTTAGATAAACGAGACATCCGACTAATAGCAAATATGTACTACAATCAGAAAGCAGTAGTGAGAGTAGAGAATAATACCACTGAAGAAATTGAAATAAAGCGAGGTGTGAGACAAGGGTGTATACTGTTACCAACCCTGTTTAATCTCTATTCCGAAGACGTAATGAATAGAACACTCTCTGAGCAATCCGTAGGTATTAAAATAAATGGTGTTAGATTAAACAATCTGAGATTTGCCGACGACACCGTTCTGATCGCAAAAACACTTAAAGAGCTACAGACATTGGTGAATAAGATAGCAGACTGGAGCGAAGAATATGGACTATCTTTGAACATAAAGAAAACTAAATTTATGGTAATATCGAAATCAACACAAAATGTCCAAAATTTATATTTACACAACGAAATTATCGATCGAGTTAGCAAATACAAATATTTAGGCACTTTTATAAATGAAGACAACGATAGCTCAGCAGAAATCAAAATAAGAATAGAAAAAGCCAGATCTATATTCACTAAAATGAAGAGTGTTCTGCGGAAGATTTGAGCCCTGAAATGAAACTTCGCCTGATGAGATGTTACTTACTTTCTGTGCTGATCTACGGAATGGAGTCATGGACGTTGAAAAAGATTGATACCAAAAAATTAGAGGCATTTGAACTGTGGATATATCGCAGAATCCTGAGAATATCATGGACCGAGAGAGTCACAAATGTCGAGGTCTTGAGAAGAATGAATAAAGAAAAGGAAGTCATTCTTACGATCAAAAAACGAAAACTGCAATACTTGGGACACATTACAAGAGGCGAAAGATATGAACTGCTTCGAATATTTATGCAAGGGAAAATAGCAGGAAAAAGGCCCATAGGAAGAAGACGAAACTCCTGGCTAAAGAATCTACGGGAATGGTATAGCTGTAGCAGCAACGAATTGTTTCGGTCAGCAGTTTCGAAAATACGTGTAGCCCTGATGATCGCCAACTTTCGGAACGAAGATGGCACTTGAAGAAAAAAAGATCTAACGTATTGTCCAATTCTAAATGTCATATTGCCCCAACATGTCAGAATAAAGACTAATTTTTTATTGTGATTACGACAATATAAAAATAATAAATATTTAAAGTAAAAAATGACTTTTTATTAAATGTCAAGGTAAGATTTATTGGTGCTGCTATATGCAAAACTAAAAAGACAAACTCGTATTGGTATTTGTAACTTTGCGAGCTTATAATATTAAAATTGGAATTAAAATATTTTTTTCAGATTTTGGTTGCCATTGGAGCCGGCTGGACCATATCACTTTTGCTGAGCACTCCGCCATTTTTTAAACTAACACCGTTTACGTTCGTCCCACGTCTAGGAGCTTGCAGACCTCAAAACACTTCCGGAACTGGAATCCTGTGGTACTCTACTGTATACGCAATTTTCACGTTATTCGTACCAGCCCTTTTCATCATATTTTGTAATGTAAAGGTAAAGTTTCAGTATATTTTTTGCTCTGTTTTAGTGACTAATATCTTGAAAATAATAAGTATTTTCCAAGAGCCTGTGCTAGAGGACACAATGGGGAGAAGAAATGGTTGCCTAAATTTACGCTTTTAAAAAATGATAAAAATTCACACAAAGCTTCATAATCATAAAGTAAAAGTAGAAAATATAGAAAAATAGAATGTTGAGCTTTGACAAAGAGAGATGATAATTACAAAGGATTGAAAATTGAAAGAGCTTAAACAATGGATAATTGTCAAAGAGATTACTAACAAAAAAAAAGAAGTAAAATTTAATTATTCTAGAAGGACGAAGTGAATCTTACTATATAGGGGAAAGGCCTAGATTTGAATTAAGCCTATCCAGCAGAGAAAATGATCTGGAGGCTAAAATTCGGAATAGTGTAGAAACACACGGGGGAAAGATAGGATTGTAAAATGTAGACGCCTTATTTTTCGTTAATTTGAATGGTCTTACAAAATAAATCTCTCTGTAGTCATATTTGGTAGCCACTGCGTTGTTCAATATAGTCGTATAATGTACAACTAGCTTTTAAGTTTAATTTTATTTACTCGTTGATTTGTGTTGTAACAACATAAATTAATAAAATTATAAAACAAAATAAAATACCAGAAGAATGGAGAACGAGCCAACTAATTCTACTATTCAAAACAGGAGATAAAAAGCAGCCAGAAAACTACAGAGGTATAAACTTGTTAAATATTACCCTAAAACTTACAACTAAAAATTTACAAGTGCTAATAAATCAGAGGATAAGTTTAGTAGATAAACAACAGGGATTTCGTAGTGGAAGATCGTGTACAGATGCAATTTTCGTTATAAATCAAATTATTGGGAAATCACTAGAGTATAATTGACCATCATTTTTGTGTCCGATTGACCTAAAGAACGAGTTTGATAGAGTAAGACTCAAATCCTTTTTTTTTGTATAATAGAGAAGTTCCAATAAATATTATAAAAAGTATCGAAAACATCTATCAAAACAACAAAATGTAAGTCATAATAGATGGACAACTTACAGAATTATAGAAATAGGCAGCGGAATAAGACAACGGGATTGATTGAGCCCCATGCTGTTTAATTTATTTATGAATGAAATCATCAACGCTTTAACAAAGGAAGAGGATACAGAATGGGAAACAAAGAAATAAAAATACTCTGTTACGCAGACGACGCAATATTGATAGCCCAAGATGAAGACAGTCTGCAAAGACTGGTCCACAGATTTAACATAAGAGCAAAAGAATTTAATATGACAATCTCATCTCAGAAAACTAAAACAATAGTAGTCAGCAAAGAACCAACCAAGATTTAAAATAGAAATTGATAGCATCAATATTGAACAAGGAATGGAAATAAAAATACCTGAGAATTACATTGTCCAGCTATGGAGAACTGACACTATATGGCGAAACAGACATATTGACACTGAGATGAAGTCAAGAATTTATAAAGACAGTGTAAGATCAATAATGGCATATGCCTCAGAAACAAGACCCGACACAGCCACAACGCAAAGGCTACTGGGAAAAAAGTACAGTGTATAAATGAATGGATACAAAATAGAAAAAAATAATGGAGGAGACCCGTGTCGTCAAAATAGCAAGAGATAAGCCACCAATCGGCAAAAGAAGAATCGTACTATAGCGCAAAAGATGGAGTGACAACCTTCCATAGAGTTATTAATCTGCCAATTAACAAGCAGAATTGCTTATTAAGAGAAAGAAGAAAAAGAATTTATTTGTATTGGTTACAGAAATTATATTTTGAACTAAATCAAAAACTTTTCAATAAATCATAATATAGCCGTATAAAATTGTCCTTGTATTTTCAGATATTTATAATAGCTCGATATCACCGTCACAGGATAGCTTCAGCAATATTTCAAGTAGCGATTTCAGCTCAAGTTGCTATAACGCATCAGAAAAATCCGTTATCGATGTCTTTCGGAAGGATAGCGACACCCCCAAATGGCCCAAAGTTTCACAGTGCCCTATATACACTTTTGCAGATCGTTGGATCCTTTTTTCTCCTGTATTTGCCACATTATTTGGTTATACTGTGGGAGGCGGCTATAGAATCATTTTACAGCAGGTAGGATTAATGTAATAATTACTATAAAATAATAGTTACATACTGTCTTAACAACTTCTGATTTCCCTGGTCTATGATATAAATCGAGCTTGTTAAAGCAGCACATGCTATTACCCATTATATATACAGTGGAACTTGCTTATAGCGTCATTGAAGGGTCCAGTAAAAAAAGTGACGTTATAAAAGAGGTAGAAAAATATGAAATTTTAACGAGGCAGAATTTTATTACAGCCTTATTTATTATTCAAGCTGCATTGATGGGAATTTGTCTTTATTGTACAGCCAGCAATTGACGGATTTGTAGTAAACTGTTTTTATTTGCGAAAAAACAACTCAAATTCCTACAATATATAAAATTAACAATATAAAAAACTAATTAATTCTCATTACTTACTGTTCTTTTGCTTTCTGCTAAATTATTTAAAATTTTTTTCCTAATCGGTGACAGTTTGTTGTCTGAAGTTTTAATATTATGGGAAAAAGACAGTTAATATTTGATTTCACGTATAGTGCGTCTGTATATCCGCTTATACGTATTTCACCCTAATAGGGATCATCAGAGACGGCTATTCAAAGACGCTCTGAACGTGAAAATAAATCTTAACTGTCTTGGGAAGCAACTCTAACATGGCTTCGTATGGACGCAAATAGCGACATCTGATAATAAATCCGTAAACTAATTTTTCGAAACCAAATTCAGATTTATGCTTTTATCTGTGCCTTCTAAGAATTGCAAGGCAAAATAGACGATGATAAAGATGTTATTAAAACATGGGGAATCTAAAATTGCATTCCACAACATATCTTATCAACTAAGCAAAAATCCTTAGCGAATTGGTTTCTAGTACTCATAAAGAGTATACCGGAACAAAAGGAAAAAGACAGTTAAGATTTGATTTCACTTATAGTGCGTCTGTATATCCGCTTATACGTATTTCACCCTAATAGGGATCATCAGAGACGGAAATTCACAGACGCTCTGAACGTGAAAATAAATTTTTCCTGTCTTGGGAAGCAACTCTAATATGGCTTCGTATGAACGCAAATAGCGTTCATATATTCCATTTTTCGTTTAAACTATTGCTCGTCGCACTTGCCCATCAGGTGATTTTTTAACTTCAATTACCTTACCCTTTGGCCAATTGCATCTTGGTAAATATTTATCACATATAATTACAATATCGCCCTATTTAATTGGTACAATTTGTTTATGCCATTTTGCCCTAAGTAGTAGTTCAGGTATGTATTCAGAAATAAAGCGTGGCCAACATTTATTTGCAAATTGCTCTCTGTATAAATAATTAAATTTAAATACTTTAACGTCTTCGTTTAAAAATCCAATTGGTTTATCTCCGTTTGAAGATCCAATTAAAAAATGATTTGGGGTGCGTTGAAGTGAAATCTGGGCTAATCAATGAATTGTCTATTAATTTACTGTCAACCTCTTGCAGCTCTTCTCTCAATACTCGTTCAGCTGCAATGAAATTCGTACTTCGATCACAATAAATATGCCTTGGTCGTCCTCTTGTGTTAATAAAATTTGTCAAACATAGTATAAAACTGTCCACATCTAGGTTGTAAGCTACTTCGAGATGGACTGCTCTAGTCGTGAGACACGTAAATAAATTCATCCATCTTCCAAAAGTTACATTTATTGCACTAAAATAATCCATACTAGTGTGTATAAACGGAGCAGTAAATGTTGCAAGTCTAGATGGCGGTAAAGGTGACATTTCTTGTGGTTTTGTCTTAGCAAATTTGACCTTGCAGTTTTGACAATTGGTCCTAATCTTATTAACTAGTTGTCTATGTTTTGGTATATAAAATTTTTTGTCTTATCTCATTTACTACAATTTCATGATTTCTATGGTGATATCTTTTGTGATAGTCTTCAACAACTAGTAAAGTTAAACGACTTTCTCTCGGTAAAATTATTGGCCTTTTTGTTTCTGAAATGACATCTTTGGCTTCATCTAGACATAAACTGCTTAATTTATTAACTGTTTTCTAAACTACCAGAATTATTAGTTTTTAATTGTTTTATTTCATTTTTGAAATATTCACATTCAGTTGTTGTTTTATTAAAATATTCTTAGCATAAACAATTCTTAAAAATCGAAACATATATATGCAGTTGCTCTTAAAATTCTATTAAATTGACTGAATCTTTAAAAATCTATTAAAAGTGGACTATTAAATTTTACTTCATGAGTGGTTAAGATTTCATCAGCTTTTTCCTTGTTTAAGGGTGGTGTCTGGAGGCCAACTGTTTTCTAATTGATCCAGAAAATCAGGACCTTTAAACCAACACCTCGTGTTTTTCAAATGGGACGTTTTGTCCATTTAGTAGCTTCGTTGGCTATGTTATTCTTAGTAGGTACATATCTCCAATGTGATACCATTGAGTTTCGTTAAATTTCGGCCACCCTGTAAGCTACATATTTTGGTAATTTTCTTGGGTCTTCAAACCTTTAACCCATTACCGCACCATAAAGTTCCAATCGAGGAATAGTTTGTGCTTTTAATGGTGCTACATGTGTTTTCGTTCCAATCAAAGTACACTCTATGACATCTTTTTTCATTATTCTTAGATATGCCACAAAAGCAATTGCGTGTTCGCTGGCATCTACAAATATGTGCATTTACGTATTGGTATCCTTCCAGTTTTCGAGTTTATTAAAAAATATCTTGGAATTGAAACCTTCTCTATTTCTGGAAGCTGTTTTAACCAAACCAGCCATTTTTGAAACTGTTCATTGGTTATTGGTTGATTCCAAGAAATGTTACTTCTCCATATTTCCTATAAAAGAATCTTCACATAAATCAAAAAGTTTGCTAACAAACCCAAACTGTCATATAGAGACATTAAGATTTGTATAATTTCTTGCTTTGTTGGCTTTCTTAATTCACTGAAAACATCTTTGTTTCCATTCTTGGTCATTCCCTTCTGTTAATAAAATTTGTCAAGCATAGTATAAAACTGTCCACATCTAGTTTGTAAGCTACTTCGAGATGGACTGCTCTAGTCGTGAGACATGTAAATAATAGGGAGAAGGTTCTAGGAATGTGGTGGGATTTAAAGGGAGATAATTCTTCAGTAGGGTTTCTGGTTGGTAATGAATCATATAACGAAAAAACCACTTTCACTACGCGCTCCCAGGCTCCACCCATATATGGAAACAGCGCTGCGTTGAAGTGAAATTTTAGCTCTTTTTCAAGTTTAATAAGAAAGTATCTTGGAATTAGGAATTTGAGTTGTTTTTTCGCAAATAAAAATAGTTTACTACAAATCCGTCAACTGTTGGCTGTACAATAAAGACAAATTCCCAATATAATAAATAAAACTGTCCACATCTAGTTTGTAAGCTACTTCGAGATGGACTGCTCTAGTCGTGAGATACGTAAATAAAGCTCCCCATCTTTTCTCCGTCCATCGTCCACAACAGTTACATTTATTGGACCAAAATAATCCATACCAGTGTGTGTAAATAGTGCAGCAAATGTTGCAAGTCTACATGGCGGTAGAGGTGACATTTCTGGTGGTTTTGGCTTAGCAAATTTGACCTTGCAATTTTGACAATTATTCCTAATCTTATTAACTAGTTGTCCAAGTTTTGGTATATAAAATTTTTGTCTTATCTCATTGACTACAATTTCATGATTTCTATGGTGACATCTTTTGTGATAGTCTTCAACAAATAGTAAAGTTAAACGACTTTCTCTCGGTAAAATTATTGGCATTTTTGTTTCTGAAATAACATCTCTAGCTTCACCTAATCTTCCTCTTATAAGGAGTAAACCATCTTCATCCAGATATGGCGATAATTTAAATAAACTGCTTTATCTATTAACTGTTTTCTGTAAACTAAAAGAATTATTAGTTTTTAATTGTTTTATTTCATTTTTGAAATATTGATATTGAGTTTGCTTTATTAAAATATTCCTAGCATCTAAAAGTTCTTCCGAAGTTAATATTTCTTTAGGCTCTTCAGATTTCATCAATTTTGCAAAAACAATTCTTAAAAATCGAAACATATATTCAGTTGCTCTTAAAATTCTATTAAATCTTTCTATTAAAATTCTATTGAATCTTTCATATTTCAAAATTTCCGCTGGCGTGAACTAAGGCAAATTCTTTTGCTAATTGGATGGCTCCATCCTCAGTGATAAAACCGGGTTTTTAATAATGTTATCGAATAGTTTTTGGCCGGACCTATTAAAAATTGATATATATATATATATATATATATATATATATATATATATATATATATATATATATATATACATATATATACATATATATATATATATATATATATATATATATATATATATACATATATATACATATATATATATATATATATATATATATATATATATATATATATATATATATATATATATATATATATATACACTACCGAGCATAAAATTAGGGTCACCCCGCAATTTGAATTTATTTTAGAAATTATTATTCTGTTTTAACTATTTTCGGTTGTAACATAATTTACTAATGGATTTCTTGAAAAAAAAATTGTTGTCGTTGTTGTTTCGACAAGCGTTTGAGATAAAAAGGGCCCCTTAGCCTTATTCCTAAAAACCGTTATCAGCACAGTTTTTGTTTCTATGGTTTTAAAGTCAATTGAAGGGGTTAGAAGTAAAACCGCCTAAGTCCAATTTTCACCAAAACGACTTTAGTGATGTTTCACGTTCTGAATATCTTATATTGTTTGGTAGTAAAATCGACTACGCTCCAACCCTACTTTATCGCCATCTTTTGATGAATAGAAAAAACAACCAAAATGAAATTCACCAACCGTTAAGAGCAGAAATCGCCTTAGCGCACCTAGGCTGTTTTACTTCCAAACAAGCGACTGGAAATATATATATTTTTATTACTTATGTTGTTTGGGTTCCACTCAACGGTTTGGATTTGTTTATGGTGTAAAGGTTCTTTATTGGATTAATAACAGTGTTTTACGTAATACTATTGTTTGCAGAAATTATATATTTTGTGATTATACTATTTCGATCATGTTTTTTGAGTCAAGTAAGTTATAATGATTTTTGGAAAAAAAAAATAAAATCAGAATCTATTAGTTAAATAATTTTAATGTTATAATATTATTTTTAGAGTCAGATAGTGATCTATACGCTACAGATGGAGAATCTGATTTTATTCCGAGTGAATATGAAGAAGATAACGACAGCGATAATTCCATAATATCTGCCGAGGAAGCAACTACAAGCACACATGTGGAGTATAATATTTGAGCAGTAAAAGTGTGTGTTTTAGCTTGTTAGTTTCAGTTTAAGCGTGATATCCCTAACAAAAATTAATTTATTATGTAAATATTAAACTTGTAGATACTGGTAAATTTAGTACCTATTACAGTTATGTACTTTTAGAAATTTTGATATAGCCGATATCATAAGTAAAATAGTAATGTGTAGTAGGGAGTACGGACTCTCGCTCAATATCAAAAAGACGAAAGTTTATGAAAATTTGTAAAAACAACCATAATACTAACGAAATCTTGACAGTAGAAGGCCAGCAGATCGAAAGTGTAAAACGTACACTTACTAGGAACACTTATTAACAGAACTTAACAGAAAATAATGACTACACTACAGAAATCAAAGTCAGAATCGAAAAAGCACGTTCTAATTTTATGAAAATGAAAAAGGTCCTATGTGGTAAAGATTTAACATTAGCTCTTAAAGTGCGCCTAACAAAATGTTACGTATACAGTGTACTATACTATGGAATCATTGACGTTAAATCTAGACACAATGAGACGACTTAACGCCTTTGAAATGTGGACCTATAGAGGAATTATGAGGGTTTCCTGGGTAGATAGAGTTACGAACAATGAAGTACTGAGAAGAATAGGTAAAGAGAAGGAAGTTGAACTTACAATTAAAGAAAGAAAACTACAGTATCTCGGACATGTGATGCGGGGCGAGAAGTATGGCATCCTGCGACCCATAATGCAAGCAAAGATAGATGGCAGAAGAAGCATCGGAAAATGACGAATTTCATGGCTCAAGAACCTAAGAGAATGGTTTGGATGCAGCTCAAAAGAACTATTTAGAGCTACTGCCTCAAAAATTAAAATAGCTACGATGATTGCCAACCTCCGTAGCGGAGATGGCACCTGAAGAAGAAGAAGAAATTTCGAAGTTACGTTCAACTTAAGGGGTTAACATATTTCTTCTTTTCAGTAACTCCAAAAACTACCCGAAAAAGGAAGCGTAACATACATGCATGGAAAAGGATAATTGCACTGATAACAATGAACCCCAAGTTGAGGAATTATATCACCGCCATATTTTCAATAAAATTTAAAATTTCACCATCCTCATTCATACACTTGTAATAAATGCGATAGATTGGTAAACTTAATCTCATCATCAACTGAAGACGAAAAAAAAGAAGTACGAGACAAGTTAAGTATCAAAAATGAGAAAATTTACAACAGCTGCTAGAGTTCATACACCCCATTTTCCATCAATTTTAGAATGATTTGCCGCATGAGTCAAAGCAGCAAAAAAACAAGGAAAAAAGAAAGCACTGCTGTCAAGTCTTAAAAAGAAGATGCCAACGACGAACAAGACGACTACATAGATTTTTTCTCTAATTATGAGTAACTCTAGCGTTCTAAAAGAGTAACATTTTCGTTTTTTTTTTAAGAAAAAATAAATATTAATTGAAAATTAAGCTTTTGTTTAGTTCTTTTTGTGTATTATAAAGCCATTTTTGCTTAAAGGTAAAACAACCTAAGTGCATTTTTTTGTCGAAAGAGGCAAAAAAATAAAAAAAAATTTTCACCAGAAGTATCTTTTAAATTTTATACTTATTTTGAATTGTTTAGCACTTTAAAATTTTTAATTTTGAACATCCAGAATTTTTAAAGGAGGAAAAACTTTGATGCTTTATTTCTCAAAATGTGTATTTTGCTACTTAGGCGGTTTTGCTTCTGACCCCTTCAATTGTAAATTGTTTGTGTATTGTTATCACTGTCAATGTATTGCAATGAGCATAAATTCTGTTGTGGCAGCAAGAATTGTGGCGGCGTTAGAAGATGGCCACGGTCAGCGCGAAACTGCGAGAAACGTTGGTGTAAGTCTCTCGAGTGTGCAACGAGTATGGCAACGGTACGAAGAGACCGGTCTGCTTACTCGAACACCTGGTTCAGGTCGAGGCAGGATTACAACAGCTAGAGATGACCGCTTTGTCGTTTCTAGTGCTTTGAGAAACCAAACGGTCACGGCAGTTTCTCTTCGAAATCATCTCCAAGAAGTGAAAAATGTAAACATAAGTGAATGGACAGTTAGGAGACGACTTCATGCTGCTGGTTTATCTTCTCGAACTAGAGTAACTAGACCACCGCTTTCCCGTGAACACCGAATTGCCAGATTGAATTTTGCACGAGAGCACTTGGCTTGGACAATGCAGGATTGGAGTCGTGTATTGTTTTCCGATGAATCGAGATTCTGTCTTACGGGCTCAGACAAACGTGTAAGGTTGTGGCGACGTCCAGGCAAGAGATATACTCAAGCATGTATTGCCGAGCGTCTTCCATTTGGTGGAGGGTCAGTTATGGCATGGGGAGGCATATCGTTTGATGCTTGCACGGAGTTAGTCTTTATCGAGAATGGGACATTGACAGTGCATAGGTACCTGACACAAATTCTGGAAGACCATGTTTTACCGTTTATGGTTATTCTTGGAGACGACGCAACATTTATGCATGATAATGCACCGGCACCACACTGCTAGGATAGTTACTGAGTATCTTGACGAGGTTCAAATCACACGATTTGTTTGGCCTGCTTGCAGTCCAGATATCAATCCCATAGAACATGTTTGGGATAAGAAGAAGAGACGTTTACGGAGTCATGTGCCGGCCCTCAGAAATTCGAGAGAGCTTCGCGACATATTGGTGCAAGAATGGAATAATCTTCCGCATAATGTGATCCAAAATCTGATCCAAAACATGCCTCGTCGTTTGCAAGCTGTTATCACTGCCAGAGGAGGGAATACTCGCTACTGAAGTTCTTAAAATTTCTTTTTTTCAACAAAAAGCACATCAAATTAAAATTGTCCCTTTTCAATATTTAGTATATCAAAGGAAAATTCTTCATTTTCATTATTTTTAATAAACTTTAAACGAAAAAAACGTTGTTTTCTTTAAGCAATCCGTTAGTAAACTATGTTACAATCGAAAATAGTTAAAACAGAATAATAATTTCTAAAATAAATTCAAATTACGGGGTGACCCTAATTTTATGCTCGGTAGTGTATATATATATATATATATATATATATATATATATATATATATATATATATATATATATATATATATATATATAGGCGTGTTTTTTAAGTAAGTACCGTTTTTGAATTAAAAAAAGACGTGCAAAGATATGGCAATAATTTTATTTTTACATGAAAGCCTGTACCTTAATCTACTTTTCTACATAATTTCTGTGAATATTGAGGCACTTGTCATAACGTGGCACCAGTTTTTGAATACCCTCCTGATAAAATTCTGCCGCCTGACTTGTTAACCACTGCATCACAAATGTTTTGACTTCGTTATCGTCTTGAAGACGCTGACCGCCCAGGTGTTCCCATTTAAATGATTTGATGAGATCTTTGGTCTGATTAGCCTCATGTGGACGGGCATTGTCATGCAGCAAAACGATACCCTTACTCAACTTGCCACGTCTTTTGTTCTTGATTGCACGACGCAGATTTATCAATGTCGCACAATAAGACGCTGCATTGATTGTCTCATTACGAGGCAGAAACTCCACTAGCAATACTCCTTTTCTGTCCCAAAAAACTGTGCACATGATTTTCCGGGCAGAAATTGTTTGCTTAAACTTCACTCTTTTGGGTGATGATGAATGTCGCCATTCCATGGATTGTTGTTTCGATTCTGGTGTGACGTAGGCCACCCATGTTTCGTCACCAGTAACAATTTGTTTTAAAAAATCTTCACCTTCACTGTGGTACCGCTCAAGGAAAGTCAATGCACTGCCTAAACATTGGGTTTTGTGCAAATCCTTCAACATTTTAGGAACCCAACGTGAACACAATTTCCGGTAATTCAAGTTCTCGGTAACAATGCGATACAAAACACTACGAGAATACTAAGGAAAGCAGTCGGACAATGATGAAATTGTAAAGCGTCTGTTTTCTCTCACCTTTTCGTCCACTTTCTGCACCAAATTTTCATTAACGACCAAAGGACGCCCGCTCCGTTCTTCATCATGCACATTTGTGCGGCCATCTTTAAATGCTCTCACCCATTTCCTTACCATTCCATCACTCATAATGTTTTGTCCGTAAACTTCAACGATCTCATGATGAATATCGATCGGTTTTACGCCTTTAGCACTAAGAAATCGTATAACAGCCCGTACTTCACAATCAGCGTGACTCACGATTGTTGGAGGCATCTTAAACACTGGAGTAAACAAGTATACAATGAAGAATCAGACTGTAATGGCGTCAGTGCGTAGACAAGAGATGTAGGTAACCAGCGCTCATGCGCGGAACGCCGACCGTAGCGCTGCGGCGGCGGAATCGCAAAACGGTACTTACTTAAAAAACATGCCACGTATATATATATATATATATATATATATATATATATATATATATATATATATATATATATATATATATAAGTTGATAAGTTTTAAATAGTCTTCCGTATATTAACAAGATTGTAATCGCAATTGTAATTGTAAAAAGGTATCATTAATAAACATAATTAACTGATAAAAGACAAAGATAATGTTGTAGACATGTGATTAAGCGTGTAAACATTGTAAAGTATAAAACTATCATGCACATATATATGAATATAATTGCACATATCTTTTCTAAGGTCACTGTCACTGACTTATATTTGCCAACCCAATCTTATCAACTGTTGGAAAATTATAAATAGTGCAAATAAATTGGTGCAAATACGCACAAGCGACATAAAACGACCTGAGGAAATTCGGAGTTTAAAAATATTATCCAGTTTTAAGGGTAATTAAGAAGTGAGCTAAAACGTGTTTATTATATTTCTATTATATATCGTGAACAAAAATTTAAATACAAAATAAGAGCCATGAATAAATATGTTGTAAAATTTAGACGATAAATCCAAATTACACCCAATAAATCATACGGAGAATTAACAATATGTTATGTGCTACGGTAAAAGTAAATACTAATAAAAATATTTTTACGGTTTGAAGAAATTATATTTTTCATGAGATATTTTACCACTAATTGGTTCTGTCATTATTTTACACGTCAAGTAATCAAGTAGAAGATACTCGGAAGTGACATATATTCCGTCCAGTATTCATATCATCCAGTGTGACGTATGCACGTGCCCCTCCCTTATCGGGAACAAAGAATTTTAAATAATTTCCAAAATAATTGTTTATTTAAATAATTTATTAACCCACTTACAATACATTTTACGGTCATAAGCTTACTTAATGGAAATCTGATAATGCAGAAGAAATATGTGTCTAAAACCGTGACCCAGTTTGCTACTAAATTAGACATTTTTCATTTGAAGGAAATTACTGCTGTATCTCCTTTGGGTCTTTCTGACCACTCGCTTATGATTGCTTACATTCAATTTACTTGAACACCGCTTTGCAAAAATAATTTCGTAACGTATGCCATTACTGATTTCGTTAATGTTAATTCAGTTTTATCCCAGTTAAACTGGCAATCTATTTTTCTTAATCACTCTGATCCATCGTCAATGTGGGATTCTTTTCTTCATACTGCTATTACAACCATTTTTGATCATACAATCGAACGGCAGCTATATGGAAATCGATTAAAACGTTGGATTTATATAACCCAAACATATAAACTCATTAGTATTCTTGATGATTTTCTCGCTCACCGTAATATTTCTAAAAAGTTTATCTGTAGATTTACAGATCTTTGTCTTTATGTTCTTCGAATAACGAATCTTCGGAATGTTGATCGCTATTTTTTCTTAGGTTTTTACAGATAAACCTGACGATACCATTCCTTAAATAATTTGTCGACGTTTCCTTAAAACTCTTGATAATATCTCTTTCACTCCGAATGAAATTAAACATTATTTATGGAAACTACGCAATAACATTTTCCTCAAACAGTGTGCAGAATCTATAGTCATACCTATAACTCTCATAATGAATGCTTCGTTTAATCAAGATTCTCTCCCTTGTCCTGGAAATTGGCTTCAGTTGCTCCTTTATTCAAAAAAGAACATATACTTGATTGCAATAATTATCGTCCAATCAGCCTGGTTCCTATTGTCGGCAAAGTCATGGAATCCATGTCTGAGTTTCTCCTTCAAGAAACTGTCATCCCTCACCAACAGCATGTCTTTATCAAAAGTCGTTCAGTGATCACTAACTTACTTTATTGTGTAAACGATTGGTCATTATCTTTAAACAATCGGCATCCTGTTGATGTATTCTACTTAGAATTCTCCAAAGCTTTCGACCGTGTTCCGAAATCGATTACTAGGTAAATTGGATCAATATGCTATCCGCGAAAAGTTAAACATTTAGATTCAAGATTTTCTATCCGACAAATACTTCAGGGCTCGCGTTGACTAGACTAGATAAGTCAGTCAAGAGTGGAGTTCCACAAGGATCTATTTTTTTGTATCTACTCTAGTGATCTTTCGCTCATTGTACCCAGTAAGGCTTCCATTTACGCTGATGATACGAAATTAAGTGTGAAAACACGATCTTGATGCAATATTCGAATGGTCCTCAGAATGGTTACTTCCGCTTAACATTGAAAAATGTGTTGTTCTACATATCGGCAAAAATAACCTATTACTATCGTACTTTATTAATGGAGATCCCTTAAACCCGGTAACATCCCACAATGATCTCGGAGTGATAATTAATAGTGACTTAAATTGGTCTGATCATATCGTGTTGGTATGTAAACGTGCAAACTCGAAACTGTTTTTGATCCGTAAATATTTTACACGTATATCTCCAACCTCTGTTGGTAAACTTTACTCAATATACGTTAGACCTATTCTTGAATTTGCCGGGGAATGTGTGTCAATCTAGCTTAGAATTGACCTCTCAGAATTGAGTTCCTTAAGCGCTCCCTGACTATTTGTGAAGATAGCAACTTAGCGGAACGTTCTTTCCTGCCTTTCTATATCTTCCACGCAGTGATGGATTGCCATTATTTCCGCTTGGAAACTCTCACATTATTAGATAGACTTACCAAGAAATGTATCTCTTGATTTGTCCCTACTATGAAGGCTTCCACACCCTCCGATGTTTTGAGCCATCCGTGCACCATATAGCAGCAGCTTGTATGGGTACACCTTCATTCCAGTGTCCCTTGCCTGGTATCTTAATTATGAACTTATTGTTAAAACTATATCTCGTAGCTGTCGCCTTTATAGGTTGCCCTATCCCAATATCGGGTTTTAGTTCCTCGATTAGCTTTCAGCTAATCAGGTGGATGGTCAGCACCATGCATCTGGCTTATATGTCGCTGACTATGAATTAATCTGTGCATCACCGATCTAGCTTCGCCCTGTATAAAGATATGAAGAGTTGATAGATTCAGCAGGACTTCCAACGCTGCTGTAGGAGTTGTTTTTATTACCCTCATAATACACAGGCATGCTAGCCTTTTTGTATTACCTAGCAGCCTTATGGCTCCAACTTGCTGCGTCTTTGTCCACTACGTCACCGAGCCATAGGTTATCATTGGTCTAATAACCCTTGTGTATAACCATGGAGTCATTTTGTGGTTAAGTCCCTAACTCTTACCGCACATTCTTCTACATCTGCCCAGGGACATAGTAGTTTTCTGTGTGGTTTTCTCTGTTCCTCCCAGCACCGGTGGTTTTAGGCCTTGTAGTGCTGTTTTTTTTTTGTGAAGTTAACGATTTGTATTTTCTGAGCATTGACTATCATTGTCTCTTGTTTACACTAATCGTCAACTATATTTAGGACTACTTGCATTCTCTCAGACACCACCTGGGCAAACGTGCCCCTTACAACGATTGCTATATCGTCAGCATATCCTAGACAGTAAAAGCCTTCTGTGGACAGATTTCTGAGGAGATCATACCAAGGTTGCCCAAAGTAGAGGGGACAGAACTCCTCCCTGTGAACAGCCTACACTTACTTTTGCTTTAATAGTTGCTTTACCCAGAGTGGATATTACTGTCCAATTCTGTATCCATCTGCATATTACCGCAGGTGGGTCTCGTCTACTAATAGCCCCTATCAAAGATCTGGAAGTAACATTAATAAATGCCCCTTCTATACCTAAAAAAGCGGCCATTGCTATCTCTATAACTTCCATTGACTTTGAGATAAGCCTATTTAGATCATCCTTAGATTTACCAGGTTGGTATGCATATAGACGATTGCTTAGACGATTATCTTTTTGCACTTCGTCTCTGATGTACCTATCAAGAAGCCTTTACAGCGTTTTTAATAGAAAAAAAGATACGCTTATCGGTCTATATGACTTTTGTGTTAGGTCTGATACTTTATTTATATCCCATCTAATTGTGTTTGGTCTTGTGATTGCTGTGGCTATTTCCCAATCTGAAGACCTTGGCCTAGTGAGTTGGTCTATCTTGGTTTGCCTATCTTCCAGAATTGATGAACTCGGAAAGTGCGTGTTTATCAGTTCCCTTTGTGCTATCGTTACCTTTTATAGTAATTAATTATTCAGATGCAGGAACTTCAACTCTGATTATGCAAATATTTATCAGTTTTTTTTTTTGTTTAATATAGGTATTTAGATCTAATTGTTTATATTATTTTAGCGATAGCACAAAAAGCTTAAACTCCAATTATTACACAATATCTTCCAGTCTCCTGCTTTTTACGATTCCGGTAAACGGTTTTTTATACGGCGTCAAAAGCAAACCGCTGAGACAAGTAATAAAGAACTACTGGAGGAAAAAGCAAAACACGCACGATTTAAATCAGGAGATTCAAGCGAGAACACCTTCCGTTTGCGGCAGTAGACGACCTTCGATACTCATTAATCCGAAGAATGTTATTGGAGACGTTAATAAAATCCTAAGATCCCCTTTAAGAAGCCAGAACAACTTGAACACTTTGCAGGTAAAGGAGTCTTAATGTCTTGGATGTATTTGTGCCGTCTTTTAGGAATTAAATGTACGTATATGTTGTGGTAGTATAGATATAATATGTAAGGCATGTTTGGATATTGTTTATTTTCTTAATTCTTAATTAGAAATTTTAACTTGATATATTTTATCAGCTCGTTATTTGCATATGCTTGAGTTTATTAACCCTAGAATACTAACCGTATTTTTACCTTTATTTACCTAACCATCGTAAAATTTACTACGCTGAGAAAAAAAGTGGTTACTGAAAAAGAATTTTATTTGTCTTAATTTTACAAATTATTTTGAACAAAGAGATGTTTCAAAATCAAAAATTCTACATTTTACAAGTACACTGCTGACAACAAAGGGCGCGATTTTCACCACAAAATGGAAGTCGGCAGTGCTCGCAATAATGGGTTGACATTCGACGTTTTCGACGACACAATAGGGCATATTCGTTCTTGCTGTGGCTCCAGATTTAAAATATTTTCAATAAACAACTTTACCGAGCGGTTCAAAGTTGGCCAATTTAGACGATGCCGTAGCCAAAGTTTCGTCAGTTGTTCAGACAAAATGACCATAATTTTTTTCTGGTGATGGTTTTTTTCTGCTGTCGTTGTGGTTATGATTATAAATTATCCAAGAGTTTATGCAAGGTATATTTATTATGCCATAGAACAGGCAAAGATGCCATCTTCCTGTTTTTCTGAAGATGTTCATGTTTCCGCACATTTGGCCAAGTGTGTCTACTCTTACTTGGTTGCATTATAAAATTTAATGATATCTGGCTTTCCAGTTGGATCACATTCTACAGGACCGTTGTCGATTGTCGATAGAAGAAGAACAGGGTTATTTACATTTGATATAAGGTTGAATGCTCGAATAAATGAACTTTGAAAAATTTAAGGCAAATATCGAGCACAATTTTAATAATCAAATCTTGCCCAAGTACTTTCGCTTTCTACAGCATCATCAGGGGCATTTCGTCAAATTTGGGCTTTTCAGCAAGCGCAGAATGTAATAAACATGAAATTGAAACATAAATTGTACATAACACTACACTAGAACAAGGACAAACAGTTTAAAATTATTTAAAAAGATTCTACGCTACATTCTTGTCGGCAACAGGAGAGAGAATGAATCATTCTCTCAGTGAATTTATGGCTATCTCTAGGAAAACTGATTTCTATTTGGTGTCTTAATTCAGGTATGCTATTGTGTTGATTATTATTTTTCTTTCCTTTAAACAGTTCCGTCAGGTATCTTTCCCATTCGTTTGCTGGTATGTTATTGTATTCCTTTAATTCTTTTATTTTTTCCGTTGGTTTCTTATGAATCTCTATATTTGTTTTTGTGTACCGTAGAAGTCGCTTTTCATCCTTTTTGTAAACTGTTCCCAGTGTTCATTTTTTGTTCTTCTTAACTGCTTTGTTTCATTTCGTATTCTTTTATAGGTGTCTCGGGATTCTGAAGTATTTGATATTTTGTATTTCGTGTAGGCCTCTCGTTTCTCTTTACATTTCTCTTTTATTTATTTGTTTCAGCTGTATCTTCTGTGCTAGCCTTCTTTAGTACATTTCCCTTGTAGAGTCGTTCCATAGTGACTCTACATTGAATTTTTCCTCGGTGATTTCCTGTAGAAAATGTTGTGGTGTTATCATTCTTATTTTTGCTAGTACTAGTTTGTGTTCACCCCCTGCGTCTGCTAAGTTTAAAGTTCGGATATCTAGAATCTGCTTTGGGTGGATTTTCTATTAGTAACTATAAAATCAATCATAGATTTGTGCCCCCTGAAGTTTTCAAATTGATATTTATACTGGATCTTATGGTCGAAAAATGTATTATTGATTCTCAGTTCGTTAAATGCACAGAGATTATCCATGAGTTACCCATTTGCGTTGACATGGTTTTCATTAAATCTTTGTTTTACTCCTGGATCTATTTCATTTCCGATTTGTGCATTATGGCTAAAAAACTGAAAAAAATTAAGGTAGTCAAGCAACCGAAGGAACTAAAGAAGCAAGGCACTGCATCCAAGTATCAGTAGAATAAAAATTAATCACTGATGCTATGCTACAGAGAATTTTTGACAGATTAGATAATACGGAAGAGAAGTAAGTAATGACAAAGTAAGAACTCGCATGAAATCGAGAGAAAGAGTAGGTAGTGGATTTCTTAAAAAGATGACGTTAATGTGGTTCGGACTTTTATTAATACGAGTGATGACCAATACGAATATTTCATTGAACACCACAAAGGAAAAAACGTGGTAGATCATGGTTTGCGAAGGATGATGGAAATGCGGCAACAGGCTGTTAATGGTTAAATGCATTTTTTATTGTAACTATATATATATATTATATATATATATATATATATATATATATATATATATATATATATATATATATATATATATATATATATATATATATATAGTATGCGCCAAATCTATCGATTTTTTTAATACGGCTAAATTATGGAGTATATAAAAATTTTTACAACGAAACTGATGTAAATCAAAGACGCCTGTAATTTAAAATTATTTTCGATTATACATGGTCAATAGGAACAAAGGAATGAAACAAAGTTGTGTTTTTTAAAAAGGAACACCATGTATATTAAAGCAATTTTGAATCTTCTTCTTCTCATTGCGCCGTCTCCTTTCGAAGGTTGGCGATCCAAATGGCCATTGTAGTTTTGGAAACTGCTGCGCGAAAGATCTCTGCGGATGAGCTGTCGAACCATCTCCTCAGGTCTTTCAGTCACGAGTTCCGGCGTCTTCCTACTGATCTTTTGCCCTGTACTTTTCCTTCCAGTATAACTTGAAGTAATTCATATCTTTCGCCTCTCAACACATGACCCAAGTATTGCATTTTCCTCTCTTTGATTATTCTTAGTAATTCTTTTTGTTTACACATGCGACAAAGTACCTCAACATTAGTAACTCTTTGTATCCATGGAATCCTCAACATTCGTCTGTATATATACATCTCAAAGGCATCTATTCTTTTTTCTATTTCAGAGTCCATTGTCCAACTTTCACAGCCATACAGTAAGACAGAAAAAACGTAAGATCTGATCATTCGGATTCTAAGCTGTAGACTAAGGTCTGATCTTGTAAAAAATGTTTTCATGCTCATGAATGTTTTCCTTGCTTGTTCGATTCTTGATAGGATTTCTTTTTTTTGGATTACACTCACTATTAATATTTGTTCCCAAATATTTTATGGAATTTGCCTGTTCTATTATTTGACCCTTTGCATACACCTGTACGTTTATTGGTGTCTTTGAAAATTTTGTTGATAATCAAAAAGTTGATAATTTTCGAAATATTTATTCTTTTATGGAGAAAAATGATATTTTATGCACTACATAACTACTTAATGTTATACAAATTCCTAATTGATTATTTTTAGGTGCCAAGTAGTAACAGCCAAGGAGTTTCTTTGGTGACAGAGGATGAAATTTTCCACAAATTGAAATCTAACAAAAAAAGCTCAACGTATAATTTTCTACGAAATATTTTTGGAAAACATAAAAAAGAGGATGTACCTAATATGTATATACCGTTAACAAGTAACTTTAAAAATCACACGGAGAAAAAATCACCAACGATATTACTCACGAAGGCCTCTTCTGAGAAAAGTATTTCGAGTTCTGAGAGCAATGCCAATCGAAAGCCTTTGCTCGAGAACGAATATAAAACAACCAATATCTTATTGGTAAGTATTTAATTTATTTACGATATTTCAGAACGAAAATGTAACGGAAAGTCAGAAGTTTATCATAGTCGTGTAATAATTTTTTGTCAAGGAAGTCCTCATGTACCACAGAGAAGATGTTCCTGACAGTGTTGGGCTCAAGTAATATATCTATAATATATGTATCTTAACTCAGGTGGAACAAAACTTGTTTCTGTTATTGTTGTGAGACTTTTGTTCCAAAGCATGTTCTTTTATTAAACTCTACTAAGACGTCCTAAGGAACCTGAGATGTTCTCTTTGCTCCAAAAAAGTCATATGACATGGTGTTCTTCAATAAATGTGCGAAATTGAGATGAACTGCATTTTGAACATAGTGAATTACTTTCAACTTTTCAACCAACATATTGCAGCTCAATTCTCCTTACACATTGTTCAGTTTTTTTTGACACCAGATTTTATAATTGAGGTAGTTCGAAAAACTTGTATATACAGTGCTCAAACAAATCTACCACATGTTCTGTAGAAATTGAAAATTGAAAATTTATGGGGATATTGCTAGGGATACTTTAATAAGACAACCTACTACAAGACGCTATTGGGCTCCGACAACAAGAATTTCACAAGTTGCAGACGTAATGCCTATCAATCGTTTTGAAACGATTAAAAGGTTTTTTCGTTTTAGTAATAATTTAAAAAATACACGGAGTATTGATAAAATCTCGCCCCTGATTAAACAAATAAAAAGACCGTGTTTGCAGATACCTATAGAAGAACATTTATTTTGTGATGAACAAGTTTTTTCAAAGGACGTTCGAGTATGGAGACATGCAATACTAAAAAGCCTCTTAAATGGGGATACAAGATGTGGGTTCTCTCAGAAATCTGAGGATTTTCATATAATTTTGAAATTTTGGCTGGAAAAGATGGTTACACAGAATTACCGAATGAAGTAAATTTGGGAGCTGCTAGTAATGTTGTAGTTCGATTTAGCAGAGAAATACCGTCCAATAAACACCACAAACTGTTTTACGATAATTATTTTTCAAGTATACCACTGGTGTCATATTTGTCAAAACTAGGCATACATTCTATCGCAACAATCCGTACAAATCGAATTCTGGTTTATAAAGGTTGTCAAAAGAAAGAAATTAAAAAATTACAAAGGGGAAGCATTTAGTAACACTCTGGTAGCTATGAGAATTCTGCAATACATACAGTCCAGTATTCTGACAACAAAATTGTGTCTTTACTGTCAGATTATTGTGGAACTCAACCAACAGCCAAAGTGGAAAGATTCTTTCGCACCGAAAGAACTATAAAAAAAAAGGAGAACGAATATTTAGGAAAGAAATTGATTGCCCAGACATTGTACAACAATATACCAGGCACATGGGCGGTTTGGATCTGCAAGATTCCTTATTGGGATTATATTCAATCAAAATCAAAAGCAAAAAATGGTACCACCGTATTTTCTATCATATGCTGGATGTAGCAGTAGTCAATGCTTGGCTATTAGAAAAAACTGAAAAGAATATACCACTGCTGAGTTTTAAAACAATTCTAGCTGAACAACTAACTAACAGTGATGTTTTACAAAAAAGAAAAGTAGGTCGGCCTATAAGTTCCACACCCGAACAACCATCCAAAAGAAGATGCATTGAACCTAGACCCAATATATATGTACAAACAGATCAGTTTTTACACTGGCCAAACTGGACTGTAAACAGGGAAAAATGTAAGATGATAAACTTTAAGGGAAAATCAAGGGTCCAGTGCGAGAAATGTAAGGTGCATTTATGCGTTTATCCTAATAGTAACTGTTTTAAGAAGTTTCACAATTTGAAATAGTTTGATACTGACAATACATCGATCTAATGTGTATGACAATTGGTTCTAATAAAAGTTTTTATACATAATGTTCCCAAATGGACACATTTTTTTTTCAAAAACCGGATCATTTAAAAAAAATGTGTAACGGTAAATTCTACATACATCTATTAAGAGTAATTTAATATAATTTTATTTTATTTTGTCAAAAAATAAAATAAAATAAATTCATGCAATAGAGGGTTTAGGTTAGGCACTTATTACCAAGAATTTAAAAAGTCAACAAAAACATCACAGCGATGACCAAAAACTTTGAACATCTGCATTTTTTATTATTAAAATATGTTTTCGGTTTGTTTTAGGAGGAAGAAACGAAGTGTCAAATCGTAGTAGAAAGTTGCACCTTTAAACCCATTATCTTAGATATACCAAGTTTTGAAGAACAACATATCGAGAAACCCCAAACTTCAACATATCAGTACTAAACACAGATTGCTCCCCCACAAATCGTACAGTGCAAAACTTTAACAGAAATATATGAAACTTTAGCTAAAATAAATATTAGTTTATGATAGAAATATGTGAGTTTTTTTTTTGTTTTTCCAATTTAAAAATACACGCACAGGCGAATTTAAAAATATAATTATCTTCTTCTATAAAATACACATTGTGAATATTTTACACATAATCTGTTGGAACGAAGTTTGTGAAATAATGAAATGGATTTTACAAGAGTTGTACCATGCGTAAACTATTAAAAAAAAAAGGCGAACATGTCAGAACTAAACGAAATGCTGGTTTTAAATAGAACAACTTTATTATCCATTTTCAATTTAACCATTTTTCTTCGGCTAGAAATAAGAGTACTACGCCCATGCGGAGATACTTTTTTAACGGAAACTGCAAAATTTTTGACCTAATGGACTGTAAATATCCCATGCCGTCAGCTGGCCTACGAAATGGCAATAGTCTTTTTCCTGAAAAATGGAATGATCGACAGCTGTCTGTCATGGAATGGCTATACAATTTTTTAAAAGCGACATCCCCGGTTAAACCTTATGACACATGAAGGTTGTAGCCTGTCCCAAACTACGTCATTTAACCGACATAATAAGAAAATATTTTATGATAAGTTACAAGAAATTATGTTACATAAGCCTGAATCTAATGAGGCTAGGATTTTTGACGAAACTAGTTCCTTGACCGTGCAAAAATCTCAAACGGTGCTCGCAGCGAAAGGAAAAACAGCTAAGCAAAGTCACTAGCGGTGAAAAGGGAACATTAAGTACCTGTTGTATCATCAATGCTTTCGACAATTTTTTACCACCAGTCATTATTTTCCTTCGTGTCCATTTTAAGTGTCACATGACAAATGGGGCTCCCACCGGCACGTTACACTTTAGTGTAACAAGTTAACACTTTATTAAATTCTCAAACACTGGCAAAGAAAACCTTAGTTTACTGATAATGGATAACTTTGAAGCTCATATTTACATAAAAGCTATTGAATTGACAAAGGAAAATTATGTGACAATATTAACAGTCCCTCCTCATTCTACCAGAAAGATTCAACCCTTAGACGTTTGCATTTATAAACCTTTTAAAACTGCATACAATTCAGCTGAAGACAGTTGGATGATGCAGAATCCAGGAAAAACCTCTAACGATTTATGAGGTAGCTACTTGCGTTGGGAAGCACATATGAAGGCAATGACTCCGTCAAATATTTGTAGTGCCTTTAAAAAGACCGGCATCTTCCCGTATGATAGAAATGTTTTTACCGATATGGACTTCTTGTCAAGTGAAGTTACTAGCAGGCCCATTACTAAAAATGCAGAAAATCCACTAGCAGTCGAAACAGAACATAGTAGAAGTATAACTCCTGACTCTGAGGCTGAAATATCTTTGGCATTTATAACTCCGAATCAAATTCGAGGGCTGCTAAAGGCTGGTTCAAGAAAAAATAATAGATAACCAAAACGAAAGGGTAAATCTATGATAGCCACGGACACTCCAGAAAAAATGGAAATTGAGGAGCACGAAGCACAAAAGCAGAGAAAGAAGAAAGCTCAACTCATAAAGAAAAAAGTGTTTTAAGAACCAGAAGACACAACAGGTGAAGAAGATACGTTCAGTGTTCATTCTGGGGAAGAAGACTTTTATGAAAGCGGTGATGAGAAGAACCTTATGAACCCGACTCTTTAAAGCCTGTACAAAAATTACCCAGTGAAGGAGACTATATATTGGTTAAATTCAACTGGAAGAATCTTAAAATATATTACGTTGCCAAGGTATTACAAGAGGTCAAGGAACAAGAAGTAGAAATAAGATTTTTAAGGAGGAATTATAAACTGGAAAACATATTCCGTTTGCCAGACGTTTTGGACGTGTCTCCGGTTGCACTCTCAGACGTAAAATTTATATTACCACAATCTTTGGGATCATTACCATATTACCACACAACGATCTGTGGGAGTACTAAAATACACCAGTCATTCTATTCATTCAAATTAAATTTTACTCAAATAGACATACGCTAGTTTAAGTAGCAGTGACTTATTAAAGCTTTTGCTGTATCATGCGTTTTCTTTTCTTCAAGAAACTTGGTGATTCTCTGTACCCCCATTTGTTTCAATATTACCCATAACCTGGTTCACTGTTCACAAGGACAGAGACATACTTAATCATTTACCGCTTTAAAAAATATATATTTTAACTAGTACCAAACATCTGGTTAGATCCTGTTTTACTACTGACAGTAGAAGTTCGTACCTTATAGCATTTATCATCAAATTTTCAGACATATATGTATTTCTTACATTCGTTCCTGAGTTATACCATTTAAAATAAAAAGTAGTTCACTGTAACTCAAGCTCCCCTATGTACAGTTCCTCGTGACTCACCCTGTATGATAATGCTTGATGCCTTGCGATAAAAATATTTTTATCGCAAACCAAATGAAACAACAGCAAATTTTTACATGGAATTACGTAAATGAAAACACGTTTGAACACAGCAGCCAATACCGATCAGTTAGAATGTTACATACTTTAACGACTGTGTTACAAAGTCAAAATTAATGACAACTAATAAAATTTTATGGGTAGTGATTTTAATAGTAAACGTAAATTTACCGAAACAAAAAAGATCTAGTTCTAGTAGATACGTTTTTCAAAAATATTAATTCGAAACAAAGACGTACTGCTTGCAATGCAATAAAAATCATACACAATCAATTTTTGAAAACTTGTGGGAATAAAACTACCGGTCATTGATGACACAACATGAGAAACATAATGTCAAAAAATATAATTAGGCAAAAAGTATAGGTGTGGTAAGAAATATAGTAGAACGCTTAGATTTGTGGGTTTTGATAGTTCTGCTTTCAAATACAGTGCAGCGGCTGGTTGTTCTGGTAATTAAATACGTTATTAAAAACATTTATTTTTTACTTAGGTATTATTAGGTATCATTAGGTTTTATTTAGTTATATAACGTTAAATCATGACACATCGTATGTTCTAAAATTAATTTTGACCATTATTTATTTATATTTCACCTTACAGGGACTCTCCCTCTTCCCGCATGCTTGCGTTGATAACTGATGTAGAATAGCTTTTGTAATTAATCTTGTTATTGTTAGAATTATTAATACTAAAAGATCTTTACATAAACAGAGTTAAATCTAAAATTAACGTAAGCATACAGTTCAAAATGTTTTAAATTCAGCATAAAATGCAAGCATATACCCGTTCCATGTTTATTGTGTTTATTTCAAAAATACAAAACCTATAAATATAACAACTGTTTTAAAACGAATTCAATAATAAATTTATTTCCACCATTATTCTGGAAGTTCCCAATCTTCTTATAGTATTCTTCAATTTTGATTGAAGAATACTCTAGAAGTTGGAACTAGCTAAGTATGTGAATTTGGATTAAATAATCATTCGTCGAAATAATTTTTAAAGTCAAAGTGGTAATAATAATGATTGACGAGCTTAAAGAAATGGCAGGACTGCAAAAAAGAAACCACAACACAACTCTTTTAGATAAAAATGGAAATACTAAGATAACGACTGACGAAAAACTAAAACGATGGGAAGAGTATATGGAAGAGCTCTTCGACGACGAAAGAGGAAACCCACAAGACTTGTCTTTTGAGGACAGAGAAACAAGTGTAGAAATTACAAAGGAAGAAATACTGTATGCATTAAAGAACACCAGAAACGGAAAAAGCCCGGGGCCAGATCAACTGCCTATTGATATCCTTAAAATAATAGAAAATGAGTACATTGATGTCCTCTTAAAGCTTTTTAATAAAATTTATCAATCGGGTGACATACCCAACGAATGGTTGACCTCAACATTCATTTGTCTCCCAAAAAAGAAAAATGCTAGAGAATGCACCGACCACCGTACCATAAGCCTGATGTCTCACACACTTAAATTGTTTTTAAAGATCATTCATAAACGCATTTACAAAACACTTGATATGGATATTGAAGAAACTTAATTTGGATTCCGTAATGGCGTAGGTACCCGTGAAGCTCTATTTGCATTCAACGTACTAATCCAGAGATGCTTGGATGTGAACCAAGATATGTACGTCTGTTTCATAGACTACAACAAAGCTTTCGACAAAGTCCGCCACAAAGAGCTAATGGACATCCTCAAAGCAAAACAACTACAACACAATGACCTTCGAATTATAACAAATCTATATTATAAACAGCAGGCACACGTACGCATTAATGAACACACATCAGAAGAGTTCGAAGTTAAAAGAGGAGTGCGACAGGGGTGTGTATTGTCACCACTACTATTCAATGCATACTCTGAAGAAATTATGAAAAGAGTTCTTGAGGGAGAAACAGCAGGAATCAAGGTCAATGGAACACCAATTAACAACATTAGATATGCGGACGATACTATCATATTAACAGACAACCTCCAAAACCTCCAAAAGCTAAGAACAAGATAGTTGAGTATGGAGAAGAATATGGATTATCAATAAACATCAAGAAAACTAAATTTATGAGGATATCAAAAACCCAAAATAATGGTTAAAACCTGACAATTAACGGTAGTGCTTTAGAACAAGTTGAAAACTACCACTATCTGGGCACAATAATTAATCACACAAACGATTACTCCAAAGAAATCAAAGTTCGAATAGAGAAAGCACGTACAAACTTCAATAAAATGAGAAAGGCACTTTGTGCAAGAGAACAAAAATTGGACTTGAGAGTTAGGCTGGCAAGGTGTTATATTTTCTCGACTCTGCTTTATGGGATAGAAGCATGGACACTTAAGGCGTCGACTGCTAAAAAGTTGGAAGCATTTGAAATGTGGGTGTATAGAAGAATCCTGAAGATATCATAGACCGAGCGTGTAACAAACATCGAAGTCATGAGAAGAATCAACAAAAGAATAGAAGTATTGGAAACCATCAACACACGAAAGCTGCAATACCTGGGGCATGTTATGCGTAATGAGAGATACAACCTACTTCAATTGATTATACAAGGGAAAATCCAGGGCAAGAGAAGTGTAGGAAGAAGAAGAATCTCATGGTTGCGTAAGTTGAGGGAATGGTACGGATGCACATCAATTGAACTATTCAGAGCAGCAGCATCTAAGATCAGAATAGCGATGATGATTGCCAACCTCCGTCGCGGAGATGACACGTGAATAAGAAAGATGAGCTTAAGGCTACTTTATTTTACGTTGCACTGTTACAAAAGATATTTATTTACACACGAATGTAACTAATACTTTGAATTTTCTCCTACGTGTAAACGAAAGTTTACGTAGGGCATGTGTATTTTTACAGAAATCTTGAGAGGTAGTGATGTATCTACTGACAGGTACCAGCACCAAGAACGGAGACTGGTCCCGATGGGAAGACTATCCCACATGAGGATCGAGAGAGCAGTCTCGAATGTAACCACTGTCCGGCACAAGGACTGTGTCGACACAGTCGGCACAAAGTCTGTGAATGCCGCTTCAATCCAAGATTTTATATCAAAAAGAGACGCCAAATTTCAACGGTTTTAACGACCTTTAAACGTCCCAACAGTGGGTTCTAAAAAGCCACTTTTTCCATACATTTACGAAAAAACTGCTTAATATTCAAACAATGAAACTAAATGTTTATTGCCCTTTTACGAGTTCCAGAACAAATAAACATTATTGGCCCATTTCTAAGTAGACAAAAAACTTGTTTTTTGTAACGAATTAGCAAAGCGGTTGGTATTAGAAAAAAAACATTTATGACCAGTTGTGGTCGTAAAAATGACAACTTTTTATATTGAGAAGAGGAAAATTGGCAGTAACAAAATATCGATGTGTGTTTCGATACCAAATTCCGCTGAGACGCCTACTAAAACAACCTGCTTTAGTAGGCGTCTCGGCGGAAAGCAGACGAGACAAGTACTCGTTTTATTTGAGCTGAGATATGTCGAAAATAAATAGAATACACTTTCGTGTTTTATTAATAATTGTAACAAAATAATGAGGGATTATTGGTGATATGATAAGAAATAATTACTTTGGTGACTCTTTTCTACCAGTCTTCTCTGGCAATATTAGATACTTCTTTTTTTTTATTACCGTCTTATCCAAATTAGAAAATTTATTTGCACACCGTGTACTAGCTTTCAATTGTCCCCAAACTAACTCTATAGTATTGAACACACAAAAATAGAGGGGAGGGAAGTCTCAGTATAATGTGTCTGAACCACCTGATTATCTTCCCAAGAGTACACTTCAAATGAATGAATAGCGTAACGAAAAAAGGAAAAATGCCATGCGATCCGGGAAGCGACCAGCGCTGTCCTCATTCCGGGTCAGACAGTGTGAAATGGGTCACCGGGCACGAGCGCGCGAGCAACCAAGACACTCATGGTAAATGGGCGACTGGAAGAAAAAGCTAAACACAGAAGCTTCAAAGTAGAAAATCGATGAATATAGGGACATGGAACGTCAGAGGTCTTCTCCAAACTGGAAAACTTCACATAGTAGAGAAGGAGCTAATAAGGCAAAATATAAACGTATGTGGTCTAGCAAAAACACACTGGAGAGATCAAGGATACTTTAGAACAAAAAACCGCAATGTCTATATATCTGAAAACACAGGATACAGTGGAGTAGCCATACTTATAAACAATAAAATATCGAAATATATCAAGCAATATGAAACAGTAAACGATAGATTTATAAAAATAACATTAGAAGTAAAACCAGAAAATTTCCATGTCATTCAAGTATATATGCTCACAACATATGCCGCAGATAAAGATATTAATGATATTGACAACAACATAGAAAACATCATGAAGAAAATCCCACAAAAAGAGCCAGTAGATATTATTGGAAACTTTCACGCCAAGGTCGAAAAAATAAAAAATGAACCACATTTAAGAGATATTGTAGCGTCATCTAGCTTGGGCACTAGAAACACCAGAGGAGAACGACTTCTGCCTAAAATGGAGGAGTTATGGAGTATTGAGTACCATATATAGCGGAGATAACGAACAAGGCTGTGAAGAATTCGATATAATTTAGAACTCTATAGACTGTTTGGTAGTGGTTATGGTTATATATATATATATATATATATATATATATATATATATATATATATATGTATATATAGATATATATATATATATATATATATATATATATATATATATATATATATATATATATATATATATGCTACAGCCTGTGCCGCTTCTCGCATTTCGACCGCCATCGTTGTCTGTCCATTCATTCGTCTTCTTTGATGGCTCTATCTCTCATTATGTGCCGTACATTTTCTTCCCAAGCAACTGAAGGCCTTCCCCTTCTTCTTCTTTGTTGTGTATGTAATTTAAAGCTTTCTTTGGCTATCTATCTTTATTCATTCGCTTCACGTTGTCTCGTTTCAATTCTGTCTACACTGGAGTACACAGTATGTGTCCTCCTTCTAATATCTTTATTCCTGATCTAATTATTTTTGGATACACCACACGCTCTCCTTAGACAATCTATTTCTACTACTTCTGTTCTTTTTCTATCATTTTTCGTGATCTGACAAACTTCTGCCCCATAAGTCATAATAGGCTCTACCAAGGTTCGATAGATTGTCAATTTCGTTTCTTGTCTAATATCTTTAGATCATAGTAGAGAGTTTAGAATGTTTACCGCTTTTTTCCCTCTTGCGTTCTGTTTTCGATGTTCTGTAGTGCCTTCTTTAGATATTATAGATCCGAGATATTTATATTCATTTCATGTTTTTGTGTTTCTAATTTCTAACTCTGAATCTTCATCATCTCCTATTTTAAGATACTCTGTCTTTGATATATTCATATTTAGGTTACATTTTTCATATTCTTTCTTTAGTTTTCTAAACATGTAGTCCATGTCTTCCCCATCATTCGCTACGACTACCTGATCATCTGCGAAAAATAAAGTTGTTAGACATTTACCACCGCCTATGTCTATTCCCATTCCGGATACTTGTTTCCTTCACTGCTCTAGTGATGATTCAATATATATTTTAAATAAGGTCGGAGATAGACAACATCCTTGTTTGTCCTTTGTTATTGGAAATTTGTTTGTTAACAAGCCCCTTTGTTATTGGAAATGATTCAGATATAAAGTTTCCTTCTTTAACGACACTTTTACACTCATTTTTGTATATATTTGCGATAGCATCCACATACTCTCTACTGAGACCTACTTTCGTCAATGTTTGAAACAGTTTTTTCAAAGGTACCGTATCGTATGCCTTCTCTAAATCTACAAACAATAGGTTCAGATAGATAGATAGATTCCTTGCCTTTCGTTTTTCAATTACGAGAACGAATATACTATCAGTGCACGATCTTCCTGCACGAAATCCATTTTGTTCTTGTATGTCTTCGTATTCTGATTCTAATCTTTCTTTTATTATTCGACCGTACAACCTCCCCACTGAGCTGATAACAGTTATTCCCCTATAATTGGAGCATTTGCGTTTATCCCCTTTCTTGAATATTGAGCTGATGTATCCAACATTCCAATCATCAAGAATATTTTGTCCTTTTAAGCATTTGTTAAATAGTTGAACCAACATCTCATGTAATTTTTATTTAACTTACATAAATATCGTTGATAATCATTCGTTTTCAAAGCCTATAAATTGGGGTTCATGATTTTCAGGTTCATATTTTAGACCGCCACAATCTGACATTAGATAACTTTTTTATTCGATTGAATTTGAATTTTGCCATTAAAATCACCTGGCAACATGTTATATTCTATATCTAAATTTTTATTTCGTTAGATACTATGTTATACTTGGTTAGATGTAATACTACTATCTAACCACCTGATGTATTCAAACTTATGTATTTACTTAAACTTATGTATTTCACCGTACACAATTCCATGTAAACAGTTGCTGTTGTTTAAATTGGTTTGCGATAATAGATGCGATAAAAAAATGTTAGTTTTATTGCAAGGCGTGAAAGCATTATATGAAGTGATATCATCTACACATTATGGAATCAATAATAATAACCGTATTTCATAATGACTAAAAGCACCATTAATTATGTTATATATATATATATATATATATATATATATATATATATATATATATATATATACATATATGTATATATTGATTTATAGTATCAGCAATCGGTCAGGAAATAAAACTCTATTTGTTCAGTCTCAATATTTCGTCACGATTTTGTGACTTCTTCAGGAGAAAACTGTAAATTTATTAAAATAATTAACATATATATATATACATATATATATACATAGGGAGTTGGGATTGAACGAGCGATAAAAACATTCGTGCGCTTGAAGGCACTTTTTACAAGACCTTAGTCTAAATCTCAGAACTTGGATGATCAGATACAAGATACAAGATCAGATACAATAAATAATAAATGGAGTTATAATATTTGTTTGTTATAATGTTTGTTATAATACCATCTTTAATAATTGATACTCTATAATTTCTAATTTCTAATTTGAGCAGTTACCTTAAAACCGTAATTATAAAGTTATTATTAATGACTCCTTAACGACTCGTTAAGAACATACAAAGAACTGACAATAATTATTTCCGAGAATTTCTAGTCACTGTATTTCAAACGAGTTCGTAATTTAGTCCCATTATGTTGTCGAGTCTCAACAAGAAAGGTGTTACCACGCGTATTAGAACTATTTTGTAGAATGGAGATGGTTAAGTGTAGTACAAGTAAACAGATCAGATTGACACCAGAATCCAAAGGAATAGTTTACAATGTATTTAAATATATGCAAATACTATTTCCTGAAGATAATTGAACCAGTATTAAACAACGTGTGAGTGAAGCTACTGGAGTATCTTTACGTACAGTAGAAATGATCATTCAACAAGCGAGTATGTTAACAAACTCAGAGTCAAGTAATACATTAAAATTTTCAGCTACAACACTTGCTAAAGGAAAGCAACCGTGACAGACTTGAGGGAGTATGACAAACAGTTCATTAGAAATGTCATTCATCGTTTTCATGAGACTGAACGTTGTTGTGTATTATTGAAGCTTTTGCAGAAAAGGCTTGAAGAGGTGTACGAGTGGACTGGAAGTGTAAGTTCTCTCTACAGAATTGTGAAAGATTTGGAATTTAAATGGAAGAAAACAAAAGATAATCGACGATTTATTAATTAAACGGAATGGTAGTCGTGCTCTACGTATTAAATATTTGAACAAAATTAAATATTACAGAAGCGAAGGTAAGTCAATTGTATATGTTGATGACGTCATCAGGTGCCACCAATCACGCACCTCGATGTGCATCGCCCTTCCTTCTGGAACTTATAATTAAATTTAATTGGTTGAGAAATGAAAAAGTTTCATATAAAAGTTAATTTGTCTTTAAATATGGGACATTTTCGGATCTCAAGTCAGTATGGTTTTACCCGTCTAGGGTAGCTCCCTAGAGCACTTTGCTCGAAGGGCTTTGCGAATTTTCTAAGACTCTGAAGCTGAGTTTTTTTCTTCTTAGAAAACCTGTGTTTTATTTCTACAACAGTAAATAAACCATAAAGGCATTGTCTTTTTCAAGACAATGCCACAATAAGAGCGTACCGGCTAACTACGCAATATTGCAACATATTGCGCAATAGTTAGAGACATTAATAAACATGGAAACTTGCACCAAGATTCTATCAACTTTTCATACGTTTATTAATTACACCGGAGACGACATGGCGCCCAACCATACGTTTATTAATTACACCGGAGACGACATGGCGCCCAACCATTTAACGAACTCTACCACGACTCCGAGATGTCAGAGTTCTCATGCTCCAGCGATCTAAAATCGCAAAAGTTCCAACACGACGCCTGCATCAAAACCACTCAAGAAAACAGCGGGGAGAAGCATCGGATGTTGGTACACAAACTAACATGCCGATATCCACCTTCTGCAGCCCTGAAACCGTCGATGTGCCATATCTCCGACGAGCCAGCCTACTTGATGCTAAGTACCGGATGCGATGGATGTCCCCGGAGTAGCCAGTCACTGCCTGCCCTACCATTATGTGGTCCAGAGTCACCACAGAGGTTCAGGCAAACTCGCCTACGACACACCGGCGACATGCAGATGGAAAACGTATAGCTAGAGAGGACGAAGCCGCCGTAGAACGAGCACATCACCGAGGATGGACCTGCAGATGCTGTCAACAACACCGACCACCGCCTGTGAGTGTTTTGTGCAGTGCAAGTGCGTACTACGCGAGTGTAGTGTGTGTTAGAGAACTCTAAGTAAATTTGACAATATGGACATATCCATTTTTAAAATATTTTATGCATTTTTTCTTTCCTATATGTGAATTGTAAAAAAAATTGTTTTCTTAAGTTTTTTAATAAAATCAGCTTTTTTTATCAGCCTCAGAGTCTCCAAAGCAGGGGGGATGTCATCAGGTGCCACCAATCACGCACCTCGATGTGCATCGCCCTTACTTCTGGAACTTATAATTAAATTTAATTGGTTGAGAAATGAAAAAGTTTCATATAAAAGTTAATTTGTCTTTAAATATGGGACATTTTCGGATCTCAAGTCAGTATGGTTTTACCCGTCTAGGGTAGCTCCCTAGAGCACTTTGCTCGAAGGGCTCTGCGAATTTTCTAAGACTCTGAAGCTGAGTTTTTTTCTTAGGGTAGGTATAAATTTGTTACAATATTGCAGTTGAATTGATTCTTTGCCAGTGTTGACATAGTATGTTTGGTGGAAATATTTAAAAATGCCTAGACGTGTGTTAGATGTAGATAGTCTAATTTGTAGTGTACATAAGTATTTTATGGATGAAAAAGAAAATGGCGGTCCTTTAAAATCGGTAATGTCTGTTCAACAACGCGTATGTGATGCTCTAGGAATTAGTGAAACCAAACTAAGAGGAGTATTACAAAATCGCAATAATGAACGACCGAAATAAGATCACCTAAAAACTCGCCTATCATTGCAAACGAAAGATATTCCAGATGGAAAAAAAATTGAAATTCGTGATACCATTTATCGAATGCGAGCCAACAAGGAATATGTGACCTTAAATACAATTCTCTCGGAATTAAAAGATAGAAAATTTGACGAAATTGGCAGAACAAGTCTATGGCAAGTGATACATAATTTTGGTTTCAAATTTCAAAAGGAGGATAACAGAAAAGCCCTTTGTGAAAGAAGTTCTGTTGTGCATAAAAGAATTAACTTTCTAAGAAAATATTCTAAATTAAAAGAAGAAAGGGCAAATTTTATATATTTAGACGAAACATGGATATTTTCTAGGGGTGCAACCAACAGAATATGGCAATATGATAACGTAAAGTCTATCAAACATACTGATGGAGAAGGGAAGCGACACATAATTTTACATGCAGGAGGGAAATCGGGTTTTATCGAAGGTGCTGATTTAATATTTTCATCTAAATCAAAATCAAGTGACTATCACGATAATATGAACACAGAAATGTTTGTAAAATGGTTACATGAAAAACTTCTCCCAGGTTTAAGTGAGCCCAGCGTAATTATTTTAGACAATGCACCTTACCATTCTGAAGTATTAAACAAAAGTCCAACGAATTCTTGGACTGTTAATAAAATTAAAGAATGGGTGACAAAGGAACATATACCATTTACACAACATATTTTAAAATCAGAATTATTACGCTTGGCAAATATCAACGCAAAACCGAAAACCTTTGTTGTGGATCAGATTATTGAAAGTTACGGTCATCAAGTTTTACGTCTGCCACCGTATCATTGCCAGTTTAATCCCATCGAATATATATGGGGAATAGTAAAACAATATTATGACAACCATATTGGGCCTAACGGTTATAGCGACGACGCAGTTCGGGAAACTTGGCGAAAGGCACTTTCAATTGTAACTCCAGAAGTGTGGTGCAACTGTATATTCAAGTGCGAGAAACTAATAGAAGATTGGTGGACTCGTGAAAATAAAATAAACGAAATAAGTCCAATCATAATAACAATTAATGGTGATGACAGTGATGATGATGACGATTATGATATTTTTGATGGTAATGACTGATTTTCATTTTTGTTGGCAAGTTAAATTTTTTTATTTTTCATTAGAAATTCTCTCCATGGAACAAATATACATAGACCATATTTTCTGTGTGAAGTGTAATATAAAATTATTATTAGGTTTATATTAGCCACATTAGACTCCATTAATGAAGTAATTCTCCTTATTATACTGTCAATTATATAAAAGATTTTCCATTATTATTTAATTAAAAAAAGTTATGGATTATTTTTCATTTCATTTGACCAGTTGATATTTCCCCAAAGAGCAGGTAATTAAAACTGGGTACTTACAATAAAATTTTTAATCCGAAACCCGCGTAAATATAGCGAACCGACTATAGCCTATTTGAATAAAAGTTTTCCAAACTGTTCAGTATGTATTATTTTTTTACTTTATTACAATCATTTCGTATATTCTTCTATTTAACTTTGTGACGTTTAAGTGAGTAATAATATAAATAATAAAGGTTTTAAAGTTAAAACAATCTTTGTAATTAATATTTATTAATACTGTAATCTGCAATACGTATCTATGGATTTACATACAGAAAATATATGTATGTGCTATATTATCATAATATGTATTAAAATGTAGTAAAATATTGCCAAAAATATAATCTAATATCATTTTTTTAATAAATTGTGTGTATCTATCTTTAACAATTTGATTTAAATCATAAGTATTTTTTGGAATGCCACTGATTTGTTTGGTGAGGCTTTACTGTTCCGCCACTACAGTTGAAATATACTCTACTATAGTAGAAATACTCAATTTAGAAGAGTGATTTCATAGTTTAAACGCCGAATATCCTCTAATTTAAATGTACACAGCGGCCTTCGAAAACTACCCGTTTTCTCAATTGCAATTTGCGTTTTCTCATAAGAAATTACACAATATATAAGTAGTATATTTATTTGTGCTTCTCTATAGAAAAACTGACCAGGAGTTGTCGTACAGTGTAGCCAATTCTTGTTCACAAGTAGTAATTATGGTCATATAAAACCTGTATTCTTCCACGCAGCGATTATTACCGTCATAAAAATACCAATAAACATGATTTTTTCAATAGTAAAAATTAAGCACAAAATTGTAATTAAATAAATTTTATTTATATGTTCCGTATCGTTAGATATTTAAATTTATAAAATAAAAATCGATATTTTAAAACATTATTTTTCAATTGTTTGGCAACGTTGGAATTAGCGAGGAAACTCCGTTTTTCAATTCCGACTCAGACAGCCGTAAAGCTAGTTTTTATTATTTTTTCGCCGAAGAAATGTCCATCAAGACATCAACTATGATTCATTTATATTGGCGTTTCTATGGGTAGTGCATGTGTTGCATTTTATGAGTATATTTAATGTGATAAGTTTGTAAACTTATTGCTGTCAATACTGTTTTATCAATACTGTATTGTAGTATTGATAAAACGTGTTATTGATAATAAGAGTGTTATAGTTTGTCGTTTTATAGTAAATTTTTAGTTATATTCTGTGATTATTGAAATACAATGGACGAAAACCCGATTTGTTCCAAGAGAAGACAGCAAAATTCTGATGTTGATTCCAAAAATGAAAAGCCGCAAAAGAGACGGAAAATGTTAACGTCCGAAGAGAAGGTAATGATACGAAACGTTTATGAAGGAATTGTCGGCAGAAAAATGGCAGTAAATGTTAGCCAAGCGGTCGACATTTGTAGCAGTTTAACAAAAGTATCCGTTAGCTGTATTTTTCGTGTACTTAAAAATACATCGGAAAATAAAAAGCAAGAAAAAGTAAAACTAGAGGTAGGAAAAGCATTGTTTTGGATGACGAGACAAGGAATATTATACGTCGAAAAATTCATTCATTTTATTTTCGGAGTGTAGTGTATACAAGATATCATGTAGAGTCTTAACCAGGACCATGCGCGAAATGAACTTTCGATATGTAAAACGCAACAGAAAAAGTATGCCATTAGAAAAAAATGAAATTATTCTGTAGAGAAGAAAATATTTAGAAGAAATACGAAAAATTCGCAACACTGGACGCAAAATATATTATTTGGATGAAACTTGGATTAACGAAGGTCATACAGTTGGAAAAGTTTGGCAAGATTTAAATGTCAAAAGTAAACGCGAAGCATTTATAGAAGGCTGGTCTACAGGAATAAAAGCTCCATCAGGAAAGGGACGGCGTTTAATCATCACCCATATAGGAAGTGATACAGGGTTCCTTGATGATGGTTTGCTTCAATTTGAGTCAAAAAAAAGAGGTGATTATCATGAAGAAATGACTTCCGAAGTATTTGAGCGCTGGTTTAAGAGAATCTTACCAAAATTGGAATCTGGGTCTGTGGTTGTTATGGACAATGCGCCATATCATAGCCGCAGACTAGAACAATTACCGACGACGGCATGGCGGAAAGGGAGAATTCAAGAATGGCTTACAGAAAAGGGGAATGCATACGAAGAATCAATGCTCAAAATTCATCTACTTGACATTGCACGGTTAAGGAAATGTGAATATCTTAAATATGCTGTAGATGAAACTTCAAAAGATTAGGATGTCAAAGTTCTGCGTCTACCACTTTATCATTGCAAACTTAATCCCATTGAACTTATCTGGGCGCAAGTGAAACGAGAAGTAGCACGCAATAACAAAACGTTCAAATTAAACGAAGTTAACAAACTTTTGATTCAAGCAATCCTCCATGTAACTCCAGAGGAATGGGCTAAATGTATAGGCCACATAATTAAAGAAGAACATCGTATGTGGGAACTTGACACTCATGTCAAAGTTTTACTAGAGCCAATTATAATTACACCAGGTGAAGATAATGACAGCGATAGCAGCACTGCATCTTCAGATTTAGATAGCGAATAATATTTTCTAATAGTTTATTAGGAACATCAGCATAAAAAAACCAAAAACAAAAAAAAAACGAGAAGAACATAGTAAGTGTGTATAGTGTTTGTGTTTAAATAGAATAGTACAATGTTTTGTTACATCAAAAATTATTTTTATTTTGTTTTCATAGAATTTTATTTTGTTTTATAGGATTTTATTTTGTTTTGTTTCATACCGTGTAAGTGTTTTGTTTATTTTATTTAATGGTACAATATGGCTCTTGGCGAACACCCATTTAAAAAAAAGTAACGCGCCACAAGACATACCTCTGGGGTGGTGTGGAAACTGTCTTAAAATTTGTTTTAAAAAATTTTTATTGTGTAACTCTTTAAGGAGGGTCACGTCAAAAGACGTTTTAGCGTAACTTCCGCGACAGCCCGGTGGCATCAGTAAGCTTTCTGCAAAATTACTTGTTTTTTATAGCTTTTTGTTTGTGGCATTCTGTATTTTTAGGAGACTTTATGGAATAAGCCTCAAAAAATTTATTTATAGGTTTAATTTACTGATGTTTCAATCTCTATATAAAGAGATCGTTTTCAAATATACAAGTGATAGTAATATTTATTTTTCTATGGCTTTTTGCTTGCCGTTCTGTATATTTAGAAATAATGTTGGGAATAAGTAACAATATATTTAATTGAAATGTTTAATTTACTGACGTTTCGATCTCTATATAAAGAGATCGTTTTCAAATATACAAATGATAGCAATATTTATTTTTCTGTGGCTTTTTGCTTGTGGCATTCCGTATTTTTACGGAGAATGTTGGAAATAAGCCACAATACATCTATTTACATGTTTATTTTACTGACGTTTCGATCTCTAGTACAGAGACCGTTTTTAAAGTTAAGAAAAAAAAAAGAAAATAATATAAGAATATATAAATATATAATAAGAATCAAATTAAATAAATATAACTATAATTTGTATCTTTGAAAACGGCCTTTGGATATAGAGATGGAAACTTCAGTAAAAACCTGCAGATAAATATATTGTGGCTTATTTTGAACAATAATATTTAAACAATATAATAGAATTAACGTTAAAATAAAAGTGAGTGTACACCACTGGATTTTCATACGTCTTTCCCCACTTCTACGCATTCAAACGATGAATCACTCACCCAAATAGTGAAATTAGAGTTTACTGTGCTATTTACTACAACTGGCTTCTGCCTAAAGAACACCGCTCCATATTATAGTTATCTGAATGGCAGTTTGGACTCCTTAAAGTTTTTTATCCACGTCTTTTTTATCCACCCCGTATACATGTAAACATTAAGCACGGTTCTCCGGGATACACAGACTTTTATCAGTCCGATACGATTTTGCTATACCTTTCTTATCTGATGTCGTAAAAGTACATTCATAGTTGTATTATAACCTCCATAACGAAGTAGTGAAGGTAACACCACGAAATTTAGTTTTAATTGTTACGAAAATTTTTAGAATTCGTGTTTAGATAACAAAATTTATTTTAAATATTCTGAAAACGTTGGTTAAAGTAATAGGTTTTTACCGAATAATTAGAGGTGAGTAAATTAACATTATTTAAATTGTAATTTTTCTAAATTCCGTTTTCTTTTTATTTTCTTGTTTATTAATTTATATTGGTCTCTTCTACTTTTATCAATTTTTATCAGAGTCAAAATAAAACAAATTATATTGTATTGGGATTCAAATTGGGACATTTTCCAAATAAAGTTTAGATGAAACAAATGAAATTATTGGTTTAATTCTACGAGATCATTGTTTAAACTTATACTAAATCGTTCAAATTACCAAAAAATTAGTTTTTTTTCTTTTTTTTTTTTTCTTGAAAGTTTTTTTTAAGTTTATTTTTAGATGTTCTAAATGAAACTTTATACATAATTTGTTTAAATAATTGAAAAAATAATTTTTTTATTTAATTCTAAAAAACAGCAGCCATTCACGTGAAATTTGAAGCGTCCATAGAAAACATGTCAAAGAAGAAGTTATATAGTACTGATGTGTCCTTTTACTCCAGGGGTGTGTGCCACCCCTTCTTGGGGGTGAAAATATTTTATCTTTAAGTAACCGATTTTATAGCAAAATCGATGTTATAGCAAAAAATGTTACACAGACTTTTCTTGGTAAGTTAATATTCTCGGTAGTTATTCACGCTTGAAATAATTGTTGACTGCCTACCTAAAAAATGACGATGAAAAAAGTTAGCATATATTATATGTTAGTATATATTAGTATATAGATTTTATACTGGTAAAAACCCGTTGGAGGAGCGCTGTTAAGGATGTTAAGACCTATCCAGGAAAAGATTGTAATAGCGACCATCAATTTTTATCAGCTGAATTCCGCATGAAGTTAAGAAACAGTCCAAAAACAGGAAATACAACAACTAAATGGCATCTAAGATATAACGATCCGTACAAAAAAGCCGCAAAGCAAAAGCTATGTGACCTCAAACAATCATTAAATCCAGAAGAGTCCTCAAATAGCATATGGACAAAAACAAAATCCATATTGCATAATGCTGCGAAAAACATTAAGAGTGATAGAGAAGAAAGAAGGAAACAATGGATAACAGACTCCACGTGGACTAAAATACAGGAGAAGAAGTGCTTAAAAGCCACAGGACTGAACAGTGAAAGTGATAAAGAGGCCTATAAAGCGCTGAACGGTCAAATAAAACGACTCTGCAAAAAGGACAAGAATACACACTTGAACAAAATCTGCATGGAAATAGAAGGGCATAAAACCAAAACTGAGACGAGAGACATGTTTAAAAAAATAAAGCAGATAACACGTTCCTTTACACCAAACTACCTTGCTATCAAAGATGATAACGGAACTCTACTCACTTCTAAAAAAGATATTTTACACAGATGGAAAGAATACTGTGGACGACTGATGATGGAGGAAAGCACAGACGCCCCATCACAACAAGAAGATGCCAGTTTTGCGACGGAACCTGACGTACTCAAAAGTGAAGTTGAAGCAGCAATTATGAGGCAAAAAAGTCAGAAAGCTGCCGGTCCAGATAACATACCTATTGAAATGATTTGGGCCCTAGATGACGCTGGAGTGGATATAATACATCAAATTTGTCAAAGAGTGTGGGAGACAGGTAAATGGCCTGGGGACTGGACACAATCACTATATATTCCCATACATAAAAAGGGAGCGAAAGATTTATGTAGCAACTATCGCACAATTGCTCTAATTGCGCATTGCAGTAAGATACTCTTACACATAATTCTCGAGAGGATAAAGCCCTTTTTACTACCTAACATTGCGGAGGAACAAGCAGGTTTCGTCCCCGGACGTGGTACTAGAGAACAAATTTTAAACGTACGGCATATTGTAGAAAAATCCAGAGAATTCAACATCACAACATATTTGTGCTTCATAGATTACAGTAAAGCTTTCGATTTGGTCAACTGGAGTAAAATGTGGCAGGTTTTGGCTGAAATGGGAGTCCCCAATCATCTGATACTGCTAATTAAAAGCCTGTACAATAACAATTATGCCAGAGTTAGAATAAATGAGGAACTTACCGATAGTTTCAGGGTCACAAAGGGCGTGAGACAAGGCTGCATACTAAGCCCAATTCTATTTAACATCTATGGTGAATGGATAATGCGGAAAGCTACTGAGGACTGAAACGGTGGCATCACCATTGGCGGGAAGAAGATTTGCAACTTGAGATATGCAGATGATACTACTATCCTCGCTAGTTCTGAAGCTGAATTGATTCACCTGCTACAACCGATAGAAGACGTAAGCTTAACGATGGGCCTTAAAATAAACAGAGATAAAACGAGAATCATGATAATTGACAGAGCTAACAACAATCAAAATCATCTGGTCATGATAAACAATATCGCTGTTGTTGATAAATTTGTGTATCTGGGCTCATTAATAACCAACAAAGGAGGCTGTACTGAAGAAATAAAGCGGCGGTTAGCAATCGCAAAAAGCGCTATGGCAAAATTAACGAAAATTTGGAAAAGCCATGAAATAACTACCGATACAAAAATGAGACTAGTAAGAAGTCTAGTTTTTCCAGTTTTTACTTATGCATCGGAATGCTGGACCCTTACTGAGAAAGACAAAAAGAACATAGATGTATTTGAGATGTACTGCTGGAGACGAATGCTGAGAATACCATGGGTGGCCCGAAGAACAAATGAATCCATACTGGACCAGCTAAACATAAAGAAAAGACTAAGAACACAAATATCAGAACAAATAATAAGCTATTTTGGACATGTGCTTCGAAGAAATGGTCTTGAAAAACTTACCATCCAGGGAAAAGTAGAAGGCAAAAGAAATAGAGGTAGATCTCCCACACGATACACGGACCATATTGTTGCTACCATTGGCGCTCCATTGTCAGAATGTGCTAGAATGGCAGAAGATAGAAAAACGTGGAGGAACATTGGGAAATTTAGCTAATAGCTTCATGATATCACGATACCTGCATCAGGTTAATGACTAAGAAGAAGAAGATATATTAGTATATTTATTGTGTATTTATTACGAAAAAAAAACATTTATTGCTGTAGCCGTTTCCGAGAAACCTTGGGCATACTAACTTAACAGCAAAGCTAGCATAGCCATAGCTATATCTCAGCAAGAAAAAGGGGTAAACTACTCCATTATGCCCTAACTCAAAACACACTCCCGTAAAAACCAAGATATCGTTCAAAAAAGTTGAAAGCAGAAAAGTGAACTGCTGTGAATTATTTGCTAATTTATTGCTGAAATTTTATGCCCAGAAACACTTTATGACTGCAACCGTTTCCCAAAAATAATGATTACTGAACCTCTCTTAACGTCATATTGTTTTGCTAATTAAATTTTCTTGAATAATGTTTAACTTAATTGCTAAATGTTTCCCAATATCCTTCAATGCAAATCTTATCCCTGGCGAACTAGTGTTGATTCAGTTAATAAAAAATAATGTATCATTTACCTCTCATTTTTGTATAGACCAGAAAATATTTCTCTTAAGTTACAATATTAATATAATTTGGCAGCTACGATTTTATTGTTCAATTTTTGCTAATTTAAAGCATCCCTCACACCGTGTGCTGCCGAACATAAGCAGCAATGCAGTGGATAATGAAGATAAAACGTAGAATTTAGATGTATGTAATACCGCAATATCGCGTTTGAGTAAATAATGTTTTTACTTATCTGGATCGATTCCTTACGATTCGCTTTTTGGCCGATATCTCGGTTTTTTTGGAGATATGTATTGTGCTAGGGGATAATGCGGTAGTTTTTGGGAATTGATTAATATACTAATCAACAGCAACTAAGTAGTAATAAAATATGTCGCCAAGACCCTGTAACCATTTTCATTACCGAGATATAGCTATGGCTATGCTAGCTTTACCGTAAAATTAGCATAATCATTATTTTTTGGAATTTTAGATAATTAAATAGTATTTAAAAAAAAGGGAATGTTGGGAGCCTCTATTTTTAGAAGTAGGAGAATAAATCGTGAAGAGTGGCTGAGTAGTAGAACAAATATACCTATAACTCCGAAGAAACTATTAAATCTGGAACGAAAACAAAATATGGCTTTTACAACGACACACACTGTATGTTGAACAAATATGATATTACAAAATAAACTTCCTTAAACTATAAAATTCTAATTTGTGGTGCATAAACACATGCATTTAGTTGTTTTCGACTTATTGTATTTAAATTATCTTGAAATACAGCAATTACAATGAAGTCGTCAACAAAATAATCTCTGAAATATTATTTTCCATATACATACCATATTTAGTCAGAGTCGGCAAGGATCTTGTGACTTGTTTCTACGGTTTTCACTACAGTGCGGTGGGATATTTACAAAACTGGCGTATTAAACAAGGTGAGTCCTTTTAAAACTATCTATCGGCTTGAAATTAATGCCAACAAAACTACACCAGAGAAATTGGCAAAAGCCAGACCAGCCTTTTTCGTGATACTCTTTGGTACATGTATCTAACATCTGTTTTTAATAAATTTGGTGATAAAAATATGTAATACACAAAATTTGCAAACTATTAAACTATATATAAACAATGTAAGATCGCTATTTTATTTGAAATACTAAAGGTGGAGACCGGCTAATTATATGAAAAAGTCGAACAATTTTACTGGAAAAGCATAGAAAATCCTTTAAAATGAGAGTTTGTGGCGAAATAAATGTCACTTAATTGGGTAACAATGGAAATAGCTACCACGGTTGGGCCAGGGAGAAGTGTACCCAATGGAAGATAGAAAGTGCTCTGAGCATTGGCAAAACGGCTACACAAATAAGGATACTAGGGTCAGGGCTTCATTCTGATGAAGGTGTCTTAGTCGGGATTCAACAGAGCTAGACTACAAGAGATTCACGAGTGAGAAAGAAACTTTTGAAGTTTTGAAGAATCACATTATTTTTAAAGTATTAGTGAAACCTAGTAAGTACGAGAAAGAACAGAAAATAAAATAAGGGCAATAACGGGAAAGATACAAAGTGACGAGAACGGAAGTAAAATAAGACAAAAATAATATGAGAAAGATCGGAGATGGATACTAGATGGGAACAAAATAGTAATGTTTAATTATATCACGCGGTATATGTTTAGCAATCTACATTGTCCTTTATCGAATAATATATTCTGTAACAAAATTAGAATGAATATTCGATATATAGAATAGAATAGAAATATCTTTATTCACAAGAATCGGTTGACAAAAAATACACGATTTAAATGACTCCAATTAAAGTGAATAGTGTCAATACAAGAAATACAAAAGTAATAAAAATATACAATGAAAGTACTTATAAACAGAATAAAAAATAGTACAAGATATACAAAAGCAATAAAAATATATAAAAAAGATACAAAATTAATAAAAATATACAATTAAAATACTTACACATAAACAAGATAAAAAAATTTAAATGACATGTATTGAATAAAACAACAAAAAACAAGTTTTGTTTCTTCCAATCTTTATCTATCTCACTAAATATTCATTTACCGAATATGATTCAAGATCTATTAAAAGATCGCTTACATATTGCTTAAAGCTGTTAAAATTGTTTTCCATTTTAATCACATCCGGCAATTTATTATAAAATTGTACACATGCATACATCGCAAACCTCTCTGTGATAGAAAGTCTATGCGCAGGCATATTGTAGTTGATACTGTGGCTTCGTGTATTAAAGTTATGCTTTATGCTGTTTACTTCAAATATATGTCTATTTTTGTAGATAAATACCGGGCACTCATAAATATATGTTCCAGATACAGTCATTACACCTAATTCTTTTAATTTTCCCTTCCAGGAATCTCTAAATTTCAAACCAAGCAGTATCCTAACCACTTTTTTCTGAATAATAAAAACTTGTTCAGCTTTGGTGCTTCCTTCCCAGAAAATTATCCCAAGTGTTACATGTGAATGGAAGTTTGCAAAATAGAGAGCTCGTTTTGAGATGACATCTAAATATGATATTACTCTAAAAGAGTAACAAACTGATGTTAGCTTAGCAGATAATTTACCAACCTGCGTTTAAAAGTCTAAATTCTGGTCTATATGTATACCTAGAAATTTGGTGTTATCTACTAAAAATACTTCCTCGTCTTTTATCTCAACACTACTTGGTATAATACTGCTGTTCATTTTAGTTTTAAAAATCATATAATTTGTTTTCTCCTTATTTACTTTAAGTCTGTTCATATTGAACCACATCTGAGCCTCCTCCAAAGTATCATTGGCAATATCTAGAAGGTTATTCAAAGACGATCCTAAGATTAATATATCTGTGTCATCAGCACAGTTTATTAGGTGAATATTGTTCCTATTTTTTACAATGTTTATAGCAAGATCATTAACATAAAAAAAAACAAATAATAAAGGGCCTATAATACTGCCCTGTAAGCTGTCTACAGTAAGAGAACCCTCCTCGGAGGCGGACTTGACTAATTGGGTCTACTTTTTGCTTACGTAATACGTTAAGTAAGATTTTATCTACTGATCAGCTAGTCCCCTTATACCATATATTTCCAATTTCTCCAGTAAAATTGAGTGGTCCAACCTATCGAAAGCCTTCCCTAGGCTTGTCAGCTCTGTAGAGCAATGGCTATACCGTTCTGAGGAGACCTAAAGAGGTCGAAATACTTATAAGCGGCTATCGCTGCCCTGTATCGAAACAAAAATCTAATACCGTCATTATGTGATATTTTCTATTTTCCCTCCTATGATTATTGTTTTAAGGGGAAGCTCAGGAAAAAAAGTGGCAAACTTTTTTGCATCTTTTTGGGCTCCCAAAATTGACATTCTCAGAAAAATTCAGCTTCTTCATATGATCTTTAGAGATGCAGTGTCATTTTTGTCTCTGGCGACTGGAGTAAAAGTTATAACATAAATTTTATATCACACATTTTATTTATGTAGTTTTAATAGTATAACTCTTAGAAAAATCTAAAAATGAATTTCTTGAAATACCAAATTTTTAAAATTTATATAACAGATTATTATTTCAATATTGAAAAATACAGAATTTCCGAATTTTTAAATATCTTTTATTTATTTTTAAGTACAATAGTTTATAAAATTTTATAATTTCTTACATCAGTGTTAATTTCTCAATAAAATTAATAAATATTTATCTTAATAAATATAATTAACATAAAAATAAATAATTTATTTTTATGTTAATATAAGTAACAATAGTTTAATTAATATTTGATAAAACACTAGAGGTCATTTTATTGATATAGCGATTTTCATTAAAAAATATTGCACAAAATTTATAGCGTTCCACTTAAATTGACCTCAGTGTAGTTTTTCCACATTAAATAAGAAGTATTATATCGGCCCATATACAGAGAATTATACAGGTAAAATTATGAAATAAACTCTTTTTTTTTAATAGGCGACCTAATATCATTACCATTACCTTAATACAATCCTTAGTAATAATTCCTAATTCCACTTTAACCCTACCCATTTAAATATACAGATAGTTTTAAAATAGCAAACAGAAAAACGCGATCTCTGATCTTGACGTTCGTACCGAATAGAAGGGCCTTTTCGGTCTCTCTCTCTCTCTCTCTCTCTCTCTCTCTCTCTCTCTCTCTCTCTCTCTCGACTGTTGACTGTCGCTAGCAACAGACTCTCTCTCTCTCTCTCTCTCTCTCCTATCTGGGTTTAATGGGAACGGACGTTTTCACAGCCCTCTGTCTAATACCGCGAATCCTCTTTTAGACAACAGAGGCAAATGTACTCTATCTCTTCCATCTTAGTGTTACTACCACATGTTTGTAAAAATCGCTTCCCCGTACGAGAAACAACCGCGAGTGAATATCGCGAATGTAAGCCTATAAATACCGCGAGTGTGTATAACAGCAATATTGGTAAGACTTTTTGATAAACTTGATTTGGCTATTATCTGTATAACCCTTTATTACCTCTCCTAATCATTTTGAACCAGCCCTATTTAGACAATTAATGTCCACCGTATTTTATGTAATACGCGAGAAACTGCTACATATTTCGCCATCTAATAGTCAGAAAAAAAGTAAATATTAGTTGTTTTTCCGATACAGGTTACAGAGTAGATGTTAGAAGGTAACCGTTTATTATAACATTAGAAATTTATAACCGCTTGGCGGTAAAGGGTGATTAGTTTTGTTGTCTTAAGTTTTCTTAGGTTATATTATAGTTCACCGGTTGCATTTTGGGAGACTTTGTAAGACTTTTTTGACTTATTTTAAAAAATCTTTTGTAGTGTTCAACTAGTAAGGCTTCTAAATATCAAATAGTGATATAAATAGTATTGAAATTTATACTGGTGAGTATTTCGAAGGTCTTTGATTCTTACGTATGATATATAATACGCTGGGCAATCGTGGTAACTAATTAATATTGTTTGTGTCTATTTTAGACAAAGTGACGAAAAAATATGATCCCAATAATCTCAAAGATGAGGAGGAATTGTTAAAAATACATGAGAGTTTAGAATATGACAATACTCTGGTTCAGGAAATTGACCAGTGTAATGGAGTTCAACTCACGTTGCATTATCCAAATGTCGGAAATGATTCTGACAGAGATGATGCTGGAAGTGATGAGGAAGACCAGTTCAATTACACTTTTCAAAGTATTGGCCGAGGTACACTATCTCAAAGTGTACTTTAAATTTTGCTTAAACGTGGCAATAGTAAACAAGTGGCTTCTTTACCGCAACATTGAAGCAATTTCTTTATTAGAATTTTACAGGCGAATTGTGAAGGCCCTGCTGATAGCTCCAGATATTCCAATTTCACATGGAGTAGGGGAGTGGTAGGAACACTGAGACGAAAAAATTTCAATGCTAATAACTTTTTTATTAAATGCTACTTTAAACTTATATTGTACAATGATATTTGGTATATAAATAAGAACTGAAAAATCATGTCGTTTTCTCATAAAAATTAATGTTAAAACCTCAAAAATATAAAAATTAAAAATTAGTAAATGTCTCACTGTTCCTTTCAATGTGGGAACACTGAGACGTAACAATTAACATTATTTGACGTTAAGACTATCAAAGTTTAATTCAAATTTTAAAAGCGAACTTTGGCGCTTGGTTAACCCTTGCATTAAAGGGGGCGGCAAAATCATTTTAATGTCTCTTTTTAATACATGTGAGACATCTGGGACAACTGGAAAGAAGAACCTATTTTCACATTTAGCGCTTTTTCGCAAAAACGATATTTTAAAATCATTTTCTTTTATTTGAGGCAGCCTACATAATATGTCTTTTGCTTAGAGTTGAATTCAACGAGCACATAATTCCCATCATTTGGACAGCGATCAAGATCTTCGAAAATAATTCGTTCTGGATCTTCACCAATAAAATCCTCCCCTCCGCTGAAATCTTGTAGTTCCATCTCATTTTCGTCTTGCTCGTCAGAATCACTATCTAATACGCGCCGTGCTACTTTTTTCTGTTTTGGTGTTTTTTCTTTAGATTTAATCAGCTTCATTTTTTCCGGGGTATCCGTAGCTATCATCGTCCTTCCTTTGCGTCTTTTGTTGCCCTCTACAGATTTTCTTGTCGGAGCTTTAGGATAACCCTTAAAAACTGTTGGACTAACAAAGGTTTTAGTAGTAGTAGCAGTATGACTTGGACCTGGATTTTCTACATCTGGAGATTCACTTATCTTTTCAGCAGCAGCTTCAACTACAACAAGCGGCCTATCTGTCACAAAACTTTACAAAAAATCTTCTTCAGCGAAGACATGCTGATCGAATGGAAATATTCCAGATTTTCGAAAAGCCCTTGCGATGTTAACTGGCGTCATTGCTCGTGGATATGCTGTGCCCACACAGGCTGCTACGTTGTAAATTGTAAATGTCTGACCGGGATGGTTCATCATCCATGCATCTACTGCAGCATTGTAGAAAGTCTGAAATGGCTTAAATAAACCTACGTCCAACGGCTGTAATCTGTTCGTGCAGTGTGGCGGTATAGTCAGGATTGTAACGCCATTATTTTTACATAAATCGATTGCCTCAATCGATAAATGACTTTGATGATTATCCATTAGCAATAAAGAAGGGTTTTCTCTAGTACTACCAGTGTGCTTAATAAAATGCCTAACAACTTGCACAAAGCACTCTGTATTCATCCAACCTGTTTTTGAAGCTAGTCCTAAAGTTCCAGGAGGCGACCCATTTATCATAAAATCTTTAAAGTGTACTCTTGGGAATACCAGAGCAGGAGGAATAGCTACTCCAGATGCTCCAACAATACAGCATGTTGTAACGAGTGTTCCACGTTCGCCACTTGTGGCTTTACTAACCTGTCGTATACCTCTTTCTGCAAATACTTTTTGAGACTTTTGAACGGTAACGGTTCCTGTCTCATCTAAATTAAAGATGCGACTACCATCTCTAAACACAGGGAAACGCTGTAAAACGGTTTCAAGTTTACTGAAAAACATTTCAACATTAAATTTATTGAAACGGTTGCCCTTGCACGACTACAACCTTCTGGGGTCCGGAGGGATAAATTATTGGAATGACGTTTGTGAAATCCTTTCATCCAGGCAAGTGAAGCGATTTTTGAAGTATGCCAGTTTGCTGGAACCACTATGTTATTGTAGACTGCGGCTTCATATGACAGTTTTCGGGTATCTTCTCTTGATAGGCCATAAAACATTTTAGAACATTTAATTATATATTCGCACAAGTCGTTCTCCTGTTCGATAGTAAAAATTTGTTTTACTTTGTAATTAGGACATAAACGGACGTTCTCATCTTGTTGATATTTTTTAACATATCTGTGGACTGTTTGGAAAGATACTCCTTTTATTCGTGCTGCTTGCCGTATAGAAGTGCCACCTTGTACTAATTCAACAGCCTGTTTCATCATATCTTCAGAGAATCTTCCTATTTTCCGATCTGTTTTATTTTTTCTTGGCATCTTCGTTCTGTAAGAGAAATTATTTTGCAAATGACCTGGCTTATACAACTATAACAGAACAGTGAGACAGTAAAGGAACAGTGAGACGCGTCTCACTGTTCCATCTGCTGTGTTGTCTCACTGTTCCTTAAAAAATCGTTAATAAAAATATATGAAAAAAACTAATAAAATATGTACAAAAATCGTTTGTTTTAATTTAATTGTTTCGTAAAATGGTTTACTTTGTAGTTAGAATAACCTACCTTGTCTAAGAAACTTCAATTTTCGTGAAAACAGCGGCAACGTGGATACGGTATATTTACTACGATACACTCACTTCAAATGACCAGCGATAACTAAAACATTTCTTGTTGAATCTTAATGGTTTCTTGTTTGCTTCACTTTAAGGTGGTAATAGGCATGTTCGTTTAGTTCTACCTTATAATACCGAACGTGGTAAGCTCTACCGCGTTTGTCTCAGTGTTCCGACCGTCTCACTGTACCTACCTCTCCCCTACGTCCAAATCTTTAAAACATGTTGCTGACCAAATTCGTTTTCGTAATTTAGGACTTCATCCCGAGCAATGTTGTATCAAATATCACACATTGTAAAAATTTTAAAATCAATAATGTTTTATGAAATATTGTGTCCTTGATTGTCCAGCGTATGATATACCATACTTTTTTGTACAACACCAACAGTTTAGATTATTCGTGTAGTAAACTAGAAAATAACCAAAATGAGTTTAGCTCTTTTAATACTCAAGTCCAAATTTATGTTGTGTGATTAATTTTATGCGTAATATTCTTTTTGGAGTATATGACATTCTCTACTTTTTTTCTTTATATGTTTAAAATTAATGTCAATACAAACTAGAAGTCCATGAGATTTCCAGTAAATTTGTGGTGCAAATAAAGCTTTTAAAACTACTTTTTTCATTAGAAAAACAATTGTTTATTATGTACTCATAATTTTTTATTTTTAATTGTAGATATTTAGAAAAGTTAATGTGGACGATTACTCAATATGCTTATCTACCGACACGGCCGAATGTTATTATGCACGCTGGTAGCATTACTGCTTGTAACAGCTAGCATGATGCTAGTTATTTTCAGCAATACCAACTCATATTTAATTAAAAAATTTGAGTCCTTATGTACGCTTAATTCGTTTGTAAAAACAGCGAAACTCATAGAAACTACTATTAAAATTACATCTACAACTTCAGCACCTCCAAAGACACCTATTCATTGTTATCGAGAAAACGAAGAATCTCTGCCTAATATTCTAAACTTTAATCCAAGACCAGGGAAGTCTATATTCTTCCATGAGACATCATGCAACTCATTTGAGCACGGCAAAATAGTCATTAATTCACGACAGGCGTGCGCTGTGGAAAGTGCAGCCAAAATGAATCCAGATTTTGATGTATATTTACTGTATGCTTCGCCGGGGATATTTAAATTTGAAGGAAATGAATCAGATTATTTTTTAAGAAGTTTACTAAGCTATAAAAATGTGCATATTCTACATTTGAATTACGGAAACTACGTCAAAGGGACGCCAGTCGAGACATTGTGGACTTCCGGAAAGATTGAGAAATCTTCATATGTTGTGTCACATGCAAGTGACGTTTTGAGGTAAGACATTACTTTCTTATCTATTTTTTGTGATGAACGTATAAACTTTTATGATACAAAAGGTTGCCAAGATGCTCCTCAATCCAAAAGATTATACCAAGCAGGGACCTGGGGTGCAAGGGGTGCGGGGCAATCAGGCGGCAAATAAGAAAAAACTAATTATAAAAATTATAAAAACATAAATATATGATTATAGTAGAAAAATTGAATATAAGAAAAGATATTGTAATTGCAACTATACTAAATTTCAATAAGCAATGCAGGGTGTGTAAACAACGATAAAATTGTATTTTAATTCTTAACAATGTTCAAAATGTATCTCCCCGTTCTGATAGTAACAGTATATTATTAAGATCACTTTATCACTTTTTCTCTTTTCTCGATTATTAGTTTTTATTGCACAGTACATATTCGCTCCGTGCGTGACTGACGCGACATCTACCGCCTTCATCTGACAGTTTTGGAGCTCCCAATTTGAGGTTAATCACTAAATAGATACGAAATTGACAAGTATTAATAATTACTTTTTTAATTACATTTTTTCAGTTTATGTACAAAATAAATTTAGTATTAAAGACTTTGTTTCTAAAAATTCATCAACTTTATCTTTTCAACCCCAAACGGAAAAGAAAGGGAAAAATCTAGTACTGGCAAATCAAGTTTTTGCATGTGGAGGAACATGTAATTACAAACAATAATAGTAAAAATTATGATATAAAAGCTAAAGTCATCAGGCACTCTGCAGTTAGCTTAAAGCCTTATGAAATATCATTTAAGATAAATTATTTAAATTTTTCCTATTTCAATTGCATAAAAATGAAATTATGTGATATTTACTTTTTCATATTAATAGCACGAATCCATCTTTTTCTTTTCTCTAATTTATATATAATCTTTGGAAACCTATAAAAGCTACACTCACTATTTTTGCTATTATTAGCACAATTAAATACGCAACATGTGTTTGCACCCATTTTTGATAAAATTTATGCGTAAAAAGGTCCAATTTTGTCATATTTCGCCGCTACGCACGCTGGCATCGTTTCAAGGTATCCCTACCATAGTCACGCACGGAGCGAATATAAATTATTGTAAACACTGAATACATAGTTAATGAAAAAAATAATCATAATAATTAAATTAATAAATAATTTAAACGGTTATGAAAGTATCGATAAAAGTACGCAAGACTGCATACCTTGGACACATACTAAGAAATAATAAATATAGTCTTCTGCAGGTCATCATGCAGGGTAGAGTCGATGGCAAAAAGGGAATAGGTAGAAAGAGGAAGTCATGGCTGCGAAATATTCGAGACTAGACAAACATGACTGTAGACGAATTATTCCACGTTGCAAAAGACAGAGAAGCTTTTAAAAATGTGGTCGCCAACCTCCGTTAATGGGGACGGCATAGGAAGAAGAAGATGAAAGTAATGATTGTCTGAGAATATTCAAAAACTAAACGAAATGACCATCTCTATTTTGCTGGGAAATTGCTACTCGACGTCGTCGGAAACTGATACAGCTTCGGACCAGATTTAGTATTTTGGTATTGAAGTGTATTTTAAATGGATTTGTTAGTAATGTTTTTGTCTTTTGTGGTTAAATGACAATTTATGTTTATGCTGTTAATATTGAACTAGTAATAATTATTTGTTGTGCGTTTTAAAACTACTTAAGTATTTATTTTTATCTATATAACGTCTTTAAACTGTATACGTGATTACTATTGTTGAAAACAAAAATGTCGTCCACTGATTATGCTGATAAATTAGTTGAAAATACATGGAGTCCTCGAAAACGAACTACAAGAAATTTTCTTAGCGTTAAAATAAAAGAAATAATTTGAAATGTATTTAAATAAGAAACAATAGAAAATTCCAGGTTAGTGGTTGGAGATATTGTAAAAAAAGTGGCAAGTAAAGGTGGAGTTTGTGATCGAAGTGTATTTACGGTGATTAAGGAATTTTTTTATGAGAAATAAAATACCCACCGTGGATGGGGTTTTAAAGGTGGTGAACGATGATTCTGACTTGCCAAATTTGAGGAAAACCACATTTTATAGAATAGTAAAAAAAATTAATTTTCAAAATCAACGCAGGGGAAGAAACGCCCTTTTTATTATTCAGAGACGACATTGGTGGTGGTGTGGTGACGAGAACATATTCAATAGAAAAGGACTTATAGAGAAGAGAAGCGCAAAATTTATTATCTGACAGAAATATCCTATTGGACATTCCTTTCTTAGGTGGCTATAGATGTTTAAATCTAAACTAAGATAAAGCTTTAAATTATTTTGTTTATTAAATCTTATTTTAAAATTTCTTCAACCAATATTTTTGGCAATTTTGCGAAAAAATTAATCATAGTAATAATTATATTAAAATGTAATTAATATTATTAGTGTTATTAATTAAACGTGTGGTTTTAAGAACAAAATATGATTAAATGAAATGTCAGATGCAGTAGTTCAGATTTCGTTCCTAGATGGCGTAGTTACCTTACTGGACAAACGGTGTAAATTGTCGTCCTAGCCTGTTATATAGATATGTTAACATCCTGTCCAGTATTTATATTTATCTATTTATTCGTTAATAAATAAACTCTGCAATGCTTCTTACATTTTTTTTAACTTAAGTTATTTTTACTTTTTGATTTACAAATGCTTATAAACTTACTGGGAAAGTTGGGTTTGGGGAGGGCGGCCAAATTACTCTCGCGTCCGGACGGCAAATACCCTAGGAACGGCCCTGATACCGAGTCATATCCCCTGCTGGATTCAAGTAATAACTCGGCAATCAACAAAAAAAAACACTTTAAACACACGTTTTAAATATTGTAGCGTTTCAATAAAACGAGCGGTTCGAATTTATATAAATATATTAATTTTTAAGTTTACAGTTCGGTAATATCTTATCAACTAAACTTTAACTTCTAGAAGGTATGCTTATATACAAAAGTTATTATGTACTAGAATATTCTGGCGTAGTCCACCTCTAATTCGTTCGAAGAGAATCGTTCGTTGTGTATTCGAGAATCATCCTTCTAAGCATTGTGGCGCATACCATGCATCGGAGATGGACTATTTCGTTACAATATTTTATTTTAAGAGCTTAGAAAATAACAAAAAATTTTTTTCAGGTATGTAACACTCTGGAAATATGGTGGTATTTATTTAGATTTGGATGTGGTAGTGATAAAATCCTTACAGGATCTACCGTTAAATTATGCAGGTATACAGAGTGAGAAAGAAGTAGCAGCAGGTGTTGTTAGCTTTGAATCGGATGGTTTCGGACATAGTTTAGCTGACAAGTGCGTGAATAAACTAAAAAATGATTTCAGTGGTGTATATTGGGGACGTAATGGACCAGATATAATTTCTTCGTAAGTAGAAAAATGTACAGATCTGTGTGTGTAGTATTTTTAGATTTAAATACGTATTCTAAATACTGTGTTTTGTCCTGCTAAGTTGTAAGTCTTTTCTGGGGGAGTTTTCGGTATATCCTACTAAAGCTACATCCTTACCATAAACTAGGCTCTAGAGAATGTTACCATGTAGTTGTACTTTCCCTAGTATATGATTCAATACTAGATGTGGCAGAGCACGAATGGAAAAACTAGGAACGAGATCGAATTTGATCACTGATAAGAGGCAATTTTTAAAGATGGTATACTCCTGAACCAGTTTTCAACAGGTAGCGATTACAGAATGGTGAAACCGTCGATAGAACCGTATCAAAAAGAAGTCTATAGCTAACTGGACAGAGCCTACTAATATAAATGCATTTGAAGAACACATCAACAGCATTCTCGAAAGATATAAGAATACAGACAAAAATGTCAATACCTTTAATGACATTATAATAGAAGCTATAGAGTATTACATATAGAGTAAAACACAAGTATTAATGGAAGATAGGAGAAAAATGCAAAGTAATAGAAGCAACGAACATCATGAACTTAGAGAGATAAGTAAAAGAATACAACAACGATCTTCCATTACGAAAACCCTGTTGTTCATCTGCTAAATTTGTCCTCTGATTTATTAGCAGTTGTAAAATTTCAGTTCTAAGTTTTAGAATAGTATTTAACAAATTTATACCTCTGTAGTTTTCTGGCTGTTTTTTTATCTCCTTTTCAGTTGTGTTTTGGACTCAAGAAAGTGCAGCCTGAACAATTCTGTTATCTTCTGTTATCTGTTAGGGTATCTTCACCATTATGACTGTATTCACTTGGCTCCTTTTATGTGAAGCGATACTTATCTGAGATTTTTTGAGAGAACTTACTTTATGGAACATTGACATTTCTGCAGCCTGTTCTTCTCCCAATACCTTCTTCACGATTATTTTTTTGTCCTTTTCAGTTTCTTATTATATTCAGTCAGAGTTCTGCGAAAATCCCTACACTCACCTGAACTTTTGGATAAAATAAAATTTCGTCAACTTGCAAGGTTGTCATTCCATCAGAATGCTTTCCTGTTAAGATTCCTCACTATCTCCATTGTATAGTTGTCTTCACTTATATGACAACATCTTTAAATTGTTCGGCGGCAATATCTCTAGATCCAGTGTATGCGTTATCGTCCCTTAACCGGCCTAAATAATATTCCAGGTCTGCTTGATATGCTTCTCAGTTTGTTTTTGACATATGACCTAATTTCTTTGTGAATTTCCAATAAACATTTTACATAGTCATCATAATAATATTGCATGTAAGTTACTATTAACTTATCTAATTACATAATTATCCCTTGCGAATAAACCATCTATTGTAATTGAGTGTATGTATGATGAATGATTCTTCAATTTTTAGCAATCAAAACTGATATTACTTTATTTATTCGTTTTATGTAAGAGTGAGGCGATGATACAATTAAGAAGATAATAATTAAAAAGATAATTATTTTATTATCGTACATTACGAAATTTCCTACAACAAATTCAAAAATTTATCGGTAAAGTGAGTCAACTTTGTCTCCCTATCGAGCAATTCTTTGAAAGAATAAAAATTATAGAGATTACCACGAAATAGTATTACGTAAAGTAAAAAGATAACGACAGCTCACCCAAGAATAAATGAAAAAAATTGTCAACGAGGCAACCTTAAATGCGTATTTTTGACTTATCGGTGTTTATTAGAATGATGCATTCGAGTTAGAATAGGTTTAACTAACCTGGAAGATGTTCAATATCATTACAAATACCCACAATCCGACGTGGGTCAAATAGATTACTCACGTCGGGTTGTGGATATTATGGTTTTGGTAAACGTGTTTATTTCGGCAATTGAGTAATTTCGTTTACCCACAACGCGTTCTGGGTATTTCGCTTCGGTCCATGTCCGAATAAAATGCTCACTCCGCGACGTGGGTAATTTACGTTGTCCACATCGCGAAGTATAGCTAGAACCATGGAAAGAATATATGGAAGAGCTCTTCGTGGTCGAAAGAGGAAACCTACAAGACAAATCTTTAGAGGACAGAGAAACAAGTTTATAAATTACAAAGAAATATTTTATGCACTAAAGAACACCAGAAATGGAATCCTTAAAATAATAGAAAATGAGTACATGGATGTCCTCTTAAAGTGTCCTCTTAAAAATGTTTTTGAGTTCCTTTGATATTAAACCTTCCATCAAAGACTATACACGCATACAAGGTAACAAAAAATCCTGTATAGATAATATTTTTACAAATCTTGACATATTTGATTCTCTGGTATTCAATCCTCATACATCTGATCATACTGCTCAAAAGGTAAAATTTGAATTACATTAATTTGAGTCAAATATAATAAAAAAACGAATATTTAGCAAGGAAAATAAACGTTTTTTTTTAAATTCATGTTAGGTAATGTAGACTGGGTATCTGTTTTTGAGACATTAGATGTACATAATCAGTGGGATGCTTTTATGAGTATAGTTCAGAAAATTTTTATACAATGTTTTCCACTCAAAGAGATAAATTCAGCAAATAAAAAAAATCACAAAAGTACTTTAAAAATGATGATATAAAACTTTGTAAATCTAGGCTTGATGTTTTGTTTACACTGTCTACCAATAATGTTGATTATAAAGATATTTACAGGACAGAAAAACGCAAATATCGAAATCTCGAAAAAATTGTTATAAAGAACGAATTGAAAATAGCGAAAATAAAACTAAAATGGCTTGGCAATTGGTAAAAGAGATTGAGGGTAATTCCAAAAATCAAGGTAATTTCTGTTTAGAGGGTGATCCTCAGGTGCTTTTTTACGAAATAAATAAATTTATGGCAAATGCAGCACGAGAAGCTGTAAAGAAAATAAAGCATGTAAAAAATTTTCAAATTATTATCGAACAAACTAATCATTGCATGTTTTTAACTCCCGTTTCAGAGAAAGAAATAAGTCACATAATAAATAACTTAAAAACAAGCATAGCTCTGGTTATGATGAAATATCAACCAACTTAATTAAATATGTTTCATCAGAGATTTCTCTTCCTCTTTCTTTTATAGTTAATGCTTATTTCAGGCAAGGTAAATTTCCTCAAAGTTTAAAACTGGCAATTGTGAAGCCACTACATAAAACAGGTGATGTTACTTAGATGGAGAATTATAGACCAATAAGCCTTTTTCCATCATTCTCAAAAATATTCGAAAAAGCAATATATTTCAGACTACAAAACTTTTTCACTACAAACAACTTATTTAGTAGTTCACAGCATGGTTTTCTCGCAGGGAGATCTATTGAGACAGCTACTTATGATTTTATATCAAAAATTTTAGAAAACCTGGAGGCAAAGATGAAAACACTAGGTGCTTTTTTGGACCTATCTAAGGCTTTCGATAGCCTAGATCATGTTCTTTTATTACAAAAATTACATCTTTATGGAATACAGGGACCGGCATTAAAATGGATAAAATCATTTCTCACAGATAGGTCGCAAAAGGTATGCCTGGAGAAAAGGGGATGTATGGTTTACTCTGATCCTATCAATTTAAAATTAGGCATACCACAGGCAAGTGTCCTGGGGCGTCTTCTCTTTTTGGTCTACATAAACGACCTTCCAAATGTGGTGGTTAGTAGTTCCTCAAACCTTGTAAATTTCGCTGATGACTCAAATGTGCTTTTCTGGGAAAAAACTTTAGAAACACTCGTCACAGTGGCAGAGCAAATTCTAAGCAAGCCTGAACAGTGGTTCAGTGGAAATCGGTTGTTGCTTAATACCGATAAGACAGTTTTTGTCTACTTTAGAACCAGCCAACCACGAGAGCAGTTTCTAGATATAATTAATTTTCTATCACAAAACACGGAACCTGCTAGATCAGTTAAATTTCTTGGTATTCATATTGACCAGAATCTGAATTGGGGGGAACAAATACAAAATACGACAAAAAAACTGAATACAGCCTGCTACTCATTAAGGGTGTTAAAGAGCTATCTAGACCAGGGGATTTTACTATCAGTATATTATGCAAACTTTTATTCTATTATGCGATATGGGGTAATCTTCTGGGGTGCTGCAGTAGATAGCTCAACTGTCTTTATAGTCCAAAAAAAGGCAGTCCGTGTGATCTTAGACTTGAAGGCGGGAGAATCCTGTAGAGGCCGATTCAAATCACTCAATATACTTACTTTCCCAGCCATCTATATATTTAAATGTATTATGTTTCTTTTTAAAAAATTTTCTTTGTATTGTCACCTGCTTCCCAATCATGAATATAATACAAGAAGGCTTAATTTGAATTTGCCACTTCACAGATTGTCTATAACAGAGAGACAATCTCTCTGTCTCTGATGAATCTCTCTTTGCATTCAACATACTAATCCAGAGATGCTTGGATGTCAACCAAGATATGTAGATTTGTTTCGTAGATTACAACAAGGCTTTAGATAAAGTCCGCCACAAAGAGCTAATGGACGTCCTCAAAGCATAACAATTACAATACAATGACCTTCGAATTATATCAAATCTATATTATAAATTAAAAGAGGAGTGCGACAGGTGTGTGTATTGTCACCACTACTATTCAATGCATACTCTGAAGAAATTAAGAGCTCTTGAGGAAGAAACATCATAGACAACCTTCAAGACCTCCAAAAGCTAATGAACAAGATGTTGAGTATGGAGAAGAATTGGATTATCAATAAACATCAAGAAAACTAAATTTATGAGGATATCAAAAAACCCAAAATAATAATAAAAGCCTGACAATTAACAGTAAAACTTTAGAACAAGTTGAAAACTACAATTATTTTGGAACAATAATTAATCACACAAACGATTACTCCAAAGAAATCAAAGTTCAAATAAAGAAAGCACGAACAAACTTCAATAAGAGGAGAAAGGTACTTTGTGCAAGAAAACTGAAATTAGACTTGAAAGTTAGGCTGGCAAGGTGTTATATTTTCTCGAATCTGCTTTGCGGGATAGAAGCATGGACACTTAAAGTGTCAACTACTAAAAAGTTGGACGAATTTGAACTGTGGGTGTATAGAAGAATCCTGAAGATATCATGGACCGAGCATGTAACAAACAACGAACTCATGAGAAGAGTCAACAAAGAATGGAAATATTGGAAACCATCAAGACACGAAAGCTGCAATACCTGGGGCACGTTATGCGTAACGAAAGATACAACATACTTAAATTAATTATACAAGGGAAATCTTTGTATTATATAAAACCTTGGTGCAAAAACACACAAAGGAAATCATTGACTTGTGAACTGAAATCCAAAACGTTATTTATTTTAAAACTGTGGTTCTTTCCCAACGAGATTTTTATTAAAAACAAATTAAAACCTTATTTTTTTCTGTTTTAGAGTAATGAAAGAAAGCTGTAATGTCACAATAGCATCTGAAATGCTAAAGAAAAATTGTACTGGACTTAAATTGTATCCAATCGAGACATTTTACCCCATATCTTACCCACAGTGGCAGAAATATTTTAAGGAAGAGTATTTGAAGGAAGTTATTAATTCCACAAAAAATACTTACGTATTGCATACGTGGAACAAGTTAAGTGAAAAATGGCAAATACCAATTAATACAAACCCAGCCTATTTGCATTTTGCTAAATTGCATTGTCCGAAGGTCGTTGAGGCTTGCAAGACACATTTTTAAATAGTGTTAATATGCTGGTGTGTGAAGTTTTCCTGAGATTTTATCATATACGAATCTGGATGAGGCACGATTGGTGATCTAATTTATTATTTCTAATTTATTTATTACTGTCTTCAGAATGATGACAAATATTTTAATCTTATAGCTACTTAAGTCCCATGTTTGGCGTATTAAATTCCTATCAGTCAACTTGACCTGATTAGTTAAAACCTGATATCTATGCTTTCTAAGGATGCAGTAATATTGCTAGATATTATTGCTTATTTTATTTTAATTTCACCTTATGCCCAGAATGTTGGAAGAGTCATCAGTTGACGACAAGTTTTTTTCTGGAATCTGTCTATTCAAAATATTTTCTTCAGAAATCTGGAGCCTTGTACGAGCTTGTACAGGTTTAATGGATGACTACAAAACATTTTTGTACTCTTTTGGTAGTCTCCAAAAAGTTTTTGATGTCAACGAGCTACTGCTGTACTGTCATTCAAAATATGGTTGTCTGTTTCAAGTTGTCTTCCCACTTCACGAAATAATGTCATTGTATACCTCTTTTTGGTGCCTCTTGACTAAAGCATGTACAGTAAGGAAGCCTACCATGATTCTGAGCTGATTCTTGCATGTTTTCTGCAGTACTTCAACAGTATTAGCGAATATCCGTCCAATTTATATTTGACCATGTGCTTGATTGGGTATACCTTTCCGATAAGAGATCCAAGCTTTTTTCCAGTCGTGGGTAGTATTTTGGCATTAAGAAAGCCGGCTCTAGACTTAGGTATTTTGTACTGATCCTCTTCTAACAAGCTCATCAGCTCTCTAATTGCTGTGAATTCCTCAATAGCTTGGAATTCATACCAGTATAACAGTATTACGTTCCACCAGCTATGTAGGCATTTCCACACTAGTCCAAAGACTACATTAGAGTTCCTAAGAGCTCTCATAGCCGCTTGAATATCTTGAATAATGAGTTCAAAAGCTTCTATGAAAATTTATCTTCCACAATGCAATATTACATAAATATCTGACTGGAATGTAGAGGTATATTCTTTTAGTGGATAAAAATGTTTCCATTACTACTGTTAATTCCTGTATCTATCATATATCTCACCAAATTTAAATTTGTATCATTTCATTTTAGAGGACTTAATCCATTTACGTTTCCTGGTAAATTTCATGATTGCAAAATTCTGTAGACTTATTTCTTCATATCTTCTGGATATTCCAGTAGCGCTGCGCTATTGTATTGTGGATATCCAGTGAAGAATTATCCAGTGGAAAAATCCTTCAGTATGCAGTCGATCCAGCTGCAGTTACTATGTCTATTCCTTTTCATAGAATTATCCTTATGATTACTTAGTAGAAGGTTTTGTCGAATGCTCCCTCTATATTGCAATTATTTGCTCCCTAATTGAACGTACTTCACCCTCTGTACGCGATGATGTAGTGGCAGTTTCGTAGAAAATCCTACTTTAAATGCATGTTATCGCTAAGGTATCGCACTTTCAACCAATACACCTTCCTTAATGCCCCCATCAAGTAGTTTTGTAGTCTTCAGTACAAATGGCATCAGTCAGCAGTTTCAGAGACTGAACTTTTTCCTGTGAATCCTTCTTTTTTATGTTTAAAACGTAAAATCCATTTGGAACGTCTCAAATCTGGAAATTTAATTCATTAAACGTTTGTTTGTTGCTTTTTATTTTGGTTTTTATCAAAACTGCGTGGCACCTTACAGAATCTTTATTGAATCTTATATTACAGATAGAATGTGATATTTCAAATATGGATTTCGAACGATTCGCGTTATCTACAACTTTTCATTTTCAAGAATTTCCCTTACAATTTGAATAAAGGTTGAACATTATTCTCGTCTTCCAATGTTAGAATTACATCGTAACAGCATGTTAAACCGATTTGGTTTCAATTGTCTACCATTTTATTGCCATTAAAGTAAGGACTCATTTATTAATAGAAATTAAACCTTTTGTTCTTATGACTTACAAATAATAAATGACATCTATTTAAAATGGTTCTTATTGGTATTTTCTGACAATATTTTCAATGCTTTGGATGACGATAAATTGCAATTCATTCAGTTAATGTACCAGAATGGTTAGATAACTAAACTTCACGTATACTGCCACTGTAAAGACGTATGAAGAGACCACTACAACTTAAGGATGTGGAACTTCATCAAGAAAACCGAACTAGATGAGGAGATTTAACGATAAAGGGAGGTACAATAGATCTGCAAAGGATGTACATTATATACTATATATATATATATATATATATATATATATATATATATATATATATATATATATATATATATATATAAATGCGAATTAATAAAAAATACAGTTTTAAATCCCTATAGTTTTTTTATCAAAATGATACTGTGAATGTATAAAAATTACGATAAATAGTACCAATTCAAATGACAACAGCTCTTACTCATGTAGTGATTTCGATCATCCTGTGCACTTTGGTATTAAACCGACTGGTACCGACCTAGTGATTACTGGAATAAGCTAATTGACCAACAGCTGTGGTGGAATAGTTGATAAGTGATAGTGATTAGTTAAAACACATTTATAAGGTTACATTTGAAAATATATGAGAAATTAACTATTACCAATTAACAATTAACAAAGAAAGAAACCGGACTGTCTAACCTACGATGAACTCGCAAACGAAATAAGGATAATGGTTTAAAAATTTGCATGTGAAACGTAAGACACCTTTATTAGCCTGGAACCACGGCTCTGCTCATACCAGAAATGAATAAAACCAATGCAGAAATCATTGTTTTACATGAAATAAGGTGGACTAGCTCAGGCATCCTGGAAAAAAATAACTGCAATATTTACTACAGTGGACATCCCACCCGACACGAATTTGGTACCGGATTTATTGTAAGCAGCAATGTCAAACATACTGTAATCGATGCCAAAGCTATTGATCTTAGGATATGTCGAATAAGACTTAAAGGGAAGTTCACTAATATTAGCATTATTAGCATGCATGCTCCAACGGAAGAAAAGAGGATGATAAAAAAAACATGTTATATGAGGCACTAGACCGAGAGTACGATGAGTGTCCAAAAAATGGCATCAAAATAATAGCAGGAGACTAATGCCAAAGACTAGGGTTGACAGAGTTACTAATGTGAAGGTCCTGCGTAGAATGGGGAAAGAATGTGAAATTCTCATGACTGTCAAAACTAAAAAGTTGGAATATCTAGGACATGTAATGAGAAATCAAGAACGTTACTGCCTTCTCCAGCTGATTCTCCAAGGGAAGGTAAATGGTAAGAGTGGACCGGGAAGAAGACGCATTTCTTGGCTTCAAAATTTACAAAAGTGGTATAACACGACTACCACTGAACTGTTCCGCGCTGCAATAAACAAAGTAAAGTTAGCCGTGATGATCGCCAACATCCGGAACGGATAGGCACTTTAAGAAGAAGAATGCCAAAGTCGGAAGAGAGAATATATTTTCGCCCACCATCGAAAAAGAGAGCCTACATGTAAACTCTTATGATAACGGTCTCAGAATCATAAACTTTGCGATGTCTAAGAACATGCTAATAGCTGGGACACGATTTCACCAAAAAGGTATACATAAGGGAACTTGAAAATCTGATAATGGAACGATTAACCAAATAAATCATATAATCATCGATGCAAGACACTGATCTAACTTATTAGATGTTAGGTCTTTTAGAGGAGTAAACATCAACAGTAAACAGCAACAGTTGCTATCATTAAGTCCTCGTAGACACTTCGTCTCAGGACCAGCAACTTCATATGGAGTCGTACGTTGCCATGTTACCAAATCCACTGGTAACTTTAACATCATAAATATAATAACAAATAATGTAAACCAAATTGTAACAGATAAATTTTAACGGGTTTTTACCCTGATATTTAGTGGCTCAAAACATGTACACCTAGACACTGATGATGAAACATGGTTTCCGAAAACGTTATGTCTTCATGACATAGCCCGTTTGGGTTTTTAATTTATATACCTTTTATAAAGGATTTTTACTTAAAAATTTTTTGTGATACATGGTATACAGGAACTTAGTTTCTTTGTGGAGAATCCTAAGACTTTTGAGAAGAACAATAAATATAGGTACATAAAATGTAAAAAAAGAACAGTGTATTCAGCAGGAAAAATCTATAAAACCATTCAAGAAATAAAAAGACTATCGCCTATATAATACATAATATCTGCAGCTCAGAGGGATACAACACTATGTCCATTTTTTTTTTAAATTTTGACATTTTTTTTTTCACTAATAATTAACTTTCATCACTTTATTTAAAGGAATAGAGTACTAGGTCCTAAACCATTTGCTAATTGAAATAGTGACTTATAAGAATACTAAGTCCATTTTCACTTAGAGGGATAGAACACCATGTGAACTGTTTTATTCCTCTACACATGTGAATTAACCCCGCACATAGTGTTGCGTATCTCTATGACAACAGATAGACTGTTAATGATCTAATAATAGTACTTTTGCCATTTATGGTGTGTTTACTGTTGTTTGTTACTAATAATAAGAATAATGTACCATAATTCTCGTGGAAGAAAGATTCTTGAACTACTGAAAAGTTCTGCGAATTCTTCTATTGCATTTACAGGTAAGCTACCTTTTTGCTTATTATTTTTAACCCTTAACTGGTATGGTGATTTAAAATTACACTTAAAGTATGGCGGGGTCAGATTTGACCCTGTGCCTTTTTTTGCATGCAGCAAATAGAAAACAGAAAAATTTTCATTCAGATCGAATATAAATCCTTTTTATTATAAATAATAATGTTTACATATACTTTTTAATAATATCTGGCCTACTTCTGGCTAAACTTATAAAAATTAACATGGCTTTTCTTATCTGTAAAAAAAAATAGAGAAAAAATTAAAAATAATTTTAAACGGAATTGTTTTAATCAAAACAAACCTAAACCTAGGGAAAAATACTTAAAAACATGAAAAAACATAATAAACAAAAATTCTGACAACTACATTTTGCGCAGTATTTTATTGTTCGGAGCAATTTGTACACATGTTGGACGTTTTGCAATGGTCTTTGCAAATATGCCTGCTACACTCGTCACATACAATTGGATGTTTGTTGTCACTGTAAGGGCATAAGAAGCATCTGGCACGCTTAGGTTGTCGACGTTGAGGGTTATCTATGCTTCGTGGGGCCTCATCTGGGATATTGCTGATTCGCCTTATGGTTACCTTCAATTCCCGAGGAATGTTTTTCATTTGACTTCTTCGAACTAAGTGTTCGTTGATCATTTCTCTCCCTAAATCAATAAGGAAACGGTTACGAACCATCTCATTATTTGGATTAGCAGCATTATAAATTATGCCTGCATTTGCGGCGGAGATGTCCATCATTCGGTACCACAAAGTTAGAGGCCAACGCCGAGTACGTCTTCCTACTTTGTAATTGGCACAAATTTGGTCCAGTACATCAACGCCAACTTTCGTTAGGTTATAAAAGGAGATGATGTCTGGTAATTTCTTTGCTCCTTCTTCGACCATGTTATTATGGTGCATTGTAGACATCATGCAAACTGAGCGATTTCTTTTTGGAACGTATGACGCAATTGTTATATCCTTAGTAAATCCAAAAAGCGAGGAAAGTGGTTCACGTTGCTTACTAGCTAGGAACTCTTTAGGTAACTCCCTTTTATTCCGTCTAATAGTACCTACGTATGTCAAGTTTTGGCGTTGCAATTCTTCAACCAGCTCTAGTGACGTGAACCAATTGTCCCCTGTAATATTACGGTTCGAATTTGCTATTGGTTCAATCAAAGTTAGCACAGTTTGGGTTGGAATAGATAGCTTCTTTGGATTTGCCCTATTTTCATCTTTGCCCGTATATACAAAAGCATTGATCAAATAATGTGTACGAGCGTCACACAAACACAATATTTTTAGTCCGTATTTCACAGGCTTGCTTTTTATAAACATACGGAACCTACACTTTCCCCGAAATCCAACCAACATTTCGTCCACGGTTACGTATTCCCCACAAGAATAGTTTATCTTACAGTTTCCAATAAATCTGTAAAACAAATTTGAAATTGCAGCAAGTTTATCTCCGTCTTCAATACGTTGTCGTCTAGTGGCTGGATTGTCAAATCTTAAGGCTGTTAGCAGGAAACTGAATCTCTTTAGAGTCATTGTTGCACGAAAAATGTCACGACCTGTTCCATCTGTTGCAAAAAGCGAATTTATGTCCTCGTGACTCGACTTGAACACTCCAGCTAGATAGAGAAGACCGAGAAATGCTCGCATTTCTACTTCATCGACATGATTAATAAACTGACATGACAAGGCCTGATCGCCATAGGTTGCCTGCAGTTCAGTTATTTTCTCATTCGTTCTTGCGATAACTTCATTTATAATGTATCCATCGAGAAAAAAACTGAGCGCCTGCAAGGGTGTAGTTGGCTTATTGGTCCGACATGGTCCCGAAAGGCCAGGAATATGCGACACTATGTTGGTGACGCGAGTACGGCTAGACGCAGGTGGCGTTTTCGCCCACTTTTTTCTATTTTTTCCGTAGAAATAGCCACTTTCATCCCCAACAATTTCACTTTCAACAGATAAGCTAACTTCTTCGACAGAGTGCCTATCACTGCCATCAACAGCTTCATCTTCACTCTCACTATCAGCATTGTAGTCACTATCCGTATCGTGATCACTAACAATCGTCTCTGCATCGGAAAGGTCGTTGTCGGTATCCCATAAAGTTTCAGCAATATGTTCAATTTCCTTTTGTGTCAAAGGCGCCCTTTTGTCACGCACGTTCGACATATTATACTTCGATCACAACTCTAAATTGAAAGAACAAACAAAATTGTATTTTTTTCTGGAAAAATAACAGTATTGTGCTTCTTACCCGAAAACGAGAAATTATCCTTTAACGGTATGGCAGGGTCAAATCTGACCCAATTCACAATATTCACGTGGAGCCACTAATTGCTTGCGGGCGACTGATAGCGGAACTGAAGCAGTTGCACGCCTTGAAAGAATACCTCAAATGGTATGTTGCCATATCGCCTAGTTTTTCCGAAAATTACAAAAGAATTTCCAATAGGGTCAAATTTGACCCTGCCATACCAGTTAAGGGTTAAAAAACATAACCTCAAAAACTTGTAGTGATTTAGTACCAACCTTAGACTAGCAATATTATAAAATATATTCTACAACTTATATTATAAGCCTAGTTTTATTTCAGAATCAAATAATACACCAAGCAATGATGTTTTAAATGAAGAGCATATTATTAGAGATGCCTTGTGTTTTGATAAAGAAGATGAGTCTTATATAGACAAAACTTATGATGAACTACTCGTGGTGAAAATGAAATTGGATTTTGCATTACTGAAATGGGCAGATACCGTCATTCCTGGCAGTTAGATAGAAGAAATCATACAGTGGTTGGTACGATCAGAATAAAATTGTTAGGTATTATAATGTGTTTATTTTGGATACTCAATAAGTATCCACAAGTAAAAAAAGTATCACTCAGAAGTTTATTCAATCCTTGTATGAGCCTCGGTAGAGTATCAGTTCGATTGTCGACAATATCTTCAGGATTTGTTGTTTCATTAAATAAAGATCAATAACCAAAATATTTATGATAAAAATAATCCAATAAAATAGAGTTGCCATATAACTATACTAGCAAAGTACACACTAATAATCCTAATCCAATGTTATTACTGCTTGATATGGTTATACTTTACTAAGATAAACAACTTTTCTAATAAAAAACACAGCTGTAAGGATTCGAAATATCTAAGAAAAACAAACTACAAACTTCTAGGTATAACTATCAAAGTAAATCTCTGGTAAATATCTGTACCGAAATTAATAAAAACGAAATTATATACAACAGAATGGAAATTCCTATTAACGAAACTCACATTATATTAGAAAATACAACCAAACAATACAAATATTTTAATTAATATACAAATCATAAAACAACTGCTTCTATTTTCCTTTTTTACCTAGTTTATACATTTTAAAGACAGGCTCGTTATCGACTAATCACAAAAAGCAGTAATTTTAAACGTCCAACCTTCAAAATATTCTTTAAACCAAACACTCGCAATGAATCACACTTGGATTTAATTAGTTGACAACAAAACATAGTAAGCATTATAGACGATATCATTAAGTATTTGGTCAAGTAAATAACCAATTACCTGCTGTAAATTGACTCATTTAAATGAAATAGGTGGATAATTTAATGAATCATCATCAATCAGAAGTTGCTCCTAAAGGATCACACCCACATGGAGGCGGACATTGTCCATGCGCTGATAGAGCGAAAGAGAAAAAAACATTTTAACAATAGAAGAGTCAGACAAAACTCATTGAAATATACCGTACATAATATGGAATTAGAAGATTTTAAAAATTTTAGTTCTTTGTATGATATTAAAGCATCTCAAAATCCTCCTTTGATTAATAGAAAAGGAGACATTAACAAGCAACAAGTTCTTCTGTCATAGAAAAGTAATTTTCATGATGAAAATCAGTAGATTGACCTTGTTAGGTTTCGAAGGCGACACCTTACATTGCCAAAAGATTTGCAACTGGTATCACAAAGTCCAATACCTATATCACAACAAAAGTATAATGATTTATTGGCATTACTGCCATTTGTTCCTAAATTTTGCCATGATTTTTATAAAAACTTAAAGCATACTAATAATACAAATAGTATTGTAGTTGTTATTGAATACCTCAAACTAAGTCTTACACTAAAATAACTTTATTAGAGGGATACAACACCATGGCCATTAAAACGGTTAAAAAAACACAGAAAAAAATTTGTTTTTGAATTGTAACAAATGCATTATGTAGATAACAATAGATAGAATGTTCTGTTAAAATATTGTTTTAATATCTCAATAAATAGCTGCAGCAATACCACTTGTTGGTGAAAAAAAGTTTCAAACTGCTCCCCTGTAAAGTTATGAAAATGGATCTAGTGTTGTATCCTTCATATCCTTCAAAAGTCATAGAATTTATTTCACAGGACATCTTAAAAACCTACATAAAATGGAGTGAGACTAGTTCTGAATAATATTTTATTAAAATTGAACAAAATAATATTAAAGATACAATATTATTACTTAGCAATAATAATACATAAAAAATAACTTTCACTTCGGCCTGATATTCCAATTGCGTTTTTTTATCCTACAGTTGTATCCAAATTTGGCTCTGGTCGATATGTCAGCGCGCAATTTTAGAAGAGGTACAGTTCCGTCAGCTTCTACTTCGTATGTTTGTAAAAACATTGCCATAAAAAGCCTTATCTCGATGTTAGCTAGTGTTTTACCTGAAATAAAATTGAGTGACTATTAATAACTGTATAAAACTGTATTAACTGTATAAAAGTTATAATTAAAATGAATAAAATTCCTGTTTACTACTATAGTCAACTACCACATCTTAATAAATAGCCTATAGTCATTATGATAATCATTGATCATCATCACTTTCTTTGTATTTTTCACTGAGACTAGGTAGGAGCTTGTATGATGAAGGTAAATCATCTCAAGGAAATACGGACATAGCACACCCACACTATATAACGGGTTCTAGGCGAGTTAATCTGTCTTCTTAAAACCAATAAATCCAGCACGGAAAAATCATGCAAAATATTCAACCCTGAGACGTCTATATTGATCTTCTAATCATTGCCCGGCCTATATTCGGTACGAAAATCCACATGTTTTTAAAAAGTCGTCGAAGTGGCCTATTGCAAGATGTTTAATTTCAGAGGTGTTCGTCGAGTACTTCGCTTTGGTAACGCCACCAACACCTGGTTGAGGACACGTCCATAAGTTTTATTTGTGGATACAGTTCGAAGTCTTCTTTGAAGGAAGATTTCGAGACCCGAGCATTATCCACATCAATGCTCCTAATGCTGGCTATGATATGTTTACGATACATTCGTCATTTGGCCCCACGGCAGGGCTTTGGTATATTTTCAAACCCATCTGAATGGTATACATCCTAGTATCCAGTTCACGATGGAGGTGGCAACTGATTCATTCCCTCCGCTTCTCGACGATATTTTAAAGAAAAACCAATCCCAAGCTTTCCGTTATTCTGTTTATCGAAAACCTACCCATACCAATCGTTACTTGCATGTCAACTCTCATCATCCACCTTCAAAAATTAATTCAGTCATTAATACCCTTGTCTCCAGATCAATACGCCTTTGCGATGAAGCAAGTAGATCCGCTGAGCTCTCTAGTTTAAATCAAGCCCTCATCCAAAACGGTTACCGCGAAAATCACATCAATAGGAGTATCCACAGACATTAATCTGCCACTCAATCTCAATCCAAAGACTTTTATTTTTGTTCGAAATTCCGATTCAATTTCAGCTGTAGATCAACACTATCTTTTTAAGGTCACAAAATTGATTTTGAAAACTCCAGAACCAGAGCCCCCATCCGCTTCTATAAACCAAAAGTCATTGGAGAAGCCATAGAAATTGAAAAAAGGCCAAATTGTCTCAATAAAAGTAATTACGGTATCCGGTTACTTTTGACATGAAGACCTCTCATAAAGAAAATATTGTCTCCTCGATCCTCCAATCAAAATCCTGCCGTTAAAAATGTTCACGATAACCTCAGTGTTTTCGAATTGTTGAAGACTTTATGATGCGCTGTTAAAATTTACAAGAATCCTTTTTTTCAATACATAAATAATGCTATACAATAACAGTTACAGCATTATGTAAAGTATAAGTCGTGAAGAGAGTAAGTTAAAAATATTTTTTTTTATCTAATTTAACGTGCTTGTGACAGCTTCGGCCATTAGCACGAGGTACCGTGGATACAATTATATATAAGGTACAATTACATATTATAATATATTATAGTTATATATTATTTAGTAAGCTTTCTAGCTTCAGGAACTGGATAGCTGTGATGACTTGGCTCTGGTTCGATAATATATCTGTGATGTCGCCCTTCATGTCCAGTTCTTGACTTCGTTTATTAAAATGAGGGCAGTCTACAAGATGTGTAGAACACTTAGTGGAGATTGGCAATAGTGACAGATTGGCTTAGGTGAAGAATCCATTAGGTGACCATGTGTAAGTCTGGTGTTACCGATATGCAATCTTCTAGCAACAACCATCTCATTTCTAGGTATACCAGGGATAACGAACCGCCCAATCGTCTGATCTATTTGATATAAAAGTGTAGTGGATTGGTTGCAATGATTCTGTCGGTAATTTCGTACGAGTTTCTTTATACTAGTTTTTAGGTCACTGGCGATTTGTATATTACGTAGTGTACAATTGGATATTCAGCTTCTTTGGCAAAGCGATCGGCGTTGTCGTTACCCATAATCCCAATGTGGGAGGGAATCCATATGATAGTGATATGGATGTCGTGGATGATAAGGTTTTGGTAAGTGTCATGGATTTTTTCTACAAGAAGGTGATTAGTGAATAGATTATTGATGGACTGGATAGAGGCGACGGAGTCTGTACAGATGGCAATATGTTGATTGGGTGCTATGCAGAGTAATAAAAATATTAATTTATTGAATTCGCTAATATTTACCAATGCATCCTCTAGGGCCAGCGCTAAAGGGCATATAAGCGTATGGATGCCTCTTCTGGACAAATTCGGGCAGAAAATGATCAGGATAGAAATGATCAGGGTTTTTCCAATATTCTGGATCTCTATGCAAAAAATAAATCGGTACTGCTATTGCTGCTCCTTTGGGAATTGTCCATTTATCTAAAATCATAAAATACTGTCTAACATTACCAGCAATTAAATTCAACACTTAACAAATAAAAAGAAAAGGTTTTTGCTTTTTAATTCGTGTGTCACAATCCCCTATAAGTATTTCATGATTTTTCGATCATCAGGACTTTTTAACTGATATATTCTCGAAATAAAGATATTCCTAACATCGTTTTGTAGTTTTTAACAAACTCGAATTTTACAGTTTACTTAAATCTAAAGTTTCGACATGACCGCCATGTTTTGGTGCCTGTACATTGCCCATTACTACCTCTGGCAGGGTTCCCAGGTCTACTGATTTTTCAGTAATCTACTGATTTCAACTTCAATTTACTAATTTACTGAAACACTATATCGATCTACTAAAAAATATGTAATGATAAAATCATGTTGACATATTGACAAATATTCATTATTCTCAATCTACTGAAGAAATAAAATATAACCTGGCAACCCTGCTGGTGCCGGTTTAGACTTCACTCAATTCCATACGATTACGCGTCCCCTCTCTTTCCTTGTCTAAGACTTAAATCGTCATCAATGTGTTTTGGTTTCATGTTTCTTCGTATAGAGGTCGCTACAAGCGTACTCTAGTACATTATTTGATAATAATTAAAAATAAAATCTCAAGTCGCACACTAATAGGAAAAGACAAGTAAACCACCCTGCTATAGAAATCAAGCAATAAAAAATATATCCACACTTAAGGAATTTCACAAAAAGACAGTATTAATCTCTTTCTCTTTTAAATTGTTTAATGATTAATTGATCAACAGAATAAATTTATATACTTCCACATTTAGTTATAAAAACTTTAAACTTTAAGTAGTTTAAAGCTTGGTGTTTTCTTAGATTGATATTTGGTTATATTCATAGAAGAACTGATTTAAAAAAAATCGGTTGCCTGTAAAGTCGGTTTTACGGGCGAAGATTTTACGTGACAACGTCTTTTTCTCGGTAGAATATTTATTGATATGAATATTATTAAATTGCACAATAGTTGTTTGCAGTTGAAACGCGCTGTTTCTTCTCAATCGACTGAATTACGATTGATTGCAGAGTGATTTAAACTAATAATTTACTTAACACTATCAACATTTGTCAATAGTATGACATAACCTATAAACTCAGTTTCTCAACTTTTGTGTCAATCTAACAATTAATCAATCAATCATAGTTTACGATAATGAAATATTAGTGTACAATTATTTACCTTTATTGTTGTAGTTGTTGTAAATGACGAATCTAAGCACTCCACATTTTCACTACAGACACAGCTGACGATACTTTAACCACACGTGTGAACTTGTATTATGACGCTTTCTCGGTTTTCCAACGCCAAGAACGCTCGACAAAGACAGAGACACAAGCACGCACCGATTCAACGCGCCTAATTCTCTAGTGCTGCGCGCGCAGCGGACCGATCATGTTTGAGTGGGAGAGAGACGCAAGGCATTCGCCGGTCCGGCGGGCCTCTCTCTCGTTCGGTGACTCATCGTAACAGACGTGAGCGGGCGTTACACTTTTTCATGAATGACTTCGAGCCACAACCTAATTTAAGACGTTGTCACGTCAAAAAAGTACTGTAAATGTCATTACCTAAATGATAATCTTCTATACTCCTTCGTAAAATTATTGGTGCTATAGGAAATAATCTTAATACATCTTTAACGCACATATCCAAATATTCAAGCTTATATATGTCTTCTAAAGTAATTTCTCTCGGTTTTTCACCAATTACATTCTTTATTTCGTCCACAGCTTTAGCCTACAAAATAATAACAATTTATTGATTACATATACCACTTCGTATTGATATTCCACTTTTGAAATAGAAAAATATTTACCTGATATTCAGGGTACATTCCAAAACAAACAATAGAAAAACAGCTAATTATGGAAAACGGGTCTTGGGACTAAAACAGAACATTTTTTAAATTATACAACCACAAGTACACCATAGCATATACTATAATAGCAATGGAAGTGATAGAGGAAAAATACGGCGAGTATTATGCATGGCCCGAGTAAGGCATGGCTCATGGCACTACTAGTTTTGATGTAAATGTACAGTGATCGCTCCTGATTCGGCAGTTTACCTTCCGAAAAACCTAATTTTTTACTGATTTTCATTCTTTGGTACATTTTATCCCATCATCATTATGATCGTTGGCTCGACAATCCTTTGAGGATCCTGGCTTCCTCTAATTATTCGCTTGTTTTGTTGGTAGTAGTCATCAGCGAACCAAGATATGTGAAGCTGTCAACACGTTTAAAGATATGACTTCCAAAGACTGTTTCCCGTTCCTTATTTGCTATGGGATCCTGCTATAGCAACCAACATGTACTTAGTTTTGTATTCGTTGATGGCTAGGCCGACCTATTTCGCCGCCATTTCCAATTCTACGAAATATTGCTAAACATCTCGCTTTCTACGCCCTATTAGGTCAATGCCATCAGTCTCTAATTCGTGTGTCTCGAATTACCTTCTCCAAGGCAATGTTAAATTGGAGGCAAACCAGTTCATCCCCTTATCTGAGTTCCTTCTTTATCTCAAAGGATAGAGAATTCTCTCCCTATATCTTAACACTGGTTTTTAAATAAGACATTGTCATTCTCGTTAATCGGATAAGTTTTCCTGGTATACCAAACTCACGCATTGATTGGTATAGTATTGTTCTCGTGACACTGTTGTATGCGGCCTTAAGGTCCACGAATAGGTGATGGGTTTCAATATTAAATTTTAATGTTTTCTCGAGGATCTGTTTTATTAAATAAATCTGGTCAATTGTTGATCTTTCTGGAGTAAATCCGGCCTGGTGTTTTCAACTATGCCCTCTGTGTAAACTTGTTAACGGGTTAATTTGGTACATTTTTCCTCTGAAGTTGTTAAGAGATGCCACCCTATATTCGGTACATTTAAAAAAGCTGTCTGTCCCTATATTCCAATCGTTTAAAACGGTGTATTATCTTTTAAATTATCACAATATTTTTATTCGGAATATTTTAAATAAGTAAGTAACCAATATTGGATATTAATATTGAATTTGGTGCCGAATATTTTAGTTTAAGGCCCGGACGTGTGAAACGCTAAAAACTCTCTCTCTACTTTTTACTATAGGAGATAAAATGCTAATGGGGTATATGATGTGTATTATTTGTTAATATTTAGTACTTAAATACGTTATACTACTTACTGCACTTAATATATTTATCAAATGATCGACTAAATCTTCTCGACTGAGTACTCTACTATTTTTTTCTACAATATCTGTAAGTATGTCAAGTACAGGTATAAATGTGTTAGTCTTATTAAATTTTCTTCTCGCCCAAGAGTCTGTGATAGCCTAAAATAATATAGGTAAGATATCAGTCTAGGGATTCAATAAATATCTACGCCTATGTTTATCTCTCAGAGCTCACTGATTAGAACAACATTACATTCTAGGTTACTGATCTGGTTGTAACAAATATTTTGTTAGTAAATAAAAAGTAAAATATGTTTTAACAATCTAAATCTTTTCATAACCTTGTTAATTAATCCTTAATTGATACGGGGTCAATTTTGACCCCAATCAAACTGTTTATTTAATTCTCAGAAAGACGGAAAGACGCGGCAACCTCGCCTTAAAGCTATTCTCCTACGATACCGAGTACATCGCTTAAATGTTGTAGTATTTTAATAGGTTTTAAAGAATAATGACCAATTTAAAAGATAAAAAGAAACCACTAACCCAGCTAGTGGAGAGTTAGAGGAGATTGCTGAATACTTGGCAGTGATGATGATATTTCTGACGCCAAAACAATTATTACTGATCATTATACTGATAGTTATTCTGAACTTAGTGATAATGGCCAAGGTAATACTGTGAGGAATGATCAAATACTGGCCAGTGATTTGAGTAGTGAGGACGAAAATTTTAAAAAGGAAGAGGGAACAGAGAAATTACTATTATCCTATCGGAGCTCTGTCCCAGCGAACTTCCTAGACTCTACGGCTGACTTTTTACTCTACTACAAAAAGTTGTTTTTGTTTTATTGTAAAAAATTAACTAGGCCTTCAAGATTAGCTACTTAAAATACCCAAAGACCGAAGAGAAATGGATATAAGCTTCACCTTCTTTGCACGAAGCCCCTTGCAGAGCATATGAAGCAGAAAGACATGTCAGCAGTCTTTTCTCCCCCGAGAAAATATTTCTATTAATTATTTACTATAATTATCTTAATTATCTTTTAACTATAAATTACAAAATTATTTTCTTGCATATACCTCGTTAATAAAATGATATAATGTTGACAAGGCATCGTCTTGTTCCTTCTTTAAGGGGTGAAAGTTGTATATAAAATCACTATGAAGCCACAGTTTTACCATTCTTGTGAAACCACAATACAATAACCTAAAAAATACCACACACTTAAGTCAAATAAAAAGAAATATTATTTATAAAAATTATAAAGTAAACCTGCGTAATAATGGAAAGATTTTAAAACTGAATTATCATCGTTTTATATATTATGTACATATTTAAACTTCAGATGAATTTTCGACTTACTTGGACATAACTTGAGATAATTGTATATTATATATACTCTGACTATTTAATTTTTGTCCCATTACAATTTCTGAAAAAGAACAATAAAAGTTTAAAAGAAAGTAGTTTACAAATTATGAATGTGGAAACCACCTATGGAATAGAAACTGTTTGTGTTCTTATTTTAAAAAATATAAAAACGCTGAGATCCTTCAACTTTTAAATATAAATATACACTTTTTGAACAGGGTGAAATTTTGCAGTTATACCGTTGATTGGGTTATTCAATCAACGGTTATACAGTATGCAAACCACTTATGGAACAAAATTTCGTGTGTCCTTATTTTATAAAATTATAAAAACGCTAGGACCCGTCAACATTTAAATTTAAGTGTGCGCTTTTTAACGATAAATTTAAATGTACACAGTGGCGCACCGAGGGGGGGGGGGTTTTGGGGGTTAAAACCCCCCCAGGACCCTATTCCGACACTATTACTTACACATTTTAAGGACTCAAAATGGAGGTAACACCATAAAAAAAAATTTGGGGACCAACCAAAACCCCCCCCCCCCAGAGGCAAATTCTAGGTGCGCTACTGAATGTACAGGATTGATTCACGCAAGCGTAGCATAGTCGATCATCTTTATTTTTAATAAAAAACCCGGTATATTTTTATGTTTGTAACAGATTCTTAACAATCTAATGCTTAGACAAGGAAAGAAAGAGGACAGGTAACACTCATTTAATAAAACTTCGAAAAGTGAAGCCACTTTCGATGTGACCGCCCTGTTTTGGTGCCTGTACGTTGCCGATTACTACCTCTCGCAGGGTTACCAGATCTACTGATTTTTCAGTAGATCTACTGATTTACTGAAACACTATATCGATCTACTAAAAAATCTGTTATGATAAAATCATGTTCAAACAGTGATCATTATGTCAGTGTTCAATTATAAATTAAAAAAAAAAATCTATTTATTGATCATATATCCATTAATCTTAATCTACGGAAAAAATAAAATATGACCTTGCAACCGTTCTGGTGCCAATTTGGCTTCAGTCAATCCATACGATTACGCGTCCCTTCCCTTTCCTTGCCTAAGAGCTAATGTCAATAAACTATTCCATGCTGTGGCGCAACCGGGGGGGGAGGTTTGGGGGTTAAACCCCCCCCCTCCCAGGGCATATAAAGTAAACAATATATAAAGAATAGTAGGAAAATGTAACTTGTCTTTCACACACAATACAAAAAATCCAAAACGTTGATTGAATAATTAAATTACCACTTTAAATATGTAGAACACAGTAATTATTGTATAAATACACAATAGTTAATATACAATAATTAATAATATTTTTCATTATATTTAGATATAGATACCTAATATTAGGCTTATGAAAAAGTAGAAAAAACGAGTCTATTGCGAGTAGCATGCGCCTACAGGCCATCTGCGGCGGCCTTGTGGACTATCACGGGTTGTGTTCCTCTGCATGTGTTAGCAGTAGAAAAGAGTCATCTCTATGGGAGAAGAAAGCATTTGACAACAGCTATAAAAAAAAGAAAAAAGGGAAACATCAATGGAAAGATGGCAAGAAGAGTAGAACAACAAGGAAGATATTGTTCAGTGGACAAAGATGCTGATCCCGAGCCTAAGGGACTGGGTAGATTGTCTGTTTTAGGGCGTATCTTCATAGATTCAGAAAGACAGATACAGATAAATGCCTATACTGCGAATATTCCGACATTGTTACTCACACAATGCTGAAGTGTAATATATGTACAGTGGAGAGAAACAGAATGTATAAAGAAATAGGTATGAACCCTGTGACTGTATGAGAGATGACCGTGAAGATGACGGAAAATACGGAGAGATGGAATAGTATTACATCCGAGCAGTCATTAAAAAGAAAGAAGAAGATGAGAAACACCAACCGGGCTAACGACAGAGATAAGATCTAATCACTATTTTAATGGGAATAAGTCGCAATTAAAGGTTAAAATAAGTTTATTGGCGTTTGAATTTTTGATCTTTGATCTTGCACTGATAACTTATTTATACTCCAACAATTAAGAGAAAAAAAAAATAGCGCTTGGTACCGAAGTACATCTAGCCTTTATCGACCTAGAAAAGGCGTAAAATATATTCCAAGACTTAAATTGTGACAAGGCTTAACAACAACTCGACATTAGTCCATACCTTTTAGAAATAATCACCGAAGTATACAAAACCAGGATGGAGTATGTCACCCTTACTGTTTAATTTATATATTGAGGCAGCCCTCCAAAATTGGAAAAACCACTGCCAGGCAATGGGAATCCCCATTGGAAATGACGTACTGTTCTCCCTGAACTTTGCGGATGACCAAGTCATCCTAGTTCAAAATTCTTATGATCTAGAATTTATGATAAAGCGTCTATAGAGAGAATATTTAAAATGGAGGTTACAATTTATCAACTCAGATGCAAGGTTTGAAGTGTTGATAGACGAGGACGTGGAGATCAAACAAGTGAAAAAATTTAAATATTTAGGTCCACTCATTGCTAAGAATGGCTTGGGAGAAACCGAAATTAAACACGAAGTAATCAGGGACGTAAAATTGTAGGATAAAATTGTAAGGTCTAAACTCCTTATGATGGGATCACAACATTTCCAAAAGGAACAAAAAAAGAATAGGGCAAACCATGATTGAATCAGTTCTTTGTTATGGCTCTGAAGTATGGACAATTAATGCAGACCTGAAGAGAAGATTGTTGGCAGTTGAAATGAATTATTGAGAAAAAGTGCTAGAACATCAAGGCAGGAAAGGAAGACCAACGAATCTATAAGAAATACCATGAATGCTACAGAAATGGTCATTGACAGAATAGAAAGAAGAGGTTCAAATGGTTTGGACATCTATTGAAGATGCCACAAGAAAATAGCTTCAGAACAATAGATAAGAGAAGGTAGTGTTCCAAAAATGTCGTCAGCCTTACAGTAGCCCTCGACTTTCGGAGTATGGTACGTGCGACAGTCAACTGCGCACAAGTAAGAGAGGATGGTTTTAGTTGGTAGGCAGGATAATAGATACCTGAATCTTTGGCACTACTACTCACTTCTACATTTGGTACTTTAAATTAAACTAAAACCCAAATTTTAGGGACTCAAAATGGTTGTAGAATAAAAAAAATTCAAACCCCCCCCCCCCCTAAGACAAATTTTGGGTGCGCCACTGATTCCATGTAGGGTCTATTATGAACAATACAAGGTGAAATTTTAAAAATAATGTTTAATTTTCGTCAAGAAATTAAATACAAAACCCAATATATTTATACTTATTTTAAAAAATTGATGTCTGTATTTTGATAATTTAAAAAGTACCATTATTTAAAGCGTGATAAATTATTAATTTAAAAATTGTATTTATTTATTGTCTGTGAACACATTTAAAAAGTTAAGGTAGAAATGGATAGGCCACTTACGAATATTCAAGACATACGGGACATGGACAAAGATTCTAGAGGTGACCAAAAGAAGACAGGAGCAGTCGAGAAAGAGCACCTCTCTGATTGATCGATAACATGGAAAGATGGGTCATAATCTGGATTAGGGTTTCTCAAGATAGAGTGAGACATTTGGAGTAGGCGTATGTTTGACGGTCGACTTTGATTGCATGATGATTCGATTAAAGATTATACCAATAATGATGTATACAGCGCAAAAACGATCCGACACATCAAAAATTAAATAAATACTGCAGCCAGTAGAAATTATTAACAAAAAAGATTATTAGACAGAGAAAAAAGTTAACTAAAAAATATTCAAAGAAAAACAGCTAATATTGCTTATTGTAAAGAAGGAAGAACAAAAGATTGTTCACGGAAAAAATAAACCCAATAAAGAACGAAGAACGGATAAGAACTCACAGAAAAACGAAGTTATTTACCAGGATTTATCAGAAAATAACAGAAAGCACACATACCAGTGAAAACACAAGACATCGCGGTGATTCATTTTTTACTTTTATTTTTGTTCTATTATTGGCATTGAAGTGGGATATTACATTAAAAATTGATAGAGGATTCCCGAATTTTGTTAATAACAATAGTCCAGTCCTCAGAGATTTGATTTCTAAAAAAGAGCCAAAAATCTGAATTTTGATAAGAATGTTAATTTTGGGACTCCAAAAAAGATGCAAAAAGTTTCCTACTCATACCCCCGGACTTCCCCCTAAAACCTCTCGTAGACGATGAAAAATGGACAACATCGATTTAGCAAGAATCTGTACGCTGTAAAAAAATGTTTAAAACAAGAAATGCAGATGAGATCATTTTGAACAAAAATGTTAATTAGGACTTTTTTTATAGAATAAACCGTTCTCTTAGAAACAACTCTTGAAGTGACCGGCGATTTTGAATGTCAGTGCCGCGCGCAAAATCAATGTTAAATAAAATTTGTATTAACTCGACGGTAAAAAATAAAAATCTTGTGATCAGAGTGTCCCTATCGACCAAAATCAAAGTGTGTTTTAAAGATGAAGAAAGCAGCTTTCGTATAAAACTTTTTCATTTGCTGCAAATGAAGTCAGTTTCTATAAAGCTGTTAAATAAATAAACGTTGCGTGATTTTTTCCATTTTGTACGATTCTTATAAAATTAATAAAATTTATCACTTCCATTAACCCCTTGTTAGAACCTAATCTTTCAAACCTATAACATAAAATTTTGATTTTGAGTTTTGGTATAATTATTATGCATTTCAAATATGTCTAAAAACGTTTTTATTTAAACATTCACATTACAAACAATCTCACGTCACTGGAAATGCTTTCACGACGACAGCATTGGAAGTAATTTGTAGCTAAAGTTTTGTAATTTCGAAAAACGTACTTGTGCAACCGAAAACAAGCAGTTTTAAATTATTTAAATCATTTTTTAGAGTGTTTAGTGAGAAGTCCGAGGGTAGGAGTGACAAACTTTTTTGTGGTCTCAAAATTGACATTCAGCTTGTTCGTATGATTCTTAGAGATTCAATGATATTTTCATCTCTGACTACTGGATTACGGCGCTATTCACTCCCTAAAATGAATACTTACCTGCTATAACACCCATTGAGCAGGGTTCCATAATATGGACGATATCAAAAGTTTTCTCATTAGCAAATTTTTCTAGTTCTTCCATACAAAGTTTGAACCGTTCATTCATTATAGGTAAAGTACTCTTTACAAAGTTCATATTAAACATTGGCTGTAGTAGTCTTCTATGTATTTTATATTTCGGTTTTAATCCTAAGGTATAAAATTATAAATATATACACATTTATAACATTCAAATTTTGAAAATAATTTAATAACAGCCAAACAGAAAATTAGTAATGGCAAAATTTTGTAAAATAAATTCAAATAGTGCAAACCTAAACCGTCACACCAAGAATTGGAAAACCAAGTTCAAAAATTTACCGAATTAATACACTATCCCTTGTGGGAATCAACTGCACCATTGGTGAAAACTCAAAACAGAAGAGAGAAGATTAAAGAAAAACGCCACCTCAAATATCTGGCAAAACACAAGACAATCTGCAGATAAAACAAACTATAATAGGGCAGCCAAACCCTTAAGCGACTACCTATCAAGCATTAAAACGATAGCTTCCAAAACTATCTCGAAAACCTAACATCAACAGAGGATACAAATTACAGCTTATGAAAAGCAACTAAAAAATTAATGCAACTCAAAGAACATATCCCACCTATAAGGAAACCTAATGGAAGTTAGGAAAAAACAAATAAAGAGAAAGCAGAAATTTCGCTTCACAGTTTAAAACAGTTTGTAAGCCTCTTTCAATAAGAGAAGATACAGATGACGAAATCATAGCCTTTCTTGATTTAAAAACACCATCAGATGAACACATACAACATATTACACCAAATGAGGTACACTACATTATAAAAACAGAGCTAGACCTAAAAAAGCTCCAGGGCACGACTTAATCACTGGAGAAATTATGAAAGAACTACTGAATTGCAGAAAAGAACTTCTATCGACACACCAATTTGGATTTAGAACCAAACATTCAACAATTAAACAGATCCATCAAGAATTAATTAAAAACTCTTTTGAAAATAAGAATATTGCTCAACTGCATTCATCGATGTGACTCAAACGTTTGACAAGGTGTGGCATCAGGGACTACTATATAAACTAAAAAAGGACCTACACCAGAACGTGTATGACATACTATACTGGTACCTAAAAAAAAGATATTTCCAGGTGAAATATGAAGACGAAATAACCGGTCTACATCTCAAGGTAGCGTTTTTGGGTAGATACTTTACCTCCGATATGCCTACTGACAATTAAATACATATAGCCTTGTTTGCGGACGATACCGCAATAATGGCCACACATTCAGATCCCGTTGTTGCAGCAGAACAACTCCAAGAAAACTTATATAAGGTCCAGAAATGGACTAAGTAGTGGAAGATGAAACTCAATGAATCTAAATCAAGCCACAGTATTCACTAAAGGCAATAGCGATTCACTTCAAATATTACTTAACAATGCTCCCCTTCCAACAGTAGATACTGTAAAGTACTTGGGCTTACATATGGACAAGAGACTCACCTGGAAAACTCATATATAGAAAAAAAAAGAAAACATATTGATAACACATAGAAAATCGATAGTTGTAATATTCATGTAGAATAAATATTTATTGAAATATTTCTCTTCGTGCCAATGATGTAAAATCAACAAATGTGTATATGATTAGTTAACTTTGTCAGATGAAGAAGCATTTTAACAGTTTGAAGACACCCTACAAAAATCAAAAACTACTTCTCCCATGAGAGGTCACATTCCATGATATTCCAGTTATTTGTATAATAAACCTCCCACTCATAGTCTACCTAATCCTTCTAGACATATTTAATCAAATGTTCCTTAAACAAATTTCCTATAATTTGATCTCAATCTATAATCATCTCGATGTTTCAGCATATAAATCTTAAAGCGACCCACTTTCTTATCGAAAAATTTCTTTTACAACCAATATTTGCAAACTTCTTGAGAAAAAAACTTAAACAATAGTTTGTCTTTTAGTCGATTTTTTAATCTTTTTCTACATTTTCCTTACATACTTTATTCCTGTTGTTATGTTTTAAATTCCTTATATCTTCAGGATGCAATACTAGAGGGGCAATATCAAAAAAAGGAAACAAATATTACTCGTCAAAACTAGAAAAAAAATTATTTAAGACTAATATAGATGGTACGAAAGCACCATAAAAAGAGTATGTTTAATTTATCTATCAAAATCTATTTTCAACCTGTTAAAATCTATTAAATACGTATAATACGTACCTGATGCTGTGATTAATCCATCTCCTCCAATTTTTTCCAAAAATTCATACAGATCGTGCTTGTAAGCGAATTTTTGCGATGACATTATCTTCTACAAATAATTCTTCTATCAATATTAAAAATAACTTTATTATAAGACAGTATATTACAGTAGAATTTCAAGGGGTCATTATAGGATTATTTTACTTCTTTCTTTTGAATTTAAATTGATCTGCCTCTGTTATGATAATTTGTAAAGTTTTTTCATCCATCTTCTATTATCTCTTCTAAAGTGGTGTATTTGGACGAAGTTTAGTGTGAACATATACGTGGGTTTGCATTTTTGTGATCACCCGCACGTTCGCGGTTTACTCTATCTTGGAGTTGCTTTTCTGCATTTTTTTAATTACATATATACTAACTTTTACTTTTACCTGGCTGGCATTTTTAAATCTTCTCTTGATCATCTATTTGAGTGCTCTTTAGTAGTGCCTTAGTCCCTAGTTTAAACCTGCCAGTTTGCACCAGGTGTTAGTAAATGTTTTTTTATTGGTAAAATCTAATCATGAAAATCATTTTGAGGCCTAGTCCGTACGATTCTACTATGGTGTCAACTTTTTAATCTCCAATGTTGGGCTCCAGTTTCCAATAATGATCTTGATTTCGATGTTTTTTGTAAATTTGATAGCCCCCTCTAGTTTATCATATGCTTTGCAGATATTGGAACATAAACATGTATTATATTTAAATATGCTGAGGACAGAAATTCGGTAAGAAACAACAGAAACAGACTTGAAACATCACACAACTGAGTGGTTCATATTTTCATTCAATATACGGACACTAAATTATTTTTAATAAGCGCATAGAAATAAGTGAAGTACATGTTGATGATTGTTTTTAACCTCTGGATTATTTAGAGCTTCTAGATTCCAACGTCGTTAGCTTTTCCGTCTATTGTATGATTTTGCTCTTTCATATTCTTTATTGTTGCTATTACCATTTAGGTGGTCCGTATCTGCGTTCGCTCCCCTCTGTGGCGCACCCAGTGGGGGGGGGGGTTTGGGGGTTAAACCCCCCCCAGGCCATATAAAGTAAACAACATATAAAAAATAGTAGGAAAATGTCACTTGTCTTTCACACACAATACAAAAAATCCAAAATGTTAATTGAATAATTAAATTACCACTTTAAATATGTAGAACACAATAATTATTGTATAAATACACAATAATTAATAATATTTTTCATTATATTTAGATATAGATACCTAATATTAGGCCTATGAAAAAGTAGACAGAACCAGTCTGTTGCGAGTAGCATACGCCTACAGGACTGTATCTGCGGCGGCCTTGTGGATTATCACGGGTTGTGTTCCTCTGCATGTGTTAGCAGTAGAAAAGAGACAAAGTTGACAACAGCTATAAAAAAAAAAGAAGAAAGGGAAATATCAATGGAAAGATGGCAAGAAGAGTGGAACAACAAGGAAGATGTTGCCCTGTTTTAGGGCGTATCTTCATAGGTTCAGAAAGACAGATACAGATAAATGCCTATACTGCGAATATTCCGACATTGTTACTCACACAATGCTGGAGGGTAATAGATGTACAGTGGAGAGAAACAGAATGTATAAATAAATAGGTATGAACCCAATGACTGTAAGAGAGACGATCGTGAAGATGACGGGAAATACGGAGGGATGGAATAGTGTTCACAATTACATCCGAACAGTCATTAAAAAGAAAGAAGAAGAAGAGAAACACCAACCGGACCAACGACATAGATAAGATCTAATTACTATTTTGCAGACCTGAAGAGAAGATTGTTGGCAGTTGAAATGGATTATTTGAAAAGATGTGCTAGAACATCAAGGCAGGAAAGGAAGACCAACGAATCTATAAGAAATAACATGAATGCTACAGAAACTGTCATTGACAGAATAGAAAGAAGGGGTTCAAAATGGTTTGGACATCTATTGAGAATGCCTGACGAACTTTGGCCCCAAGTACTTTACAAATGGAAGCCCCCTGGAAGAAAAAAAAGAGGTAGACTTCGACGCTCACGGAATGAAGGAATTAAAAGAGCAATGGAATCGAGAGATTTGAAGGAGGAGCATGCCTTGGACCGGGAAGATTGGCGGAGGAGAACGGGAATACGGCGGTAGCCATCTCCAAAATGTATTGTATTTACAAGTTGGATTAATGTCAAACGTCAATAAACTTATTTTAACCTTCAATTGTGGCTTATTCCCATCAAATAGTAATTACTTTAAAATGCCACAAGAAAATAGCTTCAGAACAATAGATAAGATCTAGATAAGTTCCAAAAATGTCGTCAGCCTTACAGTGGTCCTTTAGTACTTTAAGTTAAAAAGTTAAACTAAAACCCAAATTTTAGGAGCTCAAAATGGAGGTAGCATAAAAAAATTTCAAACCCCCCCCCCCCTCAGACAAATTCTGGGTGCGCCACTGGCTCTCCTGTACGTTCTTTTATTCATCATATTATATATATATTTCATTTGAAGCTGATATGTGAACTATTTGTTTTTTAATAATATATCCAAGTTATCTTATGTATCTTTTTATGTTCAATTTTTGTTGTTAAGTATCTCAAGTTCATTTTTTCTGACATATTCTGTTCCCATTATCATTTGTTTTTTGGTGTGAGGTGCCTTCTTCATTTCTTATTACTCTTTTATGATGTTTTTCTCTGCTAAATTGAGCATTTAGGTCTTCCTAAACTCCCTAGAGTTCATATAGGGATTTTAATTATTCTCCCGAGAATTGTTACTACCTCGGCCTACCGAGAGCTGGGGATATATTAGTAGTTTGTCTTGCCAAGATAACTTGATTGAGATATTAGTACTATGAATTTAATTGTATACAATTATGTAGTAAAGCCAAAACAATAAATACCTCTAAATGAACTGGATTTTTCAAGGCAATAAGTAAATATGGACCCAACCAAAATCGTACCGGTTCATGTTTGACTGGTTCAAATACTATTTTTATTTTCTCCAAAATATCTACAAAAAACAAACACGTTATCAATGTGCTTGATAATTAGAATCGTTAAAAAGGTGTATTTTTAATTTTACCTTCGGAGTCACAAAAGAAAGAGAGAGCGTTACCGACTATCGGTAAGCCTTTGGGTCCCTGAATTTTGGCTGCAGCTGCGTAGAGATGGCGTCTTGACCAGTAAAATTTAGCTACTAAACTTGTTATAAAAATAGCCAATAAGACAAGAAACCTACGGAGGAAATAATCAGTTAGGCTATTGTTCCACGAGCGACAGATTGTCGCTAGCAGTAGCAGTAAAATTACGGCGGCAGTAAAGCAGTAAAATCATGGCTATACGAGCGACAGTTTACAGCGCGCATATCGCCGCGTTTTGGTCTTGTAGTGGCTCCATGAGCGTTAATATGACGCAGCTACAATCAGTGGTATCTTGTCCGTTTATATAATGTCCGTGTATATAGCAGATAAAAAAATAAATATATAAGTAAAATAAATTCACACCGATAATACAATAATATAGTATGGATAATCTATCCTTTCAACAAAAAGTTGCTTTAATATTGGCATTGTGCCGTCGACGTAGGGTTAAAAAACAACGGAAATGGTGGATTCACCCTATTCTAGTGCCTAGACAAATAAAGGGAAATTTTTTTCTTTTACACAACAAATTAAAAGAATATCCTGACAAGTTTTTTGAATATTACAGGATGTCAGTGTCTTCTTTTAATTTTTTATTATGTGAAATAGACGATGTCATACAAAAACAGGATACATCAATGCGTGATAGCCTAAGTCCAGAAGAAAAATTAGCAATTACCTACCTTAAAGTAATATTTCAAATTACATATTTTATAATCCTATACATGATTATATTCATTTATCATATTGGGTTGATGTAATGAATCTTCCTTTTCCAATATCTATTATAGCTTTTTTATGTTACAATAATTTAAAAAATTCTGATGCGACATAAAATCTTTTTTGTTGCATTCTTTTATTTATGAATCAAGCCAAGCTATCGAAAACGAAACATTAGTACTGAAGGATAATAAAATTTTACTATAAACAATAATTATTAAAATTTTATTTATATGACATGATTAGACAACCACTTATATAGAAATGAATCACCAGTTCGAAGAAGGAAATCCAAAAAATAGATTTTCGGGAAATCAATAAAACCTGTTTATGCTCTCTATTAAACTTTTTCTTGTTTAATAATGGCATCTATTATAAAGTACAGTTTGATACAATTAATTGGTATTGAAAAAAAAACATCCATTGATTTTTGTTATCTAGAATACCGATAAAGAAAATATTGGATTTATTTCTTTCTTAGAACTTATAATTTTTTGTTATGATTTGAGACACAAAATTGTATGAAAAAACTTTAAAATAATTTATAAAAACAAAGAAACAACTTAACAAACACAGAGAAATAAACAAACAAGAACAAAAATATCCGATTAAATGGCAATTACCGCTACAAGCGACAAATTACTGCTAGTGGAGCCACAAACGCGCTGCAAATTACTGCTAAAAAATAGGTCCGGATCTATTCGAACGCGACACGACCTTGACGACGCGTCTCGATCTCGAAACGAAGCGACAATCTACAGCGCGTGGAGCCACTCAGTAGGTATCACTGCTGTTGTTTTGATTTATCAAGCTACATTTTACTGCTACTGCTAGCGACAATCTGTCGCTCGTGGAGCCATAGCCTTAACAAATTGCGAAATATACTATAGTCCAACAATGATGTATTAAAGAGAGTGACTCATTCTCAAAAACGAAATCTAACAACGCGAACTGTTGGGGAAATCTACAATTCCAGCGGCATCTTTATTTCATTATTTTTTTTTAGAATTAAACTATTTTCAAATTGGTTAATTTGGCCAAATTGGTTGCCAAAAAGCTTGCAAAGCAATTTTGATTGCTGGATTATTTATTCAACTATTAATAAAACTTTCTAAAATATAGAACAGGTCTATTGGGCCTAAACCAAATGACTCAATTATTCACACTTGATTTTTTTTTTACAATTATGGTTGGAACTAAAAAGCCTAAGCCAATGCAAAGATAAAAATATTCACAAGAGCTACTGGATCGGACCCTAACTGACATGAAAACTGGCATGTCTGCCTATAAAGCATCCAAGATGTATGGTATACCAAAAAGTACATTAAACGATAAAATAATGCAAAGGAACGAGCACGAAAGCACGAAAATATTATAAGACAACCAGTTTTAACTAGTGATGAGGAAAAACTAATCGTAAAATAGATATTGTTTTTGAATGTTGCTGATTTTTCTGTGACCTGCGATCAGCTTATTAAAGCCTAGTCAGTGCTCATTAAATATCTTAAGTGATCCAATCAATTAAAGACTGGAATTTCTGGAAATAGATGGTACTAACATTTCCTAACCCGGCATCCGGAAGTAAGACCTCGTGTATCGCAAAATCTGACAGCTAGCCATTCCTTCGTTACAGAGGAAAAGATAAGAAATTGGTTCAAGAAAGTATATAATTATTTCAGTCAAAATAGCATCATAGATGTGTTTAAAGATCAAACAGAACGAGACAACCTTTTTCATGAATCCACAGGACAAACAAGTGTTAAAAGAGGGTCTAAAACTGTAACAGAACTGCTACATAACGACGAAAAAGAATGTCTCACCGTATTAGCAATAATATCCGCTAGCGAAGATATCCCACAACCAATGGTTTTGTTACCCTATACAAGGCTACCAAAACATTTAGTTCTAACTATGCCAATAGGTTGGGGTATCGGATACAATGAAAGTGGATAAATGAATACAGAAACGCTTTATGAGTAGGTATGTCGCAAACTATTTTAATAAATGGTTGAACGAAAAAAACATTAAGCTGTCATGTTATTTTTAATTGCTGGCATTGAGCGAGTTTTGTCGTGAAAATGGAATTGTTTTGGTAGCACTGATTCCAAATTCTATACATATCAGGCAGCCGCTTGATGTCGCTATATTCCGACCTGTCAAAGCTACACGGCCCAAAATATTTCATGATTTCTGAACCTATTAAATCTGCTGAATCCTATTTTGTCACTCCTCCAAAATTTCCAACGCCATTTAAAAATGCATTTTATTTCCCCAGAAAAATATCTTAAACGTCCAAAAGAAAGGTTACAAAAAATTAACACTTGTAGTAACGATTGCTGATGATTTCATGAAGTACCAGAGAAGAGAAGAAGCTGAAAAAAATGAAAAGGAAGCAAGGAAAAAAACAATTGCTTGAAGAAAAAGAAAAAAGCACCTAACATCACGAAGAAAATGCACAATCTGATGGCAAGAGAACAGAAAAATAAAATTTTGAAAGCTGTCAAATTAAACCTAAACATTGAGAATGAAGAAAAACAAAAAGGAGAGATAGATGGAACAAATAAAAAAGACAATAAAATTTTAAACAAAAATGTTGGTTCTGGCAGAAAAACAGGTGAAAGAACTAAAAAGTCGAAAGCTAACAATTCTATGGATTTAAAGGTGGGCGACTACAAACTGATTGTAACTAATTGTAATTTACGAGCAGAAACATTTTCCGGAGTAATAGAAGAAATAACAGAAGATAAATTCAAAATCAAAGCTATGGAAAAAATAGGATATCATTGAAGATGGTCAGAGACAGATTATATTATTTGGTACGATCCAGAGGAAATTGTTTGTTTAATTGCACCGACTCAGTACATTAATAAAAGGGGTATTTTTTCTGTACCTGAGATAAATAATTTGTAGGTCTGTTATAGTTATTTGCTCTTGAAATCTAAATAAGATTTCATGTGACAGTTGGGACAAATAATAACATAACCCAACTAAATTTGATTTCTTAAACAAGGAAAGACTCTCTTTCCTTGTTTAATTTGGCCTCTCAAGATGGCACTTCCTGTCTAACAATATTTTTGCCCTCACTACCTTTACATTCCCTCTTTTGTCTTTTTGCTCGATGCACGAGTGTAAGCAGGACAAACATATATTCCGATTTAGCGATGTGCGCACCTGCGTTTAGTAAACAGACTGTTTTGACCATTGACGTATAATGGACGTATAAATAAAGATATTCTTTATTTATACGTCCATGGTTTTGACCATTGTGCGTGTGCGATAGTGGAGTCATTTCTTATTGAATGTGAAAGACTGTTACATATTTGGTTACATTTTTATTGGAATAATTGCGGTTTTCTTTATAAAACTTTATAAAACCATTCAATAAACTAATTATCAATAAAAGCTGCATTGAATTCGTGATTTAGCCAAGTTAAGTTTTTATTCCTTAAATTGCGGTTGTTATTTCTTAGTGTTTTTGCACACATTTTTCAAGAACTTTTAAGACGTTAACTTTGGATATATTTTGTTCTTTTATTTAAAATAAAATAGAGAAGTGTAGTATACTATGCAAAAGGTATTGTTTTGAGGAATCCGTAAATGTATTTTATTTTTAAAAGCTGTTAACTTTGTTTTATCACCAAATAACCTATTTAATTTTTACCTTTAGATTGGCAATGGAAAAAGAGGGTCAATATAGAAAATATAATCAACAGCAACTTCAAAACGCTGTCAGATTAGTAAGAAATGAAGGTAATACTATATTTTTCTTAGAGTGCCATATCCCTACGGAACGTCGGCGACTACCATGCTTATAATATTTTTGCAAATTCCTCAACCAAGAGAGTTTCTTCCGTCCTATCCATTTCTTTCCTTCGATTTTACCGTTGAGAATTAGCCGAAGGAACTCATATCTTGGTCCTCTGATTATATGTCTAAGATATTCTAGTTTACGCCTCTTAATAATATTTAATAGAGTTCGTTGATGTCCCATTCTTCGAAGAACTTCTTCGTTTCTAGTTCTGCTAGTCCATGGAATTTTTAATATCCTTCGATACAACCACATCTCAATACAAGACTATATATAAAGCTGCAAAGGAAGTAGAAGTCCCATGGAGCACTTTGAAACGTTACCTAGCGAATGAAGAGGAGTCGGTAAGAAAACTGGGGAGGCCTTTTGCATTGTCATGTGATTTAGAGTTGAGGCTTTACAATTATATTATAGAAATGCAAGAATTGGGTTTTGGACTAACCGTGTATCAAATTAGAAAATATGCTTATGATCTTGCTAAAGTGGATGGTTGGGAGAAATACTTGTCGTCAACTAACTGCATTGCAAGCAAATGGTGGTGGAATAGTTTTAAAAGTAGGTACAACTTGTGCCTTCGTGTGCCAGAAAATCTTTCGGCCTACAGAGCTTCCATGGCTAATGCATTTATGATCAAAGTTTTCTTTTCGAAACTGAATGATGTTCTTACGAAACTCAATATAAAAAACAAACCGAATTTAATTTGGAATTGCAATGAGACTGGATTATCGTATGTAGTGAAACCTTCCAAAGTTGTTACCGGCATTGGTAAAAAGTATATTTATAAAAGATCCTACGCTGAACGAGGTCAAACTCAAACTATGTTAGCATGCATTTGTGCTGATAGAACATGGATTCCTCCTATGGTAATCTTTAAAGGTGTTAGATGGAATGATACACTTAAAAATGATGCCCTTCCCAACGCATTAATAAAATTATCTCCTAAAGGATGGATCAATTCTGAATTGTTTTTGGAATGGTTAAATTTTTTTATCAGTACGATACCGCCTGAACGTCCTGTAGCCTTGTTGATGGACTCTCATTCTGCCCACATTGGAGCTGAAGTTTTGAAAACAGCGAAAGATAATCAAGTTTACCTATTTACTTTCCCAGCTCATTGAACTCATCTATTGCAACCACTTGACGTGGGACTATTCAAGCCACTTAAGACTTACTGGCGCGATAGCATGAATCGTTATATGAGCAATAATCCTACGGATGCTCCAAATCGTAGCAACTTCCATTCCATTTTGAATCCAGCTTACATAAGCGCCTTTACAAAAAAAAACATTGAGAATGCTTTTAAAAAACAGGCATATGTCCTTTAAACGGAGATGTTATTCCAAAAGAAGCATTACGGCCTTCATCTTTAACTGACATAGCTCCTGCTTCTCCAGTTTCAACTGACGCAGCCCCTGAAACTTCTATTTTAAATCCTAAAGCCACAGTCGATCATATTTTGAAAACACCAACAGCTTCAAAACGTCCAGAGAGGTCAAGAAAAAGGGACTCAAGTGCGAAATGCTTAACACCGACAAATGAAAACACTTCAGTAACAGAAAATCTTCAGCAACAGCCCTCGACTTCACACAAATCTGTCCAAAAAGCAAAAAAAAGTAAAATAGATGATTGGGAGTGTGGCTTATGTGGAGTCCTGTATTCAATTGATGTTAAGAAAAGAAATGGAGCCCAATGGATTCAGTGCTCATCTTGTTTGACACCATACCACGAGATTTGCATATCTATCGAAGATACTGACGCCGATGAAAAACTTTATTATAGATGTGATCGTTGTATGGAATAAAATTTTTAAATATCTGATTAAATATACAATTTCCATAATATCACCAAATTTTCTAACCACTATCACCAATATACCTTACCTAACATAAGTTTGTATGTCAATTTGACATTTACTATCATTATTAATCATTTTTTGTTAAATTAACACTTCTAAACATTTACTTCAAATAATAAGTAACGTAATAAAGCAAAACTTATTTCTTGCTTAGTTTTCGAATTCCTATATTATTGGTATTTTTCATTTTTATCACCAATATACCTTTCCTTACCCTACATTCTTTTATTTTAATTAGTTTTTCTATGCCTCTTCTATATAAAAATTATGTTTTTATGCTTCTGTATTTTTAATACTTACTTTGAAAATATTAAAATGCACGTTTACAAAAAATTGTGTGTATAGTTTAAAACAAAACAAACGATAATGCTTTTGATATACAGGCCGGAATTAAATTTTTTTGCATTCTAGTGAAAATAATTGTTTTTTTGTCGAGTAGAAAACACATTTTTCATTTTTTATTAATTATTTTGATAAAAATAACACCAAGCTATCAAATACACTTTGAATTCATTTTTTTGTATTTAATTTCCTTAATATTTACGTATTAAGTCAAATATTCCTTAACTGTGACGTTATTAGAAATAGATAATGCCCAGGCATTAAAATAATCAATTAGCTATTTTCGATTAAATTAATCGGGAAAATCTTATAAATAAATAAAAAACTTGTGTATCTACTTACATCGTATTTCTTTCACCGTTTTTAGGACACTGTTCGCAACAAGATCAAGTTGCGATGTATTTGAAGAATAATTGTTTTTATTCTCCTTAAAAGGACAGGTCAAGGAAAGTAAGAACGGTTTATAAAAATGTGTAACGTTTATGACCATAATATAGTACAAACAATAAAGAATTAAGTAATAGGGTTAACGCTGTTATATTAAAAACACGGACATCTTGATATACTGGACAAGAAATGTAAATTTTACACTTTTAAATTCATGCTTCCCTAATAATGTTTTATCAAAAGTGGTTAGAAATTGTAGTCTTTTTTTAATAAAATCTGAAAAACTATTGAACTGATTTAAACATTCATTTAAACAAATTTACGAATAGTTCTTGCACACACGCCAACACATACAGTGCTTTTCAGATGAAACTATCCACCTTAAATAACTTTTGAACTTTTAATTTTTTGGAAAAACGCAAAAACACGTTAATTAATATTTGAAGGGCAAGACAATATATCATATTTAAGGTTGCTGGTAAATGCACCCTCTCACCCCCCGTATCATCCCTTTTTTTAGTTACTTTCCCCTTTTTTTATTTAATATTTAGATTCTACTCTTTGTATTGATTTCAGAAATGTATAACACATGATGCTTGAAGTGATTAGTTTATAAGAAAAATAAATACAAAAGCAAGAAACCTGGATTAAAAAAATTATGTTTTAACAATTTTATTACAAACATTTAGAATGAACATTTCACTACCAAAAATTTAATAATTGTTCAAAATGACTGCCATTCACTTACATACAATAGTAGGTACAATCTATTTTGAAATTCTTCTCTGACATTGCTTAACACGTCTGCCTTTAATTGTCGACATTCATCCTCTATTCTTTGTCGTAAATCATCTAAAGATTCTGGTGGAGTAGCATAAATTTTTGTTTTTAAATACCCCTCTAACAGGAAGTCTAGGGGTGTTAAATTCGGTGACCTAGGTGGCCAATCCATCATCTGCCCTCTTCTACCTAGACAACGACCGCGAAACGTTTCGTCTAAAAATTGTCGCATAGGTAAAGCAAAGTGTGGAGGAGCTCCATCATGTTGACATACAACCAAATCTTCAGAAAGGTTAAAATCATTTTCTACTTTTTGAAGTTATACTTCTATACGCGCGCTCCACGTTTCAAATTTGTATGGGAGTGAATCTGTGAAACCATTACATATGTAAGATAATGAGTAAGAGAGAGACAGAAGATATATTTTCTCTCTCTTCCTCTCTCGAATATAAAAATGTTCCTTTTGTATTATAATTTAATATTATACATATTATATAAAGATATATATATATATATATATATATATATATATATATATATATATATATATATATATATATATATATATATTTGTATTAAAAAAATGTTTTCAAAATTATAAAAAAATTTTCGGAGAAACATTTATTAGATTAAAGCATTTTTGTATTAAATATTTTGAACATGTAAGCAGTAATTTTTACTTACTAAACTAATTTTTATTTGGTAAGTTAACAAAAATTGTTTTTTCTTTTTAGTTCAACCTTGTAAGTATTTTGTCTTTTTTAGCTCTTGATAATAATTGTAAACACAATTGAAAGCTCGAGAATTAAAAAAAATAGTTAACCAAGAGCCCTTTTATTGACTCCAACCCATCCAAAACAGTTATATATTTATATATATATATATATATATATATATATATATATATATATATATATATATATATATATATATACGTATATTATTATACATATATACTAAAATATTTATTAATATTATTATTTATGTGATATGTTTTGTATTATTTATTAAATGTTCATAATTATATTATTCTTTTGTATTTCAAAATAATAATCTCAATAAATCACTGTAGGATCCAGAACTGTCAATTTTGAAATACATTTGTGTTATGTCCTCGGTAGTGTAGTAGTCAGTATCCCCGCCCGTCACACGGGAGACCGGGGTTCGATTCCCAGTCGGGGAGGACTTTTTTATTAATGTTATTACATTATTGTCATTTTTAAATACTTATGGATATTGCATTTTAATTTGTATTGTATTATTATATTAATAACAAAATAAACAATGAATTTTACTGCAGAGTATGTGTAAAAAAATTTTGCATTCAACTCCTTTCATACATATATGAAAATGAAAATATACATTTTCATCAAAATATTGATTCAATCCTTCATTGTTAGTAAGTTGTTATTAATTCTGTTTCTCTTTCTGCTATGTCTTACCTATAACATTACATATGTAATGATTGTGCAGATTGACTCCCAAATAAATTTGTAACGGCGAATGCGTGTATAGAAGTGTAACTTCCACCGGCAGTCCCACTGGACAGCCACACCCGTTTTTTTTTTTTTTCTAATAGGGTCAACCACTTGCCTAAGTACTTTCAGTGATAAAGAAGGGTCCGATAATGTGATCACCGAGGATACCACACCATACGTTTCTCCTTTGGGGATGCTGTGCAGTCCATATTTCAAAGGACTCCAACTTAATGGGCAATATTTTTAATGTCCATCTTTCCATGCCATACATAGCATTAGCTTACAAAACTAAAACAATAGTAGTCAGCAAAGAACCAACCTTATGTAAAATAGAAATTGATGGGATCAGTATCGAACAAGTAACGGAAATAAAATACCTGCTGGGAATTACACTGTCTAGCTATGGAGACCTGGACAAAGAAGTGAGAGATCAATTACAAAAAGCAAATAGACTAGCAGGATGCCTTAATAACACTATTAACAGACTCATTAACACTGAGATGAAGTCAAGGATTTATAAAGCCAGTGTAAGACCAATGACATATGCCTCAGAAACAAGACCCCACACAGCCACAACGCTAAGGCTACTGGAAACGGCAGAGATGAGAGTACTGAGAAGAATTACAGGAAATACGCTGAGAGATCGAAAGAGAAGTGAAGACATTAGAAGAAAATGTAACATACAGTGTATAAATGAATGGACACTAAATGGAAAAAAAAAGAATGGAGTAACCACATAAGCAGAATGGACGAGACCCGTGTCGTAAAAATAGCAAGAGATGAGTCAGCAATCAGCAGAAGTATCGGACGACCGCGCAAAAGATGGGGTGAAAACCTTCCATAGAGGTATTAATCCGACAATGAACAAGCAGAATTGCTTATAAAGGGAAGAAGAAGAAGACATAGCATTTAATCCTCATGTAGCGGGATTGATGGAAAGATTGCGGTTACGCCTTCACCGTCGTTACATCTATGGAATAGAAATTTATCAATGGCGTATTTTAATGTGTTCTTTATTATTATACAAATCCTGGGACTTTAGCAGATAGGCTATATATAAGCCTCTAGGGCCTTTTTTCTGGTCCTGGTAAACCAAGTGCTTTTGTAACATTCTCATAGCAAGAGCAAGTTTTATCGAAGTTGCTTTGCTGTGATGAAGGTTCGTCTGCAGGACTACGATTGGAGCCATCGAGGCCTCTATTGGTTTTGTTTCTAAGTCTGGAATTCATTTTGAAATGAGCAGCCCTCACTCTTTGTAGGAGACCTCATCGATATTAGTATATTAAACGAAAAATGTGGTGCTACACTACAAAAGAAAGGGAACTACATCTATTGAGTTGGATGGATTCCTATTGACTCTTGGATAGATGGAATAGGTACTAAAAACCACCATTAGAATGTCTACTTAGCATTTCTAGTATTTGTATTTAATATCTCGTACAAGTCACCGACGTTGTGTAACTAAGCCTTTAGATATATTAAAATAATGAATAACAAAAGTACGTAGTTTCCGGGTGGAACCTCATCGAATTTAGTTACGCCGAGCTTTCGACTTTCTTTCTGGAATATTCATCAGGACTTATTCCTGAAGTTCGATCAGGAGAACGAACTTCACTGCTATATTCACTAGCAGTATAGTAGTGCAGTGTATAATCAAAATGAGGATTAATAAAGGGAATACTAAAATAATACAACGGTCTACTTAAATAATATATTTACACTCTACTTGAACTTTACAGCTTTTAGTCTCTAACGTGTTATAAAAAAAAATAAAATAATATAAACAAAGAAAAACAAAACCTACATTGAATGTACGTAAAAATATTTAAATATTATAATAAATAATACTTTCTACACTTAAATTCTTTACCTTAACATATAAAGATTCAAGTACTTCGTTATCGGTTACAAAGAAAGAACAGTTAGTCATTATTCACTGACGCGTAATGACTTTTGTCTTTCTAAAAATTAATTACAGTTGAGTAGACGATTTGACAATTAATAATGCTCAGTAATCGTATAATAACAGGTCAATGGGCATATAATTAATACTAATATATTGCAAGTCATGTATGTTGATAGACGAAAACGATAGGCTATTGATGAAAAGAAATAAATGCAAACCATATTTTTGAAAAATGTTCCGCATGTTTACTAATAAATGACTGTGATGTTTAACCATACTGTGATTTTTTCAAATGTAAAGGTACGTAAGTTAGGAATTCAATATTAAACTGACTGATTAACTCAGGGTTGTAAATAATTAAAATCAAACCGATCAAGAAATAAAACAATCACTCAGTGAAAGAATTCTATACTTAGTGTCGTTGGAGAACCGCAAAACCAATGGATCCAAGGAAATAAAAAATATTCAAATCATTATATCTGGACTAAGAATAAGCCACACTGACAATATCTATTGGCCATATTTTACTGGAGTGTCCTCTATACAGTGTAGAGATATTTCAAGATCAATTGCAAGATACCTTACTAAGTGGCATAAATTGTTGTTGCATAAATGTATTAGATAAATGTTAATTTTTAGTACGATAATGAACCTTTGAGGTTGAGGCATACTAGTAAATAAACAAAAACATAAAAGCAAATCAAATTAAATACGAATGACTAACGGCTGTTATTTTGGCCTAAGCCCTCAACTAAGAGTAAGACAAAAGAATTGAAAACTTTACAAAACTATAATACGCCCACCGCTCATTAAACTCAAGACATTTTGGTGAAGCAAATATTGTTACAGGCATCAAAATAAACCGCCTAAGATGGGTGGGCCTTGGATGGATGGAACTGACGCTGTAAATTTACTGTTCGACCTAAGCTCAGATATATTTGTATGATATGAAGGAAGATTTGAGAGATTACAGACTCGAGAGGGAAGAGTTAAAGAATGTTTTGAGGTAGGTCAAAGTTTACAGTGCTGTAAATCATGTTACATATTAATAAATACGAGTATAGTGGAAATTTTTCAAAAATATGGTTTGAATTTAATTATTTTATATGTAAACATATGTTTAGATCTTTATGCTTTTAAAAACATATACTTAGGACTTCTTCGTGGATAGCCTATTGATAATTAAACTTACAGTAATATCTGAAAGTAAATATACGACCATTTTATTATTAATTCATTTAAAACACTAATATAATGTTTTATAAATTTAGAATTTTTAAAAAAGTACAAATATGCAGACAATTTACTAAAAATCTAGGAAAACGAAGAAATCTCAGACTAAGCAACTCATCTAACAAAGCTAAGACTCTATGCTAAGACAACATACTTACTAAATATATGCCAAGTGACTATTAATTGTCAGTGTTATATAAGGAACAAAGATTATTAATTTTAACAATTAAATTTTTTACTGGAAGACTGTAGAAATAGATGAATCATGGTTAAGTTGAGCAACATCAAAATAACAAAAGTAAAGTAATCAAAGATTCACTGTAAGGGTAATGTTTAGTGCAAGGGTAAGAATGTCCCGAATAATTCCCTACCTAGACAGAATTTTGACTAATGACGAGAATATACAGGCAAACATAGCGGGGAAATATATTGTCCCGAAGGAGAGAGAAGAAGACAAAACTGGCAACTGGTTTATTGAGCATTTCAATACACGATGATGCCAGAGTATCAACAATATAGTATGCTAGAAATAAGATATCTCAGAATTGTAGAAAAGACAAAATGAAACAGATTTAGAAATGACCCATAGAAGAAAATTACAACAGTAGTCAACGACCAAAGAGAAACAAAAGAAGCATCCAAATTGATATATTGATAGACATATATAGAGAAGGCATCCAGATAAAACATCAAAAATAGTAATGGAAATAGGGAAACAGACAGAAGGAGAGGAAAAGTCAATATCAAATGACTAAGCAAGAAATAAACGGTATATATAAATATACCGGTATATATAAACGGCAAGTAAATAAACTTAACGGTAAAATCGAAGGAAAGAAATGGATAGGACGGAAGAAACTCTCTTGGTTGAGGAATTTGGACAGGTTTGACAGCGGACCAATTGCTACACGTAGCGCAAGACCGAGATCAGTATAAAAATATTATAAGCATGGTAGTCGCCGACGTTCCGTAGGGATATGGCACTCTAAGAAGAAGAAGCAAGAAATGGTAATAAAAGCTTACAAAAATCAGTTCTAGAAAGCACGAAATGATCGATTCGATACCAGAAAATGCATGATGATACAGTCAAGGAAGAAATTAAACATCAGATAACAGAGCCGCTGCTCCTATCTCCACCGAAGCTGAAGTTACAACTTCTGGATTAATAACTCAGTAACCGCTTCTCTACACTTCTTTGCCATATATGACTATTTTGTACATAAGCAAAATACAGTTTCTAATAAACTGTATTGTAAAACAAACATATATTGTGCCAAGTGCGAAGAACAAAGTAAAAAGCCTTCAATTAAATCGGAATAGCATAATTTAACATTTATATTAGCCTTACTAATATTTAGTTGCTCTGAACTTTGTAACCAAACAAATTCAACTTTAAATTTTTATTTTACATAAAGTCGACCAGTAAAAGCACAAATGTTACATACCTATGTTCATATTTGCTGGAGAGCAAAATTAGGAATTGATTAATGTTAATTAATCAACAAATAAAAATGTACCACACTTAATATTTTTCGTTAAAAATGCAGTATATTAACCAAAGAACAAATAATTGAAGAGGCGAGTGAAAGAAGACTCAAATTTCACAGTGTTTAATAGTTGTACAGTGATAGTAAAATAATATTGTTGTTTCACGACTCTTGATGACGAGCGCAAGCGCAGCCGTCATGTTGAAACATCGGCAAATTAATAGTTTCGTACTGTTTTGACAACAATGGCTGGGAACGCAGTACTATCTCCACAATTTAATCGATAATTAGAAAAACTCGGTTCTGGTACTTTACTTATTTGTACTTCACAATTGTATGTGATTAAAAAGGTGGCTCAAATGTCATGGGCGTCCACAAAAAGAAAAAAGAAGTGAGCTGATAGAGGGGTTAGAGATTATTACTTGTTTATTATACATGTATCTATAATTTTTTTTAATTTTTAGTTTTGTTTTAATTTAATATAGAATTTTAAAATTTAGTTTTGTTTTTAAATTAGTTTTGTTTTAATTGTTTATAAAGAAATTCTATTTTAGGGTCAAAAAATCAATCAGGAATCGATGGACTTGAAACCTCCGTCATTTCCGCCACAATTTTTATCCATAAATTACATTTTGCACATTTTGAGCATGTCTTAATATGTACTTTGGCTGATGTTTTAATATTTTTATACGAAATTCCAGACAGGACTTTGAAAAATTTATAAAATAATATGTATTGTCTTCTAATGATCAATAAATCTATAAGAGGGCCCAAACATAACATAATCAAATTCCCCAGTCATAAACCAACAACAAGTCGATTGTTTAACAATCCTGACGTTGGTGAAATTTTGAACCTTTCATTCCACAACGAGATGCTAGAAAGTTTGTAGAGCAGTGTTATTTTTAACTCTGACAAAGAGACTGGCGTTATTCCCAATGTATAACCAATGTTATCAGAATGAAATTTACCAATTAAAAATAAATTCTCAAATTACCTTCATAGTTAATGGTTTTGTTAGTACATAGGCCTCACCAAAATGTTCAAAAAGGTAAGCTCACGGTATGAAAAGAAGGAAAAAAGCGCAATAGACTGATGTATGTCCAAAAATATTTCTTTTGAAACAAATATATTAAAATTTTATAAAACTCCAACAATTAATTTTATTTTAAGGTAACATAAACATGGCTTTAAGATTATCAACATAGCAACCAGATTTAAATCACACTGAATTAGTATGACCATTATTTAAACTACGTAGCAAGAAAAATATCCTTTAACCATCCTCTTTCTAAACAAAAGACATACGATTCTTTTACCAACCTCTTCAATTATATAATTAGCTTATAAAATGCTTCTTAAACGGCAGTAAAAGGTTAATGAGATGTTTTTGGTACCAAATAAATGTAAAGTGCATAAAAATAGGCATATTTTGTATATTCGTCATCATTTGCGTTAAAATTATATTTTCACATAATATTGTTTCCCTTTTTATCGCAACAATTATAAAAACAGTTCACTGGTATACATAACAATATGGTTATTGCTTTTTTAGCGCGCTTAAATTTCTTTCAAACAAAATGTTCAAATTGACATGAAAATTTAAGACTAAGTATTAGCTTTTTTAATTACAGTACTCAAAAATGAACTGGGAAATATATTCACCGAAACAAAATTCAATTCAACGAATGATTGCACATATTTCAAAAATTTCATATCCTTTAAAATATATAAAAACTCGTAGTGTCACAAAAGCAATAATTTACACTTTGTTTTCATTTTTAAGATGAGATTTTAAAGTGAAAAGTGTTTATTTTTACATAATCCGCCTAAAGTCAAATAAATTATCCTTTTGTTTGATCAATAGTGCCTCAAAAAAACATACTTGCTTCATATTTATACCACGCTTCAGTAAAATAAACATAGGTGTCATACCAGGTAAGATATGTGTTATACCAGGTTAAGATATCCGTCAAATCAAAGCCTTCAATTAGCGGATCAAGTTAGGAGTATCTTTCAATTCTAGGACAAGGAAAAAACAAGTGGAAAAACCACTTAGGACAAGGTATTACTAGATAGAAACTCTTATAGTAATAATGCTTACTTAATTATTAAAGATAAATAATATTAGATATTTAAGAAGACCTCCAAGGATATTAGTAGCAAAACTATTATAGAGGAAGAAATAAATAACACATTGGAAAGAACAATTTCTGACGATCTAGAGAAAGAATTGGGGTATCTTCAGACAGACTTGATAGAAACGACAGATCTACAGTTTAGGAGAATCAAAATTAAGAAAATAAAAAAATGCAGGCGATCCCTAAACCAGGAAAACAATGCAAAAATATAAAGAATCAGAAATAACAAACAATTAAAAAAGAAAGAAGCACAATGAATTTGTCAACAAAAGAAAAAACAACTGAAAATTGAGCTAGAAACACTATAAGAACATTTCAGAGGCGAATTAATTAACATTTTAGAAGGAAGGTAATAGATGAACTAAGAAATAATAAAAGCGCTGAAGAAACATCAGTGTCAGCAATATTATTGAAAGAAATACTTTTCAAAAAGAATAGCTGATAAGAAACTTGTTAACTCAGTGAATGACACATAGACACACACAAAAAAGGAGGACGATCAATAAGGGTGTGGATAGATACAGTTCAGAGAAACGTCGAATAAATGGGAGACTAGAGAAAGCCAGTAACCCTAGAAGGCAACGGCTTTTATTGGCCGGTATATATAGGTAATACATTTGTACCGCTACCACGTAAGTAGTGGAAAACCAGGCAACATGTGCGTTAAGACCAGCGTACTATAGCGATTTCAAGGTATTTCCTATCACCAGATATGCATAGATATGTACAAACTCAAATGCAAAGACCAACAAGATGTGTACATATTTTCCCACCAAAGTGGGAGCGGTACAAACGTGTCACCTATATATACGGGTCAATGGAATAAATTATGGAGAAAACCAAGAAATGGTTTTTTGTTCATACAGGGCCAAGAAATGGTAGACCCAGTTCGTTCTCTGAACTGTCTACCCTTATATTTATATATACTTACATTGGAAATTATGAATTGTGACACTACAGTTTAAATTCCATACTTAAGTAGAGTAAAAAAAATCTTACTCGTTTAAACGTTTCGTATAACCAAATAGATTTAAGTAAACAAACACCGAGGACTACAATCTTATGGGCCAGGTTAGTTAGCACACTACATTTTACAATTTCCATTCTATAAAGCTCCGAATATCGTTTTATTTCTCCAATTAATTTCACTCACACGTCAAACGATTTATTCTTATAAATATATCTTTTGTAAATACATATAAAAACATCACAAAAATGAAATCAAACTTTGGTTTTCACCAATCACCAGCGACCGTTATAGTATATTCAATTCACCTAAAACAGAAAATCCTTAAGATTCTGTCACTTGTCAATATCATTGTAGAAGTAGAATTTCTTTAAGCAGGAATTGTCAAATATATTAATTGGGGGCTATATTATTTATTTATTTGCCGGTAGATAAAAATCAGATATACAATAATTTGAAGGTTTCCATATTTCAGACAAAAAAAATTAAATAATTAAAAATTTCAACGTCATTTAATAAATTGTACAGGACTTTGTAACATAGAGACAAGTCTACCTATTTATTGAATAAAATGTTTGTTTAAAGTTTTGTGTTATGCTTTGATCTCCATTTTGATCGTTCTTGCTACCGTTGTTTGTCTTAAGTATTAGCCTAACAACCTCTGAGAAGAGGTAGAAAGAGTAGGGATCTCCATGATTGTCTTTGTGGTGGTGAAGAGATATTTTAGCTAGGTTGACCTCCTAAAGCCAATCTTGTATTTCAAAACGGTGCAACGTAAGTGGTTAGTATCTTACAAAACATAAAACATTAGATGCTTTAGTCTGTGCATAAAATTCCAAACGAAATTTCACTTCTTTAACTGTTTGGAAATTCCCATTATATTGTTTATCGACAACTTGTTTATTGATAATGACTTTGTTGTTACTATTACTGAAGGACAGTGAAGTAAACCAGTACTATAGGTAACCTGAAACAGGTTTTTATAGCGTTTTGACAAATATGGAAGGCTAAAATAGTCAAAGAAACCGTCGTCGGCAAAATTTTTTGGAAGGCAAAATTATATACAACGTGTATTGTGGACTACTTTAACAACTCTTTATTCTATGACTATCTGACGTGTTATCGTTAAATTTCGATTATCATTTCTCAGAATTTAGTGCCTACAATGTTCGTATTATATTATAGACTGTTTATATTTTGAGCAGGTGTAGTGTCGGTAAGTAACAATGAAGGATAGTATCAGTAATATTTAAAAAATGGTTTATCGCATATTCTTCTTAAATAGAAATTGGAAATTTAACAGTTGATCTTTGACAGAATGAAAGTTACCTCGAGTGAGTCAACAGAAGGCAGAAAAAGAGTTTTTGTTTGACATTTCTTTAAGATAATACAAAAAATGGATATGTGGAGAGACAATTATTTATCGTACTATGTTCCTTGTATATTTTTTGTTTTATATAGCGTCAGATACGGACTTTATATGGTAGAGGACGAGAATCAAAGATCTGCACCATACCACCTTCATGAAGATGCATTGATTCTGACACGGCAATCGAACAGATTATAAATTTTGAAATAATTCTGAATTAGAACTTAGAAGTCACAATAAGACTGAAGTGTCTAATTCGAGGAATATTTAGAGAATTATTTGACTTACCGCCGAGTTAGTCGACACCTCTAAAAATGTTATACAAAATGACACAGTGTCCAATAATACTTACGAAAATATACAATATGATATTTTAGAGCATGCTACAAGTTTGTAGAGAAGAAATTTTGGCACCAGATAAAATGGTTTTATGGGTTTAATAACGGTTTTAACTTAAAGTTTAAATTAACGAAGTTAACAACGTTTACAAAGTGTTACCAAATCACGTATCCTAACTGAGTAGCAAAACCGGCGGCAATTTTCAGTGTCCAATTTTCGAAATATTAAACCGAACATTAAACCTTGGAGATGTTTCCCCAAAAGACGAGATCAAGTGACAACAACCCGTCTTAGATCAAGTCATATCAGTGCTACACATAAGTTTTTAATCATAAAAGAATCCGAACCAAAATCTGAGCATTGTAACGTCGAGCTATCGGTGAAACATATTATAGACTGTCAAGTTTTCTTAGTAAGAAGAAGCAATTACAGTATCCCAACAAACCTAGACAAAGTACTTGGTGTACATTGTTTCTTCACAAACATGCTAAATTACTTAAAGTCTATTAATTTTGTAAATATCTAATATTTAATATTGTAAAGATTTGCTTCTCGCTAATAACCTTCGGGTTGATGCGAATTTGTAAATAAAAAAAAGGTTTACAAAATTAACAAAAATAAATTAACCAAATTAAAGTATTTAACAAAGTTAAAAATGTTTTGTGTATGTGTTCTGTGTATAAAACGTGTATCTTACATAATACATTGATTTTATAACCGTTAAAAGTTAACAAGATTAACAATATTAACAAAGAATTACTTGTGAAGATTCGGTAAGGCTTTATTTAAGTAATATTCATTCATACGTTGAATAAATCTTAATTTAATACAAACGGATAGTTTAAACTGAAAAACTTGGAACAAAAAATACTTGCTAGAATACAAATGACAATTCTGGATCCATAAATAGCTGTTCAACAATGATAACTGACAAGTGACAATTCTGACAAGTGACAACGTCTTCAGCAGTCTTAAAAAGCCACGTTTTTTATACTAACTAGACCGGATATGCATTAACTAATTGCAACAGTCTTTTTATCGCTACTTTGACCACATCGCCGCTAATTCTGAACATCGACCGTACTTATTTTCATTTCTAGCTTTACTGTATTCAACTATATAGTTTGTTTAACTGTATTAAATGCTCTGAATCTAAAAGGCAGACAATGCAACGGTATATGACCCAATTTTATTTTGGGAATGTCGTACATGTGGCAGGAAAATTTCCTGTAGTGTAGGTAGGCATTTAAGAAGTACGTTAATAGTAATACGTATCTAGTTTTTTGGTTTTAGAAACTGACAGTGGATGACACGTTTTTATTTCTCGACTGATTCTACACTCATATATTTGAAAGAATTTTTGTTTTAAATAGAATTTAATAAAATCTTGTTTCGATACTTTCTTGAATTTTTCAATTGATATAAGTTCCCCGTGGATATCTGGAGTTTTTGTGATGATCTTAAAAGAAATTATAAGTATTTGATCATACTTAATATATACACTCACTACTTAGCAGACTTTAAACTTTTTAAAACAATCGCATGAGGGCGCCAAAAATGTTGCTGGTGATTTATCATGTTGACTTATTTGAATTAATCTCACTATTATCGTACGGAATTATGAACGATAGGTTTACTGCTACTAGAGGTAATTACCGACATGTACCACTGTCAATTTCATAATTTTGTAATTCAACAAACAATAAAGTACTTAGTACTCAATTTAATATCCCAATATTTTTGGTTCGTTCCCCTCCCTTTCGTAAAATTAAAAAATCAATGCCTGCGTACACTTCGTGTGGGACAATGTCAGGTATAAAAAAATAAATATACATATAATAACTGTGTAAAAATAATTTCTTCCTATGTAGAGATGGGCTGAAGCCACAGGTGATCTAATACGTCTTCGGCTGAAAACCTGTAATAAAAAAGATTGTTTACTTATTATGACAAATTAGTTCTTTCAGTTCTAACGTATTCTTGTGTTTATAAATAATGATAAAAATAATATTTATTCCAATTTTAATTGCACAGGGAATATCAACAATAATGTTACAAATAGGTAAAAGAAATAAAATTAGACTTACTCACAATCAATTTAATTTTACTACGAAAACGACCGGTTTCGCTTTCTAAACTTTGCAAAGCATCTTGAGGTCAAACGGTACAAAGTAACGTAGTTTTTTTATCAAAAATGTGATAATTACAAGTCAAAGAAATTGCACACCCACAAAATAGTACAACTAATTTCATTCATTGTCATATAACTGTCCTCTTACTGTAAAAAATTTCAATAAATTAACACACATTTCTAAAATATATCTCTTGAATAAATATAAATAACTTGAATAATTTAAATAATATAAAACATCACTTTCATTTAACAAACAATGATATATACCTTACTCCTATTTCATTTGTTAACATCTCTCCCCTCAAGAAACTTCCTCGTTAATTGTCAGACAGTTACAACATTAACCGAAGATCACCCATTATCAGCAATACAGGATAGTTTGAACTATGCATCAGGAATCATTATCTAAAAATTCTTGTACCGACATGTAAGTAGTATTTTGTTTATTTCTAATTTATTGCAATTCAATAGATTATCTCTTACCAATTTGTGGGTTTTCACTTTGTCTGCTAAACCAATTTTATGCATATTAATAAACACAGACATGTAATATTGGCATAATTACCATAATTTGCCATTATGGTAATTATGTCAATATACAATAATTATTATGCACTTTGTACCGCTACTAATACTATGCACTAATTTACTTTGTACCGTTTGACCTGAAGATGCTTTGGAAAGTTTAGAAAGCGAAACCGATCGTTTTCGTAGTAAAATTAAATTGATTGTGAGTAAGTCTAATTTTATTTCTTTTACCTATTTGAAATGGACTCACACAAGCAACACATTCATGATTTGAATAATGTTACAGCTCAGAATATATAAAAGACCAGGAAGGTGCATTTGTTTCTTAAAGTGTCGATTAGAAAGGATATATCTACAAGTTTCCTGTGTGTCAGTGGCGTACTGTTTATACGGGTAAGTGTATAAAACGCAGAAACACAAAATTTTGGGTTTTTTTAATGAAAAAGTTTATGGTTTTTATTAAATTATCTGAAACAGAACCAAAAAAGTCTTACGGTAAAAATGCGTTCTTTAGTTATGGTACTTAAGAATTTGGAGACGGATTATCTTATCCGGTAATTAAAATTCTCTACTTCTCAAGCCACATGTGTGTATACTTGGTATGCAGTCCCAAGTAGGCTACTGAAGTGTGAAATAGCATGACACATCCTCTCTCCATTCCTTGTATGAGTTTGTATCGGCCCGAGTGTCTGAAGACATAGGAAAACAGAAAGAACGCTATAACAGTCTATTGATAATGATTCATACACGGAAGGTTTGACGAATTGTGCTCTATTTGCCATATATTTTGCGTTTCATTTTCATTACATGTTCGGACCATAAAAGTTGTTTTAACTCTATTGTATTAACAGTCATATATATCCTTGCTAAATTTCAATTTCGCTTACAAATGTGCCATCAGACAAAACGAAAATGGTAGCGCCCGATTCGTTCCGAACTTAGCCGAGTAACACACGCGTTTTACTCCACATCGCTATGCTACCGATCTACAGATATCTACAACGGCACTACACTGACGCAAATTAGTCAATATTAGATGCGATAATACAGTACATAGAACGCGATGTGAAAGAAACCGTTATTCTATTACATCTGCGCAGAAAATACATTTTATGTCGTATGTGTAAGTGTAGGGGTTACTCAAAATGATGTGTCGTAGGTCTCGCCTTCGGACCGTACTTTCCCATGTCTGACGTTAAATATTACTTATTTACAACATTTTCACTTAAAATAACAAATAAAGTAGTTAAACACTCACCTGAGTTCTGGGTCGAGTTGAAGCATATTTTGGATTAGTTCCTTGGCGCAGGACGAGACGTCTTGCCAATATTCTTCGGGGAAATCGTATTGGCCCGATAAAATACAGTCGAACAACTTTTCTTGGTCGTTGTCTTGACTAACGAAAGGGGGGTAGCCGCAAAGGAGTATATAAAGGATAACGCCGGCAGCCCATACGTCGATCTTGAGTCCATAGCCTGATTCGGCCAAAATTTCTGGTGCGACATAAGTAGGAGTTCCGCACACAGTATATAAAGGCTTCGTCACTTCGCAGGCTAATCCAAAATCTCCTAACTTTAATAATTTCACTCTATTGTCGTCGTCTAATTCTACTAATAAATTTTCGGGTTTAACATCTCTATGTACTATATTTATACTGTGTAAATAGGCTAAAGCTGATACTAAATTGTTAATCATTAAGGCTGCTTGCTCCTCTGAGTATTTTTGAGCAATTGTGATTTGGTCGAATAAATCACCACCCGTGACGTATTCACAAACTAAATACAAAATACTTTTGGTATCTGCGTCGGCTACCAACGACATAATATTGGGGTGATCCACTTTCCTGAGAATCTTCACTTCGTTTTCTATCATGTCCTCTTTTCCTTTACATTTTGATTTATCTATTATTTTTAAAGCATATTCTTTGTTTGTGGTGATGTCTCGACATAGTCTCACTATTGCAAAATTACCTAAAAAAAACTTACATAAGAAAAGTAATAACGAAACAGTAAGTACTAAAATACACTACGAGAATTTTCAAATTTCGAGAGATAATTAAAAACAAAGAAAGAGTTTGTTTACTCCGTGAGTGTTTCTATATCTCAACACTTACTCAACAGCTCTTGCATATGACTAGAATATGAAATAATTTATCCTTGATATAAAAAAATCATTAGTCGTAGATATTTCGGCTCGAAGGACCATATCGTAGCGAAAAGTTAAGTGTTAAATTGATGAATAGGTCAGGCCGTCGAGTCTGGATATAGGGAATTTTAAAGTCGTGACATTATGGATGTTATAATTAGCATTTGTTTAAGATAGAGTCTGGAATAGGCACTATAAGAAAAAGATGGGAGGAACATCTTCATTTAGGAAGAAGAAAAAGGATAGTGGAAAAGTTCATAAACACAGAGAGTCACATTATTGAACCCGTGGCAAGAAAAGTATACAAAATGCTCGCAGCGAATGTTCTTCCAACTGAAAGTCTTCAAAGTGAATTGATTTAAAAAGACATTCTTTCTTGTTCAGCAAGATTATTCGATTATTCCTCAAAGGTAAAAAATTTATATCTAAAACCGTAGATAAGCTTCATGCTTTCATGGAAAGCAATAGAATAAATTCTTTAAGAAACGAATATATAAGAACTATAACAATATAAAGAAAAATAAAATGAAACATTGTATGTTTAGATGAGGCCTTCTTTGATACTCATGATACCGTAAAAAAAAAATAAAAAATGTTCAAATACAATACAATCCAATCCCATAAAGGACAAAAGATTATTACTCTACACTGTGCTGGAGAAAATGGATGGATCGACAATGCATTATTTATAAAAGTAGAAAAAACGGCAATATTGACACATATTAAATTAATATCAGCTCATACTTACCATCTCCAATAACTTTCCTTCCTACTACGTATTTACTTTTAAGAGGAACTGGTAAAATTAAATTAGTTTCTTCGCTTAATTTCTTTAATAAGCTCTCCTCAGACTCATAGGTTCGATTCAATTCCTTTTTAGGCATTTTAGGCTTAGGACCCCCGCTAAAATAAAAAAAGCATATTTATTTTTTTACTAAATCTCTTATATTTACATATTATTTAAGGCTGTTCGTTAATCGCTTAGTGCGGACAAAAAAGAGAAAACCTTTGCAGGAAACAACTGATGTAGACGGTGGCCTAACCTAAAGAACTACTGCATTGAACAAAACGAAGAAGACTTTCGATAAGATAAATATGTGACATAAAATAATTGGGGAAATTCGCAGTCATTGAAATTTTAACACACGTAATTAACACGTACTCGCCCGCTATGTGGATGTGATTCTGCAAGGGCGAAAAAGCTATTTGTTTATTGCTTGTTCACTCAATGAAAAAGGAAGTTTCTTCCATTTTTTTTTTTTCAATAGTAAATTGTCGAAATAGGTTCAAACTTTGTATTTATGTGCAGCTTCTAGGGAGCTATGCACCGTGTAAAAAGTTATGAGGATTAAAAGTTACCCTAAATCTTCAATTTCTCGACTTAAAATTTTTAATAGACCTACATATTCGTGTAGGTTTCTCTCTATAACGGCTTATTTATATTTTCTACAATTTGATATTTCCATTCCATTATCTAGTATAAGGTTTATTCCTGCTTTAATTCCCGCCTGATCCGTTTTTTTTTAATACAAGTTTCATAATTTTAGAGAGAAGAAATTATTTCATAAATTTATCAAAATGGAAAGTGGCTTTGCAATTGTATGAAATTTGATGGACCACAATTTATGACTATTCGATAAACTGTTTTCCAACAGCAATCGGAAACAAAGTTTCCTATCGCAAAATTCGTTTTAATGTAGTTTTTGCGAAGGGAAAAGTTTGGCACATTAGCGAAACATAGGCGTTGCTTTTAATTTTTAACGAGTGTAATACTTTCAGTAAATTAATACTTTCTCACAAAAATGGAGAAGAAAAATCCTGGGTGCCGAATACTCCATCGAATCGTCGTTAATGATTTATACATTATATTATTCCCCATTTAAAAATAAGGGACTGTTGAACTGGAAGGGAAGAGGTTTATAAATGACTACGTTTAAACTATGCTCACATTGGAATAAATATCGACTTGTTTCAGCATTTTCACAAAATGTAATAAATCTTGTCAAATAGCAGGGTAGAATGTTTTAGGTGGGCCACTGTTTATATTGAACAGTACGTTTATATGTACAATAATTTATATGGAAAGAAATCGTTCTAATAGATGCTCCAAAAACCATGCAATTTTAGTAGTTACATAATGCGGTGACTTTTCTGTATTAAAGTGTAACGATAAATAGAAAACATCAGATTGCAGTTCATGGTCACTAAAAATTGTTTGTTACACGAAAGAACCACATATTTTCAACACCATTTTCACAAAAGACTTACATCTTTATATTTACAACGTTAGATTGGGTGTCTAAGAACATGAGATCTACTGAGCAATGTCAAGAAACAGTATTTTGAATGGAATTTCATCCAGTAACATTAATATGTGAATACAATTAAATATATTTCAAGTAATTAGTGATAAGGCCATGCGTAACTTACCCATTTCTATGTATAGTCGTCTTTTTATACGAGTGTATGGCTTTGGTTTCCTCAAATTCCAATTCGAAATCAGTGGACTGGGGTTTCTCGTTTCCGTATATAAAGAAAACGTCGTCATTGTCGAAAAATTGCGACAGATCGTTGACGGACTGACCTGATAACGAGTACACTCTCCTTACGGCAAATTGAACGATTTCAGAAAAGGCGCTAAGAACTTGTTCCAAACTGGGTGAATTTCTCTTATTGAGAAGCAGTCGAGAAATCTGTAAAAGCAATATCAATATTAGAATATTCGTTTCTTAACATATTAAATAAACACAGCTTTAAGGTAAATATACGTTTATTGAAGAAAATAAATTAGTTTAACTAATAAATATGTATTAGCATAAGAAATGTTTTACTAGCCTAGTTTTTTGCTGTGGAAATTTCGCCTTTAAAAAGTATCATAAAATTAGTGACATTTTAACATTAATTATAAGCTTTTCGCAATCTAGACGGTGTAATAAATCATAATTTTAAGGAAATTTGCAGCAGAGGCGGTTCAAATCAAATAAGTATTTTAATAGACTCTGTAGCCAAAAATATTGCGAATTTAAGATTTTACTGTGCCCGCCGGTTTTGAGGAATATAAAGCTAACCCTTATTATATAGGCTTACCATAAGTCCCGGTTTAACCGGGATTGTCCCGGTTTTAGACATCGGTCCCGGAGTCCCGGCCGGTTTGTCATTTTGTCCCGGTTTGACAAAACTGTCGTAATTTTGAATTTTTGTTAAGTGATTTCACACGAATGATTTTTTTCCTCCTGGATTCATATTTACTGATAATAAATAAGATTATTCACGTTCGTAGTATATAAACAATTCTAATAATGATGACTGCACATCTGATTGATAAGATATTTTAATAGGGTTCCCACAGAAGACGTGCTTAATTCTCGAAATCATCAAAATGACCAATTCAGCAATTCACCGTATCACATTTCTTAAGAACGTAGGCGCAAAATTTCGGGCCAATGCTTTTTAAATGCATTCATTTTTTTCGAATCCTGAGTAAACTAATAAGTATTTTTGAAAAATTTAAACGCAGAATGAAAGATTACATTAGTACCGAGGGCCAAAAGTCCAGGAAAACTTCTATAATGTTTATTTTAATAAGATACAGGGGTCAAAAGAAGAGAAAATTTAGTGTGATTTTTAATTTCAAATATCTCATTCAAAAAAACTTTTTGTTTATTCTAAGGGACTTTCGGCCCTCGGTAATAATGTAATATCTTATTATGCGTTTAAATTTTTCAAAAATATTTGTTAGTTTTCTCAGGATTCGAAAAAAATTAATGCATTTAAAAAGCAATTTTGCGCCTACGCTCTCAAACACATTATTTCAGTGAGTCGTGAACGAATACAATCATTAAAAAAATCAAGAATTAATGAATTAAAAAAACAGATCTCAGTTTACCCTAATCATTTGCAGTGCGATTACATTTCGTTTTTTTGTGAACGGTGGTAAAATACGAAAATATTTCGTGTTTTATTTAATTGCTGTGTTTGATTTAAAATGCCGAAAAGAAATTGCAAATTCACAAGTGAACTTAAAAAAAATTATCCTTTTATAAAAAAGCTTTGTAGTGACAATAGCAGGATGAAATGCCAGCAATGTTTTTCAGAATTTTCACACGGTGGGCGAGCAGATATTAAAGATCACTTAAAGTGTGCAAAACACAATACTAGTGTAACGGCGATTGCAAGTACTTCTTCTATCAAAATTTTTTTTAAAAATGATGATCCCATTCAAAACGATTTAGTTATTGCAGCTAAAGAGGCAACATTCGCTTATCACACGGCAATGCATGATATAAGCTTCAAAACATCTGATTGTACGTCGAAATTGATTTCAAAATTTTTTGAATCAAAATTTGGGGTTGCGAGAACCAAATGTGAAGCGATCATTTTAAATATGTTGGCACCTTTGTCTTTGTCAGAGTTACACACCGACTTACAGAAGGCTTTTTTCGTAAGTGTTTCTAACGACACCTCAAATAAAAAGCACATCAAACTGGCACCGCTTATTGTTAGATACCTTTTACCATTAGAAGGTGTACTTGTGAAACTATTGAATTTTGAGTCCGTTCAGGGTGAGACATCGGAAATATTGACTCAAAATGTAATTTCAACATTACGTCGTCATGACATTACAAAAAAAGTAGCTGCATTTTGTGGCGACAATTGTAATACAAATTTTGGAGGTGTGCATAGAAGAGGATAAAATAATGTTTACATAAGACTTAAACAAGAACTCGGTGTAGATATTGTAGGAATTGGATGTGGCCCACTGTACACAATGCACTTCAAAATGCTGTGGGTGGTTTACCAATCGAAATTGAAGCACTAGTTGTCACAATATAAAAACATTTTCATATCTACACAGTTCGAGTAACTCAGTTGAAGGAATTCTGTGAATGTGTAGATGTGGAATATAAAAACCTAATCCAACATGGAAGTACCAAATTTCTTTCTCTTTTGCCGGCAATTGAGAAAATTCTAAATATATTCGAAGGACTAAAAGCATATTTCCTTTCCCAAGATAACCGTCCACGTGCAATGCGAGATTTTTTTAAAAGTGAAACGGGTGAGTTATATTTTTGGTTTGTGCATGGACAATTAAACAATTTTAACAAGACTGTACTACTCATGGAAAAAAGTGAAGTAATTGCGACTGACATTATTTTGGAATTAAGACGATTGAAATCTAATCTTTAAGAACGCATGGACAGCAATTTTGTACCACAAAGAGCGAAACAATTATTATTAAAGAATCTTGGTAGTAGCCAGGATATTCATAAATTTCAATTAACAAAATACACGGTTCGGACGATCGACAAAATATTAATACTGACAACCTTGTTGACGAGCTGTCACTTACGAAAGTTTTTATAGCATGAAAGAATGATGAATGGAATTCCACGACGATACAAATTGATTATATTGAAAAATGGGTTCTACTATTTAAACATTTTCATGAACAACTCATCGATACACCCAACCTGGTAAAAATGGTGCAATATATTTTGTGCTTACCAGGCACCTCCGCTCCTTTAGAGCGTGTCTTCTCGATGATGAAACATATTTGGTCGGACGATAGAAGCCGTATGTTGGAGTCTACCGTACAAGCATTACTATACTGTAAATTAAACTTTAACATGACATGTAACGACTTTTACGAAAAAATAAAAAAAAAATAACATTTTATTAAAGAAAGTACATACAAGCGAGAAGTATGAATGGTACAAAAAATAGGTATGATATTATTAAAATTTTTTGGCAGCAGCTTAATCGTTTTTTATACTATACCCTATCCACCATTTACTGTCCCGGTTAAGAGTTTCATTATTATGGTAAGCCTACTTATTAACCCTTTCAGTACCATTTTTTTTTTTCAGCAAACGAAAAGATATTTTTTGCCTAAAATGTACTTAGAACACTTCATATAACATTTTTTGCCATTAATAAAAATATAGCATGTATATTATAAAAAATATATTATGGGTTTATTTGTACTCAAAAGTACCTAAATCTAAAAAACTGGCTCATATGAAACGTAAGAAATCAATTTCTTTCCTTTTGAAGGCACAAATGGACATTGCACATTTCCTTCTTGATTTTCCTGTACAACCATGGTTTTTGCATCTTAAAGGTAAAGGTGCTCTGGAAAATGTCCGACAATATCAAATTGCACCTCAGTAAGAGGTCTAATTTCAATGTTTTAGCGTTTTGCAGCTACTACTGAACTAGCTGTATTCCCCTTGAAGGTCTTCCCCGTTTTCGGTTATTTGAAAGAGTTGACTTTTATAAGGGCTTCACCAACTTTCATCCTAAAGTGTAGAAGGCACCATGATATCATTTTGTGAAATTCCTAAAGTATGCACGACTCGTTTATACTTTAACCAAGAGTTTGTTAGGGCCATGTCAACTGCATGGAAAATAAGTCGAATAAGAGCATGTTTTAATTGTGCCACCCATGGACTTATTATACTTGTGTATAACTTTGGATCGACTGACTTCAATGAAACATTTTGTTTTTTTATTCCAACGTTTTACAAACATCTTCTGTACCAACCCCAACGAAGTTGGAAACCATTATCACTGGCTTGTTATCCAACCATCTGGTTACTATGATTCCATCTAAAGAGATAATTTATTCCGTTGATCCACTCTTGTTTTTTGAAAAATCTTTTACATCAGTTAGAGGTGGTTTAGGAAATATATTGATCCTAGCAGTACCAGCAACAAGTATTGATTTTTGGATGAGAATTTGTAAAAGATCATTGTCACAGTACAATGCATGCTTATTAGGTTGAAGTCTTTCAGTGACTGAAAGGGTTAATAATAGCCGAATCTTATTTTATTGCCTTTTAAGACTCTGACGGACGTACTTTTGGAAAAATTCTGGGATGTTCGTATGAATTATTAATTTAATTTGCAACAATTTTAAACCCTGGAAATCTGGGAACAAATTGATTTATCACAGATTCATTTTATATTTTTTATACAAAAAATATTTGTTGGCTAAAATGTAAAAAAAAACTTTCAAAATAGATAAGAATCGCAACATATTGGTTTTAAATATAACATATTGATTTTTACTGTAAAAGGGTTGAAGAGTTCTTAAAATTACATACTTTTTTTGTTAAAATTAATTAGAATTAAAATGTTTCATAAGGACTAGCTATGAAGGATATTTTTTCTGGGGGTAACTTGCAAGTTTTTTTGCATAAAATTGACATCCTTGACTCCCAATCCCATCCATTTACAAGTGCTTTTTTCGGTCTCGACTGTCCCAGACATAAAAATTTGTATAACCAGCTTGTTGTCCAAGCAGCATTACACAAATTTTTCAAACCTCCACACATTTGCTAACGGCGATCTTCACATTTTAAATTTTTGAAAAATCATTGCCAAATTCTCATTGGTATCTTTCAAGACCGCATAATGTCAAACATGAATAGAAGTATAAAAACAACAGGTATAGCCTAAAGCCTAAAGACAGCGCTGGAGGAAAGCACAGAAGGCATAAAGATAAATGGAGAAATAATTAATAACATAAGGTATGCTGATGACACTGTGATTCTAGCAAGTAACATGGAGGAACTGAGTTGCCTAATGAGTAAGATACAAAAAACAAGTGCACAATACGGACTCAGACTAAATATCACAAAAACCAAATGGATGTTAGTAAGCAAAACCCAACAACCACCACCGCAACTAATATTAGACAATGAAAGAATTGAACACGTGGATTCGTACATCTACTTGGTAACAACAGTTAACTCAAATTGGGATCAAGCGAAGGAAATACGTATAAGAGTAGAAAAGGCAAGAGCATCGTTCACTAGCATGAAGCAAATTTTCACCTCTAAAAGCCTCACCCTACCTCTCAAAATTCGACTTCTGAAATGTTATGTATTCCCGGTTTTGTTATATGGAATGGAGGCGTGGGCAATGACCGCAACATTGATGAAAAAAGTAGAGGCCTTCGAAATGTGGGCTTACCGACGTATATTACGTATATCCTGGACTGAGCACGTGACCAACGAAGAAGTACTACCCCGGATAGGTAAAGAGAGAGAGGTAGGAATAAGTATAAAGAAAAGAAAGTTGGAATACTTGGGTCACGTTTTGAGACATAATAAATATAGAGTACTACAACTGATCGTTCAAGGGAAAATAGACAGCAGAAGGGGTCCAGGGAGGAGAAGACACTCGTGGCTCCAAAACTTGCGGCAATGGTTCGGATTGTCATCTGCTGAACTATTCAGATCTGCCGTAAACAAAGTCAGAATAGCCATGTTGATTGCCAACGTTCGGAACGGACAAGGCACATGAAGAAGAAGATAGCCTAAAGCTGCTTTTAAGCTAGATTGAGTGAATATTTAAATATTGAGTGGATTCATACATTTTTAATTTCTTCTGTTGTTGATATGGTGAGCATGGCGACAAAAATTTCCTATCTTAGCCATATCCTTAGTGTAAGCAAATAATATTTTCCCAGACTAATTTTGCCAGAAAAGGTACAGAGCAATGAGTCCCAGAAAGAAAAAAAAACATGCCTAGTTGAAGAAACATAAGGGACTGGTGTAACATCAAAAATATAGGGACATTTCAAAGCACAAAAAGGAGAAGAAGGTAAATGGATATGTATTAAATTTCTTATACATAGAACGTCAGCAATATCTTCCGGTTACTGAAGAAACATGAAAAGTCATCAAATTAGATAAAAATGTGTTTTTAAAAATAAAAAATTTAATTTTAACTTCTCAATAGAAAAACTTTTCACGTCACCTTCGTAAGTCCATGCAAAACGAACAAACGAACAAAAGGTTTATATAAATTAATGAAAAGGAACAAAATACGAGGGATGTTTTTTAAGTACCGTTTTGCGATTCCGCCGCCGCAGCGCTACGGTCGGCGTTTCGCGCATGAGCGCTGGTTACCTACATCTCTTGTCTACGCACTGACGCCATTAGTCTGATTCTTCATTGTATACTTGTTTACTCCAGTGTTAAGATGCCTCCAACAATCGTGAGTCACGCTGATTGTGAAGTACGGGCTGTTATACGATTTCTTAGTGCTAAAGGCGTAAAACCGATCGATATTCATCGTGAGATCGTTAAAGTTTATGATTGTTGACAAAACATTATGAGTGATGGAATGGTAAGGAAATGGGTGAGAGCATTTAAAGATGGCCGCACAAATGTGCATGATGAAGAACGGAGTGGTCGTTAATGAAAATTTGGTGCAGAAAGTGGAAGAAAAGGTGAGAGAAAACAGACGCTTTACAATTTCATCATCGTCCGACTGCTTTCCTCAGTATTCTCGTAGTGTTTTGTATCGCATTGTTACCGAGAACTTGAATTACCCGGAAATTGTGTTCACGTTGGGTTCCTAAAATGTTGAAGGATTTGCACAAAACCCAATGTTTAGGCAGTGCATTGACTTTCCTTGAGCGGTACCACAGTGAAGGTGAAGATTTTTTAAAACAAATTGTTACTGGTGCCGAAACATGGGTGGCCTACGTCACACCAGAATCGAAACAACAATCCATGTAATGGCGACATTCATCATCACCCAAAAGAGTGAAGTTTAGGCAAACAATTTCTGCTCGGAAAATCATGTGCACAGTTTTTTGGGACAGAAAAGGAGTATTGCTAGTGGAGTTTCTGCCTCGTAATGAGACAATCAATGCAGCGTCTTATTGTGAGACATTGAAAAATCTGCGTCGTGCAATCCAGAACAAAAGACGTGGCAAGTTGAGTAAGGGTATCGTTTTGCTGCATGACAATGCCCGTCCACATATGGCTAATCAGACCAAAGATCTCATCAAATCATTTAAATGGGAACACCTGGGCGGTCAGCGTCTTCAAGACGATAACGAAGTCAAAACATTTGTGATGCAGTGGTTAACAAGTCAGGCGGCAGAATTTTATCAGGAGGGAATTTAAAAACTGGTGCCACGTTATGACAAGTGCCTCAATATTCACGGAAATTATGTAGAAAAGTAGATTAAGGTACAGGCTTTCATGTAAAAATAAAATTATTGCCATATCTTTGCACGTCTTTTTTTAATTCCAAAACGGTACTTACTTATACTATACTGTATATTATATTTATTATACAGCATTATAAACGGAGACTCAATTAAAATATGACAAACTCATCCATATAAGGAAAGAAACATTAGTATTGCAAAATAGAAACGTAATAATCTATTATCATGAATTAAAAAACAAGTTGTAAAACTGTAATATTTCATCCGTCGCGAAAAACCGACAGGCATGCAATCTACGTTTTAATCTAAACGATAAAACACGCGATGATCGCACGATCTTGTTGTTTTTTGTTCATTGTATATCAAACCGATATTTTCCACAAAATCGCAATTTACAATCATAAAACAATCGATAAACGGGACAAAATCAACTAGGCCATACCGCAAAGTTTGGTCGATTATTTGAAAAAGAAGAATGTTGCCGAAGTCAATCTGAGAATACTTACACAAGATTTTAATAGGTTTATGCCGTTCGGGACTATTTTTAAAAACGATTTAGTTCAATAAAAATTACTTCGTACTATTAAAACTTCGCATTACAAGAATTAAAGTTACAGCGCGAAAACCCTTTCCCCTTATTTTTCCAAGAAGGCGGCCAGGGGACCAGGACGACGACCCCAAAAACTTGAACTTAATTTCACGCTAAGCATAAAAAATGTAACATTTGAATGGACTATAAATATTAATTACAAAGACCCGTTTACACGGGTAGAGTAATGATGCAAGTACTTGGTAGAGTAGAGTAACTCTACCCGTAAAAACGCTCAGCGCAGTAGAGTAGCAAGTAGAGTGCATAGTACGTGGTAGAGTAGAGTGACTAGCAACATGTGGCCAAGGCCAAGTAATTCTCCTCTACTACCACCACCGCCACCGCCAAAATATCCACTCGCCTGCGCACTCTACCCATGGAACGCGGTCAATTCTGGTAGAGTCATAGTATAAAAAAGAACTTTGTGGTTAAACTGTGGTAGAGTAGAGTAGGTAGGAGAGTGCATAGGGACGCTGTTATTCCGTCTGGACTTGTGTTTTGTGTAAATAGTGAAAATGAAGTTCACCGAAGATGAACTTCATTTCACTTTCACTTTAAAACTCGTAGAGATGTATGGCGAATACCAGTGTTTATGGAATTTAGGTAGTGTACGTACACTACAGAAATAAAAGTATGAGGCAAGCTGCGGAGGATGAAATCGTCGAAAGAATGGCAAAAGGGGGCTTTGGAGTAAACAAGCTTAAGCAAAAAATTAAGAATATAAGGTGCACTTATAATCAAGAGTGTTTAAAAATACAAAAATAAAAAAATGGGGTTCAGGTTCAGCCGATGTATACGTTCCGAACGTGAAATGGTTCACTCCTATGGAAGCAATCATGAAAGGTGCAAAAAGAAACAAGAAAACTGAAGGCTCACGGGCAAGTTACAGGTTTTTATTACTTGTTAATAAAAAATACAATAAGAAATAAAAAATGTATTCTTATCAAGATAAAAGAGCTGAGGCCCCGTGTGTATTCCTTCTTTTAAGCCACTCTCTCATCCACTCTTTTCTTTGTTACAAAGCGACCTCAGTTACAAATGCATTTGCAACAGTAGCTAAACAATTTTGAATCTATTTTCTTTTTCTTGAATTCATTTTGTACTAAACAAACACCTACTCCACAGTATACTAGCATAAGTACTATACTTGTAACTCTTCTCGTGTGAACGGTATCAAGCCATTTTTGGTAGAGTAGCGAGTAGAGTCGACTCTACTCGCTACTCTACTCTCCTCACAACTCTATTCGTGTAAACAAGTCTTAGTAAGATTACTAAAGAAAAATAAACATAATATAATCAGTTTTATTTACTAATATTTCAGGTGATGTTTGAGTTTAAATAACATTTTACATAAGATGCCGATTGACCATTCACCTACTATGTAATTCCCACTAAGATATTATATAATGCCAGATAATTTAATTTTTAACCATCAACAAAAATGTAACATCTGATGGCAAGTATTCATTTTTGATGGTAATAAGATCTGCACATATATCGCCGACTTCGTACATATTTCTTTGTCGATAACAGTTTTTAGATAACATGAATCATTTTTCAATGATATTTATGGGATGGAACCTTATTTTTTTAATAATAATATGTTCTTGTAATGGCATAACTTTCACGCATCACACGAAATTAAACAAATTGTTTTTTTAATTAAACTTGTCGAGCAGCGCTGATTGACACAATCTTCTTCTTCTTCTAGTGCCTATCCTCTATGGATGTTGGCTACCACAATGGCCCATCGTATTTTATTAGCAGCTGTTCGAAATAGGTCTGTGGTGGTCATACCTGTCCACTGTCTCAAATTCTTAAGCCAGGATATTCGGCGGCGTCCTGGTCCTCTATGTCCTTCTATTTTCCCTTCTAATATCAATAGTAGTATTCTGTATTTATTTTCATTTCTCACTATATGTCCGAAGTATGTTAACTTTCTTTCTTTAATGGATTTCAAGACTTCAGGTTCTTTTTGTAAACGTTGCATTACTGCGTCGTTAGTGATATGACGTACATATGATATTCTGAGCATGCGACGATACCACCACATCTCGAAAGACTGCAACCGTCTGCAAGACGCATCAGTGAGTGTCCATGCCTCTGCTCCATACATAAGAACAGAAAACACATAACAATTAAGGATTTTGAGTGGGAGATGTAAGTTCAAGGTTAAATTACAGGTTAAATTGCAGTAAATTGACACAATAGAGCAGTAAAATGTTGTAATAGATATCTTCGCTTACTTGATCCACTAGTAATAAAGTTATCAGAATTAAATGGAAAACCGGTCTTCATACACGGTATATACTTAGTAAAATTATACATACTATACGTGTCTAGACAGAAATCAATTAGCGTTCAAGAGTTGATATTACTATAAGTATAATAAGCATATAACTATCGTAATACTAGTAGGGAATTAATACAGCTGTTGATCTGATTAAAGATATGCAAATAACAAAAATAAGATAAGAATAAAAAGACTGACAAAATAATAAAGAAAACAGGAAATCTAGATAAAGTAACGAAAAAAATAATTAGTTTTACATTAGTAAACTGAGATTACTTGAGAATTAACCATAACGAAAACATAAATGAAGTTTCTCAAAACTTCTTAGTGTCTTATGTAACTTCTTAGCATCTCGTTCGTGTCCTTCGCCTCGTATACAAAAATAATCGATAATTAGGCCAAATCAACGCTGAAACCATCTCATTATCTATTTACCTTCCTATGATCTCGTTTTCTATTAATAGTGCCGATCTTCCACTGAACTAAATCACAACGCCGACACAAGGGGAATTCCGTTACTCAGATTTTCTTAGCGGATGCTATAACAAGATTCTTTAAAAATGATTCGAGTCAATTCAATGTTAGTGGTCTTTTAAACTAGATTTCAAATAATCAAAAAGGAATTTAGAAGTATATGAGATACAAAAAATAGTATATGAGACACTAAGTGTGGTAAAAAGTCTGTCCCAAAAGTGAGAAAATTATGGCAATGAATGAATGAATAGGTTCCGTAATTTGAGAGTTCGTAATTGTCTCGATACACAAATTGCGGAATATATTTTTTCTACGAATTATTTTTTAAACAAAAATAAAACAAAAAAATCACTAAGTGTAAAGGTTTAACAAAATCACTAAGTGTAAAAACTCTACAATACTTTTTAATTGTTTTTTTATTATTTTAAAAAACTATCTTCTTCTTTATCTTTATAAGCAATTCTGCTTGTTCATTAGCGAATTAGTACCTCTATGGAAGGTTGTGACTCCATCTTTTGCGCGGTCGTCTGATACTTCTTGTGCCGATTGGTGACTTATCTCTTGCTATTTTGACTCTTCGTTCGGCTCGCGGAGATAAGAATACGGCCGAGGTCAGAAGGCCCTGCCTGTCGTAAGAGGCGACTAATGGGTAGGAATTGAGAGGTGGAGAGCCGTCACTTGAGGTGTCGGGTCTGTAGAAACGCACTCGAGACGTTTAGGCGTCACGGTCACCGGTCTACATTCCTAGCATGATACTATAACAAACATTATTATGTTAGTTATAGTATCATGCATTCCTAGTATCCGAGACGAGACTCTCGGGGACCACTCTACTCTCATTCCAAGAGAACCAGGAGAGGTTGAACAAGCTGGGCCCGTACACACCTCTTTTGGCCTTACACCACCAATCGTGATGTCGGTGTCTCGGCACGTACCCGCCTGGACATTTAAGAGTGGTAGAGGAGAGATCCTCGGCGGCGACCTGTCTACGTGCGAGGTGGAAATTCCTCTGCCTGCGTCACCTGTCCGCCCGTGGGACAGGATAAAGGATGGGTGAGGTAATCGCAACACAAGTACTACGGGGGAGATGGAGCCCCGCGATGCGCATGCATCGTGCCACCTCCATTTTGGTGTCGGACTCGTAGGGGCAGTGGAGTCGCTAACGGTCGTATGCCGAAAGGCTAGGTAGATCAGGGTCCTGCCAATTTATTTGGAGAGCACAAAGCACAGCTATGCTATTTTTGACTACACGGGTCTCCTCCATTCTGCTTATGTGGTTATTCTATTCTTATTTTCTATTTTGTGTCCATTCATTTATACACTGTACGTTACATTTTCTTCTAATGTCTTCACTTCTCTTTCGATCTCTTAGCGTATTTACTGTAATTCTTCTCAGTAATCTCATCTCTGCCGTTTCCAGTAACCTTTGCGTTGTGGCTGTATCGGGTCTTGTTTCTGAGGCATATGTCATTATTGGTCTTATACTGGCTTTATAAATTCTTGACTTCATCTCAGTTTTAATGTCTCTGTTTCGCCATATAGTGTTATTAAAGCATTCTACCAGTCTATTTGCTTTTTGTACTTGATCCCTCACTTCTTTGTCCAGGTCTGCATAACTAGACAGTGTAATTCCCAGGTATTTTATTTCCATTACTTATTCAATACTGATGCAATCAATTTCTATTTTACATCTGGTTGGTTCTTTGCTGACTACTATTGTTTTAGTTTTCTGAGATTGTCATATTAAATTATTTTGCTCTTATGTTAAAACTGTGGACCAGTCGTTGCAGACTATCTTCATCTTCGGCTATCAATATTGCGGCAGACAGAGTATTTTTATTTCTTTGTTTCCCATTCTGTATCCCCTTCCTTTGTTAACGCTTTTGATGATTTCATCCATGATCAAATTGAAGAGCATGGGGCTCAATGAATCCCCTTGTCTTATTCCGCTGCCTATTCCGCTAGAGGTTCTGTAAGTTGTCCATCTATTCTGACTTCCATTTTGTTGTTTTGGTAGATGTTTTCGATAGTTTTTATAATATTTAGGGGAACTTCTCTATTATACAGAAGATGGATTACATCTTTGAGTCTTACTCTGTCAAACGCTTTCTTTAGGTCAATCAGACACAGAAATGCTGGTCTATTATACTCTAGTGATTTCTCAGTAATTTGCTTTATAACGAATATTGCATCTGTACACGATCTTTCACTACGAAAACCCTGTTGTTGAAAAAAAAAATTAGTTCTAAGTTTTAGCGTAGTATTTAACAAGTCTTAAAAAAACGTAATATATGAAATTGTTGAACAATTTATATTAATTTTGAAAAGTAACAATAAAATGGAAAAAAATGCATTTTTTTACAAAAAGTGCCCAAAGTGTCTGTTTCACGGCAACAATGCAATGCAACCCATCTTTGCATTGCATTGTTTCGAATATAATCATTGATCATTTCTGGAGAAACTGCCACATTTCAAGACGTATGCGATAATTAAAATCATTTAAATTAGTTGCTCTGTTTACATAGACCCGGTCCTCAAGATAGCCCCATAAAAACAATCAAGTGGAGTTAACACGTTCACGCCGCTACCAGATACATGGGTCTGGTATAAACTTTACGTTCAACCGGCACTGAAATTTGGAGATCTATGATATAGGTACCTACGGAATCGTCATGATGTGCTTTATATTTTAGTTCTGTTTTAAGTTACCAGATGCCAGCACCTGGTAACGTCCCACAAAGAAATTTTTTACGCTATGGGATTTACCAGAACTCCGTATCTGGTTATTAGTGTTATAGTAAACATTGTACAAGTCTGTTGTTTTTTTATTAAAATCCATAAAAATGTCGTCTAGAGGCGAAAAAATGGTTAAAATGGTGCTAAACAAGCACCAAAATGCTTGGATACAAACTGAAAGTGAATCTGATACTGATCCATTTGAAAACTTGTCTGATGAAGATCCTGAATACATTCCTAGTGAAGATAGCGACAATTCTGATGGGGACGAATCCATATATTTGAACGAAGAAGTATCCAGTGATATAGAAACTGATAATTATGAATCGGAAAAAGAAATTGGTAAGAAGAAAAATGAATCTTATAATTTGATTCTCATTATCTTTATTTTTAGGTGATGCTGAGGAAGATGTATGGACTGACATTCAGGAAACAGATAAATTAGATTTTGATGAATATCCTACAGATTCTAAAATAAATATTCAATGTGAAAATATGAGCCCGTTGGATATTTTTTGTCTATTTGTCACAGATGAAATTTTGGAATTAATTGTTCAAGAAACCAATAGATATGCAGAACAAGAAATTGGTGTACATAGTATCAAACAAAAATCTAACAGTAAGTGGGTTCCGACTAATAAAGAAGAAATTAAAAAATTCTTTAGTATCGTGATCTGCATGGGATTCGTGAAGGTGCCTAATATTCGATTATATTGGTCCAAAAATGACCTTTATAACAATAAGTTTATCTCCTCAGTTATGACTAGGGACAGATTTTTGTTAATTCTACGGTATCTACATTTTCAAAATAACGACGGTATACTAGAAAGCAACGATAAATTATACAAAATCAGACATGTTTTAGACTTACTTAATGACAGATTTATGAAAATCATGACTCCAGGACGGAATGTAGTCATAGACGAAAGTATGGTACCATGGCGTGGTCGTTTGAGTATGCGGCAATATATAAAAAACAACGCCATAAATATGGCGTTAAATTATATAAACTGTGTACCGTCAGTGGATATACATATAAAGTGATGGTTTACTGTGGAAAAGAAAACAATATGATAAACAAAAGCCATTCTCAGAAAGTTGTGCTGACCTTAATGAATAGCTTGTTAGATGCCAGACGAACTTTATATGCTGATAACTTTTATTCGGGCATTCCTCTTGCAAAAGATCTATTAGATCGCCAAACTTTTTATTGTGGGACTCTTAGAAGCAATCGGAAAGTTATTCCAAAGGGAATAGTTCAAAAGAAACTAAAGAAAAATTAAATAATTGGCATCAAAAATAAGGACAATATAAAGGTAATCCGTTGGCAAGACAAGAGATCGGTATTAATGTTATCCAGTAAACCTGAGCATACCCTAAATTTCTGCACTACGGGCAAGAAAAAGAGATCAAAACCAAGGGAGGAACCAGTGGAATATATTTTTAAACCGCAAGTTATCCAAGACTACAACAAAGCTAAAAAAGGTGTAGATTACAGTGACCAAATGGCAGCTTATTATTCTTCCTTACGAAAAGGTCTTAAGTGGTATCGTAAGGTAGTCTTCGAACTAATCTTTGGTGCTACAATAATCAACAGCTGGATTATCTATAATAAAACAAACATCGAAAAAAAGATACCAATGCTAACATTTCGTGAACAGTTAGCATTACAACTTTCAAATCAAAATGAGTGTATTTCTGAAACCAACTTATCAAAACGAAAACATTGTCTGCAACGAGAAGAAGGTCCTGGTAGAAAACGTAGACGAAATTGCGTTGATTGTTACAAGAAGTTGAGACAGACTATGAAAAGTAAGGAAGCTGACAAGAAGGTGACCAAAGTAAACACTTTTTGTGAAAATTGCGAAAAGAAACCAGCTTTGTGCTTAACTTGTTTTAATGATAGACATATCTAATTATTAATTACTATTTTAATTATTATATATTTTTGTACACTTTAATATTACTTCAAATAAAAATTGATCATTTTATTTATTTTTTAAAAGTAAAATATTTCAAATTGCCACATAAGTATCAGTATATTTTTTATATACCGTAAATACTTTACCGGACATCGGAATCTGGTGCTATGTCTGCCAGAAATGGATTAGAGTGTTTACTATGAGATGGCAGTGTTAGATTCAAGGTAATTTCAAATACAAAGTCACAGAAACCATTTATTTATAGATATGTTTACCAGACCCATAGGTCTGGTATCGTCCGAACAGTAGACAGTGTTACCAGATACAGGGATCTGGTAACGTCAATAAATGTTACTGACAAATTTAATGCCGTCGTGAACGTGTTAAGTCGGGAGATCTTGCCGGACATTCTATTGCACCTCTTCCCCCAATCCATCTTTGGGGAAAAACGATATTCAAATATTGCCTGTACCTATCAAATGGTTTTTACTAAACCAGCCCACACATTATCCTTTTGTGGATGTTGTGGGTGAGTCTCATCCATCCAGTGTGGATTGGAATCTGACCAATATCGGCAATTGTGTCTGTTAACAGTACCGTTCAAGCGGTACGAATGACGCTTCATCACTAAATACAAAATAATCTAAAAAAATCGTTTTGTCTATCAATTTTCTCTAAAACGGTTTCAGAAAAATTCTAATCTCCGATTAAAATCATCTTCTGTTAATTCTTGGTGGTTTTGAATTTTATAAGGGTGGAACTTATTTTTCTGTAAAATGGTTTGTAATGTCTTCCTGCTAATACTATGTGTTCTGTATAGTTCATACGTAGATGTTTTAGAATTTTCTTGAACCTCTAGAATGACATTTACAGTGGTATCTTCATTAGTTGTAGTTTTTGGTCTACCAGATTTTGCGCGATCCCGTACATTACCGGTTTCGATAAATTTATTAAAAATTTTAGAAGCTGTTTATCTATTTATAGGAGGTCTTTCAAGATTTAAATTGTTAAAGAGTTGACTTACTTTTTCATAAGTACGTTTTCTATCACCATAACCAATTAACATTAATATCTTGATTCATCCTCTTTCTGATCATTTTCGCATTATTCTTAAATCACTTTTAAACACTGCAGATATCAAATATAAGTAAGACTAATTTAAAACTTGACATTTTATTGTATACAAAATGTTTTTTGACATTTTTTCAACGCCTACTTAATTTTAGATTATCTATCTATCAGTGGTGTACTAAGAATAGTGAAAAATAAAAATGTAATAATAAAATTGCAATGTAATAGAATGTTTCATAATATGGTACTTTTTTGGTATTGCTGAAACGAGGAAAAAATAAGCTTTTCTGTGATATATCAGTCGGCCTAGATTGCTATTTAAAAAAAAATCAAGATGGCGGCGATACGCTAAACGCTGACGTCACATAAATTTGAAATGTTCTCAAAAAAATGCAGATCATATCATTTATGATCCTACAATTTCATAAATATATATTCATCGGTTTCACAGAAATTAACGTGTTTCCATACTTTATCGCTACTCTGTATAAGTTTCCTATGGTATTAGGATAAATCGTATTTTTCCTATTATAGCGCCATCTATCAATAATTCGAAAAAATGTCTCAAATAAAAGTTACTTATTTTTGCACAAGGAATCCAAATCTGACATAAAAAAATGGTGGTTTCTATTTAAGATTTCAAAGTTGTGTTTTCTGCCATTCAATAGACTTTTGTAAAATATTGAACACGTGTTTTTGTTTTTTAATCCGATGTAAATATTGCGAAATATTCGACCGTCCCGCTTCTTTTGCCACATCCTATATAATGTGCAAATAAACATTGTAGGTTCAAAGCAATGATACGAGAAAACGAGAGTTCAGAAAAGAATTAATGTAGAAAATAGAAGAAGTATGCCAAAGTAACTAATAAAAGAAATAATAAGCAATAAGAGAAAAGCTAAAATATACAAAAACTAGACAAGAGCAGATCGAAAAAAGTTTTAAGCAAATAATTTGAATTATGTTTGAGGCAAATAATATTTTTCAAGTAAAAAAGTTAAACAAAACTGAAATGATTAAGACAGTAGATAGTCAACTAGACTTACCTTTCTGGGTTTAATTCCATTTCGTATAATATTGACGATTTTCGGCCGTACACAATCGGGTACCACTATCCTAGGCACACTAGAATAACTGTTCAATGTGAACTTGGTGTTGGAAAGACGTTTGGATCGGAGGGTGTCCGTTTTGGTGTACTCGATTTTCTTGAACATCTCGCCCTTGCCGCACACCACGTACTCCTTTCCATCTTCGAGATCGTCGATGTTACACACCTGAAAAGAAAAAAAATATATGTTTCTCCAAAAATCAATATGTTGTCGATTTCTAAGAAAACTGAAGGTAGTTAACATTTTTTAAAAACATTTGAAGAAATTCACTCAATAATTGTAAGGCTAATATAGGAGGGCTAGTGTGGGGTTAATCGGATAAAACTTGTACCATCCAGGTTTAGATGACCTAATCCCTCTAAATTCTTCAGTTTGATACATTTCATGATTTTGGACTTCTGTTCAGAATTAATCGGAACAAACATTTTTTCTGATCGAGTTAGTATGTGATTACCGGTGATGTCCCGAACTACCTCAAACTGGACTGACTATCCTATACCGCCTATACTTATTTGATTGGTTTTAGAGTCAGTAGTTCAGTTGTGTGCAAGGTAGATCTTACTCCTATTAGCGTAATAAAATATTCACTCTTAATGAACATACGTCTATGACTGTAGGAAATATAGCTTTACATTTGGTGTGAAAAAATCAAGTGTTTCAAGAATGTTACGAATCCCGATCGTCGTCTCCAAAAAGAAAAGGAAAATGTGGGCGCAAACGAAAAACACTGACGCCAATAACTGATAAAATTGTAATATGAAATAGCAAATAAAACCCAAGAAAGACAAGCACAGACCTTAGAAGGGATTTATTGGATTATGGTGTTGAAGTAAGTACCTCAATTTTATTGCCGGAAGGAAAAAAAAAGCGGAGAAAAAACAATTTCTAACACAGAAAATGATAAAAACGATTAGTATAGTACAAAAAATACCGATGATGGAGGACTGGAAAAAGGAGATTTTCATTGATGAATCATTTTATTTGTGCAGCGATTTAAATCAAGATTTGTTAGATGAAGTGAAGGTGAAGTTAAGAATATGTGCGATGTGCTCTAAACTAGTGGAGTCAATGCCAAGACGTGTTGGAGAGGTCATTTCTGCTAAAAGGAGGTAATACTTCGTACTAATATATAGATTTTTCAGTCTACTTATGGTACGTACTGATTAAAAACTAAGGTTTTAGACAAAAATGTTTTTTTTTTTCGTTTGTCCCAATTTATTCGAACAGTATAGTATATTAAGCCCTAGATTTATCCTTTCTGTGACTACAGTCAGAGTCTGTTGCGTTATCCTTTTGACCGTGCCATTAGATTTGCCATATAAGCATTTGCTCCGTATATTCCTGTCAACCTAATTACTCTTGTGATTGCTTCTAAAATGTATCGAATGCTCACAGTACATCGATAAATACACACAGGATTACCTCTTAGCTTTCCAGAACGTACTCCACCCTCTGTTCGAGATGCTGCTGAGCGGTTTCTATAGAAAATCCTGCTCTATACGCATACTGTCCCTGATATATCAAAAATTTTATTCAATGTAACACCCCTAATGTATCTAACGAGCAGTTTTTCTAGAGTCTTCAGTACAGTAATATCACACTTGTCGATCTCAGGGTTTACCTTTTTCCTATCCTGTTTTTCCAGGCGATTGTAGAAAAATATATTTCAATATGAACCAGTAGGGGGACAATTTTTAAACCTGTATGTTTTTTATTGACAAATAAAGTGTTTTGTTCATTTTTATTAGAAAACCATATTATATCAAGAATACACGCACAATTGACTTTAAAATTGAAAACTTGTTTGTTTTGTATACGATTCGTATGATTAACGATACGAACAACTGACTGTAATTAATAATATTGTTAAATCAAACGAAAACACATTCCTCAGCTTTAAAATGTCGACAATATTCAATTAAAAAAGATTGTAACTACTTATTATAAATATTAGATATAACTTTCAAAAAAATGTTGTTTATTTTTTTATGATAAAACTATTTTAATTTACTATTTTTATTGGGAATAAGCCAAAATTGTACTTTAAAATAAGTTCATTTTGTCGTTTCGATTTTCACTTCGGAAATCTTCAAAACCTGTATAAGATTTTTTCAGTTTTTTTTTACTGGCCTATATTTCCAAAGATACCATTGGCTCTTCCCCTATTTTTGTATTGTTTGAGCAACTTTCTCATATGTACAGCTGGTTCCGAAAAATCTGATACGACTCTTAGTAAGATTTGATCATTTTAAGCAGTGTATTTAATTAATCTGACATTACATTATATATTGTTATTATTTCTATTATTATTAAGGAATAAAACAAACGACTTAACTCAACAATATATTAAAGCAAGAATTGTAACCAAATTAAAATATAACTGGGCCCTATCAGAGGCAGCAAAACATTTTAACATAAGCAAAAACCACAGTTTTTCTATTAATAAAAAATGGGGGGAACAAGAAACTCTCGAAAGAACGCGGGGGTCTGGAAGACCAAAACTATACTAAATTTAGGTATGTAAAAATAAAATTAATATTTTGTAATATGTATCTCCATCAGCATTGATAACAGCTTGTAGTCTTCGGTCCATCTGCGTGAAAGGAACTATGAAATTGTCTTCTTCAGAGAGCTCTTCCCAAACCTGTTGTATACCGTGCCACAGCTCTTCAGCGTTTTGAGATATAAAATTACGCCGATACAACCGTTTTATAATAACCCCCCACACATTCTCGATTGGGTTTAAATCTGGTCTGTAGCTGGGCCATGGTAAGGTTTCGATGTTGTTATTCTTGAGCCACTGGTTTATTATATTTGCAGTGTGAACAGGACAATTAATTATCTTGTTGGAGGATAAAATTATTTTCTGGATACAACTGTTCTACACTGGGAAACATGATGTTTTCTAGAATATTCAGATAAGTCTGCCCAACAAACCTGTCATCAATACGCCATGCCATTCCCATATATTGGCGCTAAAATGACCAACGTATATGGGATTAAATCAATTATTATCTGGTCTATACACCTAAATTTTGCCCTTTTTAGAAGATTGAAAAATGTTCTCATCTGTAAATCTTGCCCTGTCCCAAAAATCTTGATTTTGTAGCTGATGGTTTAAAGCAAATATAAGTCTTGATTGCTTCTGTTGTGGTGTAAGAGCTTTGCTTTCTTTCGAAAGTTTCTTGTTGTCTCCATCTTTTATTAATATTAAAAACTGTTGTTCTGCTTACGTTAAAATGGTTCGCTACGGCAGATAGTGACCAACCATCTTCTAATTTCGTTACAATTCTTGCTTTTAGTTCTTTGCTAACATGTGGAGCCATTTTTTGAGATTGAACAGAATAAGTTATCTGACAAATTTTAAGATTTGGCAGTGACAGTATAAAAATAATAAATATTTATCCTTCAAAATACACTGCTCAATTTTCTACAAAATACGCTTTAAGAGTCGTATCAGTTTTTTTAGGAAGCAGCCCTACATCCCTGCTTAGTTGTCTTCATCTACCACCTGGCTAGACCCTCTGGATTGACTAGATGATCAATGAGTCTATGTTTCTCTCTGTATAATCACTGTATCCTATTTTTGATGAGGATATCTCTGGTCGGAAGGATCTTCGTTAGCCTGGTGGTAGAAAGTGCTTGTTCTCTTTACTGTCACCTCCTCAGTGGTATGTACTGGAGCCTTAGAGTGGTATCAGTTTTTTTTAGGAAGCAGCCCTACATTCCTGCTTAGTTGTCTTCATCAACCACCTGGCTAGACCCCCTGGATTGACTAGATGATCAATGAGTCTATGTTTCTCTCTGTATAATCACTGTATCCTGTTTTTGATGAGGATATCTCTGGTCGGAAGGATCTTCGTTAGCCTGGTGGTAGAAAGTGCTTGTTCTCTTTACTGTCACCTCCCTCAGTGGTATGTACTGGAGCCTTAGAGTCGTATCAGTTTTTTTTTAGGAAGCAGCCCTACATTCCTGCTTAGTTGTCTTCATCAACCACCTGGCTAGACCCCCTGGATTGACTAGATGATCAATGAATCTATGTTTCTGTCTGTATAATCACTGTATCCTGTTTTTGATGAGGATATCTCTGGTCGGAAGGATCTTCGTTAGCCTGGTGGTAGAAAGTGCTTGTTCTCTTTACTGTCACCTCCCTCAGTGGTATGTACTGGAGCCTTAGAGTCGTATCAGTTTTTTTTAGGAAGCAGCCCTACATCCCTGCTTAGTTGTCTTCATCAACCACCTGGCTAGACCCCCTGGATTGACTAGATGATCAATGAGTCTATGTTTCTCTCTGTATAATCACTGGATCCTGTTTTTGATGAGGATATCTCTGGTCGGAAGGATCTTCGTTAGCCTGGTGGTAGAAAGTGCTTGTTCTCTTTACTGTCACCTCCCTCAGTGGTATGTACTGGAGCCTTAGAGTCGTATCAGTTTTTTTTAGGAAGCAGTCCTACATCCCTGCTTAGTTGTCTTCATCAACCACCTGGCTAGAGCCCCTGGATTGACTAGATGATCAATGAGTCTATGTTTCTCTCTGTATAATCACTGTATCCTGTTTTTGATGAGGATATCTCTGGTCGTAAGGATCTTCGTTAGCCTGGTGGTAGAAAGTGCTTGTTCTCTTCACTGTCACCTCCCTCAGTGGTATGTACTGGAGCCTTAGAGTCGTATCAGTTTTTTTATGAACCAGCTGTACTTTTGATCACAATTGCTGTTATTGTGCCAGTAACTTGTAGTGATGTTCTGTCAAATTCTTCGCTTAGTAAACTATAAAAGCATGAATTTCCTACAACACGTTTTGATATCCTTTTCGCGTTATTTTATCCTAAACATAAATATTTAAAATTAAGTATGGATTATAATCGATTTACAAGCCCTCTCTGTTTAAATGTCGGTAATTCTCCACTAAATGGAAAATCCCTGTCCCAAGCTAATTTTATGTAATAAATGTTAATATTTTTAAAATTTTTTGTATCAATAACGATGTATTATTAGGTATTCTTGGTACGTTACAGCATATTTAGTAATTTAATAATGGAATATTTAAATAAATGAACTTCAAACACCTCAAAACAGTCCCCTAGTACTTTTTACAGAATTACAAATCTTGTTATATTTATTTTTTTGTCGTTAATAACTGAATAAAAAATACATAAAAATACTCAGATACATAAAAAAACGGGTAAGCACCTTTAGACATCACCATTATATTTTTAAAATCAAAAGATCTAGGTGCAAATGCTGTCCTCAAATTTTCAAACAGTCATCTGTTAAAATTTGAAAAGCGCGCTGAGTTAGATTTTGTATTGGAGCGGGACATTTAGATCGTGAAACGGAACCCAATGGGTGTGAAGTTTGTTCTATTGTGGAACTGGAAGCTTTTTTTTTACTATTTTAAGAGTTTTAATAACGCCAATTTGTTTAAAATATTTGATTATCTAGTATGTAACCACGGCTGTTTCTTTAATCTGATATGTTTAAATAACTTTGTTTTATTGTTTAATAAAATAAAATAATTTAAATATATCAGATTAAAGAAACAGCTGTGGCTACATACTAAATAATCAATTTTATTTTAAACAAATTTTCGTTATTAAAACTCTGAAAATAGTCAAAAAAATCTTACCAGGGGACTGTTTTAACTAATGGCTAAGACGCGGGGTTCTCCAGCAGACGCAGTAGTAGCACTAAACAAAATAGCGGTTGCCTCTTAGTTCTACGGCAGATTTCTGATGTCAGTTTTAACCAAATATTGCAAAAGTTACCAGACCCAGATTTATGGTTAAAAAGACTAAGATTATTTTATTATTCTCCTATATCTGTACCGGTTTTTGAGAAAGAAGTTAATTTAAAGCTTTTTCCTGAAGTACAATGTGAACACTGATTTTTTTTGTAAGGCATCGTATAATTAATATTAATTACTTTAGTTAATTCAAAAGTACAAATTTTTTAAAGTATTATGTCAACCTAAACTATAGGTTGTGATAATTAGCAGAAGTAATGTTTTTTTGTTTTTTAAATTTAATTATAACTGACTTTAGTGTCATAAACTTGTGTAAAATAATTGTTTTTGTCCATAAAAACATTCTCCTGGATCGCTACAACAGTCCCCTGTCGCATAAAATTATCCATAACTCAAAAACCAAGAGGAAAATGTGTGGGCTTCTTAAGGATACATATATACCTATTTAATTTATTATTGCCCTTCATTTTATTAACAAACATTCTCAACATTTAATAAAATTTGCTTAGGACAGTTTTGTATAGACAATTTCCAAATAGCAGAGAAACGCCCATATATGTAAGGACGAATTTAAAATCAAATCCAATAACAGATATCAAATATATTTCTCAGAATTACTTACAATTCTCAAACGTAACTAGAGACTTGGACAATTTGGAGCACTATCAAATTGTAAATTTCCCCAGAGAGCCGGTTGGCTGCAACCAGCTGCATTTGGTTAAAAATTCAGTAAGAAGGGATTTAACAGACGTTATAGCGAAGTTTTAAGACTTTAAAAATTTAGTTCAAAAATACATTTCATCGTATCTTAGGATTCAGTTTTAATTAAAATTTGTATTAATAAGAATAGAACTAATTCGTGTTAATTTTCCGATGGAATTTTAAATCTTAAATGCATTCACTTCGGAAATACGTAGTTCTCAAAAAAGAATATTTTAAATAATGTGGAAAATATATATTTAAATATATATATATATATATATATATATATATATATATATATATATATATATATATAGAAAAGAAATTTAATCTTTGCAGATTAGTTAAATAGTAAACTCTTAAATATTGGGGAAATCTGCAAGAAATACTCTAATGTGTATCAATTGTTTCACCGAACGTTTTCGCCAAAGAGAATTAATTTGGCTTCTTCAGGGCTGAAAGAGAATAAATTATAATTAGCTACCATATATTATCTATTAAACATTATTGATCTTACCGTAACTTAGAATTGTAGAGTTAGAATATTAAAAAACTTTGCTAGTAACATAGTGGTGTTTTTTGTTACTATGTGCAAAAAAAGTTTTTTATAAGGATTGAAATGTATGCTTCGAACTTGACACGTAAAGGCTTACCCAAGGTTAATCGAAAAACCCAATGCAACTACATTTAAAAGGAGGTAATTCTTTGAATTGTCGGCAATAACTAAAATTTTGATTTTTAGATAGGATGGGAACCCAGTCTCGGATACTCCTATAAACAAATATTTTATATATTTCATATACATATACATATTTCAGAGATATCACTCCGGGGTTAACAAGGATTCTGAAAAGTGTTGAAAATAGCTTTGGCAATAATAATAACAACATTAAACTTAATGTAGCTTGTAGATCAGCCCTAACAATTAATAATCTTTATTCTAAGATAAAAGATAAGACTCCCATAGATAGGCTTAGTAATATTGTCTACAACATTCCATGTCTCTCTTGCAACAATTCCTACATCGGTCAAACATCTCAATTATTGAAATCACGTATTACACTACACAAAAGTGATTCTCGACTTCACCCTGACCGTTGTGCATTAGCCAAACATGTCCATTCCACTGGTCATCTCATGGACTATACTAACACCACAATTCTCCACCGTGAGAACAATAAATCTAAAAGAGAGTTCATTGAAATGTCTTATATTTTCCTTAACGATTTCTCCATTAATGTTAAGAGTGACATCAAGAATCTAAGCGATATATACCACCTGTTACTTAAATCAGATACCAAGAACAATACTATATCACAGATTACTAACTTGACTGATATATCCATTAACAACTAACATACCTTTATAATTAATTTTCATTAACAAAAAATATATAACATTCCCTTGCTTTTCTTAGATACGTCTCAATAAGATTCAATAATACATGAACAATATAATATAATTAAATAAAGAAAATCAAAATAATATTTCCCTTTACTGGGATTTAAATTCATTCGTTTTTTACCAATGAACCTTAACGACATAAAGATTCATACGAACTAATAATGGAGTTGTCAGCGCTTGCGTTCTGGCTTAAACAGAACCTCACTTTTAACTATCTAAAAATCAAAAATTTAGTTATTGCCGACAATTCAAAGAATTACCTCCTTTTAAATGTAGTTGCATTGGGTTTTTCGATTAACCTTGGGTAAGCCTTTACGTGTCAAGTTCGAAGCTACCATACATTTCAATCCTTATAAAAAACTTTTTTTGCACATAGTAACAAAAAACACCACTATGTTACTAGCAAAGTTTTTTAATATTCTAACTCTACAATTCTAAGTTACGGTAAGATCAATAATGTTTAATAGATAATATATGGTAGCTAATTATAATTTATTCTCTTTCAGCCCTGAAGAAGCCAAATTAATTCTCTTTGGCGAAAACGTTCGGCGAAACAATTGATACACATTAGAGTATTTCTTGCAGATTTCCCCAATATTTAAGAGTTTACTATATATATATATATATATATATATATATATATATATATATATATATATATAACCACACGAGTTGTTAGCAGGGTTATGTTTTTTCAATAAAAATAAAATAAAATGCAGCCCTGACGTACTTTTTTTTTAATATTACATATTCTATGCGTTTTTTTTTCATTTATTATTATTATATTCTGTTTAATCGATAGTTTTCATTACGTTATAAAATATTTTCTATAATTAGGAAATTCAAAAATATTGTTGGATGCATTAAAACTTCTAAAATTTACGCTGCGCTTTTATTTTTGTTTTCTAAAATTTAATTTTCTTATCAATCTAACGTTGGACCAACTGATATGGGAAGGGGCTCGTAGACATAGTTATTAGTACGAAAAATACACTTATTATAAATGTAATATATTAAAAATATTTTTTACGAAAAGGTAGGTGATCAAAATTAAACTCATGAAAGAAATCGGGCACGTTGAAATCAGATTGTATTTTATCTTGAATTAATTAGGTATGAAAAAAATGATTTCATGAAAACATTCATGATTTTAATTAGGTATGATTATTAATAAAAATATTAGCCAAGATAAGTAACATTAAATCAATAAAAACTTTGATTACATGAACATATCTCTAAAATAGATTTTATCTTTATTCTGATTTAAATATTCTTTGACGATTTTAATTAATATACCTGATAACCGATGATATTTACATTTTTTTTATTTACATTTACAATTTTTTCGAAAAATTACCAAGATAGAAAGTATTTATTTCGATGAGAACGACTTATAAAAATTTTAATCAAAGCAATTCGGGAAATTGTTTTTTTGTTATGAGTTATTTGTTAATAACAATTTCCGGCATTCTTGGAAAAATGTAAAAAAATACATTTGAACTTGAAAAAATATATAGAATCGAATAAAAAAGGTTTAGTGATGTAGAAATGTAAAAAAATTAGTCGCTTTATGCTGTTTATAGGGCTAAACCGTTCGCCTATTATTATTAACAATAACATTTATGCAATTTGTACATGATAGCTTTGTTAAAACTTAACTGCCATATCCATATACATACTGTACTGCAGAATTATGTATTTCTTGAGATATTTCTATTAAATTTTTATCTACAACTTTCACGAATGGAATTGTAGCAAATTCTTCTTGCTTTGTCAAATATTTAGGAAGTTCTTGAACATTTTTGGAACAGCACTTTCAAACACTTTTAGCATTTTCAAAAATACAAGCAAGCAATAAAAGCTGAAAAACGTACTGCTTATGCTAACATAATAAACAAATCCACTAACAAAAGTAAGACAATATGGAGTATTGTTAAAAAAGAAACCTATAAGGAAAATACTACGTTCAATCTGAACTTAACACCAAAAGAGATTAACCAATATTTTACGAATATAGTAGATATTATATCGAAATCAATAGGAAACTCTGAGCATGACATAAACTACTATCTTACCAGGCTACCTATAATAGAAGGTCCAGTTCGTTCTTTATGGTCCAAATAGTAGCATCTGATGTGAAAGAATGCATACACAAATTAAAAAATTTCTCATGTGTTGACTACTATAATTTTTACAGTAATAAGGCATCTCTCTGTGCGATGATGACCTGGTCATCCGCAAAGCAGAGAGTGTACAAAGTTAAGTCTATTAGAGGTATGCCCATATTCGTACATTTTTTCTTCCATTTGTTGAGTGCTGCTTCGAGGTACATTTTGAATAATGTTGGGGATATACAGCATCCTTGTCTTAGTCCTTTAGTCACTTTGAATCCCGGTGTTATCAGATTTCCTGTTTTATTTCTTGTTGTTTGTTGGTAGTACAACATTTTTACTGCTTCAATCAATTCTATATTTATATTTGTTTTCCCCAGTGCCTTCCATAATTTGTGCCTCCCTAACCTAACTGTAACAAACTTAAGTTAAAGGAGCAAAAACCAAGACAATAGTATTTAGTTTCGATAGATGGGTTAAACCATCAGAACCAGTAAAGTTACTAGGTGTTACTATGGATACAAGGTTGAACTGGTCGCACCATATTGAAGGATTGTGTAAGAGGTTCGCCTCACAGATTTTTACCATGCGCAGATTGGCTACTTCTGTGAGTCGAGATATTCTTAGGTCACTTTATTATAGAAGAGTTCATAGTATCCTAACATATTGCATAATTCTTTGGGGAAACTCGTCCTATGCATATAAAATGTTCACTTTCCAAAAAGCAGCAATCCGAATTATTGACTCAGCAGAATATCGCGCCAGCTGCAAACCCTTGTTTAAAAAGTATGGTATTCTTCCTTTACTTTCAATAAATATATTTGAAAGTTTGTTAACTGTTTATAATACAGTATACTCCCTCTATAACGAACACGGTTATTACGAGGTATCGCTTATAACGAGATACATTAGATGCCCCGTGAAATTTCTATTGAACTATAACCGTCTATAGCGAGGCAAATTTGGTTATAACGAGAGAAAATAAGATCCAAAAACGTGTTTTTTACGTTTTTAGTCCGGTCGTGGCTATAAATAAATACCTTTTCAAACAGCCCCTCAATAAACTTAACTGCAGCCCGCAATATACTTCTTTACAATGAATAAATACAACTGTTTCACATCTTTAGAAAATATATGATAGAATGATACTGGACCATTTAAAGCAGTTAAAAATAACAGAGTTTTTAAAATTGCAGAAGCAATAGTTTATGTTATCCTTGAAAATACGATTTATACATTATGTAGTTGGAAAAAAATATAGGTACAGCTTTTTTGGTTTAACGTAGGTATATCGTTGATAATAAAAGTAAACAACTCTTTTGTTTTAATATATTTCATTGACAATAAAAGTAAATAACTTTTTTTCAAAAACGCCATTCAAACAATATTTATTAGCATCTTATATTGCTCCGAATGGCTTCACTATAGGAAGTTAATGGTTTAGAAAACTACAGATTCATATGTATACACAGTATTATGATTGTTTGATATAACGAGATCGGCTTATAACGAGGTAATTAGTCTGTCATTTCAGTTCTCGTTATAGAGAGAGTCTACTGTAATATATATAGAAGATGTAAAAACACATGCTGATCAACATTAGTACAATACAAGAAACAAAAGTCATATCATTATACCATATTCCAGATTGTGTGTTACACAACATAATACTATAGATTATAATCTGTATAATTGTTTGTTAACCCGAACAAAAATATTGATATTAAGACAATAAATTCTACAATTTTATAAATTATCAAAACATTTCTTTTGCTGGAACACTGTTTCTATTCGCTCCGTGCGTGACTGACGCGACACCTACCGCCTTCATCTGACAGTTTTGGACCTGCCAATTTTCAGGTTAAATATATGACATATGTTTGACATTATTAAATACATGCGAAATTGACAATTATTAATAATTAACTTTTTAATTATATTTTTTCAGTTTATGTACAAAATAAATGTAGTATTAAAAACTGGGTTTCTCAAAATTCATCATAATATATCTTTTCAACCATAAACGGAAAAGAAAGGGAAAAATCTAGTACTGGCAAATCAAGTTTTTCACGTGAAAGAGCATATATTTAAAAACAGTAATAGTAAAATTTATGATATAAAAGCTAAAGTCATCAGGCACTCTGCAGTTAGCTTGAAGCCTTATAAAATATCATTTAAGGTAAATTATTTAAATTTTTCAATTGCATAAAAATGAGGTTATGTGATATTTACTTTTTCATATTAATAGCACGGATCCATCTTTTTCTTTTCTCTAATTTATATGTAATCTTTGGGAACCTATAAAAACTACACTTACTATTTTTGCTATTATTGCACACATTTTTGATAAAATTTATGCGTAAAAATGTAGGTCCAATTTTGTCATATTTCGCCGCTACGCACGCTGGCATCGTTTCAAAGTACCCCTACCATGGTCACGCACGGAGCGAATAGTAAACAGGAATTTGTGTGTTTGAGCTCCTAGTATGGTCGTTTTTATGAAAACTATTGTACACCTAACTGAATTGTTTTTTCTTTTATATTTTTATATTTCTATTTTTCATTGTATATGTTATATTATATGTGTTCTTGTATTATTTCTTAGTTATTTCCTATGTATACATAAGTGATTTATTTATATAGTGACATGACATATGTAGTGTTTACTATGTAAAAATTGTCAATAAACGTATCTATCTATCTTTCTCTAGAGTAGGTCTTTTTTGGAGAAGTTTTTCACACACTATCAACAGAATGCATATATAAACCAACACACACAGAGATCTTAAAAGGTCTTCTACTCACTGTTGTCAAATTTCCATGTTATTGTGTGATGATTACGACCACCAATGTACTATTAAAGGATTTTCAACTGGCTGTTCAAAAGCATGGCTGTTTTGGAAAAACATAACCCGCTAACAAGTTGTTTAGTTACATACGTTTTTTTCACATTTAAAAAAAATCTTTTTTGAAAATGAAATCGAAACGTAGTTAAAATGCAATTTTCATTGCAATCAATGGTGGCTTAATCCCATATAAACATAGTAGTTAACTAAGACATGCCACAAGAAAACCGTTTCAGATCCTTGTTATTATAATTATTGATATTTTCGGTGGAAAGTATAAAGAAAGCTTTCTAAATATTGTTCTTTTTTTTGCTATATTTTTAACTCTCCAGAAAATCGAATATCTATAAGGACACTGAAAAGGGATGTGCCTTATCTTCTTATAATCATCGATTCCGTAAGTGTTTGTCGGGGCGCCCTAGAATGCCGTGGAGAGTAAACAAGGGCGTCGCGAGTTATTAGGCTATTTTCTCCTCTGAAATCTTTTAGTCGTTTACTAAACGTACAAGCAAGGCAATAAGTAGAAACTATATAAAAAAGTAAGCACTAAATGTCTGCTTTTCATGTTGCTCTTGACACTACATACACCAATCAAGTTCTTTTATAAGAAAAGTCGAAGTTTTAAAAACAAACACTTTTTAGCAAATCAAATTGTTGACAATTGTTTAAACAGGAGTGTTGCAAACAAAAAGTACTTTGCGTTTCGACTAGAATAAAAGGAGTGATATGATAGCCACTGAAGGGCCAGCAGCGATCTTCAAAAAATCTAATACAGTTTCAAAATAGAGCGCTCGGAATAAAATGACATCTCGGGTTAAGTCACGGTCGAATCCATCACCTATTAATATATAGAATCTACAGTTAGCACCTTTGTATCACTGACTAAAAAAATATTGCATCATCTGTGTTACTAAGTGAAACTTTTGAGTAGGACCTAGATTGAAATCTCGAATACTCCTTTGCTGTAAAGCCACCAATGGGTAGCCAATCAAAAAATGCGCAAGAGTGAGAATATTGGAATTGGTAAAATCCTCCGAAAGAGGGGTAAACGGATGGAAATTTCAATAATTCATCATTATGTTAGACTAGTGTCTCCACTCTCAACATTTTCACATTTTCGGGCACTGAGAAGGCGTTAAAAAGCAATCGTTTTCAGTCGGACGAAGAAATTCAAAATGCCGTAAAAGAATTTTTCGAGCAACAGCTAAAATTCTTTAAGCAGACTAGACATCGATTGGTGAAACAATGGGATATGTGCCTTAATTGTAGGAGTAATTATTTGTAGATATATTTGCCAATAATTTGTTTCTGCACCACATGGGTTTCGATTGAACAAGCCTCGTATACAATGAGAAAAATACTTCCGAAATCAAACAGTTGTAAAAATTGATAGTATTCTGCAGGTTTTTGTTTTATTCAAGAATTATTTTGGGTCTTTCATTTCCCCGTTGAATTGGTTTGTTGATTTATTTTTTAAATATGTATTTACTTGTTGTTTTGTAAAGATAATTATAAAACGGAATCATATAACAGATTTCGTATCTAACAACCTTATAATAGCATGGTTTAGATAAAGTGTAACTGATTAGATATAAATCTCGTGTAACAGGAAATGGTAGTCACCCAATATAAATTAGATCAACGATTTCTGAAACCGCTAAAAACCTATGTAATTATTGTTTAATATTGAAAGTGTGTGGCAAACCGATAAAAATGTAATAATCTTTATGATTTCTTTAATGCACCAGATTAATCGTGATGTCACGTCGCCGTAACAAACCGAATTACATGTGCCTTTAGGCGTCGTTCAAATATTACGTAATATAACAAAAAAAACGAGTTATTGTAAAAAACCAAACATATTTTTCTATACATCTTTTGTATAAATTTTATTTTTTTTTTCTGCAAAGACCATTTTTTCCTCTACTTGTGTATTGTCCATCATAAGGGCTTAGTTTTAAGGGATGTAAAATTACAAAAAGATATTTTTATTGTAAATGACAAAAAGGAAAAGACAAAGAAACCGAATCAGAAACATTTTTCCTACGGGAGCGGCCTCACACCCTGGACTATAATAGTTTTAAAGCCATTTAGAAACATTTTTTTCTACGGCATTATGTTTTTGTTGATAATTGATGTCAATATCAACAAAATATCAATAACAATAACAATAACGTGTTAAAGAATGAAAAGACGACCTTTATTTAACTTCATCAAACGCTATTGAAGCCTAAAAAGTACTTTGATTTACGTTACAACTATAATCTATTTCTAATGAGTGTAGAGTAATAAAATCTCATGAAGTATTCAAAAGCGCTACAGGGTAATCCGTCAATAATCCGTCAATAAATTCCGTCCGCATTGCAAAATTCTGTCGTTTCATAAAGAGCAGGTAGGTATCACCCTGTTTTAAGGGATTAGTCCATTGTTATCGACAGATAAACACTGAGCCAGAGGCGCGCTAGTGGGTTAATTGACAAAAGAATATGCATTCTTAAAAATCATATTAAAGGAAATAAAAATGTAATACAGCAGAACAGTGTTATTAAAAAAATATAAAATGTAACAATAAAATATATACGAACCGAAATCGGGAAATACTCACAAACACACACGAATGAACTTTACATATTGAAACACTTGTGGGGAGTTTAAATCAATTTATTCACAAAAACTACAAAAACTTTACTGGATACGTTATTACAATTCTACATCACTATAGTCTTCATCCGAAGAACTGTCATCATCCCCTGGTGTTATAATTATAGGGTCAACCACCTGATCGACCAAGTTGTCCAGTTCCCACATTTTATCTTCCTCTTTTAAAACATGCTGGATTGCTTTTTGCCAGTTTTCTGATGTGATTTCCATAATGGCTTGATCAAACAATACCTTGACATCTTTCATTTTAAATGTGGTATTGTGCCTTGCAACATATCCTTTAACTTGTGCCCATATAAGTTCTATGGGATTTAATTCGCAATGATATGGCGGTAGGCGTAGCACAGTTACTTTATACTTTTCTGCTACATCTTCTACGGCATATTTTATGAAGCGAGATTTATGTTGTTTTACTACGGCTAGTAGTTCCTTCTTTATTGAATTCGTCTCAAACTGAATACCTTTATTTGACAGCCAGTTAATAATTTCTTACTTTCTCCAAGCTGAAGTTGGTACCTTCTCTATGCGCCTTGAATGGTAGCGTGCATTATCCATAACCACGACCGAATCAGCTGGAAGAAATTTTAACATTTCCCCGAAGTAGTCTTCGAAGACATCCGAATTCATGTCCTCATGATAATCTCCCGTCCGACACGACTCAAAGCTTAACAAACCTTCTTTTAAAAATCCTTCTTCGCTTCCAATGTGAGCAATTATAAGCCTCTTCCCTTTTCCCGAAGGCACTTTAATACCCGTCGAAAGGCCTTCTATGAAAGCTTGGCGAGCACTTGTTACATTTTTATCTTGCCACATTTTTTGGACTATATAACCTTCGTTTATCCACGTCTCATCAAGATAAAAAATTTTCTTGTGCTCTCTGCGGTACTGTTTTATAGTTCTCAAATATTTTCGTCTCCAGCAAATGATTTCATCACTTTCCAGTAATAGTGCCTTTCGATTGTGCTTTTCCCAGGAAAAATTCATACTTTTTAAAGTTTTCCATAAAAGTTTTCTGGATATCAAAGGAATATCGTTATCTTGGCTTATCTCCATTAGTATTTTGTCAAGGGTGGGTATTTCCTTTTTAAAATAAAACGAATGAACTTTTCTTCGAATGTCACGTTTGGTGTCTTCACCTAAGATTTTTATTGGTCTTCCTGATTTTCTCTTGCATGGACTTAACTGGCCTGATATCTTTCTTTCTCGCAATAATTTAAAAATCGTGGACTGTCCAATTCCAGTCATTCGGGCACATCGCTCAACACTTTCTTGCACAGACAAACTAGGGTGATCGTGTTTTATGCAATCATATACATTTAAAATTATAACTTTTTCACAAACAGATAGCGGAGAATTTTTTACACCTCTTTTCTTTGAAGTAAATGTCGCCATTTTATAACTTTTTCACTATTTCTATATCACAATATTACTGTACGTTTAATTGGTGTAGTAACAATTACTAACTCGAATGTCGAATGATAATAATAAAATAAAAGAGGGATTATAATGAAAGTGTAAGTAAAACCTCATTACGCGTTATTAGTCTTCATGTTGATTTATTTTAGTTCTTAGTAATATTAGGAGGTGCGTCATACCCTTATCAGTTTCTTCTAATGCTTTTATTCGTTCAGTAAGGAAGTGAATTTGTTTTTATAAATAAAAATGTAATTAGCTTTAATGACCATATAATGGAATACGAGTTTGAAGAATAAGTTAATCGAAAAATTAAATAAAATTGGTTATCACAAAATATCCAAAATATGATATTTTGAGGTACATCAATTTTTGACGACGAAGTTGACATCCGTCCATTTGCCTACGCCCATGACGACACCGAAATTCAGGCAAATTTTATGACACTTCATGATTTATTACTCTACACTCATTTGAAACCAATTATAGTTTTATTCAATTTTGGCAATATGTATAAGGGTTAGTTTTCACGCCTAAAAAATAATAAGCATACAGTAGACTTTGAATAATTAGGAGATCAGTAGAGCATATTCCCAAAATTTCATCAAAATTGATGCATTAAGATAAAGATAGAAATCGGAGGTAACATCCTATTTTTGATCTTATTGATTGGACTAACAGTTAAAAAATATCGATACGAAAAAAAAATCACCACGCAAACGAGCAGCAATAACGTGGGTATAACAACCTGCCTACCCATGACGATGAGTCACTTGCATCTCACATTGTAAGTAGATCAAATAAATACATACATACAATAAAACCGAACTAAACCGTCTGGCTCGTTCAGAAGTTGTGCGAAATTTAAAACCTGTCTGATTTCTCTGTTTCAACCAGTCAGTAACACAATACCAAAGAATTTATTTATGTGATATACATTTACTTTGTGATGTCTCACAATTTATTATATTACATAGAAATCATAGTGTAGAATGCTGTAGAAGATTGATTTATTATAGTTTTTAATATAATATGAAAACAAAGAGAGTAACTTTAAAAATGCCATATTACTTGTTTCACATGTTTTCGAAATCTATGCATCATTTGAAAACGCAATCACGATCATCATTAACCTGCATGCGTCCACTTCTGGACATAGGTCTCTCTCAGCTCTTTCCATATGTCTCTATCGTGTGCAGCTTGCATCTAGTTACCGCTAACACGATTCAGATCGTCAGTCCAGCTGGTTGTTGATGGGCGTCCTATGCTCTGTAGTGTTTCTTGTCTTGGTCTCTTGGACAATAGGTTTTGTCCATCGGTTGTCTGATAATCTGGCAACATATCTTGTCCAATTTCACTTTAGCGACGCGATTTTTTCGATAGCATCTGTTATTTTTGTTCTACGACGCACTTCTTCGTTTGGGATTCAATCTTTCAGAGAGACACCCAACATCTGGCGTTCCATAGCCCTCTGAGCCACGCGAATCTTATTTAATACCTTTTTGTAAGTATTAATAGTCCCGCTCCATAAGTGAGTACAGGTAACACATCATCATTATTATCAGTTTCTTTTAAATCCACGCCTCGACTGACGTCTCGTGATTTAACTGTCAAAATTTAATTCGCCAAAATTGCCAGGCGACAAACTTTCATACCAGTCGAAAATATTGCCGGCAAAATTTTCTCTCTTATGGTATTATATACGATAAAACACATCGTGATTATGTCTATTGTTACAGCTGGTTCAGTGTAAAGGACCGCATATTACTTATTGAAATGTAAGGGGAACTTTTATGATGTTATGGACCCATATTATTTTGATTTTCTTATTAGTAAACGATGTATTGACATCGATATTAGCATACGATGATAACCTCGTAACATCAGTAAATTCTGTTACATATATGCTTCACTCTCCTCAATTTCTGCTTGTATTAGAATACACAGATTCCAGGCCTGTTTCTATTCCACAGATTTATATATTTACCACAACAACAACAAAACATGCATAGTTATAACAGCAAATTTACTAAGATGTAAATTGGAGCTGGAAGGTCAGATAACAGAAAAAGTGATGGAGTTAAAATATCTAGGCATCACATTATCTAGCTACGGAAAGCTCGAAACAGAAGTGGAAAATCAACTGAATAGAGCAAATGTTACCCCCTTCTTCTTCTTCTAATGGCGCTACAACCCTTTGTGACTCTTGGCCTGTGATACTTTCCTTCGCCACTGCCTGATGTTCATGGTTTTAAGATCCCTCCCTACGACGTCTATCCATCTTTTAGGGGGCCTTCCTTTTGTTCTGTTTCCTTGGGGCTTCCATCTCTGAACTACTTTTACATCTCGATTATCTGGCATTCTTTCTAGGTGACCAAGCCAGTTTAGTCTTTGTGACTTTACAAATCTAACAAATGTTACCTAAATGAAACAATATCGAGAAATAAAAATATCGGGACAGAATTTACAAAGAGATAAAAACACTTAGAAAAATCGGTTTGCCTGTAAAGTCAGTTTTACGGGCGAAGATTTTACGTGACAACGTCTTTTTCTCGGTAGAATATTTATTGATATAAATATTATTAAATTGCACAATAGGAACAAGGAATTGAATGAAAATAAGAATTGCACAAATTTTAACTATAGAAATATATTTTGTTTACTAAAACATTGTACATGTAAACTTAAACTTAACTAATTTCTATTTGAGTAATTTTGTTGAGGATAGGACGATGATAGGAGAAATAGCATCGCACCAGCGGACCGATCATGTTTGAGTGGGAGAGAGACGCAAGGCATTCGCCGGTCCGGCGGGCCTCTCTCTCGTTCGGTGACTCATCGTAACAGACGTGAGCGGGCGTTACACTTTTTCATGAGTGACTCCGAGCCACAACCTAATTTAAGACGTTGTCACGTCAAAATTTATGATAGGACACTATGGGAGAGAGCCAGAAGTACAGATATACGACGTAGATTCGAGGTGGAGAACTTCAAGAACTGAGTAAGAAATAGAAGAGTAGAATGGAACGATCATATAAGCCGAATGACAACAAATAGAGTAGTAAAGACGGCAAGAGACGGTTCCTAATAGAAGCACGATCAGTAGGAAGACTACTGAGAAAGACCACAAGAAAAAGAAGATTTATAACTTTTGTTTAGGTTTTCATCAAGACTGTTTACTATTTTTATGTTTTTCTGTTTTAAAAACAAAATGCCGTCTATTAAACTGCTACATATTCACAGTTCTACTCTACGGAATGGAAGCGTGGACACTGACTGTTGCATCTATGAATCGGCTCGAAGCTTTCGAAATGTGGTGTTATAGGCGCATCTTACGTATATCCTGGGTTGACAGAGTTACTAATGTGGAGGTCCTGCGTAGAATGGAGAAAGAATGTGAAATTCTCATGACCGTCAAAACTAAAAAGTTGGAATATCTAGGACACGTAATGAGAAATCAAGAACGTTACGGCCTTCTCCAGCTGATTCTCCAAGGGAAGGTAAATGGTAAGAGAGGACCGGGAAGAATACGCATTTCCTGGCTTCAAAATTTACGAAAGTGGTATAACACGACTACCACTGAACTGTTCCGCGCTGCAATAAACAAAGTAAAGATAGCCGTGATGATCGCCAACATCCGGAACGGATAGGCACTTTAAGAAGATGTTTTTCTGTTGCCAAAGTACTATTTTTCTACTATTTTCTTTGAAATGCGTACTTACACTTTTTTCAATTTAACAAGTTTAATACGTTCCGCAATGAGAGGCATTAAAATTTGAACTTTTTATAAAATTATATCTACTTTTTGATATCACAAGCCAGTCGTCTAAAACAGAAACTGTTAAAAAATTTCAGATCAAATCATTAGAGCGTAAATCCCTTATCTTCCAGTCATGTTTCGTAGCGGTAAATACCCTTCCTACCCATATTTATTTTTTTTCTCGATTTATTTGTAGCAATAGGCACAGTTCAACGACCACATTGTTGAATCAATATTGTCAGAGAAATACGAGAACACATACACCTACATTTTTCAAGGTATTACAAACATACAAGTTCAAGGCAAGTGTATGCATGGCTACCTAATTTATGTTTGTTTTAAATTCATGTTATATTGTTTGGGTGTTCATCGTTGATCGTTAAATCAAAATTTTAATTACAATTATTAAAGGATGCCCCTCAGTTTTTCTGGATACAAAATAAAAGTAACAGGAATTCTTATCATAGGAGTGGCGACTGAGTCATGTAATAACAAGAATACCTAATAGAATGTGTGAAATATGCAATAAAATTTTAACAATTAGAATTAGAATGAAAGATGATTTTGTAGAAGCATGCTGGATCGCCATTTTCCATAAAATCAATAAAGTCATTAAAAAAATCAATTAAGGAAAAATAATAAAGGCTAGATGAACACTATTATAATCACTATACAGGGTGAGTCATAACTATTGGGACATAGACTAAGGACAGGTTATTTGGACCAAAATATGGCTATTGGGCCAAATATGCCTTAATAAAATGTTGCTGAGAAAAAAGATACATAATTTTTGTTTTTCGTTTTTTGATAATAGTTTCCCTGTATATTTATAAATTGCTATCAAAATTGGCACAGAGGCATGATCTTAGACAAGAAATAGTATTTTATTTACAATTCCACTATCAAATACCAAACTAATAAACAAAGTTGCAACTAACGTAAGGTTTCCGTTTTGCCGATAAAATCAAAACTAAACACACTTTAACTTAAAAGAACTCACAAAAACTCAAACTAAATGTTCTGGTCTCCTCCGATTTCTATGCCTTTTCTAATTCTTTTTATAAAGGATTTTCGGACGTTAAAAAAATATTATTCTGTCCCCTTATAAGATTAGCTGCATTTTGAATGTATCTCCAAAGTTCGTCTCGTGTATTAATTTCATTGGCATAAACTAAGGACTTCATATGTCCCCAAAAATAAAAATCTAGCGGGTTGTACTCAGGACTTCTTGGTGGCCATTGAAAATCACTGCCTCTGATAATCCATCGTTGAGGAAATACGTTATTAAGATGACTTCTAACAGCTAATGAAAAATGAGGTTGGCGCTCCATCCTGCATAAACCACATTTTTCTTCTTACATCCAGTGACAGATCATCTAAAATATCACTAAGAGTATTTTCCAAAAAGAATAAATAAGAATCTCCATTTAAATTCGGAGGAAGAACATAAGGCCCTAGTAGTTGGTCGCCTATAATGCCACACCAAATATTCAATTTAAACTCATGCTGAAAATGTCTAGCTTTAATAGCATGCGGGTTTTCTCCTTCCCAATAATCACTATTTCGCCAATTAAAAACCCCTCGTCTGGTAAAAGTTGTTTCGTCGGTGAACATAATATTCTTAATAAAGTGTCTGTCATTGCGATGTTTATTCAGAATACGTTGGCAAAACTGTAACCGTCGTGGAAGATCTGTTGGAAGTAAATTTTGAACAGGAGTGAAGTGATAAGGATGGAGGTTCTCTTTTTTTAGAATCCTAACAATAGACGACTGACGTACTCCTGTTGCTGCTGATAGATGTCGTGAACTTATTTCAGGATTTTCATCTACTCGAACTAAAAGTTCGTCTTCTTGATTAGGTGTGATTTGTTTCGGTCGACCACCCCGATTTTTAGTGTGAAATGACCCAGTTTCACCTAAACTACGATATAATCTCGCAAAAGTTTTGTGATTTGGTTGCCTTCTGTTTGCGTATAACATTCCATACCTTCTGGCTGCCGAGCGACCGCAAAAATTTTCTTGTGCGTATACGCAAATCATATCTCGCATTTCTTCATTAGTAAAATGATTGTAACGGGGCATTTCAATAAAAAAAAGTAATGATTACTTTTAAAAAATGCAACATTACACTACACTGTCACATCAAAAATAATTTACTCTGAACAAATGACATTTACCAACAACAATTATCTGACAGTCCAAAGCATACTTTTCATAAATGAAATAATATTTGAAATCCTTTTTTAAGACTCTAAGCAGTTCGACTGCGTTTTTATCGAAAACCGTTGAAATTATCATGTTTAAACAAGAGTACCAATTTTACGTAAAAATGTTGTTTACGTCATATTTTCTAATAAAAATTACTAAAAAGTTTCATTAGAAAAAGTTTAGACCCAATTTGATCATTAGGAATGATCCACGTGGCGCCCTCTATGACAAAACGTAAAATTGTAAATAAAATACTATTTCTTGTCTAAGATTATGCCTCTGTGCCAATTTTGATAGCAATTTATAAATATACAGGGAAACTATTAGCAAAAAACGAAAAACTAAAATTAACTTTAACACCCTGTATCTTTTTTCTCAGCAAAATTTTATTAAGGCATATTTGGCCCAATAGCCATATTTTGGTCCAAATAACCTGTCCTTAGTCTATGTCCCAATAGTTATGACTCATCCTGTATATAATATCTGAGTATGAGACATGAATGTTCCCCAAAAAATACTGGGATAAAGGATAATGGAACTGGCGTCTATGACAGTAGACATATTCTATTAGAGAAATCTGAGAGAATTGTAGGGACAAATGGATAAAGATTGAGATGGAGGAATGGTGTGTATAAGAATGATAGTGTGGCCAATTAGCATCAAGCTGCAAGGTATCGTCACATCGTCAGAAAAAGAGAAGACGATAACGTTAGTTTCCTGCTGCGATCCTTGGGTTATTTACGTCTAATAGCATGAATTTTTAAAGTGAAGAATAAAAATAAAGTTAATTTGAAGGTGGCATGCCTCTAGGGTAGATTGTTTATAAAAATGAGATCTCTGAGTACATTAGTAATGTTTAGATGGCTAAAGACATTTCTGCATTTAGGGCAACAGGTATTAGCCTGTTTCATCCTGGGGTACTACCCGAATATGCCTATTTCGGAGTTAAAAAGCTGATATTGAACTAGCACACAAACAACAACAGTAGCCCATGAAGATGCAGACTTCTTTTTCTTATGGTACCTATCCGTTACGGATTTTGGACACTAACATGGCTATTCTGACTTTGTTGACTGCTGCCCTGAAAAGTCCGGTAGTGGTTAAGTTAAACCATTTTCGCAGGTTATGCAGCCAGGATATTCTTCTTCGTCCTGGACCTCTTTCCCCATGCACTTTACCTTGAAGTATGGTCCGAAGTAGGTCATATCGTTGTTCATTGCGCATTATATGGCCCATTGCGACGTTTTATGGTTACGACTAGTTCGCGCCCTTTACCCATTCTATGTAGTACTTCTTCGTTGGTAACTCTGTCTATCCAGGAAATCCCCAACATGCGTCTATAGCACCACATCTCAAATGCTGCGAGTCTCTTCAGTGATGCTGCAGTTAAGGTATATGACTCCACGCCAAAGAACGGAGAATACGTAGCATTTTAGTAAACGAACTTTTATTTCCAATTTTATATCGTAGCTGTTAAACATTTTTTTCATTTTGACGAAAGCTGATCTTGTCTACCCGATCCTTATCTTAATTTCCGTCGATTGGTCCCACTGTTCATTTAAGTTTACACCCAGATAACAAAAGTTGGTGATTTGTGTTATAGGTTGTTGGTTAACTAGTAATTGACCAGCTGGTATCCTATTTTTGCTTATAATCATGTATTTGGTTTCTTTTATGTTAAAATTAAGCCCAAACCTGCTACTTACTTCTGCCACCCTGGAGACAAGTGTCTGCAGACCTTCAAGACTGTCTGCAAAAATGACAGTATCATCAGCGTATCTTATGTTGTTCAATCGTTCTCCGTTTATAAGTATTCCCTCGTCTATGTCCGTTAGCGCTAGGTTCATAATGTGCTCTGAATATGTATTGAACAATAATGGGGACAATATACATCCCTATCGCACACATCTTTTTATCTTTATGTCGTCTGTTAACTGATCCCCAACTCTAACAGCTGCAGTTTGTTCGTAATAGATATTGTTTATTATACGGCGATCTCTGCTGTCTAGACCAATTGAATTTAATATTTTCATCAGTTCGTCATGTTTTATTCTATCGAACGTTTTCTGGTAATCAACAAAACACACATATATATCACAATTCACGTCTCTATATCTTTGAAAGAGAACATGTATTGCAAAAAGTGCCTCTCGAGTACCCAATGCATCCCTGAAGCCGAATTGTGTGTTTGTCATGTGTCATGCAGACTAGTCATCACAAACGTCAAAATAAATAAAAGTCCTCAATCTGCTAGTCAAACAACATCGACTAATAAACATCCAGGCTGGATCCTAGATCATTTTTGTAAATATTGAGAAAACTGCATCGCTGAACTGGAAATTTTTAATTCTATTTGGAGGTAAAGAGATCTAAGTGATAAGTCTAACAGGTGCTACTTTCTAGCGGCAAGTTACTTAGCCTCCAAGCCAACTATGAGTAGTGCTTGGAAGAGAAGAGATACAAATGCACTTGCTTTTTACGTTATTATAAACTACAGTGTTTTTAAGAAGAGTTCGCTTTGTTTTTTTTGCGGTAGATGCAGTGATAGATGATTTACCTGCTAATGCGTTTCCACCGCCAAAGCAGACTGGCAAGAAAAGGATTCGGAGGCCAGATAAGTGAAAAAAAACAGGGCTAAAATAACAAGAAACTCAGGTGAAGCTTACATGTACAAAAAACAATACTCATAAAGCTAAAAAGTTACGAGAAATTGAAAATCATCATTGTTGGAATAAACAATGTATCAATATTATTTCACAATAACAAATAATTTCAATTTTAAAAGAATATTTAGCATTGGGCACTGGAATCTCCCAAACAGCTTTTCTAAATCGATCCATGATCGATTATAAGCCTATAAAAAGAAAAAAACTAAACGTTTACAAAATGTAGTTGAAAGCAAAAAAGTCTCCTCAGGTGTGTCATGAATAAACAAAAGAGGAAAAAAATCACTCCCGAATAAAATTTCTGAAAGGGTAATTGAAATCATAAAAGAGCATATTAATAAGTTTCCTAGATACACAATCCACTACACTAGAAATAAGACTCCGAAAGAGTCTTCCTCAGGAGTGTAATTTGAAAATAATGTACTAACTTGATTGTGATTTCTGTAATAGAGAAAAACAGGAAGAACCTGTAACTGAAAGCTTTTACAGGAATATTTTTAATACTTAGTTCAACCTTAGTTTCAAAAGGTAAAGTACAGACATCTGTGATAAATGTCAAAAATTTCAGATAAAAATAAATCATGATTCGGCAGAAGAAAACGCTCAGAGAGAAAAACTCTTTCACTTGCGTAAGGCAGAAGCCGTAAGAACAACAAAAGATGTGTGTTATGGCCTAAAGAAATTTGACTAAATGACGTATGAAACCCATTCGAGCTGGCAAAAACTCTGCCCGATCTTTTGCCAGTACCAATTGACAAAAGGCCTCTCATTAAGTATGCTAAATATTCAAATCTTTTCACAAATCTGCGACATGATGATCAACAAGTTGGAAAACTAGCAAACAGAAGAAGCAGAGGTCAAAAATGACGATTTGGATCACCATTACGACACTATGTCGAAGAATTATAACTCAATTATGTATAAAGCTGGATTTATAGTTTGACGGACTGTAAACGTAGACGCACTGGAAAAAGATCAACATAGACATTTGTGCACTCTTATTTATAAATGAACGTAAACGCATGACGGAACGTAAGTGAAACGCACTGCAACGGAAGAGTTGGCCAACTTTCATCTTTTACAGTGCGTTACTTGCGTCTGGCCAATCAAAAGGAAGAATTTTGTGCTGTCAACCAAAGTGAACTGTCTCTCCCGCCCACCATTTTGTAAAATTGTTTATCAACATATTCGAATTTTGATTTTGTTGATTATTTGTTACAATTGACGTTAAGAATTTATAAAATAATAATAAATAATAAAAGGATATTATAGTATCATGGTCACCAACTCTAGCCATTGTTTCTACTCATGCGCAAAAATTCCACTCCGTCGATGTCGATTTATAAATTGAAATAATATTTACAGCCCGTTTGTTACGTCTCCAGTGCGTCTACATCTACAGTCCGTCAACCTATAAATCCAGCTTTATACATAATTGAGTTATAATTCTTCGATACTATAAATCCAGCTTTAGTGTTATGGTGAAAAATAAATTTGATCTTTTTACATTTTTCACCTTTGTGCTACATTTCTTAGAAGTAAAAGGGTACAAGTGTTATTTAGCAACCAAAAAATAGCTTCAAAATGAGTAAAGTCAATAAAGTTATGATTCTTTGTTACAAATAATAATGCCTACAGTTTCTAAATTGAAGAAGAAAAACTAAGAATTAAAAAATCATGGCAATTACAGTGAAGGCTCAACTTTAAACACCGTTTACTCAAAATTTATTTTTTGTCACTTATACCTACCCCTTTACTTCTAGGGTCCTGATATATTATCAACTGGGGACCAAACTGTTAAATGTTGTGTGTTTTGAAAAGTTTTGTATGAGTAATTAAGAGATATACAACAGCAAACCTGGTCAGTGAAGCAAAAAATCGACTTTAACAAAATCAAAAGAACAGGAATGCTCCGGAATCGTTAACGATTTCCGGAGGTCAAATTTTTTTAGTTAAAAATGTAATGATCATTACAATTAATTGTGGCTTAATCCCATATAAACACAATATTTAACTTATCCGTACATAGTTTGTCTGTAAATTAAAATTTTAATAGCTGACACGATCGTTGCATTCAAAACAAAAACAATAATATACCTATTCATTTAAAAACGTTTGTTTTTTTATTGTAAGGTCGAATTTTGATTCCTAGAAACAGAAATAAGTAGAAGAGTTCTTGTTTAAAAAATATTCGCTCTAGGTATGCATGATTCATATCCTTGGTATTTGACTAAACAATTAATAGCTAACGTGTTCCCTCAAGGTTGTTCTGTACTGCAAAAGTAACATGTATTTTACGTGTTGTGATCGTTTCCTAAATTAAAGTTTTTCATTTTCGCAATTTTTAGTTTCCGCTCATTTGGTATAAAAATAGCTCGCTCGTTATAGTTGTCAAGTAAAATTGAGGTATATAACAACGAGTGAGTATTAACGTTATTGACCTTTTTTATCCAGTGTTCACACCATGTTTATGGTATAGGTTGTTTAATAGTTGAGAAGGGGGATTGAAATGATGGCCTCAATATTAAAAAAGTCGTTTCCTACATTTTATAGAATTATATTTAAATAGGAAATATAAAATCTTTCATATTAATGTTTCAGACTTAGTATTTGGCACATCTAATTAAGTTTTTATTTCCTTTTAAAATGAAGATGACTTCTTTATTGGTCTGTTCCTGTAGTACTCAAGGACATTAACGATTTAGCAGTTTGGCTGATAGGTTAAAACAGTGAAAGATGACCGAGAGAGATTTGTAAAAGTAAAGTAAGATTTGTAAGTATTTTTCAAAATTTAGCATATAAAATAAATTGTAAAGACTGCAATTCAACATATATTGGGCAAACACACCAATATCTACATAGAAGGGTTGTTGCACACAAACATAGTGTAAAACCCAACAAACTAAACTCTACAGTCTTAGTCAAGCATTCTGCAGAAAATCTCGAAAAAGAAAAAGGGCAAAACTAAATGATTCGCATAAAAAAAATCAAAATCTATCAATAATAAGACACCAATAAGACATCTGATATCAAAGATATTTCCAAAAGGTATCACAATTTACTAAATTGAGTTGTCTTTTAAATGCACCATTGGCAGATTTTTAAAATACAACCCTGAAACACTCGAATTTTGAAGTAACTGCCATATGTATTTAGGGTGATACCACTTTTGCATTCCATGGTAAACTATGTGCAGACATAAAATATAATTGTGTGTTATATAATGTTTATATAATTAAAGTGCTTATTGAAAATGGTATACGTGTATGCGTGCGCGTGTGTGGGTGTATATGAAGCAACAAGAAGTAAGGAGACTTCTCTTCGATAGCAAAATAGATTAACCTCAAATCCAAAACTTACTGAAAGTTATTGGAGGATGTTAGGAATACAATTTTATTCCGACAATACATCTACAATTCACCGTTTAAATAATTATCTTTTGAACTCTTTGCGTAGAGAAAAGACGTTCATTTTAATGCTACTTGGCAGGACATCTTTTTCCTATCGTACGTTGAATATACTCTAGCCATCTAATTGTATGACTCTTTGTTTTCTTTGTAGACTTCCTGGTTGATTCTTTTTCTTAATTGTTGATCATTATTTATACCCTCCCATCATTCCAGCTGCTCCTATGCGTTTATATAGACCTCCCAAGTCATACGCACTGTTTATGATAAATGATGAAATTATGATGAACATGGCACATCCACAAGTAAAGCATATTAAAAGATATAACCGACGCGACAAGATGTCTGCTCGATAGTTTGGTCATAACGGAAGTATAAAGATGACAGGTAACACGCAAAGAAAACTACTTGACCGACGAGACACGATTTTATGGACGAAAAAGAAGACCATTTTGTCAAACGGAGATAATTTTACGGAAAAAAAGACGATTTGGCAGACGGAAAAGAAGAAGATTTAACAGACGAAGGAGACAATTGGACAGTTGATAGATGAAAACTGACAGATAGTTCTGATCCTGACTAAATTTGGTTCTGAAGTTCTGAGAACTGTTTCTGAAATCCAATGCTTACCGACATTGGCGCCTGGCGTATCTGGCATGTCTGGCACAGGTGGTGTATACTCCAAAACTCTAATTGGCTATTTAAAAAATATATTATACTCTGTAATAAAAAATATGAGACTAGAAACGTTTTATTACTGAAAAATGTCTTTCCGATTTATTTTCTTGAACAGATATCTCGTAGAATTTGTACATTTTTTAACTAGTGATGAAGTTATGGTTTCTCGACTTAATTATTTTGGTGTTGTTGCACTTTTTGTTTCCAATCTGAAACAATGTTATAAAGCGATCCTTACAAACGAGGGGCTTTATCGAAATTGACTAAAAAATACAGGCTTTTTCGTGTTTTTGTAGTATATTGTGTACAAGGACTTTTTATGCAGTTGCATTTTAATAATTAATGTGTACTTAAATACTTTATTCGCTATCATTTTAGTTTATACAAATATAACATGTCTGAATCTGAAAGTTTTAGACTCATAAAAACGACAGTTTCAACATAATTGCATTGTTTACTTCTTTTAAACCGCAAATAAAAATTCGATGAAGTTGTTTACAACTTTCTCCACATAATAAAACCAAAACCTGTAAGAATATTCAACTAACCTTTTCTATTATTATTAGTGCTCGTTATTGCAGGATCGTCGTCCAAAGTTGACCTAGTAAAAAGTATTTGTCTCGATTATTAGAATCGGCTTGACATTCACCTACATAGTTTTTGTAGAAATGATATTGGAGTTTTTCTAATTAAATATTTTCTTTTGTGCTCCGTAATTGTTTTGTGCTCTGGTTCACCAAAATTTTTAACGGGGGCATATACAGCTGAACAAATTGTTTGCTGCGGAACGAATTGGCGGAAAATTATAAATGGTTTGTTAAAATAAATCTATTTTTATGACAATTTTGTTTATATGTAGGACTAGAAATATAAGTGTAAAAATCGTTTGTTGCTTTTTCTTCTTGTTCGTCACTATAGAGTTAACCCTTAACTGGTCCGGTACTGTAGCAGTAGCGTAACTGGTCCGGCGTAGTCTGCGAAACTACTGTTTTTAAGAAAGCAAAACAACACTCAAAAATAATTTTTTTATTAAGAAAAAATGTTACAAACATACCCTGATATATTTATATAAAAGTGAACGTATTAGATTTGGGCATTATTTGGGTTATGAAAAAAATATTAAAATAAAACTGACATCCATACAAATATTTGTGAAAAGGTACATAGTTTTGTAAAGTAATTAAAAAAATATATAAAAAACACTATGAAAAAAAATGTATTCCTAGGATTAATGGTCAACCTGCACACTAAACAAAAAACTAGGTAAAATAAAAATCGATCAAAAATGTTTGTTTCCAGCATCAGTGAAACTTTACCAATTTTATATGCAATTTTTACATAGTGGTTTTGTACATCCCAAACAAACAGGCTTTTTGCAACGCAAGACAGGTATTTTATCATGCTGCGATTTCTACTAGGACACAATCTGCAAATCTTGCGTTTTTCTAAAATATGAACATCCGTCTGATTGTCCTCTTGTTCTTCTTGAACTCCAAGTATCTGGCTAATTGTAAGACGTAATTGACGCGGAATGTTCGTCATTGTCATTCGTCTTTTCATGTGATCTTGCACTAACTGCATAGCCAAATCCAAAGCAAAAACACTTTTTTCTTTTATTACTGGATTGTTTTTTTAACGCTTATGTAGAATATATGAATTTGCTATAGAAATGTCCAATATGCGAAAAAAAAGTTGTTAAGGGCCATCTTCGGGTTCGACGGCTTGAGGTGCTTTTGGAGCATTTCTCATCTAGGGAATCTACACCTTCCTTATTCTCGTTATAATAAGAAATAATTTCTGGTTTTTCAGTAGAGGGATCACTATAACGTCTACTATGCATTGAAGATATAAGTACTGTAGCCGTTCCCACTTTTCCTACATGAGAAATTAAGGTACATTTTTCCCTAAATGCATAAATTGTTGACCTGCTGTTTCTGTTGGGCAGAAAAGTTGGAGGTATTTCAGCCTTATTTTTTTTTTCAGTGTGCCCACATAAGTCAAGTTTTTAGTTCGTAAAATATCCATTAATTGAATAGAAGAGTACCAATTATCAGCTGTGATATTTCGGTTGCTGCCAAAGAGCGGTTCAGCTAAGCGCAACACAGCTTGTGTAGGCTTTAGGAATTTTTTGTACTCGTCGTTGATACCAAATCCATCTGAGTGTTTTCCGCTGTAGATATAAGCATTATACAAATAACCATTGGGTGCATCCGTAAGACATTGTATTTTGAGTCCGTATTTAGCCGGTTTGTTAGGCATGTACATTTTAAACCGGCATTTACCTCGAAAACTTACAAGAATTTCATCAATTGTGGCAGATTGACCAAGTTCGTATACACTTTGACAATTTTAAGTATTGAATATAAATGAAATAGCTGCAGTTGGATCATCTTTTGTCTATATTTTCGTGACTGGAGTTGAAAATGGCAGTGTAAACAAGGAGTCCCAAAAATGCTCTTAACTCAATAACATCCATTTCTCTAAGATGATGGATAGAACTAGCAGAACATTTCTCACGCATTGATCGTAATTTTGTGTTTGTATTATGCTCAATATGTTGTAGAATGTTATTACTAAACAACATATTCCAAACAGACAAGGGTATCGCAGCCTCGCCGAGCATTTTTGCCTTTGTTTTTAGAATTGGCACTTTTATGACAATGTTGTGTTTACGTGTTCTAGATGAGGGGATAACTTCTGACGTACACTACCTGTGTCGATTTTTACCATAAACAGGTTTTGTCACTATCACTTACTGCTAATTCATCACAATCTGCAGGCTCGTCAGAATCAGAAAATTCCGAACATGTATCGTGTTCAGATTCAATGTTATGGTCTTCCGAAATATCGTCTACATCACTGTCACTGTCACATTCCTCATTGTGCCACTTTAAAAGAGTTGTCTCATAATCGTCATCGCCGAAACGCACTCGTTTTGATGGCCTGGCCATAATTATTAAAAATGCACGACACACAAAAAAGTCACACCAACAGTCCGGCGTCGTCTAAGGAACTACTCTCGACCTAATTGTTGCGATAACTTTTTAGGAACTGAGAGAAACTTGTGGCAAATACACCCACTTGTCAAGCTCCAATAGTTTAACGATTAGATAGAAGGACTTGCCTGTGGACGGTGTCAATTTCCAATAAAATATAATTAAAAATATGGAATCGTCTGTCAGACGACGCCGGACCAGTTAAGGGTTAAGCTTTGTCTGTTTCGTCTTCACAAGGATATCACGACTTAGTTTTTTCATTGTAATTAAGTAAATATTTTTTGAGTAATCTTTCACTGTCCATACTGTAAATATGTGTATGTCTCCATTTATCTTTATTCGACAGCTATCTTGCCGTTTATAGCGTACATATTTAGCTCATTTAACTCTTCTTAGCAACCCCATTCCTGTCGCCTGTTTTCTGTAAACTCATAATATCCCAGTCTATATGAGCAAAAATTATCGATTTCACATAAAAATCTTATACAAGTTTTTTAAAATTCTAAGAGGTATATGAGTGATAGCTGATGACAGATCTTTAAAGACATACAGCTGATTTTGCTTTGTACAGCCGAATTACGCGAACCCGGAGTTACGCGATTTTCAAATCTCCTCGATTCGTCTCTTGTTTGAGAGAGTTATCTCTCGATAATCGATTACACACAGATTGAAAGAAGATGCTGGGGAGATCGATTGAGATGAAGCGTATAAAGCTAGTAACTGTTGGTTCAGCCGATTCAAAAGTCATCGTAATTGGCATAGCATTGCAGAAAGCGGTGAGCCGGCAGGTACTGATAAAAAGGCTACATCTTCTTATCCAGAGAAATTAAAAGTAATGATAGATGAAGGTAGCAAACCGTATTCAATGTAGATGAGACTGGCCTCTTTTGGAAGAAAATACATAAAAGAACTTTTTTATAGCATGTGAGGAGAAAACCTTTCCAGGCTTTGCCAGTTATGGTTGGTGCCAATTCAACTGGTGATTATAAGTTAAAACCTCTATTAGTTTATTGCTCAATTGCCAGATTGTGTGACAGCTTCCCTTTTTAACCTACCAGATCATACTTCTGCAACTTTAACTAGTTTTGACATGTGAAGTTGAATTTTTACCTAATACAACCAGCTTATTTCAACCAAGAAATCAAGAAGTCATTTAAACATTCAAAGTTTATCAAAATGTTCAAAACCAGACGATCATTTGCATGCTGGCGTAAAGCTAAGAGAAAAAACAAGGAACTCTCTGTTAAAGACTTTTGGAAACAATTCCAATGTTTTAGATGTAGTGAAAATCATTGGAAAAAATTGGAATGAAATTTCACAAAAAAAAAAGTTCAATGTCGTCTGAAAAAAACTGTACGAACTTCATACTGTACTGTATGAAGCTTCGCGCTATTCTACAGTACCGCCTACTGTATCACTTTTTTTAGGATTGTGTTTTTTCACCATTTTTACAGTTGTGGTGGATTCCCCCTCCCCCCAAGGTAAAAGCATGCTTTGGCATAAGGTAGCTTTTGAAGTTAAGCTTAAATAGAGGTTACTTCCAAAATTTCATCAAAATCAATGTGTCTTGATGGAAATTTGAGTTAAAAACAGTGGTACACTGCACTATAAGTAAAGAAACAATGAATTGAGGGACTGGCTGAAAGGGGGAAGTTGTGGAAGCTTAAACTGAACTAACAAGCAAATCATTTTATGAACCCAATTCCTGGAACACAGATGGATCAATCATAAACAAGAAATTGCAGTAAACCCAGAAAATATATAAAAATAGTACACTAAAATACATAAAAACAAATCAAATTTGCATTAAAAACAATTTTTCATTAGTATTTGTACTCCCCAGACTCAATATGATGAACAGCTATTGGATTTTAAGTAATTTTTTTTTTAAATTGTGTTTATATGGTATTAAGCCACAATTGAATTATTTTTGAAATATTTTTTATCTTTTCATCTTTTTTAGAATTCTATTAAGTCATTGATATTATATTTACAGAAGTTTACACATAAATATAACCTACTAGAAGTAAATAAACTAGTTTTATCTGATAAAAACAAGTTTTTGTTGTATATACACCAAGATGCAGTGCTTTCAACATCATTCCACTTTGAGATTAGATTTTCTTTATTTATTTACATGCTTCATAAACTACTGAGTACCTTGCAAAATTAACTCATAAAATTCCTAATCGCAAATCTCCTTTTTATTTATTTTAAGTAGGTGTTCACTTAGCAGTAACCTTGTAGATTTGAAACATAAATGTTTGCATAATATTTTTAGTGGTTTTGCTCTCTCATTAAGCAATTTAATTAGAAAATTTCGTTTTGAAAGATACACATTTTATGATTCTGTTTTAATTGCACATAAAATTTATCTTAATTGATTGTAAATTTCTTGGTAATTAATGCTATGCTGATTTATAGGTTTTGAAACACTAAGATGGGCAAAACAAGTATAGACAAGTCAAATTTGACACCAGTATCTAGAACTTGCTGTCATTTAAATGCTATTTGCATTATTTACAGTGATTAGTACAAAACCCTTTGCACTGGTAATCATGCTTTAAAAAGTTAGCAAATAACTCAGATTTTTTTAATGTTCAACCAAGAAGTTTTTATGGAAATATGTTCCAAAGCATGAGTTAACTAGAAGGTTCACCAACCTTAAATCGGAAATTTAAAAATACTCCCTGAATACAGCCTTAACCTAGGATGGGATTTATAAACCAAACTATCCCACACCTAATTTATCCACTTGATGATAGATACATACATACCTAAAAAAGATAAAATAGGAAATATTTGGTGCAAAGCTGTGACAAACAAGAATAACAGAAATGTGATGTTCCCATAATGGGGACATACGAGGGCAATTGTAAAACTAGTAATGTAAGCGGTGAGAGCACATATCTATACCAAAAAATGTAATAGTGAATATTCTTTTTTATGTAATTTCCATTTAAAATGTCTTATTTTTAAAAGCCACTGCCATTATTTACCATGAAACTACAAGAAATGACAGGAATGACAACTGTTTCTTATGGTCAAGAAGGGTAATTCTAACCAGTGTTGCCATAGTTATACAAAATATGTTTTCTTATGAAAAATTATGATTTTTAATTTATTCATTTTAACATTTTATTCTTACCTCCTTTTAACAGAAAATTACTGCTTTTTACAAGAGTTAGGTTAGATTTGGTTATGTTAGGTTAACTATCATTGGTTTAATAATAACATGTAAAGAAAAATATGAAATTGTTCAGATAATACAAATTGTCAGCTTTCCAGTCTGATTTTAAGTTATGTTGAGTTATATTGTTTTACATTTTTTAATTATAAAATATTGAGGAAAATATTAAATTTTAAGTAAATAATTATTGTGGGATTTCCAGAGTGATTTATGTATATATTATAATTAAAGTATTTAAATAAATCAATACTGTGGGATTCCCAGACAGACTTTTAACAGCTGGTACAGAGTCTAGAAATTTTCATGGAATCAGATCAGTATAATATGCTCTGTGAAGGTATATTTGTGTAACGCCCAATATCTAAACGAATATACCTGACATTAATCACATTAATTGTTTCATTAATGAAATTTCCTTATATTTAATTATGGTAGTAGACAGCTTTACAATGAATTTCACTGACATTATACAAAATCAGCTGTTATGTCAACAGTATAATATTGTTATTGTGCTTAAAACAAATTCATAGCACCAATTATTTGCTTCTCCAATGATGTCTAGTACACCTCCATATTAAAAAGTTCCTTAATAATGACTGACTGCATTATCACAAATTCTTCCTTTATTAGATTTGGGATTTGCTTAAACATAACATTAAATTTGATCTCTGCAAACTTGTAGTGTAGTGTCTAAAAGATCATTTTTAATGCTTTTGTAAATAGCTAGAAAATGGTCATCTTTTGTAAATGATTTTAAAGGTATCATTCAACTCTGCTGTAAAATTAACTAATTCCCTAAATATTCTTCTAATAATTGTCTACAAGTTTTTCAGCTGTATCATGTTTAAAATATAGTTATAATCATCTCAGGAAATATTTCTACAAAAATCTAAGCTCTGAATTATTACAATCTTAAAGTGATCCTGACTGAGCTACTATGTACATAATCAGTTATAATTATGGTGCTCCATAATTATTGATCTCTGTATAATATAAGTTGGCAGCACTTGAGAAGTGGTCAGTGAGAATTTAAAAAATTAATAACCAGCAGGGACTAAACAGAATAAATATCATCAATATTGGTATCATTAAAATAGAAGATGGCAAGTCTAAAATAAAGTCTACTGCAGCTATAACTTGGAGAAAAATTTAAAATAAACAGAATATAGATCAGGACTACTAATTTAAGAGGAATGTGAGGGTTAACTATAGAGAACTAACCCAGTAGTAGCTGAACAGATGAACTAAAAAGCTTTTTGATAATAGCAAACCAAAATGAAGTGACCACATTTAAAAAAGAAGTATACATAACAAACAACTCAAATTACTGTCAAATTAGTTAAATTAATATTGATAATTTTATTAAAATATTCTTTTTAAAAAATCACTTTTGATTATATTAAAGAGGAAATCAAAACATTTTAAATATCTACATCAAGTTAATCATTTTATTTATTATAGTAATTTCTCTATTGAGAGAGTTCTTTGACCAGTATATAACTGACCTACTCACTTTTGTTGACAAAATATTGTTCGTTCTCTATACAATGCTGTTACCAATAATAGTACTAAAAAATGTGACTTACCTTCTTTCCTTCCATGGAATACACATTTCTAACCCCATTAGGTAGAGTGACACTTTTTGTTAGAATGTTTGTCAACTCATTTGTTAAACTATCAAAAGATCTATATCTTTCAGGGGCCACAGGGATAACAACTCCACTGAAGAATTTGTTGCCATTGTGGTAGAACCTAATTCTTTTGGCTTTATGAGCTTTGGATGTAGAAGATGGTCTGTTATTTTTACTTGAGATGTGAATATCTTCTAAACCACTTTCTATGATCTCTCCATCAGATAAAAAGCTGTTAAAACTGTTGGAGGAGACACTTCTAGACCCATTCTCGTTGAGGTTATTTTTTGACATTTTGCAGTGTTTTATTATGCTTCTTCACATCAACATTTTGCACTAAGATTGACAAAACAAATTAGTAACATAAGTAACAAATGAAGTAAAAGCTCTTTTGCTAAAACTGTCTTTTATACTCAAATTTATTTGACAATTTGTATATTCTTTCCTAAACCATAAAACCTGTTTCAAGTGCCATAATTAAAAAGGTAAGTATAACTAGAGCACCAATAACACATTTCTTAGAAGCTGCTATGACAATTACTCTTTATATAATTATCAAACTTTTACCTCTAAATGACTCAGTTACTAAAATGTTTGCTATCTGATTGGACTATATAATTTATGGTATTTTCTACATAAATTTTATATAGGTACACCGCCTATTAGTCATATCCACAGCTGTCAACTAAAACTTATATCAGTCAAAAATATCACAGAATAACACTACACTTTCATTCGGTACAAAAATTAATACAGCGCACTAGTACAGCGGTAGCAAAACTAATTTAAAAAAACGTTAAAATATTTAGCAAATAACTGTTTTGCTAGCTGAGAAAAAAGGTAATAACCTCTTTTCGGCTAGTGGGAGGGATTAGATTTGTTACGCATGGGTACCAACATTAACAAATAGGTAGGAAAAAATCAATAATACCAACACAGAAAAATTGGTGCAGTGAATACTCGGCGAACTAGACGTGAGGAAAAATATTCGAAACAATTACTGAAGAAGATTATTGCTAAAAAAAGCGCACTATAAAATATGAGTTACTATAGAATGAAACTTTCTTTAAAAGCTTACATACACTATTATAGCCGTTGCACTATTTCTTTTCAGAATTTCGTACTAACACCAGATAATCAGCATAAATTAAGCACCAGGGAATGTTACACAGATATTTCCCTGTTATCTGATCCAGAACTAATGAAAATAAATTAAGATTAAGCACTCAACTTTTAGAGAATCCTTATTTGACATGGATTTATAAGTCTCTTCCACTGTCCTAACACTACCTTTATCTATATTTGTTATTCGCCATAAGTATATCTCATAATCTACATATACTCACTGGTACCCCATTATATACTTTCTCAATATCACTTAATTTCATATAAACGTAGATTTCTATATTTTCCCATCAGCTTGCATCAGTGATAAAAGATCTTTAGGTGAATAAAGCTTCCAGAACAGATGGACGCAGTAAAATAGATACTTTAGACAGTATTAAATAGCTTTAAAAAGCTATTTTATTTAGAATAAAACTATGATAAATATATCATAATAAAAAATAACTAACAACCGTATGTAATTTTTACGTACCTTTGAACGCGTATGCAGTACTGAGTAAAATATATTATACAAACCCTAAGCAGAAAGGGTCCATCAATACACTGAAGGACTGAAGGAAGAAGAGAATATGAGGTTATGTTAAGATAAATTATCAACTTGTTTAGATTAATTTAGAGCAAAACACATTTTTAATATTTTTTAATTGCAAGAGAAAAATGGTGCGAAAACTTAAATATCATGAACAGAAATTATTGAAGAAAGTAGATTTTATTTCATGGGAAGTTGACAACAATCTACATGAAGTAAAGGTTCTAAAAAGATATCACATTCAAAAACGGGAAGATTATACCAAGTAAGTGTTGTCGAAATAAAATGCGAACTAAATATACGTAAATCATTTTTTTAGATACAATAAATTATCAAGAAATATTAGAGAAGTGGCTAGAAAAATAAAAGAAATAGACCCCAAACATCCATATAGGACAGAAAGTAGTGCACAATTGTTGGAAAAATTGTAAGTTTATAGATTTAATATTTTCTTTGTATTCACATAGTTTTTATAGGTATCTTATGGGACTCATTCCTACCAGGTGGGATTTAAGTTTGGCAGAAAAAGTAACAGCTTCTTGCTTTTGCAGACGCAGATTGGCAGTAGTAATGGTAAGAAGTAAGTATATTTTTCATATTAATATATTATTATTATAAGATATCACCTGTATACATGTCTACTGTTTTATATCTATATGGAAGTACAGAGACTACAGAATTTGTTAGAATATCTTAACAGTACACAAAAGTTATATATTATAATCGTTGAAGTTTCCATACTCTAGCATTTCTCCTTTAAGGCCTCCTCTTAGATATTTTCCTTGTAGCATTGGTTACTCTATTTTTTATTGATTTGTGGACTATGCCACAATAATACAGTTATGTAATTGCATTATATTCAGTTCACATTTGTTCACGCTTTACCTGTTTTAGATAAAATGTCAGAAAATATAAAAGGAGCTACGAAATTAATAGAACAAGGTCATGTAAGGGTAGGACCAGAATTAATTAAAGATCCTGCATTTCTAGTTACTAGGACACTTGAAGATTTTGTTACATGGGTAGATAGTTCTAAGATCAAACGACATGTATTGGAATATAATGGACTTGTAAGTATACTATTTGGTTTTATCAAAAAAGTTACTAAATGTTTTTCTTTTTTTTTGCAGCGTGATGATTTTGAGATGTAAGTCAAGTTTTGTCAAATGTTGATTTTGTAATAAAATAGAAAGCCACATATATTGTTGTATTTATTTCTATTAAGCTTTATAGGATTCTGGTTTCTAGGTTGTTTGGGTTAGTGAGTTCTTAACAGATTAAATGCCACCGTATACACAAATAAAAGGTCCCACAGGCCTTTATACTTTTTTGCCTTAAATGGTGAGTCCAGCATGGCTTTACGTGGTCCTATGATCCCATAATTTAAGATGAATTTGTCTACAGGAGGAAGAGGTTACTACCCTAACAGTCCAACTGATTAGAATAATTATGCGAGAGTACTCATTTCCATCCCATTCAGCAAATTAAATACTCCTAAAATAGCGATCTACAAGAAATGATAACTTAGCTAAAAAAGAGATTTGTACATCTATATAATATTGATACTACCCCAGTATTTAGCAGAAATCAACTATTTATGCTCATATTCAACCAACCAATGACTCTCCAACTATGCCACAAGAAGGTCTCACAACATTTCAAAATAATGGCTCATAACTTAAGGTTTTTTTTATTCAAATATCCAACCAAAGAAATTATAATATACTATGATTATATACAAAATCAGAATATTGATAGTTTTTTGTGTGTAGAGAACAAAAATGAGATTTGCATTAATTCATATTATTACTGGTTTAAAACCCAACAAAAAGGAAATATATTAACTAAAACTTCAGTCGAAGCAGCCTTATATAATCCAGACAATGGGTAAAAAAACCTTCCAAGAATAAACAACCACTCAATAATTGCATCCACGTTTCATTCCCCTTCAAAGTTGTAGAAGTTACATATTTTTGTGGTCTACAAACGATCTTCACTAAAGCATACATTTATGATTATTCGATCATCATTGTCGATTTTAACCCAAAGTCAAGTCCCCCACGTATGAAATAAATCAATCAAATGTTTCCTTCAAAATTCCAATTTTTGTTAAATACCTACAGCTCCTATGTTTATCATAGCATGTAACTCAAGCGCAACTTCGGATATATTACTATTATTTAGGTACTTATTATTATATTGATGAGACTCAAAATGAAATATCTACAGGTATAACGATGTTGATTTTTTAACTACACACTGTATATTTTTGCCACCAAAGTCGCGTGTCACCTGGATACTTCTCGCACCTTGGCCGCAAAGATCAAAGCATGCCGTTTTTCCCATGCGATTGTAGTCCAACCTCTATTTTCGCTGCGTCACTGCCTATCTTATAATTTTGAACATCTGTATTAGACCTAATTTTGCTATTCTTTATACATTCTATCTCCTTTTAAGAGTACAAATAGTGGGGCAACGACGGAAAAAATAAATTGGAAAAGAGGTATTTAACAAGAAGACAGTCTTAGCCCATTACCATTCATAATAGTAATGATCTAATTAATGAGAACCAATTATTATAACCGGTAAAGATGGAGGCCTTAATATACTCAAACGACATACAAGTAGTATTGGATAAAAAGACTAAAAAACAATTGTTAACTATTTCTTTGTTTTGCATATTCCCTATACGATTAAATTAAAACACAGGTTTTGGTGTCATTCGGAATTGTGTGTATAGTAATTTTGTACATTTTTATGTAAAGGGAAATTTTGAATGCGAACAAATGCGGGAAATTATATTTAAAGTAAGATGTTACGATTTACAAACGCAAATGCGCGTATTGTGGTGCACTCTAATAAAAATAATAATAATCACTATAATATGCGATGTGTAACAAATAAATAAAACATTTAAGAAGCAACCGAGCGTATTTGTATTTGGTTCTACAGTTTCTATTTTTGATATTATATTTCATTTCGATTATATTTTCTAATTATTAAGCATATACATATTGAGCCTCCCGCAATACTGCAACAATGAACTGTATGTTGCCTACATTTGCCGCAACCATCGAGTTAGTCGATGGCCGCAACTCAGTTAAATAAAATATAAGTCAGTCTTCAAATATTCAAACTTTGTTAATTATATAATTTTTCCGAAGTTCTCATTCTTACCCACCAATGTATTTCCTAATTCATCAATTGTATTGGATTGGATTAGATTACTCAGAAAGAAGAGTTTTATTTACCTGGCAAAATTTTATTCACAGTAGATTGGAAGGATAGCCAAGGTCAACACACGTTTTTATTTGTGCACCCTTCCGTTTGATGGCACTGCTAGTCTCGTTCCTGCATGTTGACAAGAAACCATTTTACCCATGGTACAATGAATACACATGTAAACTCCATTCGCTTAGCTCGGACAAATTTTGACAGATTCATTGTCGGAAACCTACAACACAACAATTCCTACTTCTCAGTATTAATAGCTCAAGTATCCTGCTATTACAGACTTCTTTCTTTAAAAAAAGAAGAATTATTCTAAATAGTCGAAGTGTATACTAAACCCATCAAATTTTGGGTAGTATATATTTAAAAAATATATATTTAGTTGTTATAATTTAACATAACTATTTATTATATGGTGCAGATAAATAAATATTGATTGTCGGTAATTCGCAAAGTTCTATTTTATTTACTATTTAGTTTGTTTACTATTAATATTGGCTATGAGTACGGGTGCTTGGTTGTATAGTAATTTCCAGCCACTTTTAGTCTGTCAAAAAGTAACTAACTTCGCAAAAAAATAATTACTAAATTCACTAGACAGTTCGGACTGGGATTAGCGAACCGAGTTTACCATGATTTTACCTCCATATGAGTTGTCACTGTCAACACCTGTCACTTTATTAAAGTAGTCTTCCTTCCCTTCATTCTCATTCATAAAATGTTCATAAATAATGTAAAAAGGTACAATTTTCGACGATTTTTAATTATGGAATTGAACACAATACATGGAATAGCAATGGAAACTGAACAAAAAAGAAGACGTATTCCAGATTGCATAGATACTATTAGCAAGCAATACTGTTTTCCAATTCCACGAAATTATATTGATATGTTTGATAAATGGGTCGATGGTGAATGCTAGCTGTTAAAAGCCCTAAATTAGAGAAGACAGAATATGCGCTAGTCATTTTAAAGATAAGGATATAATCAAAGTTGGAAAAAACTAATCATTGCCCAAGATTTTATTCTATATTTTATTCTTTAGTTTTTTTATCCACTTTGGCATTTTAATGTAATTAAAAATAAAGATATCGTATAGAATTAGGGTTTTTTTTTTTGTTATTTTAGGATTATATTGATTTTTCCTTACTTTAAAATGAGTTTAGAATCCCAGTTAATTTTACATGTCTTTTGAATTTACCGACATGTATATATAGTTATGCACCCTGGCACCAGGCGATGCGCCAATTGTCGTTTTACTAGTTAACACGGGACTGGCACTGCTAGGTGGAAATGTACTGTGATATTATTTGTTTCTTCTGATTTGTTTCCTAATTTGAATCGTAGTGGAGAAGATTGGAAAAATATTTACTAATAACACTATTCATAATGGAAAGTGAAATATATAATATTCTTAATAATGTTCCGGATTATATTGAAAAAGTAGGATGCGATGCAACGAAATTGTAAGTATCTCTTTTAAATCCTTGTAAATTATTTGGTCTAATATACTGTTTTTAGCACCCCTCCTTTTAAATGTGCCGTAAAATCATGTCCCAATAGATTTGTCAAGTTTAATGAAAGTGGAAAAGTTCCTTACAAATTTCACAGATTTCCTGGTAACATAGAACTCAGCCAGCTTTGGAAAGTTAAGTGTGGTTGGAAGAAACATGACGATTTGAACAACTTAATGGTGTGCTCAAACCATTTTAATTTGGATGATTATATTAGAAACTATAAAGAAGAATTTTCTAATCCCCACTTTAAACGGAAGTTGTCAGCAAAGGCTGTTCCTCAATTAAATTTAGGGCCATGTAAGGTTAAAGCTGAAACAAGTGGAAGCTGTGATGATGAATTTGAAACAGATGAGAAATCTTTAAGGATGGTATGATTGTGTTACTAATTAGTACTTTTATTGCACTATATTGGTATAAGTTTGAGGGTTGGTTGCCATCATAATAATACTTTTTGGTTTTTCTAGTGCTACTTCTAGTAGCAATCAGTATCTCAAATTGTTTCGTAATTTTAATTTTCTTTTTTGTGTGTTTCACCAAACTTTTCTTTAAATTATGCAGACTATTGCAATAAATTAGTTTAAAATAGTCCATGATACTTAATATATAGGATTTGTAAACTTTGTGGTAATTTTTTTCAAAGATATTCAATATATAAACCTTAAGGTAAGATACCAGAGGGGATACTTAAAAAAAATTGGTTAAGAAATGTTTACGAAGATGGATGTGGAATCTCCTACCCAATCTATTAGGTTCAGGTTAATATTTAATCAAATTTGAAATTAGTAGCAATACAGTTATAATAGATAAAAATCCAGTCTAAAATTAACCAATTTGCTGATTGATCTGCATACTGCATTGGATAATTAATTTAATATCACACACAAAGATTTAAACTCTAATATTCTAATCTTATCTGTTTTTATGAGGCAGTATATGTAACTATCCCCTTAAAAAAAAAACAAGACAACAAGTAACACAATAACCAATATGTTATTGATACCCATTGTTATATGTTTTCTCTTTAATTTTATTTGAAGATTGTACGGTACCTGATCTACTTTAACCAAAAAGAAAATGTTCTTCATTTAAAGAGGATATGGGCCTTAACACTATGAAATACAAAACCTTTACCCAGATGCACCTAAAATTCCAATGCCAATTTGGACCAGGGCATCTCTTATTTTCAATTAAATTGCTTAACTTTAGATGTTAGAGCTTTTAATTATTTACCATATCATTTAGTGAGCAAGAGGAGGAAATCTGCTTCTACATTATATTTGATAACATCTGCTTCACCAGGAATAATTCAAAACTATGGCCTACAAACCCCGAAAAAAGTATAATGTACCACAGCCCCCTGTCTATAGGTACTAGTTGTTCATAGTTAACTGAAGAACTGTAGCACCATTGCCGATATAAAATATACTCTGTCTGTTGCAGTTGAAAACATAGTATTTAATCCCATATTTAATATTACATGTACACTTCTTTGACTGCTGACAGTGTATATTATTAGGGAACAGTGGTGGAATTTCTATGCAAAAGATGGTGGTTTCGTTTCTCAATAAAATATTTTATATTTCAGAGTTCAGAGGAAGACAAAATAAAAGAAGATATAGAAAGTCCACTTTCGGCTGTAATTAGTCACAAAAAAGAATTGTTGAACAAATTGTCAAAGCTGGAAGAAGAAAGGGAATTACTTGAAAATTGTATCAAATCCAATACTAGAACAATAATGAAGATACAGGTAAGTAATGAGCAAAGATCAGATTATAAGCATCATAGAAATTTCAAAATAAGAACTAAATTTTGCAAAAATTTCTAAAAATTTTAAAGTTGATGTTTAATAATGAAAGTTAGTTTTATATGTAACACCTGCATTATATTTTTCAACAATTTTTCATTATTACTGGCAATCAGTATGAAACTATTAACAGTATGTTTTTTCTAAATGTTCCTGAAAAAAGTTCTCTGTGTATACATACCATACGTTAAGTTGTAAATTAGATATACAACTGCAACACTGCATGCCATTGACTTTCCACAAAACTTTCTGTTGCCCCGTCGCCAATAATTTGTCATTATACAGTGGTTGTTTAAAGCAATAAGAGCGTACATTTTTAATTTATTTTTGTAAACAAAATTTTCTGTCATTTAAATTTTGGGTGATGTGAGTGGCCATTTCATTCAACGCAGTATTGGTGGAGTGACCTTCTCGAAAGCCGAATTGGAATGAGGGACTGTTTCCTGTGGTAAAATCTAGAAGTATTTCTTTAAGAATTCTCTCTAATACTTTACCAATGACGTTTAAAAGAGAAATAGACAACTGTAAGAGTTGGGATTGGTCAGTTGTTTGTCTTTTTTAGGGAGCATGATTGTATTGGTTACTTTCCAACTATTTGTAGGAGAGCTTGAATGAGGCGTTGACTATTTTCGTCAGGTTGTGAGTTATACTCGACGGAATTTGTTGCTATATGTTTCACTTAGATACTTTGCTCACTTTTCAAATTGATTAATAATGGAATAAACAGTTTTTTCTACATATATTGGCCTATTTTCAAAAGCTGCAATAAATTAATTAATAATTTCTTGTACAGAATGGCCTTCAAAGTACCATTTTATTATTTGTACTCTTTTTGTAGTTTTCTGAACAGTCGCATATTGAATGGATCGGGAACAATCAGTTTTATCCTTCGGTATAACGCTATGATTTTTTATGCACAATGTGGAGGGGAAATACGATTGTGATCTTTGTCTATTAAGTGTAAACATAATGTTAGTATCTTTGTTAGATATCTCGCTAATTTTGTAATACCCACCATAATTTTTTTTTTATATTTTTTCAGACAAGTTTGAAAAGGAAGAAGATGAAAGATATAATACTTCGATCAACGTTTTCTGAAGCTCAAATAAAACTATTACATGGTGAAAAAGCAATTTGGAGTGACGATGATTTGGCTACCGCTTTTACAATACGTCATATGGGATCGAAAAAGTGTTATTTGTACTTGAAAAACGTCTTGAAATTACCATTACCTGCATTGTCTTGTATCCAAGGTTGGGCAGCGCATAGTGCGATGAACGTGTGATATTGTATTAAAATAAAATTGATTTTAAAAATAAAGTAATAGATTTTTTGTTTATTATTTTACATAATACATCAAACATTTCCAGTGTGTTGTAGTTTGAAGTTTAGGTTAGGATAGTAATGCGCTGTATCATGTAGGCTGAAACAGAGACTTAAAGATAGTGAAGTAAATCATCAAACTCAGAAAAAGTTACATCAGCCTTCAATCCCATCAGTTCAATGTTCTTGAGACACAATGCGTATTTGTCTATATTTTGATTTTTAATGTCTCGGTAGGGAGATATCATTCTCTCTCCTGATGTAAACCATAATGTAGCTTCGCCTATTTTTAAAAAATTTTAAACTGTTTGTCTCTGTGTCGTGTAGTGTAATGTACAATTTTATGTTTATGACATTCTCAACAGATTGTTGGATAGGCCAAAATTGACGAAATGCCCCTGAAGATGCTCTAAGGAGCGAAAGTACTTGGGCAAGATTAAATTAATAAAACTGTGCTCGATATCTGCCTTTTATTTTATCAAAGTTCATCTATTCGAGCATTCAATTTAAAATCACACTTATATCAATTTAAAATCTTCTTGTTATAGTTTTTTACCTAAAATTTAGTGGTATGGGGTGGATTTTTTCCAAATCTGATATTTTTTGTACATATTAGCCTAAATATTTTAAATACAAACTTTAAGATTGCAACATGGAACGTTAGAAGTCTTTTCGAATCAGGAAAACTAGCAAATGCATGCCACGAAATGAAACGTTTAGGATTGCAGATATTGGGTTTGAGTGAAGTTAGATGGCCAGGTTCAGGTAAAGTTAAAACCATGAACAAAACTTTCTATTACTCGGGTAATAATGATCCGGTTCATCGTAACGGGGTTGGAGTAATTTTAGAAGACAAATATAACAATGCCGTCACAAACTTTGTGCCATTTTCGGACCGATGTCTTCTTATTCAACTATCCGGAAAGCCAGTAAATATTAACATCATTCAAACTTATGCCCCTACGGCGGATAAACCCATAGAAGAGCTAGAAGCGTGGTATGCTGACGTAGAAAAACTTATAAAGATGACCAAAAAACGAGACCTAACATTTATCTTAGGTGACTTTAATGCTAAGTTAGGTAGAGGAAAAGTTTCTGGATTGATCGGAGACTTCGGACTTGGAGCAAGGAACGACAGGGGAGATAGAATGACAGAATTCTGCCAACAACACAACATGGTAGCGACAAATACATGGTTTAAATTACACCCTCGCAGATTGTTCACTTGGACTTTACCACAACACAATGAAAACAGAGTAATCCGTAATCGAATAGATTACATATTGGTCAACAAAAGATATCACAATGCAATCATCAGTGCAAAAACATACCCTGGAACTGACATCAATTCCGATCATAATCCCGTTGTTGCAAAAGTTCGCGCAAGATGGAAACTAATAAAGAAACAAAAACCTCAACACCAACTATTAGACATCCAATTATTGAAAAACGACACCATACATCAGACAGTAAATAAAGAATTAAACAAAAATTTAGGAAATATCGACCACAATAGAATTAGCGAGTACGATGACATAAACGTTCTGTGGAAAACTATTAAAGAACAAATGAACAATGTAACGGAAAAACATCTAAAAGTAACACCTAGAAGTAACAAACAGGAATGGATGACAGAAGAGATTTTACAATTAATGAACAAACTAAGAAAATCCAAAGGAAAAAATGACAAGGACGGAGAATACAAAAGACTAAATAGAATAATTCGAAAAAAGAATAACCGAAGCAAAAGAGAAATGGCTGGAAACAAAATGCGTGGAAATAGAAGAACTACAACAAAGGCACGATTTTTTTAATTTACATCTTCTTCTTAAAGTGCCTATCCGTTCCGGATCTTGGCGATCATCACGGCTATCTTTACTTTATTTATTGCAGCGCGGAACAGTTCAGTGGTAGTCGTGTTATACCACTTTCGTAAATTTTGAAGCCAGGAAATGCGTCTTCTTCCCGGTCCTCTCTCTTAATTTACATAAAAAGGTAAAAGAGTTTACATCGACTACCAAGAGAACGACTTTTCACACCATGCTGAACACGGATGGCAAACTGCTAGAATCAACGGAAGACAAACTGAAAGAATGGGAAAACTATATTAAAATTCTTTTTCACGACATACGAGAAGAACCAAGATTGGAAAATAACAACGAAGGGCCAACAATTCTGAAATCATAAATGCAATTAATCATCTTAAAACAAATAAAAGCCCAGGTCCAGACGGAATATACCCAGAAACGTTAAAATTAATCAGCGAAGAAAATATCGAAATATTTGTCCTTTTATTCAATCGCATTTATGATACAGGTAAAATACCCCAAGATTGGCTGGAGTCAATATTCATCCCACTACCAAAAAAGCCAAACCCACAACACTGCAATGAGTTCCGTCTGATAAGCCTTATGAGTCATGCAGTAAAAGTCCTACTAAAAATCGTACATAATCGTATCTATAGAAAGTGCGAAACAATCATCGGAGACGATCAGTTTGGATTCAGAGCCGGCATGGGAACGAGAGAAGCCCTGTTCAGTTTACTAGTTCTCGCCCAAAAATGCTACGACTAACAGAAAGATATATTTATATGCTTTATAGACTTCGAAAAAGCATTTGATAGAGTAAGACACGACCTACTATTGGAACGTTTGCAAGAAGTCGGTTTAGATGGAAAAGACATCAAATTCTTAAAAAACTTGTACTGGAACCAAAACGCCAGAGTTAGGATCGAAGGTTCCACATCCGCAGAAGTAGAAATTAGGAGGGGAGTTAGACAAGGATGTGTTCTGTTGCCTCTGCTGTTTAATCTTTACTCCGAGTTTCTATTTAAAGAAGCATTGGAGGATTCCAAGGATGGAGTCAAGGTGAATGGCGTAAATATCAACAGTATCAGATACGCCGATGATACAGTGTTAATTGCGGATTCCGACTTAGGTCTACAACGATTCATCGACAAGACCAACTCGACCTGTGAGCAATTTGGTATGAAAATAAACATTAAAAAAACCAAAGTGATGTCAATCCGAAAAAACCAAAACGTACCTTGCACAATAAATGGGCACATTTTAGAACAGGTCAATAGATTTAAGTACCTGGGATGTTGGATCGATAGCAGCCTAAATCCTGATCTAGAAATAAGATCGAGAATAGAACAGGCCAGAAAATCTTTCGAAAAAATAAAAAAACTGCTTTGTGATTCTCGAATAAAACTCGAAATTCGACTACGTTTATCAAAATGCTACGTCTGGTCGACTCTTCTATATGCAGTTGAAACGTGGACCCTTAAAACATCAACCGTAAATAAATTGGAGGCCTTTGAAATGTGGATCTACCGGAGAATACTCAAAATTTCATGGACATCGCATACCTCAAACGAAGAAGTGCTACATAGAATAGGCAAGGAAAGAGAACTTTTTAACACAGTAAAAGTTAGAAAAACATCATACCTAGGCCACATACTGAGAAATAATAAGTACCAATATGCCCAACTTATAGTGAAAGGAAAAATCGAGGGAAAGAGAGGCCTAGGAAGGAAAAGACTATCGTGGCTCAGAAACATCCGACAATGGACAGGGCTAAATTTTGAACAGCTGAAGATAGAGAAGAGTTTAAAATTGTAGTAGCCAACCTCCATTGAGGAGAGGGCATTTTAAGAAGAAGAAAATATTTTTTGATAAACTGGGCCATTTGAAGGGAATACCATGTTCATTGAACAAACTGTAACTGTGTAATAATGTTTTTTTTTTTCGAATGTTATATCGAAAAATATCAAATTTGGAAAAATATAGGTATCTTAATCACTGAATTTTGCTGGAAAACTATATAAATGTTTAAAGTTTTTTTTCTTAATTAGAAAATAAGTGTAACAAGAACAAAAAAATCATTCTTTCATCGACGCTAAAAAGATTAATAAGCTTATCGTGGGAAAAAACAATAAAATACATAAACATAAATATCATGAATTTGTGCATATTTAGTTTATTAAAAGAAAAGGAGCATAGAATTGCGCAAATTCCAAGTCTCTGATGCCTACAGTACTGACAGTGCTACATCGCAAATAAAGGGAATATATTATTAAGCACCCCTTTTACCGAGGCTGTATCTTCAGTTCCAGTTCTGTGAGCCAGTATGGATTCTTTACCCCAGATAGGTGCCTAACCTCATCTTAGGGACCCTCCTCCTTTATCCAGGCTTGGGACCGGCAGTGTTATCCGATGAGCTACTCAATCCACCCATCAGACAACTCAGGCGGAGTTGCCTGGCAAGCTGCCAACTAAATATGACCATTTCTACTAACAAAACTAAATTTATGACAATAGCAAAAGATCTGCTCAGATGTAAGTTAGTGGTTGAGAACAACCCCATAGAACAGGTGATGCAATTTAGATAACTGGGCATAAATATATCAAGCACACACGACCCAGTAAAAGACCTAAGGAGTCAGATCAACAAAGCATCCGCATTGTCGGGATGTCTGCGGGAGATAGTCTGGTCAAATTCGCAAAACAAGAAGAGAGGGTGAGAAATACAAATGTCAGAGAGCAGTGCAAAATTCAAGATATTGTAAGATGGGGAAGGCGGCGTAAGAGGATGTGGTACAATCATTTAAGACGAATGGATGAGAATAGACTCCCAAAAATTGCACTAGAAAACAACCCTCCCGGAAAACCACCAAAAGATGGAGGGATAGTTGGCAATCTACCTCCCAGGAAATTAACCAGAGGCAGCTTCAGAATTAAACAGATCGAAAGATCTCCAAGAAGTAGAAGAAGAAGACCCCGTTTGCGATATATAAAAGATAAAGAATTGTTGTTGATACCAACTAGGGAAAAATAAAACTCAATTTAAATATTCTTTTTATTTAGGTATAGTCAAAATTTATATTTGTATTACATTTTTGCTTGTTTTATTATACCCAATGATTTATTGCCATATACACAACTTTCTAAATTATGAGGAGCCTTTCTGTTCCTGGAAGGTAAATGTCCGAAAGTGGTATAGTTGTGTGGCCATAAAGCCTTTATGGTAATTCGAGATCCTGCTGACCGACCAGCACTTACTTGTAAAGTTCACTTATTTTTTGCTCTACTTTACTGTAACTTACAAAAGTGTAGAAAGCAGAAACCAAACCTGTCTCGGTGATTGCGAAACTAGTCGCATTGAATAACATTTTCTGAATCGCAGGTACATATAGTGGGATTGAATTTAGCTCCATTCTTTTTTCAGTGAAAGAGAGTTTCTAATTGGGTTAATTCTTGATCAGAATCAGCATCGTATCTATGGTCTTCCGCAAGCGATAAATTATATTTTTGTGTCCCAGATATTTCTGGAAGTGTTTGAATATTGCTGTCTAAACTCTTTTCCAATGAACAAAACCATTCTGGTGGTGGCCGAATACCATTAGCTATATATATATAGCTATCCCTCTTGCTAATTATACACACCAAATTGTATGCAGTTTTTGTATCATTTACAAGTGAGAATATTGCAGCACATGAATGTTTGTTATGGCGAGCACGCCAGTGTGTGTGTGTGTGTTTTATCTCAATATTCAGACTACTTAGAAGATGATAAACATCCACGCTGAGTATCTCGAGGTGTTTACGATATTATCAAGAACTATGAGAGGTTTTTAGGATAGTTTGTAATTCTTAAGTTAGTATAGTCTTATACCCTAAACTGTTAACATCTAAATAAATTTGTGCATTTCATTCAGAGTTACGTTATTTAATTCTCCAACAAACACATATCATTTTATAGAGAATAAAAGTAGCGCAGTCAGTAGAATTTCCAATTAGAAAAAGTAAAGCCTTTTTTTAATCGATTTTTATCGTTAATTGGAAAATTGGAGAATTAGTGACTTAGTATTTGAGTTCCGAGTGTAAGGCCACGAGGAAGGAAAACTGAATGAACCCGTAAGCAACTTCGAAGAATTCCAAGTGTAAGGCCACTTGTTGTGTAAAGCCACAAAGTAATTCGGAAGTTCTGGGGAGGCGCAACTAGCAACTTCGTGAAATCTTCTCAACCAGCTTTAGTGAAAAGCCACTCGACCCTGGAAATGGTGAAGCATTTCCACAGAAGAAGCAACATGTCGGCTACCATTCCGACTACATACAGTTTAGAATTTCGACCAGTTCCAGTGTAAACCCAGTTGATCCAGAAGGTACAACGTTCTTCACCCGTTCTCTACCCGTTCCAGTGTAAATCCACTTGATCTGAGACGCTGCAACGTTTTCGACCAGTTCCGGTGTAAAGCCACGTTCTCACGGAAATACTTGAGGTTAGTCGAATTATATTAATTTTTTATTTTTTTGTTTTCATTTTTTTTATTTACTCTGTTTCGCAATTTTCAAACTTTTAAGCTATCATATCTAGTATTTGCATTTTTTTTAATTGTTTAATTTATTTTTGATAATACAATGGCAACTAACGACGTAACAGCAACTACGCCAATAATTTCCGCTACCACTTCTAATAATTATATTAATTGTGACAAAGCTATCAAGCTTATAAATGTTTTTGATGGGTCCTCTTCAAAATTACATTATTTTATAGATTCTGTTGATTTCATTTTTGCAAAATTTGACCCAGCGGAATTGCAAATTTTTCCTTTTATTGTAAAAAGCAGGTTAGTGGGAAAAGCTCTTGATTTCATTGGCACGAAAGAATTTTCGACATGGCAAGAGATAAAAAATGCTCTCCTTTCTCAGTTTGGTGAAAATTTGGATTTGCAGTGTCTAAATTTTGAGTTATGTCATTTTAAGCAACGTTCTAATGAAAAACCTACAAATTTCGTTGATAGAATTGAAAAACAATTAATAAGAATCAATACAGTTATCAAATACGATTCAAATTTGAACAATGTTGAGAAAAAATGTTTAAATAATTTTCACAGTAAGACTGCAATTCTGACCGCTATTACCGGCATAAAAGAACCTTTGTGTCAAATGCTTCGCTCTTTAAATCCTAGTTCGTTACTTCAAATTAATCAAATTCTAAATGATTATGAAAACCAACAATATTTCAAACAAACAAATGACAATTTTTCTAAATTAATTATAAATAATGACAATGAAATTTTTTCAAGTACTGCAGGTACGCAAAAAACATTTTCTGATCCCGGTTCAACAAATCAATCGATAAATCCACCAATTAAATTAACCATTCCAAAGTGCACTGTTTGTCATAAATATGGACATAAAGCAGAAAAATGTTATCGTAAACCACAATCTCACAATGTTGTTCATAATACCTATTGCGACAACGATAGTTCAGAAAAAGAAATAGAAATCGAAGTTGATCAGGATTTCTTTAGAGCAAGTGCCGCTGACAACGTTACAGTTTACCAAGTAGCAAATCACCACCAGAAAATACGCGCATATTAAAAATTTGAATATAAAATTATTAATTGATTCAGGGGCAGCTATATCAATATTGAAACCAGGTAAAATTTTAGACTCTTATCACTTTAATCATGAAAATTTTGAAATATTTGGTATTAATAACGAACCAATTCAAGTTACAAAGAGCGTAAACTTTAAGTTATTTTCGGGTGTTCAAAAATTCTATATAGTAGACATAAATTCTCCTTTTGATGGAATACTTGGTTATGATTTCTTAGAAAAGAATAAATGTGTTATTGGCTTTGGTTTAAATACTTTATTTGCTAATCGCGAGGAAATCCCATTGTTTCAATCTGATCAGGAACATAATATACTTAGTGTAAATAATATACACGAACATCAAGTCCGAAGTAATAATGTTACTGACTTAACTGAAAAAATCGATACTATTGTAAATAAACTAAAATTAGAAGCTCTGCCAAGAATTCGATTAAACCATGCCCATCAAAAACAAAATGAATATACCGAATTTGAGAATATTAAAACTAACTTAAATTTAAATAATTTCTCCTACTCTAATGAGCAAATCTTAGACGTTAACAATAAGAATATTTTATATCTATACGATGAGAATGACAGAAATGTATATCATTTCGAAAATTCCATTTTAATAATGTAAAACCATTTTATGATGCGATTAACTAAACGAAGTTGAAGTGTAACACGACAAGTAGTAGATATGAGCTTTAATTATCCATATTATAAAGGAATTTTAATCAATAATGACTGCAATATATAATTCGATTACCTTGTGGTACACTTCATCTACGGCTTTCTCATAACAACAAAAGTAGAATAAGTTATTGCCGGTTGGTTTTTTTGTTCCATGTGGACCTACCTGCCCTGTACGGAGTATGAGAGGCTCTTCACTACAAGTCAAAACTTCGAAGCTGCAAAAGAAGCCCTTCTTGGACACCCCAGCTTCGGTCTTCAGGAGGGAGGTGTTATGGCGAGCACGCCACTGTGTGTGTGTGTGTGTGTGTGTGTGTGTGTGTTTTATCTCAATATTCAGACTACTTAGAAGATGATAAACATCCACGCTGAGTATCTCGAGGTGTTTACGATATTATCAAGAACTATGAGAGGATTTTAGGATAGTTTGTAATTCTTAAGTTAGTATAGTCTTATATACCCTAAACTGTTAACATCTAAATAAATTTGTGCATTTCATTCAGAGTTACGTTATTTAATTCTCCAACGAACACATATAAGAGAAAAAGCTTTTAAAAAGTACATTTTGATTATACTATTTTATGAATTCTGCAATTCTTAATTTATATGAAACAATAACGAGCAAATATTTTTCTCTTTCAAGATTAATTGCAAACATCTATTGCAATCTGGCAACTGCTGATTTGACGATTGCCAAAAAAAATTTCTAATAATTAACTGCAATTAATCTCCAAAGAAACAAATATTTACTCATTCTTGTTTTATATAAATCAAAAATTGAAGAATTCATAATATAAAACAAAATGTACTTTTCTAAAGCTTTATCTTTTTCTTGGAGTGCCTGGACTACAAGTACATACACCTCTAATGTCTACTGTTTGTTCTTCCTGTAAACTTTAAACTTTATATACGGCTGGTGTATCAAATTACTTCTCTACAGAAAAGTCATTCCCACTTTTAAATAGAAGCATTTTTTTAAGGAGAGATCTAGAATAATTTCCATTGCTAAAATATGTTTCTCTCTGTTTCAAGTATAATTCATAACGAGTTATGATAAAATCCACTACTTAATTGTGTAAGAAAAAAAGCCAATGTTCTACTTAATACAGTCTTTTAAAATTCTGAATACTATGTCAATATCAATAAAAAATAAACAAAACGTAAAATGAGAATGGTCAACCCCCTACAATGACACTTGTGAATCATAAATTGTAAATTTCCGAAAAAGTTTATTGCGGGCGGCAGTTACAAATGGTATTTATTTATAGCCACGGCCGGGCCAAAAACGTAAAAAACACGTTTTTCGATCTTATTTTCTCTCGTTATAACCAAATTTGCCTCGCTATAGAGAGTTATAGTTCAATAGAAATTTCACAGGGCATCTATGTACCTCGTTATAAGCGAAACCTCGTAATAACCGTGTTCGTTATAGAGGGAGTATACTGTATATACAGTGGTATATTTTGGACGGTTATAAAAAATAGACATATTAAAGAAATGTTTGTTTAATCTTCGAAAAAACGGTCTCAAGTCCAATATTAATGTATAAAATGATATCGCAATAGTAAATCTAATATCACATTGTAAAATTTCACTAAGACAAAACCAAATGAAAGCTTCCATACTTTTCCAAATTAAATCAATGATACATACATAAATATATATAATTCTGTACCTGACTTGTATATATTTCTGTATTGGTTTGGCAATGGTAAATATGTCCATTTTTTTAAAATGTTTTTTTTATTTATATTATTTCCGGTTGACAAAAATCAAATCCTTCTTCTGACAAAAATAGATAAAACAAGTTTGCTAGTGACGAGAAAGATTGATACATATAAAAAGTTAATTTCGACATACATATCAACTATTGCCATACCGCTACAAAAGAATGCCAATCACATCTATTATTTTCGAAATGTGTATTTTTAAAGTTTTTTATTGTAAAATATTTTACAAATCGTACAATTGTTTATGAAACAAATACCTTATAATGTGGTAAAATAAAAACTGGATTACACGTTTCGAGTTCTGAGAATTTATTTAACCTAATTTGCAAAACTTTCTTCGAAAAGTTCAAACCATCAACAAGCCATCAAACTAGCACACGAAGAAATGATACAATGCTGAACACAACAGCCTGCTTTGCGAAAATCGGAGCATACTTAAAAGAGAAATAAGACAAGTTATGTCATTCTCTATTGTAAGTGGATATAAAAAGCCACCCATATATGCACAAAGAAATAGCCAACCGAGTCAAAAAAATGGCAACCACTGTAGGTGCATCAACAGATATAGTATAAGCGATAGAAACAAGAATTGATACAAAGAAAACAAAACAGGTCCGTATAGTAAGAAAAACCAGACACAGATGTGATGTCCAAGATGTAGTGAGATAGAGGACAGAATGAAAAAGAAATTGGAATGAATGGAAGAAGATATAATTGCAAAAATTATAAGAGATTGGAAACCAAACAGAAGAATGTTCCTAGGAAAGCCACCAAAGAATGACAACGAAATTGGAATGCATTGCAAAATGAAAGAGGATAGAATTGCAAAAATTGTAAGAGATGAGAAGCATAATAGAAGAATGTTCCAAGGAAGGTCACCAAAGAGATGGCAAGACAGCTGGTCTTCGGAATCACAAATAAGACTAAATATTAGTTGTAAACACAGGTCATAGACATAACGTATAAAAAAAATGAAGGTTTTACGAAGACTCATAGAAAAAATTTGCAAAATTAGACCCGAAATCTGGAAAGAGAACTCTTGGATCCTTCATCACGACAACGCGCACTCTTTCAAGGAATATTTGGCCAAAAATCAGGTCACAGTCATGGAGCATCAACTCTATTCGCCGGGTTTAACACCACGTGGTTTCTATCTTTTAACACAAATCAACTCCTGTTTGAAAGGCAGCATCGAAAGCCTGTCAGAACTATATTGAAAGAATCTGATATCAATGGCAAAAATTTGCACCTAATCACAAATATACTTACAACAAAGAGTGCCAGTACATGTAGTTACGAAGCCTAACAAAAATTTACACAATGGGGAGTTCGCCAAGGCTGCATTCTTTCACCGACGGTAAAAAGATTAATAAGCTTATCGTGGAAAAAAAACAATAAAATACATAAATATCATGAATTTGGAAGTAGTAGACAAAATTCAAGATCTATATTGAGGTCTATAGGGAGTGGATAATTTACAAGAGATTAGATGTCTCCTAGAAAAGACGAGAACTGTCCTCAACCGCCCCAGGAAGATCTCAGGTAATATGTACCTGAAAGAACATGAGTTTTGAGACAGTATCGGCATTTTATATGTAGAAGAGACCTAGACAACAATAGTGCAACATATGAACGACTTAAGCTTTCGAATTCATGTCCAGAATTTAATACATCCATCATGCCACTTAAAATACCGTCATTCAGTGTATGAAAAACGATCTGAAATTTATTGATACTGTAGAAATTCATTTGGATGAGAAAATGGATTATTAGAGAAAAAGCTGTAGGATTTCCAAGCTAGAGCACATAAGGAATTATGAGATCAGATGGAGGATGCCAGTAGAAGGCAACATTGTCGATATCATTAATAGGCAGCAGCTTCTGTGATATGGACACCTTCAGAGAATGGAAGAGAATACATGGTCGAAAAGAAAAGAGGAGGTATCCGTTGTAAGGAAGGCCAAAGAAGACTTGGAATGTTAAGGTCCAAGAAGCAATGGTGACGAGGGAAGTAGGTCAACATGCTTCGATCAACAGAAATGTATGTCGGCAGGCGCAAAGGGAGCGAGAAACAGCTTAGGCTGTAACACTTGGTGTGTATTTACATACAAAAATATCGACTGTTGGGATGAATATAATCAATTTGTTTCGAAACAAAATAGATGTAATGTTATAGGTGATACTACTTATATACTAATTATATAATTTCAGTTTAATCACAATTTGAAGCTTTTCATTTGACTCCTGTACAATATACATAACGCCTAAGATCTAAGTTATAGATCATCAGTCAAAAGAACTGCATGGAAATAAAATTAAGTAGTAGTATAGGCGTTGTTCAAACTAATAACACAGACCTTTTACAAAATGGCTGTCTTTAAATAAACAGTAGAATTCGATAGATTTTCAATAACATTAAAAATAATTAAAATATTCCATCACCTATAATTTTTTTACAAAAAATGTTACATCTGCTATAACCACACGTCAACCCTTTGTAATAAAAGCCCTTATTGTACAATCATTAATACAATTCTACTGATTTATTTACAAATTGGCGTAAATAAAAATAAAATTGGATGATGCCTGATATATTCTCCGCAATGCGGGAAGACGGAAATGGAAAGAAGCAAACTGCAACGAAAATGTAGAAAGAAAAGTATAAGTAATCGCAAGAAAAATACAACAAGCAATGGAGAATAGCATACCCAGAAAAAAAATTAACAACACAGTTTTAATTGTGACAGAAGAACTGAAAGAATTAATAAAAGAAAGGAATATAACAAGAAGAGTAAATCAAAAAAACTAAGAAAATATACAAACAATATATTAAGAGCAAAAGAAAACCATGACAGCGTCTGGAGAATGCTAAGAAAAAATAAGTCCAGAAAGGGATTTACATTAGAGTAAGAAGACGTTTAGGTCCAGAAGAAGTGCCAAGAACAATAAAAAACCCAAAGGATGAAGAGCTTCAGAAATGAAGCATCATATATAAATAGATACTGTCTGAGGAATGCAAACTTTCCGAACAACTGGAAATTTTTTCCTCTACTGAAACCAAAGACGGAAGAAGACCAAAAAGCTACAGACCAATATCCCTACTACAACATCTAGGAAAAATATTGAACAGGCAAAAGAACAAAAAAGCCCATATTAGATATAAAAAAGCCTACTACCCAGTTTGAAAAAAGCTGTAAATCTGTCATCAGTCATCATACTTAATAGTCTATACATTATAATACTAGTCAACATATGCGACATATATTTGAATAAAAGAACTTTTTCAAGTATCACTGGATCAAAAGATGTATAGGATGCAAGTAGTTCAAGAAGGTATGCCTCATGGAAGTATTTTATAGCCGTGATTATATATTTTTATTTCAGATTTGCTCACTGATGCTAGTATGAACAGAGACCTCTATGCACTTCATACAGAATATACACAGCAGCAAAGGACAACACAAGAATCATCGAAAACTTGGAAACCCACCTAGAGATAATGATAGGAGAGATTGCACAGACAAATGTAATATCAAAATCAACGCGTAGAAGACCCAGTTCATCATTTTCAGCCAAAAAGTCCAACCATAAAGAGCAGAAATAAGGACGAAAGGTAACAGGATCCAAGGAGAAGAAAATGTCAAATACCTAGTCCACTTCGACAAAAATTCAACTTCACTAGAATCACTCACAAAATCAAAAGAAAGGCATCACTGGAGAAGAGATTAATCCAACCCTAAGATCTAGTTATAACAGGTCTACATTAGAGTGGTCTACATCAATAGGGAATTCCAAGTCAGAAACCAACTGGAAGATGCTGGTAAGAACAGAGACTCCATGCTCATCATGGTAATAATGCAACCATTCAAGAAAGACTCCAGTACATACAACTAGGGGAGGTGACCGTGAAGAGGATAAGCACTTTCTACCACCAGGCTAAAGAAGATCCTTAAGACCAGAGACATCTTCGTCAAAAACAGGATGCAGCTATTTTACAGATAGAAACATAGACTGATTCCATCTAGTCAGGGTCTAGCCAGGTGGTTGATGAAGACAACCAAGCAGAGATGTACATACAGCGCCGAAAAAGCAGGAGCTCAGCAGGTACTCGAATAGGATGCAGTTCTAGTCAGCACTATATTATTAGGGCAATATAAGGTTTTATTTTTCTGTCGCTCACTCTCGCTTACTACTCGTGTTTTGGATTGATGAAAATGTTTGTTAATATACATTGAAAAAACTATATAAATAGCAGTTTGTTCAAGTTAAATTATATTTTTAAAATTTTTTCTGCATGATAGGTACTTGCGTAATGGCAACAAATAGAGTTGGTATTCGTAATTGGCAATGCAACAAAATTGTGGTATTAGATCTTGTAGTGATCTGTGGTATTAGATATTTGTGGTAAACAAAATTGGTGTTAAATGAAAAAAATTATTAACATTTAAATTGTGCAGGTCTGTGTTCTTGATAAAAAGGTCTTCCGGATCTGGACATGTCAAAACAAAAAAAAAACGAATATTTGTGCAATATAACTAAAAAATTCTTCATATAGTCATATTTTTTTATAACTTAGACTGCAAAGAGTGATGTATTTATTATGTGAAAATGGTAAATGATACAAGTTTCAGATTACAACTTTCAAGCATATTTTCAATTACAAAAGATTTGCCTGAATGAATGGCAATTGGAATATCCTATATACTAGCTTTAGAGTATATAAGAGTCCCATAACATAGAGCACATAAGGAATTATGAGATCAGATGGAGGATGCCAGTAGAAGGCAACATTGTTGATATCATTAATAGGCAGCAGCTGCTGTGATATGGACACCTTCAGAGAATGGAAGAGAATACATGGTCGAAAAGAAAAGAGGAGGTATCCGTTGTAAGGAAGGCCAAAGAAGACTTGGAATGTTAAGGTCCAAGAAGCAATGGCGGCGAGGGAAGTAGGTCAACATGCTTCGATCAACAGAAATGTAGATATGATGCTCCCATAACATAGATATGATGCTCTGGCGACCCTCCCATTGTCATAAATTATAATGCTTTTTTTACCACGATTTTGAATTGCTTTGACATTTGTCATAGTGTATAGTCAGGGTAGTCATAAGTTTAATTTGAAAATTAAAAATTCAAAATAAAATAGGACCAAATAACTAAAGAAAGATGATAACTGAATATATGATCCTTGAAAACATTCCACATTGACAACATTTCGACAAAACAAAGAAAATATTTCCAGAAACAAGAGATGATGCACGACAAGAAAAGTATAAATGTGCACTTACGGGAAGAAGTCATGAAATCAACACCAATGGCACAATATTTAATAAGAGCATCCAACTTCTTGCATATGCAGATGGCATAGGGAGCCTCCTTGCTGATGAATAGAGTGTTGATGTGGATGAATGGAGAATGAATGAATGAAGGTAGTGGTTCAGAAGTGATGCCAGCCTTACAGCAGCCATTCTGCTTCCCGATCGCTGGATGACACAGGAGGTTCTGGTTTAGCAGGTAGGCGTTCGGGGTAGGCTCGGCGACGAGAGGGCATTTTAAAGTACCTCAAGAACTATCGGCGGGAGTACGAAGAACGAATCCTGCACTAAGGTCAGTCAGGCGATGTCCTGGACTGAGATGTCTTTTGAAGATTCCAGGCCCCTCCCTCTATAAAGACGAAAAAAAAGATGACATAGACATTATAAAAAGAAGAGAATCTGCAGTTAAAGAAGCATTTTAACAGCTACTTGTAATTGATAAACCATCAAATCTGTTCAAAAAATTTTTATCTTGGTTCTCTTGTTGATACAACAAATTATATGAATAATGAAATCAAGAGATGAACCCTTGCAGACAAGCCAAATATAAATAAAATTAAAATCAATACTGCAATCAAAAAAGAAATTTTAAAAGAATGGTTATAAAACATAAAAACCAAACATGGGAATGCAAATTCTAGAGACCGACCGATTAATCGGCTTCGGCCACCTTCGGCCAATATTTAAACCTTCGGCCTAAATTCGGCTTCGGCCGAAACAAAGCCGAAGGTTTCGCCGAAGGTGGAATAATAAAATGCTCTGTCAGTATACTATACTACTATACTATAGAAATGAAACAATCTCTGAACAATATGCTTCGGCGAGTCTTTGATAATTTAAATAATATTTACACCCTATTTTATACCCTTAACTAAAACGTTTTACAAACTTTTAGGTCAGGTATTAGGTAGGATATAAATTTTAACAATAGGCCAAGATGTCTCAAAGATCATCATTTGAATATTTCTCACGTAGTAAAATTCTGATAATAATAATTTTATTGTATTTGTTAAAACTCACGATTACTGGTGTTTTGACTAGATACCTAAATGGCAAAACAAAGACTATTGACTATAAATTATTCGACTTTAATGTTTTATAATGTTATTTATTTTTATTATCGCTTCTATTACCAAATAATGTATAAGTGTTTGACTTTTTATCTCATACTTTCATATTTTTGTTTACCACTTATCAGGTAATAAAAAAATAAAGCACATTATTTAAATTTTTAACATATAATAGGTATATTTTTAGTCACCTTCGGCTTCGGCTTCGGCTTCGGCCGAAGGTAACCTACAGGCCGAACTTCGGCATCGGCTTCGGCTTCGGCCAAAAAAATCACATTCGGTCGGTCTCTAGCAAATTCCCATGTCTTATTCCTTTAAACAACCCTACAAACCATCATGGTACAACCATATAATGTCCAATAATTGCTACAACAGCTTTTCGGTGCATTTGGCTTAGGAGATTTTGATGTATGATCTAGGTATTCACTATTTTTTTGGCTTATCTGTGATTTTCGTTATTCATGGCAACTGTACCAATCAATCTACGGATAAATGAGAGTTGACTGTATATGATAATGGCAAACTAATAAATACTAATATTGCAATTTTTATAGTAAATACTTACTATAATAAAGCTAATCTGAAAATTATATATTTTTCCAATTCCCATAATCATTTTTACAAATTTAAGGTAACTTTGAGCACAATTAATAAATCTTTCAATCAAAAAGTATTATATTCCAGACCCAGATAATATTTTAGATAAAATCAAATTACATTATTGAGACATCTATGTAGATATTAAATTTAACAGTCTTCTTAACACTTATACTAAATAACATCTTACTACTAGAATACAAAAATATTTGAAAATCTCTCTCCTATTTAGTTATAATTAAAGAATCTAATTTTAATATTAAAACATGTGTCAGATAAATATTTGAGAAAAATTGTTTTAAAGATTTTGACCTATACAGTGTCTTAATCACTGCTCATGAACAGTCTAGTTTCAAATAGATAATTACAAGAATTTTTGAAGCACATTGACACAAATATTAAAGCTACTTTGCCATAAATTTGTGGAAACCTAAATATAGGAGAACACTGGGCTAAATGCAATAATGTAATAAACACAGGGCCATAAGATATTTTGAAAAATAAGGACTAGTTAGCAAAAACGCCATCAACCCTGAAAGATTATGAAAATTTTACACATCCCTCCAAAATTTCACAAACAAATAAAGTTATAAAAAAGAGTTCAAAACTAGAATAACAGCCTGCAAAGATAAGAAGGGCTCCATAAATAGTGACAATGACAACATATTAAACAGATGGGCAGAACATGTTGAAGGACTGATATGAGCCAATAATGAGGAAGACAAACTATAGGTTTTTATACTTTTAATGCTGTAAATGCTCAATATCTGCTTCCGACTGAAGAAGAAATTAAAGAAGTCATTCTAAAATAGAAAAATAACAAGATTGTGATAATCTCCATGATAATGTGTCTGCACGAAGTATTATGCAATGGAATACTTGATTTTACAGAACAAATTGAGTGACATTCAGCTTAATAAAGTAACAACCAACTAAACCTTTGTAGTCAGACACATTCTTGAGAACAGCCTAGAGTTCAATATTGTTATCCACCATATATTTGTTGATTTCGAAGGGTCAACACTCAAAAAGTCCATAGAGAATCCAAAATGACATTTCAATGCCCTTTTAGTGCAAAAATGAACTAAAACAGGGGGGTATCCTGTCTTTGATTCAACCTTGCACTGGAAAAAGTAATTTGGCAGACCCAGATTAATAAAAATAACACAATCTTTAATATATCCGAAAAAGTGATCGGATACACAGATGAAATCAACATCATTGCAAGGTCTATATGAGTCGTTGAGTGAAGCTTTTCATCATTAAGGGTATTTGTAGTGAAAATGAGATTGAAATAAATGTCATCAAAAAAAAAAAATGAAAAATATGTCTCATCTAGATTAATATTTGATGATATGGAATTAGATGTGGATACTTTCATGTATCTAGAATACATGAATATATGATACTTTCATACAGCTATGAGTGATCACTAGGGGGTAACGACAACGAAGAAAATAAAAGAAAAATGACTAGCTATAAAAAGCTAATAGGGTCACTGTTAACATATTGAAAAGAAACGTAGACATTTACAGCAAATGATCAAGAATTCCTTAATGTTTTCTAGTTGAGAATTTAAAAATATATTGGGGACGTGAAAGAGCAAAAATTGTGACACAGGAGTTACAACTATGAATGTCTCATAGTATTCCAAACATTATTAAACTGTGTTTGCAATGCTTTTTTGCATGGTTGCTTCATAAGACTGCATATGTTCCTCATTGTCAGTTCATTAGAAATGCTGAAGAATACTGAGTAGCCTAGTAATTAGCTAAGTAATTTTTCTTGTATTGTGTAGGTTTATATTTTTTGTGAATTCTAGTCACCATATACTTAATGGCAAATAGAAAATAAAAGTTTGGGAAAGATGGTTGAAAGAGTTAGAAGATAATGGAGATGAGGTGTTGGATCAGTTTGATAAAAATGAAGACGAGGGTAATGTAGTTCAGATAAGACAAAATTATTCTGAATTTAGAACAGGAAGCCGAAGAAATGGCTGGGGCTGAAAATTAACTTAATGCATAAATGCATTAATTGTCTACAAAATGGCATTCAAATGAGAATATTGTCAGAAAACATTTCTTTATGCTATCGGACTAGAACCAATGAAGCGAAAAATCCAAAGATCAGCTAGTGATTTTATTCCAATTATATTAAAATACAAAATTTTCATGTTCTTTTAGAAAAACAAAAAACTTCACTTCTAGCAAATCAACCTGTAATGAAAATAAACAAAAAGGGATTGAAAGACATTACTGTCCTAGATCCACAGATAAAAAATCCAGGAATTGTAGTGCAAAAAACAAATAAAGTGAAGATCGAGGCTCTTATGATAATATTAATGAATAAACTTGTAGAATGATAGAAATTTAAAAGTGATCAAAGAGATCTATGTTTAGCAGTACAGAATACTAACAGATTGTTAATGAAACATCTCTCTAATAATCAAAGTTATTTTTATGTCAAGAACTTTCATCAATTTTTGGTCAAAAATGATTAAAACAATGCTAAGGAATATAATAATAAACTTATCTAACACTAGTTGCTCAGTAGTCCAGGCGGGATCTGTTTTGAATTCGACATTTTCCATAGGAGTCTATTTTTTGCTGGAATCACTTCGGGATGTACCTTGTATCAATAATCGCGATATATGCCAGTCACAAACCTTGTGCTTAATTTTTTATTGAACAAAATCTGAAAAAAATCTAAAATTGTTGCTTTTTAATGTTTGACTAGATAAACATTGAAAATTTAATGTTTATTGTTTAAAATTAGCAATAATTATGAAAAACATGTGCAAAGAAATGGAGTTTTTCCTTTAAATTTTTTGACTCCTTAAACATAACTTACAGTCTTTGTATGACGCCTAGAAAAACTTTTTAATATGACTGAAACATGTGGTAAATTTCGTTAGGATCGGTTTGATGACTTTTGCATAATAATTTTGCAATTCGATAACTAGAATAATAATAATCTACAAAATTTTTTAAAGATATAAAAATTTTTTTGGCTACAAATAAATAAAATAACTTATGAGTTTTACACATATCAATTTCAAAATTTGTACACTTATAGAATTTTTAAGGAAAATTAGAAAAAACCATGCATTCAGTTTATTGATTGCAGAGATATCAAAGTTTAAAATTGGCATGCCTTTGTCACCTAACCATAAGTGATAAAGGACTCGTTTTTAAGCAAATACCGACTGATCCTACCTTAATCTTTCATAGAATAGCTGCAACAATGTATGTCAAACAAGCAGAATTGGAAGATAATTTGTCATACGGATTAGCATCATATCCTGTATCAATTTTTAATGATGGGCTTTTATGCAAAGCTGAAAAATCAAAATTTTATGAAAATTATATTGCTCTAAACGAAAACCCATCAATTGAAAATTGCATTCATGTGATTGACGGTGGATTCTTGCTGCATAAGGTGGTTTGGCTCAAGTAAAGGACTTTGGAAGTATCTTAAAGAGTTATGTAGATTTTGTATTAAGACATTATGCAAACGGCAGCTATATTATTTTTGATGGATACTCAGAAAATGTAAGTATAATAAAAAACAATTTATTACTATTTTAAGGCAAAAGTTGACTTATATAGTCAACACAGCCATTATTTTGTCTTTAGATAACAAGTTAGTTTTTATTATTGCAGAGAATTTTGATATTCTAGTTATAATTGTGCAAAAACAAATAAAAAGATATTTTTCTGGAAAGCCAGAAAATGAGAAAAAATCTGAAAAAATGTATGACTAAAACTCTTTTGCTGCAAGTAAATTAAGCTTTGATATCTCAGCAAGCAATAAACTGAATGCATTATTTTTTTTAAGAAATATCTTTCAAAGTTCTACAAATGTACAAATTTTGAAAAATTTATATGTGTAAAACTCACGTTATTTTATATTATAAAGTTATTTTATTTATTTATAAGCCACAAAATTGTTCATAACTTTAAAAAATTCGCTACGCACCCCTATCTGACTGACTTAAATTTTTCAAAATGCCTTTGAAAACTTGAGCCTTTCTTTATAAATAAAAAAATTCATTATTTGGCTTATTTTGGACCCAGCAAAATTTTGCAAATTTGTAATTTTTGGCAAACCCTGAATAGCAAAATTATAGCACAAAAACTATTAAACTGATCCTAACGAAATTTAGAACACATTTCAGTTGTATTATAAAGTTTTTTTAGGCAAAATATAAAGATTGTAAGTTACGTTTAAAGGTCAAAAAATTTAAAGGAAAAACTCCATTTTTTGGCACTTTTTGGGGTGTTGTTGTGGGTACAAAAAGCAAAAATTAATTAAGCACAATGGTCAATTAACATTATGGTCCTCTTTTCTACAGATCCCGCTTGGACTACAATTCAGTTTGCCCATGAGGAATAATATAAATTAGTATTTAGAAACATTTTTAAAGATCAAGAAATGTAGGCTTGCGCACATTCCTTGCATAAATGTAAGCTATACAAGTCTAGCAGATTTCAACCATTCAAATTCACTTTTTTTAAAATTGTCTGACTTATGATATTGCTGTTGTTCACAAAATGAAAATTTAGAAAATATTTCCAAATTTATCACATCAATTAATTATATTTTAATTTACTTATTGATTTACTACTTTTTAATATTTATTTATTTAGTTCACCTACATTTTTTGTCTACATAAATCAAATAAAAAGATCTCAATTCTTTTAGTTCTTGCCATCCCCCCAAGCAAACTGATATTTGGCAAGATCTTTTTCCTTATTTAGAGCATATTATGTAACTGTAGATAAAAAATAGTATTGATGAACTTCACTAAAAGAAAAGGTTTAAGAAACTTAAAAAATAAAATTCAAACAAAGAAAATCAACATAAACAGTTTAAACTTATAAAAAACATAGTAATAAAAATATGCAGTGTACATTACTAATAAACAAATCACTGAAAAGTATACTTTTATAATTTTTTGTTTGTTGAGTGATAGTACCCAAAGTTTTCTTAACTGACTATACCTACCAATACTGTTCTAAAGCTAGAAAATTTAGCAAAATATCTAAAATATACTCTTCATTGGTTTGTAATAGAAGTAAAAAATAAACTTAACGACAGACATAGTCAATCATATACTCAGGATAATAATCCCCATCAAAATATTTCACATAGGTTTCTCTGTTGTGACAAAGAACAGTATCATACCCAAAATCAGGTAAAAATATATCCCCGTCAACATCCTGGACATTCTGTATCAGCACTTTTGCTATGAATACAGATCTAAATTTACCATTGTTCTTAGATGAATGTTTGTTCGCCAAATGAGCATCTTTTGAAAAATAAACACCTGGACCAAACTTAAAACGTTCACCGTAACGCCAGTCAAAATTATAACTTGCTATAGACTCATTATTCTCCTGAGCAGTATCATGGAATAATCTTTCAGCAACATAGCTACCTCTTTGTTCATATTCATGTGCCTTTAGTATAAACTTTGTATATAAAAATGGATTTTGTATTCTATAAATACCTTGTATTGCTCTATAAAAACGCTCTGAAGTATTTTCTATAAAGTGACAATGCACCATGTTGTATTCCTTGCTTTTAGGATTGAGACATACAATTCTGTATTTCTCATTTCTTAAATTCATGGGTTCCCAGTCGTTTGGAAGAAAACATTCCATGTCCTCGACAATCATTTTTAAATTGAAATGTTCACTAGAGATTATGATTAAGTTTTCAACAGTCAAATTTAATTTTTATAAAAAACACAAACTTGTTTATACAATGTACAAAAAGAAAAAGTACAAGACTTTAACTTAGCACAGCACCACGCACCATAAAACCCCGGTATTTTTGTTATACACTTGACTTGGATATATTGCCCAACACAGTATCTTTTATTTATGGATAAAATTCTTTAACTCTTATTTTTAAAAAAGTTCTGTTCCATAGTTGACTTCATTTACTTAATTGCGCCAAAAAATATACTCTGCCAAATTCCAAATTGTTGACTTTTATAAGCTTATAACAGTGATGCCACATGAAGTCGAAGAGAAATCGTGAGATTGGAAGAAATAAATCGTGAGACTTCGCTACAGTTGAATTTTGAAGGAAATGGGAGTTTTTAAATGATATATAATTATACAAAACTATTTTAAATACGTTATATTGTTATATATTAATTAGTATATAAGTACATATTTAAAAATTAGTGTAATAAAAGAGGGCCTATTTTAGGGAAACCACCAGTATCAGATATAATTTTAAGAAATTACCTACCTACCTATATACTGCAAGCTATGGATTTATCGATTCAATATTAGGCAATGATTATAAACATTCTTTATGGTTTAAACTTCAATGAAAATTATTAACCTATTTTACAAAAGAATATTAAGTATAATATATTATACATAAATCTAACTTTGTTTTCTGAGGATTTAACATTTTATCGGCACTTGTAGGATTTCAAAGTTATTGAGGATGAAATACAAGTCATTGTTATATAAAATTGCCGATTTGTTTCATATCTCAAACACACACTTAAATCATTTTGGTCTGTTGATCCTTTACTACAAAATTCCGGCTATAAACTTCAGTTGTTTATGGACCGATATTTACACTTTCAAAGCAATAAATAACCTTTTAAGCTTTGTTTATATTATTTTGTGTATATTAATTGGAGTAGTGCAAGCACTTTTAAATCAAAATACGGTCGGTTTATGAATATTTCAAGGTGACAATCTAAGAGCACTTTAAAAACGCTGATTTTCTCGTATACATTTTATTAGGTAGGCATTATTCATCTTGAGATTTAGTAACAGCCTAAAAATTTTAAAAATCGTAAGATATAAGACGTCAATCGTGAGATGTTTTCAATTCGTAAGATCTCACGATAAATCGTGAGGAGTGGCATCACTGGTTTTTAATGTCAACTCGATTGAACTGAAGTACTTACAAATTCGAGATTCTTCTTTTTCGTTTTTGAAAAAATATAAATCTATACAGGGCGGGAAAATCAGTCGGTATTCTACAGTATGTATTTTCATAAAATTTATTTTTAATAATAATTTCAACTTTAATAAAATTTTATGCAAATGTAACAAATCAGTAAATCTATTAACTACTATTATTTGCATATAAAAGTTAAATTTACTCAAAAATAAAAATGTTGTATTAGGTGCTCTGAGGTTGATATTAGAGCTAAAAGAGTTATGACTCTATATTACCTGTTGTGAATAATATCACTATCTAGTAATTAGTAAAACAATTTTCTATGCAGACAGATAAGGAAAAATAAATGAAATTAAACCACCCACACGACAAATTCAAAACAGAAGCTTCCTTATAAAATATATTACTTAAACGAGGACAAGTATATATATAAAAATAGAATAAACAAGAAATTTCAAAAAAATAACTACAACAGTATAGAGGAAGATTCTTTTTGTGTTTGGGTGGGAATCTTCTAAATACCATACCAGGTGAAACGTACCTGGCGTAAGTTGGATTCAGAGTAGACAGAGTACATCCGATCGCAATTCCCCTTTTGGGGGTTTTGCACTCGGATGCATCCATGGTATAATACCTACCAACTAAAACCACTCTCGGCTTACGCGTTAACGTTTTTCCAGATCGTTCTCTCGTACGCGCAGCCATCCTTTCTCTTCTTTTCCTTTTCTCTCTGTTACTTATTCTTTCTATCCCTGTTGCCTCTCTCTCTAAAATCTCTCTCTTTAAATTCATTTTCCTCCTTTCTTATTACGGTCATAAAATTGTGTGCTCCTAAGATACTCACTCTTGCATATAGCTCCACTCTTTCGTTATTGAACTTATTGCATCGAACACACAGTGTTCTGCTGTGACGCTTATCCATGATAATTTCTACTGATAAATCCCTAGAGTATAATAGACCAGCATTTTTGTATCTGATTAACCTAAAGAAAGCGTTTGACAGAGTAAGACTCAAAGATGTAATCCATCTTCTGTATAATAGAGAAGTTCCCCTAAATATTATAAAATCTATCGAAACATCTACCAAAACAACAAAATGGAAGTCAGAATAGATGGACAACTTACAGAACCTATAGAAATAGGCAGCGTAATAAGACAAGGGGATTCATTGAGCCCCATGCTCTTAAATTTAATCATGGATGAAATCATCAAAAGCGTTAACAAAGGAAGAGGATACAGAATGGGAAACAAAGAAATAGAAATACTCTGTTACGCAGATGACGCAATATTGATAGCCTAAGATAAAGATAGTCTGCAAAGGCTGGTCCACAAATGTAAAATAAGAGCAAAAAAATTTAATATGACAATCTCATCTCAGAAAACTAAAACAATAGTCAGCAAAGAACCAACCAGATGTAAAATAGAAATTGATGGTATCAGTATTGAACAAGTAATGGAAATAAAATACCTGGGAATTACACTGTCCAGCTATGGAAGTGAGAGATCAAGTACAAAAAGCAAATAGACTGGCAGGATGCATTAATAACACTATATGGCGAAACAGACACATTAACACTGAGATGAAGTCAAGAATTTATAAAGCCAGTGTAAGACCAATAATGACATATGCCTCAGGAACAAGACCCGACACAGCCACAACGCAAAGGTTACTGGAAACGGCAGAGATAGTGGTACTCAGAAGAATTACAGGAAATGCGCTAAGAGATCGAAAGAGGCGAAGACATGTAACGTACAGTGTATAAATGAATGAACACAAAATAGCAGAATGGAGGAGACCTGTGTCGTCAAAATAGTAAGAAGAAGTCCCCAATTGGCAAAAGAAGTATCGGACGAGCGCGCAAAAGATGGAGTGACAACCTTCCAATTGAAATTGTGGGACGAAGGATAGAGCTGTTAGAAGTTGATGGAAGGAGAGGTAGAGGAAACCCGACCCGAGGATAAGATGGCAGGACTGTATAACAGAAGACTTAAGAGAGTGAGCCTTAGGTGAAGAAGACCCGATGGACAGAAATGAGTGGCGAAGAACAGCGGACCTCGGAAAATAGAAAAGCTGAGGAAGAAGAACATGACATCAGTTACTTGGCCATTTTCCTGTATTCCATATAGCGAATAAATTTTATAGTTTTTCTGCCAACAGTCGTTTTTAATACTTTATATTGAGATACTAAAAATGTTAAATTATGTTTATTTTAATATTGTTTTGTAAATTTCTTTTTTATTAAACATAGCTGGATATTTAATATCTTATCTATGATCTAAAATCAAGTGGTTTTACAAGAAAAGTAACAATAAAAAAGTGGTTACATAGACAATGAAGGTAAATTATCTTTAACGTTTATTTATTTATGAAACGGGAAAAAAAATTGGGATATTGCATAACTCCTTTATCTCTAATAGAGCAAGCAGTTTAAGCAACTGGTATCTCAGACAGTACGGTGAAGAGGGTAATTAAAGATGGTGAAAACAAATCATCATCTTCAAAATTTGGTTCACTCAAAAAAAGCATTTGCAAAACCAGCCCCAAGTCATCGGTTAACACTCCGTTCGACGACGGTGGTCTGTCAGGCCAAGTCTACGACGTAAAACGTTATTTTCTTTAAAATAAATAATCTACATTGCCGAGATTTTCAGTACCTTTTTATGTTATAAGAAAACTCAAACTATGCACTTTTTTTCGTTTCTGTATTAATTATCCTCTTCCGAGAAGATTATTCAAAAACGATAACAATTCATGTATTGTATACACATCAATTATGCCGACCGAGGTGTGCGGCATTCAACGATGTAATGATTGCTGATAAATGTTTTTTTTTCGGTTTTTTCAACCATTCTAAGTAAACAAACTTCTTGATTTCATTCGCGCTATATTCGTGAAGAATAAATTATTCATTTCCAAACCGTTACGTGCTTTGAACCAAGATCAAATCTGCTGCGTTGCAATATGATTTTATGTAAACATCTATTTTATGTCACTAATCAGTTTGAAGCCTCAAATATATTAGTGATCATCTACGAAGGTCCGAAGCATTGTTTAGTTGACTTTACATTTTCATTCCATTCTATTGTTAATATGGAACCAGAACAGGAAAGTAAAAAGAGAAAACGCCATTGCACTTTTAATAAAACATTGCAAGAATTCCCATTTTTGAAAAAAAAGTAACAGCGACGTAAAATGTGATACTTGTGGATCCGAATTTTTGATCGCCTACAGTGGTAGAGCGGATGTCGGAGTCACATCAAAAGTGAAAAACACCAAAGAGGTATTAGCTCCGCGGCAAGCAGCAAAAAATTGACTGAATTTTTCAGGGCAACAGCAACATCGAGCAATATTAATTTAGAGACAGCAGCTCGAGAAAGTGTTTGGACGTATCACATGATTAAGGAAAATGAAAACTTTCGCTCAGCTGATTGCTCATCGAAAATATTTCAGAATTGCTTTGGATTGACCAAATTTCAGTCAGCTTGTACTAAATGTGAGGCAATGGTTAAAGATGTCTTTGGTCCATACATCGAAAATCAATTGGTTGCTGCAATGAACAACGCAATATACGTCAGTATAATTACCGATGCATCTAACAATTGAAACGTAAAGACGTTCCCGGTTGTGGTGAGATATTTCGTTCCATTAGAAGGCATGAAGACAAAAATATTGAATTTTACGGCTGAAGATGGGGAAACATTTGATATTATTGTGCAGCTCTTGAGGAACACTCTTGAAAAGTACAACATCTCAAGAAAGTTAGTTTTATTCTGCGGCGATAATACTAATGTTGGTAGTAAAAACCGAGGTAAGCAAAACAAGGTTTACTACAAACTAAAATCACAGGTGAATCCAAATTTGATGGGAATCGGTTGTGCGGCTCACATTATTCACAAAACTTTGCAATGTGGCTGCAATATGTTACCATTTGACGTGGAATTAATTATGGTGAAAATTTATTCACATTATGAAACAAGAGTGGATTCACAGTTCCTGTCGTCAGCTCTATTGAACGAAGTAATCAAAGCAGGCGCTGACCTCCGTATGGATAAACAAACAGTATTGCAAACAGCCCTTCTTTTTTATCAATCTTGCATCGATTATCTCGAGCAGTGGAAATCACAGTTTAAAGATGTACTCATATTTGGATGGGCTACACTCGCTACCGAGCTGAATTGGAAAAACAGTCGAGGCAACGAATAAATTCATGGCAGAGAATAATTGGATTAGCGTAGTTTAATTCATCTTTTGTTTACCAGCGACTTCTGCGAAAGTCGAGCGCGTTTTTTCATTGATTACAAAAATATGGACAGCCGAAAAATCGCAACTTGGCATTGAAACCTTAAAAAATATTTTGTTCGTAAAATTTAATTTGAAATATGAATGTGTTGATTTTTATAAGTTTTTAAAAGAGTCGCCGTCGTTGTTAAAGCAAATTTAATCGCAAGACAAATATAATTTTAAAACATAAGCAGTGCAAAGAATATACATGTATATATTTTGTTCCTTGAGGTCAGTTTAAAATATGAATGGATTGATTTTTAAATGTTTTTTAAGCTGTTTTCTTGTGGCATGTTTAACAATTGTATTTTTTATGGGATTATGCCACAATTGGTTGTAATGATAATTATATTCTTATGTTAACCTAAGGTTACATTAACATGGATATCCAACATCAGTTGATTTTCTAATTTTTTCTTTTTTGAAAATGATTTCAGGATTGGAAGTCGAAACGTCAAAAACTAACAAAAATATAATTATTATAACCAATTATGGCTCAATCCCATCAAAAATATCATAATAATCAATAAAATGATGCTATTACAGTCCTTGTTTAAAAAAAATAATAAAAAATGGTCCGATTTTCATTAAAAAGTCCCGGATTTCAGATATTTTTTTTAGCCTTGTCCCGAATTCGATTGAATTGAAGTTGGTCACACTATAATATGTTAGTAATACCGGATGCTGAGAAAGTGAGAAGCCACCCCAACCCAGACAATTAAGCATTATACCTATAATAGATAAGCATCTGGGTGGCATTACTGTATTGTCAGTAAATAAATTAGAGATTATAATGTTTATGACTTGGAAGTTCCGAAATGACAAAGAATAGAAGTGTATTACGTGGTATTACCATCGAGCAACGTATTACCTCCGATGTACCCTACTATAAAATAAAATAATAAATATCACCTTCATCCCAGCCAGGTATATTCTACAATTAACTTAACTTAAAGACAGCGGCGGATCCAGGTAGTTAGGAGAGGGGTCGATCGGCTAAATTTCTAGATAATAGCTAGCTATTATTTTTTGTAATATTATTTTTTTCTAATCAATTTTTAAAATTAAATACTTAAATTAATTTACACTGGGGTGCAAAATTAACCGGACACTCAGATTTTTTTGTTTTTTGTTGGTGTTTAGAACAAAACTTGTTTAATTTTTTTGAATTGTATTTTATACCTTATTAGCGATAACGTTTTTTTTCTTGTTTGAACCTGCTTAGATGTTTTGTGTGAACAACAACTTTTTACCCATACGTTTTGTTGTTAATGTGAAATAGCAGCTTAGTATTAATTTAAGTTTATTGTGATACTGTACCTGATTATAAGTTCGATTGTAAATTTTCTGTATTGTCTCCTTTTGGTGTCAAAATTTTTTTAATGCAAGTTTTAAACAGGTGTCATAATTATTGTAATGCAAATTTTAAACAGAAGTAGCACAAGCTGTTGCTTTACAGGATGATGGGCGGATCATTCGTTACATCGCAAATGCTTTAGGAATTTCTCGAAGTACAGCGTTTGATGCAATACAAAGATTTCGGGAAACAGGACAATACACCAGGAGGCAAGGTCAAGGTAGACGAAGAACCACAAGTCAAGTTGGGTTACAAGCGTTACGCGATCGTACATTATCAGCACCAGTACTTGTTCAACGAATAAAAAATGATGTCCATAGAAACACAGTGGGAACGCAAAATCCTGCGAATTATATATGGTCCTTGTAGGGACAGCGTGACAAATGAATGGAGGAGCAGATACAACAATGAAATAGCGACTCTCTTCGGGAAAGGAAACATCGTAAGATACATAAAAGCCAATAGATTAAGATGGGCAGGCCACGTGGTACGGAGTGATGACGACAGACTGATTAGCAATGTGTTTTTTGGGAAAGACCAGATGGTAGAAGATCGACAGGAAGGCCTAGAAAAAGGTGGAAAGACGCAGTCAGGGAAGACCTGGAGAAGATGGAAGTAAGGCCATGGGAAATAATAGCACAGGATCGGAATCAATGGAAGGCAATAGTAAACGCGGCAAAAACTCACGAAGAGTTGTAAAAGCCAATGATGATGATGATGATAGAAACACAGTTTCCGTTTATACCGTTCGAAGACGCTTAAATAATTATGGATAAGGTCCAGAATACCTGTCACAGGACCTCTATTAACAGCAGATGATCGGAGGCAACGTTTACATTTCGCTCGCGAACATCTTAATTGTTGTAGACGGGTGTCGACGATTAGTGTGCTGTGATTTTCACGGAACACTCATCAGATGGGTGGCCTAGTATGGAAAAGACCTAGTGAACGTTATCAGCAATGTTGTTTTACTCCGAGAGTTCAATTTGGTGGGGGTGGTATAATGGTCTTGGCAGGCATTTTCCTAGAGGCTCATACAGAACTTGTTACAATTCAAGGGGGCAATTTGAACGGTATATTCAGCAATATTTGGAAGATCATGTAGTACCATTTCCCCATTTGTTGAAGAAAACTTGTTTATATTAAAAAAAAAATTGTTTCTTTGCAGATTTACAAATCTTTTGAAATGTTTATTGTTTTTTCTGTGTAACATTCTTGAGCTGTAATAAATTTGACTTTTAAATTTTGTTTATGATTAAATACTCAATTGGGAATATTTTAAACTTTTTTAAACACCAGTTTTTACAAACAATTTAGGTGTCCGGTTAATTTTGCACCTCAGTGTATTTTTAATTTTTTTTATAATTAATTTTATAATAATTAGTAACACGAGGCATGTTTTTTAAGTAAGTACCGTTTTGCGATTCCGCTGCCGCAGCGCTACGGTCGGCGTTCCGCGCATGAGCGCTGGTTACCTACATCTCTTGTCTACGCACTGACGCCATTACAGTCTGATTTTTCATTGTATACTTGTTTACTCCAGTGTTTAAGATGCCTCCAAGAATCGTGAGTCACGCTGATTGTGAAGTACGGGCTGTTATATGATTTCTTAGTGCTAAAGGCGTAAAACCGATCGATATTCATCGTGAGATGAAGTTGAAGTTTACGGACAAAACATTATGAGTGATGGAATGGTAAGGAAATGGGTGAGAGCATTTAAAGATGGCCGCACAAATGTGCATGATGAAGAACGGAGTGGGCGTCCTTCGGTCGTTAATGAAAATTTGGTGCAGAAAGTGGACGAAAAGGTGAGAGAAAACAGACGCTTTACAATTTCATCATTGTCCGACTGCTTTCCTCAGTATTCTCGTAGTGTTTTGTATCGCATTGTTACCGAGAACTTGAATTACCGGAAATTGTGTTCACGTTGGGTTCCAAAATTGTTGACGGATTTGCACAAAACCCAACGTTTAGGCAGTGCATTGATTTTCCTTGAGCGGTACCACAGTGAAGGTGAAGATTTTTTAGACCAAATTGTTACTGGTGACGAAACGTGGGTGGCCTACGTCACACCAGAATCGAAACAACAATCCATGGAATGGCGACATTCATCATCAACCAAAAGAGTGAAGGTTAAGCAAACAATTTCTGACCGGAAAATCATGTGCACAGTTTTTTGGACAGAAAAGGAGTATTGCTAGTGGAGTTTCTGCCTCGTAATGAGACAATCAATGCAGCGTCTTATTGTGAGACATTGAAAAATCTGCGTCGTGCAATCCAAAACAAAAGACGTGGCAAGTTGAGTAAGGGTATCGTTTTGCTGCATGACAATGCCCGTCCACATGTGGCTAATCAGACCAAAGATCTCATCAAATCATTTAAATGGGAAACTCTAGATCATCCTCCTTACAGCCCTGATCTGGCGCCCAGCGACTACCATTTGTTCCAGCACTTGAAGAAACACCTGGGCGGTCAGCGTCTTCAAGACGATAACGAAGTCAAAACATTTGTGATGCAGTGGTTAACAAGTCAGGCGGCAGAATTTTATCAGGAGGGTATTCAAAAACTGGTGCCACGTTATGACAAGTGCCTCAATATTCACGGAAATTATGTAGAAAAGTAGATTAAGGTACAGGCTTTCATGTAAAAATAAAATTATTGCCATATCTTTGCACGTCTTTTTTTATTTTCAAAACGGTACTTACTTAAAAAACACGCCTCGTATAATTTTTCCCTTAGAGGGAGTATGAGCCTCATGGCTAAATCTGGATAATAATAATTGATGTGCTAATACCTAACAACCATAATATACGTGTTAAATACAATGAAAAGATCACGAACTACAGAGATCTGGAAATTCAAATAGGAAAACAACAATGCAGAATGGAAAGTACCTACACAATACCTATTATTCTCTCTACTATTGGGGTCATTCCGAAGAACCTCCTAAATAACATAAAAAAGCTGGGTCCGAATGAACATCTCTATAAAACCATGCAGAAAGCTTTACTACTCTCGACGTCCGGATGTGTACAAACATTTTTGGGAGACACTCCAGCATACCAAGTGACCTAGGGTTTGATAACACGGAGAGTTCCACCAGAGCTCAATCTTTTTGATACTGTAGGTATCTGAGATGAGTAAAGTTTTCCCTTAGAGATCATTTCATATTTTATCTACTTAGTTTAGAATAAAATATTGATAATAGATAAAAAACTAAAAGTAATATTTAATTGGTAAGCACGTAAAAAGAATTACAATAACAAAATCTAAATGTTGTGTTCTTGTATAGGCGTAACGATCGATGCCTTTATCGAGATCAATATGAGTAGTATAAAGAATATTCATCAATGCCAAGCCAACCAGTCTCTCTGCACTCATAGTTGACCGTCTTCTTCTTCTTCAAGTGCCCTCTCCGCTACGGAGTTTGACAATCATCATTGCTATTCGTATCTTTGAAGCTGTTGCTCTAAATAATTGGTTAGATGTGCACTGGAACCAGTCAAGATATACGTCGTCTCCTCACGCTTCGTTTGCCCTGAATCTTTCCTTGGATAATTAACTGGAGCAATCGGTACTTTTCCCTCTCATCACATGACCAAGATATTCCAACTTTCTTCTCTTGATGGTGATCAACAGCTCCCGTTTTTTGTTCATTCTTCGAAGAACTACACTAAGTATTTGTTATTTTGTCTGTCCAAGGTATTTTCAAAATTCATCTATATATCCACATTTCGAAGGCCTCTAGTTTATCGATAGTTGACCGTAGCCAAGTTTATGAGAATGTTCTTTCAGCAAAAGATGCACTCAAAGATAATATCACAAACATTTTCAACAAACTATGAATTGTAGGATATATATCAATATCACAAAACTCTAATAGTTCCACACTATCGTAAGAAACGTTGTAGCGCCAATTTGCTTCTCACAATTCCAATTCTGTTCTTGAGTTTTATATATAGAAAACACAATATTTATCAGCTAGAATATGAGTAATATTTTTTATTGACTCTACATCAGATTTGTATAATAAGCTTCAGGAAAGCGAGATTTTAAATATTTGATAATGTTATCAATTATCGGAATGTATACCTATAGATCAAAAATAGTCTTTAGGATTTTCATATGGATATATTTGCACGATTTGGCTGTTTTTGCGCTAATCGAGGAAGTTTTATTTCTATACCTACCAAGTTCATCCGCAATGCCACAAATTTCATCATACATTAGGCCTATCACGTGCTGATTTTAAAATTTTTGAAAAATACGACTAATGGCAAAGTGCAAGAAAGTACTACTGATAAGCAAATAGCCGTCAGAAGAAAGTCAGTCTCAGATATATATATATATATATATATATATATATATATATATATATATATATATATATATATATATATATATATATATATATAATATCTGTGCTTTTGCAGCAGTCTATAGGTCACTCCATGAGGATATAGCATCAAAACATTCGTGCATTTTTGGCAGAGATTGCCGAAATTGAAGAACTCTGTTGTGACCATCAACCCATCTCGTCTCATACAAACCACTAAGCTGATCACCATCCACCATCATATTTTTAAGAACGTTAAACGCATCATTGCGTTTTGACGAAGCTTTAAAAAAAGAAATTACTCCAATTGCATTTTTCACAAATTGAACTGATGAAGATTTACCAATTGAAAGATTTAAAATATGATTGAAGAATAGTGAATAAACAGCATTAATAGCTTAACTGCGCCAATAGTAATAGAAATCATTACAGATCAGCCATCTGTAGTCAAGCCTATGTAATACTTATCATCTAAAGTTGCTTTTTTTAAAGTTTAAAAAAAATAAATCACTTGATTTGAGAGGGGGGGGGCGATCGACCTTGGATCCGCCTATGGAGGAACTATCGATGAGTAGAACAAAAGCTAGAGCGATTATTGTAAACCTAACAGGAGAAACAGCGGAAGAAAACCTGGTAGAGAAGCTACAAAGAAGGAGTTTATTTATTCAAAAATAGGGAAAGCCCTAATATACACACAAGTAATCAATTTATAACATTAATACATAATAAGATAAAAATAACAATTACACTTATACAGTCATTAAAAATATAAAACAATAATATATAACATAAAACAAGACTAAAAAACAACTACCTAACTATTGGTGCTTTTAATATGGTCCATTAATTTTCTTTTAAACATTTGTACAGATGAACAACTTTTAACCGTTTGAGGAAGCTTATTAAAAAGATCAAAACCCTTAAACAACAAAGAATTTCTTGAATCCGGCCTTTTTGTTTTCACAATGTGTAAATTGCAATTACATCGAATAGGGTAATTGTGAATATCACAATTCCGCGTAATAAACTCAACAAAAGTAATCAGATTTCCACGATTTTGTAATTTTTGCAACTGGGCCGATTGATTTAAATTGAAGAGAAAAATAACCTTCTTCTTCTTAACATGCCATACACCAAAGTGCGTAGAATTATTATTATCTCATTACTAGAATTCTGTTCTTGACGGCGTGACACAGCTCGCCTGTATTGTGTATTCCTGTCCATTCTTTAATATTCCTTAACCAGGATAATTGTTTGCGGCCGGCTCCTCTCCTACCTTCGATCTTCCCTTGTAGGATTAACTGTGGTATTTCATATTTTGCTCCTCTCAATATGTGCCCAAGGTAACCAATCTTGCGTTTTTTAATTAATTCAAAGAGTTCTCTTTCCACGCCGGCTCTCTTAAGGACGTCATCGTTTCGAACTCTATCCACCCAAGGTATGCGCATCATTCTCAATGACCACAATTCAAATGCTTCAAGTTTGTTGATAGATATTTTTTTCAAAGTCCACGTTTCCATGCCATAAAGCAAGATGGACCATATGTAGCACTTGACCATTCTGTAGCGTATTTCGAAATTTATGTTTTGATTACATAGGAGCGGTCTGAATTTCACAAAAGCTTGCCTTGCCATTTGTATTCGGGTTTTTATCTCTTGTTGTGGATCCGATTGGTCATTGATTGTGGTGCCAAGGTATTTAAAAGTTTTCACGCGTTTTATGTGATAGTCACCTATGCATATTATCGGGTTTTCTGGAGGGTTTCTGCTAATGACCATATATTTCGTTTTCAAAATGTTGATTTTCAGGCCATATTTTTTACCTATGCTATTCACCCTATCAAGTAATAACTGCTGATCTTCCAAATTATCAGTTATAATCACTGTGTCGTCCGCATAGCGTAGGTTGCTAATTGGTATGCCGTTCACCTTAATGCCTAAATTTATTAAGTTAAGGAAAAATAACCGATGATCAAAAATCAAAGTGAGGTTGAATCATTGCATTAAACACTGTAATTTTACTTTGAAGTTGACAAATTTTTAGATATTCTTGAAAAAAAGTATAATTTTTTAGAAATCTTTTTTAATATATAATTCAAATGGTCATTAAAAGACAATAAATTATCCAATTGTAAACCAAGGTACTTAATTGTGATAATTTCTATTTTTATCATTGTTAATTTGAATATTTATTTATATCAATATTTGAGTATTTATATTTAGTTGTTATTACCAATATTAACACATTTAACTTCGTTTGTTGATCTTTAAATATTTATTAATAGACTGCAATGCTGAATTCATTTTAGATACAGCATTTTCTAAGTTTGAATCAAAACATGCAAGTAGGGTGTCATCTGCATACAAATTAAAGAAATCACATTTAACAATAACTTTTCAATACTTGTTGAAGAAGGCACAGATAAATCTACTATCAAACAATTGGCTCTCGTCGTTAAAACTCTAAACTCAAATTTTAAATAGATATATTTCTGAGACTGACACCTGTCGAAGACGGTAGGGCCACGGCATTACATGGTAAAATCATTGAATATTTTACAGAGAAAGGCATACCCTACAAACACAACATGTTAGGGTTTGCATCTGATGGTGCCAACCTTGTGTTCGGACCTAATCATTGGTCACACTATTGAAAAGTGACATACCATACTCTTTTACAATAACGTGCATATGTTTCCTTCGGCATATGTCACCTCCAGCATATATCATACTTCAGTCTAGGCGCCTCATATGCATGCAGAGAATTGCCAAGAGTTATATAAGATTTCCACAGAGAAGTATTTAACCACAACATATTGGTGCAGTTTCCACAAACGTCAAGCTACTACAACTACTTTATCTTTGCCAAACAATATGAATGTCACTCATTGAAGTGGTCAAGAGGGTTCTGGAACAATTACCATCTTTAAAATCATATTTTGAAGCCATAATTAATGTTGATCGCTTACTTTCTGCTCAAACAATTCTCAATAAGGACCTTGAACCAACGACAGAACTGTTTCTAGAATTTTTGAAATTTTCGTTACCTATTTTTACAGAGCTCAATAAAGAAATACAGTCTGAAACACCAAAATTATGACAAAGTACTGACCGCCTATACAATACTGTTGGGGTGCTTTGTTAAAGTAAATATTTAGATCTTACTGAAACAGAAAAACGTGAAACAGGAAATGCAGAGATGGTATGAAAGAAGCGAAATATATTGAGTCTAGATTTCGCAGATGTGGAAAACCATTTACCAATACATAAAATAAGTATACATCAGGGGAATGGTACTTAACTTGATGAGAACTAAACGTGAAACAGGAGATCTGGATGAGGAAAAGCTACACAATTCTATGCCTAGTGTAGATTTTTATATAAGATGGCAGAGATCACCAAACCTCGAAGTGCCTGAGGATGCTAAATCCTGGAGCAATTGTTGACCCTAAAATGAGAAAGAATATTTTCCTCCATTGGTGACATGCTTTACTTTTTCCTTTGTGCAGCACATAATGAGACTAAACTTTATAGAGAATGTTGAAAGTTAAAGCATATGGAATTGACCTTTAACAACAAAATCCCACAAATTCACCTATTTTGGAAACACTTTTTTCAAATGAAGAATTGAGATGGTTCGCAAACATTCCAATATAATGCAACATGGTAAAAAACCTGCTGTCTACCCTAGAGCAGCAGTGTCATCAAAAGGCATTTTTCAGCCGTAAATATAATGAATTGTTTATACTTCACTAATTATCAGTTAACCTTGTTTATTTGTTTTTAATTCACTCAAATGTTTTTAATGTTTTACGACCAATCCTTATCACTGTCATTAACGTATTATTTTAGTTATACACATCGGCTTATTGAACTAAATTATTTTTCGCTGTAACTCTCGAATTTGGAGCTTGGAAAAATTATTTAACGAACGGAACCGCAGACAACTACCAAATATACAAACTGCAAAGAATCAAAGTCAAAGATATGGTACTAGCAGCGAAACGGAAAAGTTGGGAAGAATTCGGAAACAAGATGGAATAAAACTACCACTCTAACGAAAAGTTATTCTTTAAAACCCTGAAGAATTTAAGAACCGAAAAAGCTACACATCAAACCAAAGCAAATAAGGGACAAAGAAGGACACTTACTGCATGACAATGACCACATCCTAGATAGATGGAAGCAATATTTCGAGGATCTACTGAATATCCAAAACGAAGTAGACATTATCACAGAAGAACCAGAAGAGGTAGAGCAAGAAGACCAAATTCAAGACGTAATAACTATAGCAGAAACAAAAGAAATTATACAAAAGCTTAAGAAAGGTAAGGCGGCTGGATTTGATAAAATCACAGCAGAAATGCTTAAAAACATGGGCGACAAGGGCATTGAACTGCTAACAAAAGTATGTAATAGGGCATGGAGTGAGAGCCAAATACCAAAAGATTGGGAAGTGGGAGTTATTCTACTAATTTTCAAAAAGGGAGACAGACGCGAATGTAGTAACTACAAAGGAATAATACTACTGAGCATCCCATTTAAAGTATATGAGAGAATACTAGAAAAACGTCTTTTATAAGAAGTTGATTCTAAAATGGAAAAATCACAGAGTGGATTTAGAAAAAGCAGAAGTAAGCTGAGTTATACCAAGCCTTTATAGACTTAGAAAAGGCATTTGATAGTACTCCAAGGAAGATGATTGACATATGTTTAAAAAAGAAAGGTGTGAAAATCAAACTCAGGCAAGCCATTATGAGTATATATAGACATACAAGGAACAGAATCAGAACCGATAATATGGAATCCGAAGAGTTCATAGTAAATGAGGGTCTACGCCAATGAGGAGTCCTAGGCCCCATACTGTTTAACATTGTCTTGGTTGACATAATTAAAGAAACTCGAGCAGAAACATTGAAATTATATGCCGGACATAGAAATCTAGAAGCAGTGTGGATCTCAGAGTGTGCATACGCAGATGACCTAGTGATATTTAGGATAAATGAAGAAGCACTTAATCGAAATTTACGCTTTACTATGGAACGCTGCACTAATTAAACGAAATTTGAGGATCAATAATGAGAAGACGAAAGTAATGGTATGTGGAAAAAATTAAAAACAAATGAAGATAATACTTAACGGAAATACACTTAAACAAGTCGATACTTACAAATATTTGGCAGTACAAATAGAGAACAGAGGAACTGAAATAAGTTCCAGAATAGAAAGTGCTGCTCGGATGTACCACGCAATTAAAAGTACGTTTTTGTCGAAAAAAGAAGTATCCCAAAAAGCCAAAGTGACCATATATACAAGACGGTGTTTGTGCCGATTTTAACTTTTGGTAGTGAAAGTTGGACGCGTACTGATAAATTAAAATCGAAAATACAGAGCACAGAAATGAAGTTTCTTAGAAGAATGATGGGTATAACCAGGTTAGACACGATTAAAAATGAGGCAGCCAGAGAACATCTTAAGGTCCAACCAATTATTAAGAAAATAATGCCCAACTGAGATGGTATGGACACATGGTTAGAATGAATCAAGAAAGAGCAGTAAAAAAAATATGGGAAGCCAGAAGACAAACCAAGAGACCAAGGGGCAGGCCAATGAAGACATGGGATGATAATGTAACCTCAATCCTAGAGACACGAGGAATCAGCAAAGAACAAGCAAGAAACCAAGCAAAGAATAGGAAGCAATGGAGAAAAATTGTACATGCAACTAACTAAAGACATTACACCCAACACCTTAGGGTAAATGGGTTTAGAATTATATATATATATATATATATATATATATATATATATATATATATATATATATATATATATATATATATATATATATATATATATATATATATATATATTACTAAGATTCAATAATACGAATGCAGAATTTCGGTCTTCTTGTCGACTGTTTCTGAAGTCTTTAGGAATTGCGGTAGTCCAGAATAAAATGAAAATACGAGCACCAAATATGCGTATACCGAGAACATCACGGTTACTTGCTGCAAAATTTTCTGGAATTGAGCAAACGACGAGGGATGACCCAGCCACAGGAAAACGGGGATGTGTAAGTATTGTAAAAAAAGCAAAACTAGATATTTTTGCCGTTAGAATTGTGTAAAAACTGGTTATGTATGGAACATATAAAAGCGTGTTGTGCTGACTGTGTAGAAACAAAATTAACATTATTTAACCCCCTCTATTTTCTGTTTCAAATTTTAATTTTGGATATTTAGTTTTTACTTGTATTACTGTAAGTATATAGAGTAATAATGTCGTCTTTTTTTATATTTTTCTTTTGTATTTTGTCGTTCATAATTTTTTTAATAAACTCTTGTAAAAAAATAATGGTGTTAGTTATTTCGCAGTAAACTATACCAATACATATTGATACACATATTATATGTACATGTAGGTAGTACAACGTTATATCAGTAAGTTTCCTTAAAAATATTTAAAAAAATTTTTTTAATGAGAAATAAGATGTTAAAAAATTTGGTCCTGATAGACCCCACCCGTGGATTTGTGTCACAAGAAAGTCACCCGTAGAAAGGAGGGTTAAGTTCCATTTGCTGCTTTTTGCTTTCCTGAGGTTGGCAACACTGGATTGAAGTCAGAGATCCAAAATAGTTTGGACTTGGACAAACATGGCAACATGAAATATTTAGATAGACTCCAGTGGTGGATGATTCAACAATAATCCAGATATTTACACTAACCCAGTTCTGGAAACTGCCTAGACATGATCTATCACCTTCCTTAGAAAATGTTAATTTTTAAGTACCTATTTTATTGTGGGAAGAATTAGTATACCCAGAATTTTTTTTACCTAACTAAATGTCCCTTCAAGACACTAAGGTTACACTTTGTAAACTTCCAGTATCTTTTTAATCATTGACAATGAAGTTTATATATGGTAGTTCTATAAGTAAATATCCAAATGATAGAGACTCTAATTACTGAGTTTCTTAAGTAATCCAGGATCATCGATCAGGCTCTTAAAGGTTCATATTTCTTATGGCTATAATGCCTCTAGGACCAAGAAAAATAGGTAGACCTCCAGGGCTGTGGAGGGAAGGAATGATAGAAGAGTATTAACAGAGAACAGGCAACATCTAGTTGAGTAAGACATACATTAAAGTAATTCATCTTGAAACGAATGGATATTTATTTATATCTTAAGTTTTCAATCTTTGCCTTTAAGATCTTACCTCCATGGTCTTTGCTAAAATTTCTTTATTTATACTAGATTATCTCTTTGAAACTTTCCTGTTATTTGCACTGTGCAAGAGAAATTAACATGAGAGCTTCAAACTGATGCAGATCAATATATGTACAGATAACCAAGCAGCCATGAGGGCTCTAAATGGAATCTAGGCTAGTGTGGAAATATCGAGAGGAACATAACAGTGTAACTGGGTAATACACAGCAATGAATAAGCTGATAAACTTGCCATAGGAGCATTAGCTACAAAACACTTAAAAATCACAGTTTTATATTCCAAGTCCTTAATTTAATCATAATCTCACATGAAATTACACATCCTCTGGACCTGTCCTATGACTAATATTACTATACCTTTTTTTTCATAATTCAGAAGCTTTTTGTTATAACTGGTTGCACTGTAGCCAATTGGTTTATAGTACATAATTCCATTCATGTAGCCTTGTGGCTCAGGTTTGAGTGTTAACTGTTAACCACTACTTACATAGCTAGGACAAACAACTTGATATACCCTCTGAAGCACAGTGGTGGCTGTTGTTCATTCTTATATTAAGCTTTACAATCCCTAGGGAGTATAACTAACACCATGGCATTTAAAATCCTATTCTTGGGTAAGGTAGATTATTCCGCTACGTTTTTTATAGCTTGTTGTGTGTCTTTGCTGCTGTCGTGACTTTTTTCCTGTCCTTGCACAGAACTTTCCAGTCTTTAAAAACCATTGTTCTTATATCATCTACACCATCCAGCCATCTTCACCTGGGTTTTTACAGAATTTCTGAGGTATAGAATATATCGTCGGTATACTGCGAAAACCAGGTAAATGACAAATTTTAAAATATTGAGTTAAGTATACCAAAATTCTCAGCTTTTTCCGCTCTACATACAGGTAAAACCCAATAAATGATACGACTTACCATTCAGCAGATAATTTATGTAATAAACAAATAAGTTACACCTAACCAATTTTTCGTTTTCAAATAAAACAATATATCGCTTCTTACTTCCATTAAATAAAAGTTCTGTTGCATGTAAAACAAAGTAAGCCCACATATATTATTATGCCGGACAACAATATATTTCTACTACTGCATACCATATTCAGTAAAAAGGTGATAAGTGTCTTTAATATATTTTACGTGCATGATTTATTAAAATTTCTCTTTCATATCCACTAGTAAAAACCTTTAAGTACACTTACTTCATTTTACCTGAAAACGGTTTGAGTTAAAATTTAGAAATGATTACTAAGCTAAAACCATAAATGATCTTAATGGTGTTAAGTTAAAAGATTATGCTAAAATTAAGCAGACTATTAAATAAAATTGCTTGTCTTCTATATTAGTGGCTAGGAAAAAACTTTTAAAATACTTTGTTAATAGGTATTAATTAGTTACTTGTGCAATATCTTGTGTTTTCTATATTTCTTTGAAACTGAAGACAGCAGTTCAATTCTTGATGATTCTTAGAACAATATAGTCTCAATGATGAAATCCATTTTTGATAGTGACTTTTCAGATGTAGACCCCACATATCAGCCAAGTGAAGAGAGATCACTCTCTCTAGGAAGTCTGTATGAACTACAAACAGCTGATCTTGATAGCCTAAATGATGAGAAAGAAAATACTGAAATAGGTGCACCCACGAACAATTTAGTGTCAACTGAAATAGCTAGTTGGATATTAAATCTACTTCTTGACAAAGTATGGAAAGACGTACATCCACTAAAACGTTAGAGAAAAGCTAATTCCAAAGAATGGGTAATAAATGTCGCAAAAGGAAGGCGTGCTAAGGGTTTGCCTTATGAGATAAAAAAAAAAAGAATAGACCAGCAAAATTTAGAGTGCGTTTACAAATGTGCCAGTTATTTCAGCGAAGATTACAGACAAATACTATGTCGTGATTATTGGAAGTTAGATTATATAGGCCAGAAAAATTGTCTTCTTGCACGTATTAAAATGAAGCCACAAAAGAGAGTCCTTGCAGTTTGTTGAAGTTTAAAAAAAAACCACGTTCATTTTCCAAAAAGTGTTACTTTTCTTTGAATGGTCAAGACATACAGGTATGTGAGAAATTTTTTTGTACGGCAACGCCATGCAAACATACACCGCCAAATAAAACAAGCAGTGAAACCCGACAAATCGTGAAGGCTCATATTGAGTCTTTTCCAACCATGGGCCCACATTATAGTCGCCAAAGTTGAAAGCGTAGATATTTGGACAAAAATTTAAGTATAATAAAAATGTACCAACTTTATATAATGACTGTGGGCAGAAGAAACTGGAAGGTGTTAGCGAAATTACATATCGAAGAATATTTTCTAACGACTATAACGACTTTTTTGTTCCTAAAAAAGATCAATGTTTAGTTTGTAATAAATATGATAGGGCTAATTGAACTGGCAAATCGAATTGAAGACAGTTACAGAGAACATCAGAAAAGAAGTATGTAATCTTAAAAAACAAAATGATAAGAAAAGATCTAATGAACAATGGGATTTTGTTTCAATTACTGTCGATCTACAGGCCGTACTACAGATTCCAAGTGGATTGACTGGACAACTATATTATTCTCAAAAATTATGCGTCTACAATTTGTGTGTATATGAAGCCGTATTATTAAATGCAGCTTACTGTTTTGCCTGGTCAGAAATTAACGGTAGACGAGGAAGTTCTGAAATAGGAAGCATTATACTCCACTACTTATCAAAAGTGTTCTAGAATATGTAAGTGAAATAAATTTACTTTCTGATACCTGCAGAGGACAGAATCGTAATCAGCTTATTGCAGCCTTACTATTATGGGATACTTACTTACACAAATGGAGTAAGGTCTGGAGTCTGGACATTCCTATATGGAGTTGACTCTATGATTAGTAGTATCGAAACCGCTAAAAAACACAGATCTATCTATGGGATGCCAGATTACTTGTTTTTCAAAATGCAAGAGGAACTAAAAATATCAAGGTTGATGATAAAAAAGTATGTATAGAACCATACAAATGTAAAGAATTTAAATACTACGACTTTTATGACTTTAAAAACTTGTCTCACACTTTAATTAAAAACCGTACAAAAGACCAAAACGGCGAAAAAATAATGTGGTTGAAGATAAAAAGAATGAGATTCGTGAAAGGAGAGACAAACAGAATCTATTTTAATTATGACATGTCAATAAGCTTCAATTATTTCCTTGGTGATACTAAACGGCAGTCAACAAGAAAAAAACACGCCAAGTTATCAACTACAAGCAATCTTGAAGAACTTAAGCGACTTTATGATGCACATTTGCCAATAAACATATCAAAAAAGAAAGATTTGGTACAGCTATGTGATAAGGGAGTGATACCGGAGGAATATCACGGGTGATATCGTAATTTGAAAACGGGAAATGATGTGACAGACATCAGACATCTTGCCAGAGCCTGCTTTCAGTGAAAAATCGGACGAGGAAGCCTCATAATAATATTCTTATAATATATAATATTGTTATTATTATATTCGAAATAAATTAGTTTTTTCTATAAAACTGCCTATCATTCATATAAATAATAACTATAACTACAAACAGCTGTTAATAAAATTTTCAGGGAAAACCAGTTAAATGTCATAAATATCGACTAATACCTTAAAACATTGCTATTACCTAGTAAAAGCCTCATATCTCGATCACAAAACTGGAAAATAATATACTTGGTTTATTATATTTGTGTTAAATATGTTATTTGAAGAGTAACCGATTTATTTAGATTTACAGGTAAAACCAGGTAAGTGATAGCATTTCCAACTTAAATTTAGGACTAGTCAGATAGGTGTCTCAACTTTTTCAAACTAATGATAGAAAATCATTTCAGATATATGCATCTTTCACTAGAACACCTAATATTAAAAACAAGCTGACTGCTTAAGTCACAATAACAAACTAAACTTTAAAAACGTTTTTTCTCGATTTCGGTATTCCGACATTTACCTGGTTTTCGCAGTATACCGACGATATATCATCTACATCATCCAGCCATCTTCTTCACCTGGGTTTTTACAGAATTTCTGAGGTATAGAATATTTGTAGGATCCAAATATATGGAGAAATATAATCAACACGTCTACCTGTATACAGGCAAAACCAAAGATATCTGTGCATGAGGGACAGTTAATATTAAATTATTAGATAAAAATTGGTTTTTGTTTCAAACATAATAGATTATATACAATTCGGGTTTGAATAGGCGTCTGATTTAGAAATCAAACCACGAAATATATAATTCACTTATAAGATATCCTGAAACACGAGGGTATCACAAAGAAACACTTAGAACTATCAATATATCCTTGGATTAGTATACTTTATTTGCTACAGTTCATATATTCTTGTAATTTTTATTTTATATCTCTTGTATAATAGTGCCGTTTTTTGTGTATGTATTGTGAATATAATTGGCCATTTGCCATTTTATGTTAATTGAAAAAGGTCAATTTGGCAAGACAATATTGAGATTTGTTCTGACTGACTTTGTTAACTTCATTTGAACTCAAATATAGAAACTAATGATTTATTTGTATGTATTTTAAAATATATCTATAGTATAATAAAGCACCAATACTATTTCAATGAAATGCTATAAGCTGTATGAACTGGAAGAATCAATTTGGGATTTCCCACTAATATGTAAAAATATTAATAATTGGCCTAAAAGTATGCAAGGCAGGAGATTTTCAATATAAAACTAAAACAAATGGTTTTATTTTTTTATTAACGTATTTAACTTACAAAATTACTGTTCTTTAACTTCCCTAAGACGCCTTACAGCAGATCTAACTGATGCAGCGGCTGTCGTTGAATACACCCATGCACCTCCAGCAACAACCCTCTTACACCTTTTGCAGGACCAGATTCCAACACAACTCCTCTTCATGGCTTCTTTGCCGCAAAAACTGCAGGAGTATTTTGCGTGTTGGGTGATTTCCATTTTTTTCACCATTTTACGCAAGGAAGCACCATAACGGGTACCGTATTTACCAGTGATTCCGACCTTCTTTGTACGCTTGGCCATTGTTGTGGGTTACTTATTGGAACCTTTAATAAATAAGGCACGAAATTATTAAAATGTTCTGCTTTAAATTAATAGATTATAATATATTTAATCAAAAAAACATACCAAGTTTTAGTCAACACGTGCACTGCACTCGCTGTCTTGAGAAAAAGAGTGACAGTTGACACTTTGTAATTTTGCCAACTGAATCGACAATTGACATTTTTATTCAGTGATACCAATACTGAAGACTATCAATATCCGGATGTGTTCCTGTTATGCCACTTCGCATAAAAATTTAGTTTATAGACAGTTTTCTTGTGATATATTTAAGTTAAATATTGTGTTTATATGGGATTAAGCCCTACTTCGGAAATCATTAAAAAAAAACGATTTCCGCAGTGGAAATCACAACGTCAAATAACAATAAAATATAAACTGCAATTTTCACTACAATCAACTGTGGCTGTTAACACAATATTTAAAATTTTAATGTCACTTTACTTTGTAATTGGATTGAAAACCGAAACGTCAAAACAAATACATCTAATATTTCCATAGACGTATATATTCAATAATTGTTAATATATACTTAATATGTGTATTTACAAAATATTTACGTGTATTTATCAGTGATTTGTTTCTTATAATTTACGACAATAACCGCATTTTTATATTATAAACGCCAAAACATCATCGATCAGAGTACATAGCGTGGGAAACATATACCAAAAAATAGTATCAGCCATTTTTTTCGAACAGACATTTTGTTAACAAACAGGTTAGGTTAGTAATATAAATAATATAAAATTAATAATTAATATAATAATAATTTTAATATAAAAAATACAAAAGAAAGTCTCGTATATTATACGTCATTGTCAAATCTGTCTGTACGAAAAACATGGCAGATGATGAATATGAAAAGTCCATGTTAATAAAAAAATCTTTGGTGTTCTGTAACTGTTGACAAGAAAAAATGGCCACTCAAACTGACACAGAACTCAAACACAGAGGTGATGTCATTTAAATTAAATCAAAATAAATTATAAATAGAAAAGAATGTAATACTCGTCTCGTCAGTTTCATTCAGTTTATCTCCGTGAATCTTCAAAGTAAGAGAAAGTTAATTTGGTGAGAGTATTAAGTAATTTTACTTTTATTTTGTGGTTACAACATATTATAGCGTCATAATTTACAAATATAGTTACATAACAGTAGTGTTATTATGTTCCACCTAATTGTTTGAGATTTGTTATAATTCAGTAAAATAATATACATCTACCCAAATGGCTCTTAATGCGTTTTTAAAGAAAAGTGCGACCTTGACAAGATATTTAAATAGACATGTAATTAAAAACAATATAAGGCTGTTATCTGTAGGACAACCAGAATTAAGTAAAAAACAGTAAGTACACATTTCTATTATGTTTTTACCCAAATTACTTAATTCTGCTATATATTGCAGTGATCTGTATCTAATTATTTTAATGTCTTCTTTAGAAGTTTACTAGTTTATCCCAAAAGTTTCATGTGTGTATTGTATCATGTTTTATTTGTAATGTTTTATGTTAAAAAGGGTGGTAAATAAATTTCAGCATGGTAAAATAAATACATAAGAAGGGCCAGAATTTTATGACTTTTGATTTATATGCAAAATATTCAGATAATATATTTAATACTAAAATTATTACAAAGTAAACTCAGGTAATGTTATCAACCAATCTTTATCTGATAGTATAGGAATGCATGTAATTAAAATGCTGTAGATAATTTTAATTGATAATCTTTTTTTAATTTCAGAGTGGAGGTTACATTTGTAAAAGCTAATGGAGATAAGATAAAAGCCAAGGGAAAGGTGGGTGATAACCTACTGGATGTTGTATTAAATAATAATATAGATATAGATGGTTTTGGAGCATGTGAAGGTACCTTGACCTGTTCAACTTGCCACCTTATTTTTAAGCAAGAAGACTTTGATTCCCTACCAAAAAAAGCAACTGATGAGGAGCTAGATATGCTGGACTTAGCTTACGACCTAACAGATACTTCCAGATTAGGTTGTCAAATTATATTAACAGAAAGTCTAGATGGTTTAGAAGTAAGAGTTCCGAGTACTGTTAATGATGCAAGAAGCTAAAATTTTCACACAGTTCTAAAGTTATTTTATATAGATATATTTTTATATGTTTAATTTGTAAATGATTTATGGTGTCAATAGTTATATTATTGAGATTATTAAAATTGTTTTGATCACATAGTTGGCCTTTTTTTTGTTTCAATAATGTGTAATTTAATATTCATTATAATGCATTTTAAAAATACAACTTTCTCCTGAAGACCAATTTTGGAGCAATTACAAAGATAATTTAAACTCACCTGTTTCAGGTGAGTTTAAATTATCACTATCATAAAAATTTTTCACTATCACTATCACTATTCACAATTATCACTATCATCATTATCATAAAAATGTTTCACCCACAAAAAGTGCATTGTAGGAACATGATAAATCAATGAAACATAGTTTAAAATGTAGCCAAATAAATGTGGAAATAAAACTATAATAACTGTGAGATTTATATCATATATGTATTAGTTTTCTTTATTTTATCGTAGGCTATTTAATAAAAAGAAAAGTTTTATTGTTTTTGTTTGTCAAGTTAACCTTGAAAACAATTAAAATAGCAAACAAGATAAATGTGTATTTTGTGTTTACAAATTTAGTGTATTATTTATAAATATACACAGATAATTATATACAAATATATTTATTTTAGTGTATAATTATACACATAATAAATAAAAACATTTTACTTTGTTTCAAGCTTATAATCTAATTTTCCAGGTTGCATATGAATGAAATTGATTGTCAAGGGTATTAAGCATAATATAATCTTCGTAAACATGTTTAACACCTAACCTGTTGAAATATAGGTACTTGATGATAGCTAAATATTCCAATTATTCAATTTTCACCTACAACATAAGCCTGTAGTTCCCCCTCATAGTTTTGATACCCATCAGCTTTTGTGCATTCACTACCACTTGTCTCTTCACTCTTCTTTGTGGCCTCCCATTTAGTCTTTTGCCTAGTATTATATTGCTTAAGGCCCCTCTTGGCAAATTGTCATCATCCATCCTCACTACATGACCAAGCCATTGAAGTTTGGAGCCTAGTGAATTCTTTGAACAGTTGGTAAATTTCATGGCTAGGTTTAAAGATCTTTAGAATTTTCAATTCAAAAACTTTTAACTTTTTTTTCTGTAACATATCCTAATGATTTTATTAAATATATGATTATATCATTAAATCTTTTGCACAGATTAAACAGAAACTCGAGTGGTTGGTATGAGCAGCCTCTTTTTGAGAACTGGTTTTAAAGTGATGCTTTTCCTTATGTAATGAAATAGCCAGCACCAAGAGTTCTCATATGCGACAACTTGTGCAGTCACCACTCTTACAAAGTAATCAAACTGTTTTTCTGGAACTGGTATTATTCCTGGCATCTTTTGTGGATTTGTTGAATTCAGGAAGAAATGCTTGCAAGCCAACCCTGACAATAAAGAAAAAAGTGCCTGTTACACCTGGAGGAAGTGTTTCCATAGAATATTTCACAGCACCTGGTTCATCCAATTGTCAAGTAGCTGATAAGGATTTGTATAGTCTTGATGAGTTTGTGGAGCTAGATGCCTATGCGGAGTCAAATTCTTCATCTACTGATGCCAGCCTGATGAACTTCTTTTTACATAAAAAATATCGAAATACAGGCAATTGTGTAATTTTTATATTATTTATTTTCATTTTTGACGACACGAATTTGGTACCGGATTTATTGTAAGCAGAAAGGTCAAACAGTGTAATTGATTCCAAAGCTATTGATCATAGGCTATGTTGAATAAGACTTAAAGGGAAGTCCGCTAATATTAGTATTATTAGCATCCATGCTCCAACGGAAGAAAAAGAGGATGATGAAAAAGACATGTTCTATGAGACACTAGACTGAGAGTACGATGAGTGCCCAAAAAATGACATCAAAATAATAGCAGGAAACTTGAATGGAAAAGGAGAGAAAAAATCGACATTAATAAACTAAAAGATCCCGACATTGCAAATGTACACAGACAGCAAATAGAAAATCAAGTAAGGACAGAAAACTTGGAAGAAGAAGAAGACATTAACCAACTATATGCAAATATACGAGATATTGTGTTACAGAAATTAGTTGAAAAATTGGGCAAAACCAAGTCAGTAAAAAGAAATCATTGGTTTGATCATGAGTGCGAAATGGCCACAAATAGAAAGAACGCAGCCTATCAAAAAAACCATTGACACAGGTTGTACACAAATAGAAAAAGAATAATATAGACGTCTTAGAAGAGAGTAAAAACGTATCCACCGACGTAAGAAGAGGGAATACGAACAGAACACTCTCAATAAGCTACAAAGTTTATTCGATAAAAATGAAACGAGGAAATACTATAAATCCTTAAATAATAGCCGTCGAGAATTTAAACCGCGATTAAAAATTTGTAAAGACACTAACGGTGAAATTATAATAAATGATAAAAACGATATTGAAGGAGGTTACAACATAGACAATCAATAAAATCTACAACGTTAACTACACAGTGAAGACCCAACAAGAGAAAGAAGTGTCAAATGCCATCCTAAAACTCAAAGATAATAAAACCCCAGGAATCGATGAAATCTGTTCGGATATGTATAAAAAAGGTGGTGATCAACTTTTTGCAGCAATCCATAAACTAATAGTACTTATATGGCAGAATGAATTGGTACCAGAAAAGTGGCTAAAAGGAATATGTCCGTTGCATAAAAAGGGTGATCAACTGGAGTGTAAGAACTATAGAGGCATTACTCTGTTAGCATCTGCGTATAAAATCTTCGGCAATGTATTGTTTGAAAGACTTAAACATTTTACAAAGGATATTGTTGGTCAATATCAATGCGGATTTACTGCTGGAAAGTAAACTAAACATCAAATTCAAGCACATAGGCAGATTCTAGAAAAGTCACTATAATATCATAGATACACACTATCTCTTCGTCGACTTTAAAGCAGCCTATGACAGTGTGAAAAGAACTGTATTATATAATGCAATGATAGACTTTGGGATCCCACCTAAGTTAATTAAGTTGACCCAACTAACAATGCAAAACGTAAACTCATGCGTTAGAATTGAAGGAGAAAACTCTACGTTCTTTGACATTAATAATGGTCTAAGACAGGGGGACGCTTTGGCGTGTCTCATCTTTAATATTGCCTTGGAAAAGGCAATCAGACAATTAAATATTAGAATGAATGGAACTATTTTTAATAGATCGACGCAAATTCTCGCATTCGCTGACGATATAGTTATAGTGGGTAGAAGTATGAGAGACATGGTGCAGTAGTGTTTTACAAGGCTTGCGGACGAGGCAAGTAAATTAGGACTTGCGGTAAACAAGGAAAAAACCAAATATATATTGGTTTCTAAAAACCTCCGAAATATCCAACAGAGAATTCAAATTAACAACCATAGGTACCTTTGAGCAAGTCAAAGAATTCACATATCTTGGATCGCTAGTAAACCCAACAAACACGACAAGCGACGAAAAAAAAGACGCATATCAATAGCAAACAGAACTGTTCACGGTCTTCAGAAACATTTAAAAAATAAAAATGTAAAAGGTGCAGTAAAGCTCAATATATACAAGATCTTAATAAGACCAGTTTTAATATATGGGGCTGAAAGGTGAACCTTATCTCAAAATGATAAAAGAGTTCTTGGTATTTTTGAGAGAAAACTTCTTAGAAAGATTTTTGGAGCCGTAAATGAAAATGGGATATGGCGTCGAAGATACAACTTTGAACTAAATCAGTTATACACCGATCCAGATATTGTGAAATTCTTTAAAGTGCAGAGACTTAGATGTCAGATCACGAATACATGAAGAGATTAACATTTTCAAAACCAGAGGACACATGAAGTAGAGAACCACCACGAAGGAGATGGATTGATGATGTGGAAGAAGACCTACAGATTCTAAGGGTCAGAAGATGGAGGGGAGTTGCCAGGAATCCACAGGAGTAGCGACTTATTTGTGAGCAGGCCAAGATCCACAACGAATTGTCGAGCTACTTATGATGATGATTTTCATTTTTATTAAATTATTTGTCGTTGAAAAAAATTTACAAATAATTTTTACTAATATTATTATTTTGATGTTCTGTAAAATTGTTTTCAATTGCATCTTAATATATTTTTACAGATATTGGAAAGACCTAATTACTTCTATACGTAATTTTAACGAAAAATAAGTAATACGGGAGAATTAATTCAATCCGATTAGTAGATCATTACGCAGGTACCTAATCTATTCTAATTAATCTGTTTTTCCTAATGATTTAGGAAGTATCTTTAAGTGGTTATTGTTTACACCCAATATTTAGTTTCACGTTATCATTAAACACCTGGTTTTTCAAGTGATCGACTAAAATAATAAGTAGATGAGTACTGAGTAAGCTTGAATAAGGTTTTGTAAAAGTAAAAATACAAAACAAATACTGAACCTGCGAGAATTTATCGAAAAGTCTAGATAATTTCAGGAGCCAATATGTTTCGCAGACTATTAAAATGAATTTGGTGGCGTTAGTTGGCAAAATCATTGACCTATCCTTATAAATATGATCCCTAATGCAGTACAAAATTATTGGTACCAGTAGAAAGGACAATCTTTGATTTTCGAAAAATTTTTTCCCCATTTTCGATAATTTGATACAGTAGCTACGGAATTCATAGACAAAGTTTCGGATCGGTATGTAGATTACTTTTTTTGCAATGCCGTACATTTTGGGGTGGGACAGGGGTGAGAAATCAAAGGCGCAACCCTTAATTTGAACCCCGATGCTTTGAGTACCGATAAGAATTGGCGGCATATAGTTTATTAAGTTGTTATTACATATTGTAGTATTGATTTATATGTGATTAATGTTGGGTCAAATGATCTCCTATGGGCTTGTAGTTTATTAGAGAAAATCACGGTACTCAATAATGCGGTAACAGAGATATATTAATTTCGCTGTTCTCCAAATTTGTCAAAGTCTGTTCTCCGTCTTTCTTTTCTCTCATATTTTGTTTCATTTCATGAATTACTTTATGATCTCATCTTCTATTATTTGGCACACGAATAGATACCATCGGGAAAACCTTCGCGTTACCTAAGACAAGACACTGCTTGTCTTTGGTACTAGATCGGGAGACGTTTATAGTACAAAACCTTGTATTTTCATTAAACTCCAAAAAGTCCTGAGCTCTACATAAAACCAATAAATTTCTTATGGAGAGTGTAAGGATTGCTCCTGACTACATAGGCCAGATCTATAAAAAGTAACAGGTTCCAACTTTAAAACTTGGTCCCTTAATTTTTTAGATGTTCAGATTATTGTCCGTATGGCATTTCTTCCTCCTGAATGAATTCCCTTTCGGTCCCAGCATGGAAATGTTTTGATTCGTTAGTATTTCCATCCTCCTATATTCTTTTAGACACAACTGTATAAACTAGAGAGATGTACCCCATTTTAAAGAATACTCATTATTGGTGCTAATGTGTTGTTTCAAAACTGAGTGAATATTTACATAATTTAAAATCCCACCTTGTGAAAAGCTTTTATCTTTTTTTTTGTACGTTTACCAAATGGTACACAATCGAATTTTTTTTTATAATAACATTTTAAACATAAAAAACAAATATATTTTATGTTTTATGACTGTAATGCGGTTTGTGTTGTCTACCTCAATCTGTGATGGAAATGGAAAATGTCGCAAATATCTAACCTAACCTAAAATGTATAAAAAATCATAAACATAACATTTTTTTCTAAAACTGTGCTGTGATATTAAATTAAACTATGTGTGTATTGCTTTCATTATCATCGTTGTCCTTAAAAAACGGTAAGTCTATATTTGATCTATATTTTCTTTTATTATTAATTTATATTTCAGGTCTTAGAAGCTTCTGCAACCAGGCTACAAGATTAGGTAAAGATGTTAATAAATGTACCAAAAAAGTACTGGGACAACCAACATATGATACCCATCCACATATTATGAATGAAGGAGAAGTAACTCCAATGATCACCAAATATGAGTACCAAACTAGAAGATCTAAGTTTATAGATTCCCTAACAAAGTTTTCATTAAATAATAGTTTAAAAACAAAGAATCATATGGTAAATTATTGGGTAAATTTATTTTGTGTCAACAACTGTAAAATTGCATTGTAGGTGATTATACCAGCTGCTTCAAAACAGTACATGTCTGATAAAATACCATATGTTTTCCGCCAAAATACAGAATTCCTCTATTTGACTGGCTGCTTGGAACCTGACTGTTGTTTAGTAATAACTATTGATGAAAGAGGAAAGTTTTCCACAGTACTATTTACCAGGGACAAAGATGATCATGCAGAACTCTGGGATGGGCCTAGAACACATCCAGAAGATGCTACTAATTTTTTTGGTGTCAGTGAAAGTCTACCCATTAATGAGTTTGAAAAGTATATATATTCTTACCAGAAATCTCAGAAACAGCTAAATTTATGGTAAGCTGTTTGTTTCATGTAAAATAGAAAGTAATCTAATTAAATAAGAGCATGATCTATCCAATTGGTTACTATGACTGTCATAGTAAATTGGTGGGGTTGCTAGTGAGAAGCTTGATAGCTTTCACAGTTATCTGTATAAGTATGTTTCATCTTTTTAATCCATTTCAACTCTTATTCATGCAATCTTTTTTTGTGGATGAAATTTATGTTTATTTTGGTTGACTGTAAAGTAAGTTTATTTTAGCTATTAATTAAGTATGGTAGGAATTTTTTGTCTTATATCTTTCCAAAAGTGATTCTATCAAAATATCCTCACGCTGCGCCTAACCTAACCTAACCATAGATATTTATTTAGTATGTGAGGAGTACATATAGTATTTGCTTTTATGTTTCACAACAACAAAGCAGTGTGCTACAATAAAAAACAAAATTAAATTTTATTTTCCTCTGTTTGAATGCCCTTTTTAATAGTTTGGTGCTTTTTAGGTATGATTTTTTAACACCAGTACAGAAAAATATTCATTCTTCTATAAAAAATTTCATGCAAGATACGAGTAATAAACAGTGGGAAAATCCTAAACCACTTCTACAAAAATTGAGGTTGTTTAAGAGTCCTGCAGAAATAGCTTTGATGCAGAAGGCATGTGACATCACAGCAATTGCTTTTATGGACACAATATCAGTTTCAAAACCAGGTAAAATAAGAAATGCTTGCAAACTTTTATTTACATTCAAATTTCTCTAAATAATACACTAATACCTACTAATTGTCACCAAACGTTATAATAACACTGAATCTTTGTAGAATCATGTACTTTCTTTACAACATGGTGTTTTCTCAATTTAGAACAATCCAAAACATGAACTAGAGAACAAAAAAATCATTCAACCACAAAAACAGCATTTTTATATAGAAAATTATCATCATCAAGACATTTCATTTCTGATGGAATGTTTGTCTATCTTACTTAAAATTCTTTGACTCATTTATTGTGGTGAATCATTCCACATTCTTCTTGTGTACTGTCAAATTTTGTTGTATACCTTTCTGTCTTTCAGTTTCTGGCTTCCATTCTTTCTCTCTATGTGTCATAAGTCCCAGCCATCTCACTTTTATAGAAAATAACCCACTAAATTCAGTATTCATTTCAAGTGCATATTTTTGAAGTGTGTAAATTGTAATTGTCTCAGTAACACTTAAACAAAAAGAGGTGGTTGTTATTCTATTGTTTCGTTGACAAAAATAGTAGCTAATATGTTAGAATTAATCAAAACCTAAACATTTTCATTTTGAAAGTTACAGCACTTATCATTTCAGAGCATGTCATACTAAACTTTCCATACTGTTAAAAACAGGTTAAGAATCCAAAAGAACAAGTGAAGCATTTAGATATATACACTAAATACATAAAATTAAAAATATGTACTATTGTTTTGAGTAATGACAGTAATTTGTGCATGTAGATGTGTTGTAACATTAATGTATAATTTGTTTTATCATTTGTCCCCCTAACTCTTCTAACTCTTCTCCACCATGTGATTTTTTGTGGGTACTCCTTTTTTTATTCCTCCTAGGAACTGTAAACTCAGCACATCGTCATATTAAATTTATTATTATTCTATTCAATACAGTATTGTTTTTTCTGCAACTGCATTCAAAATGTTAACAGTATGTTCCAATAAATAAATGTACAATGTATATATACTTGGAAAACAACTACTTTAAACATATTTAGTAAAGGCTTTAATATTAAATACATGATAATAGTCCAGTCGTCAGAGAGTTGACCTCTAAAAATCATATGAACAAGCTGAATTTTGTAAAGAATATTAATTTTGGAACCCCAAAAAAGATGCAAAAAAGTTTAACACTTTTACCCCCGGGCTTGCCCACAAGGGGTAAAAACGCAAAAAAATCAATTTATCAAGAATCTGTACAACATAAAAAAAATGTTTCAAATAAAAAATGTAGCTGAGATAATTTTAAACAAAAAAGTTTATAAGCATTTTTTGTGTTGAGTGAACCATTCAGTTACGCGAGCGAAATCAATGCTTAATAAAATTTGTATCAGCTCGACGGTAAAAATTTGATACCAAATTTTGATCCAAATGTCCCATCGACAAATGAAAGAGGAGAACAAAACAACGTTGAAGAAGAATGGAATGTCATCCAAACGACAATTACAAATCTGGCAAAGGAAACATTAGGTGAAACCTCAAGCAAAAGAAACGAGGAATGGTTTGACCAAGATTGCCAACAAGTAATAAATAACAAAAATATAGCTAGACAGAAATGTCTACAAAGGTATTCCCTATTGAATGGAAGGGCATATGAAGAACTCAGAAGAGATGCAAAGAAAATATGTAGAAGGAAAAAGAGAAATGTTGAATAGAAAAATACAACAAATTACAGATTATAATAACAGAAGAGAGACTAGAAAATTTTACAAGAAAACCAAGCAATACACCCAAGGATACCTTTTGTATTGAGGTCCGTTTGTTTTCATTTGAGTTCTTTGAGAATATTGTATGTTTTTATTAATATTTTACACATCAAGAATCTTAACTACTTACTAAATATTTTTAAATTATGTCCTATCTATGCTCCAACAGGGACTCAAGTAGTCAAATGATAATGTAGAATGCTGTCAGTAAAATATTTCAAGATACTGTATAAGGAGGAATTTTTATTCATATTTTAATGTTTTTATCATATGTATAGGTATTGGCGAAAATCAACTGTTTGCAAAATTTGACTATGAATGTCGTAGCAGGGGAGCAGATTATCTAGCTTACCCTCCGGTTGTAGCCGGGGGAAATAGAGCTACAACTATTCACTATATCAATAACAATCAAATAGTAGATCCGGGTGAGATGGTACTTATGGATGGAGGTAAGGATTAGTTATTGTGCTTTCATCAACATCACACTCATGTTTATGTACTTAGCAAAAAGAAAGATTGTACTTAAAGCTACATTTTTCTGTAATATTAATTTAAAACAGAAATTAGTTTGTCATCATGGTCATTTACTGCTTTAGACCAATTTAATTTATATTTTAAGAATTGTTTCAGAGGTGTAAAATGAAAGATCAATTATAACCTATTCAATTCAATTAAAATTGTCGTTTAATACCATTAAATATAGTATAAAATCGTTGTTTTAGGTTGTGAATATCATGGATACTCAAGTGACGTTACAAGAACTTGGCCGATCAGTGGGAAATTTTCAAAAGAACAGCGTCAGATATACGAAGTAGTTTATGACGTAAATAACGAACTAATAACAATGTGCAATAAGTTTCCATCTCTCGATGCGTTGTTTGAAAGTATGTGTTATTTATTGGGAAAACGATTACAGGAAGTAGGATTATTAGGAGCTCAGCCATCAGATTCGTTTTTGATGAAAGTAAGACATCATTGATAATGATTTTTATTTTCTTGTAATATATGTGTATACAGAGTGGGCCAAAAGTTTGAAAACACCTAATTATCTCATAAATGGATGGTGCTAATCATACAAAAACCGGAATACGCATATTCTGCAATATGGAGATTTTAAATTTAATGTTTGCGATGTTGCCAGATTTAACATTTTCCTGATATCATTAGTCACTTTGACTTTTAAAATATAACACCCTGTATATTGTACCTTTATTGAAATCTCCAGTTCAATAGCAGTTTAATTGGACTTCTAAGCACCTATTGTAATTGTAAAAGGATTTTTCTGTTTAATAAATAAATACATTTTTCTAGGCGGCGTACCAATTGTGCCCTCATCACGTCTCCCATTATTTAGGAATGGATATTCATGATACTCCTACAGTGACGAGAAATGTTCAAATCGAGCCTGGTATGATCATTACGATAGAACCAGGTAAGTAATTCAACACTCCTGAAGTACTTGTACGCACAAAAAACAAATCGAGTCTTGAACAAATAAAACAAAACAAAAAAAAAGCGGGATGTGCACTCCGGGAATGACCGAGGAGAGAAAGCATAGCTTTTTTATCGACCACTTCTTTAAACGCTTCCCTATCTTTTGCAACGTGAAATATCTGTTCAACACTGAAGTTAGTCCAATCTCTGATATTTTTCAGCCAAGAACAACATATACAATTTAATATATATGTATTCCGAAGAGTTATTTACGCAAGCACTTAAAAACTGTACAGAAGGGGTCAAAATAAATGGTGAAAATATAAATAACATCCGTTATGCTGACGATACAGTCATTATCGTTGAAAGTGAGACAGCCCTGCGGACGCTACTAAACACAATTTGTGATACTGGGGAACAGTTTGGTTTAACAATAAACGTAAAGAAAACAAAAACCATGCTTATCAGTAAGAGGGGCAAAGTCATTACAAGGATCCAGATAAAAAATGAAGATATTGAGCAAGTGGACAAAATGAAATACTTAGGAGTCTGGATTACGGAAGATCTGAATCCGAAATCAGAAATTCGCTCAAGAATAGAACAATCAAGAGCAGCCTTTTTACAGATGAGGAAATTTCTGAGTAACAAAAGACTCAATCTGCAAATCCGATATCGGATGGTAAAATGTTATATCCATTCTATTTTTCTTTATGGTGTCGAAGCCTGGACTGTTAGTGTTGACTTAATGAGAAAACTGGAAGCTTTTGAGATGTGACTTTTTAGGAGAATTTTGAAGATACCATGGACCGATCATATTACGAACGAAATGGTGTTGCACAGAATGAGAAGAGACAGAGAACTTTTGACCACCATTAAAAGGCGAAAAACAGCATATTTGGGGCACACACTTAGAAATGATAAGTATGAGTTGTTGCAGCTGATTATGAAGAGTAAAATCGAAGGAAAAAGAGGTCTTAGTAAACGACAAATATCCTGGCTGAAAAACATTCGCGACTGGACCGGGTTAAACATACAGACGCTCTTAAGAAAAGCAGAAGATAGAGATGAATTTGCAATGGTTATAGCCAAACTTCATTATTGGAGACGGCACTAGAAGAAGAAGAAGTTTCACCCCTGATATTAGAATTTGTATATTTTCATCAGTTAGTAATATTTCATTTATTTCTTCCCTATTGCCTGTAAATAAGTTTTTGATATATTCCTCTTCTGATAATTGGAGATTTCCATTGGAGTTTCTTATGACTTGTGGTAGTCTCTTCCGTGATTACCCATAATTTCTTAAGTTTATTTTAATTCATTTTATTTCGTTGTAATTTATGTTATTTTTTTGTTTTCCATTTTAATTTATTTTAGTTTATTTTTACTTCATTTTAATTTATTTTATTTTATATTTATTTGTTTTAATTTAATTTATTTTATTGTACTTTACTTTAATTTATTTTATTTTACAGACTGTTTATTAATCCCCGTAGAACGTGGTCGCGCGACCTGTCGTTACATTTTTTCGTTTCAGTCGGTTTTATTTTTTCATACGTCTGCGCGATCCACCGCTCCGTCCGTAGCCCGTGATAAGAAAGCTATGCTTCCAAAAAATCGAAAGACATAGGACAAAAAACTGTGTTTTATAACGGGGTGAAACAGGCGACACAAGCCAGAGATACTTAGATGATCTACGTAATTTCTATAAAGCAAATTCTACTATACAGAGAGAAAACCTGGGAATTGGGGGAATGTCTGAAATTCTCACCCATTTTCTCACTAGGGAGTACAGTAGCTTTCTGTTTTTGAGTTTTTTTCGACCTAAATTGCAGAGCTCTAGTTTTTAGAATAGGCTATCCACGTCTAGAAAGATGTGGATACCAAACAAAGAACTTCCATTGAGCGATAAGATCTCGATTAATAATGGGCTTATTTTTAGGAATTTACGTAAATGAAAATAACAAATTGCTGCCAAAAAAGTACAGGGGCATTGGTATAAGGATAGAGGATGACATTTTAATCACAGAAAATGGTCCTGTTGTATTAAGCCGAAAATGTCCGAAGCATATAGATGAAATAGAAAGGCTAGCAAGCGAAAACCAGTGAATTTTTGTAATGTTTTATGATTTTTGTAATTGAATATATTTGTACTTTGTGGAAATATATTTTTGTTGATTTTTTTATGTGTATTTATTTATACTTATGCTTACAATGTAAAATTTCAATAAACTCCCGTCTAACCAAGGAGAAGGTGTAGTAGCTGAAATAAACTTAGAACAAAGACATATTCATTTCCTGGTGTTAGTCTATAAAATTATTATTTCTGAAAACCCATCCATCCTACAGTCCCGCAGCTCAATTCGAGCCCTGACCTCCCTCAACATACCTCTCCATTCGTTACAGTATGTAGCCAATCTCCTCCACGATCGACTGCCAAGGAGATTTCTTTCGTTCTCATCCTCCCATCGCTTTCTCGGCCTCCAAATAGATCACTTCCCCTGCATTCGACAGTTTTTTGGAAGTCTGTTTCGTCCGTCCTAAATACATGGCCTGTCAAAAGTCAGAGACACATTATCTACAAATATACATATACAACACACAAAACAATCAGTATTTGATATCATCCTGAGGGTACAAACATCATCCTCAGAATTATCAACTAGAAGTATACAAAATCGAGGTCAAGTAAGTCAATTTGGAACGTCACCTGTTCAATTTCGAGCTGCTGTGAATAGAATAAGATGGGTCAATGTTGTCGTCAACATCACTATATGATTGGCACCTTTAGAAGTAGATAAGCACCATGCGGCTATTTGTTAGAATCCATAGCATCTTTGACGTGATTAAACAAAGATACTTAGCTTAAATGATGCGTAAAGATTTGGATGTTTGGAAGACAAAGATGTACATGTAAGTTCCGGAAAATGATGTTTCAACAATTCAGTCGTATCCTCCGGACTATGCATAATACTCTCCCTATTTTTCCTATACATCTTACATTGCTTTTATTGTATATGCTGTGTAACATACTGATTATTGCATGCGTGATTTAAGGTAATATATTTGTGTGTCTTTTGGAAACCGCGTGCGGACTTTTATCTGCACCCCATGCGATACCGACCTCGATCGAGTGAAAGGATAAAGAAAAAATAAAGTGTCAAAAATATAAATATTTATTTAAAAAATAAATATACAAAAACGTATAAATATACGGAAAATAAATTATGTTCTTTTATCAAAAGATTCACGTTTACAATTTACAAGGAAACGTTAGAAAGCTTTGTACATTGTCTATATGCTTAGCTTAAACGATACTTTTAGCACATCTACTTCAATTTAATTGTTGATTTAGGTGAGTAATGTTATTAGCATTAAATGTTAAAATTTGTAAGATACTCAAAGCACAAAGGCTTATCTTCAGTTAAGTCATACATTGTCATATTCTCTGTCGCTTAAAGACCTCATACGCTTTCAACCCAACTGCTGTACCAACAATTCTACAATACATATTTATATAAACTCAAGTTCGCAGAAAAATGCGTCCTAGATTTGCTGTAATGTAAGTTGCAGCGATATGGCGTCGGTGGCGACTGAAACATTGTACACCGTTGTCATTTGTAGGTCTAATTCAACAATTAATAGTGTGTATTATATAAATTGTTTACATTTTATCTAAACTAACTGTAAAAATTAAAATAACTTATATATTATATATAAATTTTAAAGACGTTTGTGCTACTTCAATAAAGAGGTGTCTATTAGATACAAATATTCAAATGAAATAAACCGATTTACTAATCCAGTACATGTCTAAAGAGAGCCTAAAATTGTATATTTGTATAAATAACGTGTACCTAATAATTAAAAACCTGCATTGGGCTATAACAAATCATGAGTGAATTCATGACTGTAAATCAAATCACTACTCGATCTTGCCGAATTACGTACTCTCCTGTTAATTTACATCCCCAATCATAAATTACACAACATAAAACCTACAGAATTATTTTTCACTTTATTCACTACCAGTCATAGTCAGAGTTCGTATTTGGCACACCTCCTGGATAAATTCCAGACAAACATGCCGTGCAATGTCCTACTTTAGAGTGGGCGTTTTTAGTTTTTATGTCTGATCTCACAGCTTTGATCAAACCTTCCAAAGATAAATATTCTAAGCTGTCGGCGCCTGCAACAAAAATTAATTCGTGAGTCAAATTCAGAAAGTAATAAGTACATATCAAAAACTATAAGTTAATCGTTTACTCAGTGAATAGTACTATCATATAAAACTATCAAACCCTAAAATTTGTCTCTAAGTAGCCATTTCGCTTTGTTATGACAGACAAGAAGGTTAAAGTCAAAAGGAAAATGTCAAGCAAAGACATCATTGCTGTCTAAAGCTCGTTTTAGGTCAATTGCGGTCTAAGTAGCTCAGAGGTAAGTGTATCTGCCCTTAGTATCGAATGGTGTGAGTTCGAACTCCACTACACTCCAATACAGCTTCTGTTCACTTAGTCGCTAGTCGGATTCGAAGTTAAGGGATGCAAAACATAATTATATGCAAAGTAGATGCCTATTTTAAAAATTAGGTAGGTCACTACCTTTATATTTAGAAAAAACGTCAATTTACACACTATTTATGTCACAGTCCAGTGGCCGTCTTATAAATGTATCAATTTAATGTTATATTCACGATGGCCTCGGAATATCTGTCTAAAAGAAAAATAGTGGGACGCGGAATAGTGGAGGAGTAGCGTTTAAGTATTCAGGAGTAGGAATAGAGCTGACGAAGAGCGTGAAATACCTTGGACGGACGATTATATCAGAGTCCCAGTTAGGAGGAGCATGTGCGGGTTGTAATTACTTGCAATGGGGCCCAAACCTGAGAGACGGGAAGCCCTACCTGTTATTCAATAGGTCGTACTATATGCGGCACAAGTCTGGTATGGGACGGCTCTTACATCAATGTACAAGAAGCACCTTACTCAGGTAGATAGACAAGTCTGTTGCAGGTGGTGTGTGTGCTTATAAGACTGTATCGCCTTGAGCATTGTTACCAGTTACGTATCATACAAGTGTTAGTGAAGAAGGGAAAGTGGGAGAGAGTATACGACAGGAGGAATGAGGGTTGACGTGAGAGAGAGAAAGAAGCAGACTGGAAGGTCAATATTGGTGTTGCAAAACGAATGCAACTAGATACAGAGTGTGGCAGAGTGGACTAAGTCGCTGATTCAGAACCTGACAAGATGGATGGACTGTGGCACCAGTGTCTGGATTATTTCCTTAGTGCTCACTGGATACAGATGCCTTTTGAGAGATTTAGAACGGCTGTAGATTTGGTTGAAGGAGTGGTAAATTCAGCAAAGTGGTGGTGAAAGATACACAATTATATGACAAAGATACTTAAGAAGAAGGAACAGGAAAGACAACCGGAGCTGCGACATTACGTTTAGAATGAGGAATGAACCAAAAAGTATATAAACGCTGAAAGGAAATGCGAAAGTATAGAATAGAAAGTCGGAAAGAGATTAAAGTAGCCATAAGGGGGAGGAGTGACATAGGAACGAGATATGTGTGAGAGCGTAAACGAAGATAGACACCGCCATACCGAGGTTCAGCACAAATAAGCGCGAGGCTTATGAGCGAGGAGAGTTTTTTTAGCAGGCACCATCAGCGATGATGCTCTTGAGGCCTTCATCTTAAAAGAAATCTTGCATAAAGGGCTCAGTTATACACGATTCCTCGAAAGAAGTCTTTAAATGCTGCCAAGAAATAGTTGGTGTGTGATATTTTTAACAAAATTTCGTTTCGTGATGTCGGTCATTGGAGTGGTTTAAAAATGAAAATACTATACAGCGATGTTTAAAGTAGACTATTATTACAAATTATTACTTTAAATATGTCATTTACTTACCGACTTTTTTTGCTAGTTCTGACGAGTTCATTTTGTTGGCTATAAGTTCTTCCCTGGTAGGAATATTGATTCCCATGTAGCAGGGATATTTTAAGGGTGGACTAGCAACTCTAATATGGACTTCTTTGGCTCCTGCGTTTTTCAACAGTTTGATGATGGGACCGATTGTATTTCCTCTTACTATGGAATCGTCGATTAAGAGAACTTTCTTTCCTTTAACGTTTCCTGCCAAGGCACCTAAAATAAAACGTAAATGCTTAGGTTTTGTGAATATTAAAGAATCAATAACAATTGATGGAACGTCCAGAAAAATGGAACTCATTCAGATTTTCTGCACCGATTTTTTACAGATAAAGCTGAGTATATTAGTTTGCACCAGATCTAAAAAAGCAGCCCAATCAGAGATTCTGCATCAAGTATATTCCGCAAATGTCCGAATCTGCGGTTCCTCCCGTACTGAGCTGGATTACTATCGCAATGACGAGTCATCAGTAGGGTAACACTAACCTGTCTCACGCCGGTCTAAACCCAGCTCACGTTCCCTGGCTATGGGTGAACAATCCAACGCTTGACGAATTCTGCTTTGCAATGATAGGAAGATGATATAAAAGCGACGTCGCTATGAACGCTTGGTCGCCACGTCAGTTATCCCTGATATCAGGTTCAAGCCAGATTTTGCCCATTTGCCCTACGCGAGATTTCTGTCCTCTCTGAACGGACCTTAGGACACCTGCGTTATTCTTTGGCAGATGTACCGCCCAAGTCAAATTTCCCGCCTGGCAATGTCCTCGAATCGAATCAGGCTGGAGTTAAGTTGACGCTCGAAACGATGCAAACGAACGCTAGCCGGGTATCCGAAAGGCAAGCCTTATCGGAACCACGAAACGGACGAACGGCACAACGTAACTAAATGTCACTCCGTGCCCTTGGCTCAAGAATACCTTAACAGTCGCTGCCTCATGAGCGAGCAACGAATGCCTTTAGCCTTACCGAGTAAGTAAAGAAATGATGAAATATATTGCTTCAACATGGCGGATCCGCATTCGCTCATCACATGGTAAAAAAGCCTATAGGGAATTCCGAACTTTGACAGTTGGTAGCGGCCATATTATTGAAACTACTTCTGTCAAATTGACTGTCATTTATTTAATGTTTGTCAAATTATCATGGATGGATATAGGGTACAACAACTCATGGAAATGATAAAATTGGTGTATCAAAATAGTTGTTCTGCTTGGGCAAAGTTTTCATAAAAAAATCATCTTCAGCGATGAGGCTGATTTTTGGACAAATGGGTACGTCAACCAACAGAATTGTCGAATTTGGGACGATACCATTTAGATCAGAACCAAGAGAGTCCAATGCATCTCGAAAAAGTCACTGTTTCGTACGGATTTTGGACTGGCGATGCTGACGTCATCGGTCCATATTTCTTTGAGTCATCACCGTCAAAGGCGAACCCTATAGGTCGATATTTACTAACTTATTTTAGCCTGAATTGGATGATATAGACACCAATGGCATGTGGTTTTAACAGGACGACGTTCCGTGTCACACAACTCATTCCACACTGGATATTTTATAACAAATGTCATACAACAATAAAAACGTCTAAATAATTACGGGACTTACCGAATTTCTTTGCAATACTGAGTTGTCTTAGACGATTACTTGGCTGGATGAAAGATCGTCCTACATATCGATTCTTGCATAAAACCTCTGCGAACCTTATACCACTCTGAAAAAAAAAAAAATATTTGAGATAAATAAAAACAACTTGACAAAAATATAAACTAAAACAAAATAATGACGCTGCGAAAGTGAAACCAAACAGGTTTTGAAGAAATTGTGTTTTAATTGAGTATTATGCATGGCACGAGACAGGGATGGTGCTTGTCCAACGGCGTAGTGTTACCGTAAATGTGCACAGCGACGCCAGCTCTACCGATTCGGCAGTAGGCATAATATACTGAATAAAGTTAGTTCCAAAGAAACGTTAAGAGACAGCTACCGACTCAAAAAGGCATTGGAAATTTAGATTGGGTCGAAAAAAATTTAAAAAAAAATAATAAGCACATTGACAGGAAGGCGTGATTGTAAAATACAAAAAAGGGAATAAAAGATCATCATTAATATATTTCAAAACAATTGAACAGACAAGGGAATGTGTAAATATAATCAAAAATGGATAAAATACGCTAGGAATATTAAAATTTGACACAATATGAAAGTTTAAAGACAATTTTAACGCTACAATAAAGTCAAAATCCAGTCATTAAGATCCTTTTTAGAGCCTATTTTAAAAGAGAAGCAATTTCAAAACACTACATATAAAATATTACAAATATTTATGATTTGTTTATCAAATCAACGAAAATCTAAAATAACTAACAATATGTAATGTTGCTGATTCCAAATTAAGGAAATTATATAAAAACACAGTGGTTTACCTGTCGTGAAAAACCATGAGCTGCTGCATTACCAGATTCTGGAACAGCACTAACAATGTCGGCTTCTACGGGATGTTCTATAGCCAATTGTCTACCGCACTGCATTCTGACGGCGTACACCATCTGACCTTCAAAAATACTGTCAGCTCTGAAACAAAATATTATGTTGAAGTTTTAACAACAGAAGTACTATAGGTTAATACCTACAAGACATTACTGTCTTCAATAATTTTTAATATTTATCCCAATTTTAATATAGCAGATATCTTGGCTGATATGTTATATGTGTATAGATTGTATATAAAGAAATTTTATTAATTACCTGGCAAAATATACATATTCGAAAATACAGAAGGCTTGAGTTTTGTCTTCGGGCCTTGCAACTACATCGATAGTGCGGATACCATGTCTGGTCATTTCTATTATTTCTCCAGGGAATACTTCTCGTACATATTGTGCACCAATGGACAAAAATCCACAAGATTCTGAAGATACCACCCATCCCTCTGCCTCTCGACTGTCATCACATTCTCCATCGAGAGCTGAAATCAATAAATTTAAGTTAATACATTTTGCAGATACAAACATTCAAAGGAAACTTACGTTCATTAAAAGGTAAAATCTTTCCCAAACACAGAGGTCGGTTTCCGTACGGATCTCTAATAGCATAAATCTTATTTTTCAACATAATTACTAAAGAATAACTTAAAGGTGCTAAATCCATCAAATGCTTTATTCTAGCTGGCCAGTCTGGTTCACCATTGGGCTCGCCCTCTGGTGGATTCAAGCATAGAGCTTGCGTAATCAGTTCGCTGTCTGAGTGAGTGGATAAACCAACACCATGTTCCAAAACCTGAAAAAGATATTTTCATGAAAGAAGGCGAATTTAATTGGAAAAATATTCCAACCCAAAAACATACACGGTTTACAGAAACATTCAAATTTCTGTACTACATAATAATAATCACTTACTTGTCTTCTTAAACTATCACAGTTGACTAATTCTCCGTTGTGTGCTACGGCAAGTGCTCCGTGTGCGGTATGGACTACAAAAGGTTGGCAGTTGACTTCCTCCGAAGCTGCAGAGGTCGAATATCTGGTATGGCCGATTCCTACGCTTCCCTTTAACTTTTTTATGGCTTCGTCATTAAAAATATTACTGATCATGCCCATACCTTTGACGACGTTGAAGTATTTTGAGCAGCGACCTTCGCTTGTAACTATACCGGCGGACTCTTGGCCTCTAAAAGCAAAAATACCTGGTTAATGATAAACAAGACATCACAGCTTTAAATAAAACAAGGTGAATCTTGCTCTATTGTAATATTATATAACACTGAATTCGGCAATTGAGGCTAGATGTTGATACTGGATGATGATGATGGCTTAACACTAATATGGATTTAGGAAATAAAAATAAAAAAAAGCAGTCAGTAGGATCAGGGAAGTAACTGCCACATGTAGGAGTAGGTGGTTGGTAGCCTTCTTTCTGGAAAAAAAATGCCATGCCTTTAACTGCGCGGGCTGGAGAGTAATAACTGAAATAGGTATTGTAGAAATTGGAATTATCCCCATACCTATAAAACATAGTAAAGAAATACTTTTCAAGTAGACAAACTATGTAGACGTAGTCGGGGGTGCCATAGGGCTCGGTCTTAGGACCATTGCTCTGGAACATTCTTTACAATGATATACTAAGGGAAGATCTAGGAAAAGGAACCCAGGCTGTAGCTTACGTGGATGACCTGGTCGTTCTATTAGAGCACAACCAAAGCGAGCTTATAATGAACATAGCCAATGCTACTCTAGAAAGGATGAAAACGTGGCTGAAAGACCGAGAGTTGACACTCGCTACGCAAAAAAACGGAAGCTCTGATACCAAAAGGATCTAGAGGCAGATAACCTTTGAAGAAGAGAGAATAATTTCAAGCAAAAAGGTTAAATACTTGGGAGTGATGCTGGACAGTAAACAGATATTTGGCGAGCATGTTAAATATGTTGCAAACGAGGCCCAACAGAGAATAACAACTTTGGCAAAAATTATGCCAAATATAGCAGGTCCAGTTACTGAAAAAAAGAAAGACTCTGATAAAAGTTATATACAAATAAATACTAGAGTTAGAGTATGCCCTATTAAGACCGTAGGCGCAAATTTTGGGGCCAATGCTTTTTAAATGCATTCATTTTTTTCGAATCCTGAGAAAACTAACAAATATTTTTGAAAAATTTAAACGCATAATGAAAGATTATATTATTACCGAGGGCCGAAAGTTCCTTAGAATAAACAAAAAGTTTTTTTGAATGAGATATTTGAAATTAAAAATCACACTAAATTTTCTCTTCTTTTTCATCTTTCATTCTGTGTTTAAATTTTTCAAAAATACTAATTAGTTTTCTCAGGATTCGAAAAAAATTAATGCATTTAAAAAGCATTGGCCCGAAATTTTGCACCTACGCTCTTAAGGGTCGTATGTGCCTATAGAATGACCTCAACGGTAGCCCTACAAGTTATAGCCGAAGTACCACCAATACACCTGCGCTAAAAGAGAATCAAGAGAAGAAAGAAGAGAAACCATCACAAAATGGCAGGAAGAGTGAATAAACGAGCGGAAGGCTGCATGGACAAGGGCTCTAATCCCGAGCGTGGAGGAGTGGGTCGAGTACAAATATAAAAGCTCGAACTACTTTTTTACGCAATTCCTTACGGGACATGGGTCATTTAGAGCATACCGTAGGCAAGGCAATCGATGGTAGCTGTGAGAACTGCGGAATAAGCGACACAGCAGAACACTGTGTGCTCAAAGGTAGGCATCTTTGGAGCACATAATTTTATAAAGTGATATAGGGTTGAATGGTCGAATAAATGATACTGATGATACGCTGAATAAATACATAATTTTATGACCTTATTTGGAATAGAAAAAGATGAGTTTAAGTAAGTGCTGGAGGCTATGACAAAAATCGTAAAAGTTAGCAGATTTTGGAGAGAGACAGACAACAGAAGTAAACATAAGTAACAAGTAACAGAGATAAAAGAAGGAAAGACAAGGGAAGCTGTGCCTGCGCGCGCGAGAGACCTGGTACAATATGTTTAAAAGATTAACACTGTCACACAAAAAAAATCTATTTGTTCTAATTTTTGTTGATAACTTGTATGGGTGTGGTAAAAGACTAAGTGGTAATTGGATACAGATATAACTGGTGATAGAGAAAGTCAAATAAATACAGAAGGTATTGTTCTAGTTTTTACTTAGTGATAAGTGATGTTATCGTGGAATGATTTTCAATATTTAAATATTGTCTACAAATAACAAAAGTACTTCTGAAAAGTAAAGTTCGTGTAACCATTCTGGCTTAAATCTAGTGTTAGGGTTTTTATTTTTAGGTCGCGCAAGGGCCCATAATATGTCTTAACGACCACTTTTGTAGCCGGGACAGACGGATTTCAGCAACAACAAGCCTTCCATCTTATTAAAGCCAGTAACATAGCCGCTGAGCTACGGCTTTCACCTTCTGAAAAGTGAAATATAGGAACAAACCATCGATAAGATATTTCATTTATTTTTATATGTATTTAAATAAAAAAAACAAAATAAATCTAAATTATTACGCAATCAACATAACACGCCAGTAATGATTCTAACAAACAACGAAATTTTCCGTGGAAAATGAAAAGAAATACGATAAAATATCATTATCGCGCTAACACTAAAAATGACCTGTACTGAACGGCTGACATCAAAGTCACCGTGGAAGATTTTCAATAATAAATTAAACACATAGTGATAAACTCTGGCGGGGAAGTGTTTAATTCTTATTCCAATGATGCAATTTCAAAATTTAGTTGCAAAAATGTTTATGTCACCAATTCGTATCTCTTTTGCGTCACGGGGGTGAGCTGATGACACTGGTTGCGTGTATTTTTAGTTCAAAACAAAACAGTTCCAATTACAGTTTCAAAAAATTTTATTTCGACATATTTAACCTTCTTAAAATACATATCTATTAGTGTTGTAATGTTTATCATTGAGTAATATTGTACTTGCAAATATGGATTTATACACATATACATATTGTGTCTTCATAAAGGAAAACTACAAATTCTGGAACTGATTTCATGTTGATTTGACGTAAATCGCCTAAGGGAGCTAGAGCTCTTTAAAGATGGTACTCTAACATGAGTTTAATTCAAATATTTTCAAACTGGGTATCTTTTAAATTCTGTATATTATTTATTTAGAGGAAAGTACCCAATCGTTTGGCGTGAGTATGGTTTTTTAATTGCAGTCATAAGCGGTTCGTTTAGACGGGGCATTGGCCATTTTTATTCATAACTTTTTTGCCTTTCAAAATTTCTTCATTTTGGCATAACATTTAAGAAATTTCGATTTTTTTTATAAGGATGTTCCTACATAAAGCCCATATGACGTACCATTTTCGAAAAAAATCTATTTGTACTTTTCATGTACGTTTCCATTGCTTAAAAATTAATTTCTAATTCTGAAAGATGGCTATGGAAAATAAACAAAATATCAATTGTATTAATGTCAAAGTTAAAGTCAAAGTAACATATTATCTGGATTTGCTTTCGTCTCCTTCTGAATTTTTTTCTTTGTTAACTTTTATAAATTCGTCCTTGTCATATTGAATATTAACAAACTCAAGAGGAATCTCTTTGTCTAATGTGTCTTTCGTACGCAATTGGTTTCGACAAATTCTTTTCCAGTATAACCATCACTACGATATCTGCTTATACATATTTTTTACTGCTTTTAAATGATTGTTTTAATAGGCCAAGCGCAAAAATATCGCACGGCATCCCATGGACATTCCAGTTCATACAAAAGGTTCTGAAAGATCCTTCATTTCAAGCTCCTAAAAAACCTTGAAATGTATTTGTTACTTGTGATAGATTAGCAAACATTTTCTACAGGAAATCACCGAGGAAAAATTCAATGTAGAATTACTACGGAACGACTCTACAAGAGAAATGTACCAAAGGAGACTAGCACAGAAGATACAGCTACAACAAATAAACGACATCGAAGATAGAAACGCGAGCTGGGGAAAAATTAAAAAGAACATTGAAGAAGCAGCAAGAGAAGCTCTAGGAAAACGCAATGTCATACTGAATAAAAGAAACAACAACAATACACCATGGTTCAGAAAAGAAATAAAAGAGAAATGTAAAGAGAAACGAGAGGCCTACACGAATGAATTGAAGAAGAAACAGGCTTTAAAGCCTACATATACAAAAAGGAAGAAGAGGAGTATAGATTGGCAACAAACTACCCAAACAATGGAGGGATCAATATATTAAACATCACGCTGAAACTAACGGAACATTTTTAACCAAATTAATAAACGAGAGAATATAACTTGAGGATGAACAATAAGGTTTCCGAAGCGGAAGATCATGCACAGACGCAGTATTTGTTATACGACATATTACATAAAATGCACTAGAATACAATTGTCAAGCGTTACTTTACTTCATTGACATAAAAAAGCTTTTGACAGAGTAATGCTGAAGGACGAAAAGATAGGCGAGTGGATACTGAATAGGAATAGTAAATAGAGATCATATAGACAAAATGACAGATGATATAGTAGTCAGGGTAGAAAGCGACAAATCGCCATTGGGAAGAAGAAGTGCACATGAAGGTATAATCTAAGAAAATCCGTGTAAAAATAAATGTAAATAGGTAATATACGGCACTGTAATACTCATCAATTTCCATTGATGTTGTATACTATAACAATAATGATAAGGATTGTTCTGAAGCTATTTTCTTGTGGCATTTTAAAGTATTACTATTTAAATGGGAATAAGTCACAATTAAAGGTTAAAGTAAGTTTATAATGATAAGGAAGGGACAAAGGCATGTTTCTAGATTGGTAGGCCATTGTCCGCATCATATTGCGCCAAAAACTCCACATTCTTGAGTTAATCCAGGACTTACATATCTTAGCTATTCTTTTTTTGCTCATTTCTATACTTGTCAATACACACGACAATTCATATTTTTCGGTTTAGTGTTCAAAGTCACAATGCTTTTTATCTTTTTAACAAAAACCTCAGAACAGCAGTATATTCAAGAACTACAAGGAAGTGAATTTGATTCTACCTCGAAGTGAATTCCCACTATATTAGCGATGATGTTTTTATTAGCCAAATGCATAAAATCACACGATGACGAGTTGGGACTATATTATGGATGTCCTAACACATTGACCTATGAATGAGCTAACACATTCCATTTTATAAATTCTAGCATATCTTGAATCTTAAAAACGTTGAAAATAAGTCTAATAAAATCTTAACACGAAAACTAGCACTACTTTCAAATCATAATGCAATATGATTGTGTGAAAGTTTTAGTTCTGAGATGCCTTAAAAGAAAAATTAGTTGAAATCAAATAACGCACTAGCGGATAAAGATAAAATGGTAAAAGTGGATTAAAAATAATGAAAACAAAAAATTTATCCATTTATTTAAACATTCCTATTTTCTTCAGTTTTATCGACAACTTTTACCATTTTACACTAAAACTAAGTCTAAGTTTTCACCAGTTATACGGTTTTAACAACACTTACCTGTGTTGTAACGCAACCAATCCCCAGCAAATGATTTGTGAAATCTCTAGATTCGTAGGCCATTCTCCGCATCCTATTGCACCAAAAACTCCGCATTCGTGAGTTAATCCAGAAGTTACACGTCCTCTTCCCTTTCTTTTACTCATTCCTACACTTTCCAATGCGCACGCCAAATCATCTTCTTCGCTTTGGTGTTCAAATCCGCACGGTTTTTTATCTTCTGACACTAAAAATGTACATAATTAAGCAATTATTCTTCAATATTAAAGAAAAATGGGGAAAATACTTAAAGGTAAGTTTTCCTACCTAGGCAAGAAAGTACATAAGATAAGAGAAAGAAAAATAAGTTAAATATTTTACATTCAACTATTATGCAGCTTAAGGAAAGTATTCTAAAAAATTCGACACTATCTACACTCATAGGTATGGTTTTACTTACTTTTTCAATTTAAAAACTAACTATATCAATTGGAATTATAACAATCTTTTGAAAAGCACAACTTTCTTTCAGTTTTATATTAGCACATGTCTTGCGCTTTATCTTATTACCCCTTCCAACTAAAAGTCTTATATCTCCTCCTTACGTCACACTATTCACGACCACTAAGAGCCACTTGTTGATTTCAAATTGAAAACAAATTGTAAAAATTGTTTTTGGTTTCTTATTCTCCGATTCTTGATCAATATCAACAAACAACTTAGTAACAACATTTTTTGTGTAATATTGGGTTAAATTAAGAACAAACATCTTACGACATTAACAATTATTTCTAATCAACAATAATGATGACGCATGCGTTGATAAATTATTGAACTAATAAAAAGCTTAACGAGGTACCGCGCTTTGGAGTTCACTTTCAATAAAATACCTTTTAGTATTTTAGAATTTGGTTGCTACTTTAGTTTATTTTATTAAATAATTCGTTACCCGGTAGAAATGGCTTCAGTGAAAGAAAGTAAGTACCTACCTAACTTAGTTTCGTTTATTTGAACTTTTAGAAAAGTTTTGTATTGCTAATTTAACAAAAATTATGATTTGATAACCCAGGTTTTTATTTTTTTTTTTTAATTGTTTAATGTCCACTAAGAGACACATTTTAGACTAATTTCAATATATATTCGTAATTTTTAATCCTTTAAATAATTTCCTTTCTTATAACCTAAAATTTAGGGAAAATAGGTAGTGGTTATGGAACCGGGTGCCGGTCCAGTAAGGAATAAAATATTTTCAAGTATAGAATAAAAATAATTTAAAAGCATATAAAAGGATGAACAGTGAATGCTGAGACAGATAATTGATAGATTTGATATAAAAAAGAGGGTTAAGTATAAAAGCAAAGCAGTTTAAGAAAATATGTCATAAAACCTGCTAAATAAGGCATTTCAGTAACTAAGACGAAGATATTAAAGGACTCTGGACCAAAGAATAATTAATGTAAAATCAAATAAAAAAAATGAAATGTGCTTTTTACAAAGCACATTTATTAATGCACATTTATTAATAAAGAATTAATTTACAAAGCCTACTTTTTAACAGATCACTTCATCCTATATTCCTTATATAAAAAAAAAAACATTCTACCTATTAAAAGATTTAATTGCCTCTCATTATTTCTTACATTTGTTTATATTTTTAGTTGGAGGCTACAAATTAGGCAACCTAATTATTGAAGGAAAAACCAAACAGGTTTTTGATGTACCCTCTGTGCCTGGTCACTGTATTTTATTAAGCAAAGACAGAATCACTGCTGGAGATGGTGTCAAGGCTCATGACTTGGCTGGAAAATCTGTTATCTCAAATAAAACCAATGGAAAAGTTTTCGAAATCTTGACAAAAGTTGGTAAGTATAGATTAATTCAAATAAGCAATAAAGTATATACTAGAAAACTCAGGATTTTGCTATTTAACCTACTCACATCTTAAATTTTATTCAAGGTATGAAGACTGCCTATGTAAAATCAGTAGCTGACAATGCCTTCCTTTCCAAAAAATGTGACATGATTCCCATTGAATGGGTTACTAGACGTCTGGCTACAGGATCATTCTTACGCAGGCATCCAGGTGTTAAGGAAGGATTTCGCTTTACTCCAGTCAAACATGAAACTTTCTTTAAGGATGATGCCAACCACGATCCCCAATGGTCTGAAGAACAGATCATTTCTGCTGAATTCAAAGTTAATGGTCTTTTGATTGGTAAGTACCTAATAAGTTTTGAGCTATTAATTGAATTAAACATATTTGAGGCCACTTTTTGACTGGCAACCTATTATCAATATATTCTCTTAATTTTAAATGTATGTAAAAATGTGAGTTTGATAAACTACGCTATGAATGTAGTGATCCTGCAGTAGCATCTTATACTAACAGCAAAACCTATAAATATTATTTGCATTATGAGCCAAATGTAGATGGTTTGGAAAGTATTAAAATAATACTGCTGTAGTTGCACAACCGGCAACAGACCCATAGGTTGTTGTTCACATGTGGCTGCCTTAATATACTATTTATCGCTTGGAAGATATTTGGCAAAAATAATATTTGGATGGAGACTACGAAGTACACACTGAGTAACAGATATGTACTTAATAAGAGGTTTTGTTCAAATAACAGTATTTACAAAGATGCATAATAAAAGGTTGAAAACAAGACCTCAAATAACAAAAAATGTGATTTTTCTCATTCAGTGTATGTAAGTCCATATATGTTGTAAATTTTTCTTACCTAAAACCGGAAAATGTTTATGCTACATATTTTTTGTAACATATAAATGCTGTTTTAATGCTAGAAAGTGGAAAAAACTCAAATATGACAGGGTCTTTTTTGGGTTTAAAGCTGTTTCGCCTAATTTTTTGAGGAATTAAAAAAACCTTAATTTGATCCATTTTGAAGTCTATAAAATGAGAAAAATTCCCAAACCCACCAAAAAACCGGTTTTTCATGTTTTTGAAGGTGATGCACCTTACGGAAAAATCTGGAAAAAGTCTTTAAGGTTAGGGGCAGGAGGGAAGGGGTTTGGGTGGTGGAATTGGGCTAGCTTGTATTTTTTTAATTAAAAAAAAAATTTAATTTAATTATTATTACTTTACTTAGAGAAAGCCTTGACTACATGGAAAAGAAAATGCGAAGGCATGGGAGTACCGGTACGGAACGAATACCTATATACGTTAAGTTTTGCAGACGATCAAGTAGTGATTGCACAAGACCAAGACGACCTCAGCTACATGATGAAGAAACTACAAGAAGAATATACCAAGGCTGGCCTAGATATTAACCTAGCGAAAACAGAGTACCTATCTACAAGTGAAGAAGACATAGAAGATCTACAGATTGATGACAACGTAACAATCAAAGGAAAGGATAAATTCAAATACCTGGGGTTTATAATCACGAAAAAGGCAACAACAGAGGAAGAAATTACACAAAGATTAGGACAAACAAGAACAGCAATCCGACAACTTAACCCAGTATGGTGGGATAGACACCTAAATATGAAGACAAAAACGCAGATTTATAAAACATTAGTGCGAAGTATTATGACATATGGGGCCGAAAATTGGACCATAAACAAGAAAAACAGCAGTAAGATAATAGCAACAGAGATGGAATGCCTGCGAAGATGCTGCAGAGTAACAAGAATGGATAGGAGAAGTAATGACGAAATAAAGCAAAGAACATCAATAGAAACAGACATACTAACATATATAGAACAAAAAAGACTAAAGTGGTATGGACATGTAAGAAGAGCTAGCGACAGCAGATGGATAAAAATAATAACCGAATGGAGCCCCATAGGAAGGAGGAAAAGAGGACGACCCCGAAAATCCTGGAGGAACGAAGTAGACGACGCCATGAGTAAGAGAGGACTAAACGATGGAGAATGGAACAACAGAGAGAGATGGAAACGGTTGAGCGAGGGAAGGCAGTGAATACTGTAGAATCCCTAAATGTATATATACTTTATTGGTTGTACTCCTTTGTTGGTAGTTGAAGTCTCTCACAATTTTGAAGTTTTGGTCATTATTAGTGAGATTTGCATCAATATTCCCAGAACTAATTGGTGTGACTGAAGATGAGAATGTGGCTGGTTAAATACAGGCTCGAATGGTCTTTTCTAAGCATATACTGAAGAGCTGTCATGCCAACATATTCTTCTTTCTTGTATGTAGGCTTTAAAGCCTGTTTATTTTTCAATATTAGCACCCTAAATTGTTTAAATTATCTCACCATATTTTTCTTGGTCTGTCAATACTTCTTCGTCCATTTGGTGACGTATCTTGTGTTATTCATACTATCCTATCTTCTGCCATTCTACTAATGTGATCGTTCCACTCCTATTTCCGTTTTGTCACCCATCCATTTATGTCTTTTATATTGCATGCTCTTCTTATGTTTTCGTTTCTCTTCCTATCCAACAGGCTTTTCCCTGATATTCGTCGGAGTATTTTAATCTCTGTTGTTTCCAGTAGTTGTCTCGTTTTAGATGTATCAAGTCTTGTCTCCGCCGTGTATGTTATTAGTCTAATTGCTGCTTACTTGCTTTTAAGCTTTGTTGTCGTACTTCTTCTTCAACATCTCTGTAACTAGTTATATATCTATTCCCATATATCTAAACCTTGCTTCCTGCTTTATTATTTTCCCATCAATTTCGATTTTACATCGTAGTGGGTATTTAGATATTGTCATACATTTGGTTTTTTCTGCTGATATTATCATATTGTATTTCTTGGCTGTTGTATTGAAGATATGTGTTAATCTTTGAAGCTCGTCTTTTGTCTCGGCGATTAATGTGGCGTCGTCTGCATAACATAATATTTGGATTTCTTTGTTCCCCATTCTGTAATCATGACCTTTACGTACTGCTTGTAGGCTTGGGGCTATAAATAGATACGGCATTTAATTGTTGGTAGTCCATTGTGATGTTCATATGTATTATTCTTTCGGAGATATAACGGCAGTCATTTGTGTTGTCTTTAAATTTTTTATGGACAAGTATACCTACACCTGCTCGTGCTCGTTCTTCTTTCTTCACTCCACTGTATGCTAGAAAATATTGGTTATAGTCTCTTTGGCCTTTTCCTTTCTTCTTGGTTTCTTGGATTGCACAAATGTCTATGTTTTTATTTATCAGGTCTTCTATTATCTCTTGGTCTTTGTTGTTGAGAAGCAATGTTCCATGTTGCTAATCTAATTGTGTGCTTATTTTTCCTTCTCGTTTTCCTTTTCTTTGCGTGGTTCGTCATCTTAGGTTCCGTCTGGTTCCCGAGGCTTTATATCGGTTCTTTGAGCCTTGTGTTCTTTTACAATGGGTAGGATGCTAACTTGGCCCATCAACCCTCCTCTTTTATCCGGGCTTGGGACCGGCTGTGGGCATAAACGCGGCTTCTGAGCTACTCAATCCACCCAGTCCTCGTGCTCATAACCCCCAGGCAGAGTTCAAATAGACACAAAAGCTTGTATTCGAAATTTATTTTATAATTTTGGTTCAGTTTCAACTGGATATTTGATGAACAATATTATAATAATAAAAATATATTTAAAAATAATACAAAATTACAATCACTGGATTACATTTAAAAAAGTATATTTGTTTGACTTATTAACAAGAGAAATTATTTCATCATTTTTCAATTACACTAGATATTTCTTACGCAATAAACGTTCGATGTACCAAAGAATATTTATCTCCACAAAGTTCAAGATCACTAACACATTGTTAACACATCGGTCAGCTTTTATCGGTGGAATTTTTCAACGTTTTTCTCCGTTTTATTGAACTTTTTATTTTTTAAATCAATGATTGTTAATGTGGTATTTTTTAGATTTTGTAAACAAAGGCCTATCTGGAACAAAGTACTAGTAGACTATTTTTTGTTTAAACAGTTGTTATGCTGGGTATTTCCAAATGACAATTATTACGATGGATTGCTGATGTTCATAAAAAATTCCATTAGTTCAGTTACCGAGTCTATATTAGATATCAATAAGTCACATATTGTCGATGTACAAACATTTGAACTTTAAATTTTACTTGAGTTTTCTTCTAAATATATGTTTAGCAGATGAGAGATAATCATAGATAGCTGGCAAAATGCCCAAGTCACCAAAAGAAGCGATAAACAAAACATAAAAAATTATCGACCCTTTAGCCTGTCCTGCACATTCCCCATAAATTAATAAGGCTCGTAAAAACAACTATGAGTAAAGTGATCTGCAGAGTGCAAATACAAGGCGATATGTCACAAGCGTTTGAAACATATGCAGGGTTAAGGCAGGGAGACGCGCTGGCGTGCCTTCTCTTTAATATAGCGTTAGAAAAGACTATAAGAGATGCCGAGTTACACAATAGGGGAACAATCTTTAATAAATCAACGCAGATTATGGCTTACGCTGACGATCTGGATTTGATCGCACGTACTACACGAGGACTTAAAGAGATGACTTCCACCTTCTTGACAGCCGCACAAAATATGGGCCTTAAAATAAACGAGGAAAAAACCAAAATGTTAGCATCTATTCCAAATAACAGAGATAGAGCTAGAAACGCCGAAGAAAACTTCAGTATAGACCAATATAATTTTGAGGTAGTAAATAAGTTTACATATTTGGGTTCTCTCATAACAAACGATAATGACACATCTGAAGAAGTAAAACGGAGGGTACTGCTAGCAAACAAATGTTATTTTGGACTAAGCAAGCAGCTAAAAAACAGAAATTTAAGCCAGAAAACCAAACTAATAATATATAGAACACTCATCCTACCAGTACTGACATATGGGTCAGAAACATGGACCATCTCCAAAACAGACGCAAATCTTCTGCTCGTCTTCGAAAGGAAGATACTAAGAAGAATAATGGGCGCATTCTGTGAGAATGGTATTTGGAGAAGGCGATATAATTTCGAATTGTACGAGAAGTATAAAAAAATAGTAAATGGTAGAGATGTAATATCCTTCATAAAAATAGGTAGGCTTAGATGGGCTGGACATGTGTCAAGAGCAAATGAAAATTACCCACCCAGACGAACTCTATTATCGGTCCCAGTGGGAAATAGGAGTAGAGGCAGACGACGACTGAGATGGAGGGACGGTGTGGACGAGGACGCAAGGAAAATCGGCGCGGCAAATTGGCAACGGTTGGCGATGAACAGAAACGACTGGCGAAATAGACTGGGGAAGGTCAAGGCTCAACTAGAGCTGTAGCACCACTGATGATGATGATGAAGCCTGTCCTGCATCCAGTCAAAGTTCTTACAAAAATTATTATTAACAGGATATCTAATAAATTCGACAGCTATCAACCTCCAGAACAGGCAGGTTCCCGCAAAGATTATAGCACTATAGACCAGATTCAGAACTTCCGAATATTGATAGAGAAATGCAACGAATACAATGACTCACTACACTTATCCTTTGTTGACTATGGCAAGGCCTTTAATTCAGTCGAACTGTGGGAGGAAAATCCAGTAAAATCCCCAAAAACATTTGAAAACCGGGTTTTTCGCATATTTTAAGAAATCTCTAGCTTTCCTGAATATGGGAGATACATCGTCTCATGTTATATGTTATTCTATAAAATTTTTGAAAACATGCTGTTTAATGATGTAGAAAGGTAAAAAAGTTGAGTAAATCTCTCGAATAACCCTTGAAAACCTGTTTTTTCGCATAAAAGATGATTGTATTTGCTTTTGAAGCCTGAAAATATTCTCTTTCATATATTTTTTGAATCTAAATTGGAGACGCATTGATTCAGGTTGTATCGATCTCAAAAAATATTATTGACCTCGCAAAACCCCTTAAAAACCCCGAAAAAGATGGCGTTTCGTCAAATTTTTGAATATCCTAAGGGACTCAATTACTTGAATTATATACAACCAATAAAAAACCTTGATTTGATCTATTTTGAAACATAGACATATAATCCAAATAGACTGAATGTCGCAATACAGGCCCGTTTCCTCAATGCGACACAGAAAACAGACGCAAAACTACATCTCTTTCTAATGGACCGGGTTTATCGACGATGTGACCTTCCCATTAGTCATTTTAATTCTCCAAATCCATCGCATTTAGTAAAATGGTTTTGAATGTTCATATTGCAACAATATTCCAGGTTAATTAGTTTTTAGATAAAACTTGAACATCTTTTTACTGAATTTTTTCTCCAACTGACTAATTATGTCACAAGCATATGTCTTATATGCTGTAAATGGTAGTCTTCTACACTCTGTATACTTACCATACATGTTTTATTATTGTTCTTTGACCAATTTCCACTTATCTCTGGTTCTGCTACTGTTTGCAATACATCACTTAATTCCATATCTTTCAATACTGAATATACTCTAAATTTCCAATTATCGAATCCATTTCCATTAAATGGAATAATACCATGTTTATTTCCACAACGTGATCAATTTACATAGGTGTTTTTACTACAGAGATGCAAAAGAAGTTTTCACCCTATTCGAAAACGGAGTCAAGGAAGTTGGTCTGAAGGTCAACGAGGACAAGACCAAGTACATGGTGGTTACGAAGAACCCAAGGCCAAGGGTTAGAATTTAAGTACCTGGGAGCGATCATAACATCTGAAAATAAATATGAAAAGGACGTGGCAGCCAGGATCATTGCAGGAAACAGGGCATATTACTCATTAATGATCGTACTTAAATCAAAAATACATACTCTTAATACCAGCAACAATAAGAGTGTATAATACAATAATTCGTCCCACAATAACGTATGGAAGCGAGACATGGACTCTGAATCAGCAGGAAACGACAAAATTGCTGGTACTGGAAAGAAAGATACTGCGGACTATCTATGGGCCTTGCATAGAAGGGACAACAGGAGAATGGAGAAGAAGACACAATGATGAACTCCAGACAGTATATGGAGATGAAAACATAGTACGCTACATTAAAGCAAACCGAATAAGATGGGCGGGCCACGTACTAAGATCGAGTGACGAAAGACTCCTGAACGCCATATTCTGTGAAAGGCCCGATGGCAGAAGGTCAGTTGGTCGCCCAAGAAAGAGATGGAAGGACGCAGTAGCCAGTGATCTACGCAAAACGGGAATACAGCAATTGGAAATAGCTGCTTAGGACCGACAACAATGGAGGCAAATAGTAAACGAGGCCAAGACTCACATAGAGTTGTAGAGCCAAATGATGATGATGATGTTTTTACAACCCAAAAACCTGATATAACCTCCAACAATATACGTGGGTCTTTACTGACCTTTTTGGAAATTCTCTTTAACTATCATACCTCCTCCATCTGTGCCCATAACCAATGTTAAATAATTGGGGAAAGCAGTGGTTTAGAGGTATTATTAACATCTATTAAAATTAAATTAACAAAACTTATTTTATCACAAGGTTCACATAATCAATAATAGTGACAATCTGTCAATATATCAAAATAAAAGTTACCAGGTTTACCAACTTAATTTATTATTTAGGCTAACATAAACATTTATTGTTCACTGAACTTTCCATTTTGATTCAAAAATGTATCCGTTCCGCTTTAAGTAATCTTTAAAAACATGACAACACTGCAGTGAATTTAACGTTAGGAGCTCGATCTCTTCCGCTTGACGGTCAGAGAAGAAATAAATTATGTAATAATATATAATTTGTTGTACTGTAGCTACTTATTATTAATAATTAGATTGTCCATAAACAATGTTTTTTATCGTAAATTTGAACTTTTAGGAAAACACGAAGTAGACCTAATGACTAAAACATCAATCCTAGTTTTCGAAATTCTCGAAAAAGTATGGGCAACAAGAAATTGTGCACTTATAGATATGAAGATAGAATTTGGAGTTGATGATCAAGGTAAGAAATTCGTAAGTTTAAAAAAAAAACGGGTGTGGCAGTCCAGTGGGACTGACGGTAGAAGTTATACTTCTATACACGCGTTAGCCGTTACAAATTTATATGGGAGTCAATCTGCACAATCATTACATATTTAATGCTATAGGTAAGAGAGAGCAGAAAGAGAAAAAGAATTAGGTATATAGGTATATGGTGCATCGTTTGCTGTATATAAACATTTGACCTGTAATAGGAGTAGTAAATGAAGGATTGTATCAATATTTTAATGAAAATATATATTTTTATTTTCATGTATGTATAAAAGGCGTTGAATGCAAAAAATTTTTTAAACATACTCTGCAGTAAAATTCATTGTTTATTTTGTTATTAATATAAAAATTACAATACAATACACTGCAACATAATTCAATATAATAATACAATACAAATTAAAATGCAATATTCATAAGTATTTAAAACTGCCAATATACATAACTTACTTTACGAAGATAAAAATAAAAAAGCAACAACTCGGATTATGTTGTAAATTTTCATTTTATTTTAAAATTTAGCATTTTTGCGTATATTACATATATTTAATAACGTTAAAGTTTTTAAATATATCAAAAATAAAAAATAAAATTCATATTGGAATTCGAACTCACGTACACCAGCGTATGAACCAAACACGTAAAAGATATGCCAATTAGACATGATACTAACGGATTTCAAAACTGACAGTTGTCTGTCATACAGTGATTATTTTGAAATACAAAAGCCTAAAATAATTATGAACATTTAATAAAGCAATGAAAAGCAATGAATGATCTCGGAATCCGACAAACACTAATAAAAGCAGTTAAAGCACTATACAAAGAAAACAAAGTAGCTATTAAATGTGGAAAGTGCGAAGGAATGGGCATACCAGTAAGAGACGAATACCTATACACCTTAAGTTTTGCCGACGATCAAGTAGTCATCGCACAAGATGAAGAAGATCTCAGCTTTATGCTCAGAAAACTAGAAGAAGAATATAAAAACAACGGAATGGAAATAAACTTAGAGAAAACCGAATACCTAACAACAGAAAACAAGGATATGAGAAACCTAGAGATAGACGAGGGAAGACAAATAAATGGAACAGATAAATTCAAGTATTTAGGAACCATAATATCGAACCAGGGAACAACAGAAGAAGATATAAACAACAGACTGAGACAAACAAGAAACTGTATAAGACAACTAAACTCAGTGTTGTGGGATAAGAACATTACGATAAACACAAAAAAGAGAATATATAATACTCTGACAAGAAGTATCCTGACATATGGGTCCGAAAACTGGACAATAAACAAGAGAAATAGAGGTAGAATAAGAGCAGTAGAAATGGAGTTCCTGAGGAGAAGCTGTAGACTTACAAAAAGAGACAGAATTGAAAACGCAGAGATTAAGCGGAGAATGGGAGTGCAATCAGACATAATCGACTATATAGAGGAGAAGAGACTATCCTGGTACGGCCACGTCAAAAGAGCGGACAGAGGACGCTGGATAAACAAAATCACAGAATGGAGCCCGATTGGAAGAAGAAAGAGAGGAAGACCCCGAAGGTCATTCAGAGACGAAATCGACGAGGCTATGGAGAAAAGAACCCTGCGAGATGGAGACTGGAATGACAGGGAAAATTGGAGAAAACGGTTGAGTGAAGGAAGACAGTGAAAACTGTGGAAATCCTTAGTAGTAGTAGTAGTAATAAATAATACAAAACATATCACATAAATAATAATATTAATATATATTATATTATAATATTATATATAATATAATATATTTATAATATTAAATATATATACAAAAGGAACATTTTTATTCTCGAGAGAGGAAGAGAGAGAAAATATATCTTATGTCTCTCTCTTACTCATTATCTTACATATGTAATGGTTTCACACATTCACTCCCGTGCAAATTTCCAACGCCGACCGTGCGTATAGAAGTATAACTTCAAAAAGTTTATCATTGTGCCCATTGTGCCTTATCACTCGATTTTACTTACAAACATACTTTTTCATTTTTCATAGTAACGGAACGCAAATTAGAGCTGAGTTTTGGAAGGTGTAAAGGTGTATTTTTTTATAATTGGAAAGACAAAATGTTAAAAATCTAACTTCACATACTAAGCTTGTTCATGGGAGTTCTTAATTTTATAAGTAGGAAAAACATTCATTTATAATAGGTCACTTATTTCTTGTAATGTAGATGATACATTATGGGTAGCGGGATCAAGTTCATTAATAGGTTGCGTAACAATACCAATGCACTAAAGTAATTAGGCTATGTGCTCGCTGGCCCATAATATTACTTTTTCCCCAGATGTTCTGAAAAACTAAGCATTTTGCAACAACTGGCAACATCGCTTTCCATAAGAGACAATGTGTTACAGCGAGAGAGATTCTGGGGAATTTGAAAAAAACTTAAATAACATATATTATGTAACAATAAAAATACAGCTTATGTAGTTGGAGACCCTATAGTTTCCTTTTTGCGAAGATGTGTTTTTTATAAATTAAGTTGCGATTGGGATACATTAATAAGTTTTTCATTTCTTCTACCTCTAATCTTAAAAAAACCTGCACACTTATATCTTTAATTTTTAATCTAAAACGTGTATCTAATGCTTTTGACGTAATATGTTCCTTTAATTATCCCTATTCCAAGATCCTTTACGAAGGTCAATCAAATATGACATTTTTACCATAATATGACCTTACTGCAAATGATATCAAATTTTGTATTGGAATTACCGAATTAGTTTCAAAGGAAAAATAGCAGTGCCGTGATTAGAGAAAGAAAAAATAGTAAACAATTCATTACGAAACCTCTAACGATAATCCTGTAAATATTTTCTAAATTTAATTAGGTCCGAGAGAAAACAAAATTGTGACATATCTACCAGTGACCTATTGAACTATTGCAGTAAAGTCTTAACTTAAAAGTGTTCGTAGTTACGTCAGAAAGTTACACCGATTAATGTGCTATTTTTGAAATTGATTATCCACTAATAACAAGATTTCAAAATTTATTTACAATATCAGCTGATATGTTTGAGTTCATAAAATTATTTTTAAGCTTTTATCAACTGCTTTTTATCCAGTTGCTAGCAGGGGGATACATTGATTTTTTTAAACATTGATAACATATCTCGTTTCTTACTCGCATGTTCGAATTTGTTTTGTACTTTTCCCATGTTATTATCTATCTATAGTAAAATTCACGAGAACATTTCAGTGTTATCCTAATGGCAGGCTGAGTTGTTATTTGATAGTTTCGCGCGCTTTGAACCGCACGTATAAGACAGGGACGCACTGGCTCTCACGTATACAAATTCAATTCTATAACGCAGCATTGGAAACTTCAAATACACACAAGCATAACACAAAAATTAATTAAAATAAAAACTCAAAATTATATAAATTTCTCCTGTGACAGGTTGGAAATCGTTAAGGGTATGTTCACTATATTTACCGCTGTTCTAGTGTAAAGCAGTGTGCCTTGCAATTGTGAGCTACAAAATCTTAGGTATTTTTGCCCTCTCATAATGTAATTCAAGCATTCCCTCTTTTTTCCTTGTATAATCGTATCGATGAAAGATTACAGAAAACCCAGAATATAAAAAAATATTTAATACCCGAGAATATGTTATCTGAACACAAAAATATGCGAATGTCCATTAACATTTCTGAACATTCGAATTTTACATTCTTTTTCGCCAGAAATATCTCGTTTGGATTATCGGTCACCATTGTCATCGATGTCAGAGACCTACTAAAAGCACCTCCTTGGGCCATGTACTATCGTCCGGGCCGTCCTAGTTTGGGCTTAATTTCGGTAAAGCATCCAAATTCCTTCCCGTTCTTACTCGTCTTTTTCTTATCTCATTTAAGAGTTAGTTCCGCCTCCTCACTGAATCAAACCAAGTCACTTAATAACGCTCGCACATTGAATCTTTTCTTTTCCTCAGCATAGACATAGAATACAAGATAGGCTGATCGTTGGAATACCAGCCCGTTTCCTCAGTACGACAGAGAAAACTGACGCAAAGCTGTCCCTGCATATCTTTCTAATGGTCCGGGTTTATCGACCACGTGACCTTCTCATTGGTCATTTAAGTCACGTGGTTCAAGTATGACATAAATAAAATGATATTCATAAAATAAAACCGGTGTGCAACCAGAACAAAGAGATATATTTATGAAAATAAAAGTCCTAAGAAAAGATACAGGGAATATAAAAATGATATGAAGCTTAAATAGTTAAAATGTTTCCCTTATGTTTATGTTAAACTCCGCAAGATCAATCCTCGCCATTCAAAACCATTTAAATTTCATTCCAACAACCATATTGTCCAGCTATCCGGAGGTCTGTACACATCCGAATCTCCCATTCCTAAATTCCATCACGTGCAAATTCTTTATTGTGGTTAGTTTCAAATTGAAAATTTTTATTTGCAGGAAACTTACTGGTAGCTGACGTTATAGACTCTGACTCCTGGCGTCTTTGGCCTTCTGGAGACAAACGTCTGATGGTAGACAAACAGGTCTACAGAAATCTAACAACAGTAACAGACAAGGATCTGGACACAGTAAAAAGGAACTTTGAATGGATTGTCGATCAGTTGGATCATCTAATTCCTCCCAACAACCATCTTGTGGTCATTATTATGGGCAGCCCCGCAGATAAAGATCATTGCAACAAAATCAAGCAACACTGCGAAGATCTAGGTCTTAATGTTGAGATTAGAGTAGCGTCAGCACACAAAACTACTGATTATGCTCTTGAAATAGTGAGTTATTACGAAGGCTTAAACATTCCTCTTATCTTCATCGCTGTAGCTGGACGATCAAACGGTTTGGGCCCAGTTCTCTCTGGAAACACCGACTATCCCGTTATTAACTGTCCACCTGGATCACGAGATGATTTGTCCAGGGACATTTGGTCTAGCGTTAATGTACCTTCGGGTTTGGGATGTAGTACAGTCATCTACCCAGAAACTGCAGCTCTTTGTGCAGCGACTAACATCGCTATGACTAACTATATTGTCTGGAGCAGATTGCGTCTTAGAAGGCTGGGATATTTCGAGTCCTTGCCAAAGGCCGATAAGGCAATGAGAAGTTAATTTTAAGGCTTTTGTTTTGATATCTTTATTACGTTAAATTTTTACTTTTGAATATATCCTTTTGTATGTAGTATTTTATTTTATTTACCCGCATATCCTTAAGAAAATACAGACAAAAAAATAGGATTACTGATGAAACTGAAAGTATGTAGGAGAAAGAAGAAGAGGTCGCCCATATACAAAAACGTATACAAAAAAGGTAAAATGTAAAACTGGCATGCAATAGTAACAAGAATTGCAGAGATTTTAAAGAAATTGTAGTGCATTTGTAAGTTTTTTATATCCTTTAAAAAAAGTCCAACATTTAAATTCGTCAAAACTGGAGCACATACTGAACACTTGTAGAATACTTTGTTGCTACTATGTCAGATCGTTGTTTTCACTCTCTAGTGCAAGTTTGATAATAATTTGATAGAATCTAGAGTACAGGAAGATTAGTTGGTGCACGTGCGATACTTATTAGATGACTTTGTAAAGAAGTGCTCATAATACTACTAAGATTGATAAGTACAGATCAGTAGATGAGATGTTGATTCAGGGACAGATTTCAGTACATTGCTAATAAACCTGTTCCCAGGCATAATCCTGTTTCTATGAGCTGTATGGTTTTAAAGTCTATCAGTAGGGTGCTAACCTGGCCGTAGACCCCCTCCTCCATTATCTGGGCTTGGGACCTTCAACAGTTCTGACAAGCTACTCGATTCACCCAACAAAACTGCAGGCTCAGAAAACTAAAACAATAGTAGTCAGCAAAGAACCAACCAGATGTAAAATAGAAGTTGATGGCATTAGTATTGAACAAGTAATGGAAATAAAATACCTGGGAATTACACTGTCTAGCTACGGAAACCTGGACAAAAAAGTGAGAAATCAAGTACAAAAAGCAAATAGACTAGCAGGATGCCTTAATAACACTATATGGCGAAACAAACACATTAACACTGAGATGAAATCAAGAATTTATAAAGCCAGTGTAAGACCAATAATGACATATGGCTCAGAAACAAGACCTGACACAGCCACAACGCAAAGACTATTGGAAACGGTAGAGATGTGAGTACTGAGACGAATTACAGGAAATGCTCTGAGAGATCGAAAGAGAAGTGAAGACATTAGAAGAAAATGTACAGTGTATAAATGAATGGACACAAAATAAAAAAAATAATAGAATAACCACATAAGAAGAATGGAGGAGACCCGTGTCGTCAAAATAGCAAGAGATAAGTCACCGGCAGAAGAAGTATCGGACGACCGCGCAAAAGATGGAGTGATAACCTTTCATAGAGGTATTAAACCGTCAATGAACAAGTAGAATTGCTTATAAAGAGGAAGAAGAAGAAGAAGCTAATAATCCTGCTAAATGTGGCATAAAAATGTACTCTGTTATTGATTCAAGAATGTTTTATACACTTAACATTGAAATTTATGCAGATATACAACCCTCTGGTACATAGGAACTAAAAAATTTTGCTCATAGTATTGCAATTTTAGTGGTACTGGATAAAACTTCGGACAACTACTTTACTATGTGAGTTTGGCTAATAATTTGGTACGTACGCACCGTAATACGTTAGTGAGCACATTACGTAATAAAAAACGCTTTTTTTCCATACTTTTTTAGATACCAGATTACTATAAGTGAGTACCATGTTTGCTGGGGGCGTCGTAGGTTCCAACAAATGACGTCTTCCTTTATAGATACCAAAAACCTAATAATAAAAATGTTTTCCTATTGTTAAAATATTACAAAGATGATAATATCAATCCGGAAAGAGCTGATGCAAAGAAACCTTCAATAATAACTTTCTACAATCTCATAAAAGAAGCTGTTGATGTGATGGATAGGACAAAGGCAGGAAATTCTATTACAAGAGTGATGACCTTTAACTATTTTTTGGTCTATAAGTACTTAATATTACTGACATTCATTCACAAATTATTGACTACAGCTATATAAACACCATGCTCGAACGAAGAACATATCTAACAGATCTTGCCAAGCAACTTACAAAGCCTCATATTGTTCGTCGATTAAATATTGTGCTATTGTTAATTTCACTACGACAACATAAGTATTTCTTCTTTTATACAGTTTTTTAATAAAATCAAAAAATTGCCGAATTTTTTCATTTACTTATTTATCGCTAATACGTATAGTCTAATAAAAATACTACTTATACTTAGTAGAGTAGAAAAATATCTTAAAAAACTCAATAGGTTAATAAAATCTAACAAAATAAAATTTTGTGTAAGAAAAATACAGAGTTCAAATGCTTTTGCTTAATACAGAGTTCAAATAAAAGAAGGAAACTCGATGACCGAGTTTACTTTACACACTGTGATTCGCCAGTTAGCAAATAGATGGCAGAACACAATACATCACATGAAATAACTTTATTTAGAATTAAACATTTTTAAAATACATAGGTTATGTTATACCATTGCTGTACCGTTGGCGGATTGAAATATCATAGGGGAAATATTTCAATCAAAGATTGTACTTTAAAATATAGATAGGTGTATACAAAAAACTAAAAATTAGTAAAATAGGTTTATCACTTTAATATAAACAGGTTGTTTTTATTATTCACTTAAATATAAACAAAAAACTGTACCTAAATTTTGGATTTAATTGTAATCAAATAGGAATGTTTGTAAATAGTGAAACGATATCGAAACTTACTAGAATGTCTGATGGTGAGATATGGGATGTTCGATGAAATGAAAATAATTTTTGACGAAGGATGAAGCATTTTCGATAAGAGGTTGTAGAGTTTTCGCCAAGTACTTGGCCAATGGTTGTGTAGGGCAGTTGTATGCACTGACAATGGGACGTAGAGGAATATCAGGTTTGTGAATTTTGGGTAGGCCATAATCCATAATATTCGAGGTGTTCTGGAAGACTTTTCACGAGGAATTAGGGATTGTTTTATGTCAACAGAAAGGGAAGTTTTATTGATAATGGCTTTTGTTGTTTTCTCCAGATAGGTTGTTGGACTATTAGGAATTGGTCTGTAGTCTGGATGTGATTTGAGAGTTTAATAATGTAAGAAGAAGTGTTTATGATCACAGTAGCATGATCTTTATCGATGCGAAGAGTGACTAGATTTGGATTTGACTGAGGTTCTTTCTGGGCTTTTTTCTCGGATTGGTTAATGTTCGGAGTAGGAGGCTTGAGTTTCTAAGAACTCTAGCGATGTCTTGTCTAGTTATTTCAGCATCTTCGGAAGGTAAACTGGAGATGGCTTCTTCAGTTTGACAGATGATTGTCTCAATTGGAATGTAACTAGGGGTAACAGAGTAATTGAAACCTTTTGCTAATGCTTGAGTGGCAATGGTCAAAATAGGAGTGTCAGAGAAGTTCAAATCAAAGTTATGAACCACTGTAATTGATTTCAACGTTGTGGTTTTGCGCTTCTGAGTTCCAGTCTTATATTCGAAAGTGTTAAGGGCTGTCTGTGTGTTAATACGGTCGAAACTGTCCCATAATATAGGATGTACGTTGAAAGAATGAATAGATGACCAGATATTGAAAACATTCATATTTGTGACATCTAGTTTTCGTTTAGTATAATGAATAGACGGAGAAGCGCAAAACTGATCTTTCTAAGAATTTGGGAGATAGGAGAAGAAGAAGTACTTATGGTGTTTAAGTTTTAGAAATTTGGGAATGACTTTATGGTCTCGGACTTTAGTGAGCTGGTAAAATTCCTCGCCGTAGAGGCGAATAAAATGTTCCGAAAGATTTCCTCGGTTAGTACAATTAAATCTAGAGCTAAGATTAATACTATTACAAGAATTAATATTAAACTCAGAAGTTTTCCGGGTTGAACCGTATCATTGCGCCGAACTTTCGACATCCGCTTTGAAGTCTTCTTCAGGGCTCCCGAGGTCTCAGTCTCCCGAGCCCCCAGACACTACTGCAACTGATCACTAATATATCTATATATAGTTATGTATTAGGCAATGCAGTCAATTTATTTTGGCTAATAATAGTAAAACTCTTTGAGCTTTGTTAAGCTTTCGGAAATTTTATTTCATTTCTCAATACAATTGTTGCTCGTATTAACTAATTGATACATTACCTTCGATAAACATGAAGAATTGAAATAACATAAAAATTAAACATATTACAAATTCAAACTACACTATTAATTATAATTTTGACGAAATAATTATTTGATGTTAATTTTGATTAAAATTCTCTCATCGTCATCAAGACAAAACTCTCATCGTCTTACCCACCCATTTCTCTATTGCCTTGTATAACAAAAACTTTCGAAATCATTATTAAAAATCGTCTTAACTGGACAGTCGAACATTATAATCTTTTGCCAAGCACTCAGTCAGTATGGATTTCGATCCAGTCTTGGTACCTACACTAGATGCAACAAGTCACTTAACAACATATATCCAACTGAATTTTTCTAAAAATAAATATTTAGCATGTTTTTTTCTAGACCTTAAAGGCTTACGACTGTGTTAACTTAACAGTAATGCATTCAAAGTTATGCCAACTACAAGTTGTAGGGTTGTCCACAAATTTATCCGCTAATACAGTAAATATTTTTAGCAACCGAACTTTATATATCAGAGATCATAGGAATCATTACTTGGTCCAAGAAAAACTTAAGAATGCATGATTATCACATGGATCTGTAGTAAGATTATATATATATATATATATATATATATATATATATATATATATATATATATATATATATATATATGTATTTATTCCATCCATGATTTAAATGACGATTGTGTGAGGAAACTGAAACACATCTTGAAACTAGTGGATAATTGGACTAAAAACCATGAACTAATTATATGCTCAAAAAATTTGCCATTATGATATTTACAAGACATAGGATACATACGCCTGATAGTCTAAACCTGTCAGGATATATTATGCCTGTTGTTTGTCAGTATATCTTGGTATGATCTTAAACCCTAAATTACTATGGTCCAAACACATCCAATATGTAAAAAAGGTGCGAGAAAGACATCAATCTTCTGTTGATGAACTGATGCTGAAAATCTGCTACTTGCAGGAGATGTGATCAATTTTGGATTAAGGATGTATGTTACACGGATTAGTAAGCAATACGCATTATTACTGGGTGCTATAAAATCAACACCATGCCCTCTGTTAGTTGCTGAAGGTAATGAAATACCATTAGAAAATCGTAGCAATTTATTGACAACTAAATAATATGTATTAGAATTAAACCAGAACAAGTAGCTATATGAATTATCCATACAAAATCTAGTAAACAATTATTGGAAAATTAAAAATTATCCACCATTAGCATCCACCTTTTCGTGCTCTAGCCAATCCAGAGCTTTCCTAATAGCTACTGCTCCTGCAAAATAGAGCAATGAAAAAAAGTTTTATTTTAAATGATTTGTTATTGAAAGGAATGTACACTGCAGAACCTACCTTCCCATCGTTCTGTTTAGAGCCATCGGTGTAAATTATAGTTTTATTAGTACATTCACTCAATATGGAGTTCAACAACTTGTTATTTATTTTATGTGAATCTGATTAGGTTTTTTGAAGATTGTATTTAATTCTAATTTATAGAGTGGTATAACAAAATTTGTTGATAATGTAACCAGTAAACCGGTAAGGCCTTCAGATTTGAGCTCTTAGATATTTAAATCTGGAAATATTAACATAGTCGATATTTGGAATACAAATGGAGGCAACGAACGCTTTCCTAACTGAATAAATTACTTAAAGATTCTACAAAACTTTCTCTAAACTGAAAGAGACACACTGTACGGCTAAAGAAATAAGCCAGACTTAGGAAAAGGGCATTGTCTATCTGCAAACTGTATTATAATTGGTAGAAAATCTTTCTACAAACATGAATCAGATATTACGACGGGAAACTAAAGCGGGTGTGTGCCGTCTCCGTGGAAACGGTGGGGGTGGTTTCGCCGACCGAGCCCCCATTCCCCCATCGGATTGTCATTAGCGACGGTTTAGCTGTCCCACTCGACGTCAAATATACAGAGTGGATTATGCAAGATGATGTGTTTATCATCGGTTATTTATAGAACAGACTAATAAACTAGGAGAAAATGATGGAAGATTAATATCGGAAATAAATGTAAATTTTATGTGTATTCGTTACAACTTTTATTGGAAAATATGAAAAATTATGCAACAGTTAAGGTATAAACATTACTACTGTTACATACCATGACCTGGTAGGGAAGACAGGCATGATCAGAAGTTGGGTATTACGGTGGGAAATACAAAAGACTGGATGGCAAACTAATGAATATAACTGAAACATCAACGGTAGAGAAGGTATATAAAAACGTAGTCGTTAGCGTTAAAAAAGCTGCAGAAGAAGCACTCAGCTCTAACACTCAAAGACAAAGTGAAAAACTATGGTGGAACAAAGAAATAGAAGCACTCGTAGAAGAGAAAAAGCAAGCGTATATCAGATGGCTGAGCAGTAAACAACAAAAAGATAGAGATGAATACCTGGAACTCAAAAGAATAACAATGATGGAACATGCCAATAAAGTGGTTTTGCACCTTTTAGAAGGGAAACTAAATGTAGGTCATTGCATGTAAATGGACAATTTTTACAACAGCTTTGATTTCGCCAAAAATTCGCTTAACTTGCAACTTACTGCACAGGAACTCTTCGAATTGACCGTAGAAATAATCATACAGAAGTAAAACAAGAAAAACTTGCTAAAGGTGCAACAATTGCCCATTGCCGAAAATGGATATTAATTGGCAAATGGAAGGATAAGAGGGACGTTTATTATATGACAACAGAATATCAAAACACTTTACAGCAAGTTACATCAAGAAGAGGTCAGCATGTAATGAAACCAGAGCCTATTATAAGATATAATAAAAATATGTCTGGTATTAACCGACAAGACCAGATGCTTGCCTATTATCCGTGTCAACGAAAAACTGTACAACGGTTAACAAAAATGTTTATACATACTATGCAGATGATGGTTATAAATGTCCACATACTATACAACAAGGATTCTGGAAAAAATATTGGTCTTCATGAGTTTCGTTTAGAACTCGTTAGATTATTTTTAAAAATTAATAATTCTCAAACCAAACATGGTACAAAATATCACTTAGATCTTTGTTAAACGAGAGGTAAAAGATCTAAAGGGACAAATTATGAGAAAACGCTGCAAAATTTGCAGAGAACGAAATATCCGTAAAGATACAATTTACGAATGCAAAATCTGCCCCATACCCCTGGATTTTGTCTGGATTGCTGTCAAATATCCCATATTTTAACCTTAGTTTTGTTTTATATATCTAAATTTTATGTTATTTTGTATTTCTTGTTTTATTTTGTATTACAAACTATCAGGGCCGCCGCTGAGGTATTGGCCGCCCGTGTGCAACTTAATATTTGCCGCCCCCCTTCGAACACTTTAGACATACATACTATTATTTAAAGAAATGTGCAGAAGATGCATAATATAACAATAATAATTTGTAAATAGCTAAATACTTACTTGAACTTTTAGACTAATCTCTAGGATCCAACGTCCATATATTATCCTAATGTATATCCTAATATCCCATCCTAATATCCTAATTTAAACGTCCATTATCCTAATTTAATAACCATGATCCAACGTCCAGAATATGTATACCCTAATATCCTAATTTAAACGTCCATTTAATTAAAATAAACCGTAAATACAAACATAAACACATAAAAAAACTAAAAACCCACTTTTCGGGCTTTCGTCTCGGAAAACTTTTTGACAATATCTTTAATGTCCAATCTCGCACACACTTCATATTCTATAGATAACATTGCAGAAAGCAGAAACACATCTTACTACAATTGTTATTTGTTCTACATGCGCCCCAATGTTTTTTCTCCATTTCATATAATTTTTGAAGAGCAGAGTCAACTGTTAATCCGTTTTTTAATGTTGTAGATAGTTTAAACAGTTTTTGAGAATATTTTATATAAGCTGCACCGGATTCATGTCTTTTTAAAATAATAGCTAAATGTTGCCAGTCACTTACCCCATTAATTCCACTAAGTAATTGTCGGCTGCTTTCATCACAACAAAACAGTTTACAAGATGCACAAAAAACATTATTTAGTGATAATGAGTAAAGTAACCACGGGCGATGAATTTGGTCTTGATTAGGTAATGTGCGATAATAATAAGTTTCTGAAAATTTCCTATTATTTGTATCTCTGGGGAAGTTAATTTTTGTAATTTGCTGAGGAAAAATTTTCAACAACAAATTGAACTTCACTTGGATTCATATTTTCAGGCCATTTTCCGGGATCATCTGAAACCAAGTATATGCTGGAGCTTCCTACACTGCAATCCAGATTAACTGGAACATTAATTGTTCTGTCTTGGTTGGTGGTTTCAGGTTCAGGCGTTTCAGCATCCGCACTCGCACTATCGCTATTATTGTCATCAAATCATCCGTCTCTATTCGCAGAAATATTCAATTGTTTGGTATTTTTTCTATGATTTGGACTTCGCTTGAAGTTGAAGGTCCTAAATTTATATCCGAGTCTTCTATATTTTCGTGTATGTTTTCATTAAAAATAATTCCAGTGCACCGCTAAGTTTTTTTTTCTCCTCAGTTTTTGCCTCTTTTATTTTTCTATATTAAAAACCTGAAAGTCGTTTTCTTTTTCTTTCGGACAGTTTGAAATTATCACTTAAGAACGAAGCCGGGCGAATTTAACAAAATAAATCCAAAAACACTGTAGATAAGTTGTCCAAATAATGTTTCTCCAAATAATATGTAGCCGTAACGCATATACGAATAAAATTGCTCTGATCTCGACGTTACTTCGAAATACAGTACCTACTGTGCAAAAGAAACGGGTATAGTATTTATAAAGTCAGTTGAAACATTTCACTCCGACGAGATTTATAAGGGCAGTTCAATATTACATTTACCGGTAATCAAGTTAAAGTATAAATAACACGCGTCAATGTTTCAAACGCATTTGAACAATCCCTGTACTTCGTAGGAAAGAGATAGAAGAAAGAGAGAATGAAAGATACATCCCATCAAATAAATATTGGACATTGATATGTTATTCAAAATCACCAATATTTAACAGGCTACTTGGAGTTTCGCTTCCAGCCGGCGGCGATGGTGTACAGATAAGAACGCTGTTGATTCATGCCAGTGCTGTACAGCTAAAATGTTCATTATTTTACAAAGTATAATAACTGTTTTAAATGATTATACTGCCAATATGGCCTATTGCCATTATATATAAATTATTTTTGTTGCTAAATATGACATGTTAAAATCTTTTTTATACACTTATGTACTTTATGACCGTTTTAAGAAAATTAAAATTGTCCTTATTCTCTTCATTAATCTATATTTGAATATAAAAATAAATGATGCGCCCATGTCTGGTAATATGATATTATTCTTTTAATGTTTGTCGGCAACCAGTTTTTTGGGTGTTTCAACTGACTTTATAAATACTATACACTACTATATTTTACAAACAAAATCTTTTATCAAAAGGGTGTCTAAATTCATCGAATTCTCAACTAAGACTGAACATAAGACATAATAACCCATCTATAAACATCACCATAGGAACAATATTATAACAGAAACTTTACAACCACTTGCCTAAATTCTTGTAAAGTATCTACGTGTGAAATCTCAATTAACTGAAGTCCGAAAGCCGCCAGCCGCTTTGAATTAAAAATTATTCCCGAAACTGCTTTATGACTGTACCTGCAAAAAAGGGTGGCAGTTCATACAATAAATAATATTTTCTGATATTTTTTTTAAATTAGGATGAAAAAAAAGTATACATGATAAATGAAACGCATTTAAGTATTATCGCGTACTGAATAATTATTATTGTTTGGAATATTAGAGTTCACAGAATTATCTGAATCATTACTATTTAATTATTTTCGTTTTAAAAAAGTATTATAATCAGTGGACTGCTTTTGGCCGCCCCTATTGTTGGCCGCCCATGTGCGATGCACACATGGTAGCGGCGGCCCTGCAAACTATCTGTACACAAATACTAGAGCGCTGGCGCGTTCACCACCAACCCTTATTGTATATATGTGTATTTAGTTTAAAAATACTTACTTTATTCGAACTTTTCCAAAAACTAATAAATAAACGTCTACTCGTATGTATCAAAAACTCTTGGTGAAAACCTAGCCAGAATAGATCGACAGTTAACGTCTTAACGTTACAATTAATTTTTCTTGAAGTTACACATATACATTCTCGAAAATTCGAGTATGTGCGAAGTTGAGTTTCAACAGAGTTTAGTATGTAATTGAATGTAGTTGGTGTCATTCTTGTATACTCAAACTACACTCTTTGATAAAAAAAGTCATCAATCCAAACTTTGGAGTTTTCTAATAATAAAGCTGCTTTCTTCGCGTCATTTACTGTTAATAACCATAAACCAAAATGTGAAAACTCTTATATATCTACTGCGTTTTTTCGCCTGAGGTCACATCTAATGTAACCAATCTGTCTTACATATACGTAAGACTTAAATTAATACGAATTCGTACGAATAAAGTTTCGTACGAACTCGCATCCAATGTAAACGCGGCCTTACTCCCGCTTAAATTTTTTTTACAAAAACAAAAGCGTCAGAATACCCATTATAAGCATATTTTCCCACATACGTTCCGATTTGGTTGTTCACGTGCCTCAAAATAATAGCAGGTTTATTTAATAGGTACAAATAAGTCGTACGTTGCACAAACCACCCCCTAGGACCATGACGTCTTTAATGGCCAACGCGCGCCACTATTGTTAAACGGAAATAACACCGGGAGTCAATTCTATTGGCATTGTTAACTTGTCACCCTCTTTTGAGAGCTTCGATATGAGAACATTTTTTGTTCCACTAAACATCTTCGTTAAAATAATAACACAGTAGTGCATGTAAGAGGGTTGATTGGAAAAAGAGATTGTAGGAAAGAAATTCGTGGCTAATTTTCTGTAAGTCAAAGATATCTTTGATATGTCTTTTTTGTAATTGAAAAATGTAAATTATAATTTTTTTACCATCAGTTATTTTTCAAAAAGAATAGAAGTACATACTTGTAATTGTGAGCATAGACGTGTTTAGGATTTTTTCCAAAATATATGTTTTTCTAAATAAATAAATTCATAAAAATGTTAACATTTTATTTTATTCAGAAGTATAAAAAAATCTTCAAATATGACGATAAAACATCATAATCCTGAATAATAAAGTTATAATGACTTTCTTCTCTTGAAAAGCAAGCAACAAAATTACCAGCAAGTTCGTGCTCTATGAATGGCACCAAGATTTTCTTATCAGTCTTATTTCGTTGTCGACCGAATTTTTTTTTTTTACAATGCTTAACTTGGAGAAGCATCGTTTGCAAATGCAGATTGAAGTCGGAGTTGTGGTAAATTTTATCATCAATAATTGTTTAAAATTGTTAAAAGTTGTTCGTCTGTCATGAAATGATAACCAATTTAACCATTCAACAGCTGATGAAAAAGAAAAACTTTCCCTTTTTATATTTTTAAAATTCCAACTTTTAGCTCGAGTTCTGAGGAGTTTAAATTAAATTAATCTGAATCATATTTTCTATATTATTCCACATTTTCTATAATATTCTATTCTTAACGCTTCCAAAGCGCGAGCTAAGCTTTAAACTTCATCCATAGCCTGACACAAATCGATTTTCTATAACTGAAGCGTTTTAGTCACCATTACGACGAGTTATAGAATAGTGTACGTGAAAAGACTTTATTAGGAATAAAATTCCTTTCACTTTCGTTTTTGATCATACGCATTTTCAATACTTTTTCAGTCGATTCCATTATAGCTTGAAGCTGTTCATGTACAACGGAGACTGTCTCCGAACGACAAGCCCAACGGGTCATATAATAATATCCACAAGGAAAATAATTCCTGCAGCTGGCTGTATACCACGTATCACAAAAAAGAGGTTAATCTTTGTATATACCATATATATAGTTACCAGCTGAAGTCCGTTTGAAGAGGTTTACTCTCCGGACACTGGAACTCACTTAAAGCATGGGTGTATGTTACCTGAAGTAAAATTTAATTAAAATATTAAACATCAAATAATATTATCAACATTATGTACTATCTTCGGTAACACAATATATTTTAAAGGGTTTTTACCCAAATATTTTGGTGGCTCAGGCATGGTAACCTGTATTTTAACCTGATGATGGAACTGTTGTTCCGAAAACGTTCGTGTTTTTAATGTAGCCCTTTTAGGGTTTTTATAAAATATATCCATATACAAAGATTAACCTCTTTTTTCATATAATAATGATTTTAGCGTTTTTAGTTTGCTGTGATTTACCAATTCTCTTGAATATGTACCTATATAAAAGTTTAAATTCCCTAGAAACTTATTAACCAGATACAGCATTATCGTTTGAAGTGTAAAGATGCCTTTTTCATTACACAGGGTGCTGTCAAAATTTGTATAAATACGGCAATCTAAATTTTCACCTAATTCCTTTTTTTTTCAAATGGAACACCCTTTATGTGATTCTGTGATTCATTATTTTAGAAAAATATGTTTTTCCCTATCGATCTGTATTAGTATTCCCTATACACATCTCTTGCAGTTTTCAAATAAATTAACTTTATACATTTTTGCCACAAAAAATTTATTTATCAAGTAACATATGGAATATTCTGACAAAAATATTAGTTATTGTTAATGTTTAATAGTAACCTTCTTGTACGCCATTGGGTGACAGTCATAATAATAATTTGCCTAATTTTATTCACAAAATAATAATGGCTCATTTAGGATATACAAACGATGATTTTTCAAATTTAATTATAATTTACTGTGAGTGTAACAGAATAGTATTCAGAACTTTAATTTAATCGACCCACGTCGATAATGAAGATTTACAAATAGATATCCTGTGATATTTTGTTGCTAATCCAAATTCAACTTTACGGTAACGTGAGCCATTGTTACAGGTATCGACTCGAATAATTCACAGGATTTTAAAAAACATCATTGGACCCTTTTTTTGTATACACAAGCTCAACATTTACATCCTGGATATTATGTAAGACGTGTAGAATTTTGTGCATGGGTTTTAATGAAATGCCAAGATCAAGATTTTACATAAAAAATATTTGGTGTGATGAATCGAAGTTTACAAAAAATGGTATGTTTAACCGCCATAACAGTCACTTCTGGAGAGATAGTGGGATATTAAATTTCAAGCATTCTTTTCGTTCAATGTTTTTTGTGCTGTGAAAAATAATAAGATAAACGCTCTTATGATATATGACGAAAATTTAAAGAGAGAGCGTTACTGCAACATTTTACGACAAGTAATTGTACTAGCACTGCACGCTTTTCATAATAATAAGGCTAACGAGGCTTGGTTTCAACAAGATGGAGTACCGGCTCACAATATTCGAGGATTCGGCACATTGCTTGATGAAATATTTAGCGATAGACGGATAGCTAATAAAGATCCGTTTCTCTGGCCACCAAGATCCCGTTGTCACCGTTAGATTGTAGATATGTTGAAAAGAAGGTGTTCTCTGAATCTGTTACTACTGAAGAAGCTATAATAAATAAAGTTCTTCAAGTTCTTAATGAAATAGATAAATCAATATCAAGACCTACTAATGAAAATCTGATTAAAAGAGTTCATAAATGATTGGATGTAGATGGGTAACATTTTGAACATTTATTACATTAATAAGGTCTATTTTCTTTGATAACATCTTTTTAATTGTTCAATATTTAACTTACAATGTGAAAGTTGTTCTACGAAAAAAAAATTTTTTTTGACAAAAATGTATAAAGTTAATTTATTTGAAAACTGCAAGAGATAGGTATAGGGAATACTAATACAGATCGATAGTAAACAACATATTTTTCTAAAATAATTAATCACATACAGGGTGTCCCATTTGAAAAAAAAAGAATTAGGCGAAAATTTAGGATGCCGGTTTTATTCCAATTTTGACAGCACCCTGTATAATGAAGAAGGCAACTTTATACGGTATATAATCCTCCAAGTAGCTACACAGATGTCCAAAAGTTTGGAATATTTCATCTTTTTATTGATTTTCATATATAAACTTTTGTGGAAAGTTAAATTATTTCGCTTAAATTGTCATCAATACTAAAAAATCTCAAAGCCAGATAAACAATAGGCAAAAAAATAATTTAATCTCTTGAGATTGGTTCACTCTCTCTTGAGAGTGAAAAACTTACAATATACCACTTAAATTCAGAAATAAATTAGTGTAGATAAAAATAATTTTTAATAAAACTAATAATCAGTATTTCCTCCATTGGCCTGTATGCATGCCTGTAGGTAATTTGGCATGCTACCGATTAACTGGTCGAGCTGGGCTTGCGGAATTCTCTCCCATTCTTCACGAGCAGCATCTTTTAATTCTCGAAGTGTAATAAGGGATTGTTTCGCTTCTTGATGCGTGTTTTAAGAATATCCCAAGCATGTTCAATGACATTCATGTCGGGGGAATTCGAGGTCCACTGTAATGTGTATATTCCTTCTTCTTTCAGAAAATTTTGTATTACTGCTGTTGGGTGAAGGTGCGTTGTCGTGCATAAACCCAAATCCATCAGGTACTGTCCCTCTGAATAGACGCACGACAGCATTTAAAACTTCCTCGATGTATACAGCACCAGTGACTCTTCTCTCCAGAACCCGTAGTGGCTTTCGTGTACCACTCATAATACCACCCCAAACCATAATACTGCCACCTTCAAATGGGACACGCAGTTAAACTGTTTCTAGTCTGGCTTGTTGTCCTGGGGCCCTTCAAACCAGTATTCTTCGCGAATCAGAAACCAAGTCAGTTTTTGATTCATCAGAGAACATCACGTTATTCCAGGTAGTGACTACAATGCACAATTTCTCTAGTGCATTGCAACCTTACCATTTTGTGTTGGTAGGTTAGTTTGGGAACACGTAAGGGTCTTCTAAGATACAAATTTACGCATTTAGTCTGCGTATTATTGTTTGTCATGAAATATTTAGCCTTGAAGCTTAGCCTCTGGATATACCACTTACAGATTCCCGACGATTTCTTCGAGCTATGAGTGTTATCCGTCAGTCTTGTGCTGCTGTTGCACATTTTCTTCTGTCACTTCTGGGGCGATTCTTAACGTCATTTCTAGGCATTTTTAAACGGTTCAAATCAAATTTAAACAAAGACTGAAAATATGAAAATATAAAAACTGAGTTTAAATACACGAATCAGTTGAATGTGACCAAAATGATACAAAATGGATACATTTTTTTTATTATATAGTTCTGAAACCACGATAGGCTTAGATATATTATTTGTACGTATTCCAAACTTTTGGACATGGATGTATATTTAATATATCCGTTATTCCAACTCGTTCATCCTTATCTTGCATGGTTTGTCATGATTTGCTTCAGAGTACAACATGTAATTTTCCCAGTACAGATTACCATTAAATCTGATGGAGGGGTTGCCACATAGGCGAGGCAATGAAGCAGTGAATAGGACAAAACCTACAATTTTTTGCAGTTGGATGGATCTCAATAAAAATTGTTGCAATTGAGTTGTACATTATTGAACAAGGAAAATGCATTTTTCAAAGTGCATTTTGAAGTGATAAAAAATGATAAATTTGTAATTTGAAAATAATTGATGGAAGTAAGTTCAATAGTAATACTCGGGGGTTTTCGGGGTCTCTGAACACGAATATTATAATAGTGATGATCCCTGAGGTACCCGGTGACCAGTACGGCCTCGCCTCCTAGAGTTTTATAGAAAATCGAAACAAAATCAGCGAGTGCAAACTCGTTACTCGGGAGGTTTTTGGAGTCGTTGAACACGAATACCATAACAGCGATGATCTCCGTGGTATCTGGAGCCTCAGAAACTATCGCCTTTATGTTATTCGTGTTCAGCGACCCCAAAAACCCCCGAGCTATATTGAACGTATTTCCGTCAATTACTTTCGAATTACAAATAGGTATATCAATTTTCATTCACTTCAAAATACACTTTTGAAAATGTATTTATTTGCTCAATAATTCAATTTTCCTTTCGACGTCATCACTTTAGTTCACAAAATTTTCTAACGCTCTTACGAATCGAATTTATTCAGAACCATACAACTGCAAAAATTTGGTAGGTTTATTGCTTCACTGAGTTGCCTGTTAACTCTAAATTAATACGAATAAAAAATAAAACACTTTTTAAAATAACATAAAACTTATATTTGGTTGGATAAGACAGTTATTAAATACATAATAATAATAATAATATAATAATACAATAATATATAGTTGCTTAAAAATTACTTTACAATCTTTTCTATGTACAATCTATTCACAGTCAAAAATTATTGTCATATCTATATAAATATATAAACCATTAAATATTTCGCGTGGCCAATGCAAGATATACACCCTTAGTTAGAAGATAACGGGAAAATTTATACTGAAATAAAATGTATTAAATGTGAAATATTCAGCATGTTAATTATTTATTTTGAAAAACAATTAGTAGCTCTGGGAAGAGTTTCCAAAAAGAAGAGAGAGTGTACGCAAAAATAAACATAGTAGTAATGTGACACCAAAAATAAATAGAAAAGATAGATGATTATAGATGACAAGGGTGTATATTATTACTTGTCCACGAATTTATACGCTACAATAAAAGTATAAAAGTTGCTCTTACTTAAAAACATATATGACAGAGTTGTATTGATAAAAATACGTAAATAAAAAAATAAAATATTTACCGAACATATCATGGCACGATATTCAGGGTATAAGAATATATAATAAATATGATACATAAAAATAAGGAATATATGTATAGTCTCAAATGAGTTACGTATATTACATTGAAAATAAACCAAATATTTAAGTGATATCATCAAAAGAGGTCTTCTTTTTAAGAAACCTATGCCCTCCGTTTATTAAGACGACTTCGTACTTAAGGCTCATATTACGAGGAGAAATATACAATTTTTAGCATTTAATACTAGAATCGTTCTACTAGTCCATTCGCCACTGGACGGGAATCTAGAGTTATGGAATTCTTCTCTCAGTGTATGGAGCTCCTCGAGGAGTTATCATTTATTTCCGAGATTCTCTTGGGATAAGAATGGACAAAGAACAAACAAACAAAAAATGGTGATGGAGCTCAGCAACGACTGAAAATAGGTCTTGATTCAAAAGGGGCTCGATTGTAGGCGTTATATTTTTTCGAAAGTCGTAAACATAGAGTACAGGGTAGAGTATATACAAGATTTTTCAGATCTCAGTGTGGAAAGGTCTATGAGGATAAACAACCCTTTCATTATTTACAAACTGCAACATCACATCTTTACAAAAGAAGATCTGGAAGTATGGCAAGTAGAGGCAAACAAAATTCATAATATAGTCCAGTCATCAGAGATTTAACATCTAAAAATCATACGGACAAGTTGAATTTTGCTGAGAAGGTAAGTTTTTGGACATAAAAAAGTTTTCCTACCCCGGACTTTCCCTTAAAACCTACCCTTGTAGGGTGGGACAAGGGAAATAATCCATCGATTTATTAAAATTCTGTACGCCCTAAAGGAAATGTTTTTTTTTACGGCGTACAGAATCTCGATAAAATTTGATCATAATATATTGTATATTAATAAATTGTATTTATAAATACATATTAAATTTAAGAAAGAGGCAAGAGATGCAAGAGGCACAAGATCGAAATAGATGGAAAATTATGAGGGAGATCTATGTCCAGCAGTGGATAAGCGAAGATTGAATGATGATTAAATTTAAATTAATCGCTTTAAAAACTAATCATTGTTGTGTATTCTGATTGTGCTATGCCAAAACAACTAAATAGTCTGTAGAAAGCTGATAAGCTTTCATATAAGATGTATTATTTTAAACAAGAAATAATGGCGGGCCGTTTTTACTATTAATGCTTTAAAAGAGGTAAGTTTAAAATTTAGAATATATAATGTTATATTAAAATGTTTTTTTATGTATTTTAGTGTGTTGCAGTAGTCTTAAAACTAAGTGTATTTACTGTTAATATAACAGTTTGACAAATAGTTGACATTTTAAAAATTCCTCACTTACTAACTATTCTGATGTTTTGGCAACGCTGTGGGGTTCTGACGTCGTAAATCTTGAATGACGTGCAATCATTTTTATATGAAAAATTCTATACACTGTCTTGCCAGAAGAAGTCTTGACCTTGCCTTATATCACGTAGATTCAAAGTCCGATAGGGTAACCCTGAGAGAATATATGAAACGTGAAAGAGATTTATTATTGGATTATTGGAAAGTCGGTGATTTTCCTGTTCGAGAGTTGGCCCTTTTTGTCCCTTAAGGACCAACGTGACAGTATCCTAAAAGAACAAAAATAAGACTGTAAAACTGTTATAATATAAGACCAACAGTAATTTATGGCTGTGAAAGATGAATGCCAGGCGAAATCCTATTAGGGAAGTGGAAGAGAAATTAATTGAGAGGAATCTAGAGGAAAAAAATGACTAGAAATGGGTCTCATTTCGTAAGAGCACACAACTGCGACGTTTAGGGTACGTGCAAATGATAATTATGCCAAAAATGGTCGTGAGCAGACGACTAATATGGAAAAGAAAGAAAGAGCAACCCAGTAAACGATGGTATGAAGTGTTATCGGAGATCTAAGAGGTATGCTTGATACAAGGTTTCTTCAGCAAATGAATATTAGAATCTAGTTCAGTGAGAAAAAAATTTATAGTAGTATTGCCAAAAATTTTTAACTCGAAACAGAAGAAAACAGTTGGCAATACCTCGATTACTAATTGGTCATACGAGACTTAACCCATCAAATATATTTGTTAGTAGTGATCCATGTTTATGTGAAATATGTAATGTACCTACCAGTTACCGGTTTTTAATTATTATTAATAACTATTTAGTAAATGCGACTTTTTCTTCAATAAAAATATCATCTAGATTGTTGTTACAAAGTTTGTAGAACATCTCAGAAAAAACACAAACTAGATTAATAATGAAACCATATTTTGGGAACCAGCCCAATCTATTGTAATAATAACTGCACCAAATCTTGGACTAGCATTAAAAAAGAAAACTTTTATCTTTCTAAATGATATCACTAAAATATACGATAAATTACCCTCTTTAAATAATATTATACAATATAAAGTTGGAGAAAAAATGATTTGACAGGATCATCAAATTTTCAGTCGTATGTTTTTGAACAGCATAATTTTTCATGTCGCCAACATGTTACAATGGATATTTTGGTTAGCACTTGACAAATAAAAATACTTCTGAACTTTCACATAAATACTTTTGTATTAAATATAAACAGCAGAAATAATAAAATCATATTTAAACTTCTTAGTCGAAATGTGTTACATATTTTTAGGAAGCCTGGTCTGTAGAAAAGAAGGTCAGAAACTATCGAACGAGACTTGGCAACAATGTTCTGAATTTGCCAAAGACGTGCATTTCCGTCTACTATCTACTTCCTTTTCTATCATCTGCGCACTTCGCGCTATCTTGTGCTAGTGTACAAAACGTCACAATCGAAAAAGCGTAGAATAAATTAGAGAACTAACAAAAAATTGACAAGTCATATCGTTCGATAAAAAGATGAAACAGAAAATAACCAGACACAGTAAAGTCTCATTTTAGGCGATTTTAAAATTGTGCGGTTTGTATTTCATCCCAAAATTTCTATTATTAACTATTATAATGAAATATTAACTATTCACATCCAGATGTTAGTAAAGCGAGCCTTTGCAATTCGGGGATTCCCTTGTCACATGATGTCCATATTACATCATTGCGAGTTTCGCATTGAAAGGTATAACCTGTTATTGTTTTAAAATAATTTTTCTCTTAGCGGTACCTTGTTTTATAATAAGTTGTTTAAAATTTTGCTGATTCCAAGTTGCAGTATGATAAGTAGCACAATTTTGAGATTGAAAGATTTCAAGTGAGTGTCTTTTCAAGTTTTATTTTTCATTAGAAGAGGTTTTTGCCATCTCAATATCGTAAGTCTATTTATTTTATTTCGTTTTTAAGATTTTATTTAGTCCAATAGAAGAAACAAAAATATCAAAGACAATCAATTTCGTTGGAAACAAAAAATTGGAATTTTAGATTGCTTAGGAAAAGAAGAAGGATCTACGGCAATTGGAAAACATTTTAATTTAGGCGAATCAACTGTAAGAGCAATTAAGAAGAATGAAGTTGCCATAAGAAAATCTATAATTTCTAGTACAAAATTAAGCGCCAAATTTTCATATTACGCAAGGGATGTATTATTAGAAAGCACAGAAAGAGCCATCGCAATTTGGATTGAGGAACTAATGTGAAGAATGATTCCTGTAAGTGGCTATTTAATTCAGCTCTTCAGTTTTATGAGTTAATGAAACAGTCAGAGCCACCAACTTTTACTTCCCAAGCTGGTAAAAAATTTTCGGCTAGCAAAGGATGTCTAATTGGGTTTATAAAAAGAAATGAAATATCAAGATAATCTTCATAATATCAAGATCACAGGAGAGAGTGCTACAGCAGATAAAGCAGCAGCAAAAATATTTCCACAAAACCTAGCGAAAATTCTTGAAGATGGGGACTATTGTGCCGATCAAATATTTAACGCTGATGAAACGGGACTGTATTGGAAAAAAATGCTTAACCGTACTTATATCGCAAAGGATGAAAAAACTGCAAGTGATCATAAAGCAAGTAAAGATCGAGTAACATTATTACATACTTTGTAGCAATACATCAGGAGATAGGGTGTTGAAACCGCTCTTAATAAATAAATTTTTTAGACCACGTGCTTTAAAAGGCAAAGATTTACTTTACAAGTAAAACAAGAAAATGTAGTTGAAGTTAGAAAATTGATAAAAAAAAAACATTATGATTGAAACTGGAAGAGTATTCAAGAATTAAAATATTTTAAATCCACCTGCAGACGAAGTTGATAAATAATTAGTTTACTTTCAACAACAATACTAGTAAAATAAACAGGTTCCCTTGTTTTACTGTTTATTGACACAATATGAATACATATAAATAGTCACATAAACGAATAGAAATATGGACCAGTTTTTTAAAAACTTTTGTATGAATTTCTTTCATACATTCGAAGCAATTTATCATGGGGTCCATTTCTTTTAATTTCTGCAAACTTTTTTTGTTTTTGTCTTGGTTTTATTTAATTTTAGAAGGCTACGGACATATCCCTACTTTTTCAAGGTAAGTAATGTCTTTTTTTATGCATTTTTTTATATGCGCTTTTTTGTGGAACGTATCCACCGCATAAAACGAGACCTTACTGTAATATTTTTGTAAGAAGAGAAATACAAGAGAGACATATGATTAGTTTGATTATATCAAGTGAAAATCTAGAGGAACTCTCTGAAAGCAGACGGATGAAAATAGCACTAAATTGAAATTTCTCTTTGTCCAAAAATGGATATTATAAGATATTATGGATAGATAGAGTTTAAGACCATGTCAGTTTTGAACTTAACGTACATAAAAAGCTTTTGAAATTTAAATCTGAAATTATCAAAACTGAATTATTGATACATAATTATCCATTTTCCTTAAGCCGTTACAGAGAACCAGTCAATGCAACTTCTTTACAATTATATTAAGCATGAAGTACGGAATATTTTTGTCACAGTTGAGGCAGCTTTTTATTGATTGGCCGTCATTAATGAACGTACTCGTTCGCTAACTGATACTGCTGAGCATCCACAATCACACTGGTGTATCCTGCACCGTGTCCCTGGCCGATCAAAGGCTTGAACTCGTGCCCCTGCCAGTTTTGCGCCGCTTGGCTCGCTGGATTGTTATTGAAACAGTTGATGCTAAAACTATGGGCTTCCGGGCAAAAATTATTGCTGTTCAAGTTCTGTAAATGAAGTTCGCTTTCGGAGGAACTGCAAGACGAACTGGAGGCACTAAAAGGCCGCTGTTGTGGTGTTCCTAACATGTGTTGGCTGATCTCCGGGTCGGAGTAAGGGTAAAACATATCTTGGTGTTGATAATATGGATCTTCTGTGTGGTAATGGATAAAACCTGATGAGTATTCGAGCGAAGGATACGTAATCGCACCATTGGAATCGCTGAATTCGTCGTCCGGTATGGAAGGTGGGTGTGAAGGAATAATGTTGGCAGGAATGCGATGTGTAGGAGTGTATTTAGGTTGTGATGAAATGCTCCTGGTAGGGGGGTGTATCGGACTTCGTGGAGAGGCGGGAATATCCTCTCTCGGTGTACCTTGCGCAAGGTTTAGGGTTAGATCTTTGGCTTCAAAATCACTGCAAGAAAAACAATCATGCTATAAAATAAATTTAAAATAAACATAAAACAAAAATAAAATAGTTGAGAAAATCTTGTGAACCAACAGTAATTATATAACATTTTTTTGGAAGCCGTTCGTTTTATAACGCAGTTTAGGGCTCAGGTTTTAGTGTTAACGACTGTTTACGTATCCGGGACCGATAGCTTTATGTGCCCTTTACCACTATTTGTAACGAGGTAAGACTGATTTAGTAGATGAATATATGCAACTTACCTTAAAACGTAATTAACGGAAACAATACAGTGTGGTCTGGAAGATCTGGAATTATGTACTATCGTCGCGTAACTTTGCATCCAAACCCATCCACCTCCTTTGCAAAGAAACCGGTAATATTTTGTGGTAACTTGACCCTTACAAAGCACTGAAAAAAGAAAAAAATATAATAAGGTTGGTTTAAATTTGAAACAAAAAAGGTTATTGCAAAGTAGATGCAAAATAAATGTGAGTACATCAGTAAGTCATCAGATATTACAATTTTGGTGTAATGGTATCCATTATTATTTCGCTACTTTATATACATATATACAACTAGCAGATTTTTTTAGTTATTTTTTTACATATTGCACAATTTGATAATAAAAGGAATAAAAGCAATTTGATAATAATTGCAAAAAAGCTTTAATAGATTATTATAAGGAAATGTTGAAAACTCAATTGCGAGGTAAAAAATTATGAATATTACGAATCTTTTCGAAACTACAACTCAGTCAATTATATTCAAAATAATCCAATAAAACTGAATTGCGGGTAAGGAGATGATCGGTCTTTTATCCTCCATTTAATCATGATTTTGTATTAAATGACTTTTTATTCCCGTTAACCAAAAATAAACTACAAGTTCAATAATATTGAAACTTGTTTCCTAACATAATGATTATACGCGATAACCACCAGAATACTTAAATACTATTCTCTTACCACGTTTATACAATAATTGTAACATTACTTCTATTATTTATCAAAAAAATACTTACATTGATGATGTGAGAGCCTAAGCGCTAAGATATCGCTGCCGTGGACGTAATGGTACAGGGTTTTTTCTATAAGATCTTGAGGTTCATATCCAGTCAACTGGCCCACTCTGTAACAATGATATTTTGGATGATAAAATACAAACAGTTTAATATACAGTAAATAGTTATACAAATATGCCTTTAAATATGAATTTGGACCAGAAGACAGATTCAAAGACACGTCAACGTCTGAACGTCTTGACATTTTTTATCTAAAAAAGTTTTCCAGGCACACTTAACTAGTTTCTCAAGAAATACCTCTTAAAAATTATATAACAGAAACGCTGATAATCTATTTTAAAGTACCATAAACATGGCCTACTTTGCCCAGTGGGTTCAACTTTGCCCACTGTAAAGGTTATAATATATGTAAAAAAAATACTTAAGAACATAGCAAAGTGCCACATACGTTTAAGCGCGCACTAAGAAACATGCAGAAATTAAGGCCAGTGTGTCTGCCTGACTGAAGTGTAACGCTGGTAGTAAGGTAAGAAATTTGAAAACATAAAACATAATGACGGTATTAGATTTTTGTTTTGATACAGGGCAGCGACAGCCGCTTATACGTATTTCGACCTCTTTAGGTCTCCTCAGAGCGGTATAGCCACTACTCTGAACCAAAACAAAAATCTTTCCCGTCCTAGACAATAGTTATCAAAATAACTATATACGGACGTAACTACGCCATCTAAAAACAAAAAGAGAAATCAAACGATTTCTACCTGGCGAAACCGAATTCAAATTTTTACCAACTGTGCTTCCTAAAACTTGCGAAGCAAACAGCTTAATAAATTACTCGGCAAGGGAATCTAAAATTGCATTCCACATGCCGTTCATCATGGTCAAAATTCGTAGTGAATTCAGTTTCTGGTACTCCAACCGAAGTAAAGTAATAAAACATAATGACGGTATTAGATTTTTGTTTTGGTACAGGGCAGCGACAGCCGCTTATACGTATTTCGACCTCTTTAGGTCTCCTCAGAGCGGTATAGCCACTACTCTGAACCAAAACAAAAATCTTTCCCGTCCTAGACAATAGTTATCAAAATAACTATATACGGACGTAACTACGCCATCTAAAAACAAACAGGGAAATCAAACGATCTAAATTTGCGATAGAACGTTTATCGGGAATCACATGTTTTTTTCTTTAAAAAAACAAAATCAAAGTGGGCAATGTTGTCATTTGTATCTAATTTTTGTTTTGTATTTGGGGATGGGGATTATAGCAGAAGTAAATGACGACAATACATACTACACCGTAAAATTTTTAAGAAAAAATATAAATGGTTTTGTTTATCCAAACATGAACCTTCCAAAACTAGAAGAGGATATTTTTTTTTAAAGAAAATTTAAGTTATTTTCAATTATAATTTTTCTTATGTTTTTTTTTTATAAAAGTATAATCATTTTTCTTGTATTTTTGTAATAAAAGTTTTCAAAAAATAGAGCTTTTTTGTTCTAGTTTTTATTAAAAAATAAAATGCAAAACGTATAAATATCGTGGGCAAATAAATTTGCTGGGTAGAGTAGGCCAAGCATAAGGTATGTATAGAGTATATATACATATATATATATATATATATATATATATATATATATATATATATATATATATATATATATATATATATATATATATATATATATATATATATATATTCCCTTTGTTTTTAGTTACAAAGTTGTATTGTTTGGCAGAGAAATTGAATACTCTGTTTTTTAGAACCGATAATATCAAATCACCACTTTAGTTTGATGATGGTGGTATATACGCTTTTTAAGTTTATTTATAGGGAGCGGAGCAACACGATACTGTATAAAGTTTTTAGTTTCAAGATCGAAATTGCTAGATGTGAACCGAACACCTGGTCCAATAACAAAAATTGGATTTCAATAGAAGTAGAAAATGTTCGGATTGAAAAATAGGGAACTCAATATTCAAAGGCGAAATATCGCTCATATCGTAGATGATTTTTGTGTACCTTATGTTTTTATGTGAAGCTTATAAAAGCAAAACCAGACATTTGACATTTTTTTTAAATGAGTTATACATGGATTCCATATGTAAACATTGATAAGAATCATTTTCTTAACCTTATGTTCATAAACAGATATTTGAATGACATTATTCACAGTTGAAGTTTAGCCTTAGATGCAAAAGCAGACATTTGTGTACACTTGTTACGTGCAAAGGCAGACATTTGCAGACATTTACCAATCCGGGTGCGACTTCTTAGTCACGTGATGTCGTGTTTGCGCTGTTTGTTATTAAACTTGTATTTTGTTCATACTTTGTACTCATATTAAGACCATACGTGGTAAACATACGTTATGAATTGTAATGCTCATGAAAATAAACAATAATTCAACTTTGTTGACATGAATAGCATTATTATTAAACCAAGTCCAGTTGGTAACGGGGCGAAAACCATTGGTAAATAAGGATAAGTGGAAACGAGAATTACCAAAAAAAACAAAGGTATGTTCACATTGAAGTTTTTGTTTAACAACTGATCGGATTATATCATTTTACTTTTTTAGGTATTCTCGGCGATGCCTTCCTGAATTTCCCAGGTACGCTCAGTTCATCAATGTTCCTCATTTGCAATGACCGATATCAATAATCCAACAGATTAATAGTATTAGATACTATTTGTGTGTGGAATAATATTATTATTTCATGATATACACATAATCATAACAAAATGAGAAGAAATTGAAACTGGATATGACTCAAAGCACTAAAGTCTTATTGGGTCGAGAGTAATTTCCTCTACTGACTTTAAATCTAAATTATCTTTCATTCTTTATATCTTAAATAAATATCAAAACAGTTTTAAATGCCTTATGTACATTTATAAAAAGTATTATGTACTCTACAACATTGTGAACGTTAAATCCACTTACCTTGCATCCAGAAAAATCAGCTTTAAATCTAAACTAGCCCTAAACATAAACATGTTAGTGTGTAATTTGATTTCTGTGATGGAGCTGGGAGGTAAGGAATGACCTACTGCGACGAGTCCCATGATTTGGCAATAGCTGGTGTCATATGGACCTGAACCTGCCGTCAAAGGTTTCACCTTTAAATAGCCTGAACAATGGATAACCTATAAAAAAAAGTAAAAGGTAAAAAAATGTAAAGATGGGTTTTATTTCTTCTTCAATTAATTAAACCTGATTGCTGGTTACTTGTAGTACCAAATTTAGAGGATCTTCAGCAAATATTAGACATGATTGAAAAGAATATAAACCTACTTTTTTACAATTGAAGTGAAAGATAAAAATTATGTGATCGTTGCGAAATATAATTGATTTATGTACTTTTATTTGTAATTGTTTCGCGAAAATTGCAACACAAAGAAAAACATCGAAAAACCTAACAATTCCTCCGTTCAGCAGCATTAATCACATCTATGCACGCCTATTAACAATAATGAGCTGTGAATATGCATCCATGTTACTCGGCAACACTTCACATATGCTTTCCGCATGCGACAATACCCCATTCCTTTCATGTGGGACATGAAAGGCAATTAGCAATTAGTAATGGGCAATTTTGTAAAGACAGAATGGTAATTTTTGTTAATTATAATTCAATTAGGGTCTAGTTATTAGTATTTGTGAAATCAAGAGGAATACACACGTGATTTTGTTTGTGTAGCATATTCATGGTATTGTTGAGATGAATCTGCAATTGAGATGTGGGTTTTCTTACTCTTTTTATTCAGTACACGAATTTGTGACTGCAGTGGCAGTCAGTATTTATCTGTATAACCGGGGACCGTTTACTGTCTTTATTTGGGATTACAGCAGTAAGTCAATAAGTGATAAGTGTATACCGTGCATAGTTCATGTAACGAATTTATTTACTATATAAATACCTACTTGATCCTCAGGCATATAAATGGCCATCGCAAAAAAGTAATTAGGGCTGGCCTTGAAATATAAATATTAATCACATGTTCGCAATATATGGACGAAGATGAACAAGAAATAAAAGAATATCCTATTTGGGAAGAACTGTTTTTAACAATACAAAAAGCCGAAGACAAAATATTAGTTGAAGGCGGTTTTAATGGAAGAGTAGGAAAAAAGTTATTTATAATTTTCTTCGTCGTTTTCTGATTTCCAGTTTTCCATTTGTCTCATTCATTCAGAAGGTACTCTTGTATTCCTCTCGTTTTTATATCCTTGTCGACTTCTCTCCAACTTATTCTCGGCATCTCCTTCCTTCGTCCTCCCTGCGGTAAGTATAATACTTTTGGTTAATTGGTTAATTCAGAATGCTATTCCATTGCCGAATAACTCACCTTCCCTAGTTATTTATGTATTTAATCTCTTCATTAAAATTGCAGTCATTGATTATGTGTATGCCTAGATATTTATACATTTTACTCTGATTTATTTGTTGGTGATGCTTTTACAAAATTAGATTTTGTTTTTCTCCTCCTAAACACATGTATTCTGTTTTTCTGACATTCTTGAATTCTGGTCTAGACTATTTGGTCGTCTGCAAAGTATGGTATGTACAATGTGGTGTCGTTTAAAAGGAATTCCCATACCACTACATTTCCTTTTCCATGTCTTCAGCGCTTGCTCCAAGTAGATCTTAAACAAAGTCGGGGACAGACAGCATCCTTGTTTGAGTTCTTTGTCTATTACAAATCCTTTGGACATCTCCTGACCTATCTTTATTTTGCTCGTGTTGTTTTTATAAAGTTCTTGCACTGCATTGATTAAACTACGTTGATGTTTGTTTTGTCTAAAGCTTCCCATAGTTTTTGTTGAGAGACACTGTCGTATGCTTTGTGAAGATCTATGTATAGAAGGTGTATTGCTTGGTTTTGTGCCGTTTTTTTTTTCTATAAGTTGGGTAACCGTAAAATGATGGTTAATAGTCGATATATCTGCTCTGAAGCCAGCCTGTTCTTCGGCCTCCATATCACTGTATTCTCACTCTATTCCCTTTTTTATTAATTTTCCGTAAACTCTAAGATAGTACCTACAACTGCTATTCCTCGGTAGTTGTCACATTGGTCTTTAGCTCCCTTTTTATGTCTTTATGGTAGACTTTAGCTACGCATTCTATATTCATTTTTGTGATTAACACATCCAGACAAGGTTAGTTATTGTTTTATTTTTCCATAGTGAATTTGATTGATTCTACTATACTGTTGATGTCCATCAAAAATTTATTTGGTGCTTATGGTTCATGAGGCCAAATGAAAAACACATTGTCTACATATCTCCATCATACTGTGGATTTTTCGTCATGTTTGTACACAATGTGTTGCTCTCATTCTACTTAATGATTAAAAATGTGTAGCAAACCCATCAACAGAATGTCGCCAGTTATCAATATTAAAAGAAGAAGTCAGCAACAAGGATGTACCATCAATAATGAATTAATAGAAGAGTAAAAAATCAGAATTTGACATCAATCAAGGTACATCAGCCTCAGAATTTCAACTCAAAACATGGCTATTTGCCTACAAAATCGAGGCTAAGTTAGAAAGACGTTTGAGATTTGTAAATTAACCGACAAGGGGAACCTACAATTTGCATTCCACAACAATCTTGTATAAGTCGCTCTGAGAAGATCTATAATAAGATCTCTTTGTAATAAGTTCGAAATACGTATAAACAGATGGCAGGAGCCTTGTATTGAAATTAAATCTCAAACCTCTTTCTGCTTTATTTATTTTCGAGTACTAGAATCTAGTTCGCAAAGGATATTTGCCGTGGTGGATGGACAAGTTTCTATCCAAGTGATTCCTACTACGATTGAAATCAATTGAGATTTAATCCAGTATAAATACAATATTTAACTTGAAAAGAAAACAGTTTCAGAACCTCTTTAGTAGTAATTATTCGCGTTAACTACATTTTTACCGATATTTCTCCTTTTTTGTTTTTTTCTTTTTCGATCAACGTTTGCATATTATATGCAATATTGCAATACGATGTGACAGTTCATAGTTAATGCGATGTAAGTTGCTCCCTGGTATAGAAAGAAAGTGATAATTCATGTAAAATACTACTAACCTACCCCATTATCGATAGTTTGTCAGCTTTGCAAAGAGGGCCATTGCATTCTTTTGTTATAGTCACGTTTTAGCTCGTATGAATTAATTTAGTGGATTTGGCATTAAGATAATATGGTTTTAAAGATTTATTATTTGCTTCTGTAAAATATATTGGTTTATATATTGAGTTTTATTGAATAGAGTTAGTTCAGCTAAGTCATTTAGAAATGATAAACGATTGATAAGTTTTATTTGTACCGTTTCTAAATAAAATATTCTGAAACTAAACCATATCACTAAAAAAATCGGGTCACTATTTCTACATTCCTGTTCTAAAGAATTAAGAGTTTTAAGTATATAAATATGTCTTACTTTATAACCACTATTCGTCAACCCTGCGTTTCGTTTGGCTAAGACACACTTCATCCTCAGGAAAAAGGCTCGCTCACTTTCGTGTTCTTGTAGGGGGGCGATCCCTGGAGGGTAAAGCGTGGGTGTTAGTACAGCTGTCATCTCGTCGTGGTCTGCTGGGTGGATGTATTCGTATATACTGTTCCCCGTCAGTTCTACCTGGGAAAAAAGACGTGAAGAAAGTCCAGAAAACATAGTTACTTTATAATTTTTTAAATGTGTAATAAGTAAAAAATGGGGCAAGCTATTAATAAGTGATTTTTGTATTTTGGTACTACCATACAGCATTATCATTCAATCGAGTATAAAGTTCTAATGGGCGGGGTTTAATGACCACGTGGCCTTCCCACTACCAAACACAAGTGTCACTTTTGCACCTGGACAATCAGAGTTCGAATCTTCGACTGATTTTTTTTTATATATAATTTTAATATTAATTCTTCTTTTCTAAGTTCCATCTTCTATCGAAGGTTGGAAATCATCATGGCTATGCGGACTCTGTTGACTGCCGCTCTAAAAAGTTCTGCACTACTGCATTCAAACCATTCCCTTAAGTTCTTAAGCCAGGATATTCTTTGTCTTCCCACATTTCGCTTTCCTCGGATTTTGCCTTGCATAATAAGTTGCAATAATGCGTATTTTTGCCCTCTCATCACATGTCCTAAGTACTCAAGTTTTCGTCTTTTGATAGTTAATATTATTTCCGCCTCATTTCCTATCCTTATAAGTATTATTTAAAAATTAATAATTGAAACTTCAAGAAAACTTAAAAAAAATTTGAATTTGTTCAATTAAATTACTTTAAAGCTTTTGGTAAATTTCGTATAGTCCCATTTTTTACATCAAAAGCTGTATGATGATGGAAAGTAATAACTCTAGAATCCATTCTTAATACAAAGTACTATCTAGGTACATTGTATGTGTCTCTTACCTGTGATAATCCTAAATGAACAGACGCTGTTTCTGATATGTACATGATTTTCCCGTCGTGAGCTACTACAAAAATAAAACCATCCAAGGTCTGCAACAGATACGATCCTAGTTCCTTGATCGGTGCCTCCCTGGGGTTTGGAATAACTGGCGTGGCTCCCCAAGCATCTCCCAAACCTAAAATTAAATTTCCAGTAAAACTTTTGCTTGATATAATTGATATGATTATCTTATGTTTAGTGTTTCGTGCAAGTTTTCCAAGTTTATTTGGAATCTATAATTAAATTTAATTATCTATAAACTTATATTTGGAGAATGTAGTAGTCACTAATAAAAAAATCCACCGAAAGCAGATTCTAGATATCCGAACTTTAAACTCAGCAGACGCACGCGGTGAACACAAACTAGTACTAGCAAAAATAAGAAAAAAAAAAAAATAACACCAAAACATTTTCTACAGGAAATCAGCGAGGAAACATTTAATGTAGAATCCCTGTGGAACGGCTGAAACAAATATACGACATCAAAGATGTAAACGCTAGCTGAGGGAAAATTAACAACAACATTGAAGAAGCAGCAACAGAAGCTCTGAGAAAACGCAAAGTCATACTGAACAAAAGAAACAACAACAATACACCATGGTTCAGAAAAGAAATGAAAGAAAAATGTAAAGAGAAAAAAAAGACCTACACGAAGTACAAAACATCAAATACTCCAGAATCCCGAGACACCTATAGAAGAATACGAAATGAAACAAAGCAGTTGGTAAGAAGAACAAAAATGAATACTGGGAACAGTTTACAAAAAGGAATGAAAGCGACCTTACACAAAAACAAATATATAGATTCATAAGAAACCAACGGAAAGAAATGGCAGAATTGAAGGAATAACATACCAGCAAACGAATGGGAAAGATACCTGACGGAACTGTTTAAAGGAAAGAAAAATAGTTTTCAGGAAATAGAGATAGCCATAAATTCAGTCAAAAAAAAAGACCAGGACCGGACGGAATAACCAACGAGCTTCTAAAATACGGAGGGAAAGTATAACCCTAGAAATGACAAAACTTATACAAAAATTAATATAGCACTGCAAGATACCAGACGCATGGACAAACAGCATAATGATACCAATGTTCAAGAAAGGAGACAAAGAAGACCCCAACAATTATAGAGGTATAAATCTACTGAACACCGCACTTAAATTTACCACAAAAGTCCTAATCAACAAAATCAATAAACTAACAACTTTATCAGAACAACAACCAGGATTCAGATCCGGAAGATTCTGTACATCGAGTACAATAAACCAGCATATCTATGTTTTATAGATCTGACAAAGGCTTTCGATCGCACATTCAAGTCGAAAATGTCTTACATCTACTGTATTAAAGAAACACACCCACTTCTCTTTAATATAATAATGGACGAAATAATACAAGCAGTACATAAATGTCATGGTTACAGAATGGGGAACAAAGAAATCCAAATATATTATGCAGACGACGCCGCATTAATCGCCGAGACAGAAAACGAGCTCCAAAGATTCACACATCTTCAATACAACAGCCAACAAATAGAATATGATAATATCAGCAGAAAAACCAAATATATGACAACATCTAAATACCCACTACGATATAAAATCAAAATTGATGGGAAAATAATAAAGCAGGAAGCAAGGTATAGATATAACTAGTTACGGAGATGTTGAAGAAGAAGTACGACAACAGATCTTAAAAGCAAGTAAAGCGGCGAGATCTCTTGATGACACAATCTAAAAGAACAAACCCCTCAGACACGACACAAAAACAAGAATATCTAAAACGAGATGACTACTAGAAACAACGGAGATGAAAATACTCCGACGAATATCATGGAAAAGTCTGTTGGATAGGAAGAGAAGTGAAATTATAAGAAGAGCATGCAATATAGAAGACATAAATGGATGGGTGACAAAACGGAAACAGGAGTTGAACGAACAAGTTAGTAGAACGGCAGGAGATAGTATAGTACGAATAGCACGAGATCACCAAATGGACGAAGAAATACTGGCAGACCAAGAAAAAGATGGTGCGATAATTTAAACAGTTTAGGAGGCTAATATTGAAGAAGAAATATACAAGAAGGAAGAATAAAGCTGCATTAATTTCCCGTTTTCACACTGTACAACGGTTTAATTGTTGTTGCAATCCAAACTTATGTATTGTAAAAACTGCTCGTTCAATCTAAATGTCAAGAATCAAACGATGTATCTAGTTTGGTATTCCCACCATTGCATTTCCATTGAGCCCAGTACGTCCTTACTGTTCCACTATATTTAGTTATTTCCTGCTAGATAAGTCTGAATCCATTTTTAAGCCATTCTCTTATGACTTGTAGGTCATTATCTTCTATCAGAAGTGGGAAAGTCCCTATGGAGTACAGTTCAAAGATTGGTACTGCTAAAATCACACAATAAAAGTGTGTTGCAAGAACGTCATAGCAGTCTTTCTAGAGGAAATTTTCGAATCAAAAGAGCACTTGCAAGATTTTAGTGGATAAATTGTCGCCGATGTGTAGAAGATTGGTGCAAAAAATACGATTTATGTAACGGTAGAAAAGCTTCTACAAAAATGGATTTAATAATAAACACCAACAAAACAAAGTATATGAAAATAAACACGCAACCACAAATCCTACGACCACTTGTCATAGAAAACGAAGTCATCGAAGCAGTGAAAGAATAATTTGTACACCTGGGAGCGCTCCTTAACACTGAAAAATAATACTACCGCAGAGATAAAGCGCAGAATTTGCACGGCCAACAGATGCTATTATTTTGGGCTCAACCTTCTCCTTAAATCCACCAATATATCGAGAAATACAGAAATAAAACTCTACAAAACAATAATACGCCCAGTCTTAACATATGGTTCAGAGATCTGGAACAAAAAATAATGAAAACATGGTAGGAAGTTTCGAAAGAAAAGTACTAAGCTGAATCATGGAGCAGTGAATGACAATGGAGTGTGGAGAAGACAATACAACTTCGAACTTTACGGAATATGCCAGGAACCTGATATCGTAAAACATATTAAGATAGGATGTCTGAGGTGCATAGGGCATGTAATGCGGATGGAACAAAATTACCCAGCTAGAGAAACGCTCCTTGAGAGACCCATTGGTCAGAGAAGAAGAGGAACACTCAGAACAAGGTTCCTTGATAACATCGATGAAGATATGAGAAATATGGGAATACGTGCTTGGCGGAGAAAGGCGATGGATAGGGACGACTGGAGAGAAATTCTTGAGGACCCACGAAGTTGTGGTAAAATGGCACAATATCTTTCAGGAAAATCTTTTGAACGACTCGCAGTAGATATTCTATAGAGTCCACTTTCGATCACGAAGAGAGGAAACAAGTACTTAATTGTCGCAATGGATTAAGTTTCAAAATGGTTTAAAATTGCACCCCTTCCTAATCAAGAAGCGACCACAGTAGCAGAAGCATTCACAACACACGTCATATCAAGACATGGAATTCCTCTAGAGTTACATTCTGATCAAGGACGAAATGTTGAATCAGAATTGTGGCAAGAATTAATGAAAATTTTGTGACTAAAAAAGAAGAGTAGCACTACGCCTCTTCATCCGCAATCAGACGGAATGGTCTTAAGACATAATAGAACTTGACATAATAGAACTAGACTTGAGAAAGGCACTCTGCCGAAACAGCTGTAGTGATAAGATTTTATAATAAATTTTGTGGAAGTTTTGAAAACAAAGTTTTCAGTGTTTTATTGTTACATAAAATGAATTTCCATCAAGTAACGGTCGAATCCATCAATCATATTAGAACTGTTTGTCAATACCTTTCAATGTTCGTCGCTGATAATCAAAAGGATTTGGATACTTTAATTTCTCTATTGCTTCTAGCCTATAGAAGATCCGAACATAATATACATATGGTCACCGGAAGAAAAATAAAGCTTCTCAAGATCTAATTTTTTAAAGATTGTCTCCCTGCGAAGAAGAACGTTAATCACTGACGTACATCAAAAATTTGAAAGAAAAATTGAAAAAAGTCTATAAATTTGCTCGTAAAAATTTTAAGCTTCAAAGTGATGAAGCCAAGGCATTCATGCTCCATGGACAACTTTCGAGAGAGGTGACCCAGTATAGTTATACAATCAAAAACGTAAAAAAGGATTTTGTCCGAAACTTTAACGAAACTGGGTACACCGTCCTGTAAAAAATAAACGATCTAATCAACCGCGTGCCGTTTTCGGCTAGAAGTAAACTCAAGGTAGTTCATATCGAGAGATTAACTCCATACCATGGAAATTATCCACCCTGTTGGCTTCAGTCAGTCTCTGATAGACCAGTTATTCGAGGAAAATAACTATAAAGTAAGAAGCAGTAATACGACACGTTTCATATAGAAAAAGTTCCTTGACGAGAATGAAGAACTATTAAAAACCTAGAATGTTCTATCAGTTCAGTTAAAGATGTGATCAAGTATTACAATATTGTTTGCTGATATTTTATCTTTCTTATATAATATTTAACTGGCATATTTTAATAAGTAAAGTTTTATTTCGCACAAAACCCTGTCAAATCTTGTTCTTTATTCCTACAAGATCAGAATCTCTATTAGCATTGTCACCCTTTTATTCATAAGATCTCTTTTAAGGTTCCTCAGACGCTTTCTACAGTAAGAGAAAAGATTTTATTCAACGATAGTATGCGACTGAAAACAGTGGATGAATGGTGTCGAAAGATTTTGTGATACAATGTACTAAGATACATTTACATATCAAAACTAATATAGGAAACTGTAGATTAGAAAAGATAACATTGAATTTTAATGCATATGAATGCCTTGAATGATAATGAAAGAAAAAAAAATCGAAGTTTTAAATTTGGAATTAATGTGGAATATTTGTGACTACCCATTGCAATATTTAATAGATATTTTTATTATACACACATATTTATATACAGTATAATACAAAAGTATGGAATAAATTGATTATTTTTGAATGGCCCTCAATTGCTATATATTTGTCGGACATTACGTCATTGGTTTGTATTTAAAAAAGGGATCCCAAAGTGTATGGAGACAATTGATTTGTAAACACTGGGCAGCACACGGTTTCTTTTAGATTAGTTCTGAGAAGTAGTGTTGGGGGGTTTCTTCAGGGTCGCTCAGGTAAAGTCATAACTTAAAGTCAGAATGTATCATAAAAAATGGACCTTTTCAGAATCCCAGGACTCATCAACAGCCCTTGTGGAGAGTCACACCTCACCACCTCACCTAGGGCAGATGTCATTGTGCAATGAGATTGGAAACCACAGAAAACCAATCTGCTTTTCTCCTGTATTTCTTCGATTACTTAATATGTTGCCCTCTATAAAGCAAATTACAGAATTTTGTTCCTGAAAGATAGATTTAATTCAAATAACGTAACCTTGTTTAAAAAATTCTTTTTCTTTTGCTAAATGAAGATAGCAACGGAGTAGGATGAAATACCAGTTGAATTTTTGAAAGTTTTCAACGAGAACAACCTGAATGTAATGCTGAAACTATGTATTCAATAAGATATAGGACACTGGTCAAATTCCACCGGACTGGCGTAAGTCTACGTTTGTGACACTTTCGAATGAATCAAGTTCTAAGACGTTTAATGAGCCACGCCCTTAAAATCTTCTTGCGTATTATCCATTCCAGACGAACAAAATTAGAACAAAATATTGGTAAAACGCAGTTCGGCTTTAGATACGGTTTTGGAACGCGAGAGCTTTTTTGCAATACAAGTCTTGTTTCAAAAATACCTGGACCAACAAAAAGATATTTAGGCCTGCTTTATTGACTATAAGAAAGCATTCGTCACCATCAAACATGACAAACTTATAGAATTATTACATCTTTCAGGACTTGACACTAAGGACGTCTAGATTATTAAAAATTTATATTGCAATCAAAAAGTCCACATCAAGTATGGACATTTGGTGTGTGAAAACATAACCCTTTTCTAAGATGGTTAGACAGGGCTGCATCCTTTAGGTGCTAATATTCAACCTGTACGCGGAACAAATAATTCTAGAGGCACTGGAAGAGTACAATTAAGGTTAAGGTACTGTTATACTGGCAGATAATATTAAAAGACTCGCAGATAAAACTGTTGTACTGGCCGATAATATCAAAGATTTACAGATGATGCTCAACAAAGTAAATGCTACAGGTAACCAATTTGAACTTAAGATAAACAGAAAGAAAACTAAATTTATGGTGAATATTAAAAAGAACATTCGAGATATCCCATACGTATGTCAAAATGTAACCTACTCTCTATGTTTCACACCTCTACGGAGTATTAAAAGTAGCAACTATAAAAAAATTGGGGCGTTTAGAAATGTGGCTGTTCCGGCGTATACTGAGAATAACTTGGACAGACAGAGTGACCAATACAGAGGTATTGAGACGATTTGGTAAAGAGATGGCATTGTTAACAACTGTTAAAAGGAGGAAAGCGGCATATCTGGGCAATGTGTGTCGTAATGATAAGTACAGTCTACTATAGCTTATAGTGGAAGAGACAGTGGTAGATTGAGGGTAGAAAAGGGTTAAGAAGAAAGAAAATATTCCGGTTGACAGACTTAAGTGAATGGTTCCAAATACCAGAAGCTGCAAACACAATACATGCGGCACAAAGAAAATATCGTATGATGGTTCCAACCTCCGGTAGAAGACGACTCATAAAGAAATTAACATAAACCCTGATTTATATAAGGTTATACTTTAAAATTTTAACTGTGCTAACAAGAGAAATCTGACGTGCAAGGAAATTTATGTGTTTAGTCTACATTAAATAAATACTCACCGTCAGGAAAGACTTGTCTCATTTTAAGGTACGAAGTAGTCAACCGAATAACTGATGCTTTATCAAGTTGTGATGTGATCGCAGCTGGAAGTGGCAGTAATTTTGCTAGCTCCAAAAATTCGGCGTTTTCCTTTTCTCTTCTACTCCTAGCTGCATTTTTACTTTTTTCCTTCATGGCACCCTTAGTGCCAAGCACTCCTGCTGAAACAAAACAACGATTTTAATATGCTATATTTGATGATTAAAAATAAAGTCACTAAGGCAATTATATGGTTACTGTTTTACCAACAAATACAATTTTTTTGGCTTAATAAGAGTGAGATTTTGGGATTAAATGCTATGGTACTAGGATCATCATTAACAGATCTTCTATTCCACTGTTGAATGTATGCCTCCCTTAGGTGTGCCCATTCATTTATGTTCAAGATATTTAAGAAGTTAATAATTTCTTATAAGATTAACTAGATACTAAAAAATTGATTTATTTAAATTTAATAAGAGTATATGGAAAAGTTGTTGATAAATAATATATATTGAACATAATTATATTTTAAACAAATACATAAAAAATAGTAATAAAAAGACGACTTAAGAAAAGGTTTGTTCATCCCGTAGTCATTAGCTGCTTTGTTTTGCATAATTTTGTAACGAAAATACGATAAATATTATTATTTTAACGTTGTACCCGGTTTAAAAAAAGAACGAGCAAATTTAGTCAAGTAGATAACGAAATAAGTCATTTTTTTTTCGAGAGCTGTATCTTCTGACAGTGGCTACCGTATCTCCTTGTACTCTAGTCGAAACGCATTTTTGTTAAAAACATTGACTTTTGTTATAAAAAATTGGTTAATTTCAGCCCTTAGTTTTGTTAAAGTGATTAAAAAAAGAGCTATCTTGGCTCCGAATAGTCGTAGAACCTTTTTTCTTTTTTAAAAAGTTGAGTTTTTTAACCAGTTTTTCGAATATTTTCTTGCCATTTAATTTGAACTCAATTCTATGATTATTAGAATTATTTATAATATTAACAAGTGCTAGTTATTATTAAATCATTTTGTGTACATAAATGTAATTTTTTTTCCATAGGTTAGTAGTATACCTCTTAATAAAGAAAAAGCCCCGGATTATTGAGATCCATACAGGCAAATTATGTAGAACAGCATTAGAAATTAGCCCATTTTTAAAAAAATCCTATAAACAAATTAAATTTCGCAAAACTATTTAAGTAATCTAGCCCATCTTTTGCACACAGTTCAAACACAGTAAAACTTTCAAGTTTAGGTACATTTAAATAAATTTTAATAAATAATAAAAAAGTTCACAAAAGGACTAGAGATGGATTTCTATGGACAACAGAAACAAGTATGGCGCTTCATAAGACAACAAAGAAGCGAAATGAAAGAACTAGTTGAAATAGAACACATACAAGAGGATACATGGGTGGCCTTCCTGACAGAAATGTTTAAAAAACAAAACGAAGAACCTTTACCAGAAACGCCAAATATAATAACTGAGGAAAAGACCGAAATCTCCCAAAACGATGTGAAAGAAGGAATAAACAAATTAAAAATCAGAAAGTCACCAGGAGAAGATCAAATACCAAATGAACTCTTAAAATATGGTGGTGATCATCTTGTACAACAACTGCAACTTCTTATTAATAAAATAATCACCACGAACAGAATACCAGATGAATGGAGGAGAGCGATCATGGTGATGTTTTATAAAACAGGAGATAAGAAAGACCCCAATAATTACACAGCTCAACAAAAAAAAATTTTTGTCTTGCTGCCGAAAAAAAATCAACTGATTTTGGTTAATTCATCTGTGCTGATTCCAAAAATACAAACCTTTTCTTTGTATCAGCTCTAGTTTTCGAGATATAACATACTCATCAAATACTTAAATATTGTTACATTTCTGTATATTCCACCACTATAACTGCAATATGTTTATAAACCAACTTAACAAATTCTAATACAAATACATACTAATGACTTCTAATTAAAGTGTTCTTTTTGGAAATGCCCATAACTTGAAATTAGCGCTAATTGCTTTTAACTGTTGTCCGATAAGTAAATAGTATTTTCTCTGAAACGGCCTTAATAAATTCCTATAAAGTCAACTGCGTTCTTTTGTAAAATATAGTTTGAACCTGAGTTTCGTTGCAAGAGTTTGTTTTAGACAACTGAAAACCATGGCTTCTACAAGCAGGCGTTGTTGTGTGAATAACCCGGACGTTTTTTGCTACAAATGTGGCGAGTACATTGTAAAGAAAGGTAGAAAACCAGTTTCTGATTTTTAAAAAAGGTCATATCAAGGCTATTTTGGTGTTCATTTAGAAGATCAAGATAAATCCTGGGCTCCACATGTAGTGTGCAAAACTTGTCTGGAAAACTTGCGACAGTAGACGAAAGGACAACGAAAATGTTTAATGTTTGGTGGTATGGAGGGAACCAAAAAATCATTTTGACGATTGCTATTTCTGTTTTGTGAATATAAAGAGCATTAATCGTAACAATCGACATACGTGGACATAACCTATACATCCTAACCTGGATTCAGCAATAAGACCAATTCCACATCAGCTTGAACAGATACCCATTCTAATATTTAGCTGTCTACCTACGTTACCAGAGGATAATGTCGAAACGTTATCTGATGAACTACAGACTAATAGATTTGAGGAAGACGACAGTGATTTTGAAGAGAAGTCAACATGTCCTGAACTCTTTACTCAGAAAGAGCTGAGTGATCTTATCAGAGATTTGAACCTTCCAAAGGATTCTTCCGAGTTGCTTGCCTCCAGACTAAAGCAAAAGAATCTTCATAACCCAGACACCAAAATTACATACTACCGTAATAAAGAAAAAGATATTTTGCCTTTTTTTTCTCAGCAAAATGATATGGTTTTTTGTAATAATATTAAAGGACTGTTAGACAAAATGGGTATATCGAAATATACACCAGATCACTGACGTCTTTTTATCGACAGTTCCAAACAAGGTTTAAAGTGTTTACATAATGGCAACAAATATGGAAGTATACCAATTGGGCATTCTACAAAAATGAAAGAAGAATATAAAACAATTTCGCTGGTGCTAAAATACAAAATATTCTTGTTTCCTGTGTCTTTGAGAAGCAGGGCTAAGGACCAACACTAGAGTAGAAGAAAATGACATCCCAGAGATGCTTTAGTTCAAAGAGAAGCTAATGTAGTTAACGAAGCAGTGGTCGACCGAGAGAAAATAATATTACCTCAGTTATATATTAAACTAGGGGTGATGAAACAATTTGTAAAGGTCCTAGATCCTAAAGGTCGATTTTAACAAAAACGGTTGTCATATGAGTATTAAAATTCATTACCTCCACAGCCACTTAGACCGTTTCCCAGAAAATTTTGGTGACCTTAGTAAAGAACAAGGGGAACGCTTCCACCAAGATATCAAAACGATGGAAGAGAGGTATCAGGGGAGATGGGACACTCACATGATGGCGGATTACTGCTGGAGTCTTTAAAGGGACCGTCCTTTTAAAGCCTTTGCAAGAAAATCATATAAAAGGAAGTTTTAAGGTGACTCTGAATAGCAGATTTGTGCTACAATGCTGGTTAGGTTAGATGAAAATTTAAGTTTTTTTGACAGATATTTGTGATGATTTTTGTAAGTACATTATTGTACAATAAATATCTTACTTTTTATTAGTGTTTTGTTTATTTAATTGGTAGCAGCACTACATATATGTAGCTAGTGCTGCGTTAAATTACCCTATATGTTAGAAATGTGATCTGTTGTATTTCCTAAAAACGATCTGATGGAGCAAATCTGATAGCATTTTTGGATTCAGCAGACCCAAATTACTTAAAATTAGTCAAAAAATTTCCGGCAGCAAACTGTGTGTTTACCAGTGTTATCGAGCAATAAATCTATTAAATACAACACTCAAATTGACAATAAGAATAATAGCGACAAAAATAAACGAACGAATATTTCTGCAAGAGGAACAGCAAGGATTTCGGACAGAAGATTATGCATCATGCACGGATGCAGTTTTTGTAATAAGACAAATAAAAGAAAAGTCGCTGGAATACAACAAATCAGCATATATGTGTCTGATAGATTTGAAGAAAGCGTATGATAGAGTGAGAATTCGGGACGCGATACATTTATTATATGAAAAGGGAATATCACTGGATTTAGTAAAAACCATTGAGAATATATAATATAAAGATAACATAGCTATGGTAAGATGTAAAGGAAAACTATCGCAACCTATCAAATATGTAACTGGCATTAGACAAGGAGATTCGCTGAGCCCAGTAATATTTAATCTGATAATGGATGAAATCATAAAGAAAGTTAAAAAAAGAAGAGGATATAGAGTGGGAGAAAAGGAAATAAGGATAATATGCTACGCCGACGACGCCATAATAACAGCCGAAAATGAAGATGACCTACAAAGATTAATTAAAGAATTCGAAGATACGGCGCTCATATTCAACATGGGGATCTCAACAGAGAAAACTAAAGCGATAGTGATATCAGCGGAACCGAGAAGATGTAAACTAGTCGTAAATAACAAAATAATAGAACAAGTGATGGAAACTGAATACTTGGGAATAAAACTGTCAAGCTACGGAAAAGTGGAAGAAGAAGTACAAAAACAAGTGAACATGACAAACAGAGCAGCAGGATATCTCAACAACACAATCATAAGAAACAAATACCTCACAACGGAAACGAAAACCAGGATATATAAATCAACAATAAGACCGATAATGACGTACACAGCGGAAACAAGAGCAGATACGGCGAAAACACAAGACTACTGGAAACAACAGAAATGAAAGTCTTACGAAAAATAACAAACCAAACTCTAAGAGACAGAGTAAGAAGTGAGAAAATACGAGCGAGATGTGGTATAGAGGAAATAAACGCGTGGACAAAAAGAAGAAAAGTGGAATGGAATCAACACATCGAAAGAATGACAGAAAATAGAATAGTACGAATAGCAAGAGACAGATCGCCAAATGGAAGAAGATCATTGGGACGACCGAGATAAAGATGGTCAGACAACGTCAATTGAGGCTAAAAACCGAAGTAAAACAGTCATTTTGCCTATTTATAAAGTAGGAAGAAGAAGAAGAATAAAAAAGTTATTAACAATATGCAAAAACGGCGATTTTGTTGTTCATTTTCAACTGATTTTAATTTAGCATATTTCATTTTGTGTATTTTTTTTTCTGAAAAGTTATGTTGAAATTGTGTCGAGTAAAAACCTAATGACCTATATTGACATTTTTCTATTCATCTAAACGTAAACTCGTGTTATCAATAATGAATTATTATCAGACATCAAATACATTAAGCATAAAACATTTTTGTTGTGATATCAAAGTTTCTTATCAAAGTCTTTCCCCTTAGAATTTAGTTAGTTTAGTAAAATGTGTAATTTTTGGGTCTAATTAGGAAAAACCTAACGGCCACTTGGACGCCTACACAATACATCGTTAAGCGTTGAAAAGAAATTACGGTTTGAACTTTCTCTGAGTAATTACTGATATTTAACAATTTCATTGCCATCTTCAATTAATACACTGTACACGTCCAAACTTGTATTTTGTAGCATTTGCTAACCTCTGAGTTGGCAAATAATTTTTTCAAATATCTCCTGTATTTTAAGTAGTTTTTCTGAAAAATCTGCAGATACAGAGGTGCAAAGGAAAATTTTAAATCAATATTTTCTTCAAAAATACACTGCTGGACGAAAAAACACTGGGTCTTTTGACGTGAAACGGTTAAAATGTCCAATGGCTTTTCTCCTTGTCTACTGTTGTGTTCATATCTTCTTATATTTTGATATCTTCTCTAGCAAATTACGTATTTTTCGTAGAACTCAGTTCAAATTTCTATCCCCTTTTCTTTAGTAGAGGCATATGTATTTTCTGTTTTCCTTTTAACCTCAAATAATAGTCCAGTTGTCTTCAATTTTGCAGAGAATGCATTTTTGGGACTCCAAACAATATGCAAAAACGTTTACCAGCTTTACCCCCCCGGACATCCCCTAAAAGCCAAACCTCATTAGGGGGAACGGAAAAATCTTGACGGCGCTTGAAGCAAACGGTGATTTTGAATGTCAGTTACGCACGCAAAATCAATTTTAAATAAAATTTGTATCAACTCAACATCTTTTGATCAAAGTGCCCTATCGACAAAAATCAAAATGCGTTTTAAAGGTAAATATTGCAGCTTTTGTATGCGATTTTTACATTTTGCCGCAAGTGAAGTCAGTTTTATCTCTTCAATAAATACACCCTGCGCTATTTTTGTCACATTTCTCATGAGATCAATAAACTTTATCACTTCCATTGACCGGTCGTAGAGAAATTTCCATTTTTATGGTTTAATCTTCTAAACTTATAATATGAAATTTCGATATTGTGTTTTGGCAACAAATATGAAGCAATTGAAATATGCCTAAAAATTTATGCCGCAGAATTTAACATTACAAACAATCACACGTTACGGGAAATGTCTCCACGAAGATGGTATTGGGTGGAATTCGTAGCTGCAGTTGTGTAGTTTGGAAAAGCGTACTTATGTAATCGAAAAGAAGCAGTTTTAAACGTTTTAGATCGTTTGTACAACAAGATTTGGCAACAAATGCCTCACATTTGTTATCAAAATTCAAAAACCGAAATTTCATGCTACAGGTTTTGAAGATTAGGCTCTAGTAATAAAAAAATAAATTGATTTAAAATTTTAAAATTTGGAAATCTGTGAAAAGTTTACAAGATGTTACGTGTGGTCTGTACTTTTGTATGGATGTGAAACTTGGACTTTAAACGCCGATATCATGAATAAAATCGAGGCGTTTGAGATGTGGTTGTATCGAAGGATGCTAAAAATTCCATGGACTAGCAGAACTAGAAACGAAGAAGTTCTTCGAAGAATGGGACATCAACGAACTCTATTAAATATTATTAAGAGGCGTAAACTAGAATATCTTGGACATATAATCAGAGGACCAAGATATGAGTTCCTTCGGCTAATTATCAACGGTAAAATCGAAGGAAAGAAATGGATAGGACGGAAGAAACTCTCTTGGTTGAGGAATTTGCGGCAGTGGACAGGTTTGACAGCGGACCAATTGCTACACGTAGCGCAAGACCGAGATCAGTATAAAAATATTATAAGCATGGTAGTCGCCGACGTTCCGTAGGGATATGGCACTCTAAGAAGAAGAATAAAAATTCCATAGTGAACGGTCAATGAAAGTGATACATTTTATTGATCTCATGAGAATCGTGAAAATGGCAAAAATCGCGCAATGGATATCTTTAACACCTTTATAAAAACTGCAAACTTATTTAATTTGTGGCAAAATACTAGTTGATACAATTGTTATTCAAAATTGATTTCGCGCGCGTTACTTATTCTGATAGAACGGTTTAAGTGCTAATAAATATTTTTGTTCAAAATTATCTCAGCTACATTTTTTATTAGAAAATTTTTTTTCTACGGCCTACAGATCCTTGATAACGGTTTTTTTCGTTTTCCCCCATTACAAGACGGGCTTTTAGAGGGGTAAAACTTTTTTGAAAATTTTTTGAGGTCTCAAAATTAACATTCTCAGAAAAATTTCGCTTCTTCGTATAATTTTTAGAGGTTCAATGGCATTTTCGTCTTTGACGACTGAAGTATAACATTTTCTGTAAGATATTTGTTTGCAAATTTATCATTATTCTGTTTATACTCTTCTTCTTCTCATTGCGCCGTCTCCTTTCGAAGGTTGGCGATCCAAATGGCAATTGTAGTTTTGGGAACTGCTGCGCGAAAGATCTCTGCGGATGAGCGGTCGAACCATCTTCTTAGGTCTTTCAGCCACGAGTTCTGGCGTCTTCCTACTGATCTTTTGCCCTGTACTTTTCCTTCCAGTATAACTTGAAGTAATTCATATCTTTCGCCTCTCAGCACATGACTCAAGTATTGCATTTTCCTCTCTTTGATTATTCTTAGTAATTCTTTTTGTTTACACATGCGACGAAGTACCTCAACATTAGTAACTCTTTGTATCCATGGAATCCTCAACATTCGTCTGTATATATACATCTCAAAGGCATCTATTCTTTTTTCTATTTCAGAGTCCATTGTCCAACTTTCACAGCCATACAGTAAGACAGAAAAAACGTAACATCTGATCATTCGGATTCTAAGCTGTAGACTAAGGTCTGATCTTGTAAAAAAAAAAAGTTTATACTTTGCTACACCATAAATCCCACATATATCAGAATTCGAACTGTGGTATTGCAGAAGGATGATACGTGGACGCATCGTGTTACCAACGAGGTCAAGATCTAAAGCTAATCTGCACAGTACAACATAGAAAACTCTCATATTTTGGTCATTTTGGTCATGGAAGCAGATGGATCTCCTGGCTGAAAAATCTGAGACAGAGAAGGGATACGAGTAAAACAGCGTTAGACTTGTTTAGAACCGCTGTAAGCAAACGTAAGTTGGCCAGAATTATCGCCAACGTCCAATGAGGAGATTGCACGGGAAGAAGAAGAAGAAAATAACACTCCAGAAAATCTATTTGTTCCACCGCTTTTGATGAGGGCGCTCTTCATATTTTTACTGTTTCATTTCCTATTTTTTTACTATGTATTTCAAATACATTTTTATACATATAAATACAATATTTACTCTTGCTTTGCATTATTTATTGGCTTTTTCTCTTGTTTGTAAATTAAACTTTCTTCGCTTACTTTTTTCTTTTTCAGGCTCTCCCGTATAGTTTTTCTTTCAACAAGTAAGGATGACAGACATGATGGAAGAAAAAGCCAGAACAAAGTTTGCTGAGCTAGAGAACCACCCAAGTCCGATACTGCGAGAGATAATAACATATGATGAGTTCCATCGATGGAATCACAAAAGACCAAAACAGCTAATCCTGGACAACATATTAAGTCTAGAAAATCGTAGCTCTTTTCAGACATCTCTCAAAAAAATTACAAAAAACTTAAAAAACGGCTTCGGCCACCAAAAAAATTACAAAACTACTAACAAAAAGGTGAAAGCCATCAAAAAAATTAACAAAAAACCCTAAACCCGGGCACGAGAGGCCCACATCCTCGAGCGCCAAGTCGCCGAATACGGAGCGGGGACTTGGGGCCCGAGCAAGTAATTTCAGATTCGATGATAAGTCACCGGAGAATGGAGATAGAGGGAAAAGAGCGCCTTGCGCTAACTTCCTTTTGATCCGGATAGGATATAGTGTTGGAGTTCATGTACCCAAGGCTTCCACACGACAAGCACTTTGCTGAAAGAGAGCCCCTATCGCGCATTAAAGTGAGGGATGGACTGGAGCATTAGAGCGCGGTGGACTGTGACTTCAGAGTACAAGATTTAATTCTCCTCGCTCCAATGAATTGTAAGACCCAAGTGTCATTCTAAGGTGTGCACAAGTCTCACAGGCTGGGATAATTAATATTTAAATGGGAATAAGCCACAATTAAAGGTTAAAATACGTTTATTGACGTTTCAATTTCCACTTCGGAAATCGTTCTCAAAATACAAACATTAGTAAATTTTTTTTTTTTTTAATTAAATTGTTTGCATACTTTAAGCCTTTCTTGGTTACCTGTTGCATGGTGACTATAAATATGGTCTTTCTCTTCATTATTTCCTTGTATTTTTTATCCTGGTCTTCTGTGCTTTTTATTCCTATTCATTTGTTATTAAAATGTAGTGTTCAGTAGATAGTATTCACTGCCTATTTCATAACTTTCATCTCACTCTTATGCCTCTTATCCAGCTCCTCTGTTTTTTCCACTGTAGCATAGTCAATAACTAATTGTTTGTTTCTTGACTGTGATGATTATTATTCTCTTGTGATCTTTTGTATCTTTTTATGTTGGAAATGTGTATTCATGATCACCATGTTATTGTCTAAACAGAATTCAAGTAATAGTTTATCGTTATTGTTGATTTTATTGTCTCCGTATGCTACAAATATAGATTTTGTAAATTTAAAGGACAAAAGGAAGCAATAAAAAGACATGATATAGCCGGTAGCAAACGTTATGAAGATCTCGTTGTAAGGCTTTCTCCTCTTCAAGGAATGACTTTCACCCTTTTTTATGGGGGGACTGAATAGGGGATTTTTAAACATTTATTGTGTTGGACTGAAAGTTGTGGTAGAAGCTAGGTTGTGTGTATGGATTAGCTTTCAGTTCTCGCTCATATTCATTGTTACCATTTATTTACATTCCTGCAGTTACTATTTGTACATGTCTATGTTATTAGAAACGGCATATCTTTATTGCAGGCTATTTATTGTCGGCGATATTTCAGTGTGATTGTTTCAAAGATATTCCAGTACTCATCAGGAAGTTCGTTGCCCGCTATCTTGTAGAAGTTTAGCTGACAGGAATCGAACTTTTAGTTTTAGGAAGCCTGGTGAGGACTTGTCCTCGTCGGTGGCATGTCTTTTTAAAAACCTCCTTTGCTCTGTTGTTCGAGCTTTTCTATAGTAGATAAAACGTATCTCTTGCTGAGGTTTTGCATCCTATCTTGAATAGGAGGAATGTTTACTAATAATTGATGTAATAACGCTGACGGATAATCACGTTTTTTGCCCTTAATTCTCCTATGAATTTTTCTCTCAGTAGCCATGACTTGGTTAATTTTTCTTCTGTTAAGAGTTGTGTAGATTTTAAAGAAAGGACATGATGAGTTTCCAAAATTATATATCACTGCACAATCCAGTACATTCCACAAAATCTAGTAAATTTGGCATGTGTCGCTGAAACATTAGTTACTTCAGAAGAATGATAATCAAGAAGAAACTTCGAAAGATGTTAATGTTTTAGCAAAGCACACGAAGCTAACTATATTTTGTCGGAATAAAAAGTGTTTTTTATATTACAATATATTTTTAATTCTTAGATACTGTACGTAAAGAACTTTTAGTTTAAGATCAATAAATCATTAGTTATAGTAAATTTTTTAGCGCAATATTTTTGCTATATTGTGATATAACCGTAAATAAAACCTGTAATGATGCACTTACAATAGAAATTTGTTGTTTTTTAGTCAATAAACCACATTTTATTATGCTATAAAAAGAGAAATAATTATTTTCATAAGCACATCCACTTAAAAACGTTACTTTCACGAGAGCACCTTGTTGTCTCTTGATTTTAATTAAAGACGAAATGAATAAATTTATTTGAAAGCCTTTTGAGTGTCCAAATACGAGGAGAGCTCTTGAAAATTTGCATACCGTTGGGAAAAAAAGACATCAGCGAGATGTTTTCGCCAGTGCTCGAGCGGTATTCGGTCTCTACTTATTTCGGTTTTTTTTTTTTTGTAATTTGTATTTTTAAAATGGAGTCTCATTCAAGAGAAGTGTATGCGGGAAGTAGGAGGAAATAATCATATATATTTATAATTTTGATCAGATAAAAGGCATATATCGAGCACAGTTTAATTAAATCTTGCCCAAGTACTTTCGAAGTATTCATTTGACTCTCGACCTGTAAACATCGATACGAATTAGGCGAAAGTTTATAGTGGTGATTAAAAACGGGCTCCGGCCGCGTTTTTACCGTCATTATCGTTCAAGTGGATATACTATTTATAAACTATTTAAAAATTAAAATATACAGTTTTAACAATTAAAATGAGTGCTCCACCAGATTTATCGGTGAGTGTTCCTTTTTATACTGCTACTGTTAATGGTCAAATAATAAATACTCAATATCAGCAACAGCAAATTCAACCAGAATGCCCAAATGTCCTTTTTCCACAAAATTTACAACCAAATTCAGCACAAATTTTAAATAACCCACCAACAACAATATATTATGTTCCTAACCAAGTACTATCACAATCTTCCTCAAACTGTCAATACAATCCTAAAATAAATCCCACATTATCTTCACCTCAAAATGGAGCTTACGATTCGATTGAGATGACACGTACATTACAAAGCGAAGAATCTTCAGGGGAAATCAGCGACATTGAGTCATCGGACATCCACGAATGGCAAACTATACAACATAGTAACAAAAAACGCAAAATTAATCCTCCGACACCAACAGAAAACGAAGACACAGTAGTAACTAGCAATAAATTTCAGATTCTACAAAATGAAAACGAAAACGACAACAATAACAGTACAGAAAATACCAACGAAACTCCAGCAACCTCTAAACCCCCACCAATTTTTATATATGGTGTTACTGAATACAATAAAATGGTTAATAGCCTATCGGAAGTAACACAAACAGAGACATTCTATTGTACAGCATTAAAGAACAACACAATAAAAATAAATTCCCGTGACTCAGAAACATACCGAAAACTGGTAAGACATTTAAACAGCAAAAAAATTGTGCATCATACGTACCAAATGAAAGAGGATAGAGCATACAGAGTTGTAATTCGTAATCTACATCATACAGTGCCCATTAATATAATAAAAAGCGAAATAGAAAAACATGGGCATTTAGTACGCAATATTGTAAATATAAAACACAGAGTAAGTAAGGACCCTCTAATGATGTTCTACGTCGATATAGAACCTAATCGAAATAATAAAAAAATATATGAAATTCAATTTATAAACAATGCGAAAATAGTTATTGAGCCACCGTATAAAAAGAATAACATTGTCCAGTGTACCAGATGCCAATTGTATGGACACTCTAAGACATACTGTAATAGACCTTATCACTGTGTCAAATGTGGAGGCAACCATATGTCAGCTGATTGTAAAAAACCTAGAGACACACCCGCCATATGTGCTCTCTGCAATGGAGCACACACCGCAAATTACAAAGGATGCATGGTATATAAAGAGTTAATTAGCAGTAGAAACAGAGCAAGAGGAGTATCATCGCACACTCCAGCGAACAATCAACTACAATATAACAGAAATACAGTACAGAATAATCCGCACTTAAACAATCAAAATCACGCGACTTACACACAAGCAACGGGTGGAATAAATGTAAATAATGTCCATAAAAATACGAACTCATACAACCAGAATCATGCAACTTACGCTCAAATGACAAGTGGAACACATGTAAGTAATACAAACAGTGACATTGGAGAGATGATGAAGAGTTTCCTTAACGAATTCAAAGCTATGTTTTTACAACTAATTAATCAAAATAGCGTGATCTTAAACATGCTTTCCACAGTAATAAATAAAATTAGTAATGGAACTTAAGTCACTACGAATTGCACAATGGAATGCCAACGGCCTAGGCAACCATAACACAGAAGTTACTAACTTTCTTAAACATAACAAAATTGATGTTCTACTCATATCGGAAACCCATTTCACTGACAGAACGATGTTCAAGATCCCTCATTATTCTATTTACAATACCAACCATCCTGATGGAACAGCACACGGTGGCGCTGCTATTATTGTACGTAACACTATACCACACTATGAGGAAATAATGTATCAGACGGAAAAAATACAAGCTGCAATAATCTGTATCAGTTCTCAATCATGGTCTTTTGACATTGCGGCAATGTACAGCCCTCCAAGGCATAATATCACCACAGCAGAATATGAAGACTTCTTCAAACATCTATCAAACAAATTCGTAATTGGAGGTGACTGGAATGCCAAGCATACAGACTGGGGATCAAGACTATGTACGACAAAGGGAAAAAATCTCAGACAAGCCATAGCTAACACAAACAGCTCTTACTTATCTACAGGGCAACCCACCTACTGGCCATCAGATCCAAACAAAATCCCAGATCTACTCGACTTCTTTATCCTCCATAACATGGCCTTAAATTATTTTGACATACAAGCATCCTGGGATCTGTCCACCGACCATACTCCCATAATTGTGACACTATCTACGCAAATTATAAAACGTCCGAATATCCCTAAGTTGACAACATCAAAAACCAACTGGAATATATTCGAGTCTTACATAAATGAAAATTTAAATTTAAATATAAGATTAAAGCAACCAGACGATATCGATAATGCTGTGCTTCTTCTCACCCAAACTATACATGCAGCCGCTGAAATAGCTACACCCCCTCAGAATGACAAAGAACCAAGTGACACCAACATACCCGTATATATAAAACGTCTTGTTGCACAAAAAAGAAGAGCCAGGCGCATATGGCAAAGAAGTCGCAATCCTATAGATAAAAATGAATACAATAGATTAACACGGCAACTTAAAACTGCTCTACAAGACGCGAGGAATGATACATTTGAACTATTCATCAACAGCCTGTCAAAAGAAGACCACAGCATCTGGAAAGCAACGAAATCATTCAAGAGACCTATACAGCACATACCACCTCTAAGGAAAGCCGATGGAAGCTGGGGAAAAACTGAACAAGAAAAGGCATCAATATTTGCTGAACATCTCTCACACGTTTTTGGTGCACCTGAACTTAATAACAATAATAACGAAGAACAAGTTAAAAACTTCTTAGACGCTCCATGCCCAATGATGCTACCAATCAAATACTTTACTCCTAATAATGTCAAAGAACAAATTTCTAGATGCAATAACTACAAAGCACCAGGCTTTGACATGATCACTGGGCTAATATTAAAAAAATTACCGAGAAAAGCAATTGTCCTACTAACAATGATATATAATAGTATCATAAGATTAGCCTACTACCCGATTAATTGGAAGTTCGCACAAATAATTATGATTAGTAAACCAAATAAACCACCAAATATTACTACTTCATATAGACCAATCAGCTTACTTCCAATAATGTCAAAAATCTTAGAAAGACTTCTGCTCCAAAGATTCTCAGAAGACATCGGAATTAATTCAGTGATCCCCACACACCAATTTGGTTTCCGCGAAGCCCATTCAACTCTACAACAGTGTCATAGGATTGTTAAAAACATTAATGTATGCCTCGAAGAGAAAAAAATTTGCACTGCTGCCTTCCTGGATATAGAACAAGCCTTCGACCGTGTTTGGCATGATGGTCTCCTGTATAAACTTAAGTCATCCTTTCCCACTCCTCACTATCTACTCTTAAAATCATACCTCACAGAACGTCACTTTCAAGTCAGATTCCTTACAGAAACCTCTCATTACTATCCCATAAAATCCGGTGTCCCTCAAGGAAGTGTCCTGGGTCCCCTCCTGTACCTCATATACACTGCTGATATTCCAACAACAAATACGACCACAGTAGCCATGTTCGCAGATGACACCGCCATAATATCCATCGATGATGACCCCCAAGTAGCATCAGGAAACCTTCAAATACACATGAACCTACTACAAGACTGGATGAATAGATGGAAAATCAAAGTTAACCATACTAAGTCTAATCAAATTACATTCACCAACAGGAACATCATATGTCCAAGAATTAGACTGAACAACATATTACTACCAGTAAAAACAGAAGTCAAATACCTGGGAATGACACTTGATCAAAAGCTCACTTGGAAAGCACACATCTTGGCAAAAAAAATCCAAATCAACATGAAAATACGTCAAATGAATTGGTTAATAGGCCGAAAATCACAGTTATCCACAGATAATAAACTTCTCTTGTATAAGTGCATAATAAAGCCTATATGGACATATGGGGTGCAACTATGGGGCTGTGCAAAGCCTTCTAATACCAAAATCATTCAGAGGATCCAATCCAAAATACTCAGAATGATTTTCAATGCGCCGTGGTACGTTAGTAATAAAACACTACATGATGACTCTGGAATACCGTTCGTTGAAGACGAAATCAGCAGACTAACAAGAAATTATTTAGAACATCTGCCAGCCCACCCCAACGAGGAAGCAAGACAACTACACCTACAACCAGAAGTCAGACGAAGATTGAAGAGACAGTGGCCAACAGACTTTATTCACTAATTTTAACTTTAATTTTAATTTCCATTTCAATTCTAGTTTCAAATTATAATCCTACACTGATTTTATTTGTTAGTGTTAGTATTGGGAGTGTTATCAGTGGATAATTTCTCCTCTCATGTATTTGCAATACTCACATTTACTAATAGCTTGTAATAGCAGATTGTAAATTTACAAATTTAATAAAAAAAAAAAAAAAGTACTTTCGATCCCTAGATCATCTTCAGGAATTAAACTGTGCTCGATATATGCCTTTTATCTGATCAAAGTTCATTTATTCGAGCATTCAACCTTATATTTATTTATATTTATAATTGCTCAACTTAAAATTTGATGATAAAATTTGATGATAAAATTTTTTTGACTTACTTCTACTTAAAAAAATTGAATGTATTCCCGAAATTTGAAGAAAACTAAAAATATCTCGGAAAACAATTAGTTTAGGTATGCAGAATGCTATATAAAAAATACAATAGTTCTAAAAAATAAAATACAGGGTGATCCGTTTAAAAAATTGAGAAAATCGTAATTTTGTTTTGTAGTTCACCCTGTATACAAATTTTAGTCAAGAATTTCAATTAAACTTAATTTAAAAACTACAGTATATTGTTTATTATATAAAATAAATAATTGCTTATGCATTACTTCTTTATATACATGGTGTTGATTTCATAAGGATTTCGAAATAAAAATGGTCATAACTTGTTAAATACTCTGTATAGTAATGCAAAGCCCAATATTATAAGAACAAGAATTATGAGAGGAATATAAATTTGAATATCTTGTACCACAATGGAATTATCGAACAACGATGTCGCACTAAAAAACTCACCCTGTATGTATTTATATATATATATATATATATATATATATATATATATATATATATATATATATATATTAAATAAATAAGTTAGGAAGCTTTAGGAAGCCTTTTTAAAAAAATCGAAAACACGTCGATTTTTAAATTTAATGTTCTACATTTTACAATAAAATTTCATTATACAAGGTGATACACATTACACTGATGACGTCATCGGCTCTTTTTTTAAAAGTAACACCCTGTATTTTAGGACATTTTTAGATCGATAAAAATGAGCTGATTTCAAAAAAGTATAATACTCGGGTCTAATGGATATAATTTGAAAGATATGCGCTTAGAAAATAAATTATTTATTATCAATTGCAAAAAAGTAGCCTACTTGTAGTTTTTGGTAAACTGTAATTATTTTTAGTAACATTCAATAACAATTAAGTAGTACAATAATTGTATTAATTCGTGAATGGTCTGTATTATTGCTTAGAATTAATTGTAAGTAGAAACGAATTTGAGTGTAAAGCAAAGAATTGAAATACTTATGATGATTGGGTATGGAGACAAATCGCGAACTCAGATGGAAGTGTGTAATTTATTTAATGATAAATATCCAGAAATACCCATCACGCAGTCAACAGTAAGTAAGATTGAAAAGAAATTTCGAGAAACTGATACGGTTGAAAATGCACTCAAATCAGGTCGTTCCTCTGTAAATTTTGTTACAACATTAGATGTTCTACTTGCTTTTGGGGAAGATGCGCACACTTCTGTTCGTAAGGTTAGTAGTGATCTCGATGTTAACAAAACAACGATACACAAAGTACGTAAAAGTAAGTAAAATGTACAGTTGTACAGGAATTAAACGAGGATGATCCAGATAAAAGAATACAATTTTGCGAAATAATGATGGACAACAGCCACCGAAACCCTCTCTTGGTTCAAAATATTATTTTTTCTGATGAGGTTACATTTAAATTAAATGGCGAGGTCAACCCCTTAGAATTGTAGATACTGGGCAAAAGAAAACTCCAACTGGATGCGGGAACATCATACACAATACCCGCAAAAAGTAAACGTATGGGCTGGCATTGTAAGAAATAAAATCATTGGACCCTACTATTTCGAAGGTAATTTAAAGGGGCCAGCATACCTTCAGTTTTTAAGTGGGTATCTCGTACCTACTTTAGTTAATTTATTCCCCAGTACAATTAATCTTGGAGGTTTTGATAAAAGTTTATGGTTTCAACAGGTGGATTGGAAAACGTGGACATATTGAATGGCCAGCGAGGTCGCCAGACCTCAATCCTTTGAATTATTTTAAGTGGGGTCATTTAAAGAATGTTGTTTATAAAACGAAACCTGCAAATATTGGAGACTTAAAAACAAGAATTCGTAAAGAAATAAACAATATTTCTCAAGAAAGCATAAACAAGGTTCTACAAGAATTTGTACAACGTTTGGGTTATTGTGAAATACAACAAGGGCTACAATTCGAACATTTAAGATTAAGTCATGTATTAATTACTGGATTACTTTCAAGTTATTTATTATAATTTTTTTTATAATTTATTAATGTTATAAATCAATAAAAATTAATTGTCTAAGCGCATATCTTTAAAATTATATCCGTTAGACCCCCAGTATTATACTTTTTTGGAATCAGCTCATTTTTATCGATCTAAAAATGTCCTACAGGATGTTACATTTAAAAAAAGAGCCGATGATGTCTTCACTGTAATGTGTTTCACCTTGTATAATGAAATTTTATTGTAAAATATCGAATTTATTCCATACTTTACGGACACACTATATATATATATATATATATATATATATATATATATATATATATATATATATATATATATATATATATATATATATATAAGTACTAAATCAGAAATAACCTAATTATAAATCGTAGGACATAAACTTGAAACATACCAACATTAGTCTAAAAAATATAATTAAAAAAATAAAGTAGAAACAAAATATATTCTACATCCAATGCGTTTTAATTGATACACACCTGTTTTGCCACTAGCCATCCAACTACTTCCGATAGTTTCTTGTGCGACGAATCTCATAATCACAAATTATTTACAAACAAAAAACCGGTATACACGATCACAATATTTCACACATAGACATAATCAAAGTCACCTGCGCCCAGCACTTGTTGCGACTGACGCCAATAACATTTTACGATAGGTGAATGTTGCCACCATCTGGTCTACAAATTTTGGAAAAGCCCTACATAAGTAATAAAGGTGCTTCTTACCCAACTGTAGTCGATGCCAGTAGACCTGTAGCGTTTTCAGGTAAAACCGGAAAAAGAAAGCGATAATTTCATTGGGGTACTATATGGTGGTGTTACCTTTAAAGAATGAGAGGTGTTTGACGAAACGCCCTCTCTTTCAAGAATCACTGTTGGAGGTCTAAAGAAGATTAGAGGTACAATGAGTGTCATTCTAGATAATTGGGATTGTCTTGATAGTTGGATTAAGGCATTGTTGGTACTATTACGCTGGGAAAACACGCTAAATTACCAATTTAGTAAGAAAAATAAAGTTACTTTTATATTTTTGAATATAAAAATAAACAAATTTGAAGTTACTAGGATATTTTGAAATATACAAGAAAAACAAAGCAAAAACTCATATGTGCACAAAAGTCAGGTCCATAAATTACTACACATTATTAAAAATCTTTTATCTTATTGTTTACATAGAATTCTTCGTTTTTATTCGTTGATTTAGATTGTGCATCTTACTCTTTTTTCTTTTTATTTCAAATAATTATTTTCCCATCCCGTTCCAACATACCGTATCAAGTAAATGATAAAATTAAAAATTGCACCAAGAAAAAATGATGAAAATAAGAATTACATCATAAAAATTAAAAAACACCACAAAAATAAATTAAAAAATTCAATATTAGTATTTTGGTTTCATCTGATATTTGCACTTTTGGTTATAATGACAAGAAATCTTTCATTTCCTATGTAAGACTAATTGGCAGGTCTAACTGCAAAATTCACATTCTCCAATTTTTAGTTAAATTCAGATAACATTTTGTATCATTATACTGTATTCGTATTCCCTGTATTCAAAAGTTTGTTTTCTTCTTCTTGCTCTTTATAAGCAATTCTGCTTGTTCATTGGCGTATTAATACATCTATGGAAGGTCACTCCATCTTTTGTAAGGTTGTCCGATACTTCTTCTGCCGATTGGTGACTTATCTCTTGCTATTTTGACGACACGGGTCTCCTCCATTCTGCTTTTGTGGTTATTCCATTCTTTTTTTTCTATTTTGTGTCCATTCATTTATACACTGTATGTTACATTTTCTTCTAATATCTTCACTTCTCTTTCGATCTCTCAGCATATTTCCTGTAATTCTTCTCAGTATTCTCATCTCTGCCGTTTCCAGTAGCCTTTGAGTTGTGGCTGTGTCGGGTCTTGTTTCTGAGGCGTATGTCATTATTGGTCTTACACTGGCTTTATAAATTCTTGACTTTATCTCAGTGTCAATCTGTCTATTTCGCTATATAGTGTTATTAAGGCATCCTGCTAGTCTATTTGCTTTTTGTACTGGATCTCTCACTTCTTTGTCCAGGTCTCCATAACTAGACAGTGTAATTCCCATGTATTTTATTTCCATTACTTGTTCAATACTGATGCCATCAATTTCTATTTTACATCTGGTTGGTTCTTTACTGCCTACTATTGTATTAGTTTTCTGAGATGAGATTGTCATATTATATTCTTTTGCTCTTATGTTAAATCTGTGGACCAGTCTTTGCAAACTATTATCATCTTGGGCTATCAATATTGCGTCGTCTGCGTAACAGAGTATTTTGATCTCCTTGTTTCCCATGATCCCATCCATGTTTCCCAACCATGATCAAATTGAAGAGCATGGAACTTCTCTATTATACAGAAGATTATACAATAAAAAGTATAAAAGTTTATTTTACTTTATTTAAATAAAATACGCATTAGTTTGCCAAACTTACATTCTCCTGACCATCCAGTCAAAAGCGTTTACTTTCCAGTTTATTATTTTTCGATATTATACAAGTTTAATTCAAATACACATTTATAGAACAATAGCTGTAGCGATGTTGGTTTTATAAGTACTACATTAACAATGATTTTATAAAGTTTTAATAAGATATTTTAGTCTTTCTGATTGGTCTTAAAGTAGTTAGTTTTAGTTCAAATTTAAATCTTCCTAGTTGACTTTTTTTCATATTACTGGGCAGCTTATTATACAAGATCAGGATATTTGGGGTATATGCTTCTTTGCGCTCCAGAAGTTCGCATTCTTTCTGTAAGGAAAGTACCCCTTTATCTAGTTTGATAGTCATGTACATCTTCGGTCAGTGTTATGGCAATATTTGTAAATACTGAAGAAGTTTACATTTATGTACCAATACACAAACTTGCATAGTATAAATTAATTCAATATTGATTATTTTATCATCACGGTATTTTTTAAGTAGGAATATGATATTTAGCGCAAAAAGTACCTTCCTAGTTTCCATAGCATTTCTAAAACCAAATTGGGTATCTTTAAGTTCTTCTTCACATTTGAGTCTAATTCTGTTGTGGAGTATTCTTAGGAAAATCTTAAGAGTGTGGTTCATTGGGCTAATTAATCGTAATTCTGAGCATTTTCTAGCATTATTTTGGTAATGTACAATACCTTTTAGGTATTGTAACAAAGATGGACTTAAGCCAGTCTGCGGGAATCACTCCAGTGTTATATATTGTATTAAAAAGTTTTACTAGTATTTTTATGTTATATTCATCTCTTAGCTTCAGCAACTCAGTTCAGCTTTTGGTCTATCATCTGGACCACAAGCTTTCCTAACTTTAGCATTTTTTACAGCGTGTTCTACCTCTGATTTCATAATTTCTGGTAGTTAATACAATTTTGGTAGGAGTCGGTAATATTATTTCTATCGTCTTCAAACAACTCTGATATATACAGTTGCCATTCTCTTATTATTTCGTTCTCATTTACAATAATTTTGTTGTTATTGTCAACTAGTACAACAGAGGGAACTCGTTCTTTATTGGCAGCGTCATCAGCATACAGATACAACATGGACTTCAGGCGGTAAATTGTTGATCCCAATATAGAACATTGAGGAATAGCACATGAAATATCTTCTGCTGTGCTTAGCACATTGTTGCATATTCTGCCACTCAAATAGTCCATCAACCAAACTAAAGCCATTCCAGTTGTCCTATATTGTTCAAGCACTAAAATAAGTATGTCATGGTCAACTGTATCGAAAACTTTTTGAAAATCCAATTATACAAATACACAACTTAACCCTTTGTCTAATTTGTTGTATATGTCTGTAATTAACTCAGTAGCAGCAGAGATTGTGCTTGAATTAAGCTTAAAACCATACTGAATGTTAAGCCAGTAACTGTTTGAATCAAAGAATTGTACAATTGGGTTATTTACACATGACTCCAAGATCTTTGACATAGCTGTTAACGAGATATTGACCAATAACTTCCAGGTTGCTTTTAGTCTCCTCCTTTATACAGTGATACCACTATCGCCATTTTCATAGTGTTTGCGATTAATCCTATAATAAGAGAGAGGTTAACTAATTTAGTTATATGTATTTGGTAGCAGCTCCTCTGAAAACTCTCCAATAATATCCACACTAAAGCCATCTTGCCTGAAGATTTTTCTTTTTTTAGTTTTCTTATGACCTCTCTAATATAATTTCTTGACCACATTTACAGGAGATTTTGATGGAGGTGTATTTGCTAGAGTTTCCTACATGTACAAAGTATTGATTTAATTGATTAGATATGTCCCCAGCTCTATTGAATGTATAATTATGATGTAACTCATGAATTGTTACTTTTATTTTTATATATTTTGTTATTGTTCAGCTAAAAACTGCTCATAAATATTAATCTCTTGATCTTGACGCTAGACAAATTTCTAATATTGTAGGACTTATTCTTCTTTAAGTGCCATCTCCGCGACGAAGGTTGGCAATCATCATGGCTATTCTGACCTTCCAGGCAGCTGCTCTGAACAATTGCCTCGAGCTACAACCAAACGACTCTCTCAGGTTCTTCAACCAGGAAACGCGTCTTCTTCCTACGCTATTGTAGGACAAACTGTTCATATTCCAAGCAATAGAGTATGAAAATGAACATCTAAAAACATATGTTTTATGTTTAGGTAAAGTGGGGGCATTCTTGTGTCTAAGATTAAGATTATGAACGTCAATCCTATTGTACAGGTATGGTGGAACTCTCTCTTGAATGATTTTATGGTAAAAACAAAGCATGTAGTTTTCGACGATTTTTCATATTTATCTACTTGACTACGGTAAAGACATCACTTATCCTTTGAAATTTCCTGATGCCAAAAATCAAACGTAAACAAAAATTTTGCAATTTCTGTATTCTCCATGAATCAAATTCAGTGAGACACGCATTGTAAAGCACGTTACAAACCAGAGCATTACATAATAATGACTTGGTGGCGCTACTTAATAAATTACGGCTTTGATACAGTAATTTTAAAACTACGTAAGCTCTTTGTAAACAAATACTTACGTAATATGTAAACCTTAAATTTTCGTCGAACCAAACCCCTAGGCTTTGAATCTTTTTGCTAAAAATTGATATTTTATTTTGGTCATAGGCTCTAAAAATATCATCTGTAATATTTAATAGAGCAGAAAAACGGCTATATCTGGACCTAAAATCTTTTATTGCCATATAGCTGATCAGCCAATGGTTTATTCATAATATTATCTTCCGAATACACATTGAAAAGAATTGGCTAAAATACACAAGCATGAAGAACTCCCTCTCTCTATTTCTATTTCTTCAGTTATGTTTTCTTTTATCTCGGCGACTCTAAATTATTGTTCTCCTGAATGAATCGTCGTACTTTTTGTTGATTTTGTATAATTTTATATGTATTTTCAAGACGTGGTTCATAAGGCTTATTAATCTGTATTCATCATATGGTTTAGGTTTTCTACGCTTTGGTATTAAAAAAACTCACGTTAAGTTAACGATCGACTTTTTCAATGGTATTTTCAACAATTATGGCGGTCCTCTTTCAACGTAGAGCTTTTGAATTTTCCTGTTGTAGTTAAGAAGATTAACTCTCGTATACCCACAAGTTGTGATGAATCATACTGACTAAATTCGTGATTTCTACACCTGCACTTGAAAAAAAAAGAAAATATATCATTTTTATTTGTATTTTAAAAAGCGTAAAGATATTTACGACAGGGATCTTTATCATTTTTCACACCCTACGCTACCTTGATCTGCAATTGGCCCTACATTTGGTTTCTTAATCCTTGCGGATGCTCTGTGCGCGCGTACTGGGCATCCCATTCATTCTGACACGTTTTCCTACCGTGCGATATTTACAACCTCCCTGTTACTTTTTGGAACTTTTGGCAGGGGCGTAGAATAGGACAATGCACAATTTCGGGGACTGTCAAAAATACATTCTGTTATTTTTTTATTACTTCCTATGAAGTTAGGTTAGGTTTAGAAACTAGATTTTAATTAAATGTATTTGAGTAATCAAATATAGTTTATTAATAAAATGCATTTTTATTGTTTTATCAAATACCTTTTTGGGAATAAACCACATTCTGTTTACTACATTTGATTCGTTTACCGCAATATTTTCAAAATACACGTTTTTAATTCCACAAATTATCCTTTCGTCACTGCAAAACTCAGTGTTAACAATTCTCTTTTAAATCATGATGAAAAATCCCGATACAGTTAATAATTGGTTTAATATTTGTTCGTCTTTCAATATCGATATCAAATTCTATTTATGTTAACCGTTTATATAAAAAATTGTTTTTCACAAATAATGGTTTTTGAAAACTATCGATGACTTTTTTTTTGTATTTATAAGCTAAAATTGTCAACAAGTTGTACACAAATGGCTCGAAAGCTGTTTAATGTTATGCAAGAGGTACAATTATGCAATTGCGCATGTCCACTGCATATTTTTATGCAATATCTGTGCTAGACGAAAAATTAGAACATGTTCTATTTTGTTGCAATTTGTTGTCAAAGCTCATGTTGCCAATATAACAAAATTTATAGTTTGGAATAAAACGTTAAATATGTAAGTGTAAATGTTATTTATTAGATGTAATGATTTGTGATTTATATTTGAATATATTTAATAATGTTAATGTTTAATATATTTCTTATGTTGGCAACAGTGAAAGTAGTATCTCAAAATTGCACAAAAATAGCTGTGATGTAAAACAGATCAGGTAGGCAAGGGAGACTGCTTGATCGTATTCACGAGTTAGGAGAGGAAATGGGCATAAAAATAAACTCAAACAAAACCAAATTTTTAGTGGGTTCATACCTTGGACAGCAAGGAAAACTAATGAAGAAGTACTAAGGAGCGTCAACAAAGATAGAGAACTACTAAAGACTGTTAAATTGGGGCTGGACTGTTGTATCTGGGACATATAATCAGGGGAAGTCGATATAAAATATTACAATTGATCCTTAAAGGCAAAGGAAACTGGTTTCTTGGTTGAGAAACATTCGAGAATGGACTCGGATATCAAATGCGGGACAATTATTCCATATTGCAGAAAATCGAGAAGCCTTCGCAATGGTGATCGCCAACGTCGGATATTTCTGATATGGTACGCGAAGAAGAGAGAGGCAAGGGACTTGCAAGGGACACGACAAAAAGGACTTGCATGGCCTAGATGTAAAACAACTTTAAAACAGCACCAATCATTGAGTTAGGAGTGAATTGACCTTGAACTTAGGAAGTCTAGGTAAAAGCAGCATCCAAAGTAGTCCAAGCATCCTTCTAGAAGAAACTTTATACATTTGGAAGATTTCAAATTTGGACAAAAAAAAATCGGGGTACAAGAGATTGTTATAATGTCCAATAGTTAAGTCTAAGCTCCCACAGCTGATAAGACCGAAGATGAGATCGAAAAGTTTTATTCAGAATTGCATAATACACTGAAGCTAACAAAGTCTAGAGGTATTACGTAAATTTTAGGAGACTTTAATGCAAAAATTGTAGCAGGTATAGTATTCTGAATTTGTCTAGAATTCTGCCAAAAAAAGAATATGGTAATATTTGGTTTTGGCTTCCTAAGAGAACACTGATATATACAGGGGCGGATGCAGGGGGGAGAAAATAGGGTATTTCCCCCCCTTTACTCCAGGAGGTCCAAAATAAAAAAATCCTATTATTTATGTCCTTTGTGTAGTTTGGGTTTATCTTTTTTATGTCTTTTGGTTGGTGTTTCATTGGAAGTTCCCCCCCCCCCAAGTTAAAAGTTCTCCTTCAAAAAGGCAAATGTTTACATCCGCTACTGAATATATACGTCTCCTTCACATACAGGCAACCACATTGCCAGGTTTCAGACAGATTTTGTACTGGTAAACACCAGATATAAAAACTCTATAACCTCAGTTAATTAAAACTTATCCTGGAGCAGATGTTAACTCAGACCAAAATCAGTTAGTTGCTGTCGTGAAAATAAAAGAACCAAAAATTAAAGACGTAAATAAATAAAAAAGTGGAATAATATAAAAAACATATTACTGAAACCAGCTCAAGAAAGTTTGACAAAACACAGGTCAGAGGCTAAAAAACCATGGATGAAGGAATAAACTTGGGAATAACTGTTCCATCATCAGTGACAAAAATTAGAATGTTTAAGTTACAATAGGAATTGATTACGTAGCAACGTAAGACTCCACTGAGACGAAGTGTCTATGAGGACTTGTTGATAGCAACTCAGCAATTTGCTGATAGCAACTTTAAGAAGAAGGTCTTCGATAAGATCCAATGTAGTACTGTGTCACAGTGGGGCACCCAAGGAGGGGGAGGTTTAGGGGTTAAACCTTCCCTCCAGGGCAATATTTCGACACTCTTACTCACAAATTTTAAGGACTCAAAATGGAGGTAGCATAAAAAAAATTTCGGTGCCCAACCAAAACCCCCCCACAGGAAAATTCTAGGTGCGCCACTGCTGTGTCATGGTCAGTAGTGCTAAACTTGCTTAATAGCAAAAACTCTACTGTTTTAATACTTTTGTGCAAAGTGTGCAAAGATAGAAAAAAAAACTGTTCAATAAAAGTTCTCCTCACTGAATTAAAATATCAAACACAGCTGAAAAAAAAAGACCAAGAGATCAGCTACAGAATTGAAAGAATCATAAAGAGCATACATATTAAAACGAAAAGTATATGTAAAGAGAGAAAATGCCAGATTGACTACCGAAAGCATAACTCTGATAGAAATACGAAGAAAGCCAGATATAGAAACAACCAAATTTCAAAAAATGAAATGAAATTAATTAAGCAAAGAATATGGATCGATCTGAGAGCATACAAAACAAGACTGATAATTGAAATAATAGAAAAAGAAATAAAAGTATGCAACAGAAAATAACAAAGATACATATCAACATAATAGCTTGAAGACAAATATGAGGTTTACAGAAGTTATAATATTAAGTACTAAAACTATAGGAATGAACTGGAGAAAATTACTTTACAAAGTGCAAAGAAATGGGACTAGAAGGAACATATCGTAAATAAAAGTGATGGAAACTGCTAAGCTGTAATACAAACACAAGTAGGGAAAGAAAATATAAGAAAAGTCACCTAATATTTAGGTCAAAAAAAGTCACCCTAAAGGTACCAACACTATCCAAGGAAAACAAACGAAGAATACCATGGATAGCAATCGGTAAGTTAAAATCGCCCTTTGGGGGCAGTTTCATACAACAAAAATCAAAATTATTCGAGTAATGCGTCCTCCCCACAAAAACCTGATCTGCAAAAACCAACATAGAAAAATGATAAAAAAATGGAAAGGAATGGAAAATGTAAAATACTCGGAATAAGGCTGAGAGACCAGATGAGGAAGTGACATAACGAGCTAGAGCTTCTTCATCAGGTAGGTTAGATTTTAATCTTATTTTTCCTTTACGAATGTTTGACAAACCTAATATAAACAATTTGCAAAGAAATAGAATAAACATTACAACAAAAAACTACCGTTATTCCAATAAAAGTAATTTTACTAGTATCTACTTAAAGATACGCCTCTGGTAGTGCAATATTTTCTAATAATTCTATCACCTGAGCAATCCACAAATTCTCTCTCACGGTTGTACAACACAAAGGTGTAAGGAAGATCAATTACACCTCTAGAAACGTGACTAAACAAAAATAACAAACAACTACATTTCCATTGCCAATAAATACGAAGAAAATAAACAAGTCGAAACTGTTTAGTTGTACAGGTGATTAGGCGAGTCACCTTGTATTGTTCAAATATTTTTCTTTGATATAATTTTAAAATATATACATACGTGAAAGAATGTGGGTAAGAATGGTACTATCCATGTATTTTGCTACAGTTCGTAATATGCGTGATAAAACGATTAAAGAAAGCTTCGAGATGAAAAAGACGATAAAGAAACATTTAATGAATATTCCAATATTCAATCTTAAGGAGAAACAAGTAGCGAAAATTAAAATATAAATATGTATTGATAAATAAGTAACTCAATCCAAGCTCTACCGATTAATGGATTAGAGATTAGATTAGATTCAGATGTTATGTCATTGTTGACATGTGAAAAATAAATAATTCTGTATTTAAAACAATAAAAATCTTAAATAGTTGTTAATTTAGTTCAAAGTAAAGAGGTATATGTAATGAATATTAAAAATACTATGTTAATAGCAAAAATTAGCCTAAAATGTTTGTTTTTGATGCAACATAACCTCAATATGTGTAATGTGATACATATTTGTAAAGAAAATTGAGACAAAAAAAAAGTATTTAATTGTGATAGCTGTAAAGATAGAATATGTATTGTGGTGGAAGTAAAAGTTCTCCAACTAGTCGTAAGAGTTATGAAATTCTACTGTCGTCAGTGTCGCTCACATCAGTCTCTAGACCTAATGAGAGAGGTAATAGAAACAAAATATGCGTTAACTGAAAGCAAGGAGAACACACTTTTAGATAAATCAAAAATTATTGAGACGCTTAAACAAGACTTAGAAGACTTAAAAAGGGCAAGAAAAACAGATGTTCCAATGATGAGTACCGGGAAAAAACCAGAAATGTCACTTTTTATTAAAAATCTCGGTAGAGGCGCCATTAAATTCTTCTAATGATGACCTATATTTTAGAGTACTAAAATTGGGAAAAAACTACCGTAGTATGGCGTAAAACAATGTCTAAAATATAGCGTACCGAATAAAAACTAGCTTAGTCCAAACGTCCAGGGGAAACCAGTGATGTCATGTAAACAAACCTGCTGATGCCATATTCATTTTTAAGAAACGTACCCATATTATTGTAACCGCAAAAGTGTAAGTTCTTGTTTGTTTGTGTGATTATTAATAAACGATTATGGCTAATAATGATTCGGAGGAGTCCGTTGAGAACAAAATTATGCCTCCAAAAAAAAAAGGCTACCGGCCGGATGGATGAGAGGTCTCTAAAATTTTGAAGTTATCGACTCATGAAGCTGGACAGCTTTGTAGTTGCTTAAGGGTGAAGTGCTTTGTGGTAATTAATGAGGCGGAAACAAAAGAAATATTGAGAAATTTTAATGCTCTGCGCTCTCACGATGAGCAAAAATATTATTTGGCTAATTTAATTACGGTATTTCCTGTCCAGCATAGAAGGTCTCGTCAAAACGAGAATACTATCAGTTTCCATGATGCAAGTTACGGGTATCGAGTTCGCGATTGTGATATGCCGGTGTGTATCAAAGCTTTTTATTCCATTCATGGGATTACAAAAAAAAATAAATTATATTAAGGAAAGCCTCAAACCAAGTGGTGCAGTTCCTAAGGATAGACGTAGGAAGCATAGTGCAACACATAGGAAGCTGTACGATTTAACAAAAGGTTTGGTATGTGACCAAATCAAAAGTTTAAAGGGTCGTCAGAGCCACTATGGTCTGAAAGATACAAAAAAGTCTTATTTACCAGAAGAGCTCTTAATCAAAAAAATGTTTAACCTCTTTAAGGAGAAGCATCTAAATGCTAAAGTCTCATATGAAACGTACAGAACAATTTTTAACAAGGAATTTAATATTGCTTTTAGATACCCCAGAAATGACGCATGCGCAACGTGTGATGAATTTCAAATTAATCTTAAAAGTTTGACTGATACTGAAGACAATAAACTGTTATAAACGATTTGCATAAAAGAAAGGCTGAAGCAATCTATTCAAGAAAAAAGCAAGCCAGAATCTGCAAAAAAACAGCAACAAAAAGGAAGCCATCTGCATTGATTTTTCTAAAAATGTTTCAATTACGAAAATTGCCACTAACGATGTGTACTATAAACGCCAATTGTTTAATGTATGCCTTTAATGTACATGTCCTCTCTTCTGGGCAGTCTACTTTTTATACCTATTATGAACGAATGGCTAAAAAAGGATCAAACGAAGTTGCATCTTTCTTCCCAATTTTATCAATAATTACTTACAAGACCATGTTGAAGAACTGCAAATCTTCTGTGACTCTGCCGGAGGACAAAATAAAAACTTTACTATTTTTCGATTTATTCATGTTATAGTAAACAACAAAATTCATAATCTGAAAGAAATAGATATCACATTCCCTGTAAGAGGACATTCCTATTTGGATAGTGACAAAAACGTAGAATTGTGGGATTTGAAGAGCCACTTTAAGGTCCCGCAAGAGTTTGAAGAAATCATTAGGCATTCCCATTTCAAACCATCGCCGTTTCTTATAGTGAGTGTGTCACAAAAAATGGTACTGGATTGGAAATCAACAAAAATGCCTGTATAAAACTCAGAGTTTGAAGGAAATAGTGGCATCATCTGATCATAGCCGCCTTATATTCTACCGTTTAATATACAATGGACCAGTACTATCTGGGCTAATACGAAAACGCTTTGACCAAAACTCAGCTTTAAGATGTGGAGAATTTTTGCTGCCTGTTCCGGTATACGACGGTAAGTTATAAGAAACTTTTAAATAAAAATGAGCTTTATTTTTTTTTTAATTTTTGCTACAGGTCCTTTACCAATTCCAAAGGCTAAGTTTAATGACCTAATGAGTCTTATGCGGTTTTGCAGTCCAAAAGCAGTGACATTTTTCCAGAACCTGGTTCATCTCTAACAGTAAGCTTAAATTATTTATATGTTGATAAATAAATAAACATTAAGAAATACATTAATTTTCTTTTTTAGTTCAAAAATAAAACGGCTGGTTTTTGTCTGTTTTAGGTGATATTGCTGCTTTTGTTCCTCCAAAACCATGACTGATACAGATTTTTTTGCAATAAAGCCGACTTTAGTTTTTGTAAACCAAAAAACTGTATTTATAATAGGTACTTTATAATAATGTTAACTTCTGTTTTATGTAAACTACTGTTTATAATCCCTTTTCGAAATAAAAATAATTGGTTTTGAACATTAAAATTCAATTTTGTCATTTACTCAGTTTTGAAAGTAAAAGACATATCTGGTTTTTTCCCTGTACCCTTCAAACATCGAGAAGTCAACAAATCAAATCCTACAGTCAAGTTTTAAAGCAAAAGAAAGAACATGTAATCATCATTCAACCGAAAAACCAAACCCAATCAGGTACACAAACACAATAAGTAGTAGAACAAAATATAGACCTCAGTCCTTTGGAGATGGGATTTGTAGAGTATAACAAGTTCTAAATGATGTATGACATAATGTTTTAACATCCTATGATGATACATCCTATGATGTATCATCATAGGATGTCAAAACTGTACATACATTCAGAAAATTCGACAAGTTGAAGAGCAGTTGGACAATGAGTACTTGATAAAGGAACCGGAAAAAAAATCCAAAAATTAAGATACCTATACCTTAAAAATACCCAACATTGACTATCACCATACAGCATATAACAAGAACTGTAGTGCATAAAAAAAGAGTATTCAATAGAATACAAGATAAGGTTTAATATGTTGAGCCAGTTGGGAACATATTAGAAAACTACAAAATATTGTATGCAAATATTCAGAGCTTGCCAACAAATAAACCTCAACTGGAACGGTATATTAACTACCACAAAGCATTAATTGTCTGCATTTTAGAAACACACATATTAGTGAAATATATATTAAATGGTTACTGCAGTGTGTGTTCATATTCACACAGCACTCATACTGGCGGAGTGATAATATATGTAAAGATAAACTATCATTTATAACAAAGTTAATTGAAACCTATAAAACCAATACATGGACATACTCGGTTCGCTATTCCGAGTCCGATCTGTCTAGTGAATTTAGTAATTATTTTTTTGCGAAGTTAGTTACTTTTTGACAGACTAAAAGTGGCTGGAAATTACTATACAACCAAGCACACGTACTCATAGCCAATATTAATAGTAAACAAACTAAATAGTAAATAAAATAGAACTTTGCGAATTACCGAGAATCATAATTTATTTATCTGCACCATATAATAAATAGTTATGTTAAATTATAACAACTAAAATATGTTTTTTAAATATATACTACCCAAAATTTGATGGGTTTAGTATACACTTCCACTATTTAGAATAATTCTCCCTTTTAAAAAGAAAGAAGTCTGCAATAGTAAGATACTTGAGCTATTAATACTGAGAAGTAGGAATTGTTGTGTTGTAGGTTTCCGACAATGAATCTGTCAAAATATGCCCGAGCTAAGCGAATGGAGTATAGCTGGCATTTCGTTCACTTTTAATTCAGTAAAATATTATTTATTCTTGGCACTAAAAGTGAAGAGCTCAGTTTTCGTAAACAAGAGTTTCATGGATCTCATCATTAGTTAACAACCTAAATCACGCCACACGCAAAACCTTGTATGGATACAATGAAAATGGTGATAGAAAAAATAGTGAAGTTCTCTAAAAGTCATATTTGACACAATTTCCATGTCCGCGAACGATAGAGCGAAATAACCTGCATATTTAAGAGTTTAAATCTAAACACAAATGTAGGCCAATATTATTTTTTAAAGTTTGTTTAGAAATGAATAGATCTACCTTTCTGTTGCATATATTTTTTTTATAAAAATACAAAGTGATATGATTAGAAAATCATTTAGTTAAATAAAAAATTTATTTATAGAATTTCACTTTTATTAATCTAATAAAAGTTTTGCAATAATAGCTGAAGAACCAAATCTTTTTTTGGACTAAATGATCAGTGTAAGTGTATCATTTTTTATAGTTAAATAAAGCAAAAAAATTATAAAAATTCTAAAACTATTGAAATGAAAATGACCAGACTCTGTTTATATTTCTGTAATTAGTGGGTGAAACATTGTGGACCAGAACTTGGAATAAAATCACACAAACGACCTCCGAAAACTAAGCCGCCAAGTCATCAGGCATCTCCTGCAAGAGGAAAGCTAAAGAGAACTTATTGGACAGACATCCGATATAAATATATCAATTTTTAAAGCAAAAAATTTTAAAGCAATCTGTTGAAAATAATTTTTTGAATTGAATAGAATATGAAGACGATTGGTAGGAAGGTGATGAGTTCTTACATGTCCTCAAATTGGGACCTTTTCCAAATGAAGTACGATGTCTTCTACCAATGGAGACACAGAAAACCCAAACAGCAACAGTCTGGTAATGACTAAGAAGAGGTAGCATGTAAATAGCTTTGCAACGCTCGGCTAACAGCCACTCTAAGACGAGCTTCATCCCAAACTCTACAAAAAATCAAAGAAGAAAAGCACAAAAAGGGCCTTACCCAAAAAAAAACATACTAGCAAAACATTAAAAAACCAAGCCTATTTTCCCATCCGAGTGTTGAGACTTTGGAATTTGCTTAGCTGAAAGGCTCATGTAGACTTAGGAAAGCTCGATGCTCGTGACAAACAAAACACATAAAGACGACAAGACAAAGAAAACCTCGCGGCGAAGACGTAATTAATATAATAATGAATAATTATTATGATATTCTTTTCATAGCGCATCAGCGTACTATGGGAGGGATTTGATGGAGAGCCTGGAGAGCATTAGTTCTAAGAGGATTCGTCCCTGCTCTACTTGGATCAATTCTCTTCACCATAATGGATTGTTTTGCCCGAATGTCCTTATGGGTATGCAAGTCTCTTTCAGGGCGCAATTACTACTGTGCGCATGTGCGTACACTTCTTGGTAGAGTTTAAAACTTTCACGAAAGGACGGTGTTTGATACAAATGTCTCACAATCAAATGCCAGAGACAAGCAGTATCTCGCTTAATTTAAAAAAGAAGATGGTTGAATTACTTGGAAAAAATGAAAAAGAATATAACCATAAAAATTGTATTAACACAAAAGAAGTCGAAACTTGATTAAAAAAAAAAGAAAAATAACAGATTAGAAGAAACTTTGTAACAAGAACCTAACCTTATTTTATAAATAAAATTAATTTATTATTTATATTGACATCATTACTGAAAAAATGGTTGGGTGTATCCCATAATATTAAAAAAAATAGTATGAAAACTTCCTTTTGTAAATGTATTACATAACATATTTTTTACGGATATAAGCAATAGTTTAAAGTAAGAAATTATTTTGTAAAAAAATACGAAAATATCACCATAATAAAAAAATATCTTTATCTTAAACTTTATCGATATTTGAGTCTGTTCACCTTACATTTGTTTGACAATTGGCCCAAATAATCGACCGTTTTAATAGAAATAGCCGTTTACTCGATTGACCAAACGTGCTTTTTCTCGATTTTAGGGTCACGTTTCAGTAAACACGAAGGCGAACTGTAGCAGAGAGGGATACAATATATCACTGGTTAATGGCGATCTGTGCTGTATGTGCACTAAATGCACACCTAGCAAATACCATAGCAAGTACATGTGTTAAATGTGTAATTATTCGGTGCTAATTGCTTGTTTGGAGACACGTTTCGGAGATTATCGCGTTACAGATGAATATTACAATGTTTGTATTGTTGGATGCTGTGTGTTTGATGAGGAACAAATGGATGATGGATATATGAGTGTATTATATTGCATCTATATCCAGATTTTTTTTTTCAATAAATGTCATGAATCAACATTGGAACTCTAATTTCATGCCTAGAGGCGCCTTTGACATATTTACTAGAGAAAAAAATCATTCCAGATATTTAAAACATAATATGACGTTTAAAATTAATATTTTCATGATAATAAGACAACACTTAGTATGCTCCCTATTCAATCTAGTGTACCAAGTTTGTTGGAATTCCGGATTGAAGTTAAACGGGATTTGGAATTACCTCTAAGCAATAAAGGTCAGGGGTAAAATGGTAGGAGACGTGTAGGAGCTCATCACTTTATAGCCCACCATAAAATTATTAGACCCTCTTTTTAGTTTTTTAGTCGAAAAATCCACAATTTTCCTTGAAGATATTCCCTTTGAAGAAGTTTCTTCTCAGATGTATCAGATTTGATAAAAAAAATGACCGTGAGCAGAGAAAAAAGTTGAATAAAGTAGCAGAAATTCGACAGATTTTCGATTTATTCGTTGACAATTGCAAAGCTGGGTATAACCTGTCCGAATTGACGAAAAATTAGAATCGCCCCTTCAGGGGGCGATGTTCTTTTCGACAATATATACACAGCCAGCCAAACAAATATGGCATTAAATTGTTTGCTTTAAGCGATGCCAAGATGTTTTATAATGCGAATTTAGAAGTTTACGTTGGGCGTCAGTCAAAAGGGCCGTTTTTTGTAGATACTTCAGCTTCTTCTGTTGTTGAGCGACTTATTCAACCAATTTTGAATTCAGGAGAGATATTACGCTAGATAACTGGTTCATGAGTATACCCTTAGTGGAAAAGCTATTGGAAAATCATAGACTAAGCGTTGTAGGAACTCAACGTAAGAATAAAAGAGAATTGCCTGTTTTATTTGTACAAGAAAATCGCCCTGAAAGGTCAAGTATTTTTTCTTTTAGAAAAAATTGTACCCTTGTTTCTTATTATATAAAGAGGAAAGTTGTGGAAAATGCAAGCTACTGAAATGTTAAGCGAACGTGGAAAACCCATGCTAGTGGCGAACAGTTTCAAATATAATTTCCACAAAATATTGTCGGAAGAATTGAAGCGTTGGCAGTGTGCATGCCGAGGATGTATGGCGTATGTGAAAACGGAAACTTCCGCACCGTACACTGTGCTCGACTTTGGTGGCGAGCGCAACCATGAGAGCAGCAGTCTGGAAAAGCTAATTGAGTGTTATTTAGGTCAATGCGACAATTTTCATCGGTTTTACTAATCACCATTACTTTAGTCTTTTTAAGATTTATTGTAAGTCCCATTGCTTCACTTGCATTACTAACTCTGTCTAGTATATTTTGTAAGTCTTCTATTTTTTCTGCTATCAGAACGGTATCGTCTGTATTATTTGATATTGTTAATATATTTACTGTTTATTTTTATACCAATTTCGGCGGGGTCTAGTGCTGGTTACGAATATTTTTTCTTCGAGAATAATATAAGCTTTGATTAATATTCTAACCTCTAATTCATTCTCACGTAGACCATACACTTGAATTCAACAGTTTGATTTAATTCTCATAAATTGAATATTTTGTAATGATATTTAATGTAAATTATTGATTTTGCTTACTAAACTTTTTCTATAAATCATATTTGATCGAGAATATGTTGTATCTAGTTTAAAATAATTCTAAAATTATCGTTAATAGATAGTTAATGTAGGTAAGACGAAAATCTATTCTCTCAGATTCAGATTCAGAAATGCTTATTGCTTTATTGCGTAAAGTAATAGCTCTCCTAATAAAACAAACATTTATTTCTCCATGACCATGGGTCGTCTGGGGGTCTTGTTTGAATAGACATTCAGAGTTCAAGTCAAAGAGCAATGCAGACATGATACAGCCTTGTCGGACACCAGATTTTTTCCATCTAGCTTCATTTTCTGTAGTTCATAGAAAAATTTTTCATGGTGGACTCTATCAAAAGCGTTCTGGTAGTCGATGAAACAGAGATATACTTTTTTCTGACAATCAAAGCATTTTTGAATGTGTTTGAGTCGCAAATAACGCAACTCTTTTGTTACCAAGGCCTTTCTAAATCCGAAATGAGAACCACTTATGTCTATTTTATATTTGTTATAAATTCGATTCTGTAGGATCTTTAAGAATATTTTTAGTTAGTGACTCATTAAGCTAATATAGCCATGAATTTTAAGTTAAGCCGTTCCTTTGGTATTACGACTTTCATATATTGGAAGTTAAAAGATGTGTTATAGTTTTATGTTATCATTCAACGATTGTTAGTCTATGTGATAAGCATAAAGAAATGCCAAATAGGTAAACTTAAAGACAAAGATGGAAATCTTATTGTAGATCTAGAGAATAAAATAAAAATATGGACAGAATACCTGAATGAATTATTTGAAGACGATACAAACAACTTAACTCAGATAATCAATGCAACTGGGCCAGGCATATTGAAAGAAGTAGAATACGAAATAAGAAACGTTAAAAATGGAAAAGCAAATGGACCTGATCAAATTCCTACAGAACTGTTGAAGCTTTTGAATGATAAATCCGTAACCATAATATTACATATATTCAATACAATATACAGTACTGGTATAATACCTCAAGAATGGCTGCTGTCTACGTTTGTCACCATACCGAAGAAAACTAAGGCAATGCAATGTTCAGATAATCGAATAATCTCCTTGATGAGTCATCTGCTTAAAATTATTTCTTAGAGTCATCCACAACCGAATATATCAAAAGTTAGATATCGATATTAACGATACACAGATGGGAATCAGAAAAGGATTAGGTACAAGAGAAGCTCTCTTTGCCTTAAACGTCCTAACACAGAGATGTCTAGATGTTAACCAAGAGGTACACGCCTGCTTTTTAGACTTTGAAATGGACTTTGACAAAGTACGCCACAATAAACTCAAAGAAATCCTGGAGGATAAGAACATCGACACCAGAGACATACAAATAATATTAAATCTGTACTGGAATCAGCGAGCTAATACAAAAATAGAAGACAAAACATCGGACGAAATAGAAATACGTAGAGGAGTACGACAGGGTTGTATAATTTCACCGCTCTTGTTTAATATCTACAGCGAACAAATATACCAAGAAGCTCTCTCACATGCAAACGAAGGGATAATAGTCAATGGAGAAGTTATCAATAACATTCGATATGCTGACGATACTGTGATAATGGCAAGAACAGCGGAATCTACAATATCTAGTTGAAAGTATGAATGAGATATGTAATAACTACGGCATAAGGATGAACGTCAAAAACACCAAATATATGACCTTCAGTAAGAATCCAATACACGACACTAGTATGGCAATAAACAGTACCCAACTCGAAAAAGTAAGCGAATACAAATACTTGGGAACCCTCATCAATGAAACAGGTGACCAAAATCACGAGATAAAAAGACGTATTGAAATTACCAGGTCTACCTTTATAAAAATGAAAAAAAAAATTATTTTGTAATCGGATCTTAGTATTCAGCTACGAACTAGAATGTTAAAATGCTATGTATTTAGTACTTTGCCTTACGGTGTTGAAGCATGGATTCTTAAAAAACAGAGGAATGTTAAAAATCTTGATAGCTTTGAGATGTGGTGCTACCGCCGTATACTAAAAATAAGTTGGTGGATAAAATTACAAATGAAGAGGTAATACGCAGAATAAATAACGATCCAGAAGTTATACTGAATATAAAAAAGAGAAAACTTGAATACTTAGGCCACCTTATGAGAGGACAAAAGTACACATTCCTACAAAATATAATGCAAGGAAAAACCCAAGGACGCAGAAATCAAGGCCGTAGAGGAATGTCCTGGATGAGAAATTTAAGAGAGTGGTTTTAGCTGTACCACTAACGAATTATTCAAAACAGCAGTAAATAAAATTAAAATCGCCCTAATGATCGCCCACTCAAAGAAGAAGAAGTCTATGTGAATTTAACTTTAATTATATGAAACAGGTGGCGAAAGATTCAGAAACTGGGCTTTGCAACGGAATATTCGAAAGAATCAGACATTTCGTGTTACTTAAAATACGTGTTTATTATTTTCGGACATTTAAAAATTAGCAGATTTCTAGGTGGAGAACTACATCGCTTAAGTCCCAAATTTCCACCTACCATGTGGGCCGAAGATAGTACGTCTCTACAAAGAACGACGAATGCATGCGAGAGTTTCCATTCAACACTCAATTCTTTGTTTTATACTTGCCATCCGAACATTTTCCAGTTTTTGGAGGTTTTAAAAAATGTTCACATAGATATAGTATTTATAAAGTCAGTTGAAACATTTCACTCCGACGAGATTTATAAGGGCAGTTCAATATTACATTTACCAGTAATCAAGTTAAAGTATAAATAACACGCGTCAATGTTTCAAACGTATTTGAACAATCCCCGTACTTTGTAGGAAAGAGATAGAAGAGAGAAAGAATGAAAGATACATCCCATCAAATAAATATTGGACATTGATATGTTATTCAAAATCACCAATATTTAACAAACTACTTGGAGCTTCGCTTCCAGCCGGCGGCGATGGTGTACAGATAAGAAACGCTGTTGATTCATGCCAGTGCTGTACAGCTAAAATGTTTATTATTTTACGAAGTAACTGTTTTAAATCATTATACTGTCAATATGGCCTATTGCTTGTATATAAATTATTTTTAGTTGCTAAATATGACATTTTAAAAACTTTTTTATACACTTATGTACTTTACGACAGTTTTAAGTAAATTAAAACTGTCCTTATTCTGTTCTTCATTAATCTATATTTGAATATAAAAATAAATGATGCGCCCATGTCTGGTAATATGATATTATTCTTTTAATGTTTGTCCGCAACCAGTTTTTTGGGTGTTTCAACTGACTTTATAAATACTATACCTATATTAAAGGAAGAAGTAGTAGTGTCCCTAAAAGAGTATACTGAAAAGCAATACTTTAATTGAACATCAAATACGTCTTTTACAGGAAAAACGTATAACTAGTTTTGAATTTGTAAAAAATATGTCAAGAAGGCATCAACTTGTATAATCTGTAACTTGCAGTTTTTTTAATAAATAAATTGTGTACGACTACACTTCTAATTTCTGGTGTATATTATACATATTTTCCTTATAATCCAAGTTTCAGAAGATTCAATTTCTGGAAATTTCGTAATGGGCGGGAGCCAGTTCATGCATGGGTTTGAGAGCCAATTCGTGTAGGCCAATTCGTGTAGTAGTTTTATAGAGTTGGGGAGCCAGTTAAGTTGCGCCGATAATTTGATCCACATTTTTTAGAGCAATAATCTATTTTCTAATAATATACGGAAACATAACAAATGCAATAAAAAACCTAAGACATAAATGCACCTATCACATGGATATACATACTAATTCGTTAGAGGTTATTCGTTGGAGTTAATGGCCTTAAACATCCTGAGAAGAGCATTCGGGACATAGAGAAAGAAAAATATTTTTATTGTTTGGCCAACATTCAAAATAAATAACTAAATAATTACAAAATCGATTACTTCTATGTCAAATCAGTCACTCGAAATTCCGAAGGGATAATATTCATTCTGAGAAATCCGCGGCAGATGGCATTTGTGAAAAGCCTTGCACAAATTAATTATTACTGTAAAATTGTAAAAGTCATGGACAAAGCCTCGTGTATACAATCCTCTACTTTTAAATGTTTGAAATGTACAATTTTATTTGCAATTTTTCAGAGAAACCATATGCATTCGACGTTTGTGTTGACTTCTCTTCCCGGAATCTCCGCGTATCATGTGTACAGGTTTAAAAGGAAACGAACAATAAAAACAAAAGAAGTAACAAAACAATTTATAGTCCTCGTCGAATCAATCTCGCAGCTTTTGAAAAGAAGTGTTGCTGTGGTTTTAATTGCTCTATGAGAGAGGTCAGTGTCGTCCAACACTATATTAACTAAGAAATATAAAAACGTCGTTTTTATCACATATTCCAGGTATCTAACAACGGTATTGTCAATAAAAGAAATATCAACATATATCGCTATCTTTGAGTGCGAGTGAGAGGAAATCTGCGAGTGACAATATGACATAGGCGTGTAATAAATTAAATTAAAACAGGAAAAAATTAACTAACAATCTTAAACATTTTTAAAAACTCGTATGTTATAAAGTGTTTGAAGATATTTATATATTTCAATAAATTTAATTCCGTCAAAACAATACAATACGATTTTAAATTAATATCTTCTTTGATTGTCTCTTCTATCGGAGATTGGATATTATTAGGGCGATTCTAATTTTATTTACTGATGTTTTGAATAATTCGTTAGTGGTACAGCCAAACAACTCCCTTAAATTTCTCATCCAGGACATTCTTCTACGGCCTGGATTTCTGCGACCTTGGATTTTTCCTTGCATTATATTTTGTAGGAATGTGTACTTTTGTCCTCTCATCAGGTGGTCTAAGTATTTAAGTTTTCTCTTTTTTATATTCAGTATAACTTCTGGATCGTTATTTATTCTGCGTATTACCTCTTCATTTGTAATTTTATCCACCCAACTTATTTTTAGTATACGGCGGTAGCACCACATCTCAAAGCTTTCAAGATTTTAAACATTCCTCTGTTTTTTAAGAGTCCATGCTTCAACACCGTAAAGCAAAGTACTGAATACATAGCATTTTAACATTCTAGTTCGTAGTTGAATACTAATATCACGATTACAAAATAATTTTTTTTTTCATTTTTATAAAGGTAGACCTGGCAATTTCAATACGTCTTTTTATCTCGTGATTTTAATCATCTGTTTCATTGATGAGCGTTCCCAAGTATTTGTATTCGCTTACTTTTTCGAGTTGGGTACCGTTTATTGCGATTCTATTGTTATGTATTGGATTTTTACTGAAGGTCATATATTTGGTTTTTTTGACGTTCATCCTTATGCCGTAGTTATTACATATCTCATTCATACTTTCAACTAGATATTGCAGATCTTCTGCTGTTCTTACCATTATCACAGTATCGTCAGCATATCGAATGTTATTGATAACTTCTCCATTGACTATTATTCCTTCGTTTGCATGTGAGAGAGCTTCTTGGCATATTTGTTCGCTGTAGAGATTAAACAAGAGCGGTGACAATATACAACCCTGTCGTACTCCTCTACGTATTTCTATTTCGTCCGATATTTTGTCTTCTATTTTTATATTAGCTCGCTGATTCCAGTACAGATTTAATATTATTTGTATGTCTCTGGTGTCGATGTTCTTACCCTCCAGGATTTCTTTGAGTTTATTGTGGCGTACTTTGTCAAAGTCCATTTCAAAGTCTAAAAAGCAGGTGTGTACCTCTTGGTTAACATCTAGACATCTCTGTGTTAGGACGTTTAAGGCAAAGAGAGCTTCTCTTGTACCTAATCATTTTCTGAATCCCATCTGTGTATCGTTAATATCGATATCTAACTTTTGATAGATTCGGTTGTGGATGACTCTAAGAAATAATTTTAAGCAGATGACTCATCAAGGAGATTGTTCGATGATCTGAACATTGCATTGCCTTAGTTTTCTTCGGTATGGTGACAAACGTAGACAGCAACCATTCTTGAGGTATTATACCAGTACTGTATATTGTATTGAATAGATGTAATTTATGGTTACGGATTTATCATTTAAAAGCTTCAACAGTTCTGTAGGAATTTCATCAGGTCCATTTGCTTTTCTATTTTTAGCGTTTCTTATTGCGTATTCTACTTCTTCTTTCAATATGTCTGGCCCAGTTGCATTGCAGTTGTTTCTATCGTCTTCTGTCCATCTTTTTATTTTATTCTCTAGATCTCTCGAATTATTATTATTCTCGAATATAATAAAAAATATAAAAGCTTGATTGATATATCAGATCGAATTAACAGCTATAATTCGCCTTTACGTAAAGGAATTAAATGGTACAGAATATTATCGATGGAACTCTTCACTGATACAGCACTTATAAATGCCTATGTCGCGCATTAAAGCATTACCAATGAAAGTATGACGATTACCAAATTCAAGGAAGAGTTCGGGGCCTATTAGAAGATTTTATTGGCACACCAGCCATTATGGAAAATAGTCAGAACTCACCGATGTTGGTCGTGTAGGCAGAAGACAATGTACAACGTGTTACGCAGAAATGGATAAAGAGGAAGGAAGGCAAGCAGCACAGAGGAAAGCTACCAACACCTCAATGATGTGATGACAAGTGATTGCTGTAAAAATTCTATTGCCTTGGCTGTTTTTTTTTTGTCATACATTCCGTGACAAAAAATTAAATAAGTGCTTTAGACACAATTTTGATATATTGTTATTACGTTTTGTTTTATGAAAATAAAGCTTATTTTACCTATCTAATCTAATCTAATCTTTCTTGTTATGAATATATAGCAAAAAAATATATAATTACGCAATTGTTACTTATAAATATTATTGGCCATGCGAGTCTTCGTTGACATCTCCGAAGCATAGGCCAAGTATGCTTCCTAGGCCATCTGGCCGGGTTCGAAATATCCCCGTGTATTTTAAATGAGTTCAAAAAGACGGTGTTGAGCTACACAGGATTTCCTGACGACCTAGCGCGTGAGTCCACGTCGGCATCACACGGCCCGTATATAACTTTTATATGTGTCTGTGTTGGTCTCTCATGGTACTTAACTTGTTAAGCATCAGTAATGGGATCCCAAATTTAAATAATTTAAAATGAACAATTTTTAAAAAAATATTTGACATTTTTAAAAATACCACATTTTTCAAAATAAGTACAAAACTCTCGAAGATACGTAAAATTTGCTATATAACGAAGGTTAGGATTTTTTTTTTAAGAAAATACTGATATAATTACTGTGTTGTTTTATACATATGAAGGTCAGAAAGGGAAATAAATTTTTGCACATTTTATACCTTGTTCAGATAACCTTGAAAATACCCGTAACTGAACATAAGTTCTAAGATAGTATCCACTCGTTCATTGAGATTGACTTCACGCACCCTACTACTGAAAAGGAAAACAACTATCAAACAGTTTATGTTGTCAACAAAAGATCTAAAGAATAGGCGATCTAAAGCGAAAAACAGATCTAAAAAAAAATTATATACACATAAAGAAGAGCATTTAAATCAAGAGCATTAATAAGCTCAAATAATTTGCTCAAAATATTATGATGAAACTGTTGGGCGCATGTTTCATGGTAATTATTATTGTTTTATTTGACATTATCGTAAATACACGACATTGTTAAAAAGTAAACAGTAAACATTGACCCTGCAGAATAAATACGACTTTTATAGCCCTTTATACTTTTCGGCATTACCCATTGAGACATTATTATCCTTCGGCCTACAATAAAAGAATAAAGAATCACTTGCTGTTCGGGTACTGTGAGAACCTGTTACTTGGAGGTTCCCAAATGATAAAATTCAAATGAGGAAGGAAGGAGGTAGTACGGTAAATCATAAAATTTTCGGAAGTAGGTTCAATAATCGTCATTGTCGACAGGTGTCTATCACCTGATGCCATGGGAATTTTTGCTTTTGCAATTCACAGGATGCTGTTCGTAAATATTTTCGAAAATTATTTTTTTACGGTTATTAGTCAGTAGGTACATTTATTTTTGTTTTTACTTGTCATTGGTATTTTACTGACTAAATTCTCTGGGAATTACACCAAAAATTTATAAGATTATGAAGTACATGTAAAATGTAGGTAGAAGAAAATTAAATTTCAAAACGCAAATTCGATATACGTACAAAAAATGTATTTTCTCTGCTTTCAATGGAGCTCTTCTTCATTTATTTTTTAACAAACTAAAACTACATATATTTATTCCCGTGTTGTAGACTTTTTTTAGAACAACTTCTAACGCACTAAATACAAATATTCTCATTTGAAAACTGTATAATTATTTAAAAAATCTTTGTTTAAACAAATTAATTTTGTTAACAATATTTTTATGATACATTAACAAAAATTACCTTCATAATAATATAATTTTATGTTATTAGATTTAATTTATAGAATTGACTTAAAAATGTTTATTTGTTTGATATAGCAAGTACTTTTTTTTTCAATTTTAACGCAATAATTAATCTCGAAGAAGAAAATACTGATACTGCTATTAACTTTGATAAAATTGATTTAGACTTATATTATGAAAATTTGAGACCTAATACATAACTATGTACCTAAAATTGTAACTATAAACATTTTTCCATACCTGATAAATCTTCTACAACTCCCTCTTCAATTTTAATCTCTTCTGCCTTTAATATATCCATAATAGTCAGATCCATCACACAAAAATATCATCACATATCTTTAACCACTTCACAGTTATATTTTTTAATTTATCTAAAACCGTAGAATCAAAAAATCAGAACCAATAACTCACTATGAAATTATAGTGATACCAAATAGAAGCTGTCTTCTATTTTTAATTATATTGCTTAGTTATTGTACTAATTTTTAGATGATTCCATACAAGATCCTGTAGAAATAAATTAGTTTAAATAGATTTAAAATGACAACTAAATAATAACTAAATTTTTTCGCTGAATACGAATATGTATATACCGGGTGGTCCAATAAGCCGATCTCTCGGCTATCTATATATCAGAACTATATAAAAATTGCTTAGTAAAAGCGGCCAAGAGAAATCGCTGGAAATAACTTTTAAGTTTCTGGGTTAACCGCTAGGGGACGTAACCTGCGAAGAAAAATTTGAAAACCAGTTTTTTGTGAAATATCCCCAATTATACCAAGTGTTAAATAAGTAAACTAGAAAGAGGCCTAAATTCCGCACAAAGTTATTAAAGTACTTTTTTTTATTTTTTCAAATAAAGGATGGGGGAGAGTGGGAAAGTATTTGTGGATAAATACCTATAACTTTGGTTTGGATCAACCGATTTTAACGAAATTATTGTCATTAGAAAGAGTGTGGATGATTTAATTTACATCTACTATAAAACAATTGCATTTAGTTTTAATTGTCATGGATAGAGGGTATTTTCGAATAGAAAAAATTAAAATTTATTTTTCTTCAAAATGTTTAATGGAAACACCTATTTATTGTAAATTATAATGGAACTAGATTAAATTCGTAACAAAATCGCGCAAACCGCATGTTGATAACTTTTGTCGAACTCGAGATATGAATAAAAACGCATAAGTAACTGCGCGCGTCCTAGCCTCCTCAAGAATTTCTCTCCAGTCGTCCCTGTCCATCGCCTTCCTCCGCCAAGTACCTATTTCCATATTTCTCCTGTCTTCATCGATGCTTGCTAGTTTTTACATACTTCGTTTTTTGTTGGTGTTTATTATTAAACCCATTTGTAACTTGATTTGCACTTCGAATGTGCCGCTGGTAAAGAGTCAAACTCCGTGTGAAAAAAGACTTTATTAGAATTAACACAATACATGAATATATGAACGCTAATAAGTATTATGTCCGCTCGTTATCCGCCGGCCTCGATTCTCTTTCTCGTGTTGTCGCCTGGAGATTTCTTTAGTGACTCTTTTCGGCTCTTTACTTTACATATGACATATTATATCTGCATAGAGTGCTGCGTTGCCGCATCGGAAAAAATGCATGAAATAAACTTAAAATAGATAGTGGCGTGAACACCATTTTTGTAGCTAATTCTTTTAAAACTACATACGCCTATCGTACAGCGTTTTCCGTTCTCCCAACAATATTGATATCACCAGCATAGGCAAGGATTTGCACTGATTTATTATATATTGAACCAATAGTTGTGATTTAATTCATCTTTCCCTTTTGTTTTTGTTTTTTTAATTGCATCTTTAACGTCAAGAATTGTTGGTGGTTCCTCTTCCCTCTCGTCTGTTCGCCTTACCTCATCACTTTCGTCTTCCATGTTTTCTTCTTCTTTCTCTATATTAAGTGCCTGGTTAAAGTATTCCACCCATCTATTTAATACATCTTTCCTTGTTGTTAATAGGTTCCCATTCTGGCTTCTGCATTGTCTTGTGGTTGCCTTGAATTTTTTTCTGTTGATGTTACCTTTCTTATAGTCTAATTCTTCTCTGAATTATTTCTCTCTGTTCAGGTTTTCTATATATTTAAGTTCCTTATCTAAGATTGATTAGTTTAAGGTTCCTTAGTGTCGTTTTTTCTTTTGTGTATCCTCTTTTCTTCTCTTCTCTTTGTCTAGTAATTCTCTACAGTTGTTCTAGTTCTTCGGGTAATCATCTTTCGGTAGGCTTCATTATTTTGTTTTGTTACATTTTTGCATTCATCGTTAAACCAATGATTTTTATGGGCACAAATTTCTGTTCCTATTTCATCTTTCACGGCTGCCTCAATGTCTTCCTTTATTCCTTTATTCTGGTCCTAGTAGAAGTCTATATCTGTCTGACCTTCTTCATTTAGATTTTGATTCCTTAGTCTGTTTGTGATGTTTTCCGAGTACCGTTTTGCAATTATCGCATCTCTCAGCTTTTGCACATTCCATTTTTTCTATCCATTTTATTTTCTTTACTGGTGTTTGAAATTCTAGCCCTCAATATTAAGATCACTAGGCAATGATCCTGAGTCTATGTTTGCGCCTATAACTTCTTGTAGTTCCACATCTCATTTTACATAAGATGAATAGATGTATGGAGTAGGATCGAAAGATTTTATGATAGGTGTGCCCTATGCTTTAGTAGTATATTCGGCCTCTTGATTATTTTTGAAGCCAAAATCTAAAAATCCTGTAAGTGTGTGAATTGGTATTTGTATTTTGTCAAAATTTTTGAAAAATTTTCTTTTTTCAACAAGTATTTGCAAGTCAGCGTATTGGGTCCAACATGCATTTTAAAACTATTATATAAAAACACGATACGAGTTTTAATAATGTAATACAAAATATCATACTAAAAGAAAAAACAAATTTATACAAAAAATAGAAAACATTATTTGTTTTTTAATCGCAAAAATCTATGTTCTAGTTTATTAGTACGTCACTTAAACTTTCTTTTGTTGGAAATACATTACTTTAAGTAAAATAAACAGTCAAAGAAGTTGATTAACAGACATACAACACTACTGACAATATTAATTATTACTGGAGTACAAAATGAACAGTAATGCTGAGCAAACCGAGTCAGCAAATAGTATAGAGTGTGAGTACTTGCTTAACTTATTTTAATATTAGTCTGTCTAGTAAAGTTTATGATGTTAGGATTTAAAAAGCATACACAAACATGAAAGTATGCAAATATTGTCTCTATAATGTTTGTTAAAACGAACGACAAATGAAATATTGCCATGAATAAAAAAGGAGCTTGGAATTTCAGTCCACAATACACTAAGATTCTTTTTTTGTCTTTTTTGTATAATAGGAAGTAATTTTTTTGCGTATTCTAAAAATTCTTTGGACTGTAAAAGTCTCAAACGAAGCAGTGTTAAGAGGAATTACACATAGCAGAAAGCTTATGAACACAATTTAAATACGAAAAACATCGTATCTGGGCCACATAGTTCGAAACGATAAATACTTTCTTCTACACGTTAGTATGCAAGAAAGAGTAGAGGGAAGAAATCTTGGCTAAGGAATATCAGAGATTGAACTTCACTAACCTCAGTGCTGAACATATATTTCACGTTGCAAAATATAGGGAAGCGTTTAAAGAAGTGATCTCCTGAAATATTTCTCCTGCAGACGAGCTCTCTTACTCAGTGTACTATCCTCTTACTTTCTATTTATCAACGATTTTATATTTGAACACAAGTTTTTTCAGCCGTCTACGTAAAGTGGTTCTAGGGCAGCTTCTTCCCATCGCAACAATCTTGGTGTATATGATATCAATTATTGTTATTACATTTTTTTGTATTCCTCGTAAACCAAATTCCTTAAACATTTAGCAGTAAGTTTTTACAATTTCAAATGGACTCAATTTTTCCGAGGTTTACCATATTTCCCGGCCAGTGAAAACTATGTATTCATATTTCGACGAGCTATCCCAGATTAAAAAAAAAGAGGCTTCTAGCTGCAATGGAAGCCGAGATAATGAAAATTTTTCCAACGTGTTTTAATTTGAAGTTCCGATGTCGAAAAAAAAACGGAGTTGAAACAGTTGTCCCCTCCACTTTCCTATGTCGATCTTTCGAAAGTACTTTCGTTTCGAAGGGCTGTAAGTTTCGAAAAATTGGATGAATTTTATACCTTTAAGTTTCAATATAAAGTTTAGATTTTCATTCAAAATTTGTGCAAATTTTACTTCTTAATGTTTATAAACAATGGAGATATGATTTTTAAAAAAATAGTCCCTAACTTCGTTCATGTTGGCCATAGAAGGTTTTTTTTAATGTGAGTTTTTTACAAGCTATCCAATGGTTGTACGTAAAAGTCTGTGGCTTGAAAAATATAGAAGTTATTAGAATTGTTTATAAGTAAAAAACATACGCCTTTTTCAAACGTTTATTTTGTAAATAATTTCGATGAAAAAAGAATCCTATGAAATTTGCTTTAATGCATCATTAATAGAGCAAGTTAAATAGTTTAAATACCTATTTAGCCTCAGGGATAAATAAATTAAATAACTTTTAAACTATTTGACCGATCTGGGAAAATTTTGCACAAATGTAAAAGATAGTAATTCCTCGATGTTCAAATGTATTAACAACATTTTATTTTGTTTATAAAAAAATAAATAAAATTTATAAATTAGTGCAAAAAAACTGTTTTTTTGCAAATATCTTCGTAAATTATTTATCAATTTTAATTTAAAAAACGGGAAAATAAAGATATTTATATTTTTGATATGAAAAAAAAAAGTATAAATATTGTTTATGTAAAATATAAGGGAAAAAACTTATAGACAAAAAATCAAATTGTGACCATAAGTTACTGTTTAAAAAAAACGAAAGGTAAAAACCCCACCTATGTTTTAAAAGCTTCAGATATCTGCGAACAATTTTTCGACCTTTTTTTTAACCAGACTGGGCTATATTAAAAGTGAAGAAGTAAAAAAATAAAATTTTTGTGGATTTTTTTTTAAATCGCTCTCCTCTAAACGAAGCAAAGATGAGTTACAATGTTTTTTATATCAGGTATTGATATAAGACAGAAATGGAACCAGCATGTTACACGAAGGGATATAAGAGACTAGCCTCAATAGCAAGGGATTTAAGATCAACAGGAACTAGTTCATTATGAAGACTCTTGAAAAGATGGCGTGAAGGCTGGCAGTTGCACAAGTACATGCCTAGGGTCTAATATAAGAAGAAGACGAATAATAGAATGTTACTAGTTCTCAAATATTTCGATATTTTGATTAAAATCAATTATGAACAAAATAAAAAAAATATCTTACCTAAATTGTTTAAAACAACAAAATTTCAATACAAGCTTAATCACGACAAAAGACCTTGTAAACAATAAACATAATACTAAACAATTTGTGTTACGTGTTAAAATACAAACAACTGTTGTACGTTTTCGGCGTGTATATAGAAGCAAAAACTAAAACACTCTTACAGGATCTTGTATTAAAAATCTAACTAATTACTGGTATAAAATATCTGTAACACCACTCACATTAAACTTTCACAAGAAACTAAACCTATAAAGAAACTTAAACTGATGTTTTCCCATGGCCAACGAAAATTGCTGATTTAACACTCTTTGAAGACCTTGTTTATAAAAATGTATAACAATGTTAGTAAATGTTTTTAAATATACCGTCACTGCTGACACGGCATGTGTCATAGAAGGTTCCGAGATTTTAGTTTATTATTATTAAATCAGTTTCCATACAAAGAATACTTATTATGGTATAAACGTTTAAGAAACTTAATAAGATGTTTGAAACCCGCCTTGATTTCAAAAAAGGAAAAATATTTGTAAAGGCGATGATATAATGATAAAAAGCTTATTTCGTCTGGTATCTGACCTTATATTCTTATATTATCCTTAATTGAGAATAATCCTTAATTTATATTATATTAAAATGAGAGAGTGATATAAGATATACCTGACCTTATATCTTATATCACTCTCTCATTTTAGTATAATAAAAATTAAGGATTATTCTCAATTCTTTATCATCAATATATTTACAAAAGTGAGTACATTTAGAGGAACCAGAAAAATACCACTATTGTATGTACTGTTAAACTATGTAATATTATAGTTATGATGTTATGAACTTTTCTTTCATGAGGTTTAATAATTCTGAAGGGATTTCGTCGGGTCCATTTACTTTTCCACTTTTAGTATATTTTTTTTTCCTTACATGACACATCAACCACGCAGAGTTATTAGCGTGTATGGCTTGTAATACAGAGTTAGAACTTAACAATAGAATATTAACCATTATTCTTCTTCTTCTTATCCTTCTGTCGTCCATGTTTGGACATAGGCCTCTCCCAACTCCGTCTCTATCCTGAGAACATATTTCCAATTTGTTCCGGCTATTCTTTTAATATCAATATTTCGATATCAATATATTAACCATAGCAGTACATAAATAGAAATAAACCTAAATCTATACAAAGTAAAATATTAAATTTTTGATAACAGCTTGCAGTCTTTTGAGAAAGGCGAAAATATTTTTAGTATCACTCTTTTCCAAGAGCACTATTTAATGTTGATGGTATGTTATACATTTTGCGTTGCACATCGTACTTGGGGCACTGCAGTAAACAATGTTTTACCGTTAAGATACTTTTACACATGTCACACACAGGTTTATCAGCACGTGTATTAGTAGTTATTAGTAGGTAGTCGTGTGTTAACCGAGTATGACCAATCCGGAGGTGAATGAAGGTTACTTGTTGTCTTCTATTGTTAAATTTTGGGAATTTTTTATGATTAATACCAACCTCGTACAGTTTGGTGGAGGAGTTCTTCCATGTATCCTGCCATATTGAATTAATCTTTTCTTTAAAGAATGCTTTCAGGTCGGTCTGAAGAGATTTCGTATTCTCTTCTGCGTTTGAGCATTGATTATAAACCACCCAAGCCAAAACGGCTTTCTTTATTTTTTAATACCAGGGGTCTCGTCTAACCGACAAGACGAATCCCCAAGCTGAGGGCTGAGTCTCAATAGATCGCAACGTGGAAACTGCTCTACCAGGTACAACACCCTGCCAGGTACGTAAGTCGTCTACAGACAATTCCGAGTTCCAACATCGTGCCTAGTAAAGTCACATTGTTTTGAGCCTTTCGACTCTCGGAACTCCAAGAGATATCGTTGCCACCTTTGACTAGAAAGGATACGGCCTTAGAGGCGTTCAGGCATTATCCCACTGATGGTAGCTTCGCACCATTACCCGCTCGAGTAAGTGCGTCAACCAAATGTCCGAACCTGAGGTTCCTCTCGTACTGAGCAGGATTACTATCGCGACGACGAGTCATCAGTAGGGTAAAACTAACCTGTCTCACGACGGTCTAAACCCAGCTCACGTCATACTTTGCTATTTTGTCTACAACCTCGTTTCCTTCGATTCCAGTATGTGACGGTACCCATATAAAATTAACTTTAATGTTCATATTTTCTGCATGTTTTAGTTCCTTTTTAATGAGAAGGAGTAGTGGATGATTGCAGTAGAGTTGGTTTAATGCCATTATTGAGCTGAGAGAATCTGTAATAATGATATTTCTCTTTTTATTTTTGTTAACTATCAGAACTAGTGCTTTTAGTATCGCATACAGTTCAGCTGAGAACGTTGTTGTATATGAAGGTAATTTGTAAGCTTCTGTATAATCTGATGAGTAGATTGCTGCCCCAGTTTCGTCTTCGTTTTTGGAGGCATCGGTGTAAACTTTGAAACAGCTACCATATTTGCTTAATATTTTAAGAAATTCTTGATTAATTTGACTTGCTGGCGTTTCTGATTAATTTAGGCGCAATAAGCTGGTGTCAGTAGAGGGAAGTCGAATTGTCCAAGGAGGAGGGCTTTGAATTGAGGAGATATCGTAGGTGTCTGGAAAATGGATACCCATTGTTAACAAGTAGGTATGTAGACGGTAATAGAAAGGGTGATCAGATCGATTTGAAGTTTGGTAACAACTTTTGAAGCGGTCAGCGAATACGTTGTGCATAACTGGATTATCTTGATTAGACGATACTGCCGCGGCATAACAAAGACTTAGATATTGTCTTCTAAACGCGAGTGGAATCTCTCCAGTTTCCCAGTATAGGGTTTGTATTAGACTTGTGTGGTGTGCTCCTAAGGAAATTCGAAGACCTATATTTTGAATAAAATCTATTGTTTTTAAGTACGTTTTTTTGGAGGAGTTGTAAACAATTGAGCCGTAGTCCAGTTTGGAGCGTACTAGGGCCTTGTAGATATGTAGTTATGTATGTAGAAGAGTCGGCACCCCATTTTTTGCGAGTGATCGTAACAAATTTATTCCAGGCTGACATGTCTTTTTTAAATATTCTAAATGGATCTTCCAAGTTAGTTATTGCTTAAAGATCATACCAAGAAATCTAACTTCGTCTACATATTTAAGCTGTCCTCCATTTAAATATAACTTCTTGGGTTGTATTTGGTGACTTTTAGTAAAACATACTGCTTTGGTTTTGAGGGTACTAAACTGGAGACCACTTGTGAATGACCATTCTTCAATATGATTTATGGCTTTTTGTACATGGTTATGAATGGTTGTTATGTTCTTTCCTCTACAAAGTATAACTAAATCATCTGCATATAGCCTAGCTTTTACAGGATGTTTAATTTTTGCGGTAATAGAATTCATAGCTATAAGAAACAGAGTAGTGCTAAGGTTCGAGCCTTGTGGTATACCATTTTCTTGATTTTTTGTTGAGGAATATACGCCGTCTACTCTGACTTGAAATTGTCTATTTTTTAATAAGTTTGATATATTACCTCTTATTTTCCATTCGCTGAGCTTTTTTAAAATTGAATATTTCCAAACTGAATCGTAGGCTTTACTAATGTCGAAAAATATTCCAATACAATGTTGTTTGATTGCGAAAGCCTCATGTATTTCCAATTCTACATCAATAAGGTTAGTATTTTTATATTGCATTTTATATTTCTTCTTTTAATATGCTTTTCAAATACTAAATAAACCGAAATGAAGAAGTATACAACGCCTCTTGACAAGATGACCCGAAATTGGTTGCAGTAACAGACAACAAAAGCTTAAGCTGGATTTCCGATCCTGATAGTATATCGGAACGGTGTGTTTATTTTTGGCTCTCCAAAATAGTTTAAATTAAGTGAGAACAAGTTTTCAAAATTTAACTACGCTTTGTGAAGTTATTGGTGATCAACTGAACTCACTTTTGCTTGTCTGTAAGTACAGTTTTACTGTAAATTTCACCGAAAATATATAATTAGTACGTATTTAACATCATTGAAAATTTTCATATCCATATTTGCTTGACGATAAACAAAAACATTTAATTACCATTGACCTGTATCTCCGGCAGGTTTTTTTCTGGCGGCGGACAGGTCCGTCTTTAGGAATGTTTAAACATCAACAAATATGTCGCAAATCAATGAAATAAATTTACCAGGCAATTCTCAAATGGATAATTCTACACAAAGAAGTTACTCTACCGCACTAACACAACAAAAATTTCCGTCAAAACGGCAAGCTATCATTTTGACGTGACAACGTCTTAAATTAGGTTGTGGCTCGGAGTCATTCATGAAAAAGTGTAACGCCCGCTCACGTCTGTTACGGTGAGTCACCGAACGAGAGAGAGGCCCGCCGGACCGGCGAATGCCTTGCGTCTCTCTCCCACTCAAACATGATCGGTCCGCTGCGCGCGCAGCACTAGAGAATTAGGCGCGTTGAATCACATTACAGCAGAAACTTCCTTTCATTTCATATTTCTCCTATCATCGTCCTATCCTCAACAAAATCACTCAAATAGAAATTAGTTAAGTTTAAGTTTACATGTACAATGTTTTAGTAAACAAAATATATTTCTATAGTTAAAATTTGTGCAATTCTTATTTTCATTCAATTCCTTGTTCCTATTGTGCAATTTAATAATATTCATATAAATAAATATTCTACCGAGAAAAAAACGTTGTCACGTAAAATCTTCGCCCGTAAAACCGACTTTACAGGCAACCGATTTTTTTAATTCCATTGAAGATGCGAAAATGCTTTTCAAATACTAAACTTTAAACCGAAATAAAGAAGTATAGGATGTCTCTTGACAAGATGGAGCGAAATTTGTTGCAGGAACAGACAACAAAAGCTTAAGCTCTGGAATGAAGACTTTATCACGTCATTCAGGGTAATTATTTTTCTAATGATGTTTTTACCTATTGTACATATTGCTAACTTACAGAATAATAACAAGGAATTCAAACTCGGCAATAACAAATACCCCCGCATAATTTCATCGCATTGATTTTCTTTACCTTTTAAAATGCACTTAGGCGCGTTTTTGCCCTATCTACATCGGCATTCAATACAAAAACAACCGAAGCAGGGAGAAAAAAAGATAGCAATCGAAATTTTTGCGTTCTCACGAACTTTCTAGTGTCTGTAATAAAGAAAACCGATCACCAATTATCATTTAATCAATAATCAATATCTCTTGTATTCTCTTTGCATTTTGCAAGGGTTGAAATTACCCGCAGTTTTTATTCAGAGATCTTTTGTTTTCAGTATAACGTTTATGTTGTGGTGGGAAGCTGAACTAAATCTTGAATATTTTAACATAAAATAATATATATTTTTCAATATGCACATTTTCAGGTACTCTCTGTTTAAACTGATTATTATAGGTTGTTTTGATGATAGAGATAACATATTTTATTAGGCCAGTTCAGAAAAAAAAAACAGCTGAAAAAATCTCATAACAGCCATAACTTACTACATATTAACTTTACAGTAATAATAAAAAAAAAACAAATCTCTTAAATTAAATTAAATTAAATTAAATTAAATTAAATTAAATTAAATTAGCTTCATTTTATATCCAAACAATTTTACCGATAAAATCTAAACTTTTGCAATTATTCGCAAAAACCCGTTTAACACGTTCGCACCTAACCTATTGATACTAGACGTTCCTCAGAAACGGATATGGGTTTTTAGGTAAAAAACAGGAATATTGGATTAAAACTCGGACACATGGATTAGTATATAGATATTAAAACATTTTTTTTGGTTTACTTAGCCTGTCAGTATACTGGTAGTCAGGATATAGATGATGTACGTTTTTAACTATATACTAAATACCAGTATACTGGCAGGCTAATTTAGACAAAATATACAACAATAATCGCTGTATAATTGGGAAAAAAATTTCTCTTATCAATTTTATCATTTTTTTTTATTACAAAAGAAACATAATTATCATTCTAAACTTAAAACTATAAGAAATAAATTTATTGTTTGACTTGTGTATGGAACAATTTGTAGCAAGGAACTATGCATAGTCCTGGTGAGTCGGGGCAGCTGGGACAATAATAACGGGACCTTTTTCGGGCATTTTGCTTAGTGCAATATCGGCACCGTAACATACCACTTTTATTTTTTTCCGTGACAGGAACTTGTTCTGGGTAATGCATATTGTTTGCAGTTGTTTGTACCTGAATAGCCTTGTTATTGTTGATAAGGTCCATTACTATGCTCTCACGAAATTGCAAAAAAGAAGTTTTCTTATTCGATGCTCTCTTGTAGATGTAAAAGCTGTTCCAAATGCATATGTCTAATAGATGGAAAAACAATTTTCTATACCACCGAAGTGTTTTTCTTGGTACCGAGTAATATGACAACATCTGGTCTGCTCGATCTATCCCAGACATGTGCTTATTGTAGTCAAGCACACAATCGGGTTTAATTTTCGTAGCACCTCGTTTACAAACAACCTCAGTCATAACGTGCTTATGCTTTGTGCTGATCATTCTGACATCACGCTTATCTTTCCATTTAGTAACCAATACGGGCCCTTTACGTTTCCATACAGCATCTCCTTTCTTTAGCTTCTTTTTTAACATGTCCTTGGGGTTTCCAGTTCTGTCTTCTCGTAGAGTTCCAACAACGTGTGTCTTTTCCTTGAATAGGGCTTCCGCCAATCCTACGCTGTTGTAGAAATTATCCATGTATAAAATATGACCTTTTCCGAAATAATCCTTCGTCAACTCTTTGACAATATCCGCCGTTTTCAAGGTACCTCTTCCGGTATATACAATAATATTTAATATATATCCATCGTGTGTAGTGAGTTCGTATAATTTAATCCCATACTTGTGACGTTTACTGGCTATGTATTGTCGAAAGATGAGACGACCACGCCACAAGATCATGGCCTCATCAATAGAGAGCTCTCTATTAGGGTATAAACAATTTTGTATATTTTTTACAACTGCGTCCAAAATAGTCCGAATCTTGTAAAGACGGTCCTCAGTATTAACATCAGTATGGTCTACGAATCGTAGCATTTTTAAAATCCCTAGAAATCTATCGCGGGCCATAGTTTTTCCAAAAACAGGGTGGTAGTAAATACTTTCCCTGCTCCAGTCTTTGGCAAGGGAAGGAAATTTTACGATGCCTCCCAAAACACACAAACCTAGGAATTTTTTGATTTCCTCATTAGAAACTTCTTTCCATACACTTCTTTTTCGTTGAAGTGTTGTAGATGTGGATACAGTGGGTCGTCTATTAGTTTCACATACAATTGTGTTGATTATATCGTTGTCGAAAAGCACATTAAAATAATCTATGGGTTTTGCATTGGCCGGAAGATTTACATTGATAGACGGTATTCCAGTAAAATCAAATTCTGTTACATCTTCTTCTACTTCGCCCTAACCCTTCCTAACCATAATGTTCATCTGAAATGTATTTTGTAGATTTTTTCTGTGTCATAGTGGTATTTGTTGTCTTATTATGGCAAATATTTGGTTCATCTGTTAGATCAAAATGTTGTTCATCCCCAGATTCACTTTGATCGGACTCTGTATCTTCAGAACTATTTACACTAGTTTCGCTAAGATAAGTTTTATCAACTACAGAATCATCGTCAGAAAAATCGTCTTCGAACTCATTAAGATTTTCTGGGAGACTATCGAAACATTCTGCCTCTATTTTATTTGCTTCAATCTGTAATTCTTGTTCTGTTAACGGGCGATTGCTAGCATACTTTGAAAGTCTAGGTTTTTTCATACCACTTGGGCTAAAACAAAAAGAAAACAATTAATAATGCACAAACTATTGAACCACTCTGTACATAACTTTATTTTTCATCTAAATTTTATAATACTTTTAAGAACAATTAAAACATTTCAATATTATTTATTCGTCCAAGAAAAATTCAAGTGTTTATAATGGGGCAATAAAAAAAATCTTGTAACTAAATAAAGTGAACAAAATTTAAGAATGCTAAATTTAACTTAAAAGTGAGAGGTTTAAGTTCATACAATCAACTACATTTAAAGTAAAATCATCTAAAAAAATAATAAAAAAATTGTCAAAAGTGGAATTAGTTGCACAAGTGCTTTTAATTAATCAGTAACTAAATAACACTAAAATATTAGACCAAAATTATTTTGTTTTATTACTAGCACTATTATGACTTATTCTATAAATGATATTTAATATTTCTTACCCTGGAATATTTGTATTATCCATATTTCATCAATAAAATTCACCAATATCACCATATAACCTTAAAATTATCACGTGCTCTAAATGTGTCAATAAAATTGTTTAGGAACGAACTACCAGTATACTGGCAAAGATTACAATATTAGAGACTACATACATATACGGCGTCTACATCTCGTTCCTTTACTCCTGGTCTGTGTGAATATATAAAGCATTGAAATTAGTAGAGCTGTGAGCCAGTAAAGTGGTAGTCAGTATATTACGGAAAACTCGAACTACTAGTATAGTGGTAGTCAGGTGCGAACGTGTTAAGGAACGTGTTTGTCTTAAAATGCACTATTCTAGCGACTACCATGTTTTTTAGTATAAACTTTTTCCACCCCCGAGTTGGGATAATAACCACCCCCAGAAGAAAAGCACATATTCGCATCTTTGAACTATTTTCTACCTACTGTAAAAATGTCAAGCAAGTCCATGCATATAAAAATAATTCTGAGCAGCAAACCGTCATATCCTATATACCGTCAAAACTATATAAAGTTTTTCTAGACCTATCTGAAAAGTTATTTGTGTTTTGCTCTGCTATTTTTTTTTAGAAATAATAATAATTGGAGATTTCAACATTGATTTCAAAACAGCTTCTAATGAACTAAACAGTTTCCGTGATCTAATTTCTACTTTTGGCTTAACCATAAATATTAATGAATTTACTAGAATCACAACTAGATAAGCAACTTGTTTAGATAACATCTTAACAAACATAAGCAGTGAGATAGTTGGTTGTGGAATTGTGGATCCATGTATTTCTGATCATCCTGCTCAATTTCTCTACTTAAAAATAAAATCTGAAAAAAGTCATGGCGCCAATACAAACAAACGACATACATAATTTCTTGGTTTGATTATGAACTAATAGTAATGCGAGAAAATCTTTCCACAGTCAAGATAATTGCTGATGTTATAAAGGAATATCTTCTTCTTTAAGTGCCGTCTCCCGATCGGAGGTTGGATATCATCATCACTATCTTTACTCTATCTACTGCTGCTCTGAAGAGTTATATAGAACTGCATTTAAACCAGTATCTTAAATTCTTTAACCATGACACTCTCCTTCTTCCTATACGCCTTCCTCCTCTTATCTTTTCCTGTATTATCAGCCTTAGCAGTTCATATCGCTGTCCCCTCATTACGTGTCCCAGATATTGTAACTTTCTTATTTTTATTGTGTTTATTATTTCGCATTCTTTGCCCATTTCTCGCAATACTTCCGTGTTAGTTTTCTTCTGTGTCCATGCTATTCTAAGCATCCTCCTGTAACACCACATCTTAAAGGACTGTAACTTATTTATGTGTTCTTGCTTTAATGTCCAGCTTTCAAGTCCATATTGCAGTATAGCATCTCAGTGCTCTTACTCTCAGTTCTAATCTAAGGTCTTTGTTGCAGAGAATTGTTTTCATTTTTACAAACGCATTTCTTGTTATTTCTATCCTTGCTCTTATTTCGGTTGTTTGATCATTATTGTCTGAAATCCAGGTTCCTAGGTATTTGTATTTATCAACCCTTTCTATCGGTACATTTCCCAAATGTATGTTTGTTGGTATATTTGTTTTCTTTGTTATTATCATGTATTTAGTCTTTTTTATATTCATTTTTAGTCCATATTTTTCACAGAAACTGTTTGTTTTGTTTAGCAGTAATTGGAGTTGTTCAGCAGAGCTTGCCATAATCACGGTGTCATCTGCATATCTTATGTTGTTAATAGATCTTCCGTTAATTATTATTCCTTCACTTTGAGATAGTAATGCTTCTTCAAAAATGGCTTCACTGTATATATTAAATAGTAATGGGAACATAATACATCCCTGCTTAACTCCTCTCCTGATTTCAATTTCTGGACTGGGTTCGTTATCTATTACGATTTGTGCTCTTTGATTCCAGTAGAGGTTTGTTATTATTCGTAAGTCCGTATGGTCTATGTTTTTTGTCTTTAGAATTTGGACTAATTTTTCATGTCTTACTTTGTCAAATGCTTTTCCAAAATCAACGTAACATGCACATCAACATTCATATCCATGCATCTTTGAGCTAACACATTAAAAGCAAAGAACGCTTCTCTAGTTCCTAGTCCGTTTCTGAACCCAAACTGACTATCATCTATTCCTTTTCTTGAGCCATATGTATTTGGCTATTATGATGACATTTTATGGTTTTATATTTGTCTTTAGTGTGTTTGTTGTTTCTTAAATTGTTAATATTAAATATCTGTTTGTAATTGTTACTATTCCTTTGACTTGTCAAAAACAAAACTATTTTTGTATATTGACTAAATAAATTCTATTCTATTCTATTCTAGCCTAGACTATAAGAACCTTGGAAAACCTGTATCAGATTTTTCCATTAGGTCGACGATTTTTTCCCAGATTAATTGGGGTAGATGTACTTCCTCTATTGTTTAATGTTTCAGAAACCAACCTGATGGGAGGAATAGTTTCTTTTTGATGAAATATAGTTTGCATTGTTGTTAGCAGTATCTTCTCAATGTGGAGATAGTTGGTAATAATGATATTGGCATATATGATTCTAATTTATTTACCGGTATTTCTGGATTGAAGATCACAATTAGTTCAGCTTAATATAAATTAATATAAGTTATTCCACAATTATTAATGAATACTACAATGTCATCACAACATATAAGGTAATTCAATAAAAATAATTTGTTTGTAATGACCGTCTACAAAATTCACTTTATTAGAAATTGTAGTTCGCTCCAAATAATTTAATCTTTTGATCTTTGAGGAAATCCCTCTTTTATCGCCACCAGTGGCCGTTTGAAGAGGATTATCATTTAGCGACGTTCTTAGTTTTGATTTGCGCCCTTCTCGCATTCTGATTTTGTGTTCTTTAGGGGGTGAACACATTTCAAATCAAGCGAAGGGCATTCGACACTTACGCTTATTGCTTCTATTATTGTTAGACCTGTTTCCAAATCGAGCATTCGCTTCTGGCTTTTGTTCGGTTATGAGTGCCTTGAGAATATTATCACAGAGGTTATTTAATTGTTTGTTTTATATTTGAATAAGCATGTGAAATTAACCGAATGATAAGAGGAAAATTTTTAGTGTACATGGATTGCCTTTTATTATTTAAGGTTTTAAAAATTAATAGGGACAGAGATAAATAGTTCGTTCACTCAGTATATTTTTTTGTTCAATAATCATTTAAATTAATATAGATTTAGGCAGTATGATAACATAAACCAAAACCAAAACTTATTGTTCATTGGCAAATCAACACCTCTTTGAAAGGGTGTCATTCCATATTTTTCGCGATCGGCAGATACTTCTTTAATAATGTATTTCAAGAATTTGGACGTGGGAGCCCAGAAAGATTCTTAATCTTTTGCGTTTCTGAGATTAATAATCTAAACATTTTGGAGCTTGTTTATAATAAACCAAATTGTTCTTTCCTTTGATCTCGGTTCCACCTATGTAATTACGCATGAAATAAATAGGAATTTTTTCCGACCCCACTCACGAGAGTGTAAATTTCGTCTTGATTTTCAATTCCATGTGGAAGATCGTGGAGATATGATGCAAACTTCAGCTGAGAAGGGCTTTTTGTTTTTTTATGCCACAGTTGAGTATATGACTCATAAAAATGGTAGAATTGATAATATAGTGCAGTACTACTAGTGTCTGGGTATATCTCATTTCGAGATAAGTACAACAGCTAAACAAAGATGAAATAAAGTGCTGAATTTTAATTAAGTTAAAATATTAAAGTCGGTGCCCACAGAAGCCGTATGTAAGTTCAATTTAAATTTGAAACATGTCATAATGCTTGACGATATGATTGCAGATGTTTTCTGCCTGGTGAATCAAAAAAAATAAACCTTCAATTCATTCATTTGTAACTTTTATTACCTTTATATATATTGCAGTGCAGTGCCACGTTTTTTCTGTATAGGCTATGTACCTCAATTTTTTTGTATTTTGTATTAATCTTTGTTTTTTTTTTTGAGTACAAAATGAAAGTTTGTATGTTCAGTATTACATTTGTTCAGCTAATTTATAGGTTTTTTTTAGATAGGACTAGGCAGCGCCCTTTATTTTTCTCCTTTCTTTTAGTACCAAATTCTGTCTCGTCATTTTCATTGGTACATTTCAATTCCCCATTTTTTATAAATGTACCCCCATTCCAGATCTATATATAGACCCACGTCCTATAACTCACCGTTGTGTCGTTCAAACCTGAGCGCCGGTTTGCAAGGTGAACATACTTCCACCTGGATTTCCTATTCTCTTTTGTTCCCCCACTTCCCATCCAGACAAGTATCGACACAACTTCATCGTGAACTTCAAATAGTTCAGAAATATAATTTTCCATTCTTTTAACTGTTTATTGATATTCTGTATTCTGTATCTAATATTCTGTATCCTTTTTTGTCTTCTAAACTTTGGGATTTTAACCCGGCCGGAATGGCAGAGGCAGTGATTTTCAATGGCTACCAAGAAGTCCTGAGTACAACCCGCTAGATTTTTATTTTTGGGGACATATGAAGTCCTTAGTTTATGCCAATGAAATTAATACACGAGACGAACTTTGGAGATACATTCAAAATGCAGCTAATCTTATAAGGGGACAGAATAATATTTTTTTAACGTCTAAAAATTCTTTATAAAAAGAATTAGAAATGGCATAGAAATCGGAGGAGACAATAACATTTAGTTTGAGTTTTTGTGAGTTCTTTTAAGTTAAAGTGTGTTTAGTTTTGATTTATCGTCAAAACGGAAACCTTACGTTAGTTGCAACTTTGTTTATTAGTTTGGTATTTGATAGTGGAATTGTAAATAAAATACTATTTCTTGTCTAAGATTATGCCTCTTTGCCAATTTTGATATCAATTTATAAATATACAGGGAAACTATTAGCAAAAAACGAAAAACAAAAATTAACTTTAACATCCTGTATCTTTTTTCTCAGCAATATTTTATTAAGGCATATTTGGCCCAATAGCCATATTTTGGTCCAAATAACCTGTCCTTAGTCTATGTCCCAATAGTTACGACTCACCCTGTATATATTTTTGACGATGATAGCTGATGATCTCAAATTATGCAAGTCCAAGTTTTTATATAACAGCAATTTGTAACGATTCACAAAATTTATCATTTTTATTTTATTTATTATAATATAAAAATGTTTTGAAATCAAATGAATAACTTGTCAGAATATATTTAATGTTATCTTTACAAAAAGGTATGCGTGTAGTTCTAAAAACTTCAACTTCATATATTTTTCACCCTTTTCCAGTTATTTTAATACTGTATTTGAACAAAAACAAACGTTCGAGCCTATAACCCCTAGAAAACCGGTGTGTTTAGTTATGCAAGAGGGTTCAACTCATCCTCGTCACCAATCAGCATTCTCTCACGAAATCTTCTGTAAGTAAATATGGCCGTTGTCATTAAGGGAGAATTTTACTGCTATTTTTATGTAGGTAACTATTGTGGACACCCAGACTTTAGGACTCCACACCTGTAACTTCAGCTTCAGTGTATTCTTTCATATACAGAGTGGATTAGAAGATATTTTTTCACAGTTAAGAGGTGGAGTATTTATGTTAATCTGATATTATGTTTAATATATAGCACACATTTCCAATATGGTGGTCGTAACTTCAGATTGACATCATTGCAGAAAAAAATTTGATTTTATTCCGGTTTACTCTTTATGAGTACTAGAAACCAATTCGCTAAGGATTTTTGCTTAGTTGAGGAGATATGTTGTGGAATGCAATTTTAGATTCCCCATGTCTCTAATAACATCTTTATCAACGTCTGTTTTGCCTTGCAATTCTTAGAAGGCACAGATTAAAGCATAAATCTGAATTTGGTTTCGAAAATTAGTTTACGGATTTATTGTCTGATGTCGTTATTTGCGTCCATACGAAGCCATGTTAGAGTTGCTTCCCAAGACAGGAAAGATTTGTTTTCACGTTCAGAGCGTCTGTAAATAGCCGTCTCTGATGATCCATTTTAGGGTGAAATACGTATAAGCGGATATACGGACGCACTATACGTGAAATCAGATTCCCTTTTTAAAAAGATTTGAGTTTAATGAAGCGTGAATAATCTTCTATAAGTGCCATCTCCGTTACGGAGGCTGACAATTCGAAGTAACTGCTCAAAGCTTATTGTCTGTGCAAAGTGTTAATAGCTCCATGAAATCTGATACATTCAGTTTGGTTTTTGTCTCACACATTAAAGTAGTTAATTTTAAGGGTTTTAAGGGTTAATTAGGTTTTAGGTTTTTATTAACAAGGTTTCGGATTAGCCATGGGCTCATCTTTATCTCTAGATTGTCCTGAAGCTATTTTGTTATGCCATCTTAATAAAATTTGCTATTTTTATTGGGAATAAGCCACAATTTTACTTTAAAATAAGTTTCCGCTTCGGAAATCGTTCACAAAATACAACACATTGATAAATTAAACAAATTTTGTTCTTGAAAACAAATTCTTGTATTAATTTAATTTCATCTGACTCATTCATATTGACAATTTGGACATATATTAGACATTTTAAAGTAGATGAATTTAAAATGATATTCTCAATATTTTTGAGTTGTGTTCCTGGGACTATTTTATTGGAAGATAGTTCATTCGATTACTAAGTACGTGAAACCGCGTCAGAAAAATCATAGCCTATGATTTCTCATTAAAAGGACAACCACATGCAATGACAGTAAAAATTCTCCTGTTATTGATACCATAGTAAATCATAAAGAAAAATCAGGAAAAAAACCTCATAATACTGTCCCGACATGGTAGGTATTTCGTCGTTGACATAATAAAATTGGTACAAGAAAGAAACTATCATTACAAGCAATCTATGATGTAGGTACCCCTATTTACTTCAACTTTATAAAACATCCCAGAAGACACTCACAGAAAACATTGAACAGAGAAAAAGAGAATGTTATCAAATGGAGATAACAGCAGCTAAAAATGATCCAAAAAAAATTGGAGTATACTCAAAACCATAATACATAATAAGAAGAAGACAATCTAGTTCTGACCTCATTTCGAAGAAGCTCAGGATGATTCTAACCTCATTTCGAATAAGCTCAACAACTACTTTGCTACAGTTGGTTCAGAACTTGCTCAGGCCATTCAACCGTTTGAATATGTTCCACCAGGACCACCATTAATAAACAACATATTTTCTTCACAACAAAGGAGGAAATTGAAGATATAATAGATACATTTAAGGATAAAACTGCGTATGAACTAGACAAGTTATCAGTTGGAGAACTATTGAAGAATTCAAGAATGAGATATCAACTCTTTTAAGTACTCTAGTAAATTAAACATTCACCACAGGAAGTGTTACCAGTGTCCTAAAAATGGCAAAAAGTTGTTCCAGTATATAAAGGAGATGACTACTCAATGTCTAGTAATCATTGACCATTTCACTTTTATCCTACTGTATCGAATATTCTGAAAACTTGTGTAAATTATAGAATCATGCGCTATTTAGACAAGGAAAAGTTCGTATATAAAGGTCAATACGGATTTAGACATGGTAGCAGCAAAACAGAAGCTTGAAGAAGAAGAAGAAGCAGCAAAACAATAACAGCTGATCTTTTAACAAATATTATTGATAAAGTTGATTTTTTTGACGTGACAACGTCTTAAATTAGGTTGTGGCTCGGAGTCACTCATGAAAAAGTGTAACGCCCGCTCACGTCTGTTACGATGAGTCACCGAACGAGAGAGAGGCCCGCCAGACCGGCGAATGCCTTGCGTCTCTCTCCCACTCAAACATGATCGGTCCGCTGCGCGCGCAGCACTAGAGAATTAGGCGCGTTGAATCGGTGAAAATCACTCAAATAGAAATTAGTTAAGTTTAAGTTTACATGTACAATGTTTTAGTAAACAAAATATATTTGTATAGTTAAAATGTGTGCAATTCTTATTTTCATTCAATTCCTTGTTCCTATTGTGCAATTTAATAATATTCATATCAATAAATATTCTACCGAGAAAAAGACGTTGTCACGTAAAATCTTCGCCCGTAAAACCGACTTTACAGGCAACCGATTTTTTTTGTTGATTTTTTTCGTTTTTTTTAAATAGCTTTTCTTATTGATATATTTTTGTAACACAAATATTTTTACCAGGTCACCAAGAGAATGATTCTCGATCATCAGATGACCGAGAGTCATTCTTTTAGTCAATGAAGGCAGTAAAAAGGTTTTTTCTGGTTTGCTTCTTTTCAGAAACTCTGAGTAGATTATAAGTTGTTCTTTTCAGCCCACGGAACCCTTAGCGCATCCTTTCTGTTGAGACTCTATGATATTCTTTGAAAACCATGTTGGTAGATACGCTGAGCTAAACAGAATGTGACTAATTTATTGGATTTGTATTGTAATTTGTTGAAGTGCATGATTACCTATCAGCAAGAACACAACTTACCTTTGTAAACGGAGTGAATAGTCAATTGCCCAATATTGAGTATGGAGTTTGTCAAAGGTCGATACTTGGACTAACGCTGTTTGATTTATGCTAATTCAATTTGAATATTGCATTAAAATGTACACTACAAATCTATGCCGATGATACCTGCATTGTATACTTTAGCAAAAACCCCAACTAAGTTATATGGTGATAACAAGGAAAGAAGAGTGCCAACAATTAACGATAGCACTTGGATCAAGGCCTTTACAAAGAGTTGAATGTATTAAATAACTGTACATTGACCATAGACTTTCTTGGAAGTATCACTTATAACATTTATGCAAAAGAATCTCACCTGCAATAGGGGTATTTGGAACAGCGGCAATCTATGTAGAAATTAAATTCTAATTTGGGAAAAAGCCACACATCAAAAGCTTCAAAATACATTAAAATACAGCTATAAAAAAATCTTCAGACTACCAAGACTCTTCCTGACAAAAGAACTATATCTACCCAATAAGATTATGGACATTCGATCAATCAGTTATGTATATATATATATATATATATATATATATATATATATATATATATATATATATACGATAGAACCCTTGAATCAAAAGATATCGAATTTTTACCGTCGAGCTGATACAAATTTTATTGAACATTGATTTAGCGCGCGTGGCATTCAAAATCGACGGTCACTGTAAGCGTTGTTTCTGAGAGAACGGTTCATTCTACACAAAAAGTGCTAATAAACATTTTTATTTAAAATGATCTTAGCTACATTTTTTATTTGAAACATTTTTTTCTCCGGCGTACATAATCTTGGTAAATTGATATTTTTGCGTTTTACCCCCCTACAAGGGAGGTTTTAGGGGGAACCCCGCGGGTAAAAGTGGTACAATTTTTTGCATCTTTTTGGGATGCCAAAAATTAATATTCTCGCGAAAATTCAGCTTGTTCGTATGATTTTTAGGGGTCAACTCTCTGACGACTAAACTATCATCTTCTTATTCAAAATTTTTAATGTTTTAAAGTAATTATATTAGTTTTTGGCAGTGGCGGCTTTTGGGGGTAGGCAAGATAGGCCGGGCCCACCCAATAATTTTAAGAGCTTTAAAATTGAAAAACATATATTCAAAAATTATGTTAATGCATGTAAATAACTTTTAAATGTACTAAATCACTCAATACATTAGCGTCCGTTAAAACAACTATGATATTATATTACCGCAGAAAGCATCGAATCGTATTCAGGCATTTTAAATATCATTAATAGGCCCGATCGGAACTGGCCGACCCAGCTCACATAAGATCCTCGTACAAAACGCGTTTGAAGTTAAGCAGTTTGGCGGACAACGATTTATATTGTAGTGTTTATGCTTGCTGTTTAGGCACCAGACGATCGGGCCTACGACGACCATCGTTGTCACTTGTAACGTAATTATCGAATTGTAATATAAATTTTGTTTTAAATTATGATAAAAAAATATGTAACATAATCTATAATTGTAACATATTTTTAAACAAACAACACAATTGCAAAGAAGTGCACGGTTGCCCAAATAAATTTAAAAAATTTCGTAAAATTCGAATAAAAAAAATCACATTTGCATGATTTCTATATCGCCTGATTGTATGCAACTTATATGTGAGATTGTTTTATAACTGATAGATAAAAATGAGTTTTTATGACGCTTTACCAGGTTGCAGTAATATTAATGTTGATAGTGAGTGTTTGGACATTGTTGTTTCACTATTGGAATCGCCATTACTAGAAGAACTCAAATTGATAGAAAAAAAAATTATTATGAATGAAAGGCCTACTCCAACATTACGTATTGACCAAAAAGATGGGAAAAAGGTGCGTACTTTTAATTGCTCTTGGTATGATGTCTACAAATGGTTGTCTGGAAGTATTACGAAAAACAGACTACATTGTTGGCCGTGTTTGTTATTTTCTAATAAGAAATGTGTATGGAATTGTGAAGGATACTTTAATTTAAAAAATATGTCTGCCTCCTTAAAAAACATTCCAGTTGCAAGGAACATTTAAGTAATTTCCTGTCCTTTAAGGGTGTACAGAAGAGGGCGTTTTCTGTTCGCGATTTTCTAGATGAAAAATCAAAAATCGCAAAAATTAGATACAACGCAGAAGTTAAAATAAACAGAGGAATCATTAAAAAATTAGTTAGGGGGAGTCATGACCCCATGACCCCTCTCTCTGGATCCATCACTGATTATACATGTATATATGTAATTTGCTGGCTTGGCCTACCCAAAATTTTAGCACACCAGCCGCCACTGGTTTTTGGATTATATTTGTTCCTAATTTAACCCACATAACCTCCGCTCAGGATCTGTAATTGGATTTTTAGCATTTCTATCAGTGGCATTTATACTTTCATAGAATAAATACAACTCTGCGTAATTATTGTATAAACTTAAGCAGTCCAATTAATATCGCAGGAACTTCTGCGACAAAAACGTAAAAGCTCCTAAAGGAAAGAGAGGATCATAAGGAAGAAATATTCTTGGATATAAATATAAAGTCTCCATATTTATTCTTGCCGAATAATTCGACCCGAATTACGTACAATGCGCAAGAGATATAGAAACAATATAGCTTCGTGATTGAATTGTACATTTCAAAAACGATTTCCTTACTTTTCCAAGACAATATCGAATTCGATCCCTTCTGTTAAATCCCCTTAAGAGGCTGTGTAGGGGTTGAATCAGCCTCGCTAGCAAGGGAAAGGCAAACGGCGTATCCACCATCAAAATTAGGCCAATTTAACACGCTTCGGCACTTCAGATACAGAGTGGGCTTTGGACGTTCCGGATGTTTTTTTAATTGGTGCCGATGATCCAGGGATTTTGTCTCGATTTTCGCATCGAAGGGTCGCACGGACGAAAGCGGACGTTTACAAATTGTAGGATGTTGATTTTGCGGAGGGTTGAAGATTGTTTGTTTAATTTTGAAAGGGATTAAACTGTGATTTCTATTTAGGGAAACGGAATGTGTGCTTATGAAAATAGGTATTTTTGCCTTAACTAACGATTATGTATGATAAAATATGAGAACAGATAGGAATTATATTCACTAGGGCTGCTAAATAGTGCTAGTGTGGAAAAAGGGTTAATATATAGCAAAATATGTGTAGAGAGTTTAAATATCATATAAGTATCGCACAGTTGGACCACAAGAGGAAATTTTTTATTTAGGTTTAATACGTCTCGACAACATGCTTATTGACACAGTTACGACAAACTTAGCAAAATAGTAAACTTTACATTTCTTTTTCAATTTATGAATAAGATTAGGATGTAACAGGTAACCGACCAAGTGAAGATCATGCGAGTAGTAAGGCAAGGCCGTGTGCTCTCGCCGACTCTTTTCAATATATACTCTGAGGAAATTTTTACTGACGCCCTCACAAACCTAGAGATGGGAATCCGAGTAAACGGTGAATACATCAATAATATCCGCTACGCCGATGATACTTTCCATGATTCCGATGATTAGCAACCAGCCTAAATGATCTACAAGCCTTACTAGACCGAGTGAGAACTGTGAGCGTAATATACGGACTAGACCTTAATATTAAGAAAATTAAATTCATGGTTGTCAGCCGTGCAAATTTAGATCCCGGGCAGTAATGGCAGGTAGCGAAGTGATCCAGAGAGTCGACAGATTCACTTACCTCGGAACTACCCTCAACTTGCAATGGAACTACGCTCAAGAGATTATATCCAGAATTGAAATGGCACGGTCTACATTTATTAAGTTCAGATCCTTGCTGTGCTGCAGAGATCTCAGTTTGGAACTAAGCTACTGAACGCAAGGGCTTTGGACGCAAGCTACTGAAAAGCCGATTGAAGCCTTCGAGATGTGGATCTACAGGAGAATACTAAAAATATCGTATGTGGACCATATCACCAACGTTTAGGTCCTACAGCGCATGACAAAAGAAAAAGAAGTGCTTAATTTAGTGAAACGACGTAAGCCTGAGTACCTCAGCCACGTGATTCGGAACGAAGAAAAATATCGAATTCTTCAACTCGTTATGCAGGGTAAAGTATTTGACAGGAGATGACCGGGACGCCGTCGTATCTCGTGGTTGAAAAACCCCCGACAATGGTTTGGGATCACCTCCGCGGAGCTATTTCGCAGAGCAGTCAACAAAACCATGATAGTATTGGTGATCGCCAACATCCGGACCGGATAAGGCACTGAAGAAGAAGAAAAAGGTAATTTATTTTGAATTAAGCAACAGGCTAATCTATGTTTTGATGCATCACAATAAATTTTAATATGAGCTTTGGCCTGTTTTAAGTATATTGACCGATTCTCTATGTTTATTTGTCCAAAATCAAGCAGTATTTTTTTGAAGCCGTTCTCTTAAAGAGCCGGGACGTCTACGAACTCATCACTTTATATCCCCCCATTAAATTATTAAACCCTCCGAGATATAGCAAACATCACCGGCATCCTTTGGAGATCGGTAAACTCATCATTGCAGATAGGTAAACTCATCACCAGCATTTTTGCCTAAAGGAGCTGGCTTCTAATGCGGAAGATTACATGTTACCTGTTACATTTCTTGTTTACTTGGTAATCTATAAAATTTAACTGATATATTTATAATCGTGTGTCTTCCGGTCAGTGGCCTATTAGACGTATATGCCAATCTAAACGGATTTGAAATCTGGAAATTCAGCTGTATAGATTTTTAATCGTGAATCTTTTAATGAAAATATTTGTAAGTATGTGCTATTTCCGGTTATATCTGAAATAGTGCCTAACTTCGGTATTTTATTTGCATTCAGAATTATATTACTCTTTTGAATTATCAAACCTTAGCCGTTTGCAACCATTTACCTGCTACGGAGTGAAGATAGACCAGTGAACAGTTTGCAAATCTCTTCGGGTCTAGTTTAAAATCACTGCAGTGAAGAGTTTGTACTATCTACGAGGTTAATTATGCTAATTGGTGATGAGTTTACGTGTACCCAAAGGGCCGCACATTGCAGGTATATTAGTTATCTATTGCGTCAAATAATTGAACATTCCTAAGATTAAAGCTCTTTTTTATTTTTAGGCTCTTAACCCTCCGTTAGTCGCGTGGGTGCCAGGGGTCAACCACGCCTATATTTACGCTCATTGTACTCAACTGTCACGATTGAGCATTATCATGTACCTTCATATTAAGGTTGAATAAGTAAACTCATTGCCTCAGTAATTTGAGATCAGCCGTGAATTAGTATTTGCTGCAGAATAAACGTTATTGGTGGACGCTCGTCACTCGTGCGCCTAACTACTTTACTATTTGAGATCAGATGATAATAATTTACCAGATGACAATAGCGACCATGACGAGGAAGATCATATTGAAGAAAATATGAGCGAGTCAAATTCTGGACACAAAGTTGACGATTCGCAGTCTGAAGATTGGAGTGAGCATGTTGATAAAGTTTATTTTGTTGCTAAAGATGGTAAAACAATATGGAGAAAACATCCGGCGAAATCATCCAATAGGTATTAGATCCAGGCCATGCAATATCGTTATGCATCTACCCAGGGGCGGATACATGGGGAGTGAAAATAGGGAAAGTCCTCCTCTAAAAGAGGGTCCAAAATTAAAGTAAACCTATTATGTCTTTTGTGTAGGTTGGGTTTTTTTTGTCTTATATATGACATTAATTACAATAAAAATTCCATTTTTTTGTGAATGTAGCTTCGTTGCAAAAGCAAATGTATCTGCAAAAATCTTCATTTAGATCGCATTTTCTAATCTTTGATAATTTCTAGATTTAACTCAACTTCATTCAACTTCAACATTAAAACATCATCTTCATGTGCTGCTGTTACATCATTATATTGCCCTGTTTCATTATTTTTTGGGACCACAGAATCTGTTTCTCTTAATCGTTGATAATCCTTGATGAAGAGCTGTAAATGTTGAATGATTGGGAAATTTTTCAGGGTATCTACGTTGTGCTGCTCGTGCGTTACACCTCATTTCGCCATAAACTAAATGCCGCGTATTCCTCATTAGTAAAAACCATGTTTTTTTAATTGAAATTGTTGTGTTTGAGAACAATTTAACAATGAACAACGTAGGTTATACTTCTGTTGACAGTTCAAAGCCAACTAGTGCAAAAAATATTAATTTAACTTTGATGAAGAAAAAACGAAAAATTTTAAAATTAATATTTCTAGACAACGGAGTATTCTACCGACTTAAAGTAAGAGTACCTACCTTTTAGTACTAGACTAACTTAAATTTAATAATCTAGTATTACGAATGCCTAAAAGTCAAAGACAAAAAAATTATGCGTTAAAATAACCGTTCATCATCATCATTGGCTTTTACAACTCTTCGTGAGTTTTTGCCGCGTTTACTATTGCCTTCCATTGATTCCGATCCTGTGCTATTATTTCCCATGGCCTTACTTCCATCTTCTCCAGGTCTTCCCTGACTGCGTCTTTCCACCTTTTTCTAGGCCTTCCTGTCGATCTTCTACCATCTGGTCTTTCCCAAAACACATTGCTAATCAGTCTGTCGTCATCACTCCGTACCACGTGGCCTGCCCATCTTAATCTATTGGCTTTTATGTATCTTACGATGTTTCCTTTCCCGAAGAGAGTCTCTATTTCATTGTTGTATCTGCTCCTCCATTCATTTGTCACGCTGTCCCTGCAAGGACCATATATAATTCGCAGGATTTTGCGTTCCCATACTAATAGCTTATTGATTTCTTTCTTTCTCAATGTCCATGTTTCACTTCCATATGTCACTGCTGGTCGTATTATGGTTTTGTACATTTGGATTTTGGCACGCCTTGAGAAAAGCTTTGACCTCATTAGATGTTGAATGGCAAAGAATGATTTATTCCCCGCCAGTATTCGTATTTCAACCTCCCGTTCTCCTGCGTTTTCACTGGTAATTGTTGCTCCTAGGTATTTGAATTCTTTGACCACCTCAAAATTATGATCGTTTATGGTAATGTTTTGTCTTATTCGCTGTCGTTCCTTTTTTGATACGACCATGTATTTAGTTTTTTCTTCGTTTATTTTCAGGCCTATGCTTAGTGTTGCTTCTTCAAAGTTCGATACTATATCCTTAACTTGCAGTGTTGTCTGTGCTACTGCATCTACATCATCTGCAAATGCGAGAATAATCTTTACTCCTCTGGCAGTTATGTCTGGTTTGACTCTGGTATAGATTTTTCGCATTGCATATTCCAATGCTAGGTTAAATAGTAATGGGGACAGCGGGTCTTCCTGTCTGAGTCCGGTGTTTATGCCGAAACCTTTGAAGTTTTGCCTCCTATTCTAATTTGTGCAAAGGAATTGTTGACACACATTCGCGCAATCATGGTCAGCTTCTTTGGTACGCCTAACTCCATCATTGCACTCCACAGTTTTAAGCGATCTATGGAATCATATGCTTGTTTGATATCTATGAAGATCTGGTGTACTTCTTTATTATATTCCCAATACTTTTCTAGCATTTGTCTGATAGTAAATATTTGGTCGATTGTTGATCTTCCAGGCCTAAAGCCGCATTGGTAATCGCCAATAATTTCCTCTGTATATGGCAGTAATCGTTTTAGTACAACTGAAGCTAATATCTTATATGTAGTACCGATTAGTGAGATTCCCCTGTAGTTGCCACATGTATCCTTTCTGCCTTTTTTATGTATTGGCACGATAATACAGCCACTCCATTCTTTTGGCATTATTTCTTGTTCCCAGGCTTCTTTCATTAATTGGTGTATTTTAGTTCTAAGTTTATGCCCTCCTTTTTTAATCAGTTCTGCATCAATATTGTCTAGTCCCGGAGATTTGTCATTTTTTAGGGTTTCTATCGCCGTGATAATTTCTTCCAGGCTTGGCGGGGGTACTTCTATCTCGGCCGTTTGGTACTCACAATTTGCTTTATTTCCATCCGCGTCTACCTGGACATTTAGAAGACTTTCAAAGTATTCAGCCCATCTTTCGATTATTAATATATATATTTATAGATAGAATAGAATAGATATATTCAGCCCATATTTCGGTTAAAATAACCGTTGACCTACTCAAAACAGACGCCTATGACCGGTACTATTGATGGAGAATCAATAATCGTAACAGTTTTTGTTTTTCTAAATAGAAGCGTTCTGGAGGTATTAAAAAAAAACTAGTTACAAGGCGCCATATTCAAAGAGCCCTAGCTCTCTTAGAAAGCATTTTCGGACGAGGTGAATTGGGTTAAATTATCAGAGGAATCTCCAGTCTTCGTTTGTCAGGAGAGTTTTTGGACGCCCTGTATACGTTACTAGTTCACAACAGATGCTGACTTTTATTGTTTGTATTTGAGAAGAATATATGGTAGCAACTGTTTCCTCACCTTGCAGTAGTCTCTTAAAAGTTTGGAAACCACTGTGCTAAGCTTAAGAATTTAAAAACGTTCGAAAGAAAAATAGCTGTAGCCACAACAAATGCGTTTATCTTCATAAAAATCGTGTACACTTCTTATATACTTCAGTGAACGTATTGGGTCATAAATTCGTCTAGCCATCGGTCATAACTTTTTTTTTTATTATTTTTTACGATTATTATTATTGAGTTTCTCCAAACAACCAGTTCTCTGTTCTTATTTTTAGTTATTGAAAAATAAAATAAATGTGTTTCGTTTTTCAGGATTTATTAACTTCAAAAGTTCACACTTAATGTTCTGGTATCGTATGTCAGAGTTTCTGTTCAGTTCGTCCGAGTTTGTTTTGTTTTCTGTTGGGTTCGAAATATTTTATTAGCTGCTTTGTTATGCAGGGACGTTTGTTTTGTTTTATGACCGTTGTTTTGTCTATAGATTTCAGAGAATGTAAGAGTGTATGTATGTTTTACTACTAATAGATATTACATGTTTAAATTTCATTAGTCTTAGATAGTTTTTAACATCAATAGTTGCCGTGGACACAAAGAAAAACAGCGTACAAGATAATTGCGTTCGAAAATCTCAGATCGTTAGATTTTAACTACCAATCCTATGATGGCAAGATGCTAAGTTACGTTAGGTAGGGTGATAAAAAAGTAAACAATATGACGCCTCTTGATGTATTCCTCAACTTTTTATCATATACTAAGAAACATTTTACAGTGTCTCCATTTTAATATTTTCTGTGTACTTTTCTTAAAAAGAATTCTTCCTGTGCCCTGCTCGGTTATACTAATTTTGTTGCTCGGAAAAGGGATCTTCTTTCATTTATCTTGCCTTGTATTATTAAATGAAGTATATTATGTCTCTCTGGGTGACGCATGACGTTGCCAAAATATTCTAGTTTGCGATTTTTTACTGCTCTGACCACTTCCCTAACTTTTCCCATCCCACCCAACTCTATCTACCCAAATTATTCTCCGATACACCGAGCATTCAAAGGCTTTAAGTTTTCTAAAAGTCCAACCTTCGACTTTTCTTCTTCTTCTTAAAGTGCATATCCGTTCCGGATGTTGGCGATCATCACGGCTATCTTTACTTTATTTATTGCAGCGCGGAACAGTTCAGTGGTAGTCGTGTTATACCACTTTCGTAAATTTTGAAGCCAGGAAATGCGTCTTCTTCCCGGTCCTCTCTTACCATTTACTTTCCCTTGGAGAATCAGCTGGAGAAGGCCGTAACGTTCTGGATTTCTCATTACATGTCCTAGATATTCCAACTTTTTAGTTTTGACGGTCATGAGAATTTCACATTCTTTCCCCATTCTACGCAGGACCTCCACATTAGTAACTCTGTCAACCCAGGATATACGTAAGATGCGCCTATAACACCACATTTCGAAAGCTTCGAGTCGATTCATAGATGCAACAGTCAGTGTCCATGCTTCCATTCCGTAGAGCAGAACTGTGAATATGTAGCAGTTAACCAACCTTCGACACCATATAAAAACATAGAGGACACATACCATCTTACTAATCTAATTTTCAGTCTCAAAGTAATATTGCTTTCCCATAAGATTTTCTTTATCTTAAAAAAGCTCTGGCCTTCCCTATACATATTATAATTTGAGGGGTGTAAAATCAAAGGCGTTAATCTTCACTTTTTCTTGTTTTGAGTTAGGGACGCCATCTGTTGCGTTTTTTTATCTGTCAGATCCCATGGTTAGATTTGCCGTTACATCGTGCTATTATAATTTGTTTTAGTTGTGGGAGTCGTTACATTTCTTTTGTGCTTTTCTTAAACTATATTTGTGTCTAATAAATTAGTTTTATATAAAAAAAAGTTTTTATTTTCATGGTTAGTTAATGCGTCTCCTGTCTCACCAACAAAAGGCAAGGAAGCCTTTGTTGGTGTGAAAACCTGAAAAATTGAAGAAAAACGTTGCAAAACGTCTAAGGTGAGTACTTTTGTGAATGTTACGATTCCATTTCAAAGCCGTTGTTGAATTTTGATATTTTGTTTTTCGTTTTTGTTAAAATTTTGTTACAATTTGAACCCATTTCAGTACTTAAGTTCATAATCATTTTTTGTTGTATATATTCTGCCAAGAATATGCCAGAATACCCAACATGTGCTCACAATTCAAAAACATGTAAGTGCTGCTTGCTGAAAATGAACTATATACAGAAATTTCATAGCTTATTCTATGAGGCCAAACGATGCCCTTATGTTGAAATACTGCACTGTGAATCGTACTGTCCGTCGTCGGCCGAAAAATGAAAAGTATTCTCCTAATAAGAAGCAGCAGGTAAAATGTTTCATCCGTAATTTTTTATCCAAGGAGAAAGTTTTAGTGTGTCAAGCAGCTTTTTCAACGTGCTAGGGATAACAAAACAAAGGCTTTCCTATGTGATAAAACGATTTAATGAAACAGGCCAAGTACCGATTGAACGCAGTGGTAGTGATCGAAAAACTACGAAATATCCGGATAAGCTGGAAGGAGTGCAAAAGTTTATAAACCAATTAAAATGTGCTGAATCCTATTACTACCGTTTAGTGATGAAAAAAGAATGTATCTTCCATCTGAACTTGCGTCTCAAAATTTTATTTAATGTACACTGCTCAGACAATTCTATCGGAGACTGTGAAGAGATCGTATTTTCGCTATATATTTAACAGAAAATATAATTTGAGCCTTAAAACTCCAAGAACAGACGTTTGCTCAAAATGTTTAGAGCTAAGTGAACGCATTAAATACGAGAAAAATGAGCAATCTAAAATTAAACTAATGACTGAAAAACGGCTCCACAAACTTCGAGCGAAAGCATTTTTCCAATTTCTTCAAGAAATCAGTCCATTTGTGATTTGACTGCCAAAAAAATTTGGTCCTCCCCAAAGTTCTTAATTAAAGTGCTTACTATTCAAGGCAGCTTTATTTTTATAACTTTACCGTTGTTGAAGGTTTCTCAAAGTCTCCAATTTCAAAGAAAAATGTATTTTCATATTGTTGGATGTTTCATGTTTGGAAAAGGATCAAATGAAGTTTCCTCTGGAGTCTTTTATCGACTCAATGACACTGATTTTGGCAACATGTCAAAGAACGTCCGACTGATCGCCGATGGATGCAGTGGCCAAAATAAAAACTCGATAATGATCGGTATGTGTTACAAATGGCTAGCCGAGAGCGCACCACCAAATGTTAAATTACTTAGTAAGTTAGTTAGTTTTTCCTGCAGTTGCTCACTGATTCTTACCATCCGATAGAGTTTTCGGCCAAATTGAGAAGAATTTACGAAAAGGAGAGGTAGTAACGGCACCTGGCGAATACAAGGAAATTATTTCCGAATTTTCTACGGTCGTTGATATAAAAACTGTATCTACGATTGGAAGTCTGCTGTTCAAGAGGTTCTTAAACCAGTACGAGCATGGCTTCAGTTCATTCAGTTTAAGGAATGTAAGAAAAACGATGTAGAACAGGAAATGTTTTAATACGAGGTGAACATCATTACAAAAACGATTTCGGATCTTTTGTCAATATCACACGAAAAGGCAAACAGATTAGCATCATAAATCCAGAAAAACTTATTCCCGATACTCACAAAGTAAATAATTTAAAACTGATTTGAGAAATCTTTTGACCAAACATTTTGGTTTAGACTGGACACAACTCGGATCAGCTTAACTACTATAACTTTTTCAAAGTTATAAACAAGAAGCAAACGAGAACGAACTACTTGGAGAATCCTGTTCCAGAGATAAGAGTCTGTCGAAACCTGTGAATATATACCCGAACTTCCGGATATTTTAGCTTAAGTGATATCTATGTATATAAATTGTTTACATAGGTATTATATTATTGTTCAATACAAAAAAATAAATTTTTTTTCAATGAGTAACCGACACAGTGATCTTTTATTAGTTTCAAAACTGGCAATATCCTTATGGATCATTTTCATATCCGTCAATCTCCAAGCATTGCAAACAAAAACGGCAATCTCCAAACTAAAATATAAAAAAAAAGATAAAGAAATTATTTTTTAATCTCCTCTTTCTGGACATCCGATCACAAACCAAATTTTATATCATTTTTTATCAGTTTTATTGTTTTAATTTAATTTTCTTTCTACAGTTTTTGGCGGTTTTAAAAAAATTATGGAAATGGGAGATTGCCGGCTTTGATTTTACACCCCTCATTTGTTTGCTCATGTTCCCGTTCTCATTTAGATTACAACCAATATCAGTGCTAATGTTGGTTTTCTCCAGATGTTCTACAGTTTTTACCACTATTGTATTGGCTTTTACTCACAACCATCAACTTTGTCAAAAAGATAAAAATTAAAGAAGCGGCTCTAATTATGCTAAATGAATCCAATTGTGTCGCAAATTCCTCGGCAGAATGTAGTAGGATCTGGTTACACATATAGAGGATACATCATTTATGTTTTTTAAATAACAAACATATAAAATCATAATTTGGTGTTTATTGAGAGTAAACTAAATGTAAAACCAAATACTTACCATGTCGGGATGTATTATGAGGTTTTTTTCCTGGTTTTTTCCTCATGATTTACTATGGAATCACTAACAGGAGAATTGTACTGTCATCATAGCGTGTGGTTGTCTTTTTAAAGATACATGCTATGATTTTTCTGACTGATATTCTCAAGTTAAAGTTGATTTCATGTTATCGAATGAACTATCTTACAATAAAGTCGTCCCAGGAACGCAACTCAACAATATTGGCAATATCATTTTAAAGTCTGAAGTATAATTTATGTCTGAATTGTCAATATAAATGAGTCAGATAAAATTAAATTATTAAAAGAAGTTTTCACCAAGTAACAAAAAAAACAAAATTTGTTTAATTTACTAATGTTTGTATTTTGAGAACGATTTACGAAGTGGAAATTGAAACGTCAAAAACTTAATTTATACTTCAATTGTGGCTTATTTCCATTAAAATAGTAATTGTCTTTACTCTATCCGTCCCTTAAATTTTTCCACCCTGACACTCTCCTTCTTCCTATACTCCATCCTCCTCTTATCTCTCCATGCATTAGAAATACCCTTTCCCTGAAACTTCAGTCATTCCAAATTTATATACAAGTAATAGTTTTAGCTAGACATGCTGTATACTTCCTTCATCCCTTTTCAAGGTCACACAGATATATTTAGCAATTGTACCAATCTAAATAACGGCCGTAAGTTGTTGATTTATTTGGCGAGGCAGTTGAATTGTGGAGTTATTTCACTAAAAGCAGATCTCTATTTTCGTGTTGGCTATTTGCTTTGCTCTCGCTCTGCATAATCTGATTTATTAGTGGCCATGAACCAGTGCTAGATAGTGGATGTGGTTGTTTACTTACTTCACTCTGAATTTACGGTACATGAAAAATGGTCAGTGATTTACATATTTTGTATATATTTTGGGATAGAAAGTGAAAAGAAAATATAAACAAATATTTTTAAAGGGCGTTAATACGCATTAACTATTATAAAAGTTTATGGATTGAAATAAGTAGTTTGTTCAACGGTGGTAGAACTCCCGGAAGTAAAATACTACATATCACTTACAAAATTTTTTTTATGTCGATGATTCTGGATGTGCCCTTGCTCTACAAAACATTTGTTTTGTTGACAATGAAAGTGAAGTAATTCACTATTTGCTGTGCCATTTCGATCATTAATGACTGAAAAACTTAATATCATTTTAGTCAGTGAAAAAGGTGAATGAGTTTCAATTCAAGTGTTTTTAGTGACTTATTATTGGAAATTGTGTGAGTGCTTTCACAACTACCTTACTAAAAGTTGATGTTATAATAGTGAATACTGTAGTTAATAATGTTTATTTTGAGAGTTTATTATAATAATGAAAATTAACATTCAGATTCACTGGAATTTGTTCAAGATGTAGACTTCGATCCTGACTTCGATCCTGACCAACCCAAACCTAATAATCTAGAATACTCTCATAATCATTTTGCAGTAAACAGGCTTGGAACGTATTCTTCTGTTCAGAAAACAAAGTTGGAAATTTACATTTATGTTTTGATGACATCCTGTGGAGTTAAGAAAATAATGAAAAACCAAAAACGAACCAGATGGTGGACAAACTCAGTAAAAGTCGCTATTTCTGATAAAAAAAGAAGGATGGAAAAGATACAATAAAGTAGCAAAGAATAACAATTTGGCAGTTTCATAAATTTGGCACAATACAAATAATATTGACAAAAAGGCAGTGAGAGATGCGAAACAACAATCCTGGGAAAGAATTTTAACTATGCACAAATTACAGGGCCAAATACCTAAATATTTCTTCGCACCATGAAAATATGAATACATGAAAGGACAATAATTGATCGGATAAGTGAAGAAACTGACATATCCGAAAATCTGTTAGGATTTATGCAAGGAAGATCAACAAAACACTGAAGATAATTGAAAAATAATATGTTCATGGTAGCTATCCTCTAAAAAAAACAACTAAAAAGGAAGAATTATTAGCGAATATAGTCTCAATTACACCCCCCGCCAAACAAAACGCTCCAGGAACTGCTTTAGAGTCAATTATTAGAACAAAAGCTAAGCGATGCTGCTGCCTTTTACTTCCTCCGTTGTGCGCTTCACCCGTCATTACACTCATTATTTTTCTCTAGCGCCACGTGACCTTTTTTAACGAACTACAATGAACAATTTGGGTTTTGTTTTCAAATAATTGCTGAATGTTGAAAAAACGCTTTTGATGTACCTACTTCACAATAAATTATATTTTATGGCGTCATTAACAAATATGTTATCTACGTTAAGGTTCCTTGTTTAAGTACCTATAATTTATACCAAATACAAATGTTTGAAGTGGAACGTAGCTGTATTATAAACACTGAAAAGACTGAAAAATCAAGATGTTTCGAATTATCGATAATTTATGACATTTACATTTTTCATCAGTTTTCCAAATGAGGCAATTAAAAGAACTCTTTAGAATCCACTTAGATTGTAATATAACTGTTGGCAGTTTTAATTTATGTTGCAAGTGGTAATTTTAGACAAATTAGGTGATAAAATTTAAGTACTTTCAAAAATATAACGATATACAAGTAACCCTTGGCTTATTGCCAAGAAGTGATCTTAATTTGAGCATTTGTTTAAACTATTTTTTTATTTAAATAACCAATAAATATTGTGTCTGCCTTTCAAAATTAAACAGAGTTTCTTGAAACTCTCCAACTAATTTTTTGAATTGCCTTTTATCTCAAAAACTGATAACTTTAAGACAATAGTGATATACATTGCCGTTCTCAAAATACATTGTGTTTAATATTATACTGAAGGAAAAAAATAGGTTTCAATTTAAAAAAACAAATGGGTGATGTCATGGATATCCAAAATGAAAGCAGAAAAAAATTTAAAAATCCAGCCGTCTCCGCATCTTTTGCTTGTATTAAATTTTAAAAGATGGAAGGATAGTTGGCAATCTACCTCCCAGGAAATTAACCAGAGGCAGCTTCAGAATTAAACAGATCGAAAGATCTCCAAGAAATAGAAGAAGAAGAAGAAAAAGGAACATCTAAAAGTAAGACAGTGCTTCTTCAGAAATATTTTTGTACGACAATACAACATTGGTTTTGGATCACCACCAAAAGTTGATGTATGTTCACAATTTTCAGAAAAAATGAAAAAAATCACAAACCCACTAAAAAAATAAAGATAATGACAGAACAGCGTTGTACACAAACTGCGTAGTAAAGCGTTTTGTGAGTTAAGAGAAGACAATCGCACAGTAGTAATATGCCAAAAGAATCTACCACTACCAAAGATTCCAGACCAGGCCTGCTATTTTAATATGCAAATAAATTTGTACAATTTCACAGTTGTATCTTGAAATTTAAAGTCCCCACTTAATCAGTAAAATCATTTATATGGACAGAGAATGATCGCCAATATCATAATATCACAATGATTGAAATGGTTCGATACTGGCTACAAGGCTGTGCTTCACTTCATATAAAGTGTATAGAACTCGTATATCCGGTAGTCGGTCATTCTTTCCTTCCCCCTGATTGATGCTCAAATAGAAAGAAAAGTTAAAAAATGTGCCACCATAATTGACACAGAAACGTATATTAATTTTATTAAAGATTATTCTACAGTGCTGAAGATGGGAGATAATTACACAGTTTTTGACTGGAAAGGTGAGGTGCAAAAAGTTCTTAAAGTCCTGGACCCTGGCATTTTCGTTTTCAATCATCTAAACGATTATTATTTTCAAAAAACAAGAAAACGTGTGTTTATGTCACAGACGAACCGTTTAATAAAAATGTGCTTTCTAAGCCCAAGAGCATATGCAAGAAAGGAAAGAATATTACTCAAATTCAGTTACAACCAATGGGTGTAAGGAGACGTTTAAAACCAGATAAAATAAAAAGTATATCAACTTTGTTAACGAAACACTATGGAGTGAATTGGGCGTCTGATGAACGTCTTCATTTCTTCACAAAAGCTTTTAACTAATGAGTAAAAAATTGGCTTGGTATCTGATTCGCAAAGAACACTGGTTTGGAGGGCCCCAGGATGACAAACCCGACTAGAAACCGCCCAACCGCGTGTCCCATTTGTAGGTGGCAGTATTATGGTTTAGGGTGGTATTATAAGTGTTACACGGACGCCACTGCTGGTTCTGGAGAGAAGAGTCACTGGTGCTGTGTACATCGAGGAAGTTTTAAATCCTGTCGTACGTCTATTCCGAGGGGCAGTAGGTGATGAATTTGTGTTTATGCATGACAACGCACCTCCTCATCGAACAGCAGCAGTGCAAAATTTTCTGGAAGAAGGAATATCTACATTACAGTGGCCCTCGAGTTCCCCTGATATGAACGTTGTTGAACATGCTTGGGACATTCTCAAAACATGCATTAAGAAGCGAAACAATCGCCCTATTACACTTCGAGAACTAAAAGATGCTGCTCGTGAAGAATGAGAGAGAATTCCGTAAGCCCAGCTCGACCAGTTAATCGGCAGCATGATAGATCGCCTACAGGCATGCATACATGCCAATGGAGGAAATACTAATTATTAGTTTTATTAAAAATTATTTTTTTCTATACTAATTTATTTTTAAATGTAAGTTGTACATTGTAAGTTTTTCAGTTCAAGAGAATAAATAATTTTTTTTACATATCGTTTACCTGGTTTTGAGATTCATTTAGTATTGTTGAGAATTGAAACAAAATGATGTTTAACTATTCACAAGGGTTTATATATAAAAATCAATAAAAAGATTAAATATTCCAATTTTATTTGAACAAAAATAGTAAATTATCATATTATTATTAAATTATTAGTACGTCAACATCCACTTATGCCTAAAAATATCGAAAAAGATTCTTGGCTCTCCGTCCAGACGGAATAGATTAACCCTAATTAGCTACGGTCGTACCGATTTATTGCCTTCAGAATCTTTTATAGTTTGAATTTTTAGAACAAATAAAGATTATGTAACAAAAAAAGAAAACGTATACACACATACACACACACATTTTCCTAAGCTCTATGTAGATACTCCAGTTTTATTAAGTACAATGATAACATCAGCTGTTCTGTTTGTGGTATCTACTCGCCTTACGATTATCAGATTATTCTTTACATTTAAGTGGCTGTTGTTTGAGTCTAATAAATATTTCTATTTCTTGTGTTTTTAGACATCATGGCAGACAGATTATAACCCTGTGGTTTTGTTTTTTTAGTGTTTTAAGTGTAACTAATCGCATACATTAGCTAAAGCTTTCATTTTGAAATTGCTAATTATCGCATGGAACATACTCCTAATCGATTGTATCTACCGAGCGACATATCAAGATTTCATAGAAAAGTATTCTCACATTCCAGTATCGTACAACGACTATGAAGTATAGGTAAAAAACATTTCATTTGGTAAGGTTGGAAATAAAGAATGCGAACCGTGTGAAGGTTTTAAAATACACGAACATTCGAAAAGTTTTCAGGAAGATTGCGAAAACTGTTGTGCATGGAAAAAACATATAAATGTACAGATGTGTCTAGACAACTTTACCAAAATCAGAGCTCTAACCCAGAAAAAACACAGTATTCGTTTCTACAGACTTGCAAAAGATATTAATGTTGCTACGTTTGGAAATGTTTAAAAAGGTCTTGTTTACGCAGAGGTTTACAACACACCTGATGTGCTAAAATCTGAAGACGCTACGGATAACTACAGGAAAATTTTAAATGAAGAGCTGACAAGAATTGACGAAAATTTAAGTATAGAAGAACACTGGACCAAATGCAAGGAAGCTATCCATACAGCGGCTAAAGGCTTTTTAAAACCTAACCAGGCTAAAATAAACGAAAATTGGTTTGACGAAGAATGTAGATCCATTAACCAACAGAAAAATGAAGGATATAAGAGACTTCAGCAGCGCAGAACGAGATTAAACCTGGAAGACTATGAAAATCTTAGACGAGAAGAAAAAAGGACGTTTATGACGTTTCTACCAGAAGATAAACAGCTGCAGAAAAGAATTCAAACCCAGAATAAGCATGTAAAGACAGAGATGGTTCCATAATTAGTGACAAAGGACAGATACTAAACAGTTGGGCAAATCATTTTGAATAACTGCTTAGCGACAGTCGCGAAGAAGACCAAATAGAAATTACTTTGCCTGAAATGGATGAAAACGCTCAAGAGCCGCCCCCACCAAAGAAGAAATTAGAGAAGTCATTTCAAAACTGAAAAATAACAAAGCCCCCGGTTTGGACAATCTTCCTGTCGAACTCTTTAAAAACGGTGGTGACACCCTTTTTAAACACATGCATAAATTAGTAACCGAAATCTGGAAAGGGAACGAAACGCCCGCGGACTGGAAATTAGGTGTAGTGCACCCTCTTCACAAAAAGGGAGATATGATGGTGCTTGATAATTATAGAGGCATCACCCTACTTAACGTGGCATATAAAGTATTGTCCAACGTATTGTACAGAAGATTGATCCCCTATGCTGATTAGATTAAATTAGATAGATTCTTGAGAAAACGCTTGAGTTCGGAGTCGACACCCACCACATATTCGTGGATTTCAAAGCCGCATACGATTCAGTCAACAGACAAAAACTTCTACAGGCTATGGTGGAATTTCAAATGCCGCTTCATCTTGTTCAACTAACGAAACTTAGACTTACAGGCGTAAAGAGTGTAGTCAGAATCCAAAACGACTTTTCAAGACCCTTCCATTGTAAAATTGGACTGAGACAGGGAGATGGACTGTCGTGTCTCTTATTTAACCTTGCACTAGAAAAAGTAATTCGAGAGTGCCATATTAATACGAATGGCACCATCTATAATAAATCTGTACAAGTGGTCGGATATGCAGATGACATAGACATTATTGCTAGGTCCACAGAATCTCTGATCGAAGCATTTCGATCACTAAGGGCGTCTGCGCTGAGAATGGGATTAAAAATAAACGCACAGAAAACCAAGTATATGTATTGTACTACATCAGGCAACCAGATACCTAGACTATTAATTGATAATCTGGAACTGGAAGGTGTAGACACCTTCGTCTACCTGGGCTCGCTGCTGACCAAAGACAATAATGTCAACGAAGAAATTAAAAGAAGAATAGTGCTTGCCAATAAGTGCTATTATGGTTTGAGGAAACAGATGGCCCCAAAACTACACAGAAAAATTAAAGTTACCACATATAAAACACTAATAAGGCCAGTGTTAACATACGGGTCAGAAACGTGGTCACTTACACAGAACGACCAAGAATTGCTTAAACGTTTCAAGAGAAAAATTCTAAGGAAAATATATGGAGGAGTCCAAGAAAAGGGTTTGTGGCGTGGGCGCTACCACTTTGAGTTATACAGAAGTTTTGGGGAACCTGACGATGTAAAATGTATTAAATTAGCACGCCTTCAATGGATAGGACATGTAATTAGGCGAGATGAAGATGCAACGATCAGAAACATTTTCGACCGAAGAGGACCAGTGGGAAGACGAGCCAGAGGAAGACCAAAACTTAGGTATCAAGATAACATAGACGATGATCTAAAATATATCGGAGTTAAAGCATGGAGAAGAGTTGCCAGAGACAGGGGCAAATGGAAGATTTTTCTGAAGGCTTTGGCTCATATTGAGCTCTAATGCCACTGATGATGATGATGAGGAAAGTTTTGTTCCATTAGGATGTAAAGTACGTCAAAACCGTTTGCCGTTATATGGCATGAGGCAATCAGTGGTCCAAAAAAGAAGGATCTTGTGAGTACTTTTCATGCTTTTTTAAAAATTCATAGAAATGTTAAGAAAATAGTTATCTGGCTTGATAATTATTCCAGTCAAAATAAAAACTGGAGTTTGTACAGCTTTCTTGTAATGATTGTAAATTTTCCTGAAATTAATGCTGAGACTATCACCCTCAACTAGTTTGGAGCTGGCCATACAATTATGTTAGCAGATAGCTTCCATCAAACAATCTTTAAGAAAGACTTCAAGAAAATCTGTAAAAGTGAAACAAATGAATGTTTCAGATTTTAGTGGCTTGACTCATGTACACCTGGTAGATGCACGTCCGAAAATGTTCTGTTGTGATGTAGCCCGAAAGGGTCTTTTTAATGATATACCTTTTATAAAGGATTTTTAAATAAAACTTTTGTGATATATGGTAACATTTGTTTTCAGCCGCTGTAGCTTTTTTGCCCTATGATTTGGATAAATCTTTCACTGTTTAGTTAAGCTTTGTCTTAATTTATTGACAGTAGACCTGGTTATGATATTAGGATATAAATTATTGAAAATGATTCAAATTAAACGAGTTTATTCATCTAAATGAATAACTCTGCGATAACTCCGAAATTATGGCATTAAGATAAAGGGAACATTATATGAAAAATAATCAGTATTTCTCAAGGACTTCAAAAGGCAAAAAATATACAGGATGTTTCATTTGAAATAAGAATGTTCATTACATTTCTAGAAAAACGGAAGATCTACGTACATAGTATCGGCCGCATCACAAACCCTTTACCAAAATTTTCCGGGTTTGACCTCAAAACCTCTTTTATTGAATAACTTGTTTTTAGAAAAAGCATTATTTTAACGACGTTTCACGTTAAAGAAGTTCCACTTCTTCTAGCTGTTCGAAGTGAAATGGTTTTTCGGTATTTAGCACTTCTTTGTACCTATTGGAGGATTATTATTTCGGTGTTGAACATGCCATAACCATCTTAACCTATGCTTAATCATTATGGCATCAAATGGTATCCCTAAAACCACCCTCTGAAAGCGATTTCCGGACTGCATGCCGAAACGTCAAAAACATGTAATTTTAATTACAATGATTGTCGTTCATTCCCAAAAACTATAAAATTATAAATGCAAAACATTTGATGGTTAATTTTGCGTGATTTAAAAAATGTTTCATATTAACACAAATAACGTTCAGATAGATGCCTAGTAGGTAACAAGTATTTTATAACAAAACGAAGGCAAAGAAACCAAAACCGATGTTGATAAACACACACACGCACACACAACAGTCATGTCTGCAGCAATGTTTGCTTTATGGTTGTGTCAACAATCGTTCAAACTACAACGGTCCATTGGACACTTATTCTTTTTTTATAGTTATTCATGTCTGGCATCTAAAATATCATTGGTTTTATTTTAAGAACTCGGTCGACTTTCGCAGGTGTGTAGATTAAATTCTGCAACTCCAAGTGAGGATATTGTTTCGTTTTCTGAAGAACATTAACTTAAGATTTATTGTACATACACAGGTCACTACACTGCAAGATTTGTAAACGTATACCTCACGATAAAAATACATACGGAGTATTGTTGGTATTGTTCGAGTATATATAACATTTTCTGCATTACGCCATTAAGTTTTTAGTTTCCTCTGAGTTAAAATTAGTTAAACCCAGAATGACAGCTTTTAAGATAATCAGTTCTTACAAAATAAAATAAATAAATTACAAGCAGACATATTTGTTCGACAACTAACAGTCTTAGTTTTTATTTATTTCTAAAAACAAAAACAAAAAGAAAGAATACAAAAAGAAAGCAGTACAAAAAAGAAATTTTATATGGAATTAAACAATAATTTGATTCATCATTATTAGTAGTCTTACATTGGAGCCAGGGGGGAGGGATGAGTTACCAATGATAAAACCCACGATAGTTATAGTTTATTTCATGAAAAATGGTTGCGTGCTTAATGATTGCAATAAAACACGACCGCAAGTACCCCAGCTTAGTCAACATTAGTTGAGCAGGTAAGTATTCAGGTAAAATTGTAAATCATTTGTATAATAAATTCCTGGTAATATAAAAACGATTAAAAAATCGTATAAAATTATAAAAATGATTAGAATACATTTTATTTCATGAAGTTGTAAACATTTTAACAGTGAGTTTCACTATTAACAGTTGATTTTTTAATGACCACAATAAATTTGTTGATCGTTAAGTATTTCCTGGAATAATTATACAGGTTCCCTCTATTCTGTATAATTTGTAAAAGTATATAAAACCGATGAGAAATTTTTAAATATACATTTTGTTTCATTTAGTTGAAAATGTTACAAGTGTTACCAGTGTTATACCTATTTATACCTATAAAACAGCATTATGTGGCGTCCGTGGAAAAACATTGATGGTGCTTCTTCCAGTGTTCCAGCAAAGAAAAAGCATTTATCTGCTGACGCTAGAAAAATCGTAAAAACAATATATAGTTCTTTACTTACAAGAGGATTTACTGCTAATACTGCTGCCAGTGAAATATCTGATTTAACGAAAATACCTCTAACCACAGTGAAAAGAATTACATCAAATCCCACTAAGTTAAGAAGGAAGCGTAAGGATGCCGGTTCTACCAAATGTATTGACGAAAGTGATAAGGACTTAATGAAAAATGTACACAATGTACGAAGAGCAACGGATACCTACATTAGATGCTTTAAAACAACGGTTTACTAATGATGATACACAAATAAACTGTAGCCGCATTAGTCTTTAGAGGAATTTGTCTAAAATGGGCTTTAGATATCGTACAATTGACAAAAGGCAAGTGCTTATGGAGTCCCATCGTTTACAAAAGTGACGTACTGAATATATAACTTCCATAAGAAAGTACCGTAGAGAAGATCGACCAATAATTTATCTGGACGAGACATGGTTTGACACTCATGAAACACCATCCAAAGGATGGTCCGATTCTTCCAACAGGTGTCAAACAAAAGCTCCATTAAACAAAGGGAAAAGAATAACAATTTTACATGCAGGATCAGAAAATGGTTGGTCCCAAATGTCTTATGGCTTTCTGCAAAAAACATTAAAGACTCCTGCGTGGACTACCATGAGAATACAACGGCAGAGCTTTTTGAGCAATGGTTTAAGAATTGTCTTACACCTAACCTTCCTCAAAATAGTGTGATAGTAATGGACAATGCAAGTTACCACAGTCGTCAATTACATAAGTCTCCAAGTGCAAATATGTAACACGAAAATTGAAATTCAAAACTACCTGTTAGAAAACGATATATATTTTGAAGAAAGTTATTTAAAAAATGAACTGTTAGAAGTGTTCAAATCATTTTCTATTAAAAAAGTATATGTTTGTGACGCATTGGCCGAGGACATGGGACATACAGTGTTACGGCTTCCGCTCTACTATTGTTTATTTAAACCTATAGAGCATATTTATGTGGCACCAACTAAAGTCAAATGTTAGGTCACAAAATGTTTCTCCGACTTTAAGTGGTAGTGTAGTCGAATTAATAAGGAAATGTGTTGATGATATCTCCCCAGAAAGTTGGAAAAATTCAGTACGCCATGTAATGAACGTAGAAAATTCATATGTTGCTTTGAATCACATAATTAAACCAATTGTTATTAATCTTGAAGAGGATAGTGACAGCGAAACAGAATTTGGTATTTAGGAATTCATAAATATATTTTGGTTATTTTGGGTATTTTTTTGTTGTAAATATTAACTTGTATATATTTTCCTATATTTTTTTTCAATCCATCTATTTTTTGTACATTATGTATTCGTTTGTATGTATATACTGTAAATAGAACTATTATTACTGTACATTTTTAACGATATCCGATTAGGAAGAGCAAAAACTTTTAAACACGCCAGTTGTTTGCTGACAGTCCTAAGCCTGTAAAAAGTGTGAAGGAAAGTACCTTTCTGAATTTAGATCCATATACTACAATTATTCACGTAGAACAAAAAAACTACTTTCTTCATGTTAAAAATTGTTCAATTATCAAGTATATTCACTTGAACAACCTGAAAATACCATATGAAATAGTTTTGAAAAATAAATTTTTATAATCGTGTATTACACAGCTACCAATGAAATATATTATATAACAAACTTTTTGAAGTGCGACCCTGTGTACTTCGGTAGTTTATTGAGAGACTCTTGTATACACAATAGGATTAACTCAGGTAACCATTAAGCACTCAACCAATTTTCGTGAAACAAACTTTACCTACGTAAGTTGTGGAAGGTACGTCGATAATTTAATGACAGACGTACTTCACCAAAGTATTCGTATACTTTAATTTTAGATAAATAAAAAGGAAACACTGGCAAAGCTTCTCAATACAGATGGAATACGACTTCTGCACAACACAAAAAGACATATGGAGAATGATCAGAGGACAAAGAAAAGAGATGAACAAACTACATAATAAAAACGAAACACATTCAGAAGGAAACATGGGTAGACTACTTTCGATCCTTATTTGCTAAAGGTGACGATACTGAACCACCAACATCCGATATATTGAGAAGGAAGAGGCAAAGGAAGCATTAAGGAAATTAAAAAAATAGAAAATCCCTAGTAGAGGACAGAATACCGAACGAACTCATAAAACGGAGGACCAGATCTTACCAATCAACTATTAAAACGAATTCAAAAAATAATAAAACAGAAACAGAAGAATGAAGATCAAGCATCCTAATACCCCTTTTTAAATAAGGGAGACAAATCGTACCCAGAAAATTACGGAGGAAATAATTTATTAAACACAACACTTAAATTAACAACCAAAGTGATAACAAATAAACCGAATCAAATTATAACACTAGCAGAAGAACAACAAGGTTTAGGCCAGGAAGATCATGCACCGACGCTATATTTATAACGAGGCAAGTGCAAGAGAAATCATTAGAATACAACAAACTGGCATATCTATGTTTCGTGGACCTTAAGGAGACATTTCACCGGGTTAAATAAAAGGATGTTATCCACTTATTGTAGGCAAGAGAGATACCTCTAGGAATAATCAAAACGATCGAAAATATCTACCAAAACAATATAGTAAAAGTAGAAGAAGAAATAACCGACCTATTGAAGCTGGCAGTGAGATAAGACAGGCAGATTCCCTGAGTCCTCTATTGTTCAACCTGATTATGGATGAAATAATAAAAAAAAGTAAAACCTAAAAAAGGATACCAAATGGGAAAAAACAACTCAAAATAATCTGCTATGCAGACGACGCAATACTACTCTCTCAAAGTGAAGATTACAACGTATGCTGCACCAATTTAATATAACCGCTAGAAAATTTAACACGTGAATTTCCCCAAAAAAGACAAACTATAGATGCAAGGTGGAGAACATCAAGAACTGGGTAAGAAATAGAAGAGTAGAATGGAACGATCATATAAGCTGAATAACAACAAATAGAGTTAGTAGTAAAGACGGCAACAGACGGTTCCCCAATAGGAAGAGGATCAGTAAAAAGACCACGAAAACGATAGGACGACAACTTACTGGAGGCACATTGAAAAACAGACAGAGTCGTGTCTACATAAAAAGAAGAAGAAGAAGCGTACTTCACGAAGAAATTTTGACGAAGGGTTATTTAGTGTGCTCAAAACAACTGGAAGCAATATATAACAATACAGTTTCAAGATTCATAAATGAAGCTTTAACAAATTTTTATCTTCCCGAGGTTGTGCCCACCAAGAAAATAGTATTAATGCTTTCCGAGCATCAAGTCAAAGTGTTTTATCCAAATCTAATTTACTGTACGTGTCTAGCACACGGCCTGAATCGTGTTGCTGAGACTACACAGCTGCAATTTCCACTTGTTAAAGGTTGATTTATACATATCCGTGCCGTGTCCGTTCCGTGTTATGACCGGCAAAAAAAAAACAATAACTTATGAGTATATTTATGGCGTTTTCTGGACGGTCCCGTCCGTGCCCGGCCTGAAATTAATCTCAAACGATATTTTTCTTTTTTCTTTAGTTTTGTGAACGCGAACGCGAGTACTGGTAAACAGACAAGCAGGAGTTGTTGTGCAGTTAGTCTGTTATGGTTTTTTATATGTATTAAAGAAAAAAGAAAAAGAAGTACTGGACATTCTGAAATTTTATTTAAACGTCCAAAAATTCTTTGTATATTTTAAATTCTCCTTCGGTTTGTTTTTTTTTCCACATAGGATGCACACTCCATCTTCTTTGTTTCTGCCTTTTCTGCTCTTGCTCTTCCTCTTCATCAAGTAATAATACCAACACGGTGAGATCTTCTATTCAAGCCTCCACATTTTTAACTCTCTCTTACACAAAAATATGTAATAACGTTTTCTTCTCTATTCGGCCTGGTACGCATTCTGCTACAACGCGGTTATATGTAAATATAACATTAAAAATACGCGGACTCGGCACTGACACGGAATGGAAACTGCACGAATATGTATAAATCAACCTTAATGAATTGATAACAAATGGTAAAAAATATTTCATTAGAGCTCCTTAAGGGTGCAACTTTTTAGAGAAAGATTGTCTAACACTACATCGCCACCTAAACCAGCGTTAACTCGGTGGGTACATGGTTAGATTTATACTACGCCGATTATATCGAAACTTATAAAAGCTTCGATTGGAACTTCAAGACATTGCTAGCAAATCTGTAAAAGATTGCCAGGAAGTTGTCTAGGAAACAGAATTACAAAACAATCTTGCTTTTATCAAGAGCAAATTTTGTTTTGTGAGTAACACAATAAAATATCTAGAGAAACAGCAAATGGCATTCATTAGTTGAGTCGATCCAAATAATCATTAGTTTTGAAAAAAAGATAAAAGGTATTCCTGGAAAAATTGGTCAGATAGTATTAACAAAACTCAAAGAGGTATTTACAAAAAAGAAGGATTTCAAAAGATGAAGAAAATATTTTGAATTTTGAATGGAGAACTCGTTAAAGATAAATATGGATCCGGCAGTAGTGGCCTTAAGTATGCACCGATAACCAGTGAGTTAACCAGTTGAAAGAAGTAAGCAATTTAATTAACCCAGTCTGAGAGACGTGCACACATGACATTCGGGTGACATAGGAGCTCACTATCAGCCAAATGCTTTTCCTGTAAAAATCCTGGGTACAACAACTATAACACGATATCCTAACCCGATCAATGTAGGCTAGCGTAAGGCGCTCTTTTCCTGCTTTCTTTAGTGACGTATCATCGAACTGAAATTGTGTACTCGAGTCTCGAGTCTCCTCTCTGGGCAGCGCCCAGTTCGGCGACTCGGTGCCCGAGGATGTGGGCCCTTCATGCCCAGGTTTTGAGGTTTTGTTAATTTTTTGGATGGCTGTCGCCTTTTTGTTAGTATTTTTTAATTTTTTTTTGTGACCAAAGCCTTATTTATTTATTTTTTTTAAGGTTGTCCTGAAAATAAACATCAATTATTAAAATTTCCAGTGCTGTGTGCTGAGGCTTCTTCTGAATCTTTTCGATTTATAAAAATGTTTTGAGTGAGAGGCGCTGAAATTTTATGTTGGAACGTTTTAATGAGTATTTAGTTATTTCATGATTTAAACAAAAATAAAATATTTTTCTTTATCTAACGTGTGTCTATAAAAATTAGATTAAAGCATTTTTGTTTCAGTTATCTATTTTTTTTATTGTATTTTATTTTTAAATTTATAATAGGTACTTACTAGTTTTTAAGCTAAGCTTAGAAATTATTATATAATACGATTTAGGCTAATTTTCGTAAAAAAAATGTTTTGGTTTGTCAAAATTTATATATTATTTTCATACTTTTTTGTATAATAAAATGCTTTTTTCATAAAATCGTTATGCTTTTTGAGCGCTTTTTTGCGTTTCGTTATCCTTTTAAAGGATAAAATTTAAATATTCACCCTTCGATAGAAATTAATGATATTAAAAGAGCACTCGAATAACTAGGACATTCAATCAAAAATATCTAAAAAATAAATTGAATTGGTTGCTAATGCAAATAATAAACATATTTATAAAGTCGATAACTCAATTATAAGTTGATCGATTACATCCCAACAGATAAATTTCGCGATGACACAGGTGTCAACATTTCGAAGACACTACATGAATTAGAGATGTCAAGTGTACAAATCCTCAAGAAAACCATCCTGTTAACTACCGAGTCCTCTGTTTGGTCTACAAAGAGCTCCAAAGGAAACAATTTCCAAAGTTAAAGGAGGGAAAAAATACAATCTCATTACCCGACAAATTATTCAATCGTCGTCCATTACATATGCAAACGCTGTGGAGGGACAAAATCATGCCACCGTATCTGTCCCAAATATTACACAGGAAAAATTGAATACAACAGAAACAAGTAAAAATTTAGAATTAATGTACCAAAAACATACGAGAGAATGGATAAAATGTTCGACCTTCTCAAACGATGCTATCAACCCTAATTAAAATTGGATATTAGAACGCAAACGGCCCTACAAACCATAGTCAAGGGATTAAGACATTTATAAAGCTAAATAATCTTGATATCATGGTCTCTGAAGCTCATATGACAAACAAGAGCCATTTTAGTATGCCAGATTTCTGCATCCATATGACACCACATCCAATGAAAAAAGGTCATGGTGTAACTACGTTAATTATTAGAAGTAACATAAAACATCATGAAATAAATAAAGTATGTGAAATCAACCTCGATATCTATAGAACTCAGCAAGGGACACATTACGATGTCAGTTGCATAATTTTCACCCCGGTAAAATAATTAAAGAGAAACATTTCTCTCATTGTTTCAATGGTCTTGGTCATCACAAAAGTTGATACCAGCTTTTTTTCATAAAATCGTTATATTTTTTAATCGCTTTTTTGCGTTTCTTTATGCTTTTAAATCCGAACTCTTTTTTTTTAACGAATTTTTTTAAACTGGAATTCTATCTTGACTGGGCTATAGTCTCTTCCATATTTTCAGCCTTTGCCTAAGCAGTTTTATGACCAAGAAATTTATGCATGCAACTACTTACGGGGCTCATAAATATACAGTTAAAATTTCTTAAAAATAGTAAATTTTATAAACCATTTCCATCGTATTTAATTTAGAATGAATTTAGTCATAGATACAAGTTATGAATGGCATATAACATCCATTTAAATGTTTACACAATCTATAAAATTTATACCCGATGGGTTGTCCCACAAATCGATTTTTAATCCGCTAATCTGTAAGTTCCGCTCGAGATGATTTTAGCAGACATCTAGTACAAATTATGTGCCCCACGTGTATAGACATTTGTGTATCGGTCGTTAGAAAGGGAATCCCTAAGCCCTTATGCTAGATAGGTGGTCTTTATGTTTCCTTCTTAAATGAAGTAACTTAATACCACCTTTAAACATCGTTTTTCACGTTACCGTCGTGTTGTGAAATAAAAAAATGTTTGAAAAACAAAGGGATGTTTTTGTTGAGGAATATACAGTATTAAAAAATAAAGAACTAAACTTTTTGTAAAAAACTGTAAGATAAAACAGATAAATACGTTGATATACAATGTGGAAATGATTTATGATATGAAAATATATATATATATATATATATATATATATATATATATATATATATATATATATACATATATATATATATATATACATATATATATATACATATATATATATATATATATATATATATATATATATATATATATATATAGACTATAACTGTAAAATTTGAAAAAAAAATATTTTTAAAAAGGTAATTTTCGTAATTATTAAAAATTCAATGAAACAACGGTCTAGAGTCATACATAAGGTGACCAATAACTATAGCAGCTATCCGCGTCCTTTCTTGACATACGATTTCAACATAAGAATGATGTAATTACTTTAACTCGCTAGGATCACATTTCCAAATTTGTGGTGACTGGAATGCCAAAAATACCTCGTGGGGATCAAAAATAACATAACAAAGATAGGAAAACGTCTGCTAAGCCCTAAGCCCCATACACAAAAAGGTAACCTACAACATCTATCAATTGGAGAGTCAACATATTGGTCGACTGTTAGGAACAAGATACCAGATTTACTTGACTCTACAATTATAAAGAGAATTCTTATTAATAAATTGCGAAATAAAATCCAGCATTGATCTTAGCTCTGATCACATTCCCTAACCATAACTGTACTTACAGAAATCTTGCATATTGTACCTATTCCGCGCTTGTGCACTAACCACTCATATTGGGAAACGTTTTAAGAATATAGAAATCTAAATATAAACGTTAAGATAGGACTTAAAGGACTTTACTTTGCTTGTACAAGAAGGAAACCCCTACATATAACCAAAAATCAACATTGTACCCAAGAACTAGTTTTAAACAAACTAAAAGCTAGAAGAACATGACAAAATACAAGAAATCCCCACGACAAAGAGTTGGAATACGCCGGTACGTAGTTTACAGATCGAGTTTCCTTCTCCTTCTAAAATTGTGTCCATAATTTTACTGCCCATTGTAGGATTTTCTAAGATCCCCAATCCCCAAAAGCAGCGGAAAACAGCCACGAAAAACAGCGGAAAAACAGACTTCGAAAACGGAAGAAAAGCAGCCAAAAAATGCCCTCCCACCGAGGAGCCAAATATCAAAAAATGAATAGAAGACCCAGGACGAATTCCCGGCCTTACCTCAGGAAACCTCAGATTTAACAAGACGACATCGCGTAAGCTTTGCCGCACCCTTCAAATCCATAATCAAATGAAGACATGGGCACTGGCTACAATGCTAGTAGTCAACAACAACCTGAAGACACCGTTTTGCCTGAACAACAGGCGAAACGTCAACAGAAACCATAGGAGCGCGGTGGAGTCATTCCTGGGTACACTCGAATTAATACACCTCGCTCCAATGAATTGTTACACCCGAACGTAATTCTAAAGGGTGAACAAGTCTCACAGGCTGGGTTCGATTAAAATGCTTGCTTTTCAAAAGTCATTCCTAGTTTTCACCTTGTGTACTTGTTTATATACCTATAGATATATTATTGATTGGTTAGAATTAGTGAAAAGCAGTGCAGTCAGTAATGGTACATGTTAATATTTTGGTAATAAATTGTTAAGAGTTTTCAATTTCTTTCTATAGTTTATTTTTATGAACGAGAGAGTAATTAGCATAATTTTAACTGGTAGCTCCGACCACTCCATGGGCGTGCTCAAGATTAATTGAAAAATTACTTTGAATAATTGTAAAAAATAAATGAATTATTTCAGTGTTATAAAGTGTTATGTGTATGTAAACAAAAGTGACCTCTTTTATCACACACTATATTAGAACTGACTGGCCTACATTAAAAAGGGTTTTAAAAAATTCACATTTTTTTTAATTTTTAAAAATTACAAAAGAGAAAAAGAGTTTTTAAAACCGTCTAAGGTATGTTAAATAGATGAATAAAAATATTAATATAAAACTTACAGCTACTTGTTACAAATCCAAATCAGATTCAGAAGATGAACTTTCAGAACCAAGATTTATAATAACTGGCTCGATCATTTTATCAGTAATATTGTCCAGCTTCCACATTTTTTCCTCTTCTTTAATAGTGTGATTTACTGCTTTTTCCCAGTTTTCAGGTTTTACATTATTTACGGCCTCCAAAAACAACTGTTTAACATCATGAATTTTAAAAGTGGTATTTTTTCTTAAAACTTCACTCTTTATCTGTGCCCATACCAGTTCAATCGGGTTTAATTCACAATGATATGGTGGGGATCTAAGTACTGTCATTCCACGATTTTTGGCAATTTCATCAATTTCGTATTTTTTAAATTTTTCTTTATGAAGGGCACACAACGAATAAAGTTCCTTTCTTATAGATCCGGGATGGTACGTAATATTTTTTGAACTCAACCAATTCTGCAAGTCTTTTTTTAACCACTTGGTTGTGGGCAGTCCTTCTATAAGTCTGGAGTGATAACTTGCATTATCCATTACTATTACACAGTTCTTAGGAAGAAGATCTATCATTTGTTCGAACCATTCTTGAAAGACATCAGCGTTCATGTCTTCATGGTAGTCACCGGTACGAGTTGATTCAAAAGTTAATAAACCACCTTCAACAAAACCGTCTGAACTGCCAATGTGTACTATTATCAGCCTGCGTCCCTTTCCTGATGGTGGGTTTAAACCAGTAGATAAGTTATTTACAAAAGCGTGCCTTTGACTTGTAACAGTTTCATCCTGCCAAAATTTATTTGGTGTATGACCCTCGTTGATCCATGTTTCATCAAGATAAAATATTTTTCTTTTTTGGTTTCTCATTTCCTTTATGGTTCTTAGAAAATGTCTTCTCCATATGACAATATCGCTTCTTTCTAATAAAATAGACTTTCTGGGATTCTTTTTCCAGCGGAAGCCGATTTCTTTTAAAAGTTTCCATAACGTACTTCGACTCATTTCTGGGTAATCCTTATCATCTCGAACTGAGACAAGAACTTTATCCAATGTTGGAAATTCTTGTCTAAAGAAGAATTCATGCACTTTCCGTCGAAGTCCTTCTTTAAAATGATATTCTATTTGAAATTTTGGTTTCCCTGGAGCATTACGTGGCATTTGAAAACTACCACATTTCTCTTCTTTAATAACTCTGTAAATCGTAGATTTCCCAACACCAAGTGTACTGCTAACTAACTCAACGGTCTCATCAACACTTTCACATAAACGTTTGTCTGTAAATGATTTAAAACAATTAAATATTAATATGTTTTTTCATTAACTGTTAGAGGACCAATTTTTCGGCGTTTACACGGCACTTCCAAATTTTCCATAACACTAGTATACACAATAAACTGCACCTTGCAACTGAAGTACCTACTTTTAGTGAACTGTTAAGAATTTTGAATACGCCACTTGGACCTTCCTATATACAAAATGGAAAAACCCACTATCACATTTTCTGTGGAATAAGTTTAGAAGGTAATTATCTAGTCAATTACTGTCGTAGATTCCTGGAATTAAAGAATTAAATGTTTGATTGTTGAAACCCTTACTTCGTGGAATGCACTCATTTCAGATAAAATAAAACGTTTTATTTTATCTAAAGAATTAAACTTTATTTTGCAAATAGGCAAAGAATTAAACTTTATTTTGCAAATAGATAAAATAAAACGTTTTATTTTATCTAAAGAATTAAACTTTATTTTGCAAATAGGTAGGTACTTATTAAACTTTTATTGGTTATATATAACCAATAAAATAAACATCTTACATTTCTTGCAAATTCATTAGTACCTGTTAACCTCCATCACTCCGACACTGGCAACCTTATTTAGGGATTAGTAACCCTCACAACTATTGTATTCTATTCTGCTCCAACCTTTATACCTGGTGGTCATACTCAATTTAAAATTGTTTTCCTATATACTTCTGTAAACTTGTTGACAAATATCTGTTTTTCATTGAGTCACCTGTATCAACAGTTTAGTGATTTGCATACATAATTTATTGTTTTATTACTCTCTCATACATAAAAATACACTATAGTAAGTTATCCGGGTGGTATCAACACTTACAAGCCGCCACTTGTGGCGGCTTGTAAGCTCAGTAGCTTAACTGGTTTAACTTTACTATTTTAACAAGTCAGACGGCCTGGGTTTGATCCTGTTACACCAAAAAATTTTCAATTTCTAATTTAACTGAGCCGCCACCGTGCTTCACAGGGCGCGTACAGCTGTCGGGGCAAGCCATAATCAAGATGATACAAGCCTAAAGGCTTAGGTGAGCAGAAAACGTGCAAAGAGCCCATAATAAACGGATAATTCAACGAAATATGGGATAATCCAGTCGGCCCTTAGATCTAGACTCATACGAAGGGATAATAACTTAAAATATATATTTAAATGTCCTGGTAATGCAAGATGTGAGAGAAGATATGATAGAGTGAAGATGGCCGTATGGGCAGTAAAGGTACATGGGTTGTGAGCTAGAGAGAGAGAGAGAGAGATAGAGAGAGAGAGATAGAGAGAGCGAGAGAGAGAGAGAGAGAGAGAGGGGGGGGGGATCGAGAGACTAATAGTTTTGGTTAGAGAAAAATTTTTCAACGTTGATCAGATTGTAATATCCATAAACATTGTGTATAATAAAAAAAATATATCAATCTTCCTAAAAGAGTTCATATAAACAATCCGCTCTCACAGTATTTTTTTAATATTTTACAATTTTATCAAATCTTGGAAACTTTAGTAGGTTGAATCGTCAGAAAATTCATAATATATTAGTAAAAAGAGGTTAAAATTACACCTGATAGTTTCTTTTCCAAGTAATCAGAATCGGTGATAAACACGTGCAATTTCTGTCGTATAAATAATAAAAGTAGAACAATCAAAGTTTCGACGTAATTTTAAATGTATGACTAATTTGTTATTAACTATTACTAATAGCGTCGTCTAGTTACGTTAAATATTTGATATCACTACAATAAAATACTAATAAAACATTTTTATAAGAAAAAGAATGTACCTAAATAGCGATTATAGGGGGGACGCTTTTTGATTTATATAAAAAATCCAATTATTATTCTTATACATATAATTTATTTTCGATTTTAACATAATGCAAAATCTCTATGGAACACCACTATTATTCCTCTTTTTCCAATAAAATTTTAATTTTATCATAGTTACATTGTTATTCCGATCTTTTGTGTCCGTCTTCCCTTGTCTTCGCTGATAATTTATCAGTATTTAATTAGAATAGCTGACGAAAACCTCTTCCTCGTAGGAAGTTTAGCATATCTAGTAGCTTTATGGTATACAAATCTCCTTCTATTTGATGTGTCGCATATGCATCTGCATCTGCTGGCACAACACAACAACGTTAAATCCTTTAGATAAGTTACATAAATATGGCTGAAATGAAGTGAATATAGCTGAAATAGGTGAACCTCGCTAAAGCTTCATATGCAGCTATTAACCCTTAATTACACTTCTAGCATAACTGCAAATAAAAGAATTCCAATAAATAACATTTTAGACGTACCCATGACTAATGATTCTTCAAAGTTCAATGTCTTATATCCCCGCAGAATCCAGTTAACTGGAACCAATTTTCACCATTATATCAATACAAAAATATATCTTCATCTCCACCTTGGAGTGTAAAAATTCCAAGTCAATTGCAATCTACTACAATTCCAAAAAAATAGCACCAACCCTAATCTTATCATACAACATTTCAGAGATCTAATTAACCCGCGATCGGTACTGCTTATGAATCTCCCGCCGTAGGTTCCGTGTTAGATTTTATCTAACATAATAACGTTGTTTCCTTTTTTAAGGTATTTGGTGCGAAATGCTGTGCGAAACAAATAGTCAATTTCTAGACTCACTCGTCAGACTCTTTAACAATATTTATAACAGCGGGGAGTTTCCTGAAGACTGGCTAGAGTCAACTTTTGTTGCCATACCGAAAAAACCAAAAGCAAAGTCTTGTGATCAACATCGGATGATAAGTCTAATTAACCACATTTCGAAGGCATACACCAAGGTTATTTACAACAGAATAAGCAAAAAATGCGAGGATAACATTGGAGATTCGCAGTTTGGGTTTCGGAATTCTTTTGGGACAAGAGAAGCACTTTTTAGTCTACAGGTACTCATCCAGCGCTGCAGAGATATGAACAAAGACGTGTACATATGCTTTATAGACTACGCAAAAGCATTCGATAACGTAAAGCACGAAAAGATAATTGAAGTTCTCCATAAGATCGGAGTCGACTACAGAGACATTCGAACAATAGCGAGTCTCTATTGGGGTCAAACAGCTAAAGTGAAAGTAGGATCTACATTGACCAATAAAATTGAGATCAAGAAAGGGGTACGACAGGGCTGTATCTTGTCTCTTATTCTCTTTAATATATACTCAGAAGAAGTATTTAAGACAGCGCTCGAGAAAAGCACAGAAGGCATGAAGATAAATGGAGAAATAATTAATAACATAAGGTATGCTGATGACACTGTGATTTTAGAAAGTAGCATGGAGGAACTGAGTTGCCTAATGAGTAAGATACAAAAAACAAGTGCACAATACGGACTCAGACTAAATATCACAAAAACCAAATGGATGTAAGCAAAACCCAACAACCACCACAGCAACTGATATTAGACAATGAAAGAATTGAACACGTGGATTCGTACATCTACTTGGGAACAACAGTTAACTCAAATTGGGATCAAGCGAAGGAAATACGTATAAGAGTAGAAAAGGCAAGAGCATCGTTCACTAGCATGAAGCAAATTTTCACCTCTAAAAGCCTCACCCTACCTCTCAAAATTCGACTTCTGAAATGTTATGTATTCCCGGTTTTGTTATATGGAATGCAGGCGTGGACAATGACCGCAACATTGATGAAAAAAGTAGAGGCCTTCGAAATGTGGGCTTACCGACGTATATTACGTATATCCTGGACTGAGCACGTGACCAACGAAGAGGTACTACGCCGGATAGGTAAAGAGAGAGAGGTAGGAATAAGTATAAAGAAAAGAAAGTTGGAATACTTGGGTCACGTTATGAGACATAAAAAATATAGAGTACTACAGCTGATCGTTCAAGGGAAAATAGACAGAAGAAGGGGTCCAGGGAGGAGAAGACACTCGTGGCTCCAAAACTTGCGGCAATGGTTCGGATTGTCATCTGCTGAACTATTCAGATCTGCCGTAAACAAAGTCAGAATAGCCATGTTGATTGCCAACGTTCGGAACGGACAAGGCACATGAAGAAGAAGGTATTTGGTACTTGGCAGTATTTTTCATAGCTTAATATTGTTATTTTATTTATGTATTTAATATATTTATTGGAAAATTGAACGACTGGCATGATAAAATATAATTTAGTATAACTGTTGCAAATGACAACTTTATGTAATTTTTTTAACGGTTTTATTAAAGAACAACTGTTTACAACCAAAAAAATTAACAACAAAAAAAACCAAGTTATTAATTTAAGAATCTTCTTCTCTGTTTACATATCGGATTTACTATCTCTATTTACAAATCTACATACGGATTTTAAACATGTATGACATCGGTGCTGAGTAAATCAGTTTTTCTCTTCGGGCAAAAGAAACAACGAAGTTCGGCAGCATCAACTGGAATGGATTTATTTCCTAGAATATTTATAATTTTTTGCCTTAGTGGAATTGACAGTGATGTAATCTTGACCGACGAACAATATGAAGCTTCTTAAGTTGCTTAGCAAGATCTGTCAGATATATTCTTCGTTTGAGCTTTATGTCTGTATTGCTATAGTAAACAATTTATGAATTTATGCCAGCAATATTGAGTTAAGAACAAAAAACAGTTAAAGGCCAACGGTAGCTCACTCTTGTAGTCGAATATTCTACCTTCATCCTGTCCACCACATCAACAGTTCCTTTTGTTAGATTATAGAATGTTATGACTGAAGGTTCCATTGCATCGCCACTCTCTGGATCAATTTCACCATCTTTGTGAAACGTCGACAGCATCAGCACATTTCTATTAGGTTTTGGTACATATGAGGTAAGAACGCATTTATTGGGATTGACTCCCCAAGCAAACATGCTGCTATTTCTTTTTTGTTATTTAGTATCTAAAAAAATTGGGGGAACCTCTCGCTTGGTGTTACGTAATGTGCTAACTAACGTTATACGGTGGTTGTGTACCAAGTCATTAGCCAAAGATACCTACAGATGTAAAGTAATTGTCCATAGTTATATTGCGTTCAGTACCATTACAATATTTTAAAAGTCTTGTTACATCACTATGGGCATCGTTCTTTAGTTAATATGGACCAGTTGATTGTTTACCTGCATAAATTTCAATGTTATGTGTATAAAACATTCGAGAGTCTACAACAGCGTAGATTTTTATGCCATATTTCGCAGGTTTATTTGCAATATACTGGCGGAACTTGCATCTCCCTCTGAAACAGTCAAGCATCTCATCCCCTGTTATGTAACTACCCACCGAGTAATGTTGTAAACACTTCCCAACAAAGTTATCCAAAACGTATCGCACAGGCGCCAAATGATGTTCTTGGACTCTTTTTACTCTAGATTCAATATCATCAAACCTAATAGCTTGTACCAAAGAGTGAAAAGGGCGTTGTGATATAGTAGCAGCAAAGTATTCTGGGGCCTTTCCGTTCGTGCTCCAAAGTTCTGAAGTATTTAAATGTTGGGTTTTTACACCAGCAAGATATAAAAGCCCGACAAATGCACTCGTTTCGTCAAAATCTGTAGGACTCTAATGTTTTGCGTTTCTTGTGTCTAAGTTTCTCGTTGGTACAATCTGTAATATACTGAATGATTTCATCCGAGAAAAAAAGTTTTCAAAACTCCAATATTTTTTTGGTTCCTTTTGCATCACCTTTTACACCTGGTATCCGTGTAACAATATTTTGAGGGTTGGTTTTTCCAACTTTGTTTTGATTTTGGTACACTAACCATTTAGTTCCATCTTTACCAGTATAATAGGGACCACTTCTTTCAGATCTTTCTAAATTTGAGTGTGTAGAGGCAGGGCCTTGTACATTCTCTTTATCTATTTCGAGAAAGCTGTCTCTGAAACATCTGTGTCCGATTGATCGACTTCATCACAAACAACAACAGAGTGCAAATTTAATCTAGCACACAAAAAATATTTTAATATAATTCAAAATTCGGAACTACGTAATCAGTACCGCGTTAGATTTTTACTAACATCCCGACACTGACAACTTTCATAGCGCACTTGAACAGATTCTTGTTGATTTCAATCTAAATTAAACATGGGAGTGACTAGACAAAACATTGAGTACATTGTTCTAGTACAGCTGCCCAATCTGATGTTATTTTTAAATTACAAAAAAGAGCAATACGGTAGAGCAATACGGAAGCCTATCTATCTGAAAGACCATATTATTCAGTGGAAGGAATAACTAAGAAATTAGAGTACGTTTAGGTACAAGCAACTAAAGTATTTTTTATATATATTTGGGTATCACATGCAACAACTTTTTTGTGATATTGACGATTTATGTAATTTTAGTAAATTTTAATTGTTATTGTTATGTTTTGACATTTTGTAAGCTTTGTCCATAAAATTGTACAATTTTCAATGAGAATAAAGCATATTTCTATTCTATAAAATGTAGGAACCAAATTCAGGGCAAGATGACAAAGAATCAGAATCGGAATCTAAATAAGAGGAAGGCGCACTTCTACATTAACAATCTAAAAAGAAAAAAGATCGCTGTCGGATTATTTTTATAAACAAAAACACGTATGCCAATGGAAGAAACCAACTCATACCATTTTTCTCCATGGTAACATGTGTTTTGAAAACTATTATCAAGTTAACTTAAAGTGGAACTAGCTGGAGCATGGTTAGCGTTAAGAATGCTACCAAACACTATTCAGAACTGGTGTCTATCTCTGCGACGAGTAGTTCAAAATCAATGCCAAATCTTCTGATACTTACTACTATGTGAGATCAGTCTTCCCTCTTCCATTATAATATAGGTTATCGTTTATTGCTCTATTTGTGAATAATAATCTATTATCTAACAATAAAATACTGAAAACTTTTGTTTTCAAAACTTCCACAAAATTTATTTTAATTTTGAGTCACTCTGAAACGAATTTACATTCTTTGGCTGGAAAGACCGAACGAATTTTCATTAAGTAACGGTCGAATCCATCATTAATAATCTATTAATGATCTTTGTCGTTCCATATTACCATATTTTAAAACGTGTACTTATGTTGAATCTTTTGAATAAAGAACGTATTGTTTATTCTTATCTCGTTTGAGTCACAGAAGTTCATTCAATAAATAATTTCAATACAGAAATTTTGATCATTGTTATATTTTATTTCGGTTGTAAACGTAATTGAATCGAAAGTGCTTCTCTACATTAGGGAAAAACCATTCTGTAATACTTCTAAACACTTCCCTCGGATATAGCCAGATGTTGGGAAATTTTAGTGGTTATTACGAGGATTAGTGCACAGCTAGTAATAAAGAAATATTGGTGTTGACAAAGAACAGGTAAGCTCATAAAGTAAATACTACTACCTGGCTAGGAAGTCCCAATTCGCAGACGTAAACATTTTTGATTTTTGGTTTAGAATTCAAATTACATATATATTTAGTGATTTTTCACATTTCAAACAAAACTTGTAAATGACTTAGCGCATTCACCATTTTTATTACTAAATTTTAATTGAATATGTATTTAAAATTTTCTGGAATAAATCACAATAATTTTAATTAAAACTACATATTTTTTTATTTTTCACCTTTTAGCATCCAATCTAGAAATTGTTTTCAATTACTGTAATTTTATACAGTGATAATATTATAATGTGAATATTATGGTTAAATAATATTTAAATATGGTTTATATATGGTTAAATAATATTATTATGTCTATATCGGGTTAAGCCAAAATTGATTGTTTGACGTTTGACATTTGACGTTTCCACTCCGGAAATCGGTTTCAAAAAAAGATTATTTTTAAAATTACCGGAAAATATATAACCAACAAGTTGTTAGTACGTTTTGATTGACAAAAATTTGAACGGGAAAGATGGAAAACGTAAAGACAGAAATAAACGACGAATAAAACAATAAAAATCAAAGAGAAAGAATTGGAGATGGTAGAAACATACGATTACTTAGAAGTCATAATTTCTAACGATGAAGAGATGGACTTACACAGAAAAAAGATAAATATCCACAGGCCTCAGGTCGACTCAGCCTATTACCTCAACATAACAGCTATGGAATAAAAATATCTAATAAGGATTGTGAAAAGACCAACATGGATCTCTACTAGAAAAAACTAAGAGGAAACCGTTGGGCTGCTAATGAGTAAAACCCAAACCAATTCAACTAAAAGGATAATAGAAGCAAAGAGAATAAAGGAAAAAACGCAGACCAAGGACAAAAAAGATGGACGGAGTAAATGAAATTGGACAAAAAAAACAGAGAGAAGAGCGAAGGATTGAGTGCAATGGGGGTAGTCGAAAAAACTGGAAGATAGCGTAAAATAAGCGATCCGACGGTGAAAGGCATAACAATTCAAACGAAGAAGAACTAATACTGTCTTCTAACGCTGATAAAACAAAAAAATTGTTTTTTCTTGTAAAATTTTGAAATAAATTTCGAACTTAAAGGTCTAAATATCAATAAAATACTTCCAGACTTATAATTCACAATAATGTTAAATATAAAACAAATTATCACTTCATTTAATGGCCATATAGTCCAATATTTCACGGTAAAATATTGTAAAGCCTCAAAATTTTCTTTAAAAGCTATATAATTAAAATGTGCGGTTGTTGTTTTTAAGGGGTGAAAGCTACCCTTTTTTACCAGAAATATAAAACTGTAGATTTAATCTTCATTTAAATATTAATCATGTTTAAAATAAAGATTTGTTTATTATATGGAAATACATTGTATAATATATAATTGTTTTTCAACCCTTAAAAACTACCCTTTAAGACAAAATTCACAAGGAAAATTATCTAATAATGCATTTTATAGTGAACTGAAAATTCAATTGAATTTTTATAGTTTTATGTCGCAATAATATTTTCAACCCTTATAAACCATCCCAGACACTAAAATTCATAAAAATTCCATGCTTCAAACTTTGAAATGGTCTACGTATGATAGAAAATTTTTTTTTGCTATTTAAAAATTGTTTTTGTTATGTAAAGCATTTGTTCAAACCTTAAAAACCACCCTTTATAGAGTAATGTATAAAAATTGTTTACTATAATTTCAAATTGAACAATATTGTGAGTGCATTCATTCAAAACCTCCTTAGTATTATTAAACTATTTCCCTTTCTATCACTCTTTCTTACAAAATATTATAGACAAAAAAAAATAAACTACTAGATAAAATTTAAAAAATGTATATTTTGTGTATTATAATTAAAAACTGTAAAGTGTCTATAAAGGTAAAAAATAAAAGAGTTAAGTATTTCTGTGTAATAAATGTTTAATACATATAGTATTTTAATTACTATTTAAATGGGAATAAGCCCCAATTAAAGGTTAAAGTAAGTTTATTGACGTTTCAATTTCCACTTCAGAAATCGTTCTCAAAATACAAACATTAGTAAATTAAACAAATTTTGTTTTTTTGTTACTTGGTGAAAAATTCTTCTAATAATTTAATTTTATCTGACTCATTTATATTGACAATTAGTTATACATTATACATTTTAAAGTAGACGACTTTAAAATGATATTGCCAATATTGTTGAGTTGCGTTCCTGGGACGACTTTATTGTAAAATAGTTCATTCGATTACATGAAATCAACTTTAACTTGAGAATATCCGTCAGAAAAAATCAGAAAAAATCATAGTTTCCTCTTCTTGATCTGTAATTGGAGGACAGTTTTGATAATTATCACCAGAGCAAGTTCCACAGTCTGCATTAATTACAGAGTAATATAATGTGTGATGTGAGTGTCAAAAGTTCAACTTTTTGACAGCTGAACGTTGTACCACATCCTTGTGTACAATTGCAACCTTCGAAATTTATCCATCCCCAATCAGTAGGGCAAATATTTTTGTTTCCAAGCCAAATTTGAGATTACACATAAACTCTTTTAAAATCATCATGGAGAGTAATCAACTAATGAAACAAGCGATGAGAGTTTCACAGCAGCATTTTTTGTATTAGCTTGTAGTGCATCTGCTCAAGAAAGCTGATAAATCTTGCACACTGCCCAATTTTTTTAACTGTATATCTTTTTCAAGGCCAAATAAAATATCGTACAGTATCTTCCAGCTTCTAAAGTTAATTCTAACTTTGCATTACTATTGTTAAATATTTTTGCCCTATCTGGGATATCTGATGTTTATTAAAAAATTTAATTTTACCTTTACTATAAAATGCTGAAGCTATATCGCACCAAGTAAAACAATGTGAGAAAATGATGAATTCTGTACTGTCTGGATGATCAATTTCAAAAGTTTATGAAGAATACACTACCCAGTGAACATTTTTTTCTCCTCTCGTACTATAACTTCTTTAATTTTAAAGATATTTAATTGAACCAAAGTTTCTATTGTTGGGAATTTTGAGGAGGAATTTCAAGAGTGAATAACTTATAAAATATTAACTTAGCGAGAAAAGAAAAAAGCAAAACTAGCATTTTTTCCCATAAATTGAATTCTCTATCGATTTCCGGAAGTTAAATATTTTCACCCCCAAGAAGGGGTGGTACTCACCCCTAGGGTAAAAGCACACATCGCCACTATATAACTTTTTTTGTTTGACATGTTTCCTATGTGTATTTCAAATTTCATGACAATTGAAGCAGATCTTTATAATTCTGAGCAAAAGTTGTGAAACAATGGACTAATAAATGAAGTATATTATTCCAGTCGTAAATAACTTTTCCTCCCATAAATAATAGCAACTTACGGAAGTCTCTGTACAGTTATAATAATAAATATCACATGTAAGAACTTTTAACTGTATTATTTAAAAATGAAAATGAACTTACTAGCTAAATATCTTCATTTTATCCATGTTTTTACTTTTCCACTCTCACTAAACTTTATATAGTATTCCCGCACTAAAACCATTGAGTTAAATTCACACATCGCACAACAAATTGTTACTAACTCCAGATCCGCTTCTTGACTATGAAGCCAAAGCAGCAATCCATTCCAGACTCAAAGTTAAACTAAACGCGAAGACGGCCAGAAACATAGGGAAATAATGTGACTAAAACTGAACGTGTCGAATTACGTATTCCCGGGAATAAAGTGAAACTGGAATGTCCTTTATACCAACATGTACATTTTCATCCGGAACGTGACCTCCTGGCCTTTTCTTTCCGAGTTGGTTAAGAGCCAAGTCACGTTTTGAAATCAACAAAAAATTAATATGCCTTCAATTCACGGTGGTGGTTATAATATACAGATTGAGGGAAGAACTTTTGATTTTAATCATATGGGATATAATGTCGAGTAAATAAATAATATTCGACCAACAGTCGATATGCTGTTATTTGCGTGAAGAGCAGATTGGCAGCGATTACTTGCAATATGAATATTATCTGTAACAGTATGAGATAAAAATTAATGCCAAGAAAAGAAAATGCGTCGTCCTCAATACAGCCCACGCATATGGGTATAAATGGCACTCAAATCGAAAAAGTAATAAACAACTGGTATTCGGGAACATCAATAAACAGACGAAAGTAAAAAAGGAAATATCCAGACGTATCGAAATTGCCAGTTGTTGAATATTTATTTATTTAAGTTTTGGCATCTTATAAACCCAAACAAACAACAACAAATTATGGCATTTCGGAACATACCCCAATAATCTAAAATGCATACTTTTTGGGGATGTCAAGAAAATACCATAAGTAGCAGAATACTGTCATCTCAGCAAGGATGTCATGTTTATATAGTCCATCTTGTGTTTTGTATTGATATAAATAGTATATTAAAGTATAAGTAGATATTGAGTTATCCACGTTATCCACGAATATTTTACGCTATTTTTTTTATTGGTACACTTTGAAATAATGGTATATTACTACAAAAAATTGAAATAGGAGCTAATAATGTAAAATGGTTGAATTTGTGATGTATAGTATTTTTCATATAAAAATGGGTGCACGTCATTCAAGATTTACGACGTCAGAACCCCACAGCGTTGCCAAAACATCAGAATAAGTGAGGAATTTTTATAATGTCAACTATATGTCAAAATATTATAGCAGTAAATACACTTAGTTTTAAGACTACCGCAACACACTAAAATACATAAGAAAACATTTTAATACAAAATTATATATTCTAAATTTTAAACTTACCTCTTTTAGAGCATTAATAGTAAAAACGTCCCGCCATTATTTCTTGTTCAAAATAATCTATCTTATATAAAAGCCTATGAGCTTTCTACAGACTATTTAGTTGTTTTGGCATAGCACAATCACACTACACAACAATAATTAGTTTTTAAAGCTATTAGTCTAAATTTAATATGTATTTATAAATACCATTTAATAATATATAATATATTATGATCAAATTGTGTAAGAAATCAAAACATAAACAAAATTCTTACTCTAAAAAAGCGGCAACACTTTAAACAATTTTGAAGTATTCCTGTATCAGTTGCGTACAATTGTCTAATATATTTAATTATAATTATTATTTTGTGGAATATTAGACTTAAAGAGTTATTTCATAAAATTTATATTCTTAATAATAACACATGTTTTTGGTTATTTAATCAATATAATTCTAAAATTCCCAATATAATGATGATAACATTTTTCTGATTATTATACCATGTTGATGCCTATGAAAGATCGAGCAGTTCCGAATGGTTTTCGTATTATTAGATGTGTTAGGAAAATTTGAACTCCAAGGTTGACGTTCTGGAAATTTTAAATATAAGTGACGTCACTTTATATAAATTGTGACGTGCACGCATTTTTATATGAAAAATACGATCAGTATACCTTTCGTTATGGAAATGAGAAAAACAAAAATTAATTTGCAATCTGTCACATCAGATTAATTGTTATTACTGGTTGTATATTGCTTAAAAATGACTTCTTACATTGATTACTTAAATAGTAAAGCAGAATCGCGGTTAATACCTTAAAAATCGGAAGACGCTTGTAAAAAAGAATAGGACAAGTTCATTAAATGGAAGGAAGAGCAAACGGTAAAATACATATGAACCAGTTGTGCTTGTTCAGCTTCAGAAAATGTTGGAACAGTACAAGCCGTCAACTATGTTCAATAAGGTAGTCAACCTCGATCACTAGTTTTAATACGTAACACCAATGTCACTTTAATTAAGATAAAAAAATTCTTCTGCGGCCGAGATATAATCATCCCTCTAGTATCAAGACTGTTGATGTTACTATGTAGCGCCCTATTATGTGAATTGGACTCTCAATTATAACAAAAAAAATATCGAAAATTTAGAGATGTGATGCTACCGTCGGCAATTTAAGATTTGGTGGGGCGATGTAATAAGAAATATAATAATAAAAATAGGGCTTTATTTTAATTATCCGAGGCCCAGCTCATAGCTGCTCTTCTGAACCAACTACCATAAATACATTAAAAATATACTTATATCTACCGGACACGCATATGGCAAAATGTATATCTAGGTACTAAGTTAGCAAAGTGAAGATAGCCGTGATGATCGCCAACGTCCGGAACGGATAGGCACTTTAAGAAGAAGAAGAGGTACTAAGTGACATAGAAATCCCATCACCTATTATAAACTATTAATAGTTTGACAATATTTTGTACAATTATCCAAAGATGGTTAAGTGCTATGTTTGGTCCGTACTTTTGTATAGTGCAGAAGTGTGGACGCTAAAAGTATCGATCATGAACAAAATTGAAGCATGGCAAATATGGGTTCATAAATGAATGCTGAAGATACCTTGGACAGCTAGGAAAACTAATGAAGAAGTACTAAGGAGCGTCAACAAAGATAGAGAACTGCTAAAGACTATTAAACATCGAAAAATGTCTTATCTGGGACATATAGTAAGGGGAAGTCGATATAAAATATTATAACTGATCCTTAAAGGCAAAATAGAGGGCCGCAGAGGTGTAGGAAGAAAACAAGTTTCTTGGTTAAAAGCATTCGTGAATGGACACAGATATTAAATGCAGGACAATTATTCCATATTGCAGACGATCGAGAAGCCTTCGCAATGGTGATCGCCAACGTCGGATAGTTCTGATATGGCACGGGAAGAAGAAGAATCCAAACGAAAATCAATTAATAATGTGTTGATGCACCTCACTGGGCAATACACTCTTGGATCGCCTGGGCTCGCTTTTGATTAGTTGATCAATATCCTCCTAGGATATCTTGTTCTATGCACTAATTAATTCCTCCCGAAGTACTCCCAGAGTTTGAGGAGGAAGTCCTAAGTTAAGAAGCCGCATCATGTCCCACACGTGTTCAATTGGGGATAAATGTTCCAGAATTTCTTCTGCTTATCGCTGAGATATCATGTTCCCTCTGACGAATATTGAGGTGATCTTGGCTCACAGTATAACCGCAATGTTTCGCAGCACGTGACGTTCGACAAAAAACCGTTAAATTTGTCTTTCATCACGTCGTCTTCAGATCCAGTGCTTGAAGTGAGGTTCTTGTATGATTTTTATAAACAATGGAAAGAAATTTCGTGTGTTAACTTATCACTGTAATTTGATGGGAAAAAATGGCTTACAAACTAAGCAATGGCTCAAAAAATGTTTCTGGGACTCTGCTCGATCGATTTCATGGTTTGGTAAATTCAAACGCGTTTGTACCGATATTAATGATGCTGAGCGCTCTGGAAGGCCAAATGAGACAGTTATTTACGAAAACATTGAAAAATGCTCAAATAATTATGGTTTCACACGCACTCCCACCAAAAGTTCCTCTTCCATCGACGCGCGCTAGTGATTAGAGTTCCGCTAGAATGCTGATCTAGTGGGAGCTACACCGGGCCTCTGAGTATTGACTGGAGGCCGACTATCCGGAGTTCCGTCAGAGTGTTGATCTGATAACAACTTCACTGGCCCTAGGGTATTGGCTGAAGGCCAACCGCTTCTGCTAGGGTGTTGATCTAGTGGCTGTTCCGTACGAGGTCTTGCAGTATTGATCTGAGACAGACCTATTTTTTCCCGTGACTAAGTATTGATTAGTCGCTCTCCGCTGCTCGCCGGACCGAGTTTTGATCGGCCCGTTCTATCTCTATTTCTCCGAATCGTCCATTCCTGTCTTCGACGCGTGTGCATTGACAAACTGTAATTACCGTTTAGATTTTATGACATTTTTGTTCAAATATTCGTTATTATTCAGCGAATAACAAATACGCTACTCCACATTTGCGCCGGCGGTCCAAAAATTCCAAATATTTGCGTCATGCGTGTTTGGCAGAACCAAAATGGACGTGGACGTATAGACGGTCGCTGTAACTTATTTTTACTTAAATCCAGAAATCTCATTCCCTTTTCGTTCGTCCATTCCATTTCACAGTAGATACACCACAAATCAAAGCGTAATAGGTACGATAGTAGTATATAAACACACAAATTTGTCGAATTAATGGTTCAAGAATAACGAGAATTACAATAAAGTTAAGTTAAGATAAACAGCGAAACAACCACCGGTTCGAGAGAAGTGTGGGCAGTCGACACATATATACATTCGGCTTATTCGTGTCCTTTAAAGTGTGTCAAAAAACCGACAAGTGAACTGATTTCAGGTATTTACTTATGTGTACCAATAAAGCAAATAATTGAAGCCGGTACCCTCCACACTTCTCTTATGCAGCCGAATATAGCGCATAACGAATAACACATAGCAAAGTATGGTGCGCCATTAGAAAGATGTTTCCCAATGGGTGTCGCATTTTCTCACACCAAAGCAACAACAAGAACAACAAAATTTTTGAGTCTGGTCGCCATTTGGACATATTATGTAATCGAAATAAGTCGTAGTTTTTGCATTGGTATTTCACAATGGATTAAATATGCATCCATAACTTTACTCTAGATTTAAATCAGCAGTTATCTGATTAGACTGCACCCGAAAAAATAATCCAAAGCGACCAAAGACGCAATAAACTGCCGGAAAGGTTACGGCTTTTGTATTTTGGGACTTGCAAGGAATTAGTTTCATTGACTATTTGAAACATGGAGAAACAATCATTGACTACTACATTTGGTTTATTGGAACGTTTAAAGATGGAAATCGAAAAGAAAAGCCCTCATTTGTTGAATAGTCAATGCAAAAAATATCAAAAATGCACGAACTGGGCTTTCAATTGCTTTTGCACCCATGGTATAGTCTAAATCTGGCCCCTAGCAACTAACACCTTTTTTGGATCTAAAAAAAATGCTCCGTGGCCAGAGACATCGCTCTGATAAGGAAGTAATCACCGAAACTGAAGTATATTTTGAAGGCAAAGACAAATCGTTTTACAAGGGCGGCATCGAAAAATTATAAAAACGTTGGACTGAACAATAAACCATATCTTGCCTGACTGTGAGATACTAGATTTTCTTCTTCTTAATTTTATTCACTGCCACCCTAAATACCATACCAATCTTGACACGAGATCCCTAGAAACACTTTTTGGAGATTACCAAGTGACTCCAAAAATATGTGGTACTCATCCGGTAGACCTGTACAAGCTGGTACATGGTTCCAGGCAAACTGGATTAGAGCGATATTTAGCCGTGGACGTTTGAGGCTGCATGATAATGATGATCTGAATAAATGTTTATCACCTATTAATAACAGACGGCTCCCACACAAAAAAAAAATATACCAAAATAATTTTATTATGTACAAAAAAATCACTTTTCTGCGTCTAATGCGAAACGTACTCTAATTGTGCTACGTTAAAATGTCATTTATGCATTTAATCCTAAAATTTTATTTATAGAGATCGAATATTGACCTTTGCTATATTCAAAATCATTGCCAGAATGTGCAATTAAATCTCCGAAGAATGCTTGAATGGAAATAAATAAATAGTAGTCGTGGTATTATACAGGTGGTATAGCTAGTCGCATGTTCGCATCGTAAAATTTTATTCGAGATCTCACTACTTCAAAAATAATTTAAACGAATCTGTTAACGGATATTTGAAAAATGCTTAGGATGAAGTCATTCATCCTTTGATGCTTTTAAATCCAGCTTGTCATTCAGGGGATGCATCCGGAATGAATTAAGTTACTATTTTCACCCTTTTGCAAACTACTACTCCTAGTAATTAACCGGATGATTTCACGTCTTTCTACAGAAAAAAAAACAAAATAGAAGTATATAGTTTTAAAATATATATCGAGACCGTTCTAAAAGAGCTGATCAGGGCACTAACATACATCGCTGATTCTTTTTTATAAAATTATTGATGACCTTTCGCGACAATTTAGTATAGATTTTTTTACTTTTTTTGGGATGACTTCTTGCAGAATATGTCGTATCAAATATTTCAACAAAGTATTATTATTTAGGTTTAGTTATACGGCTCACACTACCTCTAAGGGGAAAATTCACTCATCCCAGATACCTACGGTATCAAAAGGATTGAGCTCTGGTGGGACTTCTACCGTGTTATCAAGCTCTAGGTGAGTTGGATATGCTGGAATATCCAACAGCTGGAAAAATTTTCGTACACCTCTGGACGTCACGAGGAGTACAGCGTTCTTCATGGCCTTAGATGTTCATTCAGACCCAGTTTTATGTTCTCTAGGAGGTTTTCGGTAATAACACCAGTAGTAGATAGAATAATAGATACTGTCTGGGTACTTTCAATTGTCCATTATCTCCTGATCTGTATTTCTAGATCTCTGTACTAGACGACCTTTTCGTTGTATTTAACACGCAAACTATTGGGTGTTGGGTATCGCCACATCAATAAATGTTGTTTGCCTAGTAAGTTTATTAACTAGTATGAGATCCGGTCTATTATGTGCCACTGGTTGGTCTGTGACCACAGTGCAGTCCCAGTAAAGCTTGGCAGCCTAAAGACAAACGCATGCCAACCCCGGTAAGATGTTGGATAGTTTCATGGGCTTGGCATCCATATCGGCATTTGTCATTTTGGACTTGAGGATCTTTAGTAGGAATAATATATTGCAGGTAAATTTTAGTTGGAATAACCTGATCCTAAATGGCAAGCAGGAAACCCTCAGTCTCGGGAAACATCTTTCCTGATGTCAACCCAGAGTTCGACGCTGTATTGTCGACATATTCTTCGCTGATCTCATTGGTGGATGGTGTTTTTGCGCCTCTGTGAGAAGTGTTCTTACTTTCCGCTGGAGACTCTCGATATCGGTTTTTGACCACCAAATGAGTAGCTAAGCTCGGAACAGGCGTACGTATTTAATGCCTCTAACAAATTTTATTATGATTATCCAGATTTAGCCATATGGCGCACACTATTCTGATTATTATTATACCCAAAAACGAAGAAAAATATCCTTATAAACCTTATAACAATTATAAAGTTACAATTAAGTACATCAAACAAAATTGTAAAACAATACGGTCCTAAATAATGCAATCCTATAAGTCAAATATAGAACTACCAAGTCTATTTTTAAATATGTTATCACTATTAGTTGCCAATATGGTGTCTCGGTCCACATTATTTTAGATATTAAATATTCTGTTTGGCAACAAGTTCACCCTGGACCTTACTGTTGTCTGTCGCCTTTTTAATTTGTAATTATAGACTCTTAATATCTTTTGTCTTGATTTGGGGGGTACATAAATAATTGTAATAAATCTGCTTACGTAATACTTGAACGGCCCCTGGAAATAATGAGGACTAAATGGTCCTACAATTACCAAAAAGGAAATTGGAAAAGCGCTAAAACGTATACAAAAAGATAAAGCCATGGGACTGGAAAAAATACCTACAGAAATCTCAACACTGTTAACAAAGAACCACACTGATTGTTTAATGAAATCTACGATATTGGAAAAAATCCGAAAGAATGGCTAATATCTCCAACAAATATCCAAAAAACCCAACGCAATGAAATATGAAGAATATAGAAAGATCAACTTAATGAACTTCGTACGTGGCGTGCCCATCTTATTCGGTTTATTCGTACCAAGATCAAGTGACGAAGGACTCCTGAACGCCACATTCTGGGAAATCCCGATGGCAGAAGGTCAATTGGTCGCCCAAGAAAGAGATAGAAGGACGCAGTAGCCAGTGATATACGCAAAATGGGAATACAGCAATGGGAAATAGCTGCTCAGAACTGACAACAATGGAGGAAAATAGTAAACGCGGCCAAGACTCACATATATTTGTAGAGCCAAATGATGATGATGATGAACTTAATGAACTGTGTTTTAAAATTATTGTTGTGAGTGATACATAAACGTGTCTACAAAAAACTAGACGATAGAACAACAGGAAACCACTGGAAAAGACTCTGGCACTAGAAAGGCATTATTTACTGTATAAAACTATTAAAACGATGTCGAGATGTCAACTGTGCCGTATTCATAGTCTAGTTAATTTTGAGAAAGTTTTCGACAAAATATAACACAAGACGCTTCAAACGTATTGCGGAACATAGAAATAAATGATCAGGATGTACAGGCTCTTTCATTCCAAAGCCAGGAAAGAATATCACGTTTCCGCAAAACTGCAGGCCGATAAGCTTATTTCCAGCAGCCAGCAAGATCGTAGAAAGAGTAATACTAAGAAGACTACAAGCTAAATGATCCGAACTAGGACTAATTTCAGAACCTCAGTTTGGGTTTAGAGCAGAACACTCATGCGAATTACAAGTACTTAGACTAACAGAATACCTACACACAGTATACAGGAGCAGCCTTCCCGGATGTAAGCAAAGCCTTCGACAGAGTCTGGCATAAAGGACTAATATATAAAATGAGAGGCTACTGATACAGTGGGGCCATGACGAGACTGATCTCTTCGTACTTGAGCAACCAAAAATTAGGGTTTGGATAGGACAAGTCCTGTCCGAGCACGGAGCTCCGGAGACTGGAGTGCCACAGGGAGCAGTCCTGTCACTCCTACTATACACAATATACACCGCAGATCTTCCAAGAACACCAGGAATACTACTCAGAGTTTATGCAGAAGACACAGCGATTGCGGCCAAACACTGAAACGCAGAAGTAGTGATCAACAATCTACAGATAGCATTGAATAACATTGAAGAATGGTGTATCCAATGAAAAATAGCAATAAATTGAGAGAAGACACAAGCAAACATGTTCAAAAAGAAAAGAGAAACCCCAGAGAAACAACTGCTGGTATAAAATAATCCCATCGAATAGAAAAAAGAAGCGAAATACCGAAGAGTTATTATGGATCAAAGCTTAACACTCACGAAACACGTTGGCACAACCAACCAGAAAACAGCAACAGCTAGAGCAGCAATAAGAGGACTCTTATAGGAAAAAAAATAGACTGCGCATAAAGACGAAAATTAGACTGATAAACAGCATCATACTTCTAATAATCACATATGCATCTCTCGCATGGGGACACATAAACAATTCTTTCGCTAAAATTCACTGAATGCTTTCTTTTCAGAGAACTGCAACAAGTAAGGGTAATAGCTAAATGACAGAAAAAATTAAGTTTGCAGAATTAAAGAATCACCCAAGCTCGATCCTGCAAGAGATAATAAGATATGACACGTTCCATTGATGGAAGCACAAAAGACCAAAACAGCAAATCCTGGCAAACACAAAGTCTAGTTAAGCAAACACAAGTTTATTTTCAGGACAACCTTCAAAAAAGAGTTACAAAACACATAGAAAACGGCTTCGCTCACCAAAAAATTTTATAATAAAAAGGTGAAAGCCAACCAAAAAAATTAACAATACCCAAAACCTGTTCACAAAGGGCCCACATCCTCGAGCACCGAGTCCCCGAACTGGGCGTAGCCCAAAATTTAAAAAAAAGAGCTTTTACAATTATTAAAATTATATTTATCAAAAATTAAAAAGTCTGATGTAGCTGCAGTAGCAAAAGAACGTGGAATTGCGATGTACTTTCCAATTACCACCTTATTATTGCGAATCATTGAGCTAATCTGGCGTAAAATGGGGCGTTATGTAGAGAGAAAAAATATTTAGAAGACACAAAAATGAAGCTATTCATCAACTACTAAATGACTTAATATCTGCTAGAAGACATGTCATAGCAGAGGAAGAAAAATTCTGAAAACTCTTTAATAATAGAAGAATCAATAAAATCAATTATAATTGATTTTTGAAGTGACTAATGTAGTGATGATCATGTTAAGAAGTAAATGTCATGAAATGGAAAAAACTGAAAGAAGTCCCTAATAAGAAATTTTTAGCATCATTTAGTAAGTACCAACACCGTTATTAGTCTTTAAAACCTAATCAACAGAATTATTGTTTTTGGCATTAGTTACAGTGTATTATTTTTTATTTTACTACTTCCTACAGGTGGGTATATTTTATTTTACGACTAGTGTAGGTCAATAAACTTTTATAAAATCGATCGTAAATTTATAGGAATAAATTTTATTGAACCTTTGTTAAACTTTACAGCTTTTCATTCATTAAAATAGTTCATAAGCTGACGAGAAGATAATATTGTTATGGTAATAAAGCAAGCGGAATAATGTTGGTAATACGGTCACTCATGTGAACAAATTCATAAAGTTGTCAGTAGCAACGAGTTGTGCGCATTTGATTAGACCTGATCTTCAAGCAATTACAGTCGAGATATCAGTAATATTGAAGTATCGTAACTAATATAGAAAATGAGCATGATACTTTTTTAATTTTTAATAATAATATTGTACAATATTGCAAAGAATGCGTGGTTTGTAAAATAGAAACATATAATACTGAATTCTGAATTCATATAATTTATCATAGACGATTTTTCTTTAGGAAAGTAACATACGTTAACTGAAAAAGGAGACACTTTGGGGATCTCAAAAACCCATACTTAAGGCCGTTCCTCGGCATTCTGTGCATAGCTAAATTCCAATGTAAAAATTTAAATAAAATACCGCAGAAACTATGGCAAATATTGATATAATTCTTTTTTATATCATCATCATCATTGGTACTACAGCCCTATAAAAGAGCCTCGACCTTCCCAAGTCTATTACGCCAGTCAGTTCTATCCAGTGCCAACTGTTGCCAGTTTGCTGCGCCTATTTTTCTACCATCCTCATCTACACCATCCCTCCATCTGAGCTTTGGCCTACCCCTACTTCTACTTCCCACAGGTTGTGACATAAGGATTCTTCTAGGAGGGTTGTTCTGCTGTGATCTTGGCAGATGTCCTGCCCATCTTAGTCTTCCTATTTTTATAAAGGATACTACGTCTTTACCACTAAATATATGTTTATATCTGTGATATATCTCGTAGTTGTACCTCCTTTTCCAAACACCATTTTTACAGATGCCACCGAATATTCTTCTCAGGATCCTTTGTTCAAATATAAGCAGGAGATTTTCATCTGCCTTGGAAATGGTCCATGTCTCCGACTCATAGGTCAACACTGGTTGTATAAGAGTTTTGTATATGGTTATTTTTGTTTTTTGGTTTAAGTTTCTGCTTATTCTTTTTTATATAATAGGTCTTAAAACATTCTAGTGTACTTTTTATAAATTAATAAATTGTTTAAACTTTTTTTTAGTTTTTTTTTTGTTGAAAATTAACTTGAAAAATTTAAAATGTTACGTCACTGTTTGTACAGTTGTACAATTGATTAATTTATTTATAATTATAAGAAATCTTGGTCCGAATTAAAAAATATTGGAAAAATATTCCGACACAAAAACAACCAGTAACAAGGTTGAAGTTGGTTCAGTTGAAAAGGGGATGAAAAACTAAATTTAGTGGTATACTTTGAATTGTCGGCCAAATGTTTTATCTGGTCAAAGTTTGAATTTAGATTCTGAAATTATGTGAATTGAGAGAGCTCGAAGAATACCACTATTTAATCTAAATTGGTAAAATAATAACATTGCAGTGATTTTTTATTATGAATTATTATGAATAACAATATATTTTATTATGAATAAGAACAGCGAAAATTTGCAGAAAAATATTTATTCGAAACTAATATTCAAAATGACCACCAAAAACTTGGTATTTTGAAATTGTACTTGAAATATTTTTAATTTTCTTTCTAATACTTTTGCTGCTTTATACACACCGTTTTTGGCATAAATTTGCACATTTTAGCCAATTAGTAAACTTTTTGAATATTTTTATATACATAAAAAGTACGTGGGACCTCGATTATCCGTCTCTCTATTAACCGTCACCTCTGTTAACCGCCAGGGTCCATACATAAGTTATATTACCAACATAAGTAAAAATTAAAAATTTGAGCAGTGCGGATAAGCCAAACGAAATTCGTTGAAATGTGTACGTGAAGTTATGCCACCACCGCATTTTTTTATGTAAATAATTATTGTTCTTATTTAAGGGCTCTGGATTAAACTTCAATTTAAATAGGTAATGATAAGTGATACCGTTCTTTTAGAGTTTCATTTTTAGAATCGCAAATAAAAACGCAGAGCACAATAATTATTACAGTCAATATCTGTGTGTCAATAGGTATTCAGTTTGATTCAAATTCGAACATTGATTGTGTCACTTAGTCGCATTGAGCAAAAAGTATGACGTTCCGAGAACGACAATCAATGTTTTAAAGAAAAATGCTGATGGAATTGAAAAGTATGCTTCGCAAATGGAATCGTTGGATGGCCGGATGAAACATAGTTAGACAATGAAAAAAAAGCCACAAATGAATCACTCGACACGGCATGACACGACACTCTGTATTTGTGGTTCGTTCAAAAAATAAGCGAAGGTGTTTCTTTGTCTGGACCAATTGTTGGCGAAAAAGCGTTGTTTTTCAACATAAAATTGAATGGCGATCCTTCATTCAAAGATGAAACTGGTTTAGACTACACGAAAACACTCGCTGCACTGTCTGAAAAATATAAACCAGGATTTAAAACGCAAAAGCAACGAATCACAGCAATGATATATTCAAATGAAAGTGGTGAATATGAACGCGCTTTCCGTTAACTACTACGCGCAACATAATGCATGGATGCCCCAGGAAATATTCGCTGACTGGTTCAAAAAGGTATGTACTGCAAACCAAAATTTGTTTATCTCTTTTTCTAACATCTTGTTTTTAAAGTTTTTATACCGGACGTTCGACAATACTTGCAAGCAAAAAATTTGCCACCAAAGGCGCTTCTCATTTTGGACAATGCACCTGCCCATCCTGAAGCCGGTATGCTGCAAAGTGACGATGAAAATATCACGTACTCTTTTCTGCCTGCGAATACAATATCATTGATACAGCCAATGGATCAATCGGTCATTAAAACATTCAAAAGAAGATATAGAAAAAAATGTATTCAAAATCTAGTTATGGAAGAGGAATATTCTTTGCCAGAATACTGGAAAGCATACAATTTAAAACACGCAGTCGACAATGCTGTGTCAAATTATTGTCAAATAAAACATACAAATAAAATTTGAGAGTTATACTATGATTTTTTTTTGTTCTGTTAACTGTCTTTTCGATTATCCGTCATACACTTGGTCCGGTGCCCTGACGGATAATCAAGGTTCCTCTCTAAATGCATAAAATCATTAATGTCCGTATTTTTATGCAGTCCATTTAAATATTGTTGATATTTCACTCTATAACAATATAATCTCTTTAATATCTTTGATGAAGTCCTTTTAATGAAATGGGGAAATACAAATGTGTTGTTGTATATTTTAAAAGGTATAAATAATATTCGGCATTTTAGAAACATTAGAAAATAGACAGAGGAGTATTAGTTGTATTCGTAGTTCGTGCTTGAATAGGTGTGTTTTAAAATTCATAAAAAATGTCTAAAATTAACTGTGCTCTTAATTGGATTAAGCCATACAAGGAGATTTATATGGACTCTGACAAGGTTTACGTTCCATTTGCAGCAAAATTGCAAGTAAAATAAAGTCTTTTAACTGAAGCTGGTTCTTTTGAAACACACTGCACGTTATATTGCTATAATTACTTTTACTATTTTTAGATTTTTAGACCAATTTTATGTTAATTCATATTTTATATTGGTGACCACGTTTTACATTTCGAATCTGTGATGTGCTCACACCAGCAACCTTTTTATCATTTAGTTTTTGAATTTTCTGATGACAACAATCTATCAATTTCTTCTGCTCAACCAACATTTAAAAACGTTAAACAACATACTCAAAACCACAATTCAGAAAGTGTTGCTTTAATGCAGCGGTCTGGGAACCGGGGTAAATTACCCCAAATAGGGTAAAAATGCAATTTTTGGGGGTAAAAATGCAATTTTTGGGGGTAAAAATGAAACTTTTGTGAGTAAAAAGTATATATTTTTAATTTTCGGCTTTCGTAAAAAAAATAATCCAAATATTGAACTTACTCACTGTATGATCCATCGCCAGGCCCTTATGGTCAAATATTTAGAACCTACACTGGAAGCCGTCATGCCTGATATCATCATGATTGTAAATTTTATCAAGGGACATGCACTAAACACGCGGCTATTTCGTGAATTATGTCAGGACGGTGAAGCTGAATATAATGGACCTACTTTATTATACAGGAGTAAGGTGGTTCTCTCGCGGAAATGTACTAAATCGAGTATGGACTCTTAAAACTGAGGTCGAAATTTTTATGGTTGATCAAAAAAATATTCTCGCAGATAAGTTTAAAAACCTGGGTTGCATAATTCGCATATTAAGCGAACATTTTTGAGAGCATAATAGTTATTTATTGTACAAGACGATAAAATTGTACTTTATCTTCGAGAGCGTTTTTTAGCGTCGAGACGTCAGTCGAGACGCTAATTAGCATAATTAGCGAGAAGATAATGTGATTTTATCGTCGTGTGCAATACAACATTTTTTTCTATAGCAAGACTTCAAGCTCAGGTAAAAAATAGAATTTCAAAGAAAATTGTAATTTTTAGCACAAAAATTGCAATTGTGTTGCTCCGTTGCTAGGGATATGAATTGCTCAGTATCCAATATAAAATCAATCCAGTACCTCGAATCAAGTGTTTATGCAAACGAGTACAAGTTGTGATGCTCCAAAAATAGATATTTCTAATAATGTTAATTGTAAAATTTCAGTTGTTTTTAATCCTTAATGTGTTTGAATTTGTAAATTTTATTGAATAAAAAAAAGTTAAAACATTTTATCTACTCTTACTGTTAAAGTGTCACTTTATCTACCCTTGCGGTTAAAGTGATACTTTATCTACTCAAAACAGTTGTTATAGCAACACTTTAATGGGGTCAGCGTTTCGATTAAAGTTACAATATTGGAGACAGAAAGTAGAACAGAACAAGATAGTTTCTTTTTCAAAGTTAACTTTGTTTTTGGAAGATTGTGAAAATATTACTTTTGCTGACATCAAGCATAAAATTGTAAGACATGTTATCAAACTCAGAAAGCGGTTTTCAGATTACTTTAAAAATCTTGATACACGTACTGTCAGTTGGATTGCAGATCCTTTTAAATGCCAAATTGCTATGCTATCAGAATAACCTTCAGGTTTGGCAGAAGCAATTCTTGAACTTTGATCCAATTCTGAAGCACGTATTCAATTTGACTAAACCAAATCTGTCGTCTTTTTGGATGTCAAAAGCTGCAAAGGCTTTCAAAGTTGCATATGAAGAGGCGGTTAAAAAAATGTTGCCATTTTGAACAACATATTTGTGCGAACAAGGCTTTTCCACTCTAATAAACATAAAAAGAAAGAACAGAAATCGATTAAACGCCGAAGAATGTATTCAAATCGCTCTTAATTCGCTTCCTTCCTTAAAACGTGAAGGAAGAATGTTTTCAATTATTCTTTTTTTTTTCTAATTTTTGTTTGTATTACCATTATTATTATTATAATTTGTTACAGTAACCCAAATTGTCAACCCTCAATTGTACCCCAATGGGTTTCAATTTGTTATATACAGTTGAGGAAAAAAAATTCGCCCCACAGAAAATATAAGTAAATGATAATTTCTTGTTATTTTGTAATTGATATGATATTTTTCTTGTATTATTAGAGTCTAATAATACCAGAAAAATATCATATGAATTACAAAGTAACAAGAAATTATCATTTAGTTATATTTTCTGTGGCGACGAATTTGTTTTTCCTCAACTGTATATCACATAAATATATTACTATTATTACCGTTATGTATTACTAGGTATTACATTGATCATTGATAAATTGAATAAATGATGTTTAAATTAAATTTTTAGTTATTGTTTTCTTTTCAAAACTATCATGAGGGCTATAATACGAAAGATGCTAAAAAGAGGCGTTTTTTTTCTCTTCGCCATGGGGTAATAAAACGTAAACAAAAATATTTTGGTGTAATGATTAAAAAAGTTCCCCGACCGCTGCTTTAGTGGAAACATTTATTTCTTCCTGTGAAACAATTTTTAATACTGACATTGACAAAAATGTAAGATTTGCCACGATTCTTCAAGTGACAAATATCTTCTGAGGAAAATTTTCGAAAGAAACCAATGTGGACCGATGCCTTTCTAGCCAATCTAAAATATGCTCCTATCACATCTGTTGGTGTTGAAAGAAGTTTTCTATTTATAAATATTCTGACAAAAAACATAAATTTCTAATAGAAAATTTTCTTCTTTTTTTATGAGAAATCTAAAGTATAGAAAGTAAATCATTGGAAGTTTTGATTTTACCTCTTTAATATTATAAATATACTTTAAAATTGATAGTGTCAAAATTTGTCAAAAATTATTATAAATTATTATAAATATTGTTTGACAAGAATTGTCGTAAAGTGTAAACGTAGCATAACACACTAAGTGATAAATATAAAATACTTAAACTATACTAAATAGTTAAAAAGTAAGATAATTTCACATTGGTAAATATATATCTGGCAAAAAATTGTTAATTAAATATCTCGACTGTATTATACTAAAAATTGTCACCAGCTTTTATTTTGTAAAAAAAAATAAAACTTTAGGTAAAACCTGAAAGAGATTAAACATAAGAAATCGAAAAGAATTTAAGTTTTTCAATCCTAAGCTTGTCAGCTTAGCAGATAGTGAAACAAATTACCAACATCTGTTGTTAAATGCCTTTAAAGTAAAATATAAACCCATTTTTAAACTGAACAGCTTATTAAGCGTAAATCCCGGATATAGGTACACCATAATTGATAAAATCATGAAAACAATATTACTCACCCCTTTGAAATAAAACCTATGCGAACGGTGCACACACCAAAAAACAAAAAACGTCAGTCACAAAACCGACACTATAAACTACTATAACCTCAGCATACTCTACTTTGAATAACCTTTTCTTTGGAAAAAAAACTTTGTTTTTGTTGCGAAGACAAGTAATCCGCGAACCGTCGCTAGTGGCACGAGCTGCGTGGACCTTTTGAAATCTAGGATGCTGCGATCGCGAGGCGCGAAACAATCGACAGCAGCGATGGAATAGGCGGGTCGGATGGGTGCACCCCGATGGGACGGGCATGGGCGATATGGTATATGGGCGGATGTAAGCATGTGTGTCTATATAATGAGGATAATATGATGGGTCGTTATGATGTATACCTACATACACTGTCTGAAGTGGTACGGTGATTTGACAAACAGCCGAAGCATGGTGGGACAAACAAAAGGGGTAAGGGATATAATAGGCGTGCAACTGGACATATCTACTACTACTATATTTATTACAAGATTGTGGGACCAATCAGTTGACAATTATTTTATTTTTATAAAGAAAGAAGAACAATCAAGCTATATGCAAAGCGGCCGTAAAGACCACTACCTAATTTAACTTTTATTCACTAAATTCTGAGAAATGATTATTGAGTTTTAACATTAACACTGTTGCCAGGTTGTAATTATAGATAATTTATAAACTTCTGTATTAATAATTCACATACAGTAAAATAATCATAGAATAATGGACTTTTTAAAGTATCTAATAAAACATGAACGCTGACCAGTGGAAAAAAGAGTACGTTTAAAAAAAAAGTTAAATTTTCCCTCGCTACTTGATTTTTTATTTGAGCTCGACAGGATTCAGCCCAGAAGACCCGCATCACAAAAACGGTGTAGTTATGTTAGTAACATCAGAACTAAGTAAATATGTGACTAACTTCGTACCAGTCGTCTCGGATAGATTAATATTACTCCAAATAAATACTCGAATCATTCAAAACCATTATAAGGTAAACTGGCATAATAACGGCCCAGTTAAGGAATATTTGACTTTAGATGTAAATATTAAGGAAACGAAATAATGGGGAAAATGAATTTAAAGTATATTTGATAGCTTGAGGTTTTCTTTATCAAAATGTTTATTAAAAAATAAAAAATGTGTTTTTTATTCGCAAAAAAAATATTTTCACTGAAATGCAAAAAAAAAACTTTAATTCCGGCCTATGTTGACAAATCAGTGGTAATTCCGGTCTAATGGTGATCAAATTCTGGCCTGCATATCAAAAAATGTAAATATTTACTTTGTAACGTTATAAACGTCACATCTCTATTAATTTATATGTAAATAATTATTTCATTTTAATTTCTTTATTAATTTATTAATTTCTTTATCTTCAGTTTAATTTTTACTATTTTTTATTTAAAAAGTAGTTGGTGCCCTCTGTTTTTCTTTTCTTTCTCTGTCTTTATTTTCTCTCTCTTTCTGTCCCGTAGAATAAATATTCGCCCTCTCTCTTTTTGGTTAGTGGGAGACTAACTTCATTTAGTCTCTCACTTTCTGCCAAAACAACTTTTCTAAGGTAGTGGGATTATTTTTTGCCTCTTTTTGAAATTTATCAAAGAAGGCAAAAATTATTATAATACTCATTTTATGGTCTACAAATTCTCTTGGGGTAAGTACTTTCATTGTGATATTTATTCTATAATTCTGACCGCATTTCCAATATTTTTAACCTTACTTTCTTTCAAAAGCACATTTTTTTCTGATATATGCATTAGGACTCTTTAACAGAATTTAAGTAAGTAATAACAATCATATTTCATTTTATAAGTTAAACCTTTCTTTTTGATGTGTTTCTAATGCAAGCTGTTCCTTATATTTTAGTTTATTGGCATATCGACAACCTTATTGGCTTTATTGACTTTATTGGATTTAACAACCTAATCAGGACATACAACCACATGTGACTGCAGCTCTCCAGAAACCACAACTTTTAATTGGAGGACCTAACAGCTAGAACACACAAGTAGCCCATCGAAACAATAAGTAGCACTTATTAACTGTTAAGCTTTGGCAGGGTTAATTATTGTTTTTTTTTTTTTAATTCTTTTTAATAAATATGTTTGGTTAAAATTTGTCTTATTTGCTATCAACTAAGAACTCAGGTTCTATCCCTAGTTTAAGACAAGACGAACTCACCCTTGAGATACTGAGCTAGACAAGGTATAGACGATAAGCTCCCATGGTTGATTGAGGTATTATTTTTACAATAGTACTTCAATTCTCTTTGGTAGTCTTATCGTTACAACTTTAATATTTTCAAAATAGGTATAAAAAATAAAAATAGAGAAGCATAAAAACATAATTTTTATATAGAAGATGCATAGAAAAACTAAATACAATAAAAAGATGTATATACGTAATACATTTTGAACCTAAACAAAAACAACAAAAAATACTTGCATAGGATAAGTCCGGGAGAGTTGGACCATATTTCTTTGGACGCTCAATAAAATTATATTTGTCAACTTATTAACATTATTATTTAAGCGTTTGGTAAAGAATTTAGTTTTATACCCTTAAGAGTTTACTTTCTAATTGAATATTATTAATAAAGGCTACATTGCATTTTTTCCAAAAGTTTGTATGGTCCCTCTCATACGGACGTGTCTGGGACGTAGAAAGCTATGATTCTGCAGATCTTGGACTAGATCTGCAAAATCATAGCTTTCTGAGTATGAACTTTCAAACTGTGTCACTTTGCCAGATGGTTCCTTTTTTGGCTTGAGAAACTTTTTTTTTGATTCAATTTTTTTCTCAGTTGATCTTGTTTCTTTTTCTTTTTTTGTTTATCTTTCATTGCTTGCTCAACTGCCTTCCTTTTTACAACAGCAATGTTCTGAGCTGAATTTAATACTTTTGAAACAGTCGTCAAACATCCCTTAACGGTTACTTTCTGCGTGAGAGAAGGGACGGGTGATATATGTTCTAGAAGTTTAGAAGGAGTCATTTTTGACGGTGTAAGGCTACTAAAAGTACTGGGGATACTAGCAAGATCAAATTGAGTTCTTGGTACTGCACAGGAGACAGAAGAATCAACAGTGTCACTTGTTGGCACACTAGTTACAGCATTGACGTGTTGGCCGATAAGTTCTGCATTGGAGGCAACAGGATCAACCTCGCCGGTTGGTGCACTAGCGAGAGTGTGCGCCAATACTTGGACAATGGTCACTGCACCGGAGGAATCGGGCTCTAGGTAGGCGTAGGCTGGTAATACAGACATATCTAGAGGGACTATGCCACAAGCTTGAAATCCACTCACACCGTTTTGTACACCTGCAGCTTTGGTCCAAGCAGAGTTGAGAAGTTTTCCAAACTGCAGACGATTGATCTTTCTGAATGGATTGTTTGTAATGAAATAATTACAAGCACTATAAAAGTAGGACTTAAGTGATTTGAAAAAGGATCGGTCTAAAGGTTGTAGCCAGTGCGAAGTATGGGGTGGAATGCTCATTAAAATGATTCCTTCTTGCTCCGTGTATACTAGGATTTCCAAGGAACTGGTGTGTGAAGTGTGACCATCAAATAAGAGAAGTACTTTCCCGGGAGGATTTCTAGGTTGGAAATGACTTTTTAACCAGTGCAGAAAAATTTCACTAGTGACATAAGAAGATTTTTGTGACATTTTTACAACTGAGCCAGGAGGCATCCCGTCCATGAATTCAACTTTCAAGTTTTGCCCTTCAATATGCAGTATGAGGGAAGAAATGTACCTTCAGCGCTAGCACAAGCTAGAAAAGAAACAGTTTCACCTTTTCTCCTGACGTAATGGAAGTTACATTTTTGGAACCTTTAATGGCAACAACATTTCCTGGCTTGTTGTTCAGTTGAAGCTCGGTTTTGTCCATGTTAAAAATGTGCCCAGGCTTTTCAACCAAATTGTTTTCCAAAATAACACTTTCGAGTAACTTAAAGTACTCTTCCACACACCTCGTGTTCATTCCCTTAGATCGGGATATAGATACACCTTCTGATTTTCTAATAGGAAGAGTAGGATTTCTTAAAAGAAAAGAGTTTAGCCAATCATAACCAGCTTTTCTAGTTTTCTTGTTGAATTTGTGAGGTAGTTTTAGCTCTTCAGCAAGTTCAAATGCCATGCTTCTCACTGAATCCCTGCAAGGAGTAAACCCATGAGATTGTATCTTTTTTATGTGGCCTACAATCTTCTGTTTATTTACTCTTCCTAAAATGGAAGAAATCCCTAAGCTGTCCTTCGTAAACTGTTGTTTTTTAATCCTTCTTTTAAGAGTGGTCTTAGGAATTTGATAAGCTTTAGCAGCAGCATTGACACCCATTTCTTTATTTTCCACCGCATTAACCGCTTGTATTAATGCATCTTCCGTCCACGCTCCTCTACTGATATCCCTTCTTATGCAGTTAGTTGGCACTTTTCTGAAACAGAAAAATACCAGCTACTTAGTTAGTAATTACACTATAAGTCGTTTTAATAAAAGTAACATTTAAAAACGTTAGTACTGGTCCATCTCTCCCGTATTGAACCATACGTGGTCTATCTCTACCAAAACGTACTGGTCCATCTCTCCCAAAAGTCCGGGTGAGATGGACCACCTCATAATTCGCATTTTTAACGTACACATGGCGGCCTTTTTAGGTTAGGTTACTACCTACATGTTTATTGACATCGCTACAAGAATCCTACGTCGATATCACGTAAACTTAAACTGAAAACTAAAACTATGCTACTACGTTAAAAAACTTTTGGACTTACCAAAACAGACAATGGCGTTTTTCTCAACAAATATTAACAACAACACCACACAACTAACAGCATGTCTTCACTGTAACTGAAGCATACTCACAACAAACGATGGTAGCGCTCGAGCGTCACAGTTCGGAAATAATGGACTGGTCCATCTCTCCCAGTGGTCCATCTCTCCCGGATTTACCCTAAGTTACTTAACAAGTCTTTTTTTCCATTTAGGATTGCATAAGAGCAAAGAGCTATGAAAGATCCACAACATTTTTATCTCAGGTACAGAAAAAGACCCCTTTTATTACCCAGGTACAGAAAAAAGACACCTTTTTTCAGTTTGCTGAGGCGGTGCAATTAAAGAAACAATTTCCTCTGGATCATACCAAATATGTAATATAATCTGTTAATTACTATTTAAATGGGAATAAGCCAAAATTAAAAAATTTAAAATTTACTAATATTTGTATTTTGAGAACGATTTCCGAAGTGGAAATTGAAACGTCAATAAACGTATTTTAACCTTTAATTGTGGCTTATTCCCATTTAAATAGTAATTAATTTAAAATGCCACAAGAAAATAGCTTCAGAACAATAATATAATCTGTCTCTGGCCATCTCCAATGATATCCTATTTTTTTAAAAGCTTTGATTTTTAATTTATCTTCTGTTATTACTTCTGTTAGTCCTGGAAAATGTTTCTCTTCGTAAACTACAATAACGTAGTCACCTAGTTCGTAGTCGCCCACCTCTAAATCCATAGAATTGAGCTTTCGGCTTTCTAGTTCTTTCACCTGTCAGAACCAACATTTTTGTTTAAAATTACGTTTTCTTTTTTATTTGCTTCATCTATCTCTCCTCTTTGTTTTTCTTCCTTCTCAATGTTTAGGTTTAATTTGACAGCTTTTGAAATTTTAATTTTTTCTGTTTTCTTGCCATCAGATTCTGCATTTTCCTTCGTGATGTTAGGTGCTTTTTTTTCTTCAAGCTTTTGTTTTTTCCTTGCTTCCTTTTCATTTTTATCAGCTTCTGCTCTTCTCTGGTAGGCTCCATAAAATCATCAGCAATCGTTACTACAGGTGTTAATTTTTGTGTAGCCTTTCTTTTGGACGTTTAAGATATTTTTCTGGGGAAATAAAATGCATTTTTAAATGGCGTTGGAAATTTTGGAGGAGTGACATTAAGCGGCTGCATGATATGTATGAAATTTGGAACCAGTGCTACCAAACTAATTCCATTTTCACGACAAAACTCGCTCAATGCCAAATATATATGGCTACATAGGTATTCATTCAAAAATAACACAACAGGTCTCTTAATGTTTTTTCATTTAACCATTTATTAAAACAGTTTGCGACATACTTTTCTACATAAAACGTTTCTGTATTCATCCATCCACTTTCATTGTATCCGATTCCCCAACCTAGCAACAACAACCTGGCATAATTGGAACTAAATGTTTTGGTAGCCTTGTATGGGGATATCCCATTGGTGGTGGGATATCTCCACTCGTAAGCAGTTCTGTTATATACAGTTTTAGACCCTCTTTTAACTAACGCTTGTTTGTCGTGTAAAGCCATGAAAAAAAACTATCTCGTCACAGTTGAATATTCGGCTTGGATCTTCCAACACATCTGTGATGCCATTTTGACTCAAATAATCATATCCTTTCTTGGACCAATTTCTTATCCTTTCCTCTGTAACGAAGGAACGACTAGCCGTCAGATTTTGCGATACATGAGGTCTTACTTCCGGATGCCGGGTTAGGAAATGTTGGTACCATCTCTTTCCAGAAATTCCATTCTTAAGTCTTTAGATTTTTACCGCTGCTACGGTGTTAATAAGCTGATAGCGTGTCGCGGAAAACCCACGACAGCCAAAAAAATATCCATTTTACGATTAGTTTTTCCTCATCACTAATTAAAACTGGTTGTCATCAAATATTTTCGTACACATACTTTTGCATTCACATCTTTCAACTTTCAATGCACTTTTTGGTATACCATACATCTTGGATGCTTTATAGGCGGACATGCCATTTTTCATGTGATTTAGGGCCGGATCCAGTAGCTATTGTGAATATTTTTTTCTTTGCATTCGTTTATGCTTTTTAGTTCTGACCAAGATTCTAGAAAAAAAAAATCAAATCTAAATCATCAAATCAAATCAAGGCTAAATTTGGGTTAGGCCGAAATTAAACCAAAATAAAATTATTTTAATGTTTTTTTGTAATTAATAAGTTGTCAGACGGGCAGCGTTCGGCAAACTTTCTTACGTTCTAAAAAATCAAACAGTCCCTCTATACTTACGAAGCAAGGTATATAACTCCTGTATAATACCGGTGCTCACCTACGGAGCACAGACATGGACATTTACACAGGCCAATTTGGATAGGATAAGGAAGGCACAAAGAGCGATGGAGAGACAAATGTTGTGTATATCACTTAAAGATAGAAAACGTAACCAGTGGATCAGAACCAGAACAAAGACAGTAGACGCGATAGAACAAGCAACAAAACTGAAATGGAAATAGGCTGGACACAATGAACGTCTCCAAGAAGGACGATGGAACAATGCCATCGGAAAGTGGCGTCCATACAATGCAAAGAGATCAAGAGGCAGACCACAGATGAGGTGGAAAGATGACATCAGGAAACAAGGAGGTCCCACATGGCAGAGAACAGCTCAAGATAGGGAAAGATGGAGAGAACTGGGGGAGACCTACATCCAACAATGGAAGGATACAGAATAGGTTCAAAACAAAAAAAACAAAAAAAAAAACAAAAAAACAAAAAAAAAACAAAAAAAAAAAGTTGTCAGACTATATATTTTAACTTAAGTAAGTTACAAAAAAAAATTAATTCTGTTTGGGAACAAATTCGAGTTTTTTTTCAATTTGTTACCATTAGAAATAACTCCCTGACTTTCATAGTTGTAAACTTCTATGGAAAATGGAGATTTCAAAGGACAAAAGTGTATTAGTGTTCTGAGGCTACTTTCGAGCAGTTTGGTTCACTATATAGTTGACAAATTTAGTTGGTTTGTTAATATAAACATGAGTTTTCAGGTAATCACAGAGAAAAAAACAAAGTGGTGTCAAGTCGTGTGATCTGGCTGGTCACTAAATTACTTTTCTTTGACCGATCCATGGAAAATTATATTTAAATCTTACCTAACGTTTCTATGATATTTTTTTTTTATTTTTAACAATAATACACCTACTCTACAAGATTAATCAGCATTTTTTCTTTAATCTAATTTTCCTAAGATTGTTTGTAAACTAGATGTCACCTCTAGCTTTTTTGACACGAAATGCCCACTTCTTTGTTGTGGTTACAGAGCACAGCACAGCTCGTTTACAGTTTAGTCCTCTTGAGCCTTCGCATCTGGGGTTGGTTGACAAGAAGCTAAAGTACTTCGTATTCGTCATTTCGAATATACCAAGGAGCACCTACAATATTCCTTAGTTGGTTCTGGAGCGTTTCTACATTTCAATAATTGCTTTTCCACATTGCCGGTCCATACCGGTTTCAATATCTGTTTGTAAATCAGTAAGTACTTTTTTCTGGATGGAAAGTTGAGAGTACCTATCTATCAGCCAATACATATTTTTGTACAGTATCTTCAACTGGTCAGTTTTTTTTAAATCAGTAAGTACTTTTTTCTGGATGGAAAGTTGAGAGTACCTATCTATCAGCCAATACATATTTTTGTACAGTATCTTCAACTGGTCAGTTTTTTTTTAACATGCTCCTTCCATTTGAGTTTGACGTTCAGATTTGAACCCAGGTATTTCGCTGTTTTTTTATGAGAAACAATGCTGTTAAGCTAATTGATTTTCTTGTTAGTAATGTTAATATGAACTGATTTCTGCTCATTAAATTTTATACGAATACTTATACAGGAAAAGAATAAACAAACAAAAATAACATAATTCATGCAGCAACAGAATCACTTGGAGAGGGGAAAGTAACGAACACTAACATATCAAAAAAGAAAATATTGTGATAGTCTTTTGATCTTTAATCCCATAGGGCCAGACGAATTCTAACATTGTTTGTTAATTTTTTCACATCCATGAAACATGCGAGACATGCGACTACTGGCGATGGAATTAAACATACTTGAAAACCAAACCGAAGCGCATACTAGCCCCTACTAGCATCGCATCGCATCGTACTAAATCGCGCGCTATTTTGAATTTGAACAAGGCGCTTAAAATATAATACAAGTCTTTGATATCATATCATTTTGTAAATAAATGGCATTGATAATTTTAATAATAAAGTGATTGAAAACTTTTCAAACAAAAAAGAAAGAATGATGGACTTCATATATCGGAAACTTTAAAAGTGATATTAAACAACTTTGTGCGTGTGTTAAATACTGGAATAGTGTTATTCTTATAATTTTGTAAATTGACTTTAGAGACTAAACCGTAATAACAAACTTCAAGTAAATCAGCAGTAAGTAAATACTGGTGGTAAGTTGAGTCTTTTTTTTTATTATTAATTTATTTACGGAACTGCTTTTGATAAATTTTGGTCGATTTCTTGGCACCCCAGAAATAGTAGATACATTATATAAGATAAAAGTATCTGCACCTACTTTTTTTTAATTTCTATTTTACACCTTTTTTGGCAATATCATGAACCCGTCACTAAAAATTTAGGCAGTTGATCGAATTCTGGCACTACCGTCTTCAAGTGATATGAGCCGCCACTGCATTAAAGTAGATAAAACATCTATTATTTATATAAGTATTTTAAGATAAAAGCCAAAGATAACAAATATTCTAAATACTTATTAATTTTCGATTAAATATTTTTGAAAATTATATAAGTAGTCTAAAACGAATTATTTTGTCAAGAGACGTTAATAAAAGAAAAACACAAAACATTTTAGCTAAACGATCGTTCTTTTTGCGACATAGATATGCATTGAAAAGCTCAATAAAATCATATTCACATCGTTCGTCTTTTCACAAGCATACCACCGGCCACCCTTTTTAGTCCCTTTCTTCCTTAAAAATTCCCTGTATACCGTCCTGTCATTGGTTCTCGACGTTAGCCATGCTGTCGACATCTATTGGCTGGGCGTGCCATCGCCGGGCCAATGTCTCCCACTCGTTCCCTTCCAAGGCCTACTTTCTACTGCTGATTCACGACCTGCTGTTTACAGACGATTAAAGAAACGTTATCGGCAACGTGCAGCTGTGTTTGGACGCAGATTGACGATAGGTGAAAGTTTTGAATGAAGAGGGTGGTTTACCGGTGATTGATGTATGGCAATTGTTAGGGTGCTATACTGAATGTTTTTTTTTTCAAAGATTATTCCTAACCATAAATTATTAGATATTTACTGCACTTTGCTACTTGGGTTAAAATAATAATTAGTGTTATACCTACCTATGAAATAATTAATAATAATTTTTTTATTTATAATATTAATTTCTTTTTAGATTTAATCACAACAAAAATTAATCTTTATGATATTGGCCAGATATCAAAATATATTCCATATACTTAAGTATAAGTAATCAGTTCATTAACAAAATGTATCTAGCATTTTAAATATTTTTACGAGTGGAACATGGAACATTGTAGTTAAAATTGGCAAGATGGACATTCCTGTCAATTTAAATTGCCTTTTCAGCCTTGTTTTGGTAATTTGATATTGGCTTTTCATAGTTTTCTATACTCAGAGGGATGCAGTTGTGTCGATTTCAACTGATAAGTATTCTATTGAATACTTCGCAACATCATTCAGCTTATCTATACTATATTGTTACATGCAGCCTGGAGCCAATTTAAACTTGTTTCTTAAATATGTGTCTTCTATCATGATTTTAAAAACCGTAATTATCAAGTTTTAAATGAATATTTAGCCCCAATTCCTTGGAACAAAGTATTAGATGAATCAGATATTAATTGCTGCATAGAAAATTTTTACCATATTTTATATGATGCCATCAATATGTTTGTTCCTATCAAACGGTTTAAATCACTGAACTTTCCAGTTTGGTTTTCGCGAGAATTAATTGAGCATGTCATACAGAGAAAAATAGCTCACAGGAATTTTAAAGCATCAGGCAACTCCTATGAGGAATTTTCAAAGTTAAGGAAAATATGTAAATCATTACAAGCAGTATGTTATAAGAACTATTTAGAGAATATTCAACCAAATCTTTCAAGTAATGCCCGCTCTTTTTGAAGGCATGTTAGTGCTACACGTGGGTCCAGTGCTTATCTTAATGTAATGTCTAACTCAGAATGGTGATGAAATAGTCAATCTATTTGCCACTTATTTTTCAGGTACATATAATGATAGTGAGTATAATTTACCTTATTTTGAATTGGACTATAGTCTGGATTTACAGATTCTGAAATTTAGTCTGACTGATATTTTTGAGGGGATTATGAGTTTAAAATCTACATATTCTTCAGAGCCTGATGGTATACCTGCAGCACTTATTAAGAACTGTATTTTTTCCCTTTGTAAACCTTTACAACAAATTTTCAATTTATCATTGTCATTATCTGTATTTCCACAATATTGGAAAAATAGTTTTCTTACACCTATCTATAAATCTGGCAATCGTAAGTGTGTTAACAATTATAGAAGTATTACTATTCAGTCAGCAATCCCGAAACTTCTTGATAAATTGGTATCCATAAATCTCACCTGGGCTTGAAGAAACATAATTATTGATGAACAACATGGATTTTCTACCTTTACAACAAATTTTCAATTTATCATTGTCATCATCTGTATTTCCACAATATTGGAAAAATAGTTTTCTTACACCTATCTATAAATCTGGCAATCGTAAGTGTGTTAACAATTATAGAAGTATTACTATTCAGTCAGCAATCCCGAAACTTCTTGATAAATTGGTATCGATAAATCTCACCTGGGCTTGCAGAAACATAATTATTGATGAACAACATGGATTTTCTAACGGGAAGTCAACAGTAACAAACCTTGTCAATCACCAACAATACTTGTTGGGTGCATTTGAGAATACAATTCAGGTCGACAGCATTTACACTGATTTCTCAAAGGCCTTTGACCAGGTTAATCATAACCTTTTGGTCCACAAACTTCATGCATCTGGTTTTGGTGAGCCTATTGTTAATTGGATTAAAAGTTTTCTGATGGGACGTACACAGCAAGTTCGTAAAAAGAAGAAGTTAAAAAGAATTCCATTGTTATTCTGGTGTCCCACAAGGGTCTCATTGTCGTCCCTTGTTTTTAACTTGTTCATTAACGATATTGGTAAGGCTATTAAAAACTCACACTTTCTGCTATTTGCTGATGATCTTAAGTTATTTCGTTATGTACATGATAAATCGGTAGAGATCTCTTGCAAGATGATGTAAATAATATATGTTTATGGTCGAAACAAAATGGTTTAAGCTTAAATCTAAAACAAATCTGTAACTTTCCAGGTCTTGAAATAAGGCAAATATTGTTATAGTAATAATTTTATTAGTAGTATAACTTGAAGTTAAAAAAACTAAAAGTTTTTCTTATTATATGAAAAAACGAAAAATATTTTAAATTACATTATGCCCGCCAGCCCGTCGTATAGGGTAAAATGGGATACGAAATTGAAACCAAGAAAAGCCTTTTAACAAAATTAACATAGGTACAAGTACCTACTGTTTCATCATCCTTATCTTCTACACCTGCACATGAAAGTCTACTAAAAAACACAAAACTCGTGTCATGACAAATTTTATATCGGCTTTTGTTTTTCCAGCACATGGTTTAGATTTAAGAAAAAGCACCTGGTTTAGATGTAAGAAAATGCACATGGTTTAGATTTAAGAAAAAACACCTGGTTTAGATGTAAGAAAATGCACATGGTTTAGATTTAAGAAAAATGCACATGGTTTAGATTTAAGAAAAATGCACATGGTTTAATTGTAAGAAAAGCACATGGTACATGGTTTAGATTTGAGAAAATACACGTGGTTTTGGTTTAAGAAAATAGAGGCATGGTTTTGATGCAGACAATTTATGGATCGAGTTGAGAAGAGAGCAACAGCAGGATCTCCTATAGAAGTTAAGCTAAGTTTCTTTCTTTCTTTGAATTTGTGTATAGATGCTTAATTCTCTGTTATCAAAACCTCAATTTTTTAATTATTGTTAAATTCCAATTTGTTATTCTACTAATTTATCAATTAATAAAGAGATGTGTTGAATACCTATTTTATTAAAAATTCCCGATTTCTCCAAAATTAATTAGTTTATGCCGAACCCCTGAGGGATTTTAATGTGCAATGGATGAGCTAGTCGTTACAAGGTATCCATTGGTTTATACACTAGATGACTATGTTGAAAAGTTTGTCTGAACTGTTTTTCCAGTGAGATCAATAGGAATCATTAAAACTACTTCGAATGATATATAAATAAAATTTTATTAAAAATAATAACAAAAATACGTTTTAAATAACTTAAAATCTAAAAAAATTTTGATGTATCATTAAGTACTTTCTACTAATAGTAAAAACAAAGCAAGATCATGGTTACAAAACACTAATAGCAGTCAATAAGGATAAATGCTTTAACGTTATTTTGAGCTGGGATACCTATATATTTTTTTACGATATAATGAAAATAATGTGACAGGACACCTTTACAGAATATGAATAAGTATCGAAAATATTGCGAGAAATTCAGATTTGTACAAAGAAATAAAAAATAATCAGATATATCTATTGTTGATTTTGATATGTTTTTACTATGGCCTTTTCCTTATTAATAATTGCTCATAATTGTCGTCACAATCGACAATTATGAATGTTTTACTAAAAACTTCTAGGCTTAGAATACTGTTGATATAATATTAATAACCTATAAACTGTTACATTTATTGCATATTGTTTTGATTTATGTTTAGCTATTTAAAGAATAAAAAAAATTTTAGTTAAGAGATAAGTTATTTTTATCTTGTGTAATATTATGAATAGTAACAGAAATTTGTGCCCGTAAAAATCATTGGTTTGACGATGAATGCAAGAATGCAACAAAAAAAATTAAACCTATAGAAAGATGCTTTCCCGACGAATTAGAACAACTGTTAGAGAATTATCAAACAAAGAGAAGAGAAGAAAAGAGGATACACAAAAGAAAAAAACGAAACCACTTAAATAAGGAACTTAAATATATAGAAAACCTCAACAGAGAGAAAGAATTCAGAGTATTCTATAAGAAAGTTAACATCAACAGAAAAGAATTCAAGGCAACCACAAGACAATGCAGAAGTCAGAATGGCGACCTATTAACAACAAGGAAAGATGTATTAAATAGATGAGTGGAATACTTTAACCAGGCACTTAATATAGAGAAAAAAGAAGAAAACATGGAAGACGAAAGTGATGAGGTAAGGGGAAGAGACGAGAGGGAAGAGGAACCACCAACAATTCTTGACGTTAAAGATGCAGTTAAAAAACTATCCAGAAACAAATAGATAATCTTCCAGCTGAACTATATAAAGAAGGTGGCCACGATACCATAATGGCATTACAGCAGATTATAAAAGAAATATGGACACATAAATCTCTGCCCAATGATTGGAATACTTTGCAACATTCACAAAAAAGGAAATATCTTTGAATGATCTAACCACAAAGGAATTACGCTTCTAAATGCAGCGTATAAAATATTTTCCACAGGACTATGTCACCATATGCAGAACGGATAGGAGGAAAATACCAGGCTGGTTTCAAAGGTGGTAAATCGACAATTCATCAGATTGCAACCCTGAAACAAATTTTAGAAAAAACACTGAAATATGGCATTGATACTCATCACATATGTATAGACTACAAAGCAGCCTACGACTCTGTGAATAGAAGAGAAATGTTCAAAGCAATGAAAGATCTAGGAATACCAAATCAGTTAATAAATTTAACAAAAGTAACTCTTGAAAAAGTTGAATGTAGAGTACGAATTCAGGGGGAACTGTCTGAATCATTTAAAATAAATAACGGGCTACACCACTGAGACCCTTTCTTCTGTATACTGTTCAATCTGGCTCTGGAAAAAGTAATACGTATGTCACGAATCACAATATCAATATTGTTGGTAGAACGGAAAACAATGTACAAGAGGCATATTATGTAGCATTAAAAGAATCAGTTACAAAAATGGGTTTAATAATAAACACCAACAAACCGAAGTATATGAAAATAAGCACGCAATTACAAATCCTACGCCACTTATTATAGAAAACAACATCATCGAAGCAGTGAACGAATTTGTATACCTGGGAGCGCTCTTTAACACTGAAAATAATACTACCGCAGAATTTGCAGCGCCAACAGATGCTATTTTGGGTTCAATCTCCTTCTTAAATCCACAATTATATCGAGAAATACAAAAATAAAACTCTACAAAACAATAAGACGCCCAGTCCTAACATATGGTTCAGAGACCTGGATTCTAACAAAAAGTAATGAAAACATGTTAGGATGTTTCGAAAGAAAAGTACTAAAGCGAATGGCGAATCTATGGAGCAGTGAATGACAATGGAGTGTGGAGAAGACGATACAACTTCGAACTTTATAGAATATACCAGGAATCACATGTCGTAAAACATTAAGATAGAACGTCTGAGGTAAGGAACAAAATAAACCAGCTGATTTTGCAAATTTTATGTATTTTTTCGCTGTATTACTAACTATTATTCCACCACAATGTTACAATCATTACCTTAGTCCAACCCTTGATAATACTTTCTACTTCCATTTTCAACCCCCCTCCTTTAGAAATACAGACCTTGTAAGATAGCAAACAAGAAGAAGGCTTATCTTGCCTGTTGCCTATCGTGAGGAACAGACGCTCTCTCTTGTCTGTTGTCTATCGCTGAGAACAGACGCTCTCTCTTCCCTGTTGACTATCGTTAGTAACAGAGGATACTCTTCGAGAGGGATAACTTCGAGTGAAAGCCTGTAAATACAGCGAGTGTGTGTGCAGCAGAAGAATTGGTAAGACTTTTTGTACAAGGAGTTAATTAAATTAACGGGTTACTCAAATGCAAGCTCTCTAAAACCCTATCTACAGCTGGATTCCAGTCACCACCAGAAGTTGATCGAAAATCTCAGAACAAGAAATGAAGCTGGACCTTCGAGTTCCCAAATGCTACAGGTCAATAATACACAAAATCATGCTTTGGTAGAAAAGAATGGGCAAACTACTATTGCTTATAATATTTGTTCATTTAATATTGTTAACATTTCGTTGATTTGGTGCATTAATTATCTCGTGAAATAGTCTTGTCGAATATCATTCGAGTGAAAATTATTTACCGGCAAAATTTTCTTCTAGTTTTATTTAAGTTTGTTGCTTTTTGCCAATTTTCGCTTATGAAATTTTGACAAAATCACTCGACTGACGTCTCGTGATTCAACTGTCAAAATTTAATTCGCGAAAATTGCCAGGCAACAAACTTTCATACCATTCGAAAAGATTGCCGGCAAAATTTTCTCTCTTATATTATATATAATATTTATGAGGAAAACGGGACACAATAGAGTTATAGATTAATTGCAGTTGCAGTTCACCTCGAGAATTACGTAATAGACATTATATGTGAAAACATGCACGTACTGTTCGTCAACTGAAGGACGGCATTCGATCCATTTCAAGGGGAACTTAAAATAGCACAATTTAATTTAATAATGCAATTTCTATGAGAACAAACAGGTGTATTTAAAATAACTGTTTAAGCACAAAATTAAAATATTAGGAAAAATATATATAGGTACGAAAGTTACAGGTTAAATATCAAAAAATGTATTTAGTCTCAGATAAATAGCTACTGTATATTTGACGTTTATATTTACATCTCACAAATCATTTTCAAAATACCTTTTCTGAAAAGAATGATTTTCGAAATGGAAATCGAAAGTACAAAGTATTTTTAATCAACTCAGTTTTACATAGAGAAATGTGAACAAATTTACACCTACAAGCGAACAGAAGGCCGAACTACCCCAGGATCTCTTCATAAATACACAATTACTAAGATATCCGTTTTAAGGCGGTTTCCATATTAAGATATTGAGCAAAAACGATTCTCCTTTTTTATTTTAAAATTCAAAATAGTGGCTAATGCAACGGTTGCATTCAGTCGCGATTTTAAATTTACACTACTATTGATCCCCCTAAAGGTTAGAATAATAAAATTTGAGGCAGCTCGGCATGTGATTGCCATTTTTTTCGTCCAACCCGACTGTACTATTGTTTATTTTACAACCAAATGCACAAACATCAAATCAGCGAATAAGAGCACAGATCCTTATGCAAATGGCATAGTACTAGAGTTTTGAAACTTAGCACATAAGTTCTCCTTGGTATAAACAAGAACCCCATTAAACGTGGCGTCCACATATCTTCTCATTCTTCCCATATTTTTTGTCTTTTGTTTTTCTTGAAGAAAAAGTCGTAGAATCTTAAAACTTGATACAAAGGTTTCTCCTAGTGTAATTTAACCCTATGGAATTTTAGGTTAATAGGTTTTCTTGTCATATTCTTCAGCTTTTGTGTTTCTTGAAGAAAATTACAGCAGTTTTGAAATTTAATACAGAGATTCATGGTGCCAGGAACAATCCTGTTGAACTTGAGGACAATATACCTTCTCCTTCTCACATTCTTATTTTTTTGTCTAAGAAAAGTGCTAGACTTTTGAATGAATGAATGAATGAATTTAGGTTACATAAGGAAATGATGCATATGTTACGTTCAAGAATTCTGTCATAAGTATATTTTCCATTGTATTGGTTTATTTATCTATGTAATTTATATATAATATTCTAATTGATACTACTGGTGCTTTCAATGCCCTATTAAAGAGAACAAATCATATATCTAAATCTTCCAGAAATGTCTAAACTTGCATAAGACAAACAAGGACTTCCCTAAAGTTATCTTAATGGTTTCAGCAGGGAATTATGATAGATTGAAATCTTATATTAATTTATAATTTATTAATTACCTACCCCACCCCTTATCACATATTTTTCAATTCTTAACACTTAGTATAAAATAATCCAATTAAAGCTAAAACTGATAACTGGGCCAATATATACAGTCGGAAAAATGAAAGATTACCCATAAACGATCATATCAATCACTTATTTTGTATTTGCTGTCTTTTTCTACAACAAACATTTGTTATTTATAGAAAAAGACAGCAAATACAAAATAAGTGATTGATATGATCCTTCATGGGTAATCTTTCATTTTTCCGGCTGTATGTACTTATAGCTAACGAAAAATGCTTAGTCATAAGCAATATCACTTTTTAACATATACCTAATGAATGATCTTAAATCCTAGATATGTATCACAGATCTACTGGTATTTGTAAGTCCATTAAAGTAACTATACACATACATGACAGTATATGGCAAAACACAACTAATACCAATGTACATTATGTATGGTAGAGGTGCTGTAGAACCAAATGGATAGAACCAATACCCACGTCTAGTAGCATCTCTTGTGTGATGACTGCCAAAAGCAGTAAAGAGTAATAAACCATTTCTCTTTAAAGCATAATTGTCCAAAACATGGCCTGTTAGGAACAATAATAGACAAAAAGCTAAAGGAAATGTTGAACAATGAAGAAATGGTCTGTGTTTTAACTTTGTTGCATTCTGAAAAAGAAAAATTATTTAATATAAGTTTAAAATTCTAATTATTATATACTTAAGTAAAGATTTTAAAGATATCAGTTCTAATATAAAAGCAATAAAGCAAAACATTTGGTAACAGAAAAAATACATCAACTGCTACTAATAAATATTTAATAAAGCAATATTTTCATTGTGGCTTGAAGACTTAATACATCTAAAGTAAAGATGAAAACAAATACATTAGATAACATGAGCCACAAATTAAACAAAAACTACAAAAACCATTGTAACTGTGATTGTCAGGATTGTAATTGAAGTTCTAATTAAAATTATGGAAAATTATATAGATGAATGCTTAAAATCCCATGAACTGGCCGAATAATACACCCCACAATACTAAAGTTCATTCGTTTACCAAATTCCCATCAGTAAACATGAGCACGTGTTGATATTCGCCGTCTCATTCGTCAAGAGGCTATTAAATATAATTTATTACCTTAAGCGAGACAGATTCTCATGTTACAGATCCCAACTTGCCATAATTTTAAATTCAAATTGTATCGTGTTAATTTTTAAGTTAATATATTGTGTTATATTTATGTTATAGTTATTGTTAAGTTATTTACTGGTCGTGTTATTTTTTAGAGTTTAGTTTAATTGTGATATAATGATTAAATTTCAAGAAATTCTTACACTAACAGTTTCAAAAGTAAATATTTTTAAAAATCATATGATACATAGGTCGTACATCAGTACGACCCTGTTTGGCTTACATGTGGTTCTATTGACAATTGGGAATTTGTAAAATGAATACGGTATATATTATATTAAAAAATTTATTTATGAAAACAAATTTGTTAAAAGGGCTTGTCAATAAATAAACATCTTGGTTGAATAACCTGCTGAAAAGTGAAAAAGTGAAAACTTTTCAATTCAGTCCTGAGCAATGATGCTTTTATGAACACAAAGTTTTTAAGTAATTGGAACCATTAATATTTGTATAAATAGAAGGAATTTATCTCCTGAATCAGTATAACAACAAATAAACCAAAAATTTACAAACCTTACAGTAGAAAAGGGAAGATGAAACAACAACACACGAAAGGAATTACTAACAAAAATGATTAATATTATTCATACAGCCGCATACAAAGCAAGAAAATATCATTTTACAGTGATAATTAAAGTTGTAATCTAGGTATATTAATTTAGGTACCTTTAGATTTATGGATCGTGCTTCAATAAAATGATCGATATCAATTATAGAAGATATTAAACTGCATATCACTACTTCTATTATTTTTTCAGTGTGGCTGGCATCTTTTGAATTTAAACATACTATCAACCAAGAGAGTCCCCCTATTAAAAAATGAGTGGCATTGTCAAATAATGCTTGAAACAAGTGCAGTTTACTGTAGCTTACTACATAGTCACCAATTATAGCTGTGATGAATATTAAGAAAGTTAGATATGTTGTCAATTTATTAATATAAAAAAATAACATCACAGATATTTTTGAAATAAATGGAGGTTATATTTACTTTCATTCATTTCAAACTCTTCTATTCTGCTCCTCGTTACGTGGTCTTTTCCTGTTAACTCATTCAATCATGTCATAGTGAGTTAATAGTGTGTTGACAACATCAGACGGTAATAAAAGATAAAATTGAATATTTAATAATTATAAGACCTGCTGTAGAATTGTACAATTGAAAATGCTTTTCACTCATATGAAAACTGCTCATCCTAACTTAACAAAAAATAACAGAACCGGTAGGTATACCATCTGATACGGGAGATTGAAATTCTTGATTACCTCAAAGAATCATATGCAACTATATCACTATACTATACTATACAACTATACCATTACAATGGTAATTCGGTAAACAATCTTGAACACCCAGAAGATCAATAGGAAAGGGAATGTATTCCCAGATTAAAAAGCTATATGAATGAATAAACACGATCAAGAATTGACCAGCAGTATCCAAAAATAATCATAATCTGGATAATCTCACTCCCTTAGCATAATCACGAAAACGGCGAGCTTAGAACAAATAATTAAATTTTATACCTCAAGGATTGGGAACACCGCAGAGAATGCATTCTTACGCCATCTCTATGCCATGTTGATATATTGCAATTCGTGTTTCCTACTATTTTTCTCTTTTTAATAGGTTAATAGTTTACACCAGGTGACCAGGTACTAGATACACAAATCACTCCATTTGTAAAAATTTTTTCACAATTTTTTATTTTTGGTGGGTACACTACAATTTTTGAAATACAAAATAACCAGTTTATATTTTCGTTGGCAAAAATAATAATTATTTATTAACTGACTTTTATTTTACATTTACAAAGGTATGTTTATAAATAAACGCATTTACCAAAATTGTCCTACACCTTTAGATGACATACTGTATCATCGATGCACGAAATTTTCCTTTTCTTTAAGATAGTCAGGATGAAACGCCTGTACCTTTGTATCTAGCCATTGTTCCTACTATCGTATCTCTTTACTGAAAAGTTAAATCCTTATGTTCTTTTGCAAAGTTTACTCTATTTTCTTTTGGCGTGTGTGTCAAATAGCTTTGTACGTCTTCCAAAATCACTACACATAGGTAACATTTACTCAAAAAAGTCGTCTTAATGCATTTCTATCGGTGTCAGTAATTTTTTCCACATTGCGAGGATTTTTGGTGACTCAATCTTTAGTTCTATATCTTCTATTTATAGTTATTATACTGATATAATGATCACGTGATAATTTGAATAAATCTGAAATTTCAGAGTTTGTTTTTCCATAATTAAGAAATCAGACAATGATTGAACAAATTTTTTCATCAATAACCGTTTCTTTGTCAACTTTCAAACCACACAAACACCAAGAGACTTCATGTGATTTGATTTTTCAAAGATATAATTACAACAAAATTAGTGTATGCAAATAACTGATTTACCCAGTGGATCCATTTTTGATTTATTTCAGATGCCCAGGACATGAAAAAGAAAAACCGATAAGGGTTTGTGGACATCAGATCAGAAAGTCTAAAAACTTGAATCGGAACTATAAAATCAACTGAAACCTTTAAATACTTGTGTTCAAATAACATCAAAAGGAGGAAGTAACGAAGAAATATGTTCCAGGAGATTGGTCAAGCAAGATCAGCCACTACACAGCTATAGCTATTCTGGAATAATAAAATACCAAAAGAAAATAATAAAAAAAAAACAATTTACAAAACACTAATAGAAAGTATTGGGTTATATAGCGCCGAACTCTGGGAAATGAATCAAAAAAACAAATCACAAATTAAGGCCATGGAGGTTAACTATTGGAGATGATGTTGCTGGCTCTTGACAGGGTGAGGAACGAAGATATTCAGAGAGAAATCTAATTTGATCTAGACATAATAGACACAACTGAAGCCAAAAGAATAAACTGGTATGGACATCTGCAGAGAATCCCTAAAAATAAGAAGAAAAATGAACTCCACCTACTAGAAGAAACTGAGTAGACTAAGAAGGTCCTGTAGAGATGTTGAAGTTGCAATGACCGCCAGAAATTTAAAAACTGAAGAGTGCTTTGACAGAAATCGATGGAAATTAGTATGCGAGAAATGGTGCCAGCTATAGAAAACTCGTCTATTAAAATACGATGGTAATTAACTTGTATTGATAACCAAGAAAACCATGTAGTACATATAATTTTTTGTAGTAACCAAAAAGAAACTATTTTAATGGTTGGGTCAACTGAAATAGGAATTGTCTCGTATATGTTGCAAAAATATTGATTTTTTTGTGGCGAAAGTATCTATTTCTGTGTGCGAACAAAAAGTTTTTTCCAATATCTATTTAATCAATTTCAATGAAGTCTATAGATGTTAGCTCCATTAGTAAAGATCCAAATAAACCGAGACCCGAGTATCTTTAGTGATCCATACCGTTTAATTCTGGTCTATATAAAATCTGCATTTTCCATCACTAGCTCTGGATGGCAAACAGTGGTTAACACCAAAAAACCTGAACTATAAGGTTTATAAGCATAAAAGACTGTTTATCGAAAAGTTACTACCAACAAGAAACTTGATATACTAATTTTTAGATGTATAAATAAACGAAGTCATTTATTAATATAAGAATGGTTATGTAATAAAGTTATTAACAAACATGATATAAATATTATCTAGATAACTAATTTGTGTGTATTATGAAGTCAATAATATTTACAAAAAGATAAGAAAACACTCTAAACCAACTCTTTATTGATAAAAACTGAATGACACTTTTTAAGTTAAAAATAAACTTATATAATTATTCTTTTACTTGTCTCCTACAAAAATATTTTAAATCTTAGCCAATCCAATAACTCCACACGCCAATCTTCCACCGGCATTTCCTGTTGTTTTGCTCAATTCATGTCCACCAACTCCCAAATCATCGGGATCTGCATGGACTACTACAGTACGACCAACGATGTTGTATTCTCCCTCCAAGGAAATTAGTTTGTCGGAGATGTTGATTTTAGCAACACCGCTTGCGTCGGCTACTACGTTTCCAAGATCACCGACGTGGCGGACGGCAGCTTCGGGACCACCATGATCTTTACCATGAGGATTGAAATGAGCTCCAGCTGAGATGCAACCGTTTGTGTTGTCGCCGAATTCATGAATGTGGAAGCCATGCTGGCCTTGGGTTAAGCCGGAGATTTCGCCACTTACTTGGACGGGACTGGAACCATTCTAAAATAAATATAAAATATTAGCATTTTAAATAATTTACGCTTAGTTGCCAAAAAATAGACTTCTATTAATCATGTATCGCTAAAAAACACATCAATTAAAGAAGTGTAGATATATCCAGTGATCAAAGAAAGAATAAATACTTATAACCAGCCAATATACTGAATTTTGCTGAGAATGTCTATTTTGGGACCCTAAAAAATATGCAAAAAAGTTTACCACTCCTACCTATAAAAACTCCTTTCTGAAAAACAAGAAGGAATACTTGTGAACGGTGAAGTCATCAATAATTTGCGATATGCGGACGATACAGTACTATTAGCTTTTAGTCAAGAAGATCTGCAAACACTACTTGATAGTGTTGTTGAGAGTTGTAGGGAGGCAGGTCTGGATCTGAACATACGGAAAACCAAAATACTCGTAATAAGTAAACAACAGCATATAAAATTGTCTATATATGTAAATAATACCGAACTTGAGCAAGTTGATAAAATCGTTTACCTTGGACAGCAATTAAGTTGTAACGAAGAAAGTCACGGCGAAATCTAGGATAGAGCAGGCTAGAGCGGCTTTTAGAAGGATGTCCAAGGTGTTATGTAACAGAGACCTAAAATTGGCATTGAGGATCCGCCTACTTCGCTGCTAGGTGTTCTCGGTCTTACTTTCTGGTGTCGAGTCTTGGACTGTGAATAATATCGATCTAAATCGCCTTGAGGCTTTCGAAATGTGGTGCTATAGAAGAATTTTAAAAGTTTCCTGGGTGGAGAAGATTCGAAACTCCAAAATACTAGAACGCCTCAGCAAGACTACTGAGATCATAAACAGCATCAAGCAGAGAAAGCTGGAGTATTTCGGACATGTAATGAGAGGTCCCAAATATAGGTTGCTACAAAATATCATGCAAGGAAAAATAGCAGGCAAACGCAGTCCAGGACGAAGAAGAACCTCATGGTTGAAGAACGTGCGAGATTGGTATGGTGTTGATACCAGCATTCTATTTAGGGTGGCAGTGAATAGAATTAAGATAGCTATGATAGTAACCAACGTTCTGAAAGGACATGGTACATGAAGAAGAAGACCTATAACGGTTTACTCCTAAAACACCTGATCGCAGTGGGAAAAAAATCGATTTACCAAGAATCTATACGCCGTACAAAAAAATGTTTCAAATAAAAAATGTAGCTGAGATAATAATTTTGAGAAAAATGTTTATTAGCATTCTTTGTGTAGCGTGAACCGTTCTTTCAGAGACAATGCTTGAGAAGACCCGTAATTTTGAATGTCAGTTATAAGCGCGCGAAATCAATTGAAGAGGTGGATTCCAAAAGGTCTTAAGTCAAAAAAGTAAATTTCTCAGGAACGAATTTTTTTATATTTAAGAATATAATTATTAGAATCAGTCATGTAATTTGCAGGTTCAAATTCTTATTTCAAGGCAATTGAAAGTAAGATTTGAACAAAAAATCATGACTTTTAATAAGTTAAACATTTGGTTTTTTTTTAAAGACCCTTAAGTCGGTGACTTAGCACTTTTGGAAAATTCATGTGGGAGACAACTTTATATTATTATTCATTTGTAAGTTTATTGACAATCAGTCTTTAAGATGTCAGCAAAGGTTTAATAACTAAGTACATAATTAAAAATTAATTTTTATTCATCAAAATCAATTTTTTGATTTTTTTGTCAGCAAAGGTTTCATATCCTCCTGAGACCTGAGCTGATTCTTTTTGTTTTTTTTTTTTTGATTAAATAGTAAAATTCGTATGATGTTGATTATAAAAACACATGTAAATTTTTCTAAATTTTTATTTTGTTGTTAAATATGAAAAAAATTATGTCCATTCAAAAGGACATCAGGATCGCATCAATACAAAATTATTATAAATGAAACTGTTTAAAGCAATTGTTATTTCCCGTTAAACATAAAAATATGTCACATGATTCACAATAAACTTTTGTTTTACCCTTGCAACCTGGAAGCTTGCATCTAACAGAATTTTTTAACTCGGATGCCATTGCAGGAATGTGTTGTATCTTTCTTTTAGTAGAAGTTTGAAGTGATGGTCTAGGATTGGAACTGTTTCTAGTTACTAATGTTGAAGTGTTCCCAAAATCAGAATTTTCAGAAATGTTGTCTTTAAGGAGCAACTCGGAAACAGCTATTTTAAATTCCAGGAACTTCATAACGGTTTTATTAGCATCACCAAGTTGCTTATGGTCATCTCTGTATAGAATCCAAGAATTGGCAATCGCAAGATCAAATAAGTGAAAAATGGTTTTGACTGTCCATTTTTTACTTCTAGCTCCCATTCTATAATAACTTATCATCCTGTCAATTAAATCTATTCCCCCCATGCATTCATTATACTTTTTAACAATGTTTGGTCTATGTACCTCAATATATCGGGAGTCCTTTTTTGACCACCGCTTACATTCATCTGAAGGTTCTATTTGCAATGCAGTTGACGCTAGCATAACTGATTTCATATCATACCATTGGACTATGTTAATTTTTCCATCAGCTCTTACATCCTGCTCAGATGAACCACGACCCAATCGAGTCATCACCTTATCCGATGTTACATGAACTGCTTTGGGTATTCTGGATCTCATTATTGTACCAGTTAAAAAAATATTTTTGTTTAACATGTACTCAAGTAAAGGTAAGGTGGTGAAATATCTATCGATGAACACATGTGTTCCTTCTAATAACGTTGTAGATAACTTAATAACTGCGGATGGACCAACACCTAACTTCTTAACATCATCATCATTCTGCAGAAATGTATTTTTCCCTTGATAAATATCGAAGTCTAATATTAATCCTTTGGGAGTGGCACAGACAAAATTTTTTAATCCTTCTGGGTTAGGTTTACCTCGAACAAATTGTTTCATGTTACACACGCCCGTAAAAGGTATCATTTGTTCGTCCACAGCAACCTCATTGTACCTTGGAAGTGTCAAGCAACCTCTTCGTATTCTGTCAACTAAAGGCCGGATCTTAAATAATTTGTCAGCATTTCTTTGATCTTGAGGCACATCAGCATCAATAACTACTTTTAAGTTGCTCCTGATTTGAAAATATCTATCACGAGTCATGGCTTGTGCAATGCTGTTGACTTTTGTTGTCTTAGCCCAAAACATTCTAATTTGTGGATAATTCAGACAGGACATTAGAATAGATATTCCAAAAAATTTTTTCACCTCCGTTAGAGTAACGTTCAAAGGTTTTCCTTTTTCTTGCAAAAATTTAATATTTGTACAATTACAAATATTCTCAAAATCTGAATCATCAAAATACATACCGACATAGTTTTCAACTTTCCAATTTTGCCTCTCGTAGACTGTATCGACAATTCCATTAAAGTCTATATGCTGAGGGACAAAAACACCCATTTTTTTCCATGTATTTCGGTTCTCCTTTTTTTTTCGTTCACTGAGTGGCACGTTATCTAATTCATCTTCGGGTGGCATTTCTGTATCTTGTTCATCATCTGTATGTTGGGCCGAATCTGATTGCTGAGGCTGATACGATTCTTCATTTGGATCAAAGCCGTCATCAGAGTTTTCAGAATCTGAAACGTCTATATCTGAATTTTCCAGGCATTCAAGAAGTCTTTCAATGTCAACTTCGGGTCTTAAATATTTTTTATTACCAAACACAGCTGAAACAAAAAAGTCTAATATAATATTTTATGTATTCCTAAGGACCTGACTTCCATAAAAAAGGACATCCCCGTTTTAGATCAAAAACAATTTAAAAATGGTTTGATAAGACAACTACATCGCATGAATGCATTTATAATATCCTAAGTTATTAGACTAAGCAACATTTAGGTTAATAATCTAATAAAATTAGCTACTTACCATCAATTGTTTTTCTATAACTGCCCGCCATTTTTGTCACTTGAGATTAACAGGTTAACTAAGTTATAATGTGGTCACAGTAATACGGCGCGCTGTTGTCAGGGTCACTTGTATATACACTACGATGGACCGTGGGACGCGGCGCTGTAAATTTAGTTCTTTTCAAAAAAATATATAAAACGTAAATGTCCATTTAATTGGACATCAGGTCTCAGGAGGATATATAAATACATAATTAAAAATTAATTTTTATTCATCAAAATCAATTATTCATATTTTTGTCAAAATTTGAAAAGTAAAGTTGATAAATCTTCCAAATAAAAGGCTCTAATTCATCATACACTACAGTATTATTATCGTTGGAACCATTTTGTGCATTGGTAAGTGCAGTATTTTAAAAAAGCTTTCAGATAATGAAATAAATTTGAGAAGGTTTTCCACATCTTTTTTCTTCTTTTCACTTATATGATTCACTAATGGCATAGACTTCACTGTATTGTACACTCCCAGCAAATTGCATTCTTTTTTATAACTTTCAATGTACTAGAATCACCACAGTAGGTATTTTTAGCTTCAATGTCTTTATTACTTATATTTGAAAATGAAAAAACTCGTTGTTCACGCATCAAAAAAGGGAGCTTCTTCAATAAAACTCGTTTTGCAGCATCCATGAAATCAAAATAGGTTTGTTAAATACATAAAAATGCGCGATTTTTGCCATTTTTTACGATTCTCGTAAGATCAATAGAACCTATCACTTTCAGTGACCGGTCGTAGTGGAATTTTTATTGATAGAGTCTAATATTTAAAACCTATAACTAGAAATTTCGGTTTTGAGTTTTGGCAACAAGCAAACAAAGTTTTTGAAAGAACGGTTAATTCTACACAAAACTCAGCTATATTTTTTTATTTGAAATATTTTTTTCTACAGTGTACAGACTTTTTGTAAATCGATTTTTTCCATTTTTCGCCCCCTACGAGCGGGCGTTTTAGGGGGAAGCCGGGGGGTAGGAGTGGTAAACTTTTTGCATCTTTTTGGGATCAGAAAATTGACATTCTCGGCTAAATTCAGCTTGTTCATATGATTTTTAGAGATCAAAATGTCAGATAACTGGATTATGAGGTTTGACTTTTTTACAAATTTTGAGTTAAAATTAATAAACAAACGAACACTTCTTATTAAACAATATATTGACTTATATTACAAGTAAACTTGTAAGAAACAAATACATAATATGAATACTGTGCTTTTTACATTTCGTTTTTTAAAATTTTTTTAGTCTATTAAAATAGTCTTTTATTAAGATTATTTGGTTTAAACTGTTTTGTTTCTTTCATTTTACCGTAAGTTATAACATTACTTGTTTACTATGATTTTAATATTAGTTTTTGATTCATATTCTAATGCTGATCATATATTATTCTCATTGATTTGTCAATTTTTAAAATATTTTAGTCTTACGATCCATAGGGTTATTAAGTTTACAAATAACTATGTAACGTATGGTCCTAAAGTTTTGGGAAAAATTTCACCTGGTCTGATTGAGAAGCAAAATGCATTTAACAAAGAAGGCCATGGAATTGAAATGTCATCAGTTATTGACATTTAATAAACAAAGCAGAATATTTTGGTTTGTGCTCTGCAAAAGTCTTATAAAATTGATATTCATCGAGGTGTTTATAATATGGTTGGGCGAATGTCGAAACGAGATATTGTTAATATTTATCGAGATCAAAACATAAGCAAATCGACAATTTATCGCACAATCAGAGAATGTGAAGAAGGGATACCATGTGTTAACTTGCGTAAAAGTTGCCGACCGCGGATTTTGAACCATATAAGAGAGGCAAGACTGATTGAAGCAGCTAAGAACAAAATTGGGGTCTCACAGCGAAAACTGGCCAGAAGATTTCATGTTGGAAAGACTACAGTATACAGGACCCTATCGAGTAACAATATTATCTACCGGAAAAGAAGAAAAGCTCCAAAATACACAGAGGATCAATTAGAGAGAATTCCGAGATGTTGCCGCGCGTTAAGGCGAGTGCATTTCGTCAACAAGTTGATCGTGATGGACGATGAAAAATATTTTACTTTGTCCAACTATGAGATGAAGGGTAACGATGGGTTTTACACGAACGATTACGAAAATGTACGTGATGAAATAAAATTCAAAAGTAAGAAAAAATTTGAGGACAAATAATAAAACTCGATAAATATTAACAATATCTCGTTTCCACATTTGCCCAACCATATTATAAACACCTTAACGAATATCAATTTTATAAGACATTTTGCAGAGCACAAACCAAAATATTCTGCTTTGTTTATTAAATGTCAATAACTGATGACATTTCAATTCCATGGCCTTCTTTGTTAAATGCATTTTGCTTCTCAATCAGACCAGGTGAAATTTTTCCCAAAACTTTAGGACCATACGTTTTGTGATTTTAAAGTTTGATTAAGTTTAGAAGAGTAATCGCACTATCGCTCGCTATGAATCAACCCATGATTGACGCCGTTTTTTTATGATTTCCTGGACCAGAAAATTTCACTAGTCCAAGCCAGTTTTTATTGAATTTTTAAACACATCAAATAAACTTTGACACCACTAACCAACATTATTACAAAAAAGAATCCTATATATCATTCATTTTAACTACGATTTACAGTTGTTAAACAGATACAGTGCATTTTAATGCACATCGAATTCTATTCAAAAAGGAATCTTTGAACTATCAGAATAAATAAATATTTAAATAAAATCAGTGACAGAGCTAATGTGGTTAAAGGTTATTTGATATCAAGGTCAATTTAAATTTAAAAACTGTTTAGTCATTCTATAAAGGATTCCACTGAACATAATTTTACCCTATTCAGTTAAAACATGTTATTTTAGCGATAGTTTAATTTCTGTAGAATTTATTCCTGTATCCCTTCTAAGAAAACATTACTGTTATTTCAAAGACATCCAGAAGATTTAGTTTGTAGCTGGGAATTTTTTGTACTTATAGCTTTTTCGCTAGCTTTTTTATAGCTTATAAAATCGCTGTTCATAAATTACTGTTGCAGATCGAATCATACAAGGTAATTGATTTTTATTGATTGATTTGAAGTAGGCAACATCTGGCAGTTGAGTTAAATGGATGGAATTTACTGAAATACATAAATGTTTTCCTTTTCACTTTTGTTGCAAAAGTTGAACTTTTAGGGAAATATTGGAAGGTACTTGAAACATTATTTGGTTAAAACATTTTAGTGATAGCTTAATTGTTACCGGTAAAAGGTGGCATTTGTTTGATAAAATATATCAGACTTTTATCTACCTACTTTATCAGCAATTAATAATAATGAATCTCTTTGTTGGTCCTAGTTATATATAAAATTGTGATATATTTAATCTTTTGCAATACATGCAAATCATAATTTAGTCCATAGAAACAGGATGTGGTAGCAGTTTTTATAGATTAGAAATATTTTGTACAAAATAAAACATTGTATAAAGTGTTTCGTAAAGAAAAATCCTGTTAAAATCAATTTAAAGGCAATTTATGATGTTAAGTTTAAAAAAAAACTTTTAAGTCTTTTAAAATCCAGATATGACATTTTGATTTGGGAAAAATGTCTAATAATATATTGAAAAAATTCCAAATCATCTAAATTTTTATGAAAATATGACAATTAAGATTTTTGTTGTGAACATTATTTTATGTTGACCTCTAGTTGAAACATATATGGGAACTAGGAGGAAAACATTTATGGACAAATATTGGGAGATTAGTCACCTGTAATACAGTAATTTCCAGACTATTTATTAAATTATTAACAGCAGTCAGTTTTGTCAGGAATCCCTCATAAAGTATGAGGGTATGCTAGATAAAATACAGGGAACATTATTTGTAACTAGATATGCTGTTGTAAATTTACAAGATTTTTTAAAGAAGATTAAAAATATTTGCAAGCCATTTAAAAAGTTTTTTAGTTTTTTCTTACAAAAACTTTGGTTTTTTTACATTATATGAAAAAAAGCAAGTATGTTTTTTACAAGGTTTATCTTTGTTCCTTATATTCTTGCTGAATCATAAGGTTTTTGAGTTACTAGTAACTTACTTTAAGTAAACTATCAACTGAAGACTTAAATTGTTTAGAAAAAAATCAGCATTTTCAAGTATGGATAATAGAAAAATATCAAAAAAAATCACTAGAATATTTTTTTGTCCCAAATTAACTGCTATATCCAGTTTTGAAAGTTATTTTATGTGTAAACATTCTTATTCCCAACAAAGTGTGGCATCTATCCCACAGAATAAAATTGAAATGTTACTTTTCTTTCTTGACATATTTCGTATGTTATTATGAATCTAATTATATATGTGACTTTTTAGCAAAAATCCTGAAACAATGTGCCCAAAAATGACAACCAAAAATGATGGACTTAACTGAAAAGGCACAACAGCTACAGCTTAGGGTCTAAATGTTTTATAGGGCAATGGGCCCTAGGGCAAAAAAACTAGAACATACAAGATTCATACTTCACTTGTAATAGGGACATACATGAAGGTTCCAATATTATTTAATATGCAAAACTGCTTTATTGCTTCAAATTCAAGTTATACATGCTAAGTTATTCAATACATATGCATGCCTCAATTGTCTGAAACCAGATTATGAAAATTAACAAACTACAGAGTTTTATAAAGCCAAAATACTCAAAAACGCGATTCTTAAAAAAATTATAATAGTTAATATTGATTGGATAGACTTAATTAATTTTTCTTTGGTAGCTTATCAATTTTCTACAACTTGTCTCGGGTGTTTATTGATTCTTATTACTATCAGAAACTATTTTTGGAAATATTTAAATAATACACATTAAAAAACATCATGGGAGTTGAAAATGTATTTCTGAAATAGGTTTATGAATATTAAGCAATAGCAATTAATAACATCTTACTTTTTAAAATCTGCATATTAATATACTTTGATAAATTAATTATTCAAGGACTTACATTACTATCAAGCACATTGGATTTTTACAAAATATATAATCTCTGGAGTAACATCCAAATGTACCATTTAAAATCTAGTTTTTTACGTATATATCAATTAACTCTACTACTTTAAATCTTCTATATTAATGTCCTTGATCTTTAGACTGACTACCTATTATCAACAACCTAATTATCTAATAAAGTATCTTCAACCATTTTTTTCTGTAGATAAATTTAAATATTACAAACTTACTGCTTGGTCAAAAAATACAGTGCCGTTGACTTCTCCCTTTAGTACACAAACTGCTTTGGCTGGCATTATGGTTTAGAAATTAAGCAAACAAATTGTAAATTTGTATAAAAGCGAATTAAATGAATTCGAGTAAAACTAATTTTACAGCTCAACTGTCGGCAAATGAAAAAGTGACAGAATTAATGAATTATAAAAGTCATCCTAAGTGTCAAACCGGTATTGAAGGTTATGTGGTGGGGATGGTTACGAGAGTGTTCCGAATCATTCGTCCTTCTATAGCGCCATCTCTTAAATAGATACAGTAATAATATATTATAGGCAATAGCATGGGAATAGGCATGATTTTTTTTTAATTTTTTTTAAATATATAGTAGAAGTCATTTTTAATTTATATTTGCCCTAATTTAAACTTTTAATAAGAAAAATGATGGTTAATAACAATTAAACAAAACCCATATATTTTTATGATTCCAAATTTCTCTATAAAATCGCTACACATGGTATTACTATTAATAGTTAGTTGGATACGACTACTTTATTGTTCAATAAAACCTGTACTTAATCTCGAGCAATAAAATCACGCTATTATACTTACAGTTACAGACATTCGTCTATGATTGGATGGATTAGACTGAATATAAAACCATATGGAAAAGGTTACATTATAAGTGGTATTGCGCTTTGCTCTCTTTTTCATTGGCTAGAGACCTTAATTATGAGCAATAAAAGGTAGAGAAAGATGGTAGGTGTAGGTCCAGACCATCTATAAACATATGTATTTTCAGCTGCTTCCTATGGTCTTCATATTCAAAGCATAACTTATCACATTCGTTCCAGCAAGTCATAAGTATCTTGTAGTAATATTTGACTTCAAGAGATTGCTAACTACGTTAATCGTAATAAAAACAGTTTAAAATCAGACATGTTATATTTGATTTGTAACATATGATGATAAAACCAACAATTACACAATATACATCAGTTGTATGGTGGCCAAAGTTGTAGAAAAAAGTGCCATTCTCTAAAATGGGATATTATAGGCTGCGAGAAAACCTGAACAACGTACTTTAGATCATGACATAGTAAAATTATAAATGAAATTAAGGATACCGAATGGATGATGATTTCTGACCATATATAAACCTAAAGTACCTTTCCAAGTACTCCCGAGAGGGATGGGGCTGCGAAAACACTTGACCCAGACTGCATGGTTATACCTGATACACAGACTTCTTCTCTATGCTTATATTGTTTTATTGCAGTGATATGGAAGGCTCTCTTCCGTATCACTATTTTATTGTAAGCAATGATAACGACTCTCTTTCAAGTCAGAGAAGGAAAAAATACTAAAATGCAATTCTTTGGTTCTTCTTCTTGTAGTTCCTTCCCCTATCGCAGGTTGGTTTTTATCACAGCTATCCGTACCTTATTGGCGGCTGCTCTGGAAATATCTACTGAGTTGCAACTATACCACTCTCTTAGGTTTCTTAGCCAGGAAATTCTTCGTCTTCCTATGGATCTTTTAGCCTTGATTTTACCTTGCATTATGAGCCTTAATATCTCATATTTCGTACCTCTAGTAATGTGGCCTAAATATTCCAGCTTTCTTGTTTTGATGTGCTTTATGACCTCGCAACCCTTTTGTAGCCTTCATAACACCTCTGCATTTGTAACTCGTTGGGTCCATGGTATTTTTAAAATCCTTCTATAGCACCACATCTCAAATGATTCCAACTTCTTTATATTATCCATTTTTAATGTCCAGCTTTCCATTCCATACAACAAAGTTGAGAACATGTAGCATCTTAAGGCTCTTATCCTCAGCTCCAGAGGAAGGTCTCGATTAACAAACATTGTTTTCATTTCTATAAATGCATGCCTTGCAATTTCAATGCGTGTCCTTATTCTCTACCTTGGTCATTGTTTTCATTTACCCAGGTTCCCAGATATTTGTAGTTATTCACTCTTTCTACTCGTTTTCCCTAGAAATAATCATGCACTTGGTTTTCTTAACGTTCATTTGTAGTCCATATTTGATACTAACTTAATGTAATCTATTTACTAAGCGTTGCAGTCTTCTTCTTCATATGCCATCTCCTCTAAGAAGGTTGGCAACCATCATGGCAATTCGCACTTTCGACGCCGCTGCTCTAAGAGGTCTTAGAGGTCAGCAGAAGTGCAGTTAAACCAAGCTCTCAAATTGTTTAACCAGGAGATGCGTCTTCTTCAGCGTTGCAGCGCTTATCTGCAAAAACAACGGTGTCGTCTGCGAATCTTATGTTGTTCAAGAGTTTTTTCAGGTTTTAAATTTTCTTTTGCAGCCTTTAGTAATGCGTTCTGAATATTGCTCCACTTTTCATTGACATCTTCTGATGTTAAGATTTCTTCTCCTACTTCTGTTAGATTTGAGTTGATTTGTTGGATCATTTTTTGATGTATTTCTCTTTTTCTTAATTTTGTATAATCAAACGTTGGTTTATTTTTAGGTATTACAATATTTTTGAGTTTTATGTGGATTCTAGCTATCAGCGGATTATGGTCTGAGTTGACATCTGCTCCGGGGTATGCTTTTACTGCTTTGAGTTTTTGTATCCATTTTGACTAATATAATAGACTATTTGATTTCTGACTCTGCGGTCTTTGTTGTCCCCAGGAGATATCCAATTGTTTGGTTGCACAATTGTAAAAAATCAATAAAAATAAATTTGCAATTAAATGTTTATTAAAGAATTCAAATCGATAAAATAATTATATAATATGGTAAAATACACACATTTATCAAGCACGTTAAATAAAATCACAAACATAATCACTTTGGAAGACCCATTTGGTATTATTAACACTAAAAACTAAAACATAATATTATTATGTATCCTTAGTAGGTAGGTACTAACTACCTATTCTGAAGACATTTCAACTAAGACTAAGATACAATATATTCCAAACTGTGACTTTGATTCATAGAGATTGACGGAATTTACCAAAACCACACAGTCAATGGTGTAGACCACTTAAAAAGAGTGAGTGAAAAAGACCACTTCTTATAAAGAATCCTTCAAGTAATAAAGCATTAGTCTTAGTCTTTGTTGAAAGTCATTAACAATAATTCATCTATAAACACAAATAAAAAACTAAAAATTTACCATATACCATACTTTTCTATTCATCATAAATGCAACAACACCAAACAAAAACTTAAATCTCTACTACAATATTCTAACAGCCTCTACATATAATAATTAATGCAGTGTCAACGTTCAGAACCTCAAAAAAAAACACAATGATCTCACAATGTTTCATATAAAATTATCAATTATTTCATATTGCTTGTTAAAATGTAATCAGTCATTTAGGATTGATGAGAGCAGAGACCAAATTAGAATACTAAACACTGGTACCTAACTTATAAAGAGTGTAAGTAAAGTACCTATACAACTTTTACCCCCACCTTAATTTACACTTGAGCTATAAGGATATAGCTGATAAAGAAGACACAAACCACTAAAAAGGGTTATTTCACTAGAAAATCTCTTCATTAGCCATTGACAAAGAACCTATACTTGTTGAATTACTTCAGCTGAGAACAGTAGGTTGACTGAGAAACACTGAAGTGACTTTTTAGTGCTTTATAAATAAATGAAGAGGTAACATGCAAATAGCCTTGTCACACAAAAATCAAAGTTGAGTTAGATGTGCCAATGAATTGTTCTGTTGTAGCCAAAGTGATTTATTTTATCTGATTCATACAATTTAACAATGGTAAAAGCAGGTTAAAAACCACCTTTACATGCAAAACAACTTCCACTATACTGGTCCACGCTAACCAGCTTATTTCCAACCAGCCAATAGGAACTCTGCAACTGCCACTCAATGCTGACATGACTCAATGCTGTGACTCAGCTGGCTCACCCAGTGAGTCTTACAAATTTGAGGTTATATGAGACTTTATTGTCAAAGTATTTAAAACTAATTAGTAATTACTTTATTATTTAAAGGATAATGGATGGGACAGATGAAAGTGCAAGTGTTGGTGAGGGAAATGAAGGGTCTAGAAAGAGAAGAGTTCAAGGAGGAAAAAAAAATGAACAAATTACTAGGTATGTCGCTCCTAAAAGGACCCTAGTTTTTGTACTGTTTAAGAACAAAAATAATCATTTTACGTCCGTAAAACTAATTCCTATTTACATCAACGCTTTTAAAGAAGAGTTTTATAAAGTTCCAGACACTAAAAGACAAGACAATATAATTGTCAGTCTGATTCATACAACACAAACCAAAAGACATAGGCCTAGGCCGGTAAACAGAAACAAATATAAAAAACCTGGACCCGAGCAAAAGTACTCAATACAATACTTTTTTCCCAACTGTCTGGTGCTAAAACTTTTGTATATTTAAAGCTTTTTTGCACTGTTATTGGTATTGGAGAAACTATAATAAAAACATAGCCAAAAAAGTGCATTTTAGATTTGCTGTTGAAGGGAAAAGAGGAGGTGACTCTACCAAAAATAAGAACTGTCTGAAGAAGCAAAGTGTTGAGAGTACATAAAAAAGCTCAGATGAACTGAATCACATTACAGAAGATAGGAGTCCAAAAGATTATATTTGAGCAGTGTATTGGTAGTGTGAAAATATCATCGGCTCTTTTGAACTATTTGAAACAGGCTGATTTTTAGGGCAGTTATGTACTAAGATTCAATATAAAACATCAATCAGTGGTATAGGCAAGGTAAGGGCACTAGGAGAAGATTGGCCACTTCTTGATACTAAGAAGCTAAGTCAATACTAAGGACATCCAATCAATTAGTGAACTAAAGAGAATTAAAATATGCTACCAGACACAAGAACAAATTGAACACCTCAACAATTGAAAAACTAGTATGAAGGAAAAAGTCATTTATATCTTAGACAAGTGAGACTGAAAGAAGTCCCACTTCCTCATGTGTTAACCAAAGAAAAGACAAAAACGTTCACAAACTTTTTAAAAAAATGTTTTTCTGACCCACACGAAGGGGGTCAAGAGTTTGATTTTTGATGAACTCACTACAGCAGCTGCTGGTGAGGAGCAGGAAGTAATGAGTGACTTTTTAAACTATTTTTTAGCTATCCTAACTGAAGTACGTGTTTTAATCACATGTTTGGAACCAATACTACTGCATAACATTGATTAGAACTGATTATCCCTTTTCAGAACAAAGCTACAAAGCTTGTCCTACCTGAAAAATTACTTATTTGTGACTTAAGCTTGTTTGCATTTTACGTCCTCATATATTTTTACAGTTTTATACAAACAGAAAAATAATACTAAATTAACTAAAGGTATTAAAAAAAAATAATAATAATAATATAATCCAATATCTGCATATGTTTAACTTAAATAATATTTTAGACAGCCATTTGAAAGAACAAAAGCTGCTGTATACATAAATAGTACAATTTTCATTACCATATTAAAAATTGATATCCATACCATAAAAATAATTTTAAAAATTTATAGACATAAACATAGTTGTCATAATTCTTAATATTATGAGCCATACAAATGCATTAGGAACCAAGTTATCAGAACCGTCGAAATTATTGATAAGAATAAGGTAGTTTTGCCTAATCAACACGAACTAATTTAAAAATAGCAACTGGTACTCAGTTTTCAATATTTTTAATACTGACAAATAGTAAACTAACGGACCAACAAATAAATATCAACAGAAAACCAATAATAAATGTTAGCAATACTTGCATTAACCCTTAACTACAGACATTACATTATTACAATGTAAAAACAGAGCCACTGTATTTTTTACCGGCCATTATAAAATGGAGTCAAATATAAAGTTAATAACAAAAATTCATTATGTATTTTTCTGCAGTGTCTAGATATGGGAGAAGTAGTGAAATGACTGATTTTAATAATAAAATACAAGATTTTTAAAGAATAATCTATTAAAGGATAATTTTGGTAACATTTTTGGTCTATTGAAACAAACAGCCATAAATGCTATGAACAAAACTTAATTTTTTTTAAACAGATAAATCTAATATAGAATCATAAAAGAAACATAAAATAGCATTTACGAAAATCTATACATCTATGAGAAAAAATCTGCAAGAGGTAAAATTGTCAAAAAAATTAAGTAGCACATTTCTTGCAAACTCTTGCCGTACATTGCAAACATATCTGAGTCTTGCACATTATGCAAATATGAGTGGTTTTTCTTTCTTCAGTGATTCAGTACCATGGTGTGTTCGTAAATACCCTGCATCTGCGTCCACATCACTTGCAACAGAATCATTTTCCTCATCCCATTTTTGCAAAATTTCCTCAAAATTTTTATCACCAAATTTAACCATCTTTGAATGTCCAGGATGACTTCCAGAGTCCATTTCTTTACTCTTTTCCTAAAAACATAAAAAATATTATAAACAGTTCACATTTTACCCATATAAGACTAATTAAAAATACTTACTTAAAAACAGACCTCTGGTAAATTTTAGCGGTTAAGATTTTTGATGTGCGCTACGAAAGAAAATATTCACAATACACGCCGACAGCTTTGATTAGCACTGTTTTATACAAACTGCCCGAGAGGTACTGAGACGCATGAAATTGTAAGTGGTGGGGTTACCACAAAATCCACGTTTTGGGACCCCCACCGGTAAGAAATACCGGATCTCTGTAGTTAGGGGTTAATAAATGCTAACAATTCTTGTGTTGGGAAATGCATTAATAGGCAAAACAAACCGCAATATCCAGAGAATACAATCATTAAAGGTTTGATATTAAAAGGTGAGAAAGTATTATTTAGACCATCTACAAGAAAATTAATTGGAACAAGACAGACAAGTCCTAGTATAATTTGGATACATGTGGCTAACATAGTTAAAGATAATGTAATTGTTATAGAGAGAAAGAAAGAGATATATATATATATATATATATATATATATATATATATATATATATATATATATATATATATCTTATAAAGCTGCCAAAAATATTCTCTAGTGAAAACTAAGGCAGAATCATTAAATTAACATTAAAAAAATCAAAAGACACATACATAAATTGGACAAACATAGATAAAAGCGAATAGAAAATCAAGAAATATATCAGATTTTTCAAGGATGGAATACAATTTTCTTTGAATGTTAACACACAATATCTGTGATTAAGTGGACAGGTTGATCTTTTTTGGAATCCCGTGTGAAATTTAGAATAGAAAAACATTTTTAATAATTAGGCACTACTATGAGCTAGATTCATGAGAATGGACTCATTCTGGAGCAAACATAAGGTTAATGAAATCAAAAAAACTGAAGAGTGTTCTCTGCATAGTTGTTTTTGACAGTAATTTGCATCAGTAATTAATTCTCCATACCAGTGTAAATGATTCCGCAAATGGTAAATAATAAATATATTTTCCTACGTTTATTTCATTTATTTAAAATAATGGCTTGTCAATAATGTTTGTATTTATTTTATCACATTAACTATGTAATTTAAAGATAATATATTTGGATAATAATTCCATTCCATTGTTTTAGTCATTAATAGAAATGCCCATGTCTATGATCACATAAAATTTTTATATTTAAAAATAATGTGTCTTAAAATATTTGATATGTTTCACCTAAATTCGTTTATTTTAAAAAAGATTTACCTAACAAAACACTCTTTAAGGAAAGGTATTATATTATTTCTCAAAACAATGGTCAGATAATGAATGTAGTTATTAAATTTGGTATCTCATTTGAATATTATGATACACAGCAAAAATAATCTATAAGAACTAAATAAAAATAAAGCATTGCTTAGATAATAAATAAGTAATTGCCGAAAATAAATATCACATAAAGTACTTCCAGCATTTTTACAAAGTTTATTTTTATACTTCGTTTTGTTCAATATTGTCCAAATTTTTTTAATTTTTCAAGTGAATCTTTATATAAATATGTAAAATCAAATACATACAATATATTTATGTACATCTTGTAGTTAAACTCATCACATATGTCCAATCAAATACATTATATCAAAACACAAAAAATTTAATTCCACTAGTATAAACTATTAGTTTTAATTTAATTAACCCTTTTAGAGCAAGAGATTTTGTACATATAAAAATATGTGATCTATTACTACATTCTATTTTTATGCCTACTAGTAGAGTGACCATTTGATACTACTGATTGAGTTGAGTTGAAAAAATATGGTCTAAAAGGGTTAATTGATATGAATTGATTTTATAAGATAAGAAAATTATTGCAAAGTGAGATATAATTGTTAATAAATAAGTGAACTTAACTGCACAATTATTTAATCTAAAGGTGTAATGGTAGGCCCTCTACGTGCTGTGGGGTAATAAGGCAATGCTTTATTATTAAAATATTGGTTATACCTTAAACGTGGATCAGAAAATCCAGTTTGAGGATCAAATGTAATATAATTGTTATATACAGGAGTAGGTACTGGATTTGGTCTGAACAGGCTGTATATTAACTGATATAAACTGTAAACGCACCTGTAGATTAAGCCCATGAAGTTCACTAAGATTGGTGTTGATGCTCTAACAAAACCTGATATTTCTCTAATTAATCTTAAAACATATTCTAATAGATACTTTGTTGCACTACATAGCGATGCTAATATTGCACCTAAGAGCATTATGGCAAAAATCACAGTTTCTTTAATGTTATCCCATATTAATATGTGTTTGAAAAAATAGAGGAAATTTTCTTGAAGCTGAACTTTCTTCTCTTGCAAAATCATAGATACACTCTCATTGATATTATCACCTCTTATTGGTGTAGATTCTCTCTCATAATTTCTAACTATCTCCAACTTTAGTCGTATTTCTTTGCTTAGAAACTCTACGGATTTAACCCTAAACCAAAATTCCCCTAAAACAGTTTCAGGTAATATAACCCATAATCTATAAGTAATTGGAGTTTCATCAGCTTCAGTAATACCAATCCAAGGGTCTGTGAGTATTTCTCTATCCAACTTATTTTTAGCAACTTTTAAATTTGTAATAAATTTATCTTCACCTGGACTAACTTTCACAACATCTCTATATGCATTAAGCTTTTCAACAAAAAGTTTTTCTTGAAAAGTTCCCACAAAAATGGAGTTTTTTAACATTCCTTTGCAAAATTTTTTGGTATACTCTAGGCCAGACGTCCCTTGAGAGCTACTGGTATTAGGTATGGTCATTTTCTTCAGATGACTTTATTTCGTTTTAAAAATTAAGGCTGGACGTGTACCACCGTGTACTAAAAATGAGCACCAACAATAAATAACATCTAATACATAGATAATACTTTGTAACTTGAAATACTTGTTGATTTCAATTTAAGTTCTGATTACTGCAATTACAAGCTTCTAACTGATGGGATCTGGGATTTACCCAAAATTGCACTATGCACTAATATTTACGAATTAAAATCGTATCATTTTCACCTGATTGCAGAAAGGACAAGGTTAAGGTTAAATAATAATTGTTGTTTGTTGTTCAGGATGCTTTCACACATCACACATTTAAATTGACAAGTGAATGTGATGTGAAGTTTTGTAAAGTAAATGATACAAGAATTTGACTATAATAATCTCAAATGTTTCTAAATATTTTGAAACAATTTGATGTCGGAGTAGCATAAAATCATAATAAGAATTGATGTTAATAAAACAAAAACAGATGAACAGACCAACTTAAAATAAATAACGTGACGTCACACTGATGTGGCATTCATTCATTCGATTCATTCATTCATTCATATCTTCATATACAACCCAATATACAACCAAAGAATATAGACGCTTAATTAAGCGTCTATATTCTTTGATACAACCACTCAGCCAAAGAACAACAGTTGTTCCGTGATGTGATACACAACATACAACACCACATTAAGTTTAATAACAAACGATACACAATAAACTTTCGTCGACGTTGTTTAAATCGGACATAATGGTACAATGTATTCATTGTACCATGATAATACACCCAAACCACAGAATAAATAAGAATCAGAGTGCCCACTCTCAGATGCCGCCTTTGAAGTTTGTCAGCACGCGATCGCCATATTTTAAACGGAAACATAGACTCGAATTGAGAAATTTGTGAAATTTGAGAAGCTACGGCAGAACTGTAATTTAAATTTTTAGAGATTAATAATTTAGTACATTTGAAATAATTTCATCTATTCTTGAACTAAAAGTACGAATAAAATAGTGCATATTATGTCTATAGTTGCCGTAAATAAATTAAACCGGGTTAATTTTTCTATGCACACCAGACAAAATGTCACTGAACAGCACTGGCTCCGTTTAAAACATGGCTGATTCCGTCTGCGCGAAAGAGATGCGCGTACTTATTTTTTCAAGCAGCGTGGGCTTCTGATTGTTTATTATTCTGTGCCCAAACTATAGTTATTTTAAAGAAAATAAAGTATACTCCCTCTATAACGAACACGGTTATTACGAGGTTTCGCTTATAACGAGATACATTAGATGTCCCGTGAAATTTCTATTGAACTATAACCGTCTATAGCGAGGCAAATTTGGTTATAACGAGAGATATATTATAAATAAGATCCAAAAACGTGTTTTTTACGTTTTTAGTCCGGTCGTGGCTATAAATAAATACCTTTTCAAACAGCCCCTCAATAAACTTAACTGCAGCCCGCAATAAACTTCTTTACAATGAATAAATACAACTGTTTCACATCTTTAGAAAATATATGATAGAATGATACTGGACCATTTAAAGCAGTTAAAAATAACAGAGTTCTTAAAATTGCAGAAGCAATAGTTTATGTTATCCTTGAAAATACGATTTATACATTATGTAGTTGGAAAAAAATTTAAGTACAGCTTTTTTGTTCTAACGTATATCATTGATAATAAAAGTAAACAACTCTTTTATGTTTTAATATATTTCATTGACAATAAAAGTAAATTTTCAAAAACGCCATTCAAACAATATTTATTAGCATCTTATATTGCTCCGAATGGCTTCACTATAGGAAGTTAATGGTTTAGAAAACTACAGATTCATATGTATGCACAGTATTATGATTGTCTGATATAACGAGATCGGCTTATAACGAGGTAATTAGTCTGTCATTTTAGTTCTCGTTATAGAGGGAGTCTACTGTATATTATGAAATAATCATAAAACGCTAAATAAAATTTGCATGGTTGCCTACAGATGGCCATCTTGAATTATGTTTGACAGGTCGTCGAAGATTTCATTTACATAAATATACCAGAAAAACAAAAGCCCAATTAATAATAGTAGAAATTTTGAAGCCCTTTAAAAATGACTTTGGGAAACCATTCAAAAGCATATTTTGGTCAAAAGTAGGTTTAAATGATTGTGATTATATTACATTGATTGAGACCATTTAATTGAAACTATGGTATACACTTATAATTTCTAATTGTAATATTAAAATAGAGAACATAATTGTTGGCATTTGTTTTAGAAAAACCCCAACGTATCCACCTCAAGGAGTTCGTTGTCAGAAGTGCTTGGAATATGGTCACTGGAGCTATGAATGCAAAGGAAAAAGAAAATATCTACACAGATCTTCAAGAACACAAGTATTGAAAAAGAAACTAAAAACTAAGGAAGAAACGACCATCACTAGTAACGAAATTAATATTAATAGAGAACAATCCTCAAAAGAAAACAAGTCAAATAGAAATAATAGTAGTTCTGAAGATAGCAGTTCTGATTCAGAGAGTTCAGATTCTAGCAGCAGTGACAGTAATTCTAGCAGTAGCAGCTCATCTGGAAGTAGTTCGGGCTCAGAAAGTGATACTGATTAATCATAATGTAATTTTAATATGATCTTATTAATGTGTACCTTAATGTGATTTAAATATAATTTAATATGTGTGCAGATTGTATTTTTGATAGATTGTTTTTATTAAAACTGGTACTAGTATACTTATTGTTACATTTCATGAATGGCCAGTGAAAAAATGACATATGAAACTCTCTTGCAAATAGTTCATGCTGTCTTGTTCGGAGGAACTCTTATATTAAAGCTATTAAGCAATTCTGGATTAATAAAACTACTGTTGGTAATTCTACATAATGTCACTATATTAACCCTTTCGGTCACGCTTTTTTTTAGTGTAATGAAATATATTTTGTTAATAATTCCAAATTATTCCCAGTTATGGTACTCTTTTGTAAGGTAAGGTCTTTTAGTAGGAATATTAGCATTTTTTTTAATAAAATAGGGCCCGTTTTTGATGTTGTCAATTGACAAAATTGTGACTAACTGTAATATTTACTTAAATGAAGTTAAAATTCTTGTGTCGTCAATTGACGACACAGTGACTGAAAGGGTTAAAGTGAGTTCTTCGAAATTAGTAATATTAATTTTAATCTATATAAAGATTCATAATCAATCGTATGTTTTTTTAGTTATTGAAAACTCAGTTTTCATCAGGTTCATGATGTCCATAATGATTGCTGATTCTATTTGTTCTTTCTAACGTGTCTTGTAAGTCTTTTAGGTTGCTAGGGAGTAGCACTGTGTTATCTGCTTACAGTATATTATTTGTTAATCTCCTATTTACAGAATAGCCTTAGTACTCCTCAAAAATCCGTATTATAGAACACTAATTTAATCTTGTCAATTGTTTAACTGATTTCACTATTCGTTATGTCTGGCATTAGTTCAGAATCTTGATTTAATATGGTTTTTCTGTTACATTTTTTAACTTTATTTCAGTGTCCCATCTATTGCTGTATATTTCTTGATAGAAATCTTCCACAGTTTTTAACAACTCAATTCTATTGGTTATTATTTCAGCCTGTTTGATTTTTAATTTAAATATTTGACACTTTCCAGTTTTTAATTTTCTTTGAAAGTTCCTTCAAGCTTTTATTTACCTGTATAGCTTATTAGATTTTTCAGGATTAATATTTTGTCAAATCTTTTCTGATTGCTTTGTGTAAGTTTTTATTCATCTTCCTATTTCTTCTTTACTTGTGTTTATATTCTTTCTCTATTTCATTAGAGTTTTGGATTCATCATATTCTGCAATACAGTGCAGCTCAAAAGGCAATTAAACTTTTTTGAGTTTTGATCCAATCAGATAATATCAGATCAAGACAATATGTGTATTATTGTCCCAGTGCACATAGTTAGATTTTAAGCCGATAAATCCGCAAATGAGCTGCTTAAGGATAAGGGCCAAGTTTTTTAATATTAGCCTTATTAATGTATATGCCCGAACAGAGGACAAGGAAGACGAAGAAAAAGACAATTTCTATGATGAATTAGAAAGAACACAATTGTCACAGAAATGACATTAAAATAGTAATCAGTGATCTTAACACAAAAATCGGAAGGGAAGAAATATATCTACCTTCTTCTTCTCGTGCCACTCCTAGCGGAGATTGGAAATCATCATGGCCACTGTGACTTTGTTAGCAGCGCGCCTAAAAAGTTCAATCGAACTACACCCGAACCATTCACGTAGATTACGAAGCCACGATATTTTTCTTCTTCCCACACTTCTTTTGCCCTGCATGATATTTCTTAAAAGTTCGTACTTTTCACCTCTCACAATGTGCCCCAAGTCTACCGCACATTGGTAAATATAGTCTCCATAATAATACTAATTCAAATGGACACCGAGCAGTCACCTTCGCAGCCTCAAAGAACATGATCGTAGGAAGCACATGTTTTCTACACAAAAAAATACATATGGGGACTTGGACCTCGCCTAATGGATTAACAAACAACCAAACTGATCATGTGATCATAGATGCTAGACACTTCTCCAACCTTATGGATATCCGAACCTATCGAGGCGCCAATATCGATTCAGATCATTTTCTAGTTGGCACAAGAATTCGGTCTAGAATCTCAAATGCGAAGAAGGAGAGAAGTACCAAAACAAGGCGCCTTAATATTGAACTCCTCAAAAACCCGCAAACGGTAAAAAGGTTTCAAAATTATATCGAAACTAAATACATAACTAAAGAGAATCTAACAATTATTGAAAAAAATGAGAAATGTGTAAAAATTCCACCCAAAGACCACCACCACGCAATGAGTGGTTCGATGCTGAGTGCGAGGATGTTACAGGAAGAAAGAACAATGCATATAAACTGATGCAGAGAAGAAGAACCCGAGAAAAAAAAACAAAAATATAAAGATCTCAGAAGAGAAGAGAAGTACATCTATCAGAGAAAAACGCGAACTTATGAAAATAGAATATTGAAAGAACTTGAGGCATTAAAAAAGGAAAATCAAACAAGAAAATTCTATAAAAATCTAAATAAAGCAAGAAAAGAATTTAAACCAAGGATCGGACTATGTAAGGATAAGGAAGGGCATATACTCAATACAAAAGAAGAAGTATTTAAAAGGTGGGTGGAGCACTATAAAGAACTACTTACTATCGAAGTAGAAGATCCAAATCAACCACCCCCAGGAGCAAACAACAATACACCATTGGAGCCTATATCAATTCAGGAAGTACGAGATGCAATAAAACACCTAAAAAATAATAAATCTCCAGGAAGTGATGGTATACCCGCGGACCTTATTAAATGTGGAGGTGCTACTCTGACTAATTATATATATATATATATATATATATATATATATATATATATATATATATATATATATATATATATATATATATATATATATATATATATGAAGATATAAAGATCTCAGAAGAGAAGAGAAGTACATCTATTGCTTATATTTGAACTAACTTGATATTCGGTGGCATCTATAAAAATGGTGGTAGAGAAGGAGGTACAACTACGAGATATATCACAGATATAAACATGTATTTGGTGGTAAAGACGTAGTATCCCTTATAAAAATAGGAAGACTAAGATGGGCAGGACATCTGGCAAGATCACAGCAAACAACCCTCCTAGAAGAATCCTTATGTCACAACCTGTGGGAAGTAGAAGTAGGGGTAGGCCAAAACTCAGATGGAGGGATGGTGTAGATAAGGATGGTAGAAAAATAGCCGCAGCAAACTGGCAACAGTTGGCAATGGATAGAACTGACTGGCGTAATAGACTTGGGAAGGTCGAGGCTCTTTTATAGAGCTGTAGCACCAATGATGATGATGATGACATAGTTAGATATAATGGCGAGACTTTGTATTCGGATTTTCCATGGAGTTTTCTTCAGAACACACATGAAAGGCACACAGCGGCTTTTTATCTGTTCATTGTAGCTCTTGTTCGAATTTTTTCATAAAAAAAGTTAGCAATTACTGGAATTAAACTTCCGTTAGGATGGTGGAGTCTGACAGACCCAAAGATTTATATAATTCCTATAATCGTCCATTTTATGTTTTATTACTTTGTACCCAATAGACTAAATTACTCAATTTTTGTAAATCGGTAAAGTTGATTATTTTTTTTTATTAGTCTTTTGTATTAATTTATGTATATATATATATATAGTGTACTTAGATGCCCTAAAATTGTACAGAACTGTTCTGTTAGGTGGATTGTTTCTTACATTTATGGAGCGATTTTCGCAATTTTAAATTTCACCAAAAAATTGTGAAGAAAAAAAAAGTGGAACAGTAGGCGATACTGTAGACTAGCGCGGAGCTTCACACTATGTTTTCTGTATTTTTAAATTTAAATATTATAATTAATATTAAATAAAGTAATTTTGTTACTTACTTATGTTTTATCTTTTAAACAAAATGATAAAAAATTGAAAACTCATCTCTACAGTACGGTTTGTACTTTATACAAGGCGTTCGCAGTCTGAAATTTGCTGTCTATACCTGCAGCATAGTATTATTGCATAATTATTAAAAAAATTAAGATTATTTTTAATAAGTAGATGATCCCCGTTTAACATACGGATCGCACTATGAAAGAACGTCATTAAAGGAAACGGAAGAGCCAGTAGCGGCGCTGTCATATGTCTAATGGTTAAGTCAAATCAGAGGAAAATGGCGTCGTAATTGTGGATGCTAGTTATAATTCAAGAAAACCATGATTATCACGTATAAACAGAATTCCTAGTTTATATAACACCATATATGCTACAATAAAACATGGACGCTGTAAAGTCGTTCAACCAGGAGGTAAATATTGTTAGATTTATTCATATCAGTTTGTTACTATAGACGCGTTCTTTTTGGGTGGAAAAGGTATATGCCGACAGCATAATTCGTACTAGTGTTTATAAAACGTATTAGTACTACGTAGCTAATGGTGCCTTCATTCCTTTAACTTTATTTCCCAGTAATTTCTGTTTGTACAACTATCTTAAATCATATTTTTTGTATAACCTTATCCACTCATCATCAAGTTGAGGGGAATTCAGTAACAAACCGATCGAACAATTTGAACCACTGTTTAGGAATTCCACAATATTAATCTTTGTTTTTTTTTTGTTTCAGCTCTCGTCTTTGTACGAGGTTAAGCCTCCTATTTCCAAGGCAAAGATGACTGCCTTAACCAGAGGGGCAATTAAAGCTATCAAGTTTTATAAACATGTAGTGCAAAGTGTAGAAAAGTTTATATTAAAGTGTAAACCCGAATATAAAGTGCCTGGACTGTATGTAATAGACTCTATAGTGAGACAATCTAGACACCAATTTGGATCTGACAAGGATGTGTTTGCTCCAAGATTTTCCAAGAATATGCAGCAGACTTTTGTCAACTTGTTTAAGTGTCCAGCGGAGGATAAAGTGAGAGTTTTTTTTAATACTGCAATGCTTTTATGTGCATAAGAAATTAGGGATTTTGATAATATAGTTATAGTCGACACGTAATTTCGTGAGAAAATTTATAGGAACCAGAGGAGTAAAATACTACTAAAATGGCAACACTGTTAGAGTTACCACTACTTTATTGAACAGTAGCGTAGATATCTAATTTTTAATTAAATAAAAGTTTTTATTTTTATTTAAGAAAAAGTTTCATTTTCTATAAAGTTTAAATAAAAAATATTGGTGTTGTTAACTTCTGTGATATATCTAGGAAGTGATAACACTAATCGACTCGGCTAAATAGAACTTATTGTAAAATAACAATATCTATAAAAAATTGTTAATAAAAGTAATTATCACATACAATTAAATAAATTTTTTATGTACAAGTATTTTAGTATACAAACGTTTTAATAACACAACTGCTCATAAGTTTTAAAACTTATGATCACATTTTATCCCTGATAACTTAGTTATTGTAATAAAAAAAATAAAGAATTAATTTTTTAAATTATATACAGCGTATTCTATTAACAACTTTGGTTTGACACCGTGTGAGAGAGTATCTCAATAATTTAAAAATGGGTAATAGGTCTAAAACTTTTATGAACATCTTTTTTATATATCTAGCAGGTATTTTATAATAACCTAACCTGTACTTTGATTATTTTAAATTAAATTATGTTGTATGTTTTTGTTCTATCATGAAGTATATTTGTACTCTATTTTCAAAGATATATAAGCAAAACGAGAATTTGTACAATTACAATAAAAATAAAGGTTTCAACTAACACCTAGTTGAAAATAAGAACTTAATAATCTACTCATAATCACTGTTATCACTAGTATCAGTTGTATCTTCTATATTTATAGTTCATTTGGTTAATGCTGGTAAATATTTAACATAGTCATTTTCCACTGCGATTACATGTTTGATTACACTTTTCCAGTTGGTTGCTGTGATCTTTGTGACTTCTCTTCTAATTAACTGGAGAGAAGTAGACAAAAATTTAGGAGCCACGTTTCTTCTTCTTCTATTACCTTTAAGTTGTGTCCATATTAATAATACTGGGCATACCAAGCACGGTATGCCCATTACTGCGAGTACAGTTATCAGCAACATATTCCTTCTGGTACTGTCTACTGTCAACAACCTCCAACAATTCCTTTTTACTATATGATGCCTCAAAGTACAAATCTTTCTCAAACAAATTCTTGAATTTGTACTTTGTTTCAAGTAATATTTGGAATTTTCTCATTAATCTTGAATAATATGATACGTTGTCCATGATAATCACACTATATTTAGGTAATCTCGGAAGAAGAGGTTCCTTTAATATTTTTTTGTAGGTATTAATAATACATCATCGATCCATCTATTTTCTCCACCGCAGTGTAAAATTATAATTCTCTGTCCTGTCATGTAGGTAAGATGTTTCTCCTATAGTCTTGTAGCAGATTGCTTTGGACACTCTGATAAACATGTTTCTACAATTGCTTCTGATTTAGACAATTTAGAACACAATTCTTCATAAACATGTTTCAGCATATGTTTGGATGGTATCATCAGAGAGGTATTGAAAATGTCGCTTACATTTTACTACACGGCTTTGTAAAGATATTCCAATTGATTAGAGGGTTCCGCTGGCTCTTCAGCTGCAGAAGTTAGTTTTATAAAAACTAACTTCTGTTTTTTTCTTCAAAAAAAACATTAAACGTTTACATCTATGGTTCCTGAGTTGAACTTTTTTTATACTTCATTTCCATCATATTGATAGCTGAAAGCATTATAATTGACGCTCGCACTTCTTGTGCGATATATTTGTATATATATATATATATATATATATATATATATATATATATATATATATATATATATATATATATATATATATATATATATATATATATATATAGATTTTTCAAACCATGATTCACAAATTGAACCCTCCATATCCTCATGATAATCTAGATTCACGTCTTTATTTTTTTTACAGATATTAATAATAAATCGTCGATGTCGATTTCGATGTCGATTTTCTACACCGCAGTGTAAAATTATAATTCTGTCCTTTATTGGGCGGTAATGAATTAGAACACTTTTTGTTATTATTCGTCCAACTTTTTTCACGGTGTCATGAATACCATACCAGGTTTCATCCACATAAACAATATTTCGTTTAAAAATAAAGTTTAAAATAATATAAAATATTATACCTGCCTACCCAATTGTAAACCACTGGACGGTCGAAACGAAATTTATTGGGATAAACTACTTTATGGTTTCGGTTGCTCAGGCAAAAATTGTTATTTTACGCAAAGAATGCATCGATGATAACTTTATCTGAGCGACTGTACATATTTTACCAGGCTCATCTAAATGTAAATATCGATGAGAATATTAAAACTTTGTATTATTATACATCTCAGTCATTGATAATTTTGCAGTTAATAACTACTCCTGGTAGAGTACTTTTATTTTATTTTTTATTATCTGCTTTTATTACAGATAAATATATTTTTACACAGTCTCACCGAAATACGAGGCGACTATACTGGGGTTACTGTAACCTATAGCACAACTGAAAACTCTTATACATGCCATAAAGCTATAAAAAATAACACTTTTACAGCTTTCTGTCAGTTTTATAAACAGTTTTTTTCTGGAAATGTAAGAGAAACCTCTTTATGATGTAACTTGAAATGAAATTAATTTGTTTTCAAATATCAGGAGTAACTTAATATTACTGTGTTTATGAAAGAATGGCTGTTAACATCTTAAATGTCATAAAGTAATTGAAAGGTTAGAAGATGCCTTTGTTTATTTTAATTATGTTGCTACTTGATAGTTGATAAATAAATCAAGAAATGTTTGAAAATAAGGTGGTGTATTTGGATATGCTAAATCTTTGGAGAAACATGTCTTAAGATGTTGATTCAGAACACTAAAACATGAGATTCACTTCTAAATTTTATTCTATCTATATACTTTTTTTATTCCTCATGAAGGTGCTTGAAGTAGCTTGAAACAACTTCATGTCCATTATGTCTTTATAACAAACTCATTTATATCTTCTAGTCCTGTTTCCTTCAGTAATTTTAGGTGTGGCTTCAGGTTGAAAACATTTTTTCTATTTTATATATAATGTTAAACCTTATCTCATAAAACTTTGACATTATCCATGTAGAGGTTATTTAAAAAAATATATTTTCAGTGAATGATCTCACAGAAGGAATTGGTTTCAAACATACTCTTGCCACTCCTTTTGATAACTTATATATGATTTCATAACCCTCTGTACCACTATGACTGTTCCTAAGTGCTATTTTTCTAGAGTAGCTTCTACTTTTTGTTTTTATTGCTATATTTGCGTCTTTTGGTAAAGTTTATAATATACAACAAGAATGTAGAATTCATTTCTGTGTACCACTTGGTTATAGAAAATCTTTGTTGTTGTGTATTAAGATTACACCAATTACATAACTGTTTTTGATTTGATGGTTGTTTTTATTACTGTATATTTTTGAAAATATGATGTTATCTAATAAAAAGTACAGGGAAGATTTATATTTTTCTGTTTTGTTCATATATTACTTTATTGTATTGATATTGTAATCTTCATCATTATATTGATATGTGGGCTGTGGATTCTTGTATTGAGAATGTCAAATGTGTTTTTCTGTTTCTTTTAATATAAAACTGCCTGTTGTAGTTTACAGTGACTATTTTCTAGTCTGTGATTATTTCTAGACTAAGAAACATAGTTATCAATATTTTGTGCTAACACATCTTTATGATTCTTTATATAAGCAATTTTGCTGGTTCATTGAAGGTTGTGGCTTCTATGGAAGATCACTCCATCTCTTGCATGGTCTGTCAATAGTTCTTCTAGTATATGTTGATTTATCCCTTGCTCTTTTAACAATTCTTATGTCCTCCATTCTACTGATGTGCTTGTGATTATTCCATTCTTATCTTTATAATTAGGTGAAAGATTAAAGCAATCTGCAGTTATAGTCTTAATTATTAATTAATCACCAGAATATTGTCCTGTTACAAAAGTTTTAGTAATAATTGCATAGTTGCCTATATCTTAGTTATTTACCTACTTATTTTCATTCTGCCAAAGGATGTCCAATAGGCTATTTAAGTATATTCAATTCATTTTCTGGCAAATTGTTTCACATTATCCAATCCATGTAGTACACAATCTCTGATTTGTCATGTAGATATATGATATTAATGTGTCATACCTCATTTTTAACATAGCTACTTTAATATACATGATAATGGAGACAATAGTGGGACATAATGCCAAAAATGGGCCAAGATAACTTAAAGATTTTGGTTTTTACATAGAAAATAAGGGAAACTTAGTTTGATATTTACCAAGAACCTCTTGTAAAGGTTCTGGAAAAGTATCAAATAAAAAAAATTGATTGGTTGATATATTTTTACAATAACGAATATTCTGAGCTGACTGAAAGTTATTGTAATATTTCATGTCACAGAAACTAACTTAAATTATACCATTAAGCCAAAATTAACTCAGTATAAAAAGTTTTGCAAAAATTACTGTTGCAGATTGAACCATACAAGATAATTGATTCTATGAATTCAAATGTTAACAGGATTTCTGTAATTTCTTTCTTTGTTTTGACTTATTTTTCGGTCTGTGATCTGTATTTGCTTTGTGTATATGTCTTTGCATATGTCTGTACAATTTTAAAAACAAAGATAACTATGACAATGAGTAATAAACTCACTAGGAGTTAATAGTCATTGGACTAAAACTCTTGCTTACATATGTTTGTTCAACAAAAATGATTAATGTTACTTGTTATGTAACAGATCGTATTTTAAAAAAAATAAAAAAAATTATAACTGGCATTACATCTAGAAATTTATTTAAATGAATTATTGGAGCATTTTTTTTTAAATTGCAATTTAAAATTAAAATTTCAAGCCCACAATCTGACTGATAGTGACCTATGGATGTGAAACATAGGTATTGACTCAAAAATGTGTAATTCACATGGACATCTATGAAAGAAAAGTACTTAGACAAATACTAGGCCCTAAAAAACGGGTTAAGGGACAATTATGAAAATAATATATATATAATATAAAGAACCACCTTTATCCCAATATGTCCATCTTCAGTATTTTCAATGGACAGACCATGTATTTAGGGTGGAAGAAAACAGACTTCAAAAAAACTGTTGAATGAAAGAATACAGAGGAAGTGACCTATTGAAGACTGAGAAAGCAATGGGAGGATGATGTGGACATGCAGCATGTAAACTAGCAATGGTTATAACCAACCTTCATAAGTGAAGTTGGAGCTTAATATTAATCAGAGAATAATAATTGTTTTACTAAAATCATAAGAAACAGATTAATGACATTCATTAAAGTGTTTAATATTATATTTTTTGTTTTTCCAGAGTAAAATCATCAGGGTTTTAAACCTGTGGCAAAAAAATAGTGTATTTCCACCAGAGGTGATCCAGCCTCTTTTTGATTTAGCAGATCCAAATAATCCCATACACAAAGAAATAGAAAATGCCATGCAGCAATCTACCAATGGTCTAAACAGTACTACATCGTCAATCATCAAAGGTTGGTATAAAAATGATTTTAAAATTGATTTTCATTGATGCAGCTTGCCAAAATAATAACAAAAAAAAAACAATGAATGATTTGGCTTGCTGCGAAAAGCTGACACTTGTCTAAATAAGTTGTTCATATTAGGTTCGCCTGCACTTCAGAAGACACCCACCAAAGGATCTCAACAAGGAAACGAGCTTCATGGAACAACTAGCTTGGTATTAGCTTTTTTCAAACATACAAAATTTTTAGCTTGTGCAAATTTGAATAATTAAGAGAATATGGCTGGCCTTTTATCAGACTAATTTTTTATATATATACCTTGTGTAGCTTTCAAAAACTGTTATAAAGTTGTTTATATTTCAATATTGAATTTGCAATTTCAGTTTACATTCAAACTGTTTAAATTATTCTTAGTTGTAAAACTGTTCTGGATTAATTCTATTCTCGATTACTTTAAATGTAATTTTTTTATCATACAAACAAAGCTTCGTATTTGTAAGTTTTTTTTATTTCTAGTTTTGTATTAATTTAAATTTGTGTAACTTATTTTATAGCTGTAATGATTTATATTGGTAGTTTTAAAGGTTTTCTAATCATGTTTGATGCAACTAATTATTTTTAAAAAGCTAATATTGCTTAATATTGAGAAACACTACCAATATAAATTAAATAAAAAAAAATTTGTAAATATAGATTTAAGACTTTGATACATTATCTCTGTAGTGATATAACAATATTCGATTTGATGATTAAACCTAATTTTTGATTAATATTCCAAAATCTGTCACTAATATAATATATTTTTTCTGTTTTATCATACTAACCAACACATCCAAAGATTTGGCAATGTTTTTAATAAAATATTTAACAAAATTACATGTTTTTGTCAAAAAATTTGTCTGTTAACTACTGTCAGTCTATATCACTACAGAGTTTAACTAGATACAGTATACTCCCTCTATAACGAACATGGTTATTATGAGGTTTCGCTTATAACGAAGTACATTAGATGTCCCGTGAAATTTCTATTGAACTATAACCCTCTATAGCGAGGCAAATTTGGTTATAACGAGAGAAAATAAGATCGAGAAACATATTTTTTTACATTTTTTACCTAGCCGTGGTTATAAATAAATACCCTTTTTAACTGCCCCGCAATAAACTTAACTGCCGCCTGTAATAAACTTCTTTACAATAAATACAACTGTTTCAAGTCTTTAGAAAATATGATAGATAGAATACTGGACAATTTAAAGCAGTCAAAAATGACAGACTTCTTCCAATTGCAAAAGCAACAGTTTATGTTATCTTTGAAAATATGCTTTATACAGATTTACAGAATACAGATTTTTTGTTTTAACATATATCATTGACAATAAAAGTAAACAACTGTTTTTTGTTTTAAAGTATTTCATTGACAATAAAAGTAAACAACTTTTTTTCAAAAACGCCATTCAAACAATATTTATTTGCATCTTATATTACTCCGAATGGCTTTACTATTTAGAGGAAGTTAATGTTTTAAAAAACTACATATTCATATGTATGCACAGTATTATTGTTGTCTGATATTACAAGATCGGCTTATAAAGAGGTAATTAGTCTGCCATTTCAGTTCTTGTTATAGAGGGAGTCTACTGTATAATTCTTTCTCAAATAAAATTGGTGATAAAAAGGAGAACTGCAATGCAGATGCTTTTTCAGCTCATGATTTCAAATTATTAAAGAAATTTTATATAGATATTATATAAAAGAGTTTGAGTAAGCTTCAAATGCCAAAAAGATACATTTTAACAACTTCACTATCCCAGTGGTAACATATATCTGGAGTCTACCACTCCAGACAACATTTTAATATTAAAATAACATCGATCCTTAATGTGATTCAAGGACTTATTAGGTACACATTACATTCTTTGAATCATATGATTCATTAGACAGTGAAGTTGTTAAACAAGTTTTTTTGTATTAAAAACTCTATCAGCACTTTCATTATGATACATCTTAATGGACATATTTGACATGTGTTTATGAGCCAATGCCAAAAAGGGTGTCTTTACGTCAAATTTTTAAGACTCCTGTACTTTCATAAAAGCTTAAATAGTATAGCAAGAACTGAAATCTTTTTATGTATCTATTGTTTTTTCTTTCTTAATTTCAACATTTTTTTATGAAAGTGAAATTTTTAAAGATGTAACTATTTGAATGTCTTCTTTTCACTTTTTACTCTATCAAAAATACTGTGACATATTTTTGGCAATTAATTAAAAATTGTTTATGGCTTTAGCAATACTGTACTAAATATTGTTACAAAATTCAGTCACATTTAAGTAGAAAGATAAGTTAAACAAAAATATGCAACATCTATGATGATGTGTTAAATACTATTATTTTTTGTAGAGATCAAATTCTAGTAAAAAATCTATATTGTTAGTGTGAGTTTATTATTAGACTGCACCTTGCATTTTATTGTTTGTATTGCAGTGTGTTTTATATATTAAGCTCATGCATTTATCCAGTTTATGATAACTGTTATGTTATCAAATGTGAACATTTTTCTGATATCTGAAACAAATATTGAAAAAAAATTTGTACTTGAAAAAGGAGATAATAAAATATTGCCTAAACTCCACTGGAAACATATCTTTCAAATTCAGTATAATACAGCAAAGGCAAAATATTTAGGAAAAAATCATGCTTTTGAATAAACAAATACTGTTAATTACGGTAGTTATATTCATTTATTTTTAAATTAAAATACATTGCCCATAACATATATGCGTGTTTTTTATATCAAATTCAAGCTAATTTTTTTTTCTTAATATGATAATATAAGGTTGTGTGAGAAAATGGTCACAAATCAAGGTTTCCAGCTGTTAAAAATGCAAGGTATCAAAGATAAAGTAAAAGACAACTAGCACGCAATGATACTGGTTTAAAGTGTTAGTTGTGTGAGTTTTTAAAGTTTGTGTCAATAGATAGTATAATAATGTAGATATTATCACTTGTCAAATCAGTAGCATTGTGAGCTAGCTGTCTTTTAATTTATCTTTAATACCTCGCTTTTTAACAGCTGGCTACATTAATTTGTGACCATTTTAGAAAAAAATTAGCTTAATTTGATATAAAAGACACATTTATCATGAGCAGCATATTTTATTTAAAAGATAAATGAACGAAATAAATTTTTTGTTACAAAATTAATTACTACTGATTGGATTAAAAATATTTGCGGCCACTTTTTGACTGACAACCTATTATCAATGTATTCTCCTAATTTTAAATGTATGTAAAAATGTGAGTGAGATTAACTACATTATGAATGTAGTGATCCCTCAGTGGGATCCTGTACTATTAATTTTATAATTGAGGAAATTTGGTATTTTACAAGAATCAAATCTATATTATAATTTACAACGAAAGCATTATGTTAAAAATCTAAAATAAATTATCATAAAAAGATGTTCAAGGTGTCCTAAAAAATTTGAAATATGTTTCATGTAAGATTACAAAAACAGTAAACACATTAAAATTTGTTAGTTTTTGCTTGGGTGTAAATATCTGTATATTTAGGACACCTTCTAGTTCTAGATAGTATGTAAAACTCATGATTGTATCCAAAAATTATCAAATTTATAGTGTTCTTAATTGTTTAATGTCTAAATTGGAATATTTGAAAAAGATTGTATGAAGTATTATTAAATTGTAATGAGATCTCAGATACTACCAATTTTGAAATTTCTAATAGTGTATCTTATATATTTGTAGCCAATTATCTAAAACAATTACATTAGATCTTATAACATGCATAACATTTACTACCACACAGTTGTTTAAAAAGAATGCCCAACTTGGTTGTTTCTTCTTTTGTATTTGTACCATTCTGGGAGTCTTCATCCAAATTTCTCCTGCTCATCGCCTCTTTGATACCTTCTTTTCATCTTTTTGCTGGAGGACCTCCTCTCCTTCTTTGGACCCAATTATAAATTTGGTTCAGCAATTTTTCGTGTTTGATTCCCCTCATGTAGTCTTACCAGGACAGTTGGTTCGTTTCTTTCCTGTCTACTAACGTCGTTTCTATATCCATTCTATTCCGTATTTCTGACTTGATCTCATTATGAGTATCTATAATCCCTGTTTCAATTGTATTAATTTTTCTTTTATTCTCTTCTGATATTGTTCACACTTCTACTCTGTACATTACAGTGCTTTTTTCCGATGATCTGAACAACTTTTTTTTCATTTGATTTGACAAGCTTTTATTCCATAGTAGGAAATGTAACTGTTTCGTTATGTCTTTACCTCTTCCTATTTTGTTTAGCATATCTGCACTATCCTTTACATCTTCATTTAACAAAAATCCTAAGTATCAGCAACATGGTGTTCTTCTAATGCCCTTTGCATCAGTTTTTATATACTTTGCATCATCTTTTCCTATTGTGAGATACTCAGTTTTCTTAGCATTAATTTCCAGACCCCAATTTGAGTATTTTTCAAGAAATTTCCTCTCATGTAGAAAATTTTCCTAATCTTTGTCAATGCCAATCTGGCCATCCATAAAAAATAGTGTAGATTTGCCTGATTCCAATTCGAATTCCTTTAGGATTGCATTTCATTGTCCATTGTTTCATTGATATATATTTCGAAAAGAGTTTGTGACATGCAGTAACTTAAATATTTTATTATTTGTCCACTTATAATTGTAAAGAATCTTCATTGTAGTTAGTTCACTTATAGTCTCTTTCCACCTTCACATTGGGCACTTCTCTAAACAAAATGTTTAGTTTACTACTTCCCACATTACATCAGGTAAAAAAGTTCCCATGATGACATCTATCTCTGTCATTTCATAAATGGTTGTCAGAATCAATTACCTGACTTATCGACTTTTTCTCTCCAGTTTCTTTTGGTATATGTAAGATGCATTGACTTTGGTTTATTGGTTTTGTCTTGATGCTTGCTATTTGTCTATCCCAGAGCATTACTGTTTAAGTTTCAAGTATTTACATGTCCATGGACTCACAATTTCTTCATACCAGTACAAAATTACTGTTTTTCACAACACTCCCTCAATTCTATTCTGATTTTGTGCCATTTTTCATTTGTCTTAAATTATTGTGATAAATATTCCCCAAATCATTCTTAACAATGTTTTTTTTTTAATACAACGACTATTTGTTTTTTTATTGCTAAAACTTCTTCCTTCCTTCTCTTCGTTAATACTTTTGGTAATCTACCTCTTTTCACATTTTTCAACAGTACAATTGTTGTACTATTATTTTCTTGACATTTTCTCACAATGTAATTTATGTCTAGTTTTGGAAAGATATTTTTGTTGGAACATATGATCACACAACAACAAACAAAAGTTTTTCTCACTAGTGCATTTATGTGTGTGTGTGTGTGTGTGTGTGTGTTTGGTGAGTTGGCTTGGAAACTAGTCCTTTAGCCACAGAATTGTAATGTAAGATATTAGTTTTTAAATAATGTAACCAACTTTAAATAAAAAGTTACATATTAGTTCGTATACTTCTCTACTATCTAAGGAGAGTAAATGGGTGATGTTTATGGGAGTCTGAATTTTAAGTTCTGATAGTTTTGAATACAGCTGATCTGTTTCATACCTATGTTTATCGCACTTAAAAAGAATATGGTTGATGTCACATTGTGATATATTATCGCATGAGCATACCCCAGAAGGGATAATATTTAACTTAGCCAAGTGAGCTGGGAATGCACCGTGATTAGTTTTCAGTCGAGTAATTGTGTGCTAATATAATAAATGCACTAGTGCATTTATTTCTTGACAATATTCCAATTTTAGTTTCTGATGATCCTTTATTCCTGATTTTTTCTTGTGTTTATACATATGCCATAATCATAGAAGTACAGTCTTATTAGCAGTAGTCTTATTAGTATTTCAATTAGTTGTTGGTTTAATTGGTATCATCCCTTTATTAATTTCAGCAGCAGAAACTAAATATTCCTCCCATTATCGCTCCGGACAAAAAATAATTTAAGAGTGTAGGCGCAAAATTTCGGGCCAATGCTTTTTAAATGCATTCATTTTTTTTCGAATCCTGAGAAAACTAATAAGTATATTTGAAAAATTTAAACGCAGAATGAAAGATTACATTATTACCGAGGGTCGAAAGTCCCTGAAAACTTCTATAATGTTTATTTTAGTAAGTTCCAGGTGTGAAAAAAAAAGAGAAAATTAAGTATGATTTTTAATTTCAAATATCTCATTCAAAAGAAACTTTTTGTTTATTCTAAGGGACTTTCGGCCCTCGGTAATAATGTAGTCTTTCATTCTGCGTTTAAATTTTTCAAAAATATTTATTAGTTTTCTCAGGATTCGCAAAAAAAATGAATGCATTTAAAAAGCATTGGCCCGAAATTTTGCGCTTACGCTCTTAATAACATAACGCTGTTAGGCTTGGTTTTTCTACAATGTACCAACATAACTAGCTCAAATTTTCTATAAAATGCTGAAAACTGTTAATTGTTCTATATTATATGTAAGACACTTTGTAATTAAAACATTGTAATACAGATTCCAATTAAATTGTATGTCGTAGTATTTTGGTAGTAAGAAAATTGTTAGATTATAGATTTCAATTTATTCAAAAATATTTTATTTGCAACAATGAGTCTTTGGACATGTTTCATCATTCAATTTATATGAAGTTAACTCAAATGTATGTTTAAAAAACTAAAATTATTTAGAAGTTAGAATATTAATTAGAGCTTAAACCTAAAAATATATAACTTCAAAGCACCAAAATAAATTTAAATAATACAAAAATTAGTTATAAACAAAATCGCTGTCATGTTGACATTGTCAAAACTCGAAATTCCCAGTATCAATTACTCTCACTCATCATAGTGTTGTCTTCTTTGATAATCTTTTGGATCGATCGCCAATCCTTCCAATTTTATGATTTTGGTTCTATGAGTAGAAAACTGATATAAAAATAATTTCAGAATAATGTCATACATGTGCAAAGAACCAGCAAACAAACCTTATTTAAAATTGAAATCAAATACTTGTTTTGATTAAAACTAAGAGAAGAGTGATAAGAATTATGCAGACATAATGATTTAGATAAGCCCATTCCTAAGAGTTTCAAGTTTCAAATAAAATTTCAATAATCAAAAATAATTACTGACAGTGAAATACTACACCCAAGTGACCAGACAGAGAGATAATTTATGCCACTAATGACAGAATAACATCTGCAATAATAATATATAATGTTATAATGACATATGATATATGATATATATAATGATAGTGCTTAAATTAGCCGTTTTTTGGACCCTTGGGTGTTTCACTGGGTATAAAACTTTAAACTCTATGAAGTGCGCCTATAAATGTTTTTATACATCTCTTTAATTATAAAGGATTCTTATATTACAAGCAGTTAATGTTTGATTTCAATATTAAATAGAAATGCTATTATAACAAGTTCCGGTTAGATCCTTTGAAAAACTAAACAATTTATTTTGTCATAACTAATCTGTTATTTCACAAGAAAACTTTAAATGCATCGTGTCAAAAAAACAACATATTTTTTTTTTCTTAGTCATTATCACTTTGAATTTATTGCCGACTTTTCTTTCTAATCGTCTATTTTGTTATTCCTTTCGAAATAAGTTTGTTACATATCTATTTTACAGTCAATTATCGGAATAATACCGCACAGATAGGAAAAATAACAACTCTGTCATGTTTTTTAAACATGGACCATTATTGTCTTCTTGAATTCTGTTCTTCTTGAAAGATATGATTATCCTGGCAAGTCAAATTTTCGATATAATGGTATTTCAACTTGGAAGTTTCTAATTTGATGTATCTTGTGTCTATTTGTTGTTACAGTTATCATATTGTAGGTTTATCCTGCCATTCCTGCCTAGTGCTCTCTAAAGAAGTCGTTACAATTGTTGCAATTTCACATGATCTTTTCCAGGTCCCAATTCACTCCTTGATGTTATTTTTATCCCTAGTTTTTTTATTTTGTTATGTTTTTATGTAATAAGCCAATCTTTCCGTGTTTCTGTAAAGGTTTAAAGTCAAACAATTGCCAAAGTACGCTATCAGTATTAAAGCCTATTTTTTCTACCTTCCTAATATGTGTTTTACGAAACAGTCTATAAAATTTTGGCCCTTTTTCGTTATGATGTTCATTTTCGTTTCGTTTTAATAAAATCCGAATTTGTATGCTTTTTGCATTTTTTTTAAATCGAGAGTCTTTCTCTATTAAGTCTGGTAAAATTTTGTAATTTGTTGGCTTGATCAACTTTTTTAATATCCGTAGTTTTTTCATTGTCTTCGAAAACATGATTATATTATCTTCATATGATTATCTTGTCTTCATTATCATATTTCTTTCCGATTTCTGTTAATGCTCATTTTATTGTTAATTTGATACTCGTCACAATCAGGAAAACATGTTTCAAAGATTATGATCACTTGGTTTTTCTTACAATCAATCGTTCTTCTTTTCTCTTTTTCCGTTTTTTTATTTTAGCAGTTGGATGGTCCTTTTCATCTGAATATTTTTTCAATTGTTTCAATTCTTTCACTTTATCAATTCTGGTTCTACTTTTTCAATTCCCACTTCTTATATAAAGGGGTCTTTCACCTATAATTTGTATTCCGTTTATCAACCTTGAAATATCTGATTTCTTCATATATACTAGACTCCAGAGATTGTGTAAAATAATTTAAAATCCGCCTCCGCTAATGAACTTATTGTTTTTCTCTTTTTATGTGCAAAACAAGAATCTTTTGCATATATGTTCTATTGTCAAGTAGTTTTGATGGTACCTATATGCTCTTGTTCAATTAGTTCATTTGAAAATTCTGATAATTCATAAAATTACTAATTTGCAATGGGTAAGGGTAATTAAATGTTTTTATCTTTGAGTGGGCTAGAGTTTCATCAGGTAATATATCTTCGGACTCTACTTTTGTTTCATGTTCCCTAGTTATCTAAACCACTTGTAGTTCCACAGTGGTTGTTGTATAAAGTGGTACAACAGTTCCATAGTGGTTATTTTTCATCTAAATGTTTCAAAACTTTTTTTACTGGTAACTGAGGCGAAATAATCTCTAATCATACATTTCTGATTGTTTTTCTCTAGACTCATTTGATTTTTTTTTTAACAAATATACCACTACCCTATTTTCCCCACGCATGCCAATGTTTTATATTCATAAAACATGTGTTATCTTCAAATTTTGGTGGAAAGCTACTTGTTTTTTGAATATCGTTGAAATTTTTGAGAAGTTGGACAATTTCTGTGTCAGTCCTAATATTATTTGATTGATTTTCGCTTCATTTTTATTTTTTTTACCTTTGAACTATCGTAAATTCTGAATACATATATTTTATAAAAAAAAGCAGAAGTGATTTGTTTCTAGATCAATATTTTGTCTGTGTCTAAAAATTACCCATCTGTTTTTGGGACTTTGACCTGAATGGCTTAATAAAGAAGTCATCCAACCAACTGAGTGCACTTTGCGCTTCTGTTTTTTTGATCTAGGTTGAAGAATAATCGTAGTCTATAATTTGGTCCACTGAACTATTGTAAATGATTTATTGGTTTTATACTTCTCATTTGTATCACTATGGATTACATACATTCATTTTGTTTTATATACTAAAAATTCGATAGGAGACAATGTTGTTTACTATACTTATATAGTAAACTTTCAATTTGTGTGTTTATGTGAAGAATTTTCATTTCGTTGACCTAATCAAATACAAAGCTGGAAATCATTTCATTTTTTGCTTGTACTCTATTCACAGCCAAGAAAAATAGTGCTTAAAATTACACATGAACAGATCCTAAAAATTGCATACTACAGAGGAGGTACTCCTGCTCTCTTTAGTACTCATTTCTTCTTATTAGTTCAGGCGAGACACATTAATCTCTGGCATTTTGTCATAAGAGCTTTGTACCAAACTGTTTTTTCCCCATTAAACTCCCAATAAGTCCTGTAGCCTCAACAAAGGCCAATGGTTTTCTCATCAGTTTTTTAAGGATCTCTTCTGGTTCAATCCTCAGTCCACAAGTGAATTCCTGCCTCATAACACTTTTCAATGGCATAGGATGTCTATGACATTCCCTTGTATAGGTACTTTCTTATGTTAGGTTAGAGTCAAAATGAGTGTGTGCTTAAACATATTTCCACTAGACAAAGAGGTCTAGGTCTATTGTAGCTCATCTCTAGGTTAAGTTCTTTCAGCCCATTCTTTTGACAAAGTCTAACGAAGTCATAGGGCTGGTTGATAATGCTCAAATGCATCGATCCTTTTTCTATCCAACCCTGTCTCCACATTCTCATCAACAGCCTGCCAGAATCTGCAATTCGCACTTCCTGTTAGTTTGATTTTGGTTCATGTGTAAAACTATTTTGGTGATCACCATTTCGGTGACCACCATTTTAATTTCTCGTTTATTGACGTTCATCATATTGCCGGAGAGTTTATAAATATGCCCCTTTCAGTCAATTATTATAGAGTCGAAAAAATTACCATACATTTTGTGCTTTTTTTCTTGAAAGTGAGTATATTATAGATTGTTTTGTTTCTGGCAAATGTAGAGTAACGAAACTAAAGTTTTCACAAAAACAGAAAAAGTATTTTAATGTTATTGTCATTTGAAGCTGTTGTGCTATATCTGAATAATTTTTGTTAATGCTCTGTAGTATATAATATGTATTTAAGTAAAGTTGTATTCATAATTTGAAGGCCAGCCATTACATAATAGTATTTAGACAAGTGTCTGCATGCTTTTTAAAATGTTTGTATTATAAATTTTCTCGTAAAAAAGTCATTATGTTATTTGCTGCTAATAATTGTCATAAAGGTAATTAAAAAAAGTTAATGTTATTGAAAGATAGTTTGCAAAACCTACACAGAAAAGATTATTTCTATGCGTGTTTTTATTTAGAAAAATACTGATAGCACAGTAAATATTTATATATTTAGTCCAGTCGTCAGAGAGTTCACCCCTAAAAATCATACGAACAAGCTGAATTATAAAGACAATATTAATTTTGGGACCCTAAAAAAGATGCAAAAAAGTTTTACCCACTTTTACCCCCGGGCTCCTTCGCAGGAGGATGAAAACGCAAAAAATTGATTTACCAAGAATTTGTACACTGTAGAAAACAATGGTTCAAATAAAAAGTGTAGCTCAGATAATTTTAAACAACGTTTGAAGCGACCGTCAATTTTACATTTCAGTTACGCGCGCGAAATCAATGCTCAATAAAATTTGTATCAGCTCGACGGTAAAAATTCGATATCTTTTGATCCGAATGTCCTATCGACAAAAATCAAGATGCCTTTTAAAGGCAAAGAGCTTTCGTATGCAGTTTTTCTATTTTGCCGAGAATAAACTCAGTTTTTATAAAGGTGTTAAATAAATTAATGTGGCGCGATTTTTGCCATTTTTTACGATTCTCGGGAGATCAATAAAATTGGTCCTTTCATTGACCAGTTGTAGTAAAATTTCGATTTTTAGAGATTAATCTTTAAAACCTATGACATGAGACTTCAATTTTGAGTTGTGGTAACAAATATGAGGCATTTGACATATTTGTTACCACATGTTTTCATGAATAAAAAAACGCAGAATTTGATCATTTACATTACAAACAATCACGTCACGGGAAATGCGTTTAAGAAGACATTTTGGGTGTAGTTTATTGCAGAAGTTTTGTTCTTTTGAAAAACGCACTAGTGTAATTGAAAAACAAAGTTTTAAATGTTTTAGATCGTTTGTTGTATGAAAGTTTAAATCCAGCGTTTTTTTAGGTATATTTCAAATGTTTCACATTTGTTGTCAAAACTCCAACTAAAATTTCATGCTATAGGTTTTAAAGGTTAGGCTCTAGTAATCAAAAGTTCATAGTGGCCAGTCAATGAAAGGGATATATTGCATTGATCTCGTGAGAATAATAAAAAATGGCAAAAATCGCCCCACGTTTTTTTATTTAACACCTGTATAAAATCTGAGTTTATTTGCGGCAAAATACAAAAACTGCATACGAAAGCTGAACTCTTTACCTTTAAAACGCATCTTGATTTTTGTCGATAGATCACTTGAATCAAAAGATATCGAATTTTTACCGTCGAGCTGATATAAACTTAATTGAACATTGATTTCGCGCGCATAACTGACATTCAAAATCGACGGTCGCTTCAAGCGTTGTTTCTAAGAGAACGGTTCATTCTACACAAAATATGCTTATAATAATATTTGTCTAAAATTATCTCAGCTACATTTTTTATGTGAAACATTTTTTTCTATGGTGTACAGATTCTTGGTAAATCGATTTTTTTGCGTTTTTACCCCCCCTGCAAGGGATTTTTGGGAGGAGCTCGGTGGTAAAAGTTAATATGTTCGACAAAATTCAGCTTGTTCGTATGATTTTTATAGGTTCAGTGGCATTTTCGTCTCTGATGACTGGAGTAATCCAGTGTTTTATTTTTTTTTTATTCCAGTCATTTTTATTTTATTTTTATACTTGTATACACTGACATTTGAATATAAACGTTTTCATAACTTAATAAATTAAATATTGTAGTTGTAGTATATTGGCGATAAAAAAATTCAAAATAGATTTAAACTGTTGATATAAGATTTTTTTATTAATTTTAATTCCGGTATTTGAAGCCATCAGTTTGAATCCCATCGAAACTGGGGTGTTCTTTTTACTTTTGTAATAATATTCTAATGTTATCATCCATATCATCCTTTAATATTGTACAAGGTGTAGTCATTATTATAATGCATGTTGATATTCTTCTAGTGCATTTACTGCCCTTTTTACGATGTTCTCCAATCTTTTTCTTTTCTGTAACATAAGAGATCATTATGTAAAAATAGAAAATTATTAATAAAGCCGAATAACATGACAAACAGTAAAAAAAAATCAAAAGAGCTCGAAAAACAGCGCGGCAATATATCCAGCCACTTTTTTTATATCGGCATCAAGTTTTCTTTAATATCACTTAATTATCCATTTTGAAGGTTTTTGATCAGTAGGTTAATTAGAAACATTGTTCAATAATAACTGTACAATAATTTTGAATAAAATCCTTTGTATAAAAAGGTATATAAACCTTTTTATATACCTTTAGGTATATAAACCTAAAGGTATATATAAAAGGTTATATACCTTTTTATACAAAGGATTTTATTCAAAATTTTTAATATATGGTATACAGCCAAACACAGGAACTTAGTTTCCTTGTGGATTGTACAATAATTGTTTATTTTTTTGCAGAATTTGGGAGATCCGAGTGTTTTACAACAATTACAGCAACTGCAAAGGCTTATTTCGAAAAATGTGGAAAATTCAGTGCGATCTGAACCAGTTCATTTCGATAAGAAATTGCTCGATTTTGATTATGGCGATGACGACGATGATGTACATCCATCTCCTAGACCGCAACAACCCAGCGCTGACCCATTTTTACCAGTTACAAGGTAAATATTCTTCTTTATTCCTGTGTCATTTGGAAATCATAAACATTTTGATAGAGATGACATTTTCTCTATCATCACACATACACCACAAGGGGAGTCCTTTATACAATGTGTGAACATAATATGAAACTTCCTTGTTTTTTTCTTACAAAAATGGATTTATTGTTATTGTTATTAATTTCTGTTTTTTAATTCCAGTCTTTTAACGAATCCTGAGGTACTGAGACAACTACAGACACTGCAGCAAACAATGGCTAATGCTGTGCAACCGCAAGAAGTTGATATGGATAGGGCGAGAAAAATGCAAGAAATGAAACAGCAGGAAGAGGAGTTTGATAAACATCTTGCCCAAACTGTACCGGTAAGTTGATATTCTTTCATACATAGTGAAATTAGTAGTTCTCTCATTAGAGATAATTTGTAAAAATCAAATATTGTTTGTATTCAATTTTAAACTTGAATTTTCAGAATCTACCGTTCGCGGCCGAATGCGACTTCCGTAGCACCACAAATCATTTGATGCTACAGAACAATTACTTCCTTGAAGGTATGAACCCTCCAGCTCCTTCACAATACCACTCAGACTTTGAACAGCCCTCAAGTCAAGGAACGGTAGACAAATCGCACCAACCATCCAGTGCCGAGGTAGAGGTCATTACTCTGGATCACGATGATTCCCGTTCGCCTTCACCCGCTGAAGACAGGTACAGGAAGAGGCGAAGAAGCCGTTCTAGATCGAGGGACAGAGGTAGACGAGAGAGGAGACGATCGCGTTCTAGGTCTGGGTCAAGAAGGCATAGATCACGATCGAGAGACAAAGACAGAAAGAAGGAGAAGGAAAAGACTAAGGAGGACAAAGAAAAGGAGACCGAGAAGGAAAGAGAAAGAAAGAAGAGAGGGCTGCCTTCTATCAAGAAAGATCATCTCAGTGGTAAGTAGGAATTTATATTTATATATAGTGAATTTTATAATTCCCATATATAACATTTCTTTTTGAATAGTTTGCAGCACAACCCTCTGGGTGGGACATCTATCAAAACTGGTACACCAAGACGATTTATCCAACACATTTGGAGAATTCGGCGATGTAGTGAGTATTGATTTAATCCCGCCAAGAGGCTGTGCTTTCATTGTCATGTTAAGAAGACAAGATGCAGCTCGATGCTTAACCAAATTAAAAGGGCATAATTTGCACGGAAAATCCATTACGGTAAGAATGTTACTCTATTAATATTAAATAATCTATTCATTATGTTTGTCAATTTGGATCAAAGCTTTCAATATCCTCTTTACATGTTCTGCAATGTGATGTCATTGGTCCTTCGAGCCGGAACATATTTTAACATTAAGTATTACAACTATTTTTTATCAACTTTGCCAATAAGATAAAAAATTGGTGAAAAGATCTTTTACTAAGTGTAATTCTTTACTTTACATTTATAGAGGGACTCACTCTGTCGCATTTGATTTTATTTTTACATATTGTCTCGTTTTGTAATTATCTCTTCTTCTCACTTTTAAATCTCTTTATTTGTACTGTTTTATGTTTATTTATTCATTCTCCACTTGCACTTCTTTCTCTACGCGTTTGGATATTTGTTTCTAATGCCCTTTCGAAACTCATCCACTAATTTCTCAAATCTATATTATTTTGTATCTATTTCATATGTATTTTCATTCACCTTAAATCGCTAATAAATTTTATGTATCTATAGCTGGCTTGGGCTCCGGGCAAAGGTGTCAAAGGTAAAGACCTAAAAGACTACTGGGAGGGTGACTTGGGTGTTTCCTATGTACCATATACAAAACTTAAACAAGACATCGATATTGATTTATTGGAAGATGGAGGTATGATCGATGAGGACACGATGCCGCAATGGATGAAAGAGAAAGTAGACAAAGGAAAGAAGCCCGAACTGGACCTTACCGGATTTGTAGGGGGCAGCACTCCTACTATCGACACCAGCCAACCGCCACCCATACCGGGAGCAGGGATCTTGCAGCCGCCTCCGATGATGCCAACATTTAATCCCTTTCAGTTTAATAATAGATTGTTGGGCATGAACGTACCGCCCGGTATGATGCCTAACATGACTAATATGTCCACTATGACCAACATGCCCAACATTCCTATTGGAGTACCCCCTCCTAATATGACTGGAGCACCTATGATGGGTAATCAATTGTTGGGACTTGGATCTGCTTTCCAAGGTAATTTAAATATTTAAATCCAAAGTAAATTTAAAGATTTTTTTAAAGAATTTTTTTCTATATATATATATATATATATAATGTCTAAAATAAACTTTCTTTTATTTTTTTATAGGACCTCCAAGCATGATTCCACCGCAGATTCCCCCTGTGGAGAACAAACCACCAAGTATAGCTTCTGATGCCAATCTCCATTCCTTAGGGGAGACTTTAATGAGTTTGACGCAGTCCTTTGGCGTGGTTCCCCAACCGCCAGCACCGCATGAAGACACCATGGACGTCGAAATGGAGGATGCTGATTCCAAACCATTAGACAAACCAGCTATAAATGAACAGCACTCCAATAAACCAAACAATAGAGAGGATGATAGAAGAGATAGCAGAAGAGATGACAGAGATAGGCGGAATAGAAGTAGAGATAAGGGGGATAGAGATAAGTAAGTATGAGATCACTTTTAATCTGATTTTTAGTTCTTTTGATTGTAGATTTAACTTAAATATGTTTCTTATTTACAGTCGCGACCGAGACAGAGATAGAAGCCGTGATCGCCACAGTCGGGACAGAGACAGGGAGAGAGACCGCGACAGACGTTACAGAAATGACAGAGATTCTAGCAGAGGTAGGGATAGAGATAGACGAGACGATCGCCGAGACAGAGATAGAGATCGTGGTAACAGGTGGAGCGACAGGGATCGTAGAGATAAAGATTCCGAGAGAGATGATAGACGTGACAGGGAGAAAACCCTAAATGATCGATTACGAGAGATGGCTGGTATGGGAGGAGGAGGATATGACGATAGAGATAGAAGAGGAGACAGATTTAACCGAGATAGAGACCAAGGATTCAAATATATGCCTCCAAGAGCTAACAGTAGATCGGACGACGACTTTGGGAGAGATAGAGATGGTAGGCAAAGAGATCGGTTCGATAGAAATGAGAATTCTAGACCGAGAAACGATTCAAACGATAGAAATGAACACAAACGTAACAATGATAAGCCCGTACTTGAAGAAAGAGAGGTCACTAAAGTTGATGAAAAACAAATTCTCGAGGAGCAAGCGACAAAAGAAAAAGAAACAGGTCGCGGTCAAAATAATGAAGATAATTCACCTTCGGAGGATGAAATACCACCAGGTACAGAAGATGGCGGCGAAGGATCCGAAAGAACATCTGAAAGAATGGGTACGTTATTTTACTGTTAATTAATTATATACTTTTAACAAGTACAGTCAAAATCGTTTATAACGAACTTCAGGGGACTGATGGTTTTTGTACGTTGTAGCCAGTGTTCTCTGTAAGCGGTTCTATCGGTTATAATGAACAGGTTGCTATAAACGATATTACACTGGTAGGAACAGTTAGTTCGTTGTACCTAGGTTTATGACGCAAAAATGTGTTACTTTATCTATACTTATAATATGTTATAACATATTATACATAATATTATTTAACATATGTGTTTATTGTACTTACGTAAATCTAAATATGTACATACATATATGTATAATATGTATTGAAATAAGTATAAGTAGTCAATAAAGTATGCTCATAATATAAAGACTTCTCAAAATCTTTGTATTATAAAAATGTATGCATACATATATACTATTTACTTTTAAAAAGACAAAGAAAAATACATTCATTTATGTATTACAAAATATGTAAATACAACATTTTACCTGAATATTTAATGAAAAAAGTCTGTAATTTTTTTTTGTCGCCTTCCTTGAACTTCTGACAACATTTCGTCTGAAAAACATTTTTTCAATTGATGTGGAAACAATCGATAATGATTCTTTCACACTCTGGGAAGTTTCAGCAGTCTGAATAAATGCTCTTATAGTGGAACAAGCAGCATACGCTTCAGCAACAGTAGGGATTTTGCCGAAATTTTCCAATTCTTCATAAGCCTCATCAGGACTTTATTTATCACTAGTTTGGTAACTCAGTACGATGTCAATATCTGACAGTTCTTCGCTCGTACTTATTTCGTCATCCACTCGTACATAGTCATCTGCAGAGCAGTCAGAACTGATAAAGAAAATGGCATCCTGCAAATGCGTTTGTGCAATATCGTTGTATGCGATTCCTGATGGTTGTAAGTCGTTAGTTAGGCCGGAAAAACGAAAACAATTGATGATCGTTTCCTTCCGCGCAGATTCCCATGCCTTTGATATCATTAGTATAGTGTCAAGAATACTGGCTTTCGTATCGTCGTTATTCTCTCTCTTTTCGATGATTTTGTACACCAATTCTTTCCGAAAGACCTCTTATTACTTCTTGGTCCATGGGCTGCGGTACGGACGTACAATTTGGAGGCAGGAAATTTGGAAAATTATGTGTTTCTTTTGTTGTAAAAGTCAACTGACCCATTTTATTAAAGTCTTTTCAAAAATAGCCGACGTTATCCAGGCGTTTTTATTGAAATCGTAATCAACAGGGAGATTTTTCATGTTTTTAAAACAGCGCGGCATTTTACTTTTTCCTATTACCAAAAGCTTCATTTTTATGGAGCCGGACATGTTGGCTGCAGCAAGAACTGTAACTCGCTCTTTTGAGAGTTTACCACCGGAACATTTCTTCATCGCTATATATTAAAAATTTCATCATCGCTATAGCCGGACCTGAGTGTAGGCCACACATTTTCAACTCAGTCATTTGTAATTGATCTGTCAAAACTGCTGACTCACCTGAAATTTTTCCATGGACACTACTGTGGCGAGCTCGGAAACGTTAAACTCAAGAAGCATTACACTTAAAATCCTTCTTCAAAATCACAGCGAAAGCGTCAGCCTTTACCTGAAGCATCGGCCCACTCACGGGTACATTGTTTACGTGTTGTTGTTTGAACCAATCGAGCAAAGCACTTTCAATGTCACTGTGATTTGATGACCGAACGCGTTTTCCTTTTTCACACTTATTAAATTGCATAATAATTTTCTCTCGCCGTTTCATCATTCCAGCAATTGTTGAGCCTGACGTTTTAAATTCCCGGGCAATCGAACTCGCGGAATCACCGGAATCGACTCGGCAAATTATTCCAAACTGTTCCTCAATAGTAAATTGTTTCCGTGACATGTTTTCTATGAAGGCTAGACACAACTGAATTCACATTCAGAAACTCTTACGCCAAATGGTGTAATATAAACAAAATTTTGTAATACGAGTACAATGGACCCGTCTTGGGAGGTCTAAATGTCTAAAGGACAAGTAATTAAGTGTAGGTGCCTGCCCGTATGTACTATAACCATAAATTAATAAATCCTTACTCCTCATTTCGTGGTACTAAATATCGGTAATACCTGTGAGAAATACAACACTACAATGTCCATTTTCATAACTTTACAGGATAGCACTTTTAAATTTATTTATTAAGATGTGGAAACTGAAGATGTTATAATTTTTTATTATTTATTTATTATACAGAGTGTAAAAATGTCATACTTGAAAAAAATGGATGTTATATCATCTGAGGTACAGATATGTACTTGAAATTGTACGCTGTAACCAATATTTTAACTGCTAGTGTTTCAAGAAATACGTTTGCTCTAACCGATTTGTTCATTATAAGCAATATAAATGCGTTTTTTGTATGTCATTTTATGGGACCTACTATTTTGTTTGTTATATCCGATAGTACGTTATAGCCGGTGTCGTTGTAAACGATTTTGACTGTATATAAAGCTCTCAGCTAGGAATTAAATTTTTTAAAATACTTTTTAGTATAGACCTCGAAAACTGGTCCTTTGTCGAAACCTTTGTGTATATGTTGCAACACTTTGTTAATGAGATAAAATTATATATATTTTACATATTGATTTTTTAAGTTATTTTATATATGTATAATTTTATAGAAGGCACGAAAGATATGACAGAACCTGGAGAACATTCACAAGGATCCCTACGATTTGAAGCTCCATCCTTCAATGCTCCACCGATGTTTGACTTCCCGCCTCCATTTACTGGCCCCCCACCATTTGATGGTCCACCTGGAGTCTTTGATGCCCCACCTATGATGGGTATGTTTGATGAAAGGAGAGGTCCACCGAGAGGTGGTAAGTCATAACTTTTTTATAGGAGTATTTTTCTTATCTCTTAGTTTAAAATCCATGTACTTACCTATTAAAATGATATCTTGAAATTGCATCTTGAAATTTTCTGTACTTTTAGGATATTTCGAAAGTGGCCCGCCAATGTTTAATGATATGACAAGAGGTAGGGGTCGAGGGAGAGGTAGAGGTGGGCCTATGATGCCGATGGGTATGAACATGGAAGGTCCGCCAATGATGGAAGGGCCACCTGGAATGATGCCTTTTAACGACAGATTTATGAGAGGTGGTAGAAGAGGAGGAATAAGAGGTCCACCTCCAGGGGATTTCTTTCCCGGCGATGATTTCAGGCGAGGTAGAGGACGTGGAAGGGGTCAGTTCTTCAGAGGTAGAGGCAGGGGTAAGTAAATGCTTACACTCATGCCTCTTAATCGCAAAACCCACTGACAATACATAAAACTCTTTTTAACATAAATAATTTTACAGGTGGTTTTAATCCTCGATTCGATGCACCTCCGTTTGATGGTCCGCCGTTTGATGGCCCGCAGTTTGATGGCCCGCCGTTTGATGGCCCAAAGTTTGATGGCCCGCCGTTTGATGGCCCGCCGTTTGATGGCCCACAGTTTGATGGCCCGCAGTTTGATGGCCCACCGTTTGAAGAGATACCATTTGAAGGTAGACCCCAATTTGACGGTCCCGCTGGAAGGTTTAGAGGAGGGCCACCTCGACCATGGGGAAGACAAGGCCCTGAGAGAGGAGGCAGAAGAAGTCGATGGGGAAATGAGTCTCCACAATCTGAAGAAAGACATGAATATAATGATGTTCCTCCAGGTGTAGATCCAGGTATGTAGAAAGTGTGTGTAAGTGTGTGAAACATATCCAGGGTGTATCGCTACATTTAAAGCAAATCTTACATGCTATACATTACATCAGTTTTGTTTTTCAAATAGTTCTAACAGATGCATTCAAAGGCTTTTTTCATTATTATAAAACAAATTACAGATTCCTAAAGTACAATAGGTTTGTGCATTTGAGATAAAAATGAATAAATAAAATAAAAACGTACACTATATGTATCACATTTTAATCTGAATCAGACTCAGGAAAACAATCGCTATTTGGATTAGTAATATCGTGATGAAAGTAACATTTGTCTGGGAAACTGTCACCCAAACTTCAGCTCAATCAATCCCGTTCTGGATACAATCTCCGCTCACAATGATACGGGGTGGGGTCAAAGTAATGATACACCACATGAAGCCGTACCTGTATCCTGTGCTTCTTAGCAATATTGTAAAGGTTTTTTCTTAGAACGTCCTGTGGTATGTATCCTACACATACACACATTTTTTTATACACCCAGATGCAAAAAAACGCAACGGAGAAAATTTTGGTCAAATTCAAAGTATTTGTTTTTTATTTTTAGCCCTATTTTGATGATTTTTTTAGCACACTGTAAAAATTTATAAATCTTAATATAATATAGTGAGGTTTTTAATAAAATTTTGTATTTGACTTATACGGGGTTAATCGAAAGGTGGGTTTTTATCCTAACTTTGAAACATCCTGTGGAATAATTCCGTTAGCGAATTTTCATAAAACCTTGTTTTTCGGTTGCAACCACGTCTTCTAAACATTGTGTTTTTTGTGTCATGTCAAAATATGACTTGGTTCATTTTTTAGAGCCAAATGAATTTGCCACCCACAATTTAGGACTTTTTTAATTATGATTATTTTGGAGTTATTTTGTAATACGGCGTGGTGGCTTTGGTGACTGTTATCATTATGTCATATTGACACTTACATATTACCTATGGATTGATCATGGTTCTTAGTGTTGAAGATTGTGCGAAAGCCGTTGCTCTGGTTGAAGACTTTCTATTTTTGAGTGAAATTATGATTGTCTCTACTTCCTGAAAACTGATTTCTATTTTGTGTCTTAATTCAGGTACGTTATTGTGTTGATTATCATTTTCCTTTCCTTTAAACAGTTCCGTCAGGTATCTTTCCCATTCGTTTGCTGGTATGTTATTGTATTCCTTCAATTCTGCCATTTCTTTCTGTTGTTTTCTTATGAATCTCCATATTTGTTTTTTTGCACCGTTGAGGTCGCTTTCCATCCTTTTTGTAAACTGTTCCCAGTGTTTATTTGTTGTTCTTCTTACCAGCTGCTTTGTTTCATTTCATATTCTTCTATAGGTGTCTCGGGATTCTGGAGTATTTGATGTTTTGTATTTCGTGTAGGCCTCTCGTTTCTCTTTTATTTCTTTTCTGAATCATAGTGTATTGTTGTTGTTTCTTTTGTTCAGTATGACTTTGCGTTTTCCTAGAGCTTCTATTGCTGTTTCTTCAATGGTTGTTTTTAATTTTCTCCCAGCTCGCGTTTATATCTTCGATGTCGTATAATTTGCTGAATATTACAGTTAAAAGCATTCATGAATGTATAAAACAACTGCACTATGGTGTGATTTTTGTTTTGGGCAAAACCGTTATCCGAAAATAAATAGAGGATTGTTACAGTTTCCGGGACAAAGTTTGTTAAATAATGATGTAAATAACTGACCACTTCGTTACAAACTTTTTGGGTAGTGAACTCATCGTGTAACAGTAATAGTTAAGCTTGACAAGCAGATAATCTGTAGTAGATATGTTAGTTGTCGTTATTTTGGATATTTTTTTCTTTTGAGTTTCTTTTTGAGGGAATCCAGACTACTTACATAAAAAATATACATAAAAATGTATACTACCTGACAGTGATTGCTGTACACCTTTTCAATTATCAAAACTAATACCTTTCGTGTCAAAATAAAATAGTTGCTATTGCGTTTACAGAAAATCAGGTGATCTTTGCCTTCTAAGGTCGAGCGGAAGGGTGGTTAAGCCCCCACTCATATTGAACCTAACCTAACAATTCTACCAACGTAAGAAATGACATGACATATTCAAGGGTTATACGAAAAGTAAAGAGGACTTAAAGTCCCCGATATGAAGTTATTTTTATGCTCAGTTGTCATGTTTACGACATCTATTATTTCAAGAATTTTGATTCTACCTTTTGTTGTGTCCACATTATGGACTTTGTTGATGATTTTTGGGATATTTTCATTTTATGGGACACCTGGACGTTCGTCACCATAAACAAATTTAGTTTTCCAAAATTTTACTCATGTTATGTTACAGACGGTACATGCCGTAAGCAGCATCCAGTTCGGCTTTGATTTCTTCTTTTCCTCTTTAAGTGAAGGTACTTACTATAATTAAATGATTTTCCACCTTTTCCATTTTTCAAAGAACTCGCTTGCATTCGGGAATTATAAAAACTTTAATTTCTTATTTTTATAGTGCAAAATTTTGTATGCGATTCTATATTTCAGTCTTAAAAAATATTCCCCAAGTTTCTACGCAAGTTTTCGACTCGTCTAAAGAGAAAAAAGAATTTAAAATAAAAGTACTATGGTTTAAGAAAGTAGTACATCAGTATAGTATACTAATATCATACATAAATGCTTTTGAATAATTTCTATTCAATTTCTTCACCGATGTTGATCCTTTAGGGACAAACTATAGTCCATATATTAACTTTACTTTCTATTTTCAAGGCTTCGAGTCAAGGAAATGGAATATTAGAGTTAAAGGTAATAATGCCACTAAAGTATTCTAATTTATTGTTCGGCTTACTGTCAGTTCATTGATCGAATTAATAGCACCAAGCTTTGCCCAGACACCATTCATATTAGAAATAACACAATTACCACTACAATGCTATTTGCTATTTCATATGTATTTGTTTATTATCATTTGTCTTGACTGTATTATATTTCGCCTAGGACGTGTTTCTTCTTCATCACTATCCTAATGTACTTTTTATTTTTAAATCTGTATATGTTCAAATCATTTTCATCATCATCACACAATAAATAACGTCTTTTAATTTCATCTATTAAATCATTTTTCTTCTTTAAACCTTTTTCTATGTAGACAAACATTTAATTGCTTAGCAGCCGCTTGGTCGGCCTAAGTAGCTCAGAGGTGAGTGTTTCCACCTTTGGTGCTGAATGATATAGTTCGGAAATCCTCTTCACATAGTCATAATTGAAGACAGCTACTCAAATTACCACATCATACAATCTGGCGTACCTTAAAGTAGCGTTTTCGGCCCGTTTCTGTATCTGATATTTACAGCAGACGTACCAACCAGCAATTATACCTTCTTAGCTACTTTTGCCGATGACACGGAAATCTTGACAGTGGATATCGACCCTAATGTAGCATCACAAAAAGTACAAAATCATTTAGTTCAATTACAAAACTGGCTTAAGCGGTGGAAGATCGTGTTAATACTAGCAAATCAGTACAAATTACTTTTACAAGAAAATCTACATGTCCACCTCCTCCTCCTCAGTCTTAATCCCTTTTGGGATGTTGTGCCACCATCAGGCCTTTACAGTTTTTTCACGATTTCTCTCCATCCTTCTCTGTCCTGGGCTAGTTGTTCGGCTTCATGTAACCCTTGGTTAATCAGTATTTTTGTTTGATCTACCCAACGGCTTGGGAGATCTTCCCCTAGGTCTCTTTCCTTCAACTCTACCCTCGACTATCAGTTTTTCCATCGTACCTGTTCTTCTAGCAATGTGTCCAAAATATTGCAAATATCTCTGTTGTATTTATTTAAGCAATCTATCCTTTACTTTAAGTTGTTCTAATATCGATATGTTAGTGCGATGATCAATCCAGGATATTCTCATCATGCGGCGGTATACCCACATTTCAAAAGCGTCCAGTTTATTTTTATCCGCTTTCTTTAAGGTCCACGTTTCGGATGCATATGTCGCTATGGGAAAAATGAGCGCCCTTACCAGCCTTAGTTTTGTGTGTATTGTTATGCTAGAGTTTTTCCAAATTGCTACCAGTTTCATCATAGCTGTTCTAGCAATAGTCAACCTTCTACGTATCTCTCTGTCACACCCTCCGTCATTTGTTATTAGGGACCTCAGGTATATGAAACTATTTACTACTTCAAAGTCCCCAATTTCTTTAATGTGTTGAAGATTATTCCGAGCTCTGTCTACTATCATGATCTTTGTGTCCACAAGTTTATATTAATAATACTCTCATTCCTATAAAACTAGTTGTCAAATAGTTGGGATTGCATCTGGATGAAAAACTTCATGGAGAACGCACATTAAAACTAAACGGAAACAACTAGATCTTAAACTAAAAAATATGAACTGGCTATTTAACAAGAGGTCTCAGTTATCTCTTGAAAATAAACTACTTCTGTACAATGCTATACTCATACCAGTTTGCGAATATGAAATAGAACTATAGGGCTGTAGTAAACCTTCAAATACGAAGATACTTCAAACATTCCAATCCAAAATACTCTATATGATAAGTAAAGTTCTTTGGTATGTATCTAACCAAACACTTAACAATGATCTGGACATCCCATTACTTAAGGACGTAATAAAAAATCACTCAATAAAATATAAAAATCGTACCACTGATCGCAACAACGAACTGATAAATAATTTATTCACCCAACCACTTGCCGAAAGAAGATTGAAGAGTAATTCGGAATTGATAGTAAACTATTGATTTCGTATATCTGTGTACATTTAATGATACATAACACATAATAATGCAGAGGAGCAGCCACAATTTCCGTACCGTATGGAATAATTTCCCCTCAACAACGTGCAACGTCATAATCTTTTATTTTGCAATTGAATAGTCTTATATTTCCCATCTTTAATAGTGTCGGGCGCGTTACTTGAATTAACGGAATTCACGAAGTATTCGTTGCATGAGTTGCGGTGGTTTACGTTACGGGAATAAGTCAGTAATCTTACTAATAGATCGCAGTATTGTACTTATTTGAGGATTGAACCTTCGACAGATTCTCAAGATGTTACGTTCTGTGGCCGTGGTATTTATTTGGCGGTTGTTCAGTATGGAGTAAGGGAGTAACAGTGTTGACATTTAGTAAACAATAATTGTTTTGCTGAATCAGTAATCATTATTAAGTAATTCTATCTTTTATTTGTTGTTCTCCATATGGTTAGCTGCTGTCTTTTGTTTAATTGTATACTTATTACAATGTATCTATTTTATATTTTAATAATTCGTTCTGTAACGTATCTTTCCCTGAAATTTATCAATTTTTAACTAATGAAACCTCTTAACCTGTCCTCCTTTATAGCACTTCCCAGTTCCTGTCGCATCTTTCTAGTTTCTTAAAGCTTTTTCTTAACGAACTTTGGTGATTGTGACTGTATTATTTATACCATCGTTGTAGTTAGATTCTTCTACGATTTAAGCGTTGTTTGGTACCTAGCCATCGAGTAAAATCCTAATTAGCGTAGTCTGTACAATCCAAATTCCATAGTCCAAAATCTATCAATATATAATCTTTAATAATTAATTTAGTAAATAAATTATTATAAAAACGGGATGTGGGACTCTGGCAGTGACCGAGTAGCGAAAGCGTAGCTTTCTTATCGTCTACGCAGGAAGTGATGGTTTTTAATTTAATTTTAATTGAATTCAATCAATTTCATTCAATTCAGTTCTATTGTATTCATTTCGATTCCATTTCGGTCCTATTCGATTCGAAACCATTTAATTTGAGTTTAGTCGATTCGATTTCATTCGATTCGATTTGATTTCATTCGAGTCGATTTGATTCGATTCCATTCGATTCGATTTTATTTTATTAAAAAATACGCTTGGGAGGCCTTTTAGTACTCCACGTAGTGTGTGGTCACACAATTTGCGTTTCATCGCGTTTCTTGTTTTTATTTATTTATTTTTTTTTTTCGCATTTCACCGATCAAGATCAATGCATTTGATCTTCTAACAAATCTTACTCGCATCACTGAAGAAGCTTACTATACAGAAGATTACTATGAAGGCAAAAGCATCGAATTCTTCACAACTATTAATGGTAGCAGAAAGAGAGAGAGAGAGAGAGAGAGAGAGAGAGAGAGAGAGAGAGAGAGTAAAAGAGAAATATGAAAAAATATTGTTCTAAGAGTGAAATAGTGTAAACAAACCTAGAACCAGACCGAAAAGCGTGTATATACGAGGTCACTGTCAACTGTCTGTGTGACTGTGTGACAACTGTCACACAATTCGTTGGTTATATTCTTACGCGTGTCCCCAACATATATTAAGATTATCGACCAAAATTATAAAAATAGCTAATATACATAGGCGTTTTCATTGGGAAGCAAAGAACATATTGATTTTCATACAAAAATTGTTAGAAACCACCGATCTTTAAAGAAAGGATGGTTTTTGGCGCCTCCTCTACATATTTATTTCTTTCGTTTGATGTATTTTTAAAGGTTCTTACTATTCTTTCAGGATTATGATTGTAGGATTGTAGATTTATGAATTTGTCTCTTTGACATCTTTGATTTCATTAACATTGTTTGAATGACATTTTAATATATCTTTTATAGGTGAAGATGAAATGCAAGAACCAGAAATAATCCAAAATCAAATGGAAAACAATAACGATATGGACGACAACGAACAAGAAGGAGATGACCAAGGCGGAGGAGAAGGACACGAAGAAGAAGAGGAGGATGAACGTGAAGTAGGGGATGGAGATTACGAAGAAACAGGAGGAGACTACGAAGAAGGTGGCGATTGTGAAGAAGATGGAGGAGGAGAAGAATACGAGGAAGAGGTAGGAGAACAGCACCATCAAGAGGAATTCAGCGAAGATCGTGCAAATACACCAGTGGAAGACGAGATGGCACCTCCGGGCGATTGTGAAGAGCCATTTGAGGAAGCAGAGCAAGGCGATGCACCTGAAGCGGAAGAGGGGGCCGCAGAAGAGGCTGATGCAGCCGAATGATATGTTTATATGGACACTTCCAAAAGACTTTTGTGTCGTTGGTAAAAGTAGAGTGCCCAAACTGAGAATTAATTTTAATTACACTTTATAATATTTTCTTATTTATTGTAAAATAATTACAATTCTGTTATCGTGAAAGTAATATTCTAGCGAATAAGATTTTTTGGAAAATTCTTATGCATTAGTTCGACTATCGTGAAAAGTTTTAGAAGTAACTTTATACAACAATAATTCTTTATATATGACATTACCACAGCTGCCTGCAATTATATTTTAGGCAGCTACAATACTTAATTATTATAAATAGGCGGTGACGTCATAACTACAAAATAGACAGCACTGCCCGGTAATACTGAAAAAGATGAGTAACCTCATTAATCAACTGTCAAATTGATCAAATCAAATTGATTTTGGTCAAACTTTGATTCAAAGGTTAATAATGTTTTTCTGGATTATTAGATTTTTATATTATCTACCATATTGTACTCATTAGCAAAAATATGAATATTAGCTGATAGTTTTTGCTTTGCATCCGCTGTTTATTCTGTTTTTCGATTATTTCGACAAGCTTAAATAGAAATATACTATGTTTCTGTTTTTAGGGGTTTTTTTCCAAAAACCTCCCCTCAGTTTTATATTGACCAACGATGTATGGAACCTATGAATAAATACTTGCATCAAAAGTAGTTAGTAAGGCCGCCTCTTGTTTCCGGAATGTCAGTGGTGTATGAAAAAAATTTTTTGGTACATATATATGTACAGTAATTATTTATTTTCGTTGTTATTTACATTTGAATAAAAGATATAATGACGTGTAACATTCACGTTAATTACCTGTCAAATTCACGTCGGACGTTGTAGCTAGTAATTTGACGTCAGTTCCGTCGTTAATCAGCTACATGTAAATTTATTCATAGGTTCCATCCTGAGTATATTACATCGTTGATATTGACCATGTCCTTCTAAATCCGTTGTACGTCATTGAATTTGACGTTGATTTTTTGCATAACGTTGCCGGATTGCCGAGATATTAAAGAATCCCCTATCACTCAATCAAATATTTAATTTAAGTTCCTTACAACGACTATTCAGTTATTTTAGCATTTTATTGATAGAAATACAATGAATAATTGCGAAATCACAGTATCTTAGGTTTATTTATATTACAGAAAACTTTTTGATATTAATAATACATATAGCAACTATATAAAAATGAGTGAACGTTTTTAACTGTCAGGTGTTTCTATTTTTTCAATGATATTTAATGTAAGTTATTGTTTTTTGAGTACTTAACTTCGGTATATAAGATATACTATTAGAAACAATGCTAAAATTGTCGTTAGCTAATTATTGTGCAATTGGCTGTACTGTAACGATGAAGATGTGTCATTCACGGCGTGCAACGTTTTTAAAAGGAAATATTGTGTATTTCCAGCAAACGCAATTAATTTCTTTTATCAGTCTTCAAACGTGGATTAAGGTGTAATGTCTTACATTATCATCTTTTGTACTGTTATTTGGACAAAACACAAATAAGCGTTCTATTGTCGTTTTTGTTTATGTACGGTCTCGCATCAGCATATAGGTGCAACACTGATGAACTGCCAAGTTATGTTGATGAACTTAGTTGTTCGACAATTTCGTCACAGCTTATGTGTCACACGTCACAGCTTATTTATAATAATCAGTCATAAGCGCTAAGTAGTTGCTAAAATATGCGCACTGAATAAAAATATTACATATACATTTTGATTGGTTCTCATTTTGAGGTACATCTTCATTCGAAGATTGTCATCACTGTAGGCGCAATAATCTAGAGATTGATGGATTTTGGTAATATGTAAGTGCTTTAAACAATTGTACATAAGTTTAAAAAAAGTGTAGAGAATGAACTATCATTGACCATTATATCTGTATAAAGAGGGACGCTTTTAGCTGTGATTTTTTTTGGTGAAGTGAACACAGGTGAACGATCGGGACTTTTTTTCAAATTTTGTCGACCTATTAGTTTGTACAGTAAATAAATGTTTTATTTATTTATTAAACTGTCTTTGAAGTTAACCAAAAAACTTGCAAAGTGTATCAGTGATGTTTTAGATTCTAGAAATGTTGCAAAAAGATACGTTAGGTTCATGAGTAGACGAAATTTCGGATTTCTACATAATCATTGCATCGAACTTTTATAGTGAATAATTGTATAAATGAAAGCATTGCGTGGGTAATTTTGAAAAATATAAATAGTTATTACACCTAATTTGGAGTGTAATAAATACTTTCCGTGCTCAAATATATACAAGATTTTTTCTATGTTCATACAAAAATATTTGACATGTAGTCATAATTTTTAATGCTAAAGTCTAGTTCCACTCTTTTCTTCATTGTCAACTTTAAAATATTCGTTTTGTATCTTCTTTCTTTTGGGTCATTTGAACTACTTCACACTTGGATGTGTTGTAGCAAACGTTAAATCTGCTAAAATAATGCAAATGCGCATTGTTGCTCCGACCTTTTACAGTTTGAAATACATTACAGGCATATTTTGTAGTTATATCTAGTTTCACTCTTTTCTTCATTGTCATCTTCTTTAAAATATTTGTTATAACAATATTATGTTTGTCAACTAATACTTACTGTGTCATAATAAGTATCTTCTATCTTTTGGGTCATTTGAACTACTTTACTTGTATGTGTAAAATAATGCATTTGCTGCGACCTTTTACAGTTTGAAATACATTGCCGGTGTGTTTTTTAATACGTAGGTGCCCGTTTTGTGTTCAGTAGGTTAGACGATTACAATTCTTTTCTATTATTGACAATAATTGTTGCAAAAAATCTCTCAGTTGGTTCACTGTACCTATATAGTTGATTGTTCGCTCTACATCAAAGAATACTATGCTTCATACAATTCTTCTTCTATTTAAATCTTGTTACAGTAATATCCAATCTATTCTTCTTCTATATATATATTTATTTGCTATAATATTGATAAATGAGCAATTTTTTTTACAATAATAAAATATTTGTGCTAAACATACAATTATTGCCAGGTTTTAGTATGTATATAGAAAAAATATGTATAAGTAGCATAAAAAGTGCAATGTAACATAGATATCCCTAAACGTTTCATCCTTTGATAGTATATATAATGTATTTCTTATTGGATATGGAACAAGTTCCTTATAAAACTATAGAAGCGTTTGATATATATACAGAAGATCAGAATATGAGTTTTTGATAATCAATTTTGTATTAATAACAGTTAAGTGACGTAGTAGATTTGCGATATGATGATATATTTCGTTAAATGCTCAGCTATACAATCTTTGTTTTTGACATTATTGTTTATCCAAATCTTGGTAACCCTTTCTCTAGGACCGCTTACAGTAAGTTTACCTTAGGATAGATCTACACCAATTTTTCAAATTGTGAATCCTAGTTCTTGTCTTTTCTATGTAAGCTTTCTTAAAATTAACTACGTTATATTTTAAAAAAAAGTAAATTCATTTTATAACTCAACAACTTATGTTAAACATCAGTTACGAATACTTTTTGTAGGTTTTCTAACGTGGTTTTCGAAAAATCAATTCCTACTATAACTGAAGAAAATATATATTTTCTTCCCTCTCTATCAATCTCCTTTTTTCCTCCTCTCTCATCGCCTCTGTTCTTCAAATTTTGTTCAATACTGAATTGTTGTTCTTTTTGTATGTTAATCCATTTTTTATGACAATTTCAACCTCTATCAATGTTCTGTTTGATTAATGTTGATTCGTTCGCACCTTAGCCCACGTTATAATATCCACAGCTAGTTGATCCTTGTTTGATGCTTTTTTAATATTTAATATTGTCCATTTAATGGTTTTTTAGTAAATGTCTGGATAATGCTTTGTCCTTAAATAGGCAACTACCTAGGAAGTAGTCATAAGTACCATACAGTGTTTTTAAAATTAATATTTGGACATGTGTTGGGAAAATCTTACTAGTTTCCTAGTTGGACTAGTTTTTTACTCTCCACATGTAATGTTTTTAGAACTACAGTCCAATATAGACTGGAGTTCTGAAACAAGACCAAGTTCTGAATATAACTCCACAGAGAGAGTCGAAAGCTCGACGCAGCCAAAACAAACGATAAATATTAATCGCGTCGTGTGAGTACAGTAAGAGATACATTATATCACATGATTATCAATCTTCATTAGGTATTACTATCTTGTTTGTAGATTATTAACAATTTTGAGACTAAAATAGACTCATTAATATTAAAGTATCGATAGAGAAATTTCGTTTAATCAACACCGTACGATGAGGGAGGTGTGTTCAGCTAAAGGTAGGTCCATCTGTGTTCACGACAGCTGAGAGGAGGATCTCCCTTCGCCCGCGCCATCCTTCAAATGGAAGGATCGGTGCAAGGTTAGTCAAATTTTCATTTTTCCTAGTTAGTAGAATATTTTCACGTATATGAGAAGAGCATCTTAATATATATTGTACCTATGGGTTGGGATTGGAAGTTTATATAGGATTTGTGTAATAAATGTTAGTAAAATTTTAATATTATAGTAAGATTTTTTAATTATTTATGCAGGCACGTACAAAAGGGGTTTTTGATCGATCTATCCTGCGGTTTCCAAGGGTTTGATTGGTTAATTGCAAACTATTTCGTATTTTAAGATGACTGACGTGAATAGTATATAGTATAAGTCTCTAAAATATCATAGTACTATAATAGGTTACAAAGTGACAACGCGTAGTTCACATTTATACTGTGTAAAGATATGGAAGCATAATAATACGTGAGATAAGTTCATATCATTAAGTATTCAATATTGGCTCGTGGGAGGTTTTTTTCTTCAAAATTGTCTTAGTATATTGTAGTAATTATCAGTAATATTGTTTTTAATATGGAAATATTCATGAAATTGTTTTATATCTTTGTATTTTTGAATTTTGTCCCGCCCTATAAATAGATCACTGGGCGTTAGTGTTATCGTAATTACAAGTATATTTTCCACAGTATGTTACTGGTTTGGTTTTACAATTTTTCCTGGACATCGTCTCTGTTATTTCTCGTTTCTCCATGAAATGTTCTTTCCCATCGAATTGTATGTCCGTAAATACTTAAGATGTTGATGTTCTCGTCCTTTCTACTATACTTCTTGTATTAACAGTCAATTTTTAGGTTGGAAACTAGCTGGAAATGAGCAGCCATGAATTCACTAATGCCATATCAATCAGTCGTGTGAATATTGGCCAATATCACTTCTTAGCTCTGATTTTAGTGGCATATTTTCCAACAAACCAGTAGTGTTGATCCATGTCTCCTATGAGTGTATTATATACTTGCGTTTAAGAAATAAACGTTTTCCTTTGAGCTTGAGCTTCTGATTTCTACTACTAGCTTGTGCAAGAGATTCTATATTATCAAAATTAGATACCATAGTAACACACTTATTATCGTTCCATTTTACAAAAAGTATTTCTGGATTTACATCAAATCGAAAATCATATTATCAACGATCTTTGCTCGGTATTCACATTTTTGTAAATGAAATAAAATATCTCTACTGGTAAATAAATTATGAAAAAATATCGAATGGCTTGCAGGTTCAGAAATGCAATCAAGTACCACTTTTGATAAGTTACTGCGGAATAATTTCTCCTAAATATGATAAAATATAAAACTTTTTATACGCATCGCAGCAAACAGATGTAAAATAAAAAAAAAATACAACGACAAATGCACAAATTAACAAATACTGAAATGCTGCACATTTTAACACAACACATTGCAACACAAATAAAACTTATAATGGTGATTAAACATTTTATATTTCCGAGATTTATTCAGGAATATAGTTTATAATAAACATTACTCAACAAGAATAATGCAGTAAACGATAAAAAAGGGCCGATATGAAACTTTTATTATTAAATGTGTAAATCTAAACTAATTCAACAATTTTTCCAATATTTATAATTTTTTTATTGGAACTGTAATACAACAAAAATCATAATTTAGTTTACTACAGCCTAAAATATCTGTGGAAAATTTTTCTTTATATATAAACAAATTTTAAGTGTCAAAAAATGTTCCATCGTCCGTCTTGGAGACGTTCATTGTGTCCAGCCCATTTCCATTTCAGTTTTGCTGCTTGTTCTATCGCGTCTACTGTGTTCTGGTTCTGATCCACTGGTTACGTTTTCTATCTTTAAGTGATATACCCAACATTTGTCTCTCCATCGCTCTTTGTGCCTTCCTTATCCTATCCAAATTGGCCTGTGTAAATGTCCATGTCTGTGCTCCGTAGGTGAGCACCGGTATTATACAGGAGTTATATACCTTGCTTCGTAAGTATAGAGGGATTGTTTGATTTTTTAGAACGTAAGAAAGTTTGCCGAACGCTGCCCATCCCATTCTTACTCGTCTCGATATTTCGGCTGTTTGATTTTCTCTGTTAGCTCTGATTGCTTGTCCTAGATAGATATACTCATTTACCTGTTCTATTTTTTCTGTTTGTATTTTTATTGCCTCTTGGTCTTCCGTGTTTGTCATTACTTTTGTTTTGTTGAAGTTAATTTTTAGGCCTTTTTGCAGTGATTTTTCATGAAGTTCATTCAGCATTAATTCTAGTTCTTGTCGTTCCGAGGAGATCAGAAGTATATCATCCGCATATCTAAGGTGATTTAGGTACTTTCCGTTAATACATATTCCTCTGTTTTCCCAATCTGTTGATTTTATTATATCTTCGAGGGTCAAGGTAAACAGTTTAGGTGAAATTATATCGCCTTGTCGGACTCCTCGTTTAACTTTTATATTATCCGTTATTAATTTGTCGTCCAGAATTACGGTCATGGTTGCGTTTTGGTAAATATCATGTATCAATTGTCGGTATCTTGAATCTATGCTACTATTGACCAGAGCTTCTTCCACCGCCCAGTGTTCAATGCTGTCGAAAGCCTTTTCATAATCTACGAATGCTAAGTACAGCGGAAGGTTGTATTCATTGGTTTTCTCAACTAAGATTTTAAGCGCATGTAGATGGTCGATTGTGCTGTATCCTTTCCTGAATCCGGCCTGTTCCACTGGTTGGTAGTTAGCAAGTTTATAGGTTAGTCGGTTGTTTATTATTCTTGTGCTTGTGATCCGGCCTATAATGGGTTAATGCCGTTACGTAGCTAATATATGTAAGAAAAGTAAATGCTACTTTTTGGGTGCACTTCCAAAAGACAATTGTGCATCGTGAAAATTATTTTTCCTGTAATGTGCTTTTATCTTTAACTGCTATATTCATTATCACTGGCTCGACAACCCCTTTTCGGATCTTGGTCTGTTCCAAGATTCTTCTCCAAGATCTGTTTCTTGCTTTTTCCCCATCTATTAATATTTATTATGATAAATTCAGTTTAGAGGATCTTGTTAGCTTCCTAAATTGTGTTATCTTTAATTTTGAAGAACTGAATTTAAAGAAATTTAAATACATAAATAAATTTGAAGGAAAATTTTATATCCTAAAACTATATCCATCCACTAACACAAATAACATTTCACTCAACAGTCTTTTTATGGATTCAATATGCTGGGAAATACAAACGTGCCGATGGGAGCGATGTAATCTTCCCAGGTAATATTTTAAAAATCCCCTTCGTGTGTCTACTTTTTGGCAATAAAATGGAACATTATTAAGTGAATATTATGGTTAATTTGAATATTTAATCATAAATGATCCAAATTAAAATTGTTCTCTACTATAACTGTGAACGACATAAAAATATTAATGGGTGGCATTTAAAAGTGTATCAAAAGTTATCAACGTAAGGCGTGGTTATTAAATACCGACACTGTAAAACAAACAGTTTATTTTCTCTATATACATATTTATTATCACTTTCAACCTACACCCGTAATATATTCGTACAACGCGTATCTGTTCTACATAGTGCTGGAAGTTTTCTTCTTCTTGTAACTTTTAATACAGATTTGAACTTAGGAAAAGGTAGAAATCGCATAGCGCAAGATCCGGGGAATAAATTGGATGATTCAACACTGGACTGCTGTACTTGGTTAAAAATATCTTCACAGACAATTTGATATTTGCACACTGGTATATATACTCTAAAAATACTCTTCCGGGTCACGTTTTCGGACTAAGTACATCATCAGTGCGGCTACCAGGTATACATGAGTGAGGCCACTAAATATGTGGGCAAAACCACCCTTTAAATGATGTTATTTTAAACAGATATACTTCATAAACGCAAAATTCCCAGGAGTTGCTAACCCGAGACAAGATCTCTCTACGGGTCATCGATAGCAATTGAAAAAAGCTATTCTTCAGTATCTACTCGAGTGTAATACACCTTAAGTACCATTACATTGTTAAGTAGGGTTTATCATACGCATTATTTGTCAATTCTTACAGTTTCAGCGATCTCCCGAATACTTAACTGGTCAGATCGAATCAGATTACTGATTTTTGCGTTATTGTCATCAGTTTTTGACGTGGAAGAGCGACCCCCAGTTGTGTATCATCTTCAACTTCTTCTTGTTAATCTTAAAAACCACTTAAAACACGTGTACACGATAAATGTTCATTGCCGTACATTTCTTTCGCTGTATTGCACTGTTTTATTAATTTTAACAGTATTTCAATTTAGTTACACCAACACTAAAAACACAATTAATTAATTTATAATATATTTAATACTTGACGATACAAATTTATATTTTAGACTGACCCTAAAATCTAAATTGTTCTGTATGTATTTCTGCCCATCTTTTCGAAATGTTTCTGGAGTTCCGTGGAATAATCTAGATGGCAACGCGGAGTCTGGTTTCGAATGTTGTAATTGCTCCACAGGCTTCTAGAATGGTAGGACGTCGAACGCCAGACGGATCTTCGATAAGTAGAAAGCTAGCTTAACAGTATTATAAGTAGTGATTTTTTCAAAGTCCATGTGAAATTTCAAGCCCGTTTTTTATTGTCTTGCAAAGATTTAGATATGCTATTAATTATAATTTGAAGTGTTTTAATTATGCAATAATGAATCAAAACTACAAAAGTTCGAAAACATGCAAACCAATAATAAGTGTATGCTATTTTCATTTGGTTAAAAAGTTGTGTGCGAGCTAGCATTATCTTGAATAAAGAGGAAATTTTATTCGGTGTATAGGCTGAAAGTTACCACATGATCTTGATCACAAAATGTAAGTCTCTCCCTTCGTCAATCATTTTCCATCCACTCCTGAATGTAGGTCCCTCACAATTGCTCCCATCTTTCTAGGATTCTCCATGTCCACCTTTTATAATTATATCTGGCCATGTGATGGCCAATTTCTTCCACAACATCCCTGATCTTTGTTCTACGTTTTATCTCAGTATTTTTAATCTTGTCTCTTGTGATATTCCAAGCATGTTTCGTTCCATTGCTCTTTGTGTTGTTTCTAGTTTTTAGCAAATTTCCTGGTAAAGGTTACGGTCTACAACCAGTAGGTTGATTAGTAATGTACCGATAGCTGAACATATGCCATTCTTCTACACCGTAATTGAGCCTTCTCTGAAACAAACTGTAGGAGTAGAATAAAACGGTTAATTTTGTTCTATTGATTTTATATTAATAGAGTTTAGGAAGAAAGTGGCTTATGTCATAAACAAAACCGACTCAATCATTATCATTCCAATTTTCATGTTTGACGAAGGCTACTCGATGAGATCTCGGAAATTTCGGGTCTTTATGGTATAATTTTCATTTTTCATGATACAACCTATTTTGTATAACTATGGCAACGCTGGCGAGAATGATCTCTGTTGAAATATGAAAAAAATTTCATTACTGAACGCACGAAATTGAAATAATCGTTAGCTTTCTGAAATTGTCTGCGCAATTTTCTTTCCGCGAGAACCTTCTACAAAGTATTAGAAAAATATTAATGAAACCGGTAAAGTCGTTCTCAAGTTAAAGCATGACCAAGTGAAATATAGATCATGAACCTTGGAAATATGCATGCTCAAAATAAATGAATCCTAAAATCATTAACTATTTTAATTTTATACTAAATTCAATATAAAGTATTAAAAACGACTGTTATAAGAAAAACAATAAATACTCAACTATTTTACTAATGCAAAAACTAGTTCAACCCTCTCTTGCTGTGAAAACGCACTGCAGAAAATTAAATGTGTTCAGTAATGTCGGATTTGATAGTTTCGTTCGTTGATTGACGTCACCAAATTAGTGAGCCAGGTTCATGAAATTTTGTAAGATCAATAAGTAAGTAGAAAAAGTAATATTGTTGGAGCACTATTTTTTCCTGAATCTATATTTGTACATAATATATGAATGCTCTAGAATTTTCATATTTTACATGCTCAAGCTATTTTTTAAATAACTCAAAATGTAAATACTAATTTAGAGCATCACCTACTCATTACCAAAACAGTTCTCTTCCCATATGCGTGAAATTCATTTATATGTATATATATTTGGGATTTATATTTTATACTTGATAAAGACATTTGTCACATTATTGATAAATATTACAGAAGCATAACTTATATTCTTAAAATATTTTGTTGTGTTCCGCACGGGACGAATATTTCTTTTTTTAGATGGTGTTAATTGTACATTCAAAGCACATATTTAAAATTATAGCTATTTATATGGATTAGAACAAACTACATGTTAAAAAACATTTTAATATATCAGCAAATAAATAGTGTAACTTGAAAGTAATTATTAAATCATAAAATGAAATTTTGTTTACTTATTATTTTTAAACTAGATGAATATTAGCAACAAAGATTGGTTATGAGAACGATGGTTTATTATTATTTATAGGACTTTTTCGTATAATCTTGTACGTTTCAGTATGGATTCTGAGAATTACAGGAGCAATGCTGACATACCTCACAGCATGTTTAAAGCTTAGAATATAAAAAAAGAAAAGAGTGCTCGTTTTCAAAATATTGACAAGAATGGAAGAGTCATATGACTTCTACAAGTTACCGGTTTGACATTGGCACACCTTTTTACTGAAGTATATATCAAAAACATAATGACAACATTTTGGTTTTTCTATGTCACGGAAAATTGTTTTGTTTTACAGAAAAAGGTTCGTAAGTTTTCTGTCAAGGGGCAGTCTTTGAAGTACTGTGATGTACCCAGAACCGCCCACTACCACCATGACTATATGTTCGTTCAATTTCAAGATAAGCTCGAAATAAACAGCTTCAGACACGTGATCGGTAGATGTGTCGCGTCATCGCACATTGTAATTGGTTAGCATTTAATTTCTAATCAACTGACACGACACACTCACCGATCACGTGTCTGAAACGTCGAGCTTATCTTGAAATTTAACAATGTATAGTATCATTCATTATCATAACAACCTAAGAGAACTGATCACCACTTCGGTTCGAACATCTAAAAGAAGCGGAACTAATCTGATTTGACAATGGCAAATGTGACCATGCCGAAACGTAGTCAAAACAATAGTTTTTTTATAAACCAAAGTGATTAAACGCTAAGTTAAACCCGGAAAACCAGAGAAGAAAATAATACACTTTTTTTAACACTAGAACATAATAAAGTTTTAATTAAATAATAACAATAATAGTCTAAAATGTGAAACAATTGTTAAAAAACTTCAATAGAAAATACAAGAATACAAGTAATCTTTCATGTGACAGTTGGGACAAACAATAACATCAGCAATAACATAACCCCACTAAATTTGATTTCTTAAACAAGGAAAAAGTCTCTCTTTCCTTGTTTAATGTGGCCTCTCAAGATGGCACTTCCTGTCTAACAATATTTTTGTCCCCACTACCTTTACATTCCCTCTTTTGTCTTTTTGCTCGATGCCCTAGATTGAGGGAGCTTTTTCGGAACTTTTTTAGTGATGTCAAAAAATGACAATTGCAGACATGGTAGTGAACCATACTTCATACTTCTACAGCCTAAGTTACATCTATCTGTGGAATGAGTCAAAGTTGGCTAAAAACAAACAGCCAGATTACATTAAAACAATTTATTTTAGTGACGGAAGTACTTTTTTCCTTAATGGGAATGTTAACACACAATTTGAGGTATTGGAGTGACACAAATCCTCACGTCTTTCGTGAAAAACATACTCAATTTCCAGAAAAAGTAAATGTTTGGGCAGGTATTTTGGAAAACCGCATAGTTTGGCCTGTTTTTCTCAATGCTAACTTAACCGGTGAAGTGTATCTGGAGATATTAATGATTCATAAAATTCTGAACATAATGGGAAACTTGGAAATAACGTTTCAACAAGATGGTGCTCCTGCATACCATTATGGTGCAATAAGACGTTACCCAGATGAGGAATATCGTGGTAGGTGGATTGCACAGCGAGGGTCGATAGAATGGCCAGCTCGGTCACCGGACCACCATATTGGTGGCACTCGACCAATATTGACATTTTGAAACAACGAATTGTTGAAGAATTAAGGTCAATTTCCCCCGACACATTTGAACACTACTTGACTTGTTTAGTTTATAGCAATAGGATGCATTACTGTCAGGAAGTAGATAGAGCACATTTTGAACACTTAATATAAGAACTGGTCCTTAAATCTTTATTAATTAAATTCGAAACTACAATTTTAGTATTTATTTAATTTATTCATCAAAATCAGTTTAAAACCAAACAAAATTGGTAGGATTGAATATGTATGTTCAAAACCTTTCAAACGAAATATCACTTGCCATAAGGTCCTATTTAATATTATTGTTATGACTAGTTCAGAAGTCTATTTCTGCTTGATTCCTCCTTCCAAATTTCACTTTTATACGTACATATAACATTCAAATGATACGAGGAGGAGGGGACTTCTGGCTCGCACTGTATAGAAGATTTATTCAATAGGGCATACATGATTTATGCAGCCTTTTATATAAGCTTCAAGGGTATTGCAATAAATCGGCAAATAAAAGACGTTTTAACATTAATGAAGTTTATCTTAATTATTATTTTTTCAATACAGATTTCAGTAAACAGTAAAATCATAATTTTCTAAAATTTTTTACGGGGTCAGCTTTTTAACAAATTGTTTGGTATTGTTTTTGTAGCCCTAAAACAAGAAAAGATAAATTAGTTATGAAATATAATAATTAAAGTATATTGCAGAACAATTTTACAGAATCAGTTATACGGGAATAGGACTAGTTAAACAAGAGGAACATGAAAAGTTCCATCTTGTCAAAAGTCTTGAATTTTTATTATTTTCTTACCAATTGAATCAATCATATTTCTATTAGTCAAATTTACTGTTGCTTTAGTTTTTAGTACACTAATCCAAGATAGTGAAGAGAAGCGGTTGAGCGTGAGCAGTGGCAAAATTCTTAAAAGTGAGAAGAGCTTCATCCTCTCTGAATTCACAGAGCAATTGGTTGCATATAATTTGCCAGTTACTTTTGTAAAGTTATAAAAGACAAGTTATAAATCATCAAAAGCAAGAAGACATTTATAAAGTTTTCAAAATTACAAAAAATACAACAGAAAATGGACAATTTTTAATAGATTTGAGTAAAGTGCAGACACGTGTTGCTGTAATGACAGGTATTTATGTATGTAAGTAGCACTGAATAATTATTACAATTTCAAGGAATTGTCGCATGGAACATTTTTCCCTACATAAGATATCAACAACAAAAAACTTTAATAATAAAATCTACAGCCCAAGTTGTATCTATCTGTGGAATTTGTCAAAGTTGGCTAAAAACAAACAGCCAGATTACATAAAAACAATTTATTTTGGTGACGAAAGTACTTTCTGAGGTATTGGAGTGATACAAATTCTCACGTCTTTCGTGAAAAACATACTCAATTTCCAGAAAAAGTAAATGTTTGGACAGGTATTTTGGAAAACCGCATAGTTTGCCCTGTTTTTCTCAATGCTAACTTAACCGGTGAAGTGTATCTGGAGATGTTATAAAATACAATTAAGCTGTTAATTCTTAAAATTCTGGAAGATAAGCGGCAACTTGGAAACAACGTTTTAACAAGATGGTACTCTTGTACACTATTATGATGCACGAAGAAGTTCGTGTTCCTCCGGTAATTAAATGTTAGCGGGACCCAGGTCTACCTGCCTTTTCGGCATACGACCTTTAGCTAGCCACTACAAGTCCGACACCATTTGAGGGTGGAGCGTTGCAAGAAGCATCGCAGAGCTCCACCCTTCCCGTAGTAAATGTGTTGCGGTATGCACACCCAGGTAGCCGCCGAGGAGTTCACCTCTCCCACTCTTAAATCTCCAATAGTGGGTACGTACCGCAATCCTACGCACTTAATGGGGAAGAGACTAGTCTCGGATACTAGGAGTTGAAGAATTAAAGGCAATTTCCCCCGACACATTTGAACAAGTTTTGACAAGAGTTTATAGCAATAGGATGCATTACTGTCAGGAAGTAGATGGAGCACATTTTGAATAAATGAATAGTTCGGTTTGTTCATTTTTGTTGTTAAGTTTAGGCAGAAATTTATTTTTAATCTCGCAGATGTGATGAGCCCGAACGTTTTAGGATTTGTATTGCTTCAGACCGAAGGTTAATATGTGAGGACATATTAATTCTTATTTTTAAGTAAATGCTTATCGTTTAGTTTGTTAATGCTTAATTTATATGTATTCATCTCGTTCTGGGACAGGCCTAATGCTAGTTGATAAATAAATGGCAATAATAAATAAATCAGGAATGTATAAACAATACTAACCCGTATTTGAGACAATCATTGTGTGTTTTGTACTCCATGGTGGCACCAGAAGGTATATTTAACAGTCGTTTTAAGGCATCTCTTATTCTAGCTGTGGTTGCTTGATCTGAAGCTGTCCGATTCCAAATACTTAGGAGGTATTCCTGATATCGCGTCGATACAACTACTCCACATATTTCATTACCAGCCTAAAAAAATTGTTTGAAAATATGGTATACTTCATATACAGGTTGTCACAAAACGATTGGTTATAAATTATACAACGATTTTTAGGGAAGTCGATTTGGCCTAATTCACCTATACCCAAAGGTGCACCCAGAAAAGTTACAGGGTATTAGTTACAAAATAAAACCGAATTTTGTAATATTTCTCGAAACGGTTTAAAACTTTTTTATAAAAATCTATATTATGTCTTAGCATGCTACAGCCAATACAACCGAAGTAGCGAAAATATTTTTTCTAGATGTTTAGAGGGGTTTCCAAACTTTTTTGTAGTATAATATTGGATTAAAAGCAGGACTCCAATGGAATGAAATAATCCAAATTTTCCAACTTTTTTGCCATTTAGTGTTTGTTGTAAAATTATTAATTTAGAAAATAAAGCTACTTTTTTAAATGTTATGCTACAACAATAAAATATTAATTTTCACAAATATCAAGTTTATTATTCGAGTATGCAAATTGTTGTGTTCTCTATCTTGACATTGGTTTCACAGTTATTGTCAACGAAGGTTTGGCTTGAAGTAATTCGCTCGCAGTTCAAGAAGTCCTTTCAAGAGCAGGTTGCTTAAATCAAGCAGACGTTTTTTGTTATTATGTGGTGAACATATTTTTAAAGAAAATAGAAAACCTGTTTCCGACCTTTTGAAAGAAGCTTCATCATTATCACGACATAGCCTGTAGTGTCCACTGTGAAACATAAACCTCCCTCGGTCATTTCCAGTGCTACTGATCTTGTGTCATATGAATCCAGTTTGTTGTGAGTCTCTATCACTAGTGCATTCACATTAGGACATATCTTGTCCTGTATAATAATTTGTTTAAAACAATAAATCAATTGCAACTATATATAGACTCTAGGGGAGTGGGTTATTCTATGTATCCTAAATTCGCAGATAAATTCAAATTCAAAACATTGTTTGTATTTTGGCAACGATTTCCGAAGTGGAAATTGAAACGTCAATAAACTTATTTTAACCTTCAATTGTGGCTTATTCGCAAAAAAATAGTATCTGATCACTACTGGATCGATAATAGGGTAAGGACCAGAATTTTAAACGTTTTAAAAAGGAAATAGGTTGTAAACATGAACGATACAATGTAGAAGGACTTAAAAATACAAACAAAAATAGAGAATATAAACAAAATATTAACATCAAACTAGAAAAAGGACTAAAACATGAAAACATAAATAAAGAGTGGGAAGGGTGTAGAAACATCATAAATGAAGGAGCTGAAGAATCATTAGGCATGAAAGGTATACAAAGAAGAACAAGATCGAATTACTGTTTTGACGAAGAATATCAGATTATAATAGAGAGAAAAAACAGAGTATATTTAATGATGCAACAGGGTACGGAACCCGACAAGCAGAGGAGGAATATAAATAACTGCAAGGAAGAAAAGAAAACCCACCGCAGAAAGAAGAGAGAAACTATGAACAAGGATCTTCAAGAACTACAAGATCTAGGTAAGCCAATAGAGACGAGAAAATTTTAGCAGAAACTGAACAAAGGCAAAAAGGAATTCAAACAAAAGAAGTAAAGAGATAAGGAGGGTAATATATTGACAGAACAACAAGAAAAACTAAGAAGATGGAATTCCTGAATGAGATCGAAAATGTTTTAGATTATATTGATATCTACATTATATGTTCGTTTGTAATACTCCATTTAACGTGTTTTATAAGAATATTGCTTTTAATTATGTGTTCTTAGTATGCCATACGCTAAATAAAAAATAATTTTTTCGCTACTGATACGTTTCTTGGTAAAACTCAAAAGGATATCTAAATTTTACGATAACTTACAGCTTTACGATAAAATACGGCTTTACATGGAGTTTTTCCAATACACTTAGGTTTATCTAAGCTTGAACATTCCTTAGTCAGCGCGACTCATTTATCTTAATGTCTCACACCAAAAGATAATAAGGTATAATAAAATTTTACGATTTCCTGTCTTCATGTCGAAAAATGTTGATATGTAAAATATTATAATGTGTACTGTACAAATTTTGTTTATAAATAAAATTTTGAAGAACAAACAAATTCTTAAGAGGGAAAATAAATAAATAACAAATCAATGTATGTTGCAAATATATTTAGACAAAGCGAAAAGCACTGATTCGTTAGGAAAAATATTTCCATGAGATTTTTTTTTGCATAATAACTTTCATGAGATACCCCAGAATAAGGATCAAGAGGTCACCTATACGAAAAATCTCTTAATTTATTTAAACAAATCGTATAAATTAATTTTTCGCCCCGGACAATTTTTTTAGGTTTCTTTGATCATTCTGATAAAAAAATGTCTCCTGTAATTTTTCTCTATAAATGATCGTTTTCGTCATGCGCTTCATCCATAATGAACTCTCGGCTGAAATACTCTTCTTAAATTTTTTCAACATGCCTGCAAGTATTTGCCCATACCTCTGGCGTGATTTCATTTAGCCTGATTTCTGCTATCTCTTCAACAACTGGTAATTTAAATGTGGCGTTTCTTACCGCCAGTTTATTTTTTAAAACGGTCCATATCTTTTCAATTGGGTTAAGTTCCGGATGATAAGGTGGTAAGCGTAAAAACGAGTGGCCATACTGTGATAATAATTGGTCTAGAGCATATACAGGATTTTTAGATTTAGCACAAAGTATCTTATTGTACAGCTCCGGCTTTGTTTCACTTTCCTAGAAAAATATATTCTTTTCTGTCAACCATTTCCCTATGACGTCTTTTCTCAAAGCTAATGTAGGACATTTTTCAACAGTCACATTATGGTCTGAAGTGTTGTCTATTACTAAAACTGAATTGGAAGATAAATTGGGAAGAAGTTTGTCTTTCAACCATTTCATATAATTGTGGTGATTCATGTCGTCATGAAATTACCAGTTTTTAGTCCGGATTTGAAAATGAGAGCAGCGGTTTAAACAAATCCACTTTTACCACCACAATGTAAAATAATCAGTCGTTGCCCTTTAGATACAGCAGATTTTAAGCACATGTTTCGTCCATCATCCCAACCGTTTGGAACTGTGTGGGAATTTATATAGTTAAGAATTAAGTCTCATCACTATATACAATATTTCTATCTACAAAAAATTGTGAAATAGGTACTTTAAAATTACTTACAATGTTAATAAATAAATATGTTACTTTCAGATTTGTATTTTTTGAGTTTTCTTAAAAATCCTGTTCTTTTGACCTGTTTATCAGTTTTGTCCATTAACATTTTTCTGTTTTCCACTTTTGCCATCTAAATTCCCTAGTTTCTAATTTCTTCACAATTTTTCTAAAAGAAGATAGTTTGGCAGTTACAATTCTTTTGTTTTTAACAGATGATTAATGGCGTTTATGGTAGGTATTCTTTTGTGGATGTTATCAAACATATAGATGGTATATGTATTCTTATAACGTGTTCCTCAAATGGATTAACTGATGACTTAGGGCCGGGTTTGCAAATGCTTAGGTGAACCAAATTTTAAAGTTGATCGATTGTTTTTACCTTCCTTAATTATCCTCTTCCCCATACTTTCTGAGGAACCAGTTGCTTGAGCTACTCGCTCTATTAGAGATAAAGGAGTTGTGCTACCTATATCCCAAATATTTTTCCTGTTTCATAAATAAATAAATGTTAAAGATAATTTGCCTTCCTTGGCTAAATACCAGTTTTCTAATGTTACTTTCCTTATAAAACCACTTGATTTTAGATAATAGATAAGATATTAAATATCAGTTATGTTTAAGAAAAAAAAATTTACCAAAAATAGTAAATGAATGAATTGAAAAGAAAAGTACTTAAAAGTATTTAATTAAAAGCTTTACACACTTTTAAAGAACTTTTCTTATCAATTCATTCATTTATCATAAGTGTGTACAAAACATATCAGTTATTTTCAAAAGAATTGTGAAATAAACATAATTGAACTTACATTTTTAGTATCTCAGAATACAATATTTAAAACGACTATTTTACTTATGCAATGCAAACACTAGTTCGACTATGTCTTGCTATGAGAGTGTATTGCAGACAAATACATGTTGTAAGCAATGCCTGACTTTATCGTTTCGTTCGTAGATTGACGTCACAAAATGAGTATGTCAGGTCCAGGAGATTTTACCATAGTTTCTACAGTTTACCATAAATCCTAAGGAGATGACATGCAACAACAATTGTTTTGTGGTTACTGAAAATTTATAATGGTACTTCAAATTTAAAACGATCTACATATTTCAACTGACATTTAAACATACCTGATGGATTTTTTAATCCAAACGACAAACCATACAGAAAGGCGCTTCAACACTTGAAGAAACGATAGACTTATTGACCGAAACTTTAGATTTCATATGTCCAGGATTAACCCATGTCTCATCCAGGAAATAAATTTTATGACCATCATTTCAGTAAGATTTAATTTTCTTTAAATATTCCCTCTGCCTTTCTCGTTTTTGATACTTAAAATGTCTTAAGGAGTTTATAAAATGTTGTTCTTTAAAATGTAAAGTGTTCTTTAAAATCATTATCCCCATTAACTTCTCTTAAAACTTTGATCGTTTGTAAAATAAAATTCATGCAACTTTTTTCTTATGGCATTACAAGCAGCTCTGTCTACTAAATCAATTATTGTATAATACTTTGCCTGCACACACCTGACTTATGTGCAACTCTTATTACTGACTCATCTATTGTTAGAGTAAGATTTTCTTCTACTTCACACTTAAATATTTGAAATAATTTCGTTCTTGTTTAACATCAAAATAACATTTTTTTGTTACTTATTATTAATTGAACCTGCCGATATTTAAAAATAATTATATGAACATTAATCTATAAAAACAGCATACTTACTTGACAGAACAAAACAAGAATAAAATACAAATATGGGTTTTTAAAAACTAAGAACCAATTTAGGAAATAAAAGTAAAAAATAAATACAACAATTAACAAGCAACATTCACTACATAATTGCACTTGAAACAAACTGAACGCCAATCTTCCTAAAACAAGTAGCAACTCTACTAAGTTTTAATAATTTAATAGGAAAGCAAAACCATACGCCTATGGTTTCTTAAGTGTCATATCGTGACTCTGTTTTTTCCCAGTGCTTCTTTATTTTGAATACTGTATAGACAAAGTATCTAGCATTTGTGAATGATTTAATAATTGTGTCTATTATGGCACATTATAACCGTTATGAATAGGAGAAAAAATAAACACTAAACAATTTTATACATGAACGAAACAAAGATAAAATATATGAAATGACAATATAAAAGGCTAAAAATATAGTGAAGATACAACAAAAAATAAACTGATATGGAATAAAAGTGCCTTTTAGGAGTAATTATATCACTACACTGCGGGGAAACAATCAAATAACAAAAGCAAAATTAAAACAAAATGACGAACATACATGCTTAAATAAAGTTTCTTATATGTCTATACAAGCAAGGCCAACATTAGCCTGTTGCATTAATGGTTAACTTGATGAGAAATTATTAATTAAAATTTAAAATAAATGTAAAATTTTTGTAAATTGCTACACTTTGAGTTTATGTGGCCTTTTTATTAAGTAAACCAATATAAAATCTATATAGGTTTTACATAATGCCTGTATACTTGAACTAAATTATATGTTGCAAGCATTTAACAAAAACCACAGTTATTGTTGGTATTACAATTCTATATGATCTTTTTAATGTTAAGAGTTGGCACTACCTGAGTATGACAAGTGTATTAACAAGTCAACCAGAAGTTCATATTGTATGTCAAATAGTCAACCAGAAGTTCATAATATAACTATAAAAATGTTTATATTTGTCAACATATCCTTTGTAATATTCCATCTATGTTCATTCTTTCACACTACACATCTCTAGAGTTATAAGGTCTTAATAATATTACATAATTACATTTTAAAGAGTTTTAAGATAGTTTTCTTTGTTTAATAATAAAATATTTACCATAAACTGTTCTCCTAACATAGCCATACATAAGTTTTCCCAAGCCCTTCCTGCTTGTTCTTTCCTAAGTCTTATAACCTGCAAACAAATTATAAAAATTCAGAAATCTTGTAAAGACAAAAGGCAAGAAAAGATGATGTTAATTGAAGTCAACATAACACATGCTTTTTAGTAGACGTAGAACCAGATATTTGGTAAAGACCTTGTTAAAAATCAACAGTATATATGATTATACCATACATTTAGACCATATGTAGATCACAATATGAATATATGAGTTAAAACAAGATCTAATACAGTATACTCCCTCTATAACAAACACGGTTATTACGAGTTTTCACTTATAATGAGGTACATTAGATGTAACGTGAAATTTCTATTGAACTATAACCCTCTATAGCGAGATAAATTTGCTTATAACGAGAGAAAATAAGATTGAAAAACGTGTTTTTTACGTTTTGGCCAGACCGTAGCTATAAATAAATACCCTTTTTAACTGCCGTCCGCAATAAACTTCTTACAATTTATGATTCTTAGTCGGAAATTTACAATTTATCATTCACAAGTGTCATTGTAGGGGGTTGACCATTCACATCTAATAATATAGGTCCTAATAGACAAGATGTGGAAAGTGTTGGTTGTCAGAAACTTTATCCAAAGAAAAAACGCAAATGAAGAAGCATAAAACTGTTTCACATCTTTAGAAAATATGGTAGATAGAATACTGGACAATTTAAAGCAGTTAAAAATGACAGAATTCTTCCAATTGCAGACGCAATAGTTTATGTTATTCTTGAAAATATGCTTTATACAGATTTACAGAATACAGATTTTTTGTTTTAACGTATATCATTGACAATAAAAGTAAACAACTCTTTTTTATTTTAATGTATTTCATTGACAATAAAAGTAAACAACTTTTTTTCAAAAACGCCATTCAAACAATATTTATTAGCATCTTATATTGCTCCGAATGGCTATAGAAAGTTAATGTTTTAGAAAACTACATATTCATATGTAAGCACAGTATTATTGTTGTTGGATATAACGAGATCCGCTTATAACAGGTAATTAGTCTGCCATTTCAGTTCTCGTTATAGAGGGAGTCTACTGTAATAGCAAATTTACAAAAATGTTGAGTAATTAATTTGTTTTTTTCAACATGTAAATAATTAACAAGAGAAGAAAATTTAGAATTTATTGTTATTAAATCTTACCCATTTGCCTCCTTTTTTATTGGCTGCATCTTCCCACATAGGTTTTATACCTTTTTTAAAAAGATGTATGTCTCTGTGGGCTGGTATGTCTTGTAGTCTAACCATATGCGAATACAAAGACCACCATTGCTCTACTGTGCCCACCTGCCCTACCAACCTCAATGCTTGACTATATCCCTAAAATGGTAGTCAATAGTCAATATTAATCATTTTATTGATAACAAACAAATAAAGAAAAAGCTGATAATAAATTCATGAATCTGATATCAAATGCTCCAATCCACATGTTGCAATTGTGATAATTTATGTGTTTTAAATACAAATGGAGGGAAATATTACAAAATGGATGAAATTTGTTGAGAATGAGATTACTAACAATACAATTTTAATACTAAAAGTATTAAAATAGGTAATATATTTATATTAGCCAAACTTAAAGTAAGTTTTAATGTAACAGTCAAATACAGGAATTGAAAGGTTTCATAAACATTACATGGACCATACTATAGAAATAACATCTTTATTTGACTTATATATTACTTTGAAATGAGACCCTCGAATCCCTCTTAACAGTAGAAATTCATAGACTTAATTTATTATCAATATATTTTAATGAATATGAGCATATATTTGATGTTAATTTATCTAAACCAAACAAAATATTGCACCTGTAACCCTTGTATTTGTTGAGGTCTTTTTGAAAACCATAGACAATAGGGATGTTGCAGCCTGTGTTCTCCTGGAGGATAGTCAATGGGACCCAAATCAGTGATATTTGGGCCTGTATCTTCGTCTCCACTTCCACTGTCCTCGTCCACATGGTGTTTCAATCTGCAGTAGTCAAAGTATAAACAAAGGATATTGAAACAGGTTATTGCATTGAGAATGTTACTTACGTTTCGAATTTGTTTGACATTTTTGAAGCAGATTTATTAATGTTAAATACCATGAAATTTTCTATCACAGCTGTATTCTTTTTAATTTATAAATAGTAAACTATTTCAAATTACGACTCTAATGTCAATGCAAGATGTCACTTTTATAACCCCAAAATAGAAAATTTCGCTGAGGACTTTTATCAAGTAAGTATTTAGTTACGGCCCCAATAAAAAAACTACAAATTAATTGAATTTTGTTAGTTTTTAGAATTCATACTCTAAAACTTCTTTTAAATATATAGGTTATTCTAAATATGTCAATATAACATGATTTTATAAATTTAAATAACCTTTATGTGAAATGCTCACAAATATTCTGATAAGATAATCCTAATGAGGTACATTCCATCTAATTTACTTATCGTTGCACGTCATTATCATTGACAGATGATAGAGATCGAAGTTGACATAGTTGCCAAAGTATAAAAAAATCCTGAATCCATTTTAAATAAAATAATCAAAAAATTGTTAAAAACAATTTGAACCGCTTGTATGCGTCGTATAAAGATGTAAAATGAAATACTTAAACAAAAACAACACTTTTTTCATAACTTATTTACTTTGAAATGTTTTGTTACAACTAAATTTTCAAATGCTTTTTTCTTCAGATTTACTAAAATTTCGGATTTCTGATCGATAGTGATTAGTTGATTAGATACAGATCGATTATTCGATTTCGTTTCCATACAAACTTCCAAACATGCGCGTTTGGTAGTTTTTGGTCTAGGTCTTGGTGTGTTTGTTTGTCACATCACATGAGTTTTTACGGCCTGAGAAATAGAACTCACAGTTGAAGTATGTAAATTTAAAGCTACACGCTAAAACAAGAATGTATAATTTAAGCATCTACAATAATATACAAAACATACATTTACATACTTCTCTAACAGTAGTCAAGGGTAGAATGGGGCCGTTATTATGACGTTCCTGTTATAATGATTAAAGAAGCTACCATCTCTTTACAACGACTATTTAAATTCTTACGTGACATTCTTGAAATAAAACACACTAATTTTGTTCTAAAAAGAACAGATTTTATTAAATAGGTAAAAATGTAAAACAAGAGGTATTCACTTTAAAATTCAAAATAATAAAGTACAAAAAGTGTCAACACCACAACTGTCAAATAAGTGTTACCAATTTATGCCAAAATATCACCTTCGTTCGATTACAGTTACAGAGTGGACCGAACAAATGATGTTCTTCATAAAAACGCTTTATAATGCATTTATACAAATTAAATAAAACGTATTATTGTGTATTTCTTTAATTTAACATTAATAGAAATCTTTAAATATTATTTATACGCGTATATAATAAAATATGTCTAGTGACTGTAATGCCCGTGTACTCGGCAAAGTGATTCTAAAAAAGAACACACCTACCGCCTAAATATTTCGTGTTGGTATCATGTGATCTCATGGGCTATGACGCGGATGACGTGCAACGGTAAGTAAATTAGATAAAGTATACGTGATTTGTGATCCTAATCGTAGTCGATAATTGTTAATTGTTATAGGTCTAGTTTTTTGTAGGCCAATTATATAGTTCAAAATTAATTAATTATTTTTGGGCACAAAAATGCAAATTTTTAAATAAAAACTAATGTAATAGATAGGAAATCGTTTGTAGATTATTATTAAATCAATTAGTTGTTTTATAGTGTCAAATAATTAAGGGAAAAACAATTAAATTGTAATGAGCGTGGCGCCATCTGACAGCAGAGTGCTAGATTAATTATTACTGAAGAGATAACTTACTTATCAGATGAATAATAAATAATCGTTTGTTGATTATTGTGAGACCAATTAGATGTTTGTAGAAAAAACAATCTTTTTTATAGTCAATTAATTGACCGTACAAACAACTAATTAGTTTTATAATAACCTACAGATGATTTCCCATCTATAACAATAAAGAATAAATACTTTATTTATTTTGTAAATATGATATAAATGATCTCAGAATAATCTACAAACGATTATGTATCTAATAAACGAGTTCTCTCTTTTATCCACACCTTTTTTAGCTTTATTGTAATCAGTAATACATTTTGGTTTTTGTATCTCATTCCCTTCTACCTCTATCTTTTTTACCAGTTTCTAAAAGGATCGCCTCATGTGTGAGATCAGATGTGATCATCAAAAGTTGTCTCTTATCTATCCACTTTGTTATTCCCACTTTCTTCTCCTTAGTCCTCAGATTTCTTAATCGTACTTTCAAAAGATTTTGGAATGCCTTTTCTATTAGATCGAAGTGTTCCGCAGTATTTAATATTTCTTTGATACAATTCCTTCACTAAAGGAATGCTGGAATAGAAATTATCAGCGTATAAGGTTCTGCCCTTGCTTCTTAAACTTAAAATTAATTTTAGTACAATGTCTTCTGAATGACTGTTACTTCTAATACTAACCGTATAGCAGTTTTTACCTGCATAAACTATCATATTGTGCGTATACCCATCTACTGTACATAATTTGTATAGTTTAATTCCCTATTTATGTGTTTTATTCGGAATGTATTGTTTGAATAACAATCTGTCTCTCCAAGGAATCATGCTTTTATCTATGATAATCTGTTGACAAGGTGTCAAGACAGACTTAAAGTTTTCAAGTAGTATATCGAGCAATGGTTTTACTTTGCAGAGCCTATTTTCACTAGCAACGGGGTTATCGGAAAATGTAGATCTTTGAGCAATGTTAAAAATCTATCACGGGACATGATGGAACTTACAAATGTATTATGAAACATTTAGTCTCTACTCCAATAAGCACTAAGTGTCGGCAAAGAAACTAAGCCCATTGTTAAAATTATTGCAAAAATGATAAAATTATTTTTATCCATTTAACTCCCTTTCAATTTTTCTTGGAAATAACTAATTTTTGGATTGCATACATATTAGTTTCTCTAATAATCAGTTACAAAACATCGTCGGTAAAAAAAAGCCTGTAAGCGTCCAGCGGTTCTTTGATATTTTCCATATTATTTAACTTTTGTTTTGTTACAAACGGGTCGAGTTTCGGAAAAATAGGCCCAATAGGCATCTGAAGCAGAAAATAAATCTGATTCTGCTTCAGAAATTGAGTCTTCTCCAGAACTTGGCATGTAGTTTCTATCTATTATAGAATCGTCACTAGAAAATGGCTGATCGTCATTGTCACTTCTCACATAGCAGTATTCTCAGAGGGGTCATATTCAATTTCTTCTTCTAACGCATCTTTGCTGATATAATTGTCTTGATTTACTGTTTCTTCATGAGTAACTCTTGCAACCATTCCAAAATAATTACCATTTTGCTCTTATAATGGAATATTATCAGATTCTTCCGAAAAAACAGAACATGAAGGTGACTCGTCATGATCTACTAATGACTTTTGGTTGAGAAGATTGGTTTTCTTTTTCAGTTTCAAGAGCTAGTTTTAATATTTTGGTCGTCTTCTGTTCATTTTTGAAAAACTGGAACAAATATTACATTTGTATAAAATGCACAGTGCAATGAAATAAACAATTAAAAGTTTATTTTACAATCTAAAGCATCTTCACACATATATCTACATTTTATATAGATTCTACCTTGTGTCTTACAAATAGTATTCAATTATGGATAAATGGAAAAATATGTGTCTAAAATGGTTTAGATTGTAAAATATTCCAAAACGTTGTAGTAATTTTAATGTGTTTTTGTTAAAATATTAGTGTATTTTTGTCTAAAAACTATAAATAAATATATAGGTACTAACAGCTTACCTATAAAGATCAATACAATGCTGCAATTTTGACAAAAAACTCAAAAAGATCGGAAGACCTCCGCGGTACGTACCGTGTTACGATCAAAATTATTATATTACTATGAGATTTGCAGCGAAATTCTACACAAGGCGCTCTTTGAACTATCGACATCTGTTGACTAATGATGTAAATACGCATTTCGAATATTGGGAAAGTCAAAGATTTCTACAAAAATTTTAGATCATTACATGTACAGGACTTCGGGACCCCGAACCGCCGTGAAGGTTTTAAATATGTTAGTTAAAATCATGAATGTGTTGCTTGTGTGAGTCCATTTCAAAAGGTAAAAGAAATAATAAATTAGACTTACAATCAATTTAATTTAACTATCAGACGACCGGTTTCGCTTTCTACAATATGCAAAGCATCTTCAGGTCACGATACAAAGTTAAATAAATGCTGAAAATAATAAACCCATATTAGGGTGTTGTCTAATAAAGGTAAAACAAAGATAGGTGATATAAATTACAGTAATTATGCCAATATTACATGTCTGTGGTTTTTAAAAACGAATAAAATGTTTAAGCAGACAAGGTAAGACCCACAAATTGGTAAAATAGTCTATTAAACTGTAATGAATTAATAAATAAACAAATAAATAAAACATTACTTACATGCCGGTACTCTATTAATTGATGGTTGAAAGAACATGGTTCAAACTATCTTGTATTGTTGATTGGAGAACTCAAGTCAACTATTGTAATTGTTTAACAGTAAACGGGGAAGTTCTTGAGGAGACAGATTTTATCCAATGAAGTAGAGATAGGTAAATGTAATTGTTTGTTTGATGAAAGTAATGTTCTATACCATTAAGTTCTTTAAAGTTATGAAATATATTTATGAAATGTGTGTTATTTATTGAGATTTTTATTTTTGTTTTGGAAGGTGACAGTTGTGAGACAATGAATAAGAATAGATGTACAAATTGTGTGGGTGTGCAATTATATCAGCTTGTAGCTGATCAAGACTGATTGTCTTACCTTGTCTGCTTAAATATTTTATTCATTTGAAAAACCACAGACATGTAATATTGGCATAATTACTGTAATTTATATAATTTATATCACCTATCTTTGTTTTACCTTTATTAGACAACACCCTAATATGGGTTTATTATTTTCAGCATTTATTTAACTTTGTATCGTGACCTGAAGATGCTTTGCATATTGTAGAAAGCGAAATCGGTCGTCTGATAGTTAAATTAAATTGATTGTGAGTAAGTCTAATTTATTATTTCTTTTACCTTATGTTAGTTAAATTTTAAAAATATCGAAATCATAGTACGAAGCTTCGGGCTAGTCTACAGTACCGCCTACTGTACCACTTTTTTTCGAAGGGTCTATACAATAGCCATTTAGATGTATAAAGTCAGTCTACTATGGAATCTGAAAGAATTTTTGAAAAATACAACCCATGTGATATATTAAATAATTTGCCATTTTGATAGTTCAGATTTTATTATATGAAAGGGATATTTTTAAAAGTTTGGAGAATATGTCAAGAAAAGTAGAGTCTCATATAACATCTGATCAAAATAATTATCTAGAACTGAATTCATATTGCCTTATTTTGTCTGATAATTCATACGCCACAATTATATATCAATTCTAACAAACAATGTGACTTTACCCCCAATAAATAAAACGCAGATTTAGATTTGTTCGTATTTATTTTATTCGTTTAGAATACTTATCAGATCGCAATCATTCAAGCGTACAAAAATATATTATTAACACATTTACACCATGTATAATTAAATTACAATCTTAATACTAATAAATATATGAAAAATTTAAAACAGTGTTAGGTTTTTATCTTTTGACCATAGGATAATAGAAAAATTAAAAATTAACTTGTGTAATCGTATTTTATTTATTATTTATATTACTATTATTATTAAATTGCGGTATATTTGTAAAATGGTACGTTAGGATGGGTTTCTAGATGTAACGATTATATTATTATTCAATCATAATAAACATTTTCATCAAAATAATACCTTTTCACAGGCTTTATTGTAATGTTAACAACGAAAATAAATAAAAATGGGAGAGAAACAAACAATAGAATCAACAAAATGAGGATAAATGTAATAGTAGGGAATGATATTATAATTAAATAATATAGTGTGTGAACCACACGAAAAAGCTAATTTGCTTTGGAGATGATGCAAATGTCTAATGAGCAAAGTATTTGGAAAAGTAGCAACGTCAAAAATTTAACGTCTATAGGAGGCAATAGACTACGACAATAATATTTGTACGAGAAGTCTTACATGCAATAAAACAAAAAAAAACAAAGCAAAATATTTTAATAAACTATCCATTGAGCTTCTAAAACTGATCGAGAACAACGTAGGACATAAAAAGGAATGGGGCAGGTAACAGAGAGCAAACATTATCATAATCATTTCCTTTATTTTTTGTAAAAATTATTAAGTGGTCGTGGATTTACATAATGCAGATTTTGTGAAGAAGAGGATGAAACTGCTATACAACTTTCCTTAAGTTGGCAGCTCGTAACCAATATCAGAGACAATACTTGTTCATACTTGTCGAAGGGAAATGAAGCATGTATACATACACATAGTGCTTATTATATAATTGGCTGATACAGTCAAATTAAAAGTACTTTAATGAATGAACAGATAATCGTTGAACATTTAAAATTAAACCTGTAAACCTGTAATTAACCGTATAATCAAAATGTTTATTAAGATTAAACATATAATCGTCTATAATATATATTTTCTGTATCTCAATACATACAAAATACAAATATTATAACATATATCAGTATAAAAGAATCAAAAATTAAAGGAACTTTGATATACAAGCTCCTCCGTACAATCTCCTGTAAATCCACCGCTCGAATAATCAACAGTATGCTAGCCGACCGAACGATTCAAGTAGTCATGGAAACCGGCATCAGCACCCCAAGAAAAGTGAAGAATGGACTGCCTCAGGTATTAGTTTTAGCCCCTCTTCTCTGTAACCTGTACATCGCCGATATACGAAAAACCAGATCAAGGAAGTTTGGTTACGCCGATGACTGGGTCCTCGCAACAAGGTGTAAGTCATTTGAAGAAACAGAAGAAATCCTCACGGCGGACTTACACAAAGTGGGAAAGTATTTCCGTAAATGGAGGCTCCAACCAAACGCTACCAAAACAGAGGTTTCCAGTTTCCACCTAAATAACAAGCTTGCAGGAAGAAGACTGAACATCCAATTCGAAAACACCATACTCGCTTACAATTAAACACCAAAGTACCTTGGGGTGACTCGGCTTCCCCACAACATGGGGAGCATCGGCTTCCACCTTGCGATCATCTGCCCTGGGACTTGTCTTCTCAACCGAGGAATACTGCTCTTCAGCCTGGCTTAACAGCCTACATATACACAAAGTAGATACCCAATTGAACAGTACAATGAGAATGATTGCTGGTGTTATCAAATCCACCCCTACGCAATGGTTCCCAGTACGGAGCCACATTCCACCACCCAAACTACGGCGCATACACTCCCTCATTAGTGAGTAGAGAAAGATACTTAGTAAGGAAATCCTGCCAATCCATCAAGAAATAGATGCTGCCAACGGTAACAGTCTACGCTCCAAACGACAACCAATAACAACAGCACAGACTGCTGTGGATAATGAGTTCAACTTAACGACCATTTGGACTCGAGAATAACAAAATAGCAACTTACCCTTCATCACACAAAAAGCACCAGGTTTTGACTTACCATGCAACACATGGACTATGCTAAACCGAATTACAATCCAACACGGCAGATGCGGTTACATGATGCACAAACGAGGTAAACGACCATCCCCACTCTTGTGGCTGCGGACAACCACAAACCATCTGTCACATCACAGAACAGTGTCCCACAAGATCCTATCATGACAGGTCAGAGGATTTGCTAATGGCGACTACAGAGTCGACAGACTATATAAATAAGTTAGATGTTCGTTTGTAAACATATATGTATTATGTTTTATACAAAATATATGTAAATTTAAATGTAAATGTATCATGTGCCATACGATAAATAAATAAATAACAAAAATCTCTCACAAAAATATCAATTATATTTTTTAGTCACATCTAAAATAAATAGTTTTTACAGAATTGATATTTTTCTTCTGGCAGTACCAGGGCAGTTTTTGGAGACTAAGTATCATTAAAGGAAGGACTGTTCTCAGCGTTATTCCATGACATGGAAGCTTGGACAATGAAGAAAGATATTAGGGATATTTTGAACTATGGCCTTACAGAACAATACTGAGAATGGGTGGATCGAATCACAAATGTCGAAAGTTATTGAGCAGAATGGGAACACACAGAATGGAGCAGATACACGATTTAATTATTCAAACTTCATATCGTTCCAGACACCAAACCTTCTTAAACTAATAGAAAAAACCATGTACCATTCTAAATTATAATTAATAAATGAACTGATTATTATATAAGTAATTGTATGTATAAGATACAGAATCTAAAAAGTAGTTTTAGTATATTCTATTGCATTGTATATAAGGAACTAGATATTTGTATTTGAACATTTATATATAATAAAAATAAGGACTATCAGTACTTTTGTTAAAGGCAAAATGTATATACTGTCAAATAATATTCCAAATAACTTTTCACTTATTATTGGCTGTTTTACACTGTTTAAACATTATTGCTTTTTCTCAAAATACGCACAACTACAGATTTTTCCACAAAACCGTTTCTACCTTCATTTACATGGTAGGTCGTAAGTTAAATATAGTTGCAACATGATAACCAAGTCGTTTGCTATTTTGGTACAATCTAAATAATCTATGGTACGTATTTTGTGATTTTAATTAAATTTACAAGATTACATTTATCAAGGAACATTTCCTGTTATTTGAATAAACGTTGACAGTATGTTTGGCAACTATTATCCCACAGTACAAGCCTTTGCGGAACTTTACACTTTTATATGTTAATAGAAATATTAACTTGCCAAACAGAACCAATGAAAGTTAAATATTAATCGAGAGATGGCGTAAAATAGATATTTTTAACGTTACTGTAATTTTTAAATTGTTATCGAACAAATACCTAGATTTGGCATTCTTTTAGTCAATCATTAAATGATCAAAATCTGATCGCTATAATATTGGACAGAATACGAATAGTTAGAATCACCTATAAGCTTAATTATAGATTATATGATGCATTTACAGCGTAACATTGGTAAAAAGTATCAAACATAAAAGAGCCCAACACGTTTGATAGAACATCAAAAATGAAATCAGTTGGGATTAGGTTATGTTAGGTTAGGTAAGGTATAGAACCCTGGCATGGCTATAATTTAGGACTGTTATGCAAATAAAACTCCTCAAACCACCAAAAATTAAGAAAAAATCGTGGATGACAAATGAGATTCTTGATATGATGGAAGAGAGGTCCAATATCAGGACAAGACATTATACAAAAGAATAGACAATGAGATCAAAAAGCAATCAGAATGGTTTAGGACACACAGCTGAGAGAACAATGTGCGGAAATACAGCTATTACAACAGAAACACGATTCATTCAATATGCACAAAAAAGTTAAAGAAGCTGTAGGCTTATAACAAGCCTAGAAAATTTGGATGTCTGGCAGACAACCAAGGTAATCCATTACTAAGTGTGGAAGAGAGACTAAACACTTGGAAGAAATATGTGGAAGTAACATTTGCAGATGAAAAACAGATTGCCATTGAAGATATAGAATGCCAAACAGGACCCCCGAATACCATTGAAGAAGTCACGGCAGCTATTAGAAAAACTAAACATGCTAAAGCTGTAGGGTCTGACAGACTTTATACAGAATTCCTGAAACTTATGGACGAACAAAAAATAAAATGGATAACGACTATATTTAACAAAATATATAAAACTGGAAATATTCCCCAAAGCTGGTTAAAACCTTCGTAACTATACCAAAAAAATTAAATGCAAAAACAGGGGAAGACTACAGAATAATTAGCCTAACGAGCCACTTACTTAAAACGTTTTTAAAAGTGATACATAACAGAATATATAAAAAACGTGAAGAACAAGTGTCATCGACACAGCTCTATTCGCTATACACGGGCTTATCCAGAGGTGTAGGGATGTCAACTGTGATTTGTTTTATCGACTACAAAAAGGCATTTGATAGAGTAAAACATGACAAGCTCATATCCATCTTAAAAGAAGCGGGCTTGGATGATAGAGACTTGCGAATTATATATAATTTATATTACAACCAAACTGCCAACAAATAAGTGGATGACCAGTTGACAGACACAATCTCCACAGATAAAGAAGTGAGACAACGATGCATTCTGTCTCCAGTGCTATTTAACATGTACTCGGAGCGTATCTTCGAGCAAGCACTGGGACAACTAGAGGAAGTCGTCTTTGTTAACGGAGTACGTCTAAACAACATTAAGTATGATGACGACGCTGTAGTTTTTGCAGATAGCCTAGATGGTTTACAAGCAATAATGTCGCACATATCAGATATAAGTCGAGAATATGGGCTGGATCTCAATACGAACAAAACAAAGTACATAGTAGTTAGTAAGCGCGAAATATTAAATACACATATTTTGGTAAACCAACAGTCAACAGGGTAAACAGCTACACATATCTTGGTACTAACATAAACAGTCAATGGGACCACTCTACTGAAATAAAACAACGCATAGGGAAAGCAAAGATGAAGTCTCTTTTCAGAAGTCACCGTTTACCACTTAGTGCCAAAATCCCTATCATCAGATGCTATGTATTTTCTACATTATTATATGGAGTAGAGGCATGGACGCCCTCTGAAGCTTCTTTAGAAAAGCTCGAGGCCTCCGAGACGTGGTATTACAGGCGCATCTTACGAATTTCATGGGTGGATCGTGTGACTAATATTGAGGTCCTATGTAGAATGGACAAGGAATGCGAGATCACTAACACAACCAAATAGCGCAAATTAGAATATCTTGGTCATGTTATGAGAAATGAACCCAGATATGGCTTATTGCAACTCATTTTCAATACGTTTACAATCGGACTATTTCGAATAGCTGCAAGTAAAGTTAGGATAGCTATGCTGATCGCCAACATCCGCAACGGATAAGCACTGTGAGAAGAAGATGCAAATAAAGGCAGCAAACATATTTCAAATTTTTGGCCAATCAATAATGAAGAAAAATTGGCTCTTAATAAATATAACTAGAAGTAATCAAGCTTTCAAGGAAAAAGGAATTGAAGAAAGATAGATCTATGTAAATCATTGATACTTTCTGGTTTCACACATGAATCAGTAAAATATAGAAATATGTACATTTAATTGTAATGTACAGTAAATTATATATATATAAAAGGGGTAAAAGTTAATTTTTACATATTTTTTGTGATGCATATGCACACATTCTACAAGTCTTTTGAATATTCTGGTTGACTGATAAAGTTAATAATTTGAAACAAGTAATTAAAACAAAGCATAGTATTTCGACGTGCGATTTATATTTGACATCAATTATGTACGTCAAAAAGGTGATTAACATTCATGCTAAATAGTATTTCCACTGCATAATTTAGCTAAAGGTAGCATATAATGTATAATCATTCATGATGATCAACTATAACTCATATCTGAATGGAAACATGACGATTAAAGCTTATAAACTACAAGGTGTATTCACTTGTGTTAGTTTATAGGTGATTACTAAGTAAATTCATTTAATTCAATGCCAAAAATTTAGATTTCACTAGTTGTAAGAGCAAAAGAGAGCTTTCATTTGAGATTCTGTTGTTTAACTGTATAAAAACCTACTTTACATACTTTAGACTATTGAAAAATATCTATTTTACAAACAATTTTATTTTTAACAATACACGATAGATAGTCTGTTGGCTTGCAAACATATAAACTAGCAGCCTCACGTATCAGACTTATAGGTAAATAAAAACAAAAAAATCAACGGTATAGTACATTGTACCCTGCATTATTTATTCCACAAAGTTCCCAACGAACATTGAAATAGAACCTTCTAGTTCTGTTATTAGATATGGAAGTCAGTTTAAAATATAACTGATGAGAATATATGAACGTTTGACGAGAATAACCATCATACATTTAACTAACTCATGGTTATAGGTTATGAGAGGTTATGAAATTGACGTTGATACTGACAACAAAAAACTAAGAATAAAAAATGCAAAATAATAAAGTTGTAACGCATAATAGATAAAAATATTTACTAACATAAAAAACGACAAAAATAAATGTTACAATAAACAAAAACATGAAAAATGACAAAAAAGAAGGCGGAAATGTGTGAAAATAAGAGAAAGATATATAAATATATATCAAACAAAAAAAGATTTTAGCTTCTATTTTTTTAAATTTAAATCAGCGTAAATGGAGAAGGAGATCATCTGTTATCTATTATATTCGAAACACATGAAAAAACACTGAAAATACCTACTGTACATAACAAAAATTTCATTTATCATATTTTTAACAAAACCAACTTTTCTCGACGTATTTTGTAAAGACTTTGTAAATAATACATGCAGAGTACGTTGTACACACTTTAAAAACGGTGTTAAGAGTGAAAAACGTGTAAATTTCATCTACTCAAGATGCCCTGAGATGCTACAACGTAATAATATAAATTAAAAATAACAAAACTAGTAAACTAAACATTAATAATATTAGGACAATACTTACATATATAAAAAAACATAAATATAATGAGGTAGTTCTTCAAACTGACTAAACAGTTTTAAGTATTTGAACAAAAAAGGTGTGTAGATCTGAATATTATAGTTCGGTATATGGAATATTTGTTTATGGAAATATTAGAGATGCAAATGATATTGAATTAGGTAGATAATGTTACAAAAACACCACAAAGAGTGGTATATAAATATTTTTACTCAATTTTCGTTTACATTTTCATGAACATTACTCTATATAAAAAAACGAATTAGGTTGATAAAATCAAATAATATATTAGTCTAACATGAAAATCTATAGTAATGATCATGTTATTAAAATCACTGATATTGTTTACTCGTTTTACAAATATGGTTCATTTGAACTACTTTCGTCATAGTATTATTCTTATTTAACTTGAATAACCACATTTCTTTCGAATACGATTAAATCAATCTTCTTTTTTAAGAGACTGTTGTCATATTCAAGTTTATCGGACAGTCTGCAAACATTATAAACATTGTGAAGAAGTGCCTTGCACCTGCGCATTAAAATCTTCGCCTACGAAATGTAATTCAAACTAGAAATGAGATTAAATAATTCGAATTATATTTAAGAATGCAGAAAATCTACAGTAATTATAATTGTAATGAAAGCACTGGTATTGTTTATTTTACAAATATGGTTCATACGAACTACTTTTACCATAGTATTTTTATATTTCAGTAGAAGAGCCACATTGTTTCTAAATACGATCAAATTTAAATCCTTGCTTCAAGCACAATGATCGTTCTATTGAAATCACTGGTATTGTTTGTTCGTTTTACAAATATGGTTCATTTGAACTACTTCTACCATAGTATTATTCATATTCCATTAAAAGAGCCACATTTGTTTCTAAATACGATCAAATTTAAATCCTTTTTTCAAGCACAATGATCGTTTTATTGAAATCACTGGTATTGTTTGTTCGTTTTACAAAAATGGCTCATTTTAACTACTTCTGCCACAGTATTGTTCATATTATATTAAAAGAGCCACATTTGTTTCTAAATGAAATCAAATTTAAAACCTTTCTTCAAGCACAATGATCGTTTTATTGAAAAATCACTGGTATTGTTCGTTCCTTTTACACATATGGTTCATTTGAACTACTTTTACCATAGTATTATTCATATTCCAGAAAAAGAGCCAAATTTAAAACCTTTCTTTAAGCACAATGATCATTTTATTAAAATCACTGGTATAGTTTGTTCTTTTTACAAACCTGGTTCATTTGAAATACTTCTATTAATAGTAATAGTATTAATGTTCTACCTACATTAATTATGATTTTAATGAAAGCACTGGTATTGTTTGTTTGTTTCACAAATATGGTTCATTTGAACTACTCTTACTATAGTATTATTCATATTCCATTCGAAGGGCCATATTTGTGTCTGAATACGCCCAAAATTCAAGTACTCCTTCTTTCCATCCTTTTCAGAGAAGTGGTATTCCTTAAGTCATTGCAGTATGTTTCTCATAAAACTAGAAACATTATTATTATTATAAATCGGACATTGTAAAAGACGTGCAATACAGTGCCTTGTGAACGTGGTATATGTTGACAAATTGAAACTACTGTGTAAAGAAAGTATTACAATATTAAGCATATATCCTCCTATATTATAAAAAATTACAGATTTATTATACTTCAAAAACAAAATTTAAATTATTCCATGAAAATTTTGCGGCGTTCGTTTAACATTCTACTAAAATTCAATATTATTGGCACCTCGAATAGATAAAAACTGAATAAAAAATGAAATAAAATAAAGGTAGTTGGTAATATATTCAAACTTTAACAAAAATATGTACACGGTGGTTTCCAAACAGTCATTTTTATAGCTGAATTTTTCAGGTAGATACTTCGACATTATACATATTTCTAAAAAGGCTAAATATTGTTTACAGAGGTAGTACATACAATAATTGCAAACTATTTCCTGTTCGAAAACCACGCCGAATGTGCAAACGTGAAAACTTTACTACTTTAATAAAAACTGTTGCATTATAAAATAAACTAGTAAACATGTAAAAACTATGATTGAAACAAACTATTGCTTTCATTTTTACCATTTTGTACACGTAGCATTGGAATGTAGATGGTAAGAAAATGCAAAGAGGGTAACTGTTCAATAAGCGGCCTATTTAATACTTTGACATGCAGGGTGGCCACGTTAACAAACAAAAATCACCAATAACTTACCACGTAAACTTATAAACACTTGCATTTTTTTATAGAAAAGAGGCAAAACTTAGTTATTTTAACATATTTAATACACTATCTCTGTATATTAACAGATTTATTGTGGCAAATATGAATTTATTCTTCAAACAGATTTGGATCATAATTTTAAATTTTTTTATAAAAGATTTGAATACAAAAAAGTATTATCGAATGACACGTTGAAATGTTTTTCAATAATCTAGAAAAAGCGTGTGATAGAGAACATTGATAGTTCGTATAGTGGACAGTGAACAAGCATAGATGAATATAACGCTAAATCGAAAAGGCGCATCGACGAAAGCAAAAAAAACGGTTTTAGATACAAAAAGGGTCAAAAATAATGTAGAAGAAATAGAATAATTATAACTATACATAGACAATATTATTTGCAGAATTTACTCACCCACACAAACCTTATATGTACAAACGAATGCTTTCTGATGATTTTTCTTTGATAATGTGGCACGCCAGCTAAAATGTTTCGTTTAAGAGGAATGTTCAAATGAGGTATATCATTCTTCTGAACCCTGAATATGCGTTAAGTATTTTCAACCTTGTTCACATTTCGTATTAAGAAAATCTTTACAATTACAAAAATATGTATGTATCGAAGAGGTTACTTTTAAAAATTTCCGTAGTATTTCGAATTGTTTCATTTTAACATTACTTGAGCATTTTTTTGTTCCGAAAAAATTATGCAAAGAAGTTTTTTTTACTTTAGAGCAAACATAGACTGGTGGATCTTCGATAGTATATTAATAAACGGTGTGTTCTAAAAAAAGTGTGCCATTTGTGAATGATTGTTTTGTTTTAAATGTTTTAATAACGTAACAACAAATGGTACTAAATATTTTTACAGGGCGTCCCTCTTTTCCATAAAATTGAAAATAAAGTCTGGACCAGTTTGAGTGGGAATGGAAAAATTTCGTTTGGGTTTATTCCCTTAAGGTTATGTCAAAATAAAACATATAAATAAGTAAAAATTGAGCTTCTAGCATTTAATTTATTGCTGATGTTAAACTTTTAGCTTCTTTGAAGACAGTTTGAATACACTTTGTATTTCGTGGTCAAAATTCATGTCATCGCTAAAAGCTGTATACAGTAACCCTATAAAATCTCACAACTGACTATTTTTTGAACAATAAAGGGTCTGGTGCCATATCTTTAAAATCATTTTAAATGGGATCATATAACAAACAATATATCACTTGAAAGCTCTTCACTCAGTATGTGCCTAGATTGTTGTCGCTCCGTTTCAAAATGGCGACCGTTAATTTTCAATGGCGACAAAGTGGAAAAAAGTATTGACTACCGCTACTAAGAATGTAGCCTTCAATTTTTTTGGAAAACGCTCGAAAAAGTCAATTTATTTTTCCAGTTTCCCACATTCGGGTGGAATTCGTTTATTGACATATGTCAAAAATATGACGCCATGGACATTTTTCTTAAATAACAATAGGACTTTTCATAAAAAAATACCAAAGAAAGTATAGTTATTGAAAAAAAAGAAATACGAAAATAATGAAAAAAGTGTCTCAATTAGCAAATCAATTTAATCGATTATTATTATGAGACCTGTACGAAAATGAACAACAAAGTGATGTCGTTATGTAATATGTAGAGTGATACAACGCTCTAAATCATTTAAAGACAATCCATATTATTTTATAAATTTTCTAAAGCATTTATTTCTTTACAAACAATGATATTTCTTTATTGAACAATATTTATATAATAGATATTTTTTTATAAACCAGTACGTATCACGTATAATATATGTTATACGTCATTGTCAAATCTGTCTGTACGAAAAATATGGCGGCTAATGAAAAGCCCTATAAATGGCATGTAATGCATCGTTTAGATGCCACTTAATATGTTTTTAGGAACAAGAAAGAGTTGATCTTTCGCTGGGAGTTAATTTAAGATATTTTTCACAATGTAACTGTCGCCATTTTGAAACAGTGCCACAGAATCGCATAAAAGAAATTTTAATTGTGCTATTAGAAATGTCTATGACGTCAAACTTTGACATATGTCAATAAATAAACAAATGAATTCCATCAGAATGTGGGAAAATGGTAAAATAAATTGAATCTTTTGAGAGTCTTCGATAAAAGCCGAAGATTACCAAATTATTAGGGATCCTCCATAATTATTTTTCCACAATGTCGTCATTGAAAATTGCACAGTCGCCATTTTGAAATGACTTGACAGAATGGCACAAAAATATAGTGATACAAGAGCTTTTAAAGCTATATTTATTATTTGTCGTGTGATTCCGTTTACAATTACCTTCACAGACCACTAATTCTGTGATTACCTTATAATATGGCACCCATCCTCCATTTTGAACGGTTACGTCATTAAAACTGAACACGTGGCTTAAGTCAATTACATAAAAATGATCAATTTATTTTTTATGGTTCAGAATATAGCTAAGGAAATTTAGATTGACACGGTATAAAAAAATTTTGGGAGTGTTTTAAAATATTTTTAAAAACGTGTAAAGGGAAAAATGGTCCTCAAAAAACTTTGCTAATTAAACTATTTCCTGTCAAAATGGAATGGTACAGTAAAATTCGTATTTTGAACTATCAAAGATCCACTTGTCGAATCGTTTTTGCGAATAACTACAGAAAATAAACGGTAACTATACAAGAAACGGAAGCTACTCCTAAAAATATACAAGAAAAAATATAAAAAATAATCGTTGTTTTTGTACAATGTAAAAGGCACATACTAATTAATCTGTGACATAAATATAACATTTTATTAAAAAATTTTGTACGCACTGTTTATTTCCTTCAAACAACAGATTATTCTTTGGATATTATTTTTCTTTTTAAGGTCGTTTTCTTAGTGTTCCGTTAAATAAGAATAGTTTAAAAAGGATTTAGAAAATGATAAAGAGCCATACTAAAGAAGAAAACGTATTAGATTGCATGAAAAAAAAAAGCGTCCTTGATTGTAGACAGTTCGACAGATTGAATTGACATCTGGATGCGATTTCCAAAGTGGGTTACACTAACTAATGAAAAAACCTCTGTATGTGAAATTAGCAAACCTATAATCCAAATTCAATAGGATTGTCAGGGCAGACATTTTGTAGTTCGTAAACACTTGATAGGAAGCGGCTATATATTTATTAATTTATTAATTAGCACACAAATTTACTTCTCAATTATCATTTTTGGCGGTTGGTATGAAAATAAAAGAAAAAACCTTGTCAAAAAGAAATATAAACAGTAGATATATTAAAAAGTAAAAAGGTGTAAAAATATATAAAGAAGTAAGATCACAGCAATCTTTAATTATAGGAAACACAAGGCATCAATCATTCATCGAAAAACAACAAACATCTCTAAATTCCTCATTACCACCTTCTTATTTAACGAAAACGACATATTATTCCGGAAAACGACCTGTTTAACCAATACACATTTGTGGTAACGTCTAATATATAACAAGTAACACTGTTCTTCCAATTATGTAACATTTAACATATTTTTCAACAATTATACAGTAAGTTTTTACGCACAACTTGTCACGAAAACACAAACACCACACAGTCACATTGAGAATACATATTTCTGTCATATAGAATCTTCTCTCAACAACATTGTTCAGAATCTTTAACGTTAATTTGTTAAAGTGATACAATTATGATAAAATATTGCATTTATATTAAAAAATTAGGTTATGTCAGGTTAAGTTAATTGCATGGAACGTTTATTAAACACGGGAAATATTTTTACGGTATTAGTTTTGAAAGGAATGATCATTTATGTCATATATTCCTGTTTCATCGTTATATGTCTTTATATACATTATATTTTTTTACTATTTTTAGTAAACTATTCACAATAATGGTAACTTCACGACGTTGTTTTTGTGAAGCTAACTTCAGTCTTGATTTTGCACAAACAGATTGATCAATCTTATCATCAACATTAATTTCAAACATTTTTTTGTGAAATTGTAAGTAATTAGTAAATTTTGGATATATTTTAGTAAATAGACATATTGCTGGAAGAAAACATATAATTCCGTACTAAACGTTCTTGAAAATTAGTTTGTGTGATATAAGAGCCGTTATTTTGCATTTTTACTCAAAGGTTGTAAAAATACATGATCTACAAGGTTTACGGAGAGTTTTAACTTTAACTGTTCTGGGAATAACACGAGAAATTTGGTTTGTTTAGAATAAAAATGGACATAACCTAAAAAATTCACCGTAGCTACCTGATATATACGTATTCTGTATTGAGCTCCCAATTAAATTACAAATAAACAACACTGGCAGTAAATTCCATGTCATTTTATCGTTTAAATGTATCATTTTAACACGTTTAACGGTTATTATCAAGCAATTCTTGTAGAAAGTATTCAATATGAGAAAAACATCTATTCAAACACTTACTTATCGTATAGAGATGAGTAAAAGTAGAGTCACGTGAAACGATTTGTCCATGAAATGATCAGAAAACAAGGAAATGTCAACTGTCCATACATATGATACAAAATTGTTAATATAACTGTACAATATTCCTTAAAATCTAACTATATGTAAGGAGTTTCAGGTACCAGGTTCTTTAACTATACGAAATGCCTCGAAAACGTTCGATGTATTATCCCCAACTGTTTGAGACACTCCGTAGAAAAATGTAATATTACTTTCACACCAACTTAGGTAATTTTTAGCTTAAATCTAACATGTATTCATTCTATTAATTGAATTTTTGTTTTTATCCTAAACGTTAATTTTTTTTAAATATTAAATAAATTGGTGTGATGATACACTCTTTAGAATTGGGCATGTGGGTGACTGTTTTATTTTATTCTGCTCAATTTCAATGTATGCGCAGATATTGGGGAGAAGAAAGAACGGGACAGTTTTTTAGAATCGTAAGTAAAAAGTTTTTGATCTAGAAAGGGGTTATGGGAAGCGAAATTTTAGGTTAGTTTAGGTTATGTTATAAATAATATAGAAATAGTGAAAAAATCAATACAAGCTTCAGGATAAGTTTGGTCTAGACCACTGAGCCCACACATTTATCTTGTGAACGTGTTAGTGATGGGTAAATCAATATGGCGCAATATCTCAAATTGGTCGATTTTATTTGATACCTATCATAGTTCTAGTCAATTCTAGCCAAAGGAACTGAGAGCCGGTCCGAATAAAAATTATTACAGATTCTGCTAAGATCTTTGACAAAAATCGTTTTTTATGACGATTAATGGAATGTTTATAACAAAACGTATACTGTACTTGTAGTAAAATAAACATAGTAGTCCCTCAAGGTTGGGATATGTGTCAATGAAAGCCCCCAATTATTGGACCAATTTGTACGTATCTTCCAATTTTGCTAGTAACTAATAACGAAATATGGTGGTTTAATAGTATAGTCAAACGTTTCTTGCCTTAAGCGAGAGAGCTGCCGGACTCGGATACCGGTTAAGACCGAAAAGCTTCTATTTTTGGTCAACTTCAAACTGATGGAAGTGAAACTAACTCGAAAACTTTATTCTTTGTGTGATGTAAGGGCAAATTTATAGACCAAAAATATGGGAAAGCAAAATTTACGATGAAGCTGATTATAAACACTCAGTCCAGAATAAAAAATATGCGAAGGGGCTGAAGATGGTCTTTGACCATCAACGGCGTTTCTAATTTTTGGGCGTTTGTATAAAAACCTAGAAAACTATTTATATTGAGCACAATAAAATGAAACCAGCCACAGTATCCTGTAACTTATATGTAAAAGTTTTGATTTTTGCTCGACCTAACCTAATAAATTATACAGGATGGGCAAAAAATTAAACAAACGTTGTATGTATGCATTTTAAATATTGGAAAATTTTCATTCACCCTGTATAAACTTTGTTTTCCTTTAATAGCGATCTGCCCTCTTCTAAACAGTGTTAATAATTAAAGTATGGTTATTTTTATATTGAGCAATATAATAAATATTTACAATACGAAAGAAAATAAAAAATTCGTTGTAGTCAAATACTCCCAAAAATATTGCCGAGAAATTCAGTGTTTATATCCATCGTAAAAAAAATCAGTTCTTAACAAATTATTACTTTTGTAAAGCTGGCTTCTTTAGTTTGGATTCGAGTTGTAATGGGCAGTAAGAGAGCAAAAGGCGAGGAAAGATGCTTATCCAAAATATCCGAAAGAATGATCTTAATATTAGCACCAGGTCAAATAGAAATTCAGTAACTTATATAAGTTCCTCGTTAAAAAAGTTCTTTGGTTTAATTGCATATATCGGAATATACGGCCCAGGCTCAATTTTACAAGTGCTTTAATATGTGCGAAATCTATACCAACGATGAAAAACTACTGACATCGATCATAGGGTAGAAGTAAAATTTACATTTAATTGATACATACATTTATTAATTTCTATTAACCATCAATTACTAAAGTTATTAGCGGGATTTAATCTTCAAAATTTTAAAATAAAAATTGTAAAGTTAGGTTATGTATGTCTTATTCTGTGGAAGTGGTTAAAATACCAAATTAATCACGTCATAGCTCTAGAGACATACCTCTAACTTGGTAACGGCGTAATGGATAATCTATTATAAAAGAAGCGTGGCTAAACTGGCAAGTGGATCGGTCAGTCGTAGTTACAATAAACGGAAGTGAGGTGATGGTGATTACTTGATTGCGGAACAAAAAAACATATAGCGCGTTCTCCTTTTTTTTTCTATAGTTCATCATGGCCTTCGTTCTTACAGCACACAACCAACTATACCTACTTATTTTTTTGTTCTGTGATTTTTTAAACTTTATTTAATTCTCACTAATTCTTTTGTGATTTTCTATCTTAATCATGATAAATATTGAATTTTTTACTGTATTGTATATTTTATTATATATTTAGTGGTACATAGTTCTGTTAATTGTGGCAATATTATGTGCTGTGGGGAATTAGATACATAAATTATTAATATCACCTACCGAAATTCTGGATTTCCTGTCATTCCTATTTTATTTAAATGCTGACAAGTGAAACAATGTAGGCATGAAAAGGCATAGGTATCACAAAAAAGCATGAAACCATTAATAAAAGCGATCAGTATTAGTTTTTGTGCTAGATTTCCTTCTTCTTGTTCTTTTTTTTATTTCTTCCTTCTTAGTGACGGATCTATCTAAAGCTTTTTTCAGTCAGCTTCAAAATCAATTTCTGTTGAAAAATTATGTTTGGGAATTTACAAGAATGTTTGTGATTCGTCTTTTAAGAACCGAGATATCAAGAAAAAATTTTGATCGGTCACAAAAAGGTGTTCCGCAATAAAGTAAAATACACGTTTTAGTCCAGGGTTCTCGCTATACATTCTGGTGTAAAATGAACATAAAAACAAAGGAATATTCAGTAACAGCAATACCTGAAATAAGTATATTTCAGCAGAACATGAGTACAGAAAATTTCAGCAGAAAAACCGGCTTTCTGACTGAATCCTTTTGCAGCTATCACTTGGAGTCTATTCCACAAGATTACTATTGTGTACAGCAAATGCAATTTTCATTTTTTTTAAGTTGATATTCATTTTACTCTTGTTATAATAGTTTTTCGTTTCATTTACAAAGATTTTGCAAATATTAAAGCCTGATCCAAAAATGTATACCTCTTAACCCACTTTGAGCCTGGGCTCATAATAAATACAGCTATTTTAAAGAATAATATTCGAGATAAACACTTTTCCACCGCAATTTTCACAGAAAAAAAGCTGGAGTAAAAAATTTAGAAACTTAAAAAATTCTCCTAGTCATTTTCGTATTTTTCTTTAATAACGTTACCCGTTAGGGCCCAGAATGGGACTCTTTCTCCTGCTCGTGTCAGTCGCATTCAACGTCTCATTTAAGGTAGTCATCTGAGTTCCGTTCAAGGACGTTCCGTTCAGGGAGACATCTCGAGAAGATTCCGAAGAATGCACCTCGTCGCAAGAACTGCGAATGTCTTCGCTTTGGCCGAAGTGTGGGTTGCAACGATGGTGGTTGGTCTTCAGTTTCTTCGAGTTTTCGAAAAGTTTGTGCAGGTCGTAGAATTTCGAAGGCTTGACGTTGGAATTCGAGTCTTCTTCGAAGCGCAGAGGAGTGAATCTTTCTTGCTGTTTGTTGGCCACCTGACCGTTGCAGTTGAAGGCATAATGAAACTAAACAAACAAGAAATTATTGAAAAGTAGTTTACACAAACTAAATTATCAAATTAAAGTACTATAATAACTATACAGATTGAACGAATTTAAAACGGAACATACAATTTAATATATGTCTGTTTGAACTGCATTTGAAATAGTGGACCAATATAAAACTTGGACAAAAATAAATCCATACCCGGTGATAGACATTGTATAAAATATCGTTCAACTATCTGTCTCCTTTAAAGGAAAGAGGAGCTTGCCTAATAGTCGGAGAGATAGAGCCGAAATTTTGAACTAATCAGTAATATGACATTTCTCTATTGGAATATATTCATTGTAACTGGGTTAAGACTTTGCCTTACAGGCGGACGCCCCTCGTGGTACAGGGGGTGGCTATACAGGGATGAAGTTGTAATTTTTTTCGGAAAAATTAACGATCGATAATATGGCTGAAAATTTGCCCAGAGTAAGATCTTGGTATAACTAGACGAAATCCCAAAGGGCGGACGCGAGAGTGGATACATAAGGGGTGTCGGACAGGGGTGAAATTGCAATTTTTTGGGGAAAAATTAACGATAAGTAATATGTCCGCCATTTTCATGGCTCATTATTTAGCCCCTAAAAACTCTAAATCCAAAAGAGCGGACAGCTGGGTTGGTACAGAGAGCCATAAAACGGGGTCAAATGTACCACTTGCCTGCGCATTTTGGATTAAATGATATTTTTATACCGATTGATTAAAAAATTTGTATGCTCACTTCTGTTACTATTGTGAAAAGCGTCAAGTAGAGTTTTCCTCAAAATTTTCCAAAAAAAATTCCGTAAATGAAAATTTTCGTAATTTTTTGAGGTAAAATCTAATTTGTAGAATCCTTTCGATTTTCTGTCAGTTATACCATGATTTTTTTCCAAAAATTTTCAAACGATTTTTCCGATAAGAAAAAAAAATTTAGAAAAACTTTAAAAATTTCGTCATTTTTCTCACTCTCATTGATGTCATCACATTCATCATCTTCGTCACTTTCACTTTCAATAATATCACATTCATTATCTGCTTCATTTTCAATCACTACTTCTCAAACTGATTCTGGCATCTGAGGTCCACTAAACCATTTGAATTTATATGTTTCATCTTCAAACTCCCAACCATGTTCTTCAACAATCAATTCTGTTGGTACTTTTTTATGAGCATTTGTCCAAATATTTGAAATATAATAGGCTCGCAGTAGATGTTGGTGTAATTCATCTTGACATGGTGGTAAGCTTGAAGCATCGAAATTTTTTAGTTTTTTTTTAAAGGCTCGTTTACATCATGCAACTTATACTGGCGGTTAAATAGTGAAAATCTGACATCGTTTACTTTTCTTTTTGGAATTGTTCTCGTCAGTCCTGTTCCATATAAGTGACATATGAAAGTTTCTAAGGTTTCAAAAACTTCATTACAATCGAAGTCAGTTTCACCAAGTTGGATAAAAGCATCTTGATACTTATTACATTTAGCGCATGCGTCTAGAATTACTGATCTAAATGGAACGCGCATCATTATTATTTTAATATTTTAAAATAATAATGATGCAAAATTAATGTCCAAACAGAATTTGTAAAATTATAATTAACTAATGAAAAAAAAATTCAATCAATTTAAAAGTTAAAAAAAATATTGAAAATATCTACAAAGTAAATTTCAAAACTTAAAAAATTGATAATTCCACTATTAAATTGATTTTTATTAATAATTATTTGTAAAATGTTAAAGGAATTCTACAAATTGAATTTTACCTATTGATAAATAGAAATAATATATTTTGTATTTGATTATTAATGTAATAATAAATCAAATTTTTCTTATATCTGAACAACCATTATTTATGCAATATAAATTTAAAAACCTTTTTATTGTAATAAAAAATAAGTAAAATTACTATTTGTTATACTAAAAATATTTAATAGTTAACATTATAAAATTACTTTAATTTAATAAAATATCAAATATCAAACATTTATTCAATTAAAAATTAATTCGTAAAATATTTATATTCAAGAAAGAAATGTGATTTGTAAAGTAAATATGACTTTAGTTTGTAAAAAAAACATACAGAAAATCGAAAGGATTCTACAAATTAGATTTTACCTTTAAAAATTACGAAAATTTTCATTTACGGAAATTTTTTTGGAAAATTTTGAGGAAAACTCTACTTGACGCTTTTCAGAATAGTAACAGAAGTGAGCATACAAATTTTCAAATCAATCGGTATAAAAATATCATAATAAAATCAGTTTGAAAATTGTTACCGAGACCTAAAATGCGCAGGCAAGTGGTACATTTGACCCCGTTTTATGGCTCTATGTACCACCAGCTGTTCGCCCTTTTGGATTTAGAGTTTTTAGGGGCTAAATAATGAGCCATGAAAATGGCGGACATATTACTTATCGTTAATTTTTCCCCAAAAAATTGCAACTTCACCCCTGTGCGACACCCCTTATGTATCCACTCTCGCGTCCGTCCTTTGGGATTTCGTCTAGTTATACCAAGATCTTACTCTGGGCAAATTTTCAGCCATATTATCGATCGTTAATTTTTCCGAAAAAAATGACAACTTCATCCCTGTATAGCCACCCCCTGTACCACGAGGGGCGTCCGCCTGTAAGGCAAAGTCTTAACCCAGTTACAATGAATATATTCCAATAGAGAAATGTCATATTACTGATCAGTTCAAAATTTCGGCTCTATCTCTTGGACTATAAGGAAGCAATAAGTGGTTTGACAGCATAATAACTGCTTGTGTAGTCTAGTTTTTTCAGTGATTCTAGGCAACCTATTTGGGTGGAGTTTTGACTTGTTCTTGAATGAATTCAGAATCCAGCAGCCCGCTGAAGTATTGGATTTTTATAATATAATTATTTGACAACCTTTTGTTGGCCGACCACCTAGAGCGGAGTTGAGCCGAAATACATTGATTTCGTATGTTCCGTTTTAAATTCGTTCAATCTGTATATCACCTCTTAGCTCGTTCTTTGTACATTATACGCAAATATTTCTTTACATTACGTCACTTTTCTATTTACAGAACCTAAAACCATGAAATTTAGCCGTTATCCCTAGACAATAGAATATGTACATCAAACAAAGACAACAATATGATGAAGGACGACGATTGGTTCAGATATTGGCCGCTGTGCATTCCGAATATAGAAAGAAGTTTTTATTTTTAGAATATTCCTGAGAAACAATTAAATTCTCTAGCACAGCAATTTTGTGTTGAATGTGCATGAAACTTTGAATTGGAAATTGTTTCTCCATTTATATTAATTCATCTATTTTCCCAGTTTAGTTGCCTTAGTAATCGTAGATACTTTCTTCCATTCCTCCATTCTTCTTTCTATTTTTGTACTTTTGATGTCTGTGACAAGTAAATGTTTGCGACCATTTAAGACATTACCACTGCGAAAAATCAGTCGTGAAACATGTGGAACTCAATACTACGAAATAAAAAGTCTCTCCACTGAGGTACCAAAAATTCCAAAACCAACTCCGACCAACCAACAAATCCCGGGGACAAACGACGTCTACAAATAGCGCAGATAACCGAGAATGACAGTAACCCCAGAAAAAACGTGATACCTCAAAAGATAAGGATAGCAATGATGATTGTCAACCTGCCGAGGTGAAGGTACGTGAAGAAGAAGACTCAAGAGGTATTGTGGCTTCAATCACTTCATATCGTTTCATACAAATTGCGAATGTGCACTCCCACATCATAATACTATTAGGAAATTTCCTTTTCTTTTCAGGAAATCTTTATAAAATGCTTCATTTCAGAGGGACAGAGGTGAATTCAGGGGGAACTGTCTGAACTTTTTAAAACAAATAACGGGTTGCGCCAGGGAGACCCTCTCTCCTGTATACTGTTCAATCTGGCTCTGGAAAAAGTAATACGTATGTCACAAATCACAACCACTGGTTCAATATATAATAAATTAATGCAACTTCTGGCCTATGCTGATGATATCAATATTGTTGGGAGAACGGAAAACGCTGTACGAAAGGCGTATGTAGCATTAAAAGAATTAGCTACAAAAAAAATAAACACCAACAAAATGAAGTATATGAAAATAAGCACGCAACCACAAATCCTATGACCACTTGTTATAGAAAACGACGTCATCGAAGCAGTGAACGAATTTGTATACCTGCGAGCGCTCCTTAACACTGAAAATAATACTACCGCAGAGATAAACCGGAGAAACCGGCCAACAGATGCTATTTTGGGCTCAATCTCCTCCTTAAATCCACAATTATATCGAGAAATACAAAAATAAAACTCTACAAAACAATAATAATAGGATGTTTCGAAAGAAAAGTACTAAGGCGAATATATGGAGCAATGAATGACAATGGAGTGTGGAAAAGACGATACAACTTCGAACTTTATAGAATATACCAGGAACCTGATATCATAAAACATATTAAGATAGGACGGCTGAGGTGAATAAGGCATGTAATGCGGATGGAACAAAATGGTAGAAAAACGCTCCTTGATAGACCCATTGGTCAAAGAAGAGGAAGACCCAGAATAAGGTTCCTTGATAACATCGATGAAGACATGAGAAATACAGGAATACATGCTTGGCGGAGAAAGGCGAACCTGCGTCATTTTAGAATAAGCTGAAAAGGTATCAAACAACTAAAACTCGAGAAATATATCATCAAAAATAAAATTAATATCCGCACATACCTGTGGATTTTCTGTAATATGGACATGACCATTCATATAGGGTTTAGCTGATCCATTTGTATGCCCGTTTGGAAACTCTTCTCCTCCCTATAAGTAAAAAAGTAAAAGTAATGTTAATATAGAACTAAGGATATTTTTACTTGATGAAAATATATAACTTATTAAGGAAAAATTCAAAGTGGTTGGCTGTATACCATAATTTAAAAAAACCTACAAGGAAATGTAAAACCCCTTGTGTAATTGGTACATTAAATTAATAATGAAAATATCCAAAATGATTACGAAATTTCAAAATGTTTTCGGTCTTACCAGACCATCATCTATTTAGAGGCAAACATTAATAAAACAAACCATTATACCAAATAAATTAGAGTGAGAATAGAAAAGGCTAGAAGTGCATTCAATAATAAGAAACAAACATGTTGTAGAGACCTCAGCCTAAATCTTAGAAAACGAGTACTAAAGTGTTATGTATTTTCTGTTCTTTTGTATGGTCTGGTGACATGGACTTTAAATAAACAATGTCTCAATAAATTGGAAGCCTTTGAAATGTGGACATATCGAAGAATGTTGAGAATCTCCTGGACAGACAGAATACTAAGAAGAATAGAGAACAACAGGGAGATACTGGATTCCATCAAAATAAGAAAACTACAATATCTGGGTCATACAATACGTGGTGACAGATATGAATTCCTAAAACTAATACGACAGGGAAAGATTCAAGGAAAGCGCAGCATAGATAGAAGAAGAATGTCCTGGCTGAGAAACCTCAGAGAATGGTTTGGATGCAGCTCGACTGAACTCTTTCGGGCTGTAGTGTCAAAAGTTAGAATAGCAGTGATGATTGCCAACCTTCGTCGCGGAGATGGCACGTAAAGAAGAAGACCATCATCATGATCAGTGAACCTTTGCAAAAAGTCAGTTATAAAATGGTTTAAAATCCTTTGGCTTACAAAGAAAATGTTATTGTAACTTACAATTTAATGACATAATATTGATAACTATGGATTTTAACTAAAAGAGAACATACTAAGCCCGTATTCCAAAATAGCGACAACGTCTGAGTCAAACCAAATTTACCAGTCAACTCCAGTTATCAGTATTACCAAATTAGTGTTTGGTTTGACAAATCTTTTTTTAAATTATTTTTAAATGTATATCATGTAAATAAAAATTCTTACCTTTGTATCAAGATGATCAGATTGGACAGGAGGTATGTTAGTCGTTCCTTCGGATACCAAAAATTGACTCTCTTGCTCTTCAGCATCGCACACTTCCTCTAATCGGACCTGGACTGCTCCCACTTCGGATGCGTAATGCGCAACCGCGGGATAGTAATTATTGGAAGGTGCCATCCTGGATCTAGCTAAAGCTCTCCGTTTGACGCATCGCCGGCGGACTAGAATGTAAGCCATGCAGCAGACTATGCATAGTAGGGCTATTATCGTACCAATTATAAAACCTGTAAATACAATAACTTAATTTACAAAACAATTTTGGAAAGATTTCATTTTGCTACTGAAACAACTAGCACAGATGGTTTCATTTGTCGAATGCTTTTAGACAAAATAGTACAACTACGTCTTTGATATTGGAGGATTGGAGTAACATTTATATAAAGAGAGTTGTAATCGTTTGACATAAATAGATTTTATAAGTACCTCTCAATTGTAGAATACATTCCACTTATATACTAAAATTCTCTATGTAAAATCTGCACTCACCAACTTTTTGGTCGTACTTCACATCCGTCGTAGAGACCTCCGGCTGAGCGACCTTCATACTAGTAGTGACATCTAGTGGCAAAGCAGGTTTACCGAGCCCGATATCCGACACCGCTCTTACTAAAATCGTGTATCGTGTCTCGTAGTGCAAATTACCCAATACCATACAAACAAAATCATCCGGTAGTTCTTTACATTGTTGGTACATACGGCCGGTTTGATCTTTGGTAGATACTGTGACGTTTATCCACTTCTCCACAGGCCAGTTGATATCTGGGGTGTACGAGATGATGTACTTGTCAATCTTGCTGTCGGACTCTTTAGGCTTGTGCCACTGCAAGTACACAGTGGTTTCGTTTAGAACTTTGTACTTTAGGTCGGTAACGGGAGAAGGAACTAAAAATAAAAATAACTCATCACATTCAACCTAAATCATAGTTCTGTTGAATCAACAAACAATAAATTGACCTTTTAATTAATTTGATAGAAAAAAGGGTTAGTGATTAATCCCAATGCGTGTTATTGGTTGTTTGACGTTAATTTTTATATGTATATTTTCCATTTAAAGCGTGTTTTGTTTTTAAAAGCCACTGTCATGAAACGACAAGCAATGACAGTGATGACAACCTTGTCATATGTCGAACGAAGATAATTCTAGTCAGTGTTGCCATAGTTATATAAATTTATTTTCTTGTGAAAAATAAAAATCAGATTTTTAATTACATATTTTAATATTTTAGCCTACTATAAAATATACTGTATTGTTACCAGGTTTAGGTTAGGTTCGGTTAAGTCTTTTTCCACAGAAAATTATTATAAAACATCTTTTTATGTTTTTATTAATTTGTTTATTGATGTAAATCATTTTCACAATTTTTTCATTGCTTTATAAGTGGCAACAATGTGGTATATACAAATAATTTAAATTTGTGCATATATTATATTGTTTTGTAAGATGTATACATTTTGGTAGTTTTAAAACAATATTATGTATTTTTATTAATAGTAAAAATCATTGACATTTATTCATTTTTGCTTGCCTTTGTTATGATTAAGACAATTGAACATTTTTGTTGACCTTTTAGCTACAATTATTAGATATTATGTTCCTTTTTTTATTTTTGTTTTACATTTTTTACTTTTACTCATCAAAGACAACATTCAAATTTGAGCTTTTCTTTATATTGTTTTTAATTAAATACACAAAAAATTGCAATTTGTAAGGCGTACACTTTCACACTATAGTTAGCCAGGGAAGAAACAATTAGTACTCACCATCAGCCCAAGTCTTAACACGAACGGGGTCAGAAAAAATTCCTGCTACCCCGTCAGCATTATGAGCTCTTACCCTGAACTCATAAATAGTATTAGGTTTAAGTTTTCTCACTTGCAGCTTATTAGGAAAACTAAAACAGAACAAAACTATGATAGTACATTATAAAGAAAGTATTTAATAGTGAAAATATGATGGTTAGGAATACGTTTTGAAATATTCAAAAAACCATCGCATACAGACATTATAATATATAATAAATCCTTTCATCTACATTGGTAAACAATTGCTGCATTCTATTATATAATAATTGCCATGTGACCCTGAGAAAAAATTCAGTTTTTGTAGATCTCCACAAGGTGGCGTCAGTCATTAACACATTTTATTAAATTAATTTCAATTAAAATATTTACCAATAGCAAACCTGTTAACAGACATACATCGATATTTATTTCTGGCATTTGGACTGCTAATTTAAAAGAAACGTGCCAAGGGCACTCGAAATAATGAATCCAGGCATGTAAATTTGATGTACCAAACTGAAAATTTCTTTATTTGATTTGTTTGTTTAAACATTTCATACATATTGTTAAACTGCGAGATACATTGGAATATATAGCCAAGGGACGATGAAAATTGCGCGAAAAATTGAAGAATTTCAGAAAACATTATATAAATTTCGCGCGTTTATTAACAATTTCGCGTGTAATAGTCGTCGAAGGGTCGAAGTTATTCTTATACAAGGACGAATAAATTAAGCAGAAAATAAAAACAGGTTATTATATTAGTACAAGAATTTGCTTCGATATACAAGATATTCTGCACTTTAAAACTAGTATTACCTTTTTAACAGCCTCTTTTGATCACATTCACTGCTTTCTCCGTCCGCTATATAACAAATCATATAAAACTTTGTACTTTTATCCGCGTTGTTCCATCTAAGTTTGACAGAAAACGGCGACTGGGCAATGGCCCTAATCTGCGACGGAGGTAAAGGTGCCAGCTCACTGGTTGTGTTTGTTTCCAATCCATTGACGTTTGTACTATTTGTTGGATCTGGAATTATGTATGGTGTCCACGGGCTAGTTTCCTTGTCGTCTTTGTTCGTGGAAACTACGCGGAAATTGTACTCTACACCAGGAATTAGGTCTAAAACAGAGTTTAATAATGTATTAAAATAAAGGAGTATTTAATTAAAAGGAAATATTTCATTTTATAGTGTATTTTTATGTATGAGAGAGTAATAAAACAATAAATTATGTATGCAAATCCCTAAACTGTTGATACGGGTGACTCAATGAAAAACAGATATTTGTCAACAAGTTTACAGAAGTATATAGGAAAACAATTTTAAATTGAGTATGACCACCAGGTATAAAGGTTGGAGCAGAATAGAATACAATAGTTGTGAGGCTTACTAATCCCTAAATAAGGTTGCCAGTGTCGGAGTGATGGAGGTTAACAGGTACTAATGAATTTGCAAGAAATGTAAGATGTTTATTTTATTGGTTGTATATAACCAATAAAAGTTTAATAAGTACCTACCTATTTGCAAAATAAAGTTTAATTCTTTAGATAAAATAAAACGTTTTATTTTATCTGAAATGAGTGCATTCCACGAAGTAAGGGTTTCAACAATCAAACATTTAATTCTTTAATTCCAGGAATCTACGACAGTAATTGACTAGATAATTACCTTCTAAACTTATTCCACAGAAAATGTGATAGTGGGTTTTTCCATTTTGTAGGAAGGTCCAAGTGGCGTATTCAAAATTCTTAACAGTTCACTAAAAGTATGTACTTCAGTTGCAAGGTGCAGTTTATTGTGTATACTAGTGTTATGGAAAATTTGGAAGTGCCGTGTAAACGCCGAAAAATTGGTCCTCTAACAGTTAATGAAAAAACATTAATATTTAATTGTTTTAAATCATTTACAGACAAACGTTTATGTGAAAGTGTTGATGAGACCGTTGAGTTAGTTAGCAGTACACTTGGTGTTGGGAAATCTACGATTTACAGAGTTATTAAAGAAGAGAAATGTGGTAGTTTTCAAATGCCACGTAATGCTCCAGGGAAACCAATATTTCAAATAGAATATCATTTTAAAGAAGGACTTCGACGGAAAGTGCATGAATTCTTCTTTAGACAAGAATTTCCAACATTGGATAAAGTTCTTGTCTCAGTTTGAGATGATAAGGATTACCCAGAAATGAGTCGAAGTACGTTATGGAAACTTTTAAAAGAAATAGGCTTCCGATGGAAAAAGAATCCCAGAAAGTATATTTTATTAGAAAGAAGCGATATTGTCATATGGAGAAGACATTTTCTAAGAACCATAAAGGAAATGAGAAACCAAAAAAGAAAAATATTTTATCTTGATGAAACATGGATCAACGAGGGTCATACACCAAATAAATTTTGGCAGGATGAAACTGTTACAAGTCAAAGGCACGCTTTTGTAAATAACTTATCTACTGGTTTAAACCCACCATCAGGAAAGGGACGCAGGCTGATAATAGTACACATTGGCAGTTCAGACGGTTTTGTTGAAGGTGGTTTATTAACTTTTGAATCAACTCGTACCGGTGACTACCATGAAGACATGAACGCTGATGTCTTTCAAGAATGGTTCGAACAAATGATAGATCTTCTTCCTAAGAACTGTGTAATAGTAATGGATAATGCAAGTTATCACTCCAGACTTATAGAAGGACTGCCCACAACCAAGTGGTTAAAAAAAGACTTGCAGAATTGGCTGAGTTCAAAAAATATTACGTACCATCCCGGATCTATAAGAAAGGAACTTTATTCGTTGTGTGCCCTTCATAAAGAAAAATTTAAAAAATACGAAATTGATGAAATTGCCAAAAATCGTGGAATGACAGTACTTAGATCCCCACCATATCATTGTGAATTAAACCCGATTGAACTGGTATGGGCACAGATAAAGAGTGAAGTTTCAAGAAAAAATACCACTTTTAAAATTCATGATGTTAAACAGTTGTTTTTGGAGGCCGTAAATAATGTAAAACCTGAAAACTGGGAAAAGGCAGTAAATCACACTATTAAAGAAGAGGAAAAAATGTGGAAGCTGGACAATATTACTGATAAAATGATCGAGCCAGTTATTATAAATCTTGGTTCTGAAAGTTCATCTTCTGAATCTGATTTGGATTTGTAACAAGTAGCTGTAAGTTTTATATTAATATTTTTATTCATCTATTTAACATACCTTAGACGGTTTTAAAAACTCTTTTTCTCTTTTGTAATTTTTAAAAATTAAAAAAAATGTGAATTTTTTAAAACCCTTTTTAATGTAGGCCAGTCAGTTCTAATATAGTGTGTGATAAAAGAGGTCACTTTTGTTTACATACACATAACACTTTATAACACTGAAATAATTCATTTATTTTTTACAATTATTCAAAGTAATTTTTCAATTAATCTTGAGCACGCCCATGGAGTGGTCGGAGCTACCAGTTAAAATTATGCTAATTACTCTCTCGTTCATAAAAATAAACTATAGCTAAAGCAGACGCCAATTTTGGTGAAGTATCGTCGCGCCAGTAATGGTGGCACAACATATCCCGTCTCACTCCGCGTTCTATTTGGCATTCCGTCCTTGTATTGAACTAGATGAAAAATAAAACAATTCAGACATATTTGCCTAAGAATTTTTCAATACAAATCTTTTCTTTGTGTCCAATTATTAAGACTTACATACTTCACGTTTGGAAATTGCTGGTCTAACTGGTAGTTACATTTATCAATTTCTGTTTAATATCTGCTTATTTATGTTAGAACGATTAACTTACCCTTAACAATATAATACTTCTTTCTTGTTTGTCCACTATGGAGAGACCAGGACAGATCGCTTTTCCACTGGACTTTGTAAACAAATTTTTCGCCGGTGCAAGAAACATCAGTACTAATTTCAGTCCATTTCAGAAGTACAGAACTGTTATCTTTGTTGTCTTTGTATTGTTCAATGTCCAAATTTCTGTTTCCCATGGTACCTAGAAGAGAAAAAATATTTATTTTCGGGACAAGGTCTAAAGTGGTAGGGTAGTGAGGTGGATTACATGATACCTGAAATTAGTATTATGAAATATTGGTTGCCAAAAATTGCTGGATTATCTGTAGTTATATTGAAGCATTTTCGTTTCACCCGGTATATTGTAGGATCCGAAAAAGATCCTTAATCTTTTTTCGTTACGTACAGAGGCGTACCGGAAATTTTTCGAACCATATTAACGATTTTGGCAGATACAATGTTTTTGCAACCCAAAATAAACCCAACTTTACTCACCGGTTTTGCAAGTGACTTTTTCAGATGGATCACTTCCACCTGGGGCGTATAATATGACGTAGAAAGTGTATTCTGTACTGCTATTTAGGCCAGCAGCTTCCATGGAAGTGACGTTCCTTGCGTAATCAGGACCAACAGATTCCAAACCGTTATCTAAAATAAAAAGAAGAAAAATATGATTGCAACGAAGTTATTAAGAATTGTGAAGAAAAAAAACTAATATTTCTTTAAAGATAAAAGAGATTTTGATAATTCGATACTTAATAGAATTGTATTGTGTTCTTGTCAAATCACAGAAATAAATGTTACTCACTATTGTAGAAAGAATGCACGCTGTAAGCTGTCACACTGACGTTTATGGGTGACTTCCAACTTAGACAGATGGTGGACGAGTTGTATGGTCGGCATTTTAACTTCTGCGGGGGACTGGGCGTTTGCGAAATATTTATAATATCTATTTGAACAGCTGTCCAAACTCTTCCAACAGAATTGGAGGCGATGCATTGATACATTCCTAAAATTTATTATTGGTAAAAATACAGGATGTTAAATATTTAGAGAAATTATAATAGTTGTTAGTAATTGTCATTCGATATTATTTTAAGTTACCCCAATTATTTTTTAAACTATAAAACTAAAACCACTAGGTAATTGAACAACAGTTTTATGAATTTTTAGTGACGTAATTAGTTTGTGAGATAATTTTAAATGAAATTCATGAAAGTAATCATCCTGATTTAGCCGATAAGGCAGAAGAAACTTTCAAACGTAGTGCTTCATCTCTTCAGCCAGGGATATGCATGATAGAAAGAGACTGCAAAAATGAAAACGAAAACGCCACTGAATCATCATTTATTGTTGGTTTGCACATTGCAAAAGCTGGAAAACCCCATACCATTGCCGAGGAATGGATTAAACCTTGCGTGAAGGATATTGTTCTGAAGCTATTTTCTTGTGGCATTTTAAAGTAATTACTATTTAAATGGGAATAAGCCACAATTAAAGGTTAAATTACGTTTATTGACGTTTCAATTTTCACTTCGGAAATCATTTATATTGACAATTCAGACATACATTATACATTTTAAAGTAGACGACTTTAAAATGATATTGCCAATATCGTTGAGTTGAGTTCCTGGGACGACTTTTCTTGTAAGATAGTTCATTCGATTACATGAAATCAACTTTAACTTGAGAATATCCTTCAGAAAAGGTCATAGCATGTAATTCGTCTTTAAAAAGACAAATACATGCCATGATGACAGTGAAATTCCATTCCTTTTAGTGATTCCATAGTAAATTATGAGGGAAAAACTAGGAAAAGCACCTCATAATACTATTCCGACATGGTAAGTATTTGGTCGTGCATTTAGTTTACCTTCAATAAACACCAAATTCTGATTTTATGTTTGTTATTTAAAAAACAAATGATGTATGCTCTATATGTTACTGACTTACTAATAAAGTATTTTCCTTTTAATAACTACCTCTTTCAATATGGGTAACCAGATCCTACTACATTCTGCCGAGGAATTCGCGACACAATTGGTCTCATTTAGCATAATCGGAGCCGCTTCTTTGATTTTTCTCTTTTAGGACTATATTTGAATCATTCCATTGAATCCTATGTTCATTATCCCATGCGTATTTACATATTTGAGATCTATCAAATTTGATAGAATGAACTATCTTATAAGTAAAGTCGTCCCAGGAGCGCAACTCAACAATATTGGCAATATCATTTTAAAGTCGTCTACTTTAAAATGTATAATGTATGTCTGAATTGTCAATATAAATGAGTCAGATAAAATTAAATTATTAGAAGAAATTTTCACTAAATAACAGAAAAACAAAAATGTGTTTAATTTACTAATGTTTGTATTTTGAAAACGATTTCCGAAGTGGAAATTGAAACGCCAATAAACGTAATTTAGCCATTAATTGTGGCTTATTCCCATTTAAATAGTAATTGCGTGAAGGATGTCGTACAATGCATGTTAGGTCCAGATATGACCAAGACGATTGATAATGTGCAGATGTCAAACAGCACTGTAAGCAAGAAAATTCACACTATTTCAGACTTTGTAGAGAGAGAGCTTATAAATAGATTAAAAACTTATGAATTGTTCACTTTACACCTTGATGAAAGTACCGACGTTGCTTGCTGTTCTGCTTGTGTTTGTGAGGTTTCCATTCGGGATGAAAATAGAAGAAGAACTCCTTATGTGTGATGAGCTTAAAAGTTATGTCACTGGAGAAGAAATTTTCAAGGCTATCCACGAGTATATAAGAAAAAATGATATAGAGTGAAGTAAATGTGTGGATATTTGCAGTGATTGAGCCATTGAAATGGTTGGTAAAATTAGAGGGGCGGTGTCTAGGATAAAGGTAGTGGCAGAGTATGCCTCTAGCAGTCATTGTATCTTACATCGCCATTCTTTGGCCACTAAAAAGATGCCGCAAGATTTGAAAGACGTATTGGATGGTTCTGTGAAAATAATTAACCATGTGGAGAGCCGTTCGCTTCAAGCACGCCTTTTAAAGCTCATCGCTGAAGATATGGGTATGGATCATTTCAATCTTTTGCTCAACACAGAGGTCCGGTGGCTATCGAGGGGAACAATTTTAGGGAGACTATTTGAACAAAAAGATCCACTGATTATCACATTTACAGAGGAGTCTTTAATTCAAGAATTAAAAGATGTCAATTGGCTGCTAAAATTGGGATACCTTTCAGATATATTCGAAATAATAAATAAAACCACTACTTCGCTTCAAGGCAAAGGAGCACAATTAGATAAAATTAAAGCCTTGTTAAAAAAGTTACATTTTTTAAAGTATGTGTTGAAAAAAAAAACCTCACAAATTTCTCTCGATTACAGGAATCTGTTATAACAAATGAAATCAATCCTCAAACGAACTTCTTTCAAATTGGTATTGCTCATTTGCAAGGCTTGGAAGAAAGTATTGTAAACTATTTTCCTGACATTCACTCAGATGACTTTTATAGCTGGATGATGGCTCAGTTTTCGTGCGACCCAAAAAATAAACCTGTCGGAATGGCAAATGAAGTTTTTCAAAATCTACTTGAGATCAGCGAACATAGAAGTTTAAAACTCGGGTACCGTGAAGGAAGCCAAGAAGAGTTCTGGATGCTGGTATATTCAGAAAATAATGTTGTTGGCAAGGTTGCAGTGAAAAAACTTGTGTGTTTCACATCGACTTATGTCGCATATGCTTACATTAAAAACAAATACATAAGCAAACTTCAAGCATCAAGGGATTTGAGGGTCAAACTTACAAAGATTCCCATAATTATAAAGGATATAATGAAAACATCATCGAAACAGTTGCATTTATCACATTAAGTAAGGATATAAAGTTTATATTGAAATCAAATGAGACTCAGAATTGTATTGTTTTCATTTTTTGTTGTTTCCTAAATCGCTTCAAGGGTTGGTGTGCCTCGAAATATTTTTAGCCCTACAAGGGTGCCGCGACTAAAAAAGTTTGAGAACCACTGATTTAGATATCGATATAACTATCAGGATGATTTTCTATGCCTACATTTAGTCTTAGTAGTTAGTCTGTAATCTGTAGACATATTTAAGAAGCAATTGTACATGTCAACGAATAAATAAAATAAAAAACCGTGCGTTTGTTTGATTTAAGGTCGTGGCATATTATCGTGCACGTTGCGTTTCCAGCACATAGCGTTTAGTTTCCAAAAAATATAATTTAAATGGTTTTAAATATGAACAACACACACTGTCCGGAACATAGCGTTTCAGACACTTAACGTTTCCGTTCAGTATATTTGAAAACAATATTTTACTGATGCCGACGGCTACGTAACGAGTCGTAACCGGTTGGTAAGGATAATGTGCATTAGATGTTCGTCGTTTTCCCCTTGTTTATTTAGGTATTTGTTTGATTTTGATACAGAGTATGTATTTAAAAAAATAAGTTTCGAGGCTATTTTGTCATTTATGCATGTGTTTTTATTGCTTTGTGACAATTAATCACGGAAGTGATAAACAATTAGGACTTTTGTACGGAAGTGATACCTCTTCTTTTTAAAAATACTTTTTGGTTTGATATGTATGGCTTCGTTAAATGTAGTATTTTGTTTTTTAACTGAAGGTGAAATTAAATTTAAAACATATTTAAACTGAATCCTATTCATTCTAAAATATCCATAATATTTTTCTGTATAAAGTCCAGTATTCACATTCCTTCTTCCTTTCTCTTAGCATTGGATGTACTTCAAACCTTCTTTTTAACACAGTTTTTCATTCTTCATCGTTAAGTAGAAGAGCAATTGCACATAATTTTTGTCGAGAAAAGCGGGATCATATCTTCACCGAACCAAACTGAAACGTTCTATGTATGAAAATGTGAACGCGCAGCCCAATTGCTGGAGTGGAAACGCTACGTGCTGGAAACTATGCGTGCACGATAATATGCCGCGACCTTTAAAGTTACAATATCTTACCTGAGTCGTTTCTAAAAGTATGACTAAAAATAATCCCGTTGGACTGCCTTCTCACTCTAGAATCGAATTTTAAAGGCTGTCCATCTTTCAACCATTTAATACTAGGTTCAGGTATGCCAGTGGCGCGACATTCTAATCTAGCAGTAATAGCAGCAGGGTAGGACTTCGATAACGGCGTAAGATCGAACGTAGGCTTTTGTTTGACTACAACGTTAAAGGTGTGACTCGTACGGCCCATGCTGTTGTATGCTATACACGTATAGCTGCCTGTATGATTGGTATTTACATCAGTTATTTCCAAAGCTGACGTATTACCTAGGACTATACTGCCTTCTGGAAAATAGAATTAATTCGTTAAAAACTTCAATCAGATGATAATCAGATGGACAAAATTTGGCGAAAATGGAAAGTTTTGATCAAAATGAATTTCTGATTTTCGTACTGCACGTAGTTGACAGATTTATTTTTGCATACCAAAATGTATTTTCGTTTTTTGGTTAAACGGTTGAGTTTAGAAAAATATGTTATAAGACTTTTTTGCTCTACATGGTGCCTTCTACCTATATCTTAAAGGAACACACTATTTTCGGGGATACCCTGTTTAAAAAAGCGCCAAGTAAGCACAAAAATTCAAAAAAGGCATACAAATTAAAAAAAAAACTATAAATAAAAAAGTGGTGTCAAATGATTTGTTTTTGCATACTTCATTCATATTTAAAAAGAAAATAATCCTCATTTATTATGTACCACAAGCATTAGACTTAGAAATCTGGACTCTAATATTACAGGCGACGATAATAAGCTGCTCAAGTAGATATTGGCTGTATTTATATAATTTTGATCGCGAGCCATTTGTAGGGACCAATTTTAGTTTTATGTATAATGCGTCACATAAAGGCTTTACTGTTATATCTATACTATGGATGACACAGTATTTGAATTAAGACTTCCTTTATTAGAGATTAAAAAACTTCAGATCAAAAAATATTAATTTTTGATATACTTACTATTAAGCCATTGTACTGTAGGTATAGGCCATCCCATCACAGCACAATATAAGGTGAGTTTCTCACCACTAAGGACAGTAACATTCGGTGAAATGTCAAGAGGTAGAATCGAAGGTATTGTTGCTTCAGTTAATTCCGGCAACACCGTTATATATGCTATTTTACTATATTTAGTTTTATTAAGTAAATCATTTGTTGCTTTACACCTAAAAAATAAAAAAGATTTAATAATTTTTAACACATGTCAAAAAAAAACCACTCCTACTGCAGCGTTTGAAGTCCTGCTGAATCTACCACCAGCAACATATTAGTCAGATGCATGGTGTTGACAACAGAAAGCCAGAAATCGAATAGCTAAAAGATGATATTGTGATGGGGCAACCTATTAGACAGGGAAGACTGGAATAAAGGTGTACCCATACAAGCTGCTGTTACCTAGTACACGGATGGCTCAAAAACATCGGAGGGTGTAGGAGCCGGCATAGTGGGAACAAATCAAGGGATACATTTCCCGGTAAGTCAATCAAAGAAGTGACAATTTTCCAGGCGCAAATAACGGCAATCCATCACTGCGTGGAAGAAATAGAAAGGCAGGAAAGAACGTTGCGTTCAGTTGTCATCTTCACAGATAGTCAGGCAGCGCTTAAGGCACTCAATTCTGTAGAGGTCAATTCTAAGCTAGTATCGGATTGTGTGTGTGCCCTAAATAAACTAGGAGACCGTAGAGGAGTTACGGTAGCCTGGGTACTGGGGCACGAGGGTCATAAGGGCAATGAAAAAACAGATGAAATGGCCAAACAAGGCTTCTTCTTCTTCTTGTGCCACTCCTATCGGAGATTGGAAATCATCAAGGCTATCCTGACCTTGTTTACAGCTGACCTAAAGAGTTCATTAGTGGTACAGCCAAACCACTCTCTCAAATTACGCAGCCATGACATTCTTCTACGGCCTGGATTCCGTTTTCCTTCTATTTTTCCTTGCATTATATTTTGAAGTAATGCGTATTTATGTCCTCTCATCAGGTGACCCAGATATTCGAGGTTTCTACGTTTGATCGTTGACAAAATTTCTGGGTCTTTTCCTATCCCTCGCATTACTTCAAAATTTGTAACTCTTTCAACCAAACAAGGCTCATCAATGCCATTCATTGAACCGGAAAGCTTCTGCGGCGTTGCAAAGACAGTAACAAGAACGGCTACAAGGAATTGGGTAGCTCACAAATATCTGGAATGGTGGAGGAATTTACCAGTACAAAGACAGGCGAAACAGTTCATTACAGAACATTCGACAAAATTTACAACAGACCTAATAAGCAAAGACAGGAAAACAGTCAAAGTCATAGTAGGTCTTCTAACAGGGCACTGTAAGCTGAATAGGCACTTGAAGCTGATGGGATTATCATATGATGACCTGTGCAGATTCTGTCACCTCGAAGAAGAAACAGTAGAGCACATTCTGTCAGTGTGACAGTCTGGCAAATATGCGGTTCTTTGCATTAGGAGAAGAAAATTCACCGGCAAATAGCTACATGGAAGGTACAGTCTCGAAGCTATTAGACTTTTTAAAAAGGGTCAGGCTAGAGAATGTTATCTAGGACTAGAGGACCACAATAGATTTGAAAAGGTCGCAGTGGAATAGGCCAAAAGGCTACCTCTCCAAATCTATCTATGTGACATATCAACATTTTACTTATTTTGCTACCAAATGGATCAAATGTTTATGCAATAATAAATTAAATAACATTGATGATTATATAGTATTCAGTCGTTAAGCGTCGTAAAGTTTGAGATGTTTATGGTATACAGGTTATATAGACTATTTGATCTTTGTACATCTTCATCTCAGTACTTCTGGCCAAATTTATAGGGCATATTCCTTATCATTGATGGCGTAAAAATACCGCCATAGGCGAGGAAGCTGAGCCGTTTGCAGAACAATAATTTGCACTCGCATAATATGTTTTGTTGTTCTTTTTAATTTTTGCGGAAACGACAGTTCTCACGGTCTGACTTGTCATCTTATTGAGGTGATACCTCAAGCAGTGTGTGTGTGTGTGTGGAAGGATAATGGCACGGAATCAAGTCCATTTGCCACAGAAAGTTGTATACAGAACTTTTCTTATAATATGAATACAAAGTTGTGGGTTATTCTGCTTTAAATTTCTATTTTTACTTCTTTAATAAAATTTACTAGAAGTTCTAAAGTGTTTCTATTGGCAGTTAATAAAATGTGTGATAGATTTAATGGAAGAAAATATTTCATTTTAATTAGTTTACGAATTAAATCATCTGATTTTTTTACATGTTTTTTGCAACCGAAGAATATATGGTTGAGATCTCCGTAAGAGTTCTGATCACAACTACAGGCCGATGACTGTATAATGCCCAGCTTAGCAAGGTGCGATGGAAATCGTACATGATGAAAAATACACAAGCAGTGTCATGTAGTCAGTTGAATATTTTAGTATAGTTTTATAGTGCAAGTAAAGTGTTTACAAAATGGTTGCTTTAAAATAATTAATAACATAGTGTTAGCATATTAAAAATAATTGTTTACCTATAAGCTCCACTATGAGAACTCAGAGACTTTTGTATTAACAGAACCCCATTGGGCAAAGGAACATAGCTGAAACATAAAAGACATTTAATGTTAATGTACAATTTATCAGTATATTTCATCAAAATAATTAGTAATGTTGTGATATCATGAGAGTAATTATTGAGATTTTTATATGTATTAGAAAGATTAATTAGTATTACTATTAATTAATAATTACAAATAATAATAATATTTGATATTTAACTGGATCAAGATTGTATATGTTATACAAATATCAAATAGGTATTTAATTGTTTTGCAACTCGTGTGTGATTGCAATACATTTTTATATTTAATTAAAGAACTAGAATAAATTGGACACCGCTTAGTAAACATGTGTCTTTATTCTTCCTTAGCTACTTAACATTGAAGAAAACCTGCTTCTGGCAACCTTACATGGCGATCCTGCCAAAACAAGTAAACGTTACAGTACGTATTAGTGAAGTAGTTTACCAAGTAGTGAAGTAGCCAATAATCTTCTGTCCACTCGGTTCTTTCTTAAAGTTGTGTATTCTTGTGCATTCAAGATTTATCCACCTTCTCCTAAATTTATAGATGAGGATGTCTAATTAGCTTGTGTGGTATTGCCAATTCAGTCAATATATTGTAGAGTTTGTTTCTTTTGACTGAGTCGTATAACCTGTTTGGAGTCTGGGACTGTAAATATTTGATCCAGTGTCTATCTTCCCCGTCAGGAGCCCGTCCGATACTCTCCAATAATATTTTCTGCCAGTGGTTGGAGCCATTGGTTTATAATATACGTGAGGACTTTATATGCTGTACGTAGTAGAGAAATTCCACGGTAGTTTTTGCACTGGGGTTTGTCTCCTTTTTTATAGATCGGGCATACTATACTTTTCTTCCAGTCGTCGGGTATTTTCTCTTCTTGCCATATGTCTTTGATGAGCTCGTGGATGTGACTTGCTAGGTGGTCGCCACCTACCTTATACAATTCTGCTGGTATTTCGTCAACTCCCGGGGCTTTATTGTTTTTCTGGCCCTTAATAGTTCGTACCCAATTCATCTTCTAAGTCTACTTGTGTACCAAGTAGGATCTGAAAATAACGCTTCCAGGTTTCTGTGACTTTCTGTTGGACAGTGATTACTTGCCCAATCTTTACATAGACTTGTTTAAGGTTTATACCCACTTTTTATCTTTTATAGGTATTCGTAAGCCCATCTAATTTCGTTGTTTTTGAAATTTTCTTCCATTTTTTCTATTTGTTCATTTTCATAGGCTCTTTTTTTTTCTACATATCTTGTCTGCTTTCCGTCTTGCGACTTCAAATGATGTTCGTCTTTCCCGTGTTCTTCTTATACAGTGTGAGCTTTCTTTCTTCCTCTTTGCTTGTCTGCACTCGTCACCGAAACCATGCTCATCTTCTCGCCTTTTTCTTGTTTCCCAGAGTGGACGATAACGCTGTCAGTACTGCTGTTTTGATATTATTCCATTTGTCCTATATGGAGTGCAGTACTAGCGTCCTTAACTCATTTGCGACTTCTTCTTCGAACTTCTCTTTACATTCCTGAATCTTCAGTTTTTCCAGGACGTTTGTCAGCTTTTTCAGGTCCACATATCCTACCTTACCCTAAATATTTTTATATTCATTAAAAAAAAATAATTACTGTAACAATACTAACCTTTGTTGGTGAGGTAGTATAAGATCATTATTAAATTCCCATTGAATATCAACGGGAGGTGTAGAGTGAATACCACAACGGAGTATTATGGGTTGAGAGAGGTAAACAGTAGAGTTAACGGGATTGATCGAAAACTCTTTTTCCATAGCTAAAAAGAACGAGAAAGATATTAAAAAAAGGTTATGAGTAATGTATAGAACCATCGCCAAAAATCGTAATTAAGGGAGACTATGGAATCACATATTTATACGGCTTTTTGGTAGTTTAATCACCGCTTTGAATGACTTTCTATTATCTATAAACTATTTAAATAGTTTGTTTATAATCCTATATTTTTATACCTCCTTTCTTAGTTATAAACGAAATGTTTGTTTAAGATTAAATTAAAACAATGGTTTTCAACACAGAACAAAAAATAAAACTTGTCGAAAGTGACTTCCGTATAATCGTAAAGTGAATGACCAGTGGCAGTATTCTGCTTGCTCTAATTATGATTTTTTTAGACGACTCTGTATAAGGCGACATCAACAGAGACGAATTTATTAGTTTTTATATATTTTCTTTGATGTAATTATTAAAAACGAGATACTTACAGGCTATTTTCAACTTGGCCACATTGGATAAAAGAGCTCCTGCTCGGTTTTTGACCAAACATCGATATTCTCCCACGTATTCGACGTCCGAATTTTTGCTCGAAATAACTTTCGGGATATACAGATCTCCATTGTCGCGAACGATTCGATTGGAGTCGTCCTCGAGAATTTTCTGTTCATTGTGGAACCAAGTGTACTGAAAAATATACCATATATGATTGAAAATCGGCTTTTAAGGGAGGTTTTAAGGAATACGGAAAGGGTGGGTTGGAAAAGGGCATCGTCGTGCTTTAAATAGCTATAAAGGATACGTAAGGTTGAATATCCAGTATTGTAAATTAGGAATTATAAATGAAAGGAAGAAAAAAAAAAGAAAGAAAAAAAGTTAATGGTTCAGCACTCCAACGCAAGAAGAGTAAAAAACCTATAAAGAGAAAACTAAACGAAATCTGAAACAAGGCATTAAAAAAATGAAAACAGAATATATAAGGAAACTTACAATGAAGTGTAAACCTTTAATATAATGAAATTGGTATAATAATTTATGAAATTATCAAAAAAATTAAAAAATTATTCAAAAAATTTTCGGTCCTATTAGACCATTATCAGTGATATCTGAAAGTAAGTAGTTCCATTTTAATTTAGTGTAAAGGAGTAAAACGTTTACTGTTAATAAAAAACATCTGGTGTAATTAACTACTTACATGAAGCATTTTAAACAAACAAACAAAAATGAAAGTCGGAAGGACTAAATACGAAATCCACGGAATACTTATACAGAAAACGATTATCAGAGAACATCGCTGGGAATGAAATATCAGAAATCGATAACATCGAGGAAAGCTGGGAAAAACTCAAAAATAACATAATTAAGGCAGCAGCAGAATCACTTGGAGAGATGAAAGTATTAACAGATATAACAATATGTGCCATTAGTCTTAACACTAACCAAAACAACTAAATTTCATATAAATACTTGAACGAAAGTTTTCTATTGCGTTATTGTCAAAACTCTGAACTAGGGTCACGACGCAGAATGGCTTTGGAGTGTGTACTTAGTGAAAAGGGTAAGAGTAAATTATTGATCGACGGTCATCTTTACTAGAAAGAAAAAAAAGCAAAACATTTATTGGAAGTATGACTACTACAAGACAAGTGGGACACACAACCATATAGCGGATGCAAGGCAAGTGGAAACAACAAAATTTTTCAATGGAATACGTGAAAACGCTACACAAACCCAAGATGGGCCACATCCTATAATATCCACTGCATCTGCTCAGCTTAGTCAAACTACAGCTGCCACGCTTCCAAAAGTGAGCCACATTAAAAGAACAATAAGGCGTGTACGAAGTAATCAGCAAGCCGCGCTCCGGCTTTACCTCTTCACAGAAGAGACATTATTTTTCCAGAAGAGTATAAACTAACACAAAATGGAGAACAATTTTTACTATTTGATTCAGGTCCACACCATGATCGGTTGTTAATTTTTTCAACAAGACAAAATCTACTTCTTTTGGCAAGGTCACAACACTGGTTTGCCGACGGAACTTTCAAAACTGTACCTCACCTCTTTTATCAACTATATATAATCCACGGTTTAGAGAAGAATACTGCGATTCCTTTAGTATACGTACTACTACCTAACTAGACATTGCTTAGCTTTGTGCCCTCCAAAATAAATTTTGGCAGGACCCCGGCCTACCTGGCATTTCGGCATACGACCGTTAGCGCCTCACTGCCCCTATGAGTCCGACACCAAAATGAAGGTGGCAAGTCACGTACACGAGGCACGTGTCGTGGGACTCCACCTCCCCCGTAGTACCTGTGTTGCGATTACCTAACCTATCCGTTATCCCCTCCCACAAACGGACAGGTGACGCAGGCAGAGGAATTTCCACCTAGCACGGAGACAGGTCGCCGCCGAGGATCTCTCCTCTACCACTCTTAAATCTCCTGGAGGGTACGTGCCGGGACACCGACACCACGATTGGTGGTGTAAGGCCAAAAGAGGTGTGTACGGGTCCAACTCGTTCAACCTAGCCTGGTTCTCTTGGAATGAGAGTAGAGTGGTCCCCGAGAGTCTCGTATCGGATACTAGGAGTGTAGACCGGTGACCGTGACGCCTAAGCGTCCGTGTGCGTTTCTACAAACCCGACACCTTAAGCGACGGCTCTCCACCTCTCGATTCCTACCCATTAGTCGCCTCTTACGACAGGCAGGGCCTTCTCGCCTCGGCCGTATTCTTATCTCCGTGAGCCGAACGGAGACCTAACCTAACTAGACAGAAGAAACTTATGTTCGGCTACTTTCAAAATTAAAAGAACTTTTACCTAGAGCTTCGCCTGTAACCATATTAACAGATTTTGAAAGCGGTATGATAAGTGCTATAAGACAAGAATATCCCGACTCAAGACATCGTGGGTGCTTTCTCCATTTCACTTAATGTCTCTTTAGAAGAATCCAGTCAGACGGTCTAAAAAGAAGATATAAAAAAAACTAATTCAGATTTTGCTTTAAAGCGTCAATTATTGGAGGCCTTAGCATTCGTTCCTACTGCAGACGTAGTGGAGGCATTTGAAACGATTTGCGAGCAAGATGTGTTGCCAGCAGAAGCCCAGTCAGTAATTGATTATTTTGAAATACCTCGATGGGCGCCCACAAAGAGGTAGACAACGTCGTTTGCCCTTATTTTCACATGATCTGTGGAATTGTTATGATGGGGTCCAAGAAAGTTTACCAAAAACAAACACATAGAAGGATGTCATCGAGGGTTTGAACAACATATTTCCGCAGATCATCCAAACATTCGGAGTTTTATTAAAGGCATTCAGCTGGAGCCGAGCTTATACGAACTTCAAATTGAACAGTATATAGGAGGCTTGGAAGGCCCTCCTATACGTAAAAAATAAAGAGATTGTGCAGAGCGGATTGCAAGTCTGGTAAACAATTACGACCCTGCGAACACTTACGAATTCTTGCGGGGAATAGCACATCATTTATCGTATTAGTATTAGGAAATACATATAAAGATCATATTGTTTAAAATCGTTTCAAAATATTTTTATTCTATTGTTTCAAAATATTTCTATTCTATGTACATATATGTAAATTCTTAGACCTAAGTTTTAATTTGCCTAGACGGCAACCCTGTCAGCCCTAGGCAAAGTCATTACAAGTTTATAAAAGTAGTATGTTTCCATATGTTGCCATAAGAGCACAAAATAAAGAACGTGTGAAGAGATTTCATTTTATAAGTTATTTCTTCACCCTATCGACCAACTATTTACCACCACGATTAACCAGCGACCAGTCAATTTCATTCAACAATTTAAACATACAATCTTTTGGTCATTCGTAGCCGAGTTCGGTGGTAAATCGTAACAATTTCAATTTTTAATCATCAATTTGTTAAAAGTAAAGCAAAAGTTTCTATTAGTGCATCTGTGCCTTTCAACCAATCAGAGAACGGGACAGCGAGTCAAAAGAACGTTGACAAACACGAAGCGGTGTTCCTGTGGCCAATTTGCTGAGCGATTGCAGACGCGCATCCCTGAAAAGCTGTAAGTCTGTTCCACTTATATACCATCTTAAGATAAATCCTACCCTTAACCTTTATCGCAGTGCTATTTATAGATTCTGGTATTTCAGACTTTTTTGATCTTTTTGAATTTGCATGGTAATATAACTTGTCAGATTTAGAGATATTTACGAACATTTCAATTAAAAAATAAATAATGTCGAGCTCAGATATTGCACAATTAATAAGAAATAGAGGTTCTCTTAAACGTAAATTAACTTCATTAACAAATTTTGTAAATAAAATAATTGATGGTTCACTTAAACCGACATTAGGCGATGTAAATATGCGATACAAAAATAATCTTGAATTATTAAGTCAATTTGAAATTATTCAGCAATCTATCGAGGAGAAATGTTCGGACGATCAATTAGAAATTCATTTTAATGAACGTGATCCATTTGAAAATCATTTTTATACAGCAATTTCATATTTAGAGGAATACATAAACAATTCTTCTCCGGTAATAAATGTCACACCTCAAAATGTAGTTTATCACGATCCACTTCAAAATTTTCTTTTGCCGAAAATCAAGCTTCCTACATTTAATGGTGAATATGAGCAGTGGCTCGAATTCAAAACCAATTTTATAAACATTATCGATTCAAATTCATCATTAAGTGCAGGTCAAAAGTTTAACTTTTTAAAAGCTGCGTTGGAAGGTTATGCCAAACGAACAATAGAGGGTTTTACTGATTCCCAAGACTACCATGCTGCATGGAATATGCTTTGCAACAAATTCGATCGAAAAAAGTTTCTAGTAGACACCCACTTAAAATCTATTTTCAATTTAAATTCGATAAATAAAAGCACATTCATGCAATTCAGAGGGTTAATCGATGAAGTTTCAAAGCATTTATCATATTTAGAAGGAATGAAGCTCACTAAAGAGTCTCTATGGGATATGACAATTATTCATGTTGTATACAATAAATTAGACAAAGTAACTCAAAATAAGTGGAAAGAATACCACACTTCTGCCGAATTGCCTCATTTAAATGAATTTCTTGAATTCCTTAAACAGAGACAAGACATATTACAATCTCAAGAAGAGCCTCATTCCTCCTCAATGATGACCGTTAAAAGTCACTCTGGGTTTCAGAAACCTCTACAATCTCGATCACAATTTCATTTAGCAATAAATCAAATTCAGTGCAATTTTTGCAAGAGTGATCATTTAATATATTCTTGCCCCGAATTTTTAAAATTAACAATTAATGACAGATGGGAAAATATTAAATCTTTAAAACTATGTCCGAATTGTTTACGTTTTGGTCACTTCAAGGAAAGGTGCAGTAGCGGATCATGTCGTAAGTGTAAACGTAAACACAATACTTTATTACATCAAGATTATTCTCGTTCATATCAAAGTCAAAACACACAGTCAAATGCATACAACAACAACAATAATCAATACAATTCACGAGACACAATTCAATCAGTAGGTGCTCAGAATCATCCAAATAATAGTGACCAGGTGTCACACAATTCACAAGCAATTTCTCACAATATTCAAGCAATTTCAGTCCCAAATCAACAATGCTTAGTTACAGAAAGAAATACACAATCTAATATAATTCTGTCTACAGTAACATTCAAAGTTAAAGACCAAAACAATCAATTGTATCAATGTAGAGCTCTGCTCGATTCAGGAGCTCAATCCCATTTGATTACCGAAGAGTTTGTCAAACGGTTAGGGTTACCATTAACCAATACCGAATTAGCTATTATTGATATTAACCAAGTGGTTTCTAATTTAAAAAAGAAAACTTCAATTACAATTTTCTCAAACAAAAATAATTTCCAATTTCAATTATCTTGTTATGTAACACCATTCATTTCAACTATTCCGTTACAACAATTTGATATCTCTACAATTTCCATTCCTCAAAATATCGAATTGTCTGATCCTACATTCAATACTCCTCAGAAAGTTGACATGATCATAGGTGCCAGTTTGTTCTGGGAACTGCTATTAGATGGTAATATTAAATTAGGAAAACAGGCACCAGTGCTTCAAAATACCAAACTTGGATGGGTAATATCTGGTACTGTAATGAATCCGATATCAACGTCGTTATGCAACTTTTCACAATGCTTTATACCAGAAGACAATCAGTTATGTAAATTCTGGGAACTCAATGAGATAAATGAACCTATGATGTTATCAAAAGATGACGTCCAGTGTGAGGAACTATTTACCAAACACACTCGAAGAAATGAAAACGGTCAGTTTGTAGTGAAGTTGCCCTTCAAATATTCTACCGATTTATTGGGAGATTCAAAAGAAATAGCAAAAAAACAATTCATATCACTCGAAAACCGATTCAAAACTCATCCTCAATTTGATCAATTATACAAAAATTTTATACATGAATATATCGATTTAGGTCACATGACCAACGTGGAAAGTGACATGGTCACTGAACCAACTTATTTCTTTCCCCACCATGGCATATACAAGCCTAGTAATCTGACTACTCAACTTAGAGTGGTCTTCGATGGATCAAGTCCAAGTAGTTCTGGATGGTCTCTCAATGAATTACAATATGTTAGACCAAAGGTGCAAAATAACATATTTGACATTTTAATTAGGTTCCGACTATACAAGTATGTTGTGTCTGCTGACGTTAGTAAAATGTATAGGCAGATCCTTATACATGATGCACACAAGCCCCTTCAACAGATCCTGTGGAGGGACAACCCAGCAGATGAATTTTCAATTTACCAATTAAGCACCGTTACGTACGGTTGTACTAGTTCGCCATACTTAGCAATAAAATGCATAAATAAATTAGCAATTGATCACTGTAATACATTAACGACAGATTCACAGACAATTCTTAATTATTTTTATGTTAATGACCTAGTAACGGGTTCCAATGAACTTTCAGAATTACAAGCACGATGTAAAGATATTTCATTACCAATCAAACATAAACTTTCAAATCTTACTCTATTTTTAGATGAAAACCATGTATTACGAGTAGGGGGTCGACTTAGATTATCTGGATTAGACTTTAACTCTAAACACCCTATATTAATTTCATCTAATCATCCTTTCACTAAGTTGCTATTTGAACATAAACATAAAGTCCTATTACATGCAGGTCCTCAACTCCTTCTCTCATCAATTCGACAATATTATTGGCCAATTCGGGGGAGAGACCTTGCAAGAAAAACGGTAAGAAATTGTCTTACTTGTTTTAAATTTAAACCTACATTTGCCAGTTGTCCAATGGCCAGTTTGCCCGAAGCTCGCACAACCCCATCAATGCCATTTCAGCACTGTGGCATAGATTTTGCAGGACCATTTTTACTAAACAATAAATCGGGCAGGGGAGCCAAAGAAATAAAAGGTTACGTTTGTGTTTTTGTATGTTTTTGTACCAAAGCAGTTCATCATGAACTCATTACAAATCTCACAACCGACTGTTCCCTATCCTGCTTGAAGCGTTTCATAGCTCGACGAGGTATCCCCAATGACATTTATTCAGATAATGGATCCACTTTCGTTGGAGCTCGCAATGAACTTAAACAATTTGGTCAATTTCTTTTAAAAAATAATACTTATATTCACAATTACGCTATTGATCATAATATAAATTGGCATTTCATTCCACCGTATGCGCCTAATTTTGGCGGTCTTTGGGAGGCGGCAGTTAAAAGCATGAAACACCATTTAAAGAGGGTGTTACTCGACAAAAAACTTAGCTACGAAGATTTTAATTCTCTGCTAATTCAGATCGAGGGAGTCTTAAATTCTAGACCTATGTTTGCACTCTCTAATGACCCAACTGACCTAACGCCACTTACTCCTTCCCATTTCCTGATTGGCCGTCCTATTACAACCATTCCCGATACTGACTTAAGCACAATCCCGATAGGCAGGCTCTCCAACTACAAAACGATTCGTCATATGTATCAACAATTTTGGAATCGTTATGTGAAAGAATACGTTTCGCAACTGCAACAGCAATACAAATGGAAAGAATCTTCGTCCCATTTGAAGATTGGAACTTTAGTGTTAATTCGCAGTTATCAACAACCACCATGTAGATGGCCTTTGGGACGTATTATTAACTTGCATTCCGGTAAAGATAAACTTTCAAGAGTGGCAGAGGTAAAAACAAACAATAAGACAGTTATTCGCTCTGTTCGTCATTTGTGTCCGTTGCCAATGCAGCAAGAGAGTGTTAGTGAGAATATTAATACATAAGACTTTATTTAAATTTATAATCTATTTTGAAGGTACCCTTCAACGGGGGAGTTTGTTTAAAATCGTTTCAAAATATTTTTATTCTATTGTTTCAAAATATTTCTATTCTATGTACATATATGTAAATTCTTAGACCTAAGTTTTAATTTGCCTAGACGGCAACCCTGTCAGCCCTAGGCAAAGTCATTACAAGTTTATAAAAGTAGTATGTTTCCATATGTTGCCATAAGAGCACAAAATAAAGAACGTGTGAAGAGATTTCATTTTATAAGTTATTTCTTCACCCTATCGACCAACTATTTACCACCACGATTAACCAGCGACCAGTCAATTTCATTCAACAATTTAAACACATATGCATAACTAAATTTTAAAAAATAATAAAAATTAAAATAAACTGTAAATAAAAAAAAAATCTCAAAAAAATGACAAATTGGATGTTTATTCCAAGTTCTAAACACGCCAGTGGTACGCTGCCAGTCCTAAGCGTGAGTAAAGTGTGAAGGGAACATGGAATAAAAAATACATATTATAATAATAAATTAATTAACGAGATAGCTAGGTCGAACACAAGCTAAGCAGTAATAACTATTTAAATAGCACGTAAGTTACCGTATTAGTATATAGGAAATACATATAAAGCAATAACTATTTAAATATATTTTTCGGTCAATTCTCTTTTTGGGGAATTGTCCGTTCGGGGAATTGTCTTTCGGGAAACTCTTTTCGGGTAATTGTCCGGGACTCCTCTGTCTGACCCCACGTTTGATTTTGATATCATCGTGATTCTCCTGCCTCTGTACGGATAGACGATGTTTGATTCCATCATTGGAGTAAAGATTGCTAATAATTCTTAGATCACAGGTGTTTATTTCCATATTTGTTAATATCTCCACCAGCTTGTCGTGTTTTACTGTATCAAATGCTTTATGGTAATCAATGAAGCATGCATGAATATCGCAATTCACATCTCTACATCGTTGAAATAGCACTTGTATGCTAAAGAGAGATTCTCTCGTATCCACTGCGTTCCGAAAACCAAACTTTGTACGGCTGATTTTTTCTTCGCATAGTCTTTATATCCTATGATGGAAGATTTTTAGAAATAACTTTTAAATGTGGCTCTTTAAGCTGATGATCCGGAATTCATTGAAGGATACGAATTTTGTTTTCTTTGGTAGTGCAATAAACGTTGACTTCAGCCATGGTCTTGGTATTATCCCGTTTAAATATATGTCATTAAATATTTTTGTTAGTCGTTGCTTACAGTTGTGATATTGCTTTTTCCACTTCATCTGATGTGATTGGTAAGTAGTCATTACATATGTAAGACGGAGGTTGTTCGGACCTATTATCAAAGAGTTCTTATATGTATTTAGTCCATATGCATATTTCTTGATTTTTATCTGTGATTATGTTACCCTGTTGATCTTGCAGTTTGCTGGCTGTGTTGGATTTTTTAACTGTTTGTTTTACCTTTTTATGCATTTATTTATTTATGCGAGGTGTTAGCTACTGTTAAATGTTAGTGTTATCTTCTATTTAGACAAAAATTCGCAAAATGGACTCTTTTAAAATTTGACTGATGATACTTCTTATAATTGAAGTTAGCTGTATGTTGCAACGCAATTATCGATATCGTGATTGAACGCGTTCCCCTGGAGAATCCTAATACGTGCAACTTTATAACAAACTACTTCGTTATAGTTTGAAGTTCTTACCTGTACTTGGCCTTTCCGAGATTCTGCCTCACACTTGAAACGTGCACTTTGCTCTTTCAGAACAATCACATCCTGCGGATCGATCACTTTTAAGGACAGGTTTATGTTGGGTGTTTTAACGGCTTTCCCGCCAAACGCTGCAACAAAAATATAAAATTAATATAAAACTCTTTTTAAATAACAGATATCAAAAATCAGTTTGAATTTTCGGATATTCGAATAAATAGAAGTAATTTTCATTAAAAGGCATCTGATGGAAAAATATGGGAATAAATAAACAATCCTTTATCCCGTGACCACACACTTCACGCGACCACACACTACGTGGAGTAGTAAATGCAGTTCCATGCGTGTTTCTTGTTAGATGTTGCAGATACGTTTTAGAGGAAAAAATTTAATCATGGACTTACTTTAGTTACCATAAACCTATTGTATCTTTTGTAGAATTTAATTTCATAGAATAGATAATATTATCATAACATAAATTAAGATTTTTTAAAGATAAAAATATGTTTTTTACTATTCCTTTTATCAATATGACAGTACTAAGATTATCTATTTTCATTTTATCGACTTTTCCTTAATTTTAATTAAGTAATTTGATAATTATTAAAATGAAACACTAATAATCTATCTATACAAAAGGCTAGGACGACAAGGCACACGTTTGTACGGTCGGGTAACTACGCCACGTAATAAAGAAACATAAAACTCGCATTTCAATTTACTGAGTCAATAATATTTTGTTTTTAAAACGATACGTTTAAATACTATACTATTAATATTAATTACATATTAATATACTTAATAATACGATCAATTTTTTCGAAAAATTGCCAAAAATATTGGTTGCTATAATTTTAAGATAATATTAAATAAACAAAATAATTTAAAGCTTTATGTTAGTTTAGATTTAAACAACTAGCGCCCCCTAGGAAAAAAATCTAAACTACCAACTGACGTGAATAAACTTATCTGACAGATAAATAAAATATAAAATAAAAAAAAATATAAAATATTTATTTGCCAAAAAAACAGTTGTGATCACAAGAAGCCTTGTCAAGGACCGTTCGAGAGAAGGTGTAATCTTATTATACAGTAAGGTCTCTTTTTATGCGGATTATTTTTATGAGATTTTAAAGTGGTGCGGTTTGTATTTCATCCAAAAATTTCTATTATTATCTATTATAATTATATATTAACTATTCACATCCAGATGTCAGTAAAGTGAGCCTTTGCAATTCGGATATTCACTATTACTTCATTGCTTCATTACTTAAAGATATTGTTTCTGATATTATCATTATAAAGATAAAGATATTGTGTATTTATAAACCTGTTATTGTTTTAAAATAATTTTTTTCTTAGCGGTACCTTGTTTCATAATAAGTTGTTTAAAATTTTGCTGATTCTTAGTTGCAGTATAATAAGCAGCACGGTTATCGAATTGAAAGATTTTAAGTGAGTGGTCGTAAAGTTTTTATTTTTCATTAGAAGAGGTTTTTGCCATCTCAATATCGTAAGTCTAATGTTTTTTATTTCTTTTTTAATATCTTATTTGGCCCAATAGAGAACAAAAAAACATCAAAGACAATCAATTTCGATGGAAACGAAAATTGCAATTTTAGATCGCTTAGGAGAGGAAGAAGGATCTACGGCAATTGGAAAACATTTTAATTAAGGCGAATCAACAAGAGCAATTAAGAAGAATGAAGTTTCTAAAAGAAAATCTATAATTTCTGGTACAAAATTAAGCGCCAAATTTTCATCTTACTCAAGGGATGTATTATTAGAAAGAACAGAAAGAGCCATTGCAATTTGGATTGAGAAACTAATTCAAAGAAGAATTCCTGCAAGTGGTTATTTAATCCAGAAAAAAGCTCTTCAGTTTTACGAATTAATGAAACAGTCGGAGCCACCAACTTCTACTTCCCAAGCTAGTAAAAGATTTTCAGCTAGCAAAGGATGGTTAATCGGGTAATAAAAAGAAATACATTTCATAATATCACGATCACAGAAGAGAGTGCTACAGCAGATAAAGAAGTAGCAAAAATATTTCCACAGGAGCTAGCGAAAATTATTGAAGATGGGGACTATTGTGCCGATTAAGTATTTAACGCTGATGAAACGGGAGTGTACTGGAAAAAATGCCTAACCGTACTTACATCGCAAAGGATAAAAAAACTGCAAGTGGACATAAAGCAACTAAAGACCGACTAAACATTATCACATATTTTGTAGCAATACATCAGGAGATAGGATGTTGAAACCGCTCTTAATAAATAAATCTCTTTAAAAGGCAAATAATAATTAAATATTTGGGCATTATACTGGATCACAAGCTCACATGGAAATTTCACATAGAATATATGTTAAATAGATGTGAAAAAGGCCTAAACTTTCTGAAAATGACAACTAAAACTTGGTGGGGAACAGATGTTCAGACTTCCTTACTTTTTTATAGAACTTACATTCGCTCTATCATAGATTATGGATGTTGGTTATATGGATCTGCCAGCAAGAACTTACTAAACAAATTAAACATATTTATAAACCAGTGTTTGCGTATCTGTATTGGTGCCATGAAGACAACTCCTATTGAGCCCCTTTATGTTGAAGCACGTGAGCCTCCAATTTCTCTTAGAAGACATTTCTTGGCCGAAAAATTTTTACTGAAAATTAAACACCAGAACACTTTCCTTTATACCGAATTAACAAATTTAAACAATTATGATTTAACGAATAAATATTGGATTAAGAAAAATTCTCCAACCCTATGTGAAGCTCTTAGAGAAAACACAGTTTGTGATGATGAAGCTATTAATTTAAAATCACACACAGATATAAATGATTTTGAAGCTCTTTTTTATAGCGTTAAATTTATTAAACCAAATTATGTTAACACTGGAAGAGCAAATAACAACATTATAACAAGCATCTTATCCAATCGGGATTACTACAGTACTATCTACACGGATGCCTCCAAATCAGAAGACGGTACAGGATGTGCCTTTTACATCCCCATGGAGAAGGTAGAAAAAATGTTCAAATTAAAAGCAAATATTTCCATATTTAGTGCGGAAGCAATTGCCATATATCAAGCCCTACTTTTTGTTTCTAACAGAGATTCCTCCGTTATTATTGTTTCAGATTCCATGTCAGTTCTCACAGCCATTAACCAACCTTTTGTTCCAACCTCATACTCCAATCCCTACATAATATTTATTAAAAAATTAGTTAAACACTTTAAGGAAAATAAAAAAAATGTGATATTTATATGGGCTAAAGCACACAGTGGAATTAAACATAATGAACATGTGGACCAACTAGCCAAATTAAGTATTTATTCAGTGGATACCACAGAATTTCTACCCAGTATTTCTGATTTGGTTGCTTCACGCAAGGCAGTTTTAAAATATAAATGGAGTGACCTATGGTCTGAGTTTTGTTTTACCAACCCAAATAGATACACTTCTTTACACACAACTGTCCCTGTTGCACATTGGCACAGAACTTATAATGTCCCTAGGCGTTATATAACAACCATATCTAGGCTTAAATTTGGACATGCTTGTTTTCCTGCTCATCTTGCAAGGATTCATGTGATCGAGAGTAAAAACTGTTTGGAATGTGGAGTAGAAGGTGACCTAGATCATGTAATTTTTGGTTGTGCCAAATATAATTTGGAATCCACCTTATTATATAATAATATAGTTCGTATTACCGGTAAATCTCCGTTTAACGTTTTATCTGCCCTAGCGACTCAAAATAGATTAATTTACGATTGCATAATCGATTTTTTGACCAAATGTAATATTTTTCTTTAGTTAAAAAAAAAATTGGTTTTTACTTTTTACCTTTGTTTTCTCTCCTTTATATGTTTAATCCTATTTACCGTGGCCTAGTTCTCCTGTGTATGTTATATATTATAATGTCCTGATGGTCCCCTGGACGTGAAACGAGTGACCCATGTTAATTGTATATGTTTATGGATATATATGTGTATGTATTATTTATATTTTTTCTCTTCTTTTTGTTAAATGTTAATTATCTATTTTAGTCTATTCGATTGCAAATAACTCAAAAACTTTTTACTGTACCTAATGAGATTAAAAGATCATGTAACTGGCTGTATGGCAAACTGCCGAAGCCATAAAAAATAAAAAAGGCAAATATTTACTGTACAAGTAAAACAAGAAAAAGTAGTTGAAGTTAGAAAATTGATAGAAAAACATTATGATTTAAAGTAAATGAGTATTGAAGAATTAAGCTATTTTCCATCCACCTGCAGACGAAGTTTATAAATAATTAGTTTACTTTCAACAACAACACTATAGATTGTCTCAAAGTGACTAGTCTATACAGGGTAAATGCACAACATCGATGCAATATTTCTTTGCAAACTTGTATTAAAATAAACGTCACTTCTTACTACTTAGCCTAATCAATCTTTTGTGTTGAGGGTAGCTTAAGTACTAATGCCCACTAACGACCCTGCCTGGCTTCCTTCTGTCAGTGGTTCTTAAACATAAATAATATTTGCTACAACATACTTGGGTTAAATTAAAATAAAATAGAATTAAGAAATGCGTTTTATTTATGTCACACAAGCAGTTTGTTTTTAATTCTACAGTATGTGCTAGCGATACAAACCGTTTGTTTATAGATTTAAATAAAATCGAATAAAATAAAACTAAAATATAAAGAAACATTTTATTTATGCATTGTTCCGTTCAAAAGTTAAGGGGGGAAGGACTTTTAAAAACCGCACTGTATATGTTGGCAGTAACAAAACGTAGAAATATCCGAAAATAAAACTAATAAATAAGTTGAAAATAAAAGAAGTTATTGTATTATTTAATTTCTTGTGTAAGTAATCGTAATTGTACATCATTATATTTAGTTCCTTTTTCTGTCAATCGCTGTCACATTTAGTTTCTGCTTCACTATCATCATCATCATCATTATTATCGTCAATGTCATCACTATCTCCGTTATTTATATTTATAATAATTGGTTTGATATCATCCAACAAATTGTCAATTTCCCACATTTTTTTTTTCTGTTGCTATTATGTGGTTTACGTAGTTTTTCCATTTCTCTGGCGTAATGATCTGGTACGCTGATGTAATTAAATTTCGCATTTCAGCTTCTTTAAAATTCGCGTTGCGTCCAGCTATATACCGTTTCACTTCACTCCAAACCATTTCGATGGGATTGAGTTCACAGTGATAGGGTGGGAGCCTCAAAATCTTCACATTGTGCTTTTTGGCAATATCTTCTATTATGTACCTGTCATATTTTGCTTTGAAGGCCTTGACTACATCAAGTAACTCGCATTTTAGGTAGTCTTATTCAGAAAATAGGTCATTTGACAGAAGCCATTCTTGAATATCTTTTTTTAGTGTTGAACTGTTGGGAATTTGTTCTGACTTTCTGCTGTGATAGGAGGCATTGTCCATTACAACAGTTTTTTCTGGCAAAGTTATTTTCGAACCAATCTTCGAAGGTCGGTCCATCCATTTCGTCGTGGTAGTCCTGAGTATGTTTCTTTGCCTAAACGTGAGCTCTGCTTCATCAACAAATCCGCTGGTAGATCCTGCGTGCAATTAAACGAACCGTGCACCACGAGCTGTTGGAGCTTTTAATCCTGTTGTCAGACTACGAACAAAAGCATCGCGATGAGATGTATGTTTACGCGCTCCGAAGAACAAATAAAGACTAATTAAGGTCCTGGATGTAGCAAGCTTTTAAACATATAATGTACAAGAATTACTCTAATTGCTTCTTAATTACTGAATAACTTAGAAGAAAGTATTTTCAGTTGATATCAACCAAAATTACAAATTTCTTACAAATTATGGCAGTAATTAGCACCGCAGGGACATAAATAACATTTTAAATTTGGCAGTTAGTAGAAATTACCGGAATTATTTTAAACTTTGAAACAAATGTTTATTTAATGCACATTTTATTATACTACTGCTACTAATAAAAGATAAAAGTTGATAAGTTACTATTAGAAACAAATAATGTATAGTATTATGTAAAATTATTAGCAAACAATATTTTTTGTAAATTACATAAAATTGTACGTGAGGACTTGTTGAGAACTCCTGGTTTATTCCGTTTATTTTGAAAGATAGACAATAGAGAACGCCATCGCTCACTGCATCAAACTGGCAACGTCTTGGCGAAATTCTTATAAGATTAGCATTGCATATCTTACCCTGTATAGACTAGTCACTTTGAGACAAAGTATAGTAAAATAAACAGGTTGCCCTGTATTCCTGATATTCGAAGTAATTTATCTATTTCTTTTAATTTCTGAAAGCTTTTTTGTTTTTGTCTTTGATTTATGAAATTTTAGAAGGCTACAGGACGTATCCCTACTTTTTCAAGGCAAGTAATGTCTTTTTTTATATGCGCTTTTCTGTGGAACGTATCCACCGCATAAAACGAGATCTTACTGTATATATATATATATATATATATATATATATATATATATATATATATATATATATATATATATATATACAGATCCATCGTGCCGTGCGTAGACGATAAGAAAGCGATACTTCTCTTCTTCAGTCACTCCCGGAGTGCCATATCCCGTTTTTATTTTGATTTTCTTTTCACAAAAAGTTATTTTTTTAGAATAATCTTGTATTGGAAATTAATTTAATAAAGTTCTAAAACTTCAGATTCAGACATAAAAAGAAAAATCGGTCGATAAATTGCTAAAAGCAAAAGAGCGATTCTTTTATAAACTGGTGATGAAATTGATGAGGGACGATATCTTATGATATTAATACAAAACGTCGTGCTACGAAAATGAAAAGTATGGCATAGAGCACCGCAAAATATTGATTAATCCCGTTAGCGAAATATCAAACAGAATATTTTTATATACGAAGATATTAAACTGACAGAAAAGGTTTATTTCAGCAACCCTCTTTAGGGAAAACTTGGATTTTCTCCAAAATATATAATTTCGGAAAGATATTAAGTAAATACGTGTAGAATATAAAATAAGAGGATATCGGTAACAGATTTATTAGGGATCCCTTCCGAAGTAATGAGTTATGTAAAGATCTGAAGATGTAATTTACCAATGTAAAATTAAAATCAATATTTTGCAGGAGTAATATATACGCATAATGTAAAATAGAGTTTTCCTGAAGTTTGAAAATATAAAGGAGAAGATTTTCTATGAAATACGACAAAAAAACAAAGACTGGTTTCATTCACTGCTATTCGAATCGACTTGGGCTTAACTATACTGCGTTCATTACCAAGGTAAGCTAGAGAACACACCTATCGGTGGGTGTGTCGTATCCTGTCAGCTTGTCATTGGTTAGGTTCAGATTTTGGGCTGAACCAGTGTTTCGAAACTTTGCACCAACGCGCTTACAACATTCTTAGAGGGTGCATCCACTACGTGGCGAATATTAAACTGATCACAGAACTGTCGTTTCGCCTCTGTGTACGAATCATTGCTCTTGAAATATGCTTGGCAATAAAAAGTTTAGTAAGTTAAGTAATTTATACAATGATAAAAATTCCAACACAACTTCGTTAGACCACTCCATAGTAAAATTAGCACTACACTGACCGTACCACATCCTAATCGCATCGGAAGGGCAGGACGAGTAAGTCCGTGCTATGCATTAGCTTCCAACCTCCTTTGAACCCTGTTGATTTACCGACAAACGACAGTTTTGCCCTATCCCAGGGATCGTTAACCACAAATATTGAGGGGAAAAACGGTATTCCACGTTGCTTATTCTATTATGTATTTCTCTTCATTAATGAAGAACGCCTCTATACGTTCTGTCATATCCCGACTCAAAAGGGAAATTTACTCTGGGATACCTTAAATTTCAGATCGAGTAGGCATTTATAATAAATTTCTTACGTAAAGATCTTGAGAAGGCATATGACTCAATACCTAGAACCAAGCTATGGGAAGCAATGGAAGACATCGAAGTTCCACGAAGATTAATAAACGCGGTAAAAGCACTCTACAAGAATAACGAAGTAGCTATCAAAACGGGCAATAGAATATGCAGTCCATTTAAGACGACAAAGGGACTACTACAGGGTTGCTCCACATCCCCCACCCTGTTCAAAATATTCCTGGAAAAAACCCTGAAACCATGGAAAAGAAAGTGCAAAGGAATGGGTATACCAGTAAGGAACGAATATATATATACGCTAAGTTTTGCCGACGACCAAATAGTGATCGCACAAGACGAGGATGACCTCAGTTTTATGATGAGAAAACTGGAGCAGGAATATACAAAGAATAGGATGGAAATAAACCTAAGAAAACTGAATACCTAACAACGGAGAATACAGAAATAAAACAGCTGGAAATAGACGATGGTAAACAAATCAAAGGAACAGACAAGTATAAGTATTTAGGTTTCATAATATCAAACAAAGGAATAACGGAGGAAGATATAAAAAATAGACTAGGACAAACAAGAGACTGCATACGAAAATTGAACCCGGTACTATGGGATAAGAACATCAGCATGAAAACAAAGAAAAAAATATATAATACCATGACAAGAAGTATCCTCACTTATGGGTGTGAAAATTGGACAATAAATAAGAAAACCAAAAACAAAATAAGACCAACAGAGATGGAATTCCTAAGGAGAAGCTGTAGAGTAACAAGAAGAGATAGAATAAATAACATGGAGATTAAGAGGAGAATGGAAATGAACTCCGACATAATAGACTACATCGAACAGAAGAGGTTAACCTGGTACGGACATGTCAGAAGAGCAGACCAAAATCGGTGGATAAATAGAATAACAGAGTGGAGCCCGATAGGAGGAAGAAAGAGAGGCAGACCCCGAAGATCTTTCAGAGATGAAGTGGACGAAGCAATGAGTAGAAGAAACCTACAGGAAGGGGACTGGCTAAACAGGAAAAATTGGAGAAAACGGTTGAGTGAAGGAATACAGTGAAAACTGTGGAAATCCTTGTATATATATATTCTTACGTAAAGTATGAACTCTGTACGATTACGATTTACTACCTAATTAGCATGTTTCGCTAAAATTCTGTCAAATATATATTAATAAGTATATTATAATTCAATTTTACAGAAAAACTTACCAATTTGAAATTGCTCGATTAAGTTGTTTTATAGCAATCATATTTTTTGAATGAACCCTGTATAACTTAAAGTAATAAAGTGTTGAGCACAAAATTACAGCAACGATAATCGCAATTGTAATTCTACTGCTGTTTATTCGGAAAATTGATATCGTTAACGTTTTTGCTTATTATTTATTAATGAACTTCTTAATGGTAATGTTTTTTGTAGGGGTTTTTGAACTCTTTTCAGTGAACTATAGTGTAACTTGATGGATTTTCTTTTTCAATTAGTTGTTTTTGCATTATTTATGAAACCGCTTTTCTTCTATGCCAGATCTAAGTATTCATGGTCTTGATTAATGATTGGCAATGTTTCAGATTTTACAGTACAGATGAGATATGCTGACTCGATGGGAACTTTTTAAATTATGATGTTCCACTAAATTGACAAAATATACAGTTACGGTGATGGATAGTTACTCTGCTTTATAATTACTTAATAGATACAAAGTATGACGAAATATTACTCGTCAAAACATTAGTTGTGTTTACTTTTCTTATGTTATTATTACATTACAAATGCATTTATTTAACATATTCTACAATAGATATTTATTGTTTGTATTACAGTAGGTGATCAAATTATTATAATCAGTTACAAAATTTTAGTTTTTCACATTCGTTCGAAAGTTTTATAGCAAAATCATATGCTGCGACACAATTAAAGTATGCCAATATGTTTTGTCACTAACATCTTATCGATTTATGAGAATAAAATCATAATGGGTAAAGCTAAAGACATTCCTGAAACTAAAATACTGGAGATAAATACTCTTTTATGGAATACAAAGCTTTTCCAACGTCAAATAGCTCAACAGTGTCAAGTAGCGCAAGTCCCCAAAAATGTGGTCGAAAGCGTGTCACTACATCTGAAGACGAGAGAAAAATGAGTGATATCTTCGTAAACAACAGAAATAAACCACGAAAAATGATCACGGGACATCCGTGAAACTGGGATGCCAGTTTATGGCATGACAGTCCGCAGAAGGCTTGCTGAGCAAGGTTTCAAATTATGTCGCCATGCCAAAAAACCAAAGTTGACTGTCGCAATGATAAAAAGGAGACCGTAATGGACTAAAGAACACAAGTTTAAATCCCTATAACCACTGTTTTTATTATAAAAAAATATCTTATTTTTTTTTATTCAGTGGTTTGTTTCTACGATGGACAAATCAATCTTCGTCCAAAGACGGGTGGGTGAAAATATCACAAGGATTGCATAGTGGAGCGAGTAACGCATCCTCTCAAGATCATCGTATGGTCTGTTATCAGCAGCAAGGGCACAGGGAGGCTATACATTGTGGAGTGAATGATGAACCAACATCAGTATATTGAAATTCTGGAAAAACAGCTTATGCCACAAATTAAAGACTGGTTTGGCGAATCAGAAGATTTTACCTTTATGTACGATTCAGCACCGTGCCATAAGGCAAAAACAATAACATCGTACCTGAAAAAAAAAAAAAGAAAATTAAATTACTGAAGTAATTCCCCAGAGAAGGCCAGATACTGCACTCTCCTCTACTTTAAAGTGGCGGTATTTTACGAGTATGATTACTTTAACGGGATATATCTTTTTACACCTTCTCTGTATATACCATCTATAAATTGTATCATAAAATCTAAATCTTTACTTATAATCTGTTGATCTGGACGTCGACAGTATCACAACTATTGATTATTATTATTATATTATTAATATTATGACTATTATTATTATGCAATTTAAGTAAGTAAATATGACAAAAAATTAAATCAAAAACAAACTTGTTGAGATCCTACATTCGATTCCTAACATCTGGTAGGGACAGCACTGGAGGGAATTCTCATCCAAACCAATACTTAATTGAAAGGGAAAAATAAACCAAATTCTCGTTACAGCCTAACCAAAACTCGAACTAAAAATTATTCCTCATTCCCATTTGACTTCCGATGAACTTCTTTAACTAATATAGCGTACGGGGTATGTGGGCATAAGAAAATGGACTTATGGTAGAAACAAAACCGGATCAGCTTAATGACTTTGTCGAAACTATTGTGACCTTGGGTAACTCGAAATTAATTATCTGAATAAAAATTTATGGAGAAAATTATCTTCTCAATATATTTAAAAGATATAAAATATATTAGCGATGGAACGGGAGAGATTATGACATGATTGAAATCGTTTCTGGCAGGTGTATAAATTTTATAAGAAAATTAAATCTGGATACTCACTGGATACCAATAACTGAACAAACTAGTAAAACCAAAACAGTTGTACTCCTTCCCCTTCTAAATAACTAAAAAAACCTTTGTTCTGCAACTGAAACCATTTCTCTTAAAAACAACACAAAACGAATTCTTAAAATTTTTTGGAAAGTAAGTTGGACACCGCCACTATGCTACAGGTGTTGCTAGTTTTAAGTCTTGATCGGAAGTGACTATATCTTAGACAAGGAAAAAGAGAGGACAGGTAACACTCATTTAATAAACCATCGAAAAGTGAAGCCAGTTTAGATGTGACCGCCATGTTTTGGTGCCTGTACGTTGCCCATTATTACCATTCAGTAGATCTACTGACTCATTTTCAGTAGATTTCAATTTACTGAAACACTATATCGATCTACTATAATTTTGAAAAAAATCTATTTATTGATATATTATCCATTATTACTCAATCTACTGAAGAAATAAAATATGACTTGGCAAGCTTTCTGGTGCCGGTTTAGGCTTCCGCACGATACACAAATACTGGTATTCTACTCAAGGAATAGAAATGTGTACTCCGACGCGCATGACGTCAAATGCGAAGCAACAATACAGGGTACTACGGTGTTCGAGATATAGGATAAAGGATTCCCTGTCCCGGTAGATGTATTTGTCCATCGTGCAATAGCTGAATTATTTTTACAAAGCCTCTCATTTCGATCTCTTTTTCTAGTGTTTAGTCTGTTTAGTCCAATTTTGTGTATTATCGACAAACGTGCCGGGTCGTGCCGTAGCTAATTGTAAAAATTATAATATCCCAACATATAAGATCACCAGTGACATGGGTATTGGAAATACTGCCCTTTGGTCTCAACTAAGTGTTGGGATATGACAAAAATTGTTTTATTAATCACCCCTGTGATAAGTCTTTAAAATATTTTTGTTTTTGCATATCCTTCACATTTGATTTAACTTGCTCGAAATCATGTAATTGATCATGGTTTTGTTATTGACAATAAAATAATCAACAAAGACTTTGTTGTAAACAAAAGCTATTAGTTATGCTGGAGAAAATAGACTTATGCCAAAAGATAGTTACTGGAATACGAAATTCATATGGTACATATTTAGATTAGCAGGCACGTCTACTGGATGAAATGTCAGAAATGGTCAATTCAATGCGGGTTGGTAAACATAAAGGACTTATTCCATTTCAAAAAGGAATATTGTCTACTAATAGATTTCTGAAAGAGTTACTTCCTTACCTACAAGCAAAATACAACGTTAACTATATTTTAACTTCAAGGTTGGATCAATATGTGTTAGAGAACTTTTTTTCTTATATTCGACGAATGGGTGGTGCAAAAGATCATCCTTCGCCAATAGATTTTAAATATAGATTAAGGTGGTATATTTGAGGAAAACATTCGGCGGCGATCTTTACAGAATACCGCAATACTATTGAAACTAATGAATCTGGCGTAAGTAACAGCTCAATAGAAAGTCATCAATTACCAAGCGATATTTCGGCATCAGAAGATGTTTGTTTGACACAAAAAATGCTGTCTAATTTGGTAGAACAAACTGAAGGTTCGAAAGAATCTCAGTCTGAAGAGGAGAAAATACTTCAAAATACAATTATAGAAGCTCACTACTTGGAGGAGAATCATATAATTAACGATGACATTTTGAAAGTCGCAGACAATTATGAGGTAGAAGAAAAAATTCATCGGGACTCTTTCAAGTACGTTGCTGGTTTGTTGCATACAAATTCAAGCATAAATATAGTTTAGGAAACCCTACAAAATTATGAGACATATATGGAACCAGATTGGCTACAGACAGTCTCTAGAGGATCTCTTTTGTACCCAAACGAAGAAGTTTTTTAACTTCAAGAAATACATTTTAATAATGTAGTATAAAATATTCAATAAATCTTTATTATGAATTATTGTCGGCCGGATTACTGGAATATTGTAAATTAAGCTAATGTTGGAAAATCTAAGTCAAAGTTCGAAGATATTTTGTAACACATTCATTTAAAACAATTTGCTCTAATTTTATGTTAATTAAGTGATTCAGAAGGTGTTTTTAATATTTTTAACCATTCTACATCATCATCATCATCATCAATCAGCCCTGAGTTGTCCATTGTTGAACATAGGCCTCCTCTAGACTTTTCCATCTGCTTCTCTTCTGCGCCTCTGCTATCCAATTGGTCACGATTCTTTTGAGGTCGTCGGTCCATCGCGTTGGGGGTCTTCCTCGGCTTCGCTTGTCAGCCCGTGGTCTCCACTCAAGCAATTTTTTTGTCCAACTGTCGTCTTTCATTATTGCAACATGTCCTGCCCATCTCCATTTTTGCCTTGTAATATGTTCGATAATGTCTTCCACTCCGGTTCGTCTACGAACTTCCTCGTTTCTTATTCTACTGCTTAAGTTTATTCCAAGCATTGATCTCTCCATCTTTCGTTGTGTCCTTCTCAATTTTTCGGCTGATGTTTTTGTGAGAGTTAAGGTTTCTGCTCCGTATGTGAGGACTGGTAGAACGCACTGGTTAAAAGCTTTTCTTTTTAAATGGATCGATATATTTGTTTTAAATACGTCTCTCATTTTTCCGAATGCAGCCCAACCCAGACTTATTCTTCTGAGTAGCTCGCATTTTTGGTTATCTCGCGTTAACCTTATTTCGTGACCCAAATACACATATTTTTCCACAAGTTCTATGTGCGACTTTTCGATTTCTATTAGCTCATTGGGGACGAGATTGGTCATCATTTTTGTTTTTCCATAGTTTATTTTTAAACCGACTTTCTGGGTTACTTGCTGTAGTTGTTGTAGCATAACTCTGGCTTCTCCTAAGTTGTCTGTTATGAGAACAATATCATCGGCATATCTGAGATGATTGAATATATTTCCATCGATGCTAATACCCTTTGATTCCCACTCTAGCCGTTTAAATGCGTACTCGATAACTGTTATAAATAGTTTTGGCGACAAGGTATCTCCCTGCCGCACCCCTCTGCCAATTTTTATCTTCTCAGTCATGTAATGGAGGTTAACGGTTGTTGTCGCATTTTCGTATATATTTCGAATACTATTTGCATACCTGTGATCTATTCTGCATTCTGATAGTGCTTTTAAGATAGCAACTGTTTCAACTGTGTCAAATGCTTTGTGGAAGTCGACAAAGATAAGAGCAAGGGGTTTGTTATATTCGATAGACTTTTCAACTAGAGTTTTAAGGCATTGCAAATGGTCGTTTGTTCCGTGTCCCGCTCGAAATCCTGCCTGTTCCACCAACCATTCTACATACTTTGTTCAAATTACACTATTTTGGAAATATTCCAGTAATGAATTTGATTATCAAAATATGTATAAAATAGAATTATTTTTATGTTTATGAATTTAAAACACATTATATTCCTACATTATTATGAATATACACAGTTTATGTAGCGAAACGTCGAAAAAAGTTGTTTTATTTTTCAATAATCACAAAAACCTATACCGAAGATAAATAAAAACATTGTACTAATAGAAACTTTGCTTCGCACGTGACGTCACACAGTGTGAGAGAGATAGAGCTAGCGTGCGCAATACCATACCGGTATTTCTGTATCGTGGGCTTCAGTCAATTCCATACGATAACGCGTCCTCTCTCTTTCTTTGTCTAAGGACTATATCGTTGAAGAGCGTGCCAGACCTCAAGTCCAGTTGCGCATGCCAAATTCTATCATAGTTATCAACTTGAAATTCCTATACAGGTAATATGGATTGTCTAACTATTAGTGGTTATAAAAGACTATTGATGTTTAAATTATAATTAGACAATACAATGAGAAACGTTACAAGTTGGACGTAAACGTCAAATATTGTCACAATAAAATATATAAATACTTAAACAAAAATTACTTTCATTTACGTATTATAAAATGAATAAAAAGTGGGCACCATTTTTGTCTAAGAGTGTACATAATATAATGAATAAAGCAAGTCGTGTAGAATCACAAGTCAACAAATATTCTCATAACCCTCGAAGGAAATAAATGACGAAGCAATTTCATATAAAAATTTATACATGTAGAAGATATCTCATTAAGCATGACGAGCCTCGACCTCCTCTAAAAAGTTTTCCAGTATAACTAATTTTCCACAAAGCCCTCGATATTCCTCCTTCTAAAGAGGGGCCCGATTTACGATATGGAGTTATTGACCTGTGCTAATCCATGACAACATAATCAATAATAACATAAAACAGAACATCTCTAGGTTAATCCCGGTATAAGAAAGTAACGGGAACGGGCATATACGAGAGGTGGCATCTACGTACAAAATAAACACAAAGTTTGTAAAGTAATTATTTGTGTATGGCAGATAAATATATAATATATGTATAGTATTAATTCATATACATATAATTATTTTATCCGAGTAAAATTTAACTGTACAAATAGAAACTTTCCGTGGTAACTTTAATTGTTCCCTCTATTTTGTGGTATACAGGGAAACCTCAAAGAAATCCAACATGCGCACTTTGCAAAAAATGTTGAACTTCTCACAAAGCAGCTTATATTTGCCGTTCCCATGGTATGAAGGGTCCAAAACACTCATTCCTCTTCTTTTGGTGCACTAAATCACTAGAGATTTGCAATCCCTACATCAAAATCTTCCTTACTCTGCGCTGTTCTGAGTAATTGTTGAACATCCATGCCCGTCCAAGCTCTGATATTGCAAAGCCATGACATTGTTCTTCTGCCTACTCCCTTTGGCCTTCTATTTTCTCTTCAATTATTATTCGTAGCAGATTATATTATTCTGCTCTGTTCTGAGTAATTGTTGAACGTCCATGCACGTCCAAGCTCTTATATTGCAAAGCCATGACATTGTTCTTCTGCCTACTCCGCTTCGGCCTTCTATCTTCTCTTATTATTCGTAGCAGATTATATTTGTCATTTCTCATTATATGGCCTAAGTAATCCTTCTTTCCTTAATCGTTGGTATAAGTTCTGACACTCTGTTTATGGTGTTTAATACTGTTGTGTGTTCTGTCCATGAGACTTCTAGCCGTCTCATGATATTTAAGTTTAATGTCCAGGCTTCAACTTATTTATAGAAAGACTGACCAAAGGTAGCATTTAATAACTTTAATTCGGATGTCTAAGCTTAGCTTAATTGAGCTAACGAGCCGAAATTCGTCGTTTCCTTTGGTAAAGCTATGAATTCCGACTTAGACTTAGATATTCCTTTAGTATTACGCCACTTTCATAGATATTAAAAATATTTGTAAGTAGTTTTATGTTGTTATCATCTATTAGTTTTATTACATCTATTTCTATTTCGTCTGGTCCGGTTTTCCAATTAATTGCATATTGTATATGTTTTATGTCGACGGTTGTTGCTGTTCAGGTCTATCGTCCGCGAAGGATTTGCCGATAATTTCCTCCCATGCAAAAAAATAGATAAAGTGTTAACAAGTTTTCCATCCCTCCACACATATTTTTTCTTATTATTTCTTATTAAGTATTTTTTATTATTATTTTCTTTATATTTAGTTTAACTAACGTGTGTTTTTAAATAGTACAACTTTTCCGAAATCATGAGGAGGTGAAAAAGAAATCTTATACTAAGCAGGCACTGCGAGAATCACTTAGACATATTTATCGAAAATAAAATGTGTACTGTCCCCTCTTTCAAACGTAATAACCGTGAAAATATAAAACGTGTCCAATAAAAATTCAAATTAAGTAAGAAAAAACATTTGCAATTACGAAACATTTCTTATTTACGGATGTTAACTTTGAAAATAAAAAAAATGGCGGTGAAAGTCGCAACTCTCGTATAAATGATAAAGCAGTCCCAGTCAACAATGCGGGTGCTCTAAATGAGACTCTTTTTTCATATTTCCCTCCCCATCCTTTATAAAAATTATTCTAACGTCGATAAGATTTTTTCCGTTTTCTCGGGGCATAACAACTTATGATAAATGTTTTTTTATGCCGAAAATAAAATACAAAACATCTTGAGCCGTCGAATTGAAAATTAGACCAGGAAATGTGTGCAATTTGGAGATGATTTGTACGAACTCCAATAATGTATTATATACCGGATTTTGACGTTTATTTACGTCCATACATGATGATGGTAACTTCTCCACCATCAATAAAAACTGCATGTTGACCAATTCCTCCTGGTGTCACGTTTTGGGTTTCTAAAGCTTTCTGATATTCTTTCCCCTGCTGCTTGAATTGCGTTAGTTAAATACTGCTGCCACGTTTCTCCTTGTTCTTGTTGGTATTTATTAAATAAGTGAAAACTCTGATAAACATTCCTCTACTGCATGATGTCCTTTTCCAATAGCCAAAGTACCCCACGTCGCTAGAAGTGTCACATCGTGTTTATCTATGTTCGTATGAATAGATTTTTTCATTTTACATGCAGCACACTTGAGAACCAATTGATAATTTAAACCCATAGCGACTTCTTTGTCAAATGCCAAGTATCCAGTTTTTTTACATGGCATTCATGACTCTCTAAGGATTTCACTTCGGCTATAAAGTGGCTGATATCGACTATTCTTCTTCCAGAAAGATTATTTAGTTTATTATCTTCATCAGTACTTACTTATACTTCATCAAATCAGTACAAATTGTCGGATACGCAGATGACATAGACATCATAGGTAGGTCCACAGAATCTCTGACTGAAGCATTTCGGTCGTTAAGAGCATCTGCACACAGAATGGGACTAAATATAAATGTTCAAAAGACCAAATATATATGTTGCACTAGGTCAAGCAACCCGACACCTACACGAATAATAATTGATGACCTAGAACTGGAAGGTGTTGACACCTTCATATACTTAGGGTCGCTGCTAACCAAAGATAACAACGTCAGTGAAGAAATCAAAAGAAGAATAGTGCTCGCCAATAAGTGTTACTATGGCTTAAGAAGACAGATGGCCTCAAAAATGCCTAGAAAAATTAAACTGACTGTATACAAAACACTAATAAGACCAGTGCTAAAATATGGTTCAGAAACTTGGACACTAACACAGAATGACCAAGAATTGCTCAAATGTTTTGAACGAAAAATACTAAGACGAATATATGGAGGCATAAAAGAACAAGGTTTGTGGCGCAGGCGTTACAATTTTGAGTTGTATAGAAGATTTGGAGAACCTGACGTTGTAAAATTCATTAAGGTAGCACGCCTCAGATGGATAGGTCATGTAATCAGACGAGAGGAAGATGCCATAGTCAGAAAAGTTTTTGACCGAAGAGGGCCGATCGGACAACGAAGAAGAGGAAGACCGAGACTTAGGTACCAAGACAACCTAGAAAATGATTTGAAGTCTATCGGAATTAGAGCATGGAGAAGAGTTGCCAGAGACAGGGGCGAATGGAGGATTGTTCTGAAGAAGGCTTTGGCTCATAAAGAGCTGTAACGCCACTGTTGATCTGACGCACCCGGTACTCGCATTACTTCAATTTCCAAATCTTCTGTGTTGAAATATAATGTTGGCGTTGTCTGACCACTGAAAACAGGTTCTCTGAAAATAGGCTTCTAAGCCTTGAAAATATTTGTGAAGATTCTTTATTCCAGAATATACAAAAAAGTCAGCGGTAAAACCCAATTTGGGGTTTAAAAACTCAATGTATGACAGAAGCTATATACTTTTTACAATTGGTAACTCAAAAATGTTACGACGTAAGAAAAGACGCATTTATCAAACAATGATGAATACACTCAAGAAATATAACTAACAAGAGCTGTAAAAAATTCATAACCAAGCAAAAGGGGCAAAAGAAAACGGAACATTCCGATGACCAGTCAATCTACAAAGAACAAACAATTCAAAACCTCAATTGTGGGAATAAAACTTAGAAAATTAGAGACAGAAGCAGAATTATCTCTTCTTGTAGTGCCTATCCATTTCGGATGTTGACGACTATCATGGCATTCTGTATTTTGCAAACTGCTGCTCTGAAAATATTTGTGGTTGTTGTGTTGAACCAAGTACGTAGATTTTTCAGTTAGGAAATCCTTCGCCTTCCTGGTCCTCGTTTTCCTTCTAATTTTCCTTGTAGAATTAATTGCAGCAACCCATATATTTCGCTGTTTCTCATGATGTGACCGATGTATTCGATTTTGGTTGTTATGAGTTCAGCACGTGCAGGTTCAGGATGGCTTTGCCATCTTTTAGTTGTGATATTGCTTTTTCCATTTCACTTGATGTGATTGGTAAGTGGTCATTACATAAATGTAGGACGGAGGTTGTTCGGACCTATTATCATCAAAGAGTTCTTGTATGGAGACTTGTAAAACTGATATGGGAGGAGATTCACACAGGCAAAAGACCACTCGGACGTCCCAGAATGCGATGGAGAGATAACATCCAAGCAGATCTCCGGAAAATGAACATTCCATTTGACCCTAGGTTGATGGAAGACCGAACAAATTGAAAAAAAGTTGTACAGTCAGCCAAGACCCACCCAGGGTTGTAGCGCTACGTGATCTTTTAGTTTGTTAGCTGTGTTGGATTTTTAAAGACCATTCGCTTGTTTTTTGTTTTACCTTTTTATGCATATTAAATGTATCGTGTTTTTGTTCCAACAACTCTACCTCTTCACACTGTTTTTTAAACAATTTTCTTTGGCCTTTCGTATTTCCGTTCTTATTTGTCTCTGAATATTTTTATACATTCTTTTGTTATTCTTTGATTTTCTTCTTTCTTACGTGAGTTGCAGTATATTGTTATTCATCCAACTTTTTCTCTTCTCTTTATTTTCTATTAGATGTTTTTCTCTGATCTTGTTAAAGGATTTACATATATTCTGGAAGTAAGTATGGGAAGTAGAAATAATAGCAAGGCTAAAGTAGATATACACATTAAATTTAACTAGAAAAGAAAATAGAAGGTGGACTTAAAAAACTTTTAAGAGAAGCCCGAAGAAAGAAGACTAATGAGAGTTTTAGCCACCAAAAGAACATATATTGAAAGAGCTGAAACTAAAAAAACATGGAAACAAGCCTCCGCTCAACATTTGACTTAAGAGAAACCTGGATAACGATAATCATGATGAAAAACATTATAATAGTTATCATAACTGGGTAGCATCGACAAACAAAATAAAAATAAATTTACATCCAAATCTCTGCAGTTATTCATGACATGCGAAAACAATCTCGACCATTTTTACGTCAATTGCTCGGTCTAAATTGCAACTTATTATGCGAAGAGGTAACTCAGAGGAGAGAAAAAAATACAGAGTGCTTCGGAATAATACATCAACATAAATATAAAAGCGAGAAAAACGGCGTTTAATTGATTCAGTTTAAAATCCACGTTTTTTAAAAGCCTATTTAAATAATTTGGCTTTTGGGTTATGGATAAGTCGATTTTTTAAACATTAGACAAGGTGTACGAAGGCTATTTATTTGTGTCAGCCTAAGCTTTGTAATCTTTTTGTAAGATTATATGAAATTGTAGGGAAAACCATACTTGCTAACTTAAAAAGGAACTTGATAAAATAATTAAGCGTGGATTTAGTTGGTTTCAGGAATATTATAGACATCAGAGATGATTTGTTCTAAATACAAATATTGTTCCAAAAAAGTCAGCAGAGGAATGTTTTCGCATGTTTTTATAGATTATGAGAAGGCATTTGATAACGTGGAACACAGGAAACTTAAAAATTTGTTCAAAAAAATTAGGTTGGATGGTAAAGACATAAGAACTATCAAGACCTTTTATTGGAACTAGTCAGCTCACATAAAAGTCGGACATATGAGAACATCGGATATTCAAAAGATTCAGACAGGAGCGTATATTGTCGCCACTCTTTTTCAATTTATATTCTGAATCCATTTTCCACGAGGCCTTAAAAGATATAGAAATAGAAATAAAGGTGAATGGAAAACCTATTAATAACATCCGATATACTGATGACACAGAAAGAGTTACAGGTCCTAATAAATAAAATCAATAACATGAGTCAAAACCATGGTCTTAAATTAAATATAAAGAAAATAAAATTCATTGTCATCTGGTACGGATACTCAATCAGGACGTAGAAAGAGTGAAGAGATGTAAGTACTTGGGATACTGGCTAAACGATAAATGGGATTCTGATGATTAAGTCAAAATTAAAATCGAAATAGCCAGGAGTACGTTCTTCCAAATGAAAGCACTGTGGCACAATGCAAGAGAAACCTGAGTCTGACTACTCGATGACGTGCCATTAAATGCTACGTATTGTCTACACTGTTGTGAATGGACGTTAAAGGTAAGAACCATGTCACGTCTCGATTCTTTTGAGATGTTGTTGAACCAGCTGCTATTGTAAATACCATGGATCGCGAGAGTCTCAAATGACCGAATATTGAAAAGAATTAACAAAGATCAAGAATATCGAAGGAAGACGATGCATTGGATGATACAGCACTTTGTTGTAATTAAGCATTCTACTTCTATTCTGTTCCATATTCCCTCTGTTCTTATTTTATCTTTTCTGGTGATTTGTAGATATCTTCTCATAGAGTGGAGTTCAACTGTTCTTATTTAGTTTCGTATTGATGTTGTCATTTGCCATACTTCCGCTCGATATAGCGAAATATTCATTACTATGCCTTGAAAGATCCGTTTTGGGTTTCTTTGGTTAGAGTGTTGTTCTCCATGGAGTGCTTTCGTGCCTTGTTTTCCCCGTGCTATTTTCCTTTCTATATATTTCATACAAGTATGTACAATCTCGCGTATCATTAACCCTAAATGTCTTACAACTCTTAACAATCCCTTAAGTTCAAATCTGCAACCTTGGATCCATTGCATAAGTTTTCAGTCTTACTCATATTTATCTTGTCTCTCCATAGCTCGTATTCTTTTTTTAAATTTCTTAAAATATATTCCATGTCTTCCCTGTCTTGTGCAAAAATGACTTGATCATCTGCAAGAAGTAGTAAATGTAATATGTTCTTTTGTACTGGTATGCCCATTGTTCTCCATTTTCTATACCATTTTTTCATCCCTGTTTTAGACCTCTTGTTGTGGCGTTTGTTTTTGTCATTTCATTGTCTAACTTTATAAAGTCTTTGCGTCATATTCACCCATTTCTCTCTAACGAGCATTCTTCTCATTGTCATGACTTTCCATAACTGTTTCCTGGGCACTCTATCGTATGTTTACTTTAAGTCGATAGAGGTCACATATGTTTCAATATTTTTCTCTTTGATGAATATATTATCTAGACATGATCTGGCTTGTCGGAATCCGGCTTGTTCTTCGCAGTAATGGTTTATTTTTTCTTTTGATGATGAGCATACTATTATACTCTTCATAAAAACTTACTGAGATGAATGGGACAGGTTCACAGACTAGAAGACAGAAAAATTAACGAAAATGGTACAATGAAAAGGAGAAAGGCACCGTAAAGACCAGAATAGAGGAAAGTAGCCAGAAAGCAAAGAATAATCCAGGGTAAAAAGGTCAAAATAACCAGAAAAAGAAGTTCTTTCTTCAGAAGTATCTATAGGAGATCTAGATACTAATCTCATTCATACATCGTATAAAAAAAGGTGGCAAAGCACATGGTAATATCAATACATGTTATTATTACACCAACTTGTTGGTTTCTATTGAAAAAACTTAAGATTAAAATCAACCTATCGCGACAAAAATCGAATTGACCTACTCAACACTTATTTACGTACAAAAATCAGTCAGAATTATTGATAAGTCCCATCGAATCCTTGTCGACATGTGATATGTAAACAATTTGCATTTCTAAGCTCATTACCATGCCCAGACGAAACCAATCTATGAAAAATGCACGTTTGAATAAATCGACGATTTTGAAAAAGAACAAAAGTTTTAAAATTCTTATCTTTCGTCTACCAATCAACAAATGGACAAATTGACAAATTTTGTTGTCATAAAATCTCTTTACAAAACTGCAAATGAGGCTGATTTCAATTTTTTTCGCAGGTTACGGAATTCAAATTTGTTCCGCCAACGCATTTTGATATTCATGGATTCTTTTTCTTCCAATATTTACAGTGTAAAATATGTTAATAAATACGAATGTCTGCGATTGGAAATCTTTGAGTATTCAGTTCCAATCGAACCCACATAATAGGACAAGAAACATTACACTTGCCCGACATATATTCCTATATATTCATATTAGACCTTCTTTATTTAAAATTTAACAATTTGTTCAACATACAGGGTGCGCACATCACCTACGTGACGAATTCTACAAAACCAACGAATAACCGTAAAAATATGTTTGGTAGCACATCCTCCAACGTGTCTTCTAATTAGTTCTTTGGTCCATCTCTTCGCATTTTAGAATCTGACCTTTCTCTGGAGCAGATTGTAACTTTTGAGCTTCAAATGTTTAACAAAACGAAAGTATATGGATATTTAACAATGACTGTGGTACCTTGGTAGAGTAGATAGTTCAAATGTTCACTTCGTAATTTGATAAAAGCATGAATTTGATAATTCTTTTATCAATTTTTGATTTGAAACTTTTTTTTACAAACTGTACTATTTATTACAATTCATTGCAAGATTTATTCTTACCTCAAGTAAGGATCTAAAGAAGACATCAAGACAGTTACAAACCAGTCTGAACAAAATTCAAAGGTGGTTATCCAAACGGCGCATGAAAGCAAAAGCCAAATCAACACACATCGCATTTTCTCTCTGCAAAAAATATGTCCACCAGTCCAATTGAACAACCACACTTTACATTCTGATGGCGTTAAATATTTAGGAATGAATCTGGACAGACGACCACCCAGATGCATTCCTAAATATCATCTTCACGAACACACATCTTCACCAAGTGTAAGCAAGTACGACTCAAGTTATGCCACATATATTGGATTATAGACAGAAACTCAAAGTTACCTCTAGAAAACAAACTACTAATCTACAAAGACATTTTAAAACAGAAGCAGAAAGACGTTTGAAATTTAATTTCAATGCTGGACTCCTGCCATTCACTTATATGTATTTCGACCTTATTAGGTCTCCTCACAGCGATTTATGCAGAAGCTCTGTATTGAAAATAAATATTTCCCATCATTTATTTTCAACCCGATAAGTCGCTCTGAGGAGACCTCTCCCTTCAATCTTGACCCCCCGGAAGAAGTGTAGTGGTCATCGTGATGTCGTGTATTATCTGTTTCCAAAGACCTCTGACTCTGGTCATTTCTTTTAACTCATGGATAGGTCTATTGCATATTCCTGTAATTTGATCGATCCATCTTCCTCGTGGTCTTCGGCCTTCTACCTTTCCTTGAATAATAAGTTTTTCCATGTTTTCTGTATCTGCTCTAATAACGTGTCAAAAATATTTTATTTGTTGGAGATGGACTTTGCTGAATAACCGTTTGCTGACTTTTAGCTCATCTAAAATTGAAATATTTGACCTGTGGTAGGTCCACGGAATTAGTAACATTCTTCTCAAACAGAACATTTCAGTGGCATCTATCTTTCTTCTTTCCGCTTGTCGTAGAGTCCAAGATTCACATTCGTATGTCAGTATTGAGAATATAAAGCAGTTGATCAACCTCAGTTTTAGAGTTCGTGAAATTTGAGAGTCCTTCAATATTTTGGCCATCTTTACTACGGACGGCAACTTTTGCTAGATGACATCTACGTTTTATTTTTTCCTGTAAGGACCCTGTGTTTGTGATCAATGATCCCAGATATAAATATGAATCTAAAACCAGTCAATCGAGGTTATGTGTGGGTGATTGTTATGTAGTCTATCCACCATCATGATCTTTAAATTTGTTATGTTTCAGACCAAATAATTGACTTTCGTTTTCAACCAGTCGTATGAGATCAATTAACTCTTCTTGACTATTTGTAAGAAGGGCTGTGTCGTCTAGCAACCAGCTTAAACGATCTGCAGGCCTTACTAGACCGAGTGCAAACTGTGAGCGTAACATACGGACTGAACCTCAATATTAAGAAAACTAAATTCATGGTTGTCAGCCGTACAAATTTAGATCCCGGGGCACTAATGGCAGGTAGCGAAGAGATCCAGAGAGTCGACAGATTCACTTACCTCGGAACTACCCTCAACGTACAATGGGACTACGCTCAAGAGATTAGATACAGAATTGAAATGGCACGGTCTACATTTATTGAGTACAAGTTGAGATCCTTGCTGTGCTGCAGTGATCTCAGTTTGGGAACCAAGATGCCGATAGTGAAGTGCTACGTTCTTCCAGTGTTACTATATGGAGTTGAAGCCTGGACACTGACGCAAGCCACTGAAAAACGAATCGAAGCCTTCGAGATGTGGATATACAGAAGGATACTAAAAATATCTTATGTGGGCCATGTCACCAACGTTGAGGTCCTACAGCGCATGATAAAAGAAAAAGAAGTTATTAATTTAATTAAACAACGTAAGCTTGAGTACCTCGGCCACGTGATGCGGAACGAAGAAAAATATCGAATTCTTCAACTCGTTATGCAGGGTAAAGTATTTGGCAGAAGAGGACCGGGACGCCGTCGTATCTCGTGGTTGAAAAATCTCCGTCAATGGTTTGGGATGACCTCAGCGGAGCTGTTTCGCAGAGCAGTCAACAAAACCATGATAGCCTTGATGATCGCCAACATCCGGACCGGATAAGGCACTGAAGAAGAAGAAGAAGAAGCTGTGTCGTCTGCAAAACGTAGGTTGTTTATTTTTCGGCCATTTATCGAGATGCCCTTTTCCCATCCTTCAAGCGTTCTTCTCATAATACGCTCCCCATATATATTAAATAATTGTGGAGACAGTATACATCCTTGTTTGACACCTTGTTCTGGATAGAATTCGTTTGAGAGTGTGTCAAGCACTTAACTGTTCAGTAGTGTGTTCGTACAGTTATAAGCGAAATTAAGTGTTGTGGTACGGCCTATTTCTTTTAGTATCTGCCATAAGTGTTACCATTTGACCCTGTCTAACGCTTTGTGATACCTAATCTATAAACAAATGTATAGTGGGATATTGAATTCCTTGGATCTATACCCTTACGTTCAAAAGATGTTCTCTAGTACCTCTTCTTTTTCTTAGGGTGCCTGTCAGTTCCGAACGTTGGCGATCATTCTGGCTATGATGACTTTGTTGGTTGTCTTACGGAATAGCTGTGTTGAGGTCTATCTATACCATGCTCTCAAGTTAGCAAGCCAGGATATTCTTCTTCGTCCTGGGGCCCTTTTTCCTTCAATTTTACCTTGCAAAATACATTGGGGTAACTCATATGTGCCTTGATTTCTCATTATACGTCCCAAGTACTGCAGCTCACGGCCCTTCACGATGTTGACCAAAGCTGCGGTTGTGTTCATCCTCCGTAGTACTTCTTCATTGGTGACTTTGTCTGTCCATGGCATCTTCAGAATCCTTCTGTATAATCAGAGTACCTCTACCTTTGGTAAATCCAGTTTGCTCTTTCTCATTGAGTATGTGTATCATTATTTTGCTGTCATGTGAGATAAGAGAGATGGTTTTGTAGTTGTTGCATTTATGGAAGCTGCCTTTTTTATGTATTGTCAGTATTGTAGATTTTGTCCAGCCGTCAAAAGTTTGAGCTTTAGCTACGAGGAGAGTATAATCTGATCCACATATCACTCCTGGGTATGATCTGACTATTGGAATTAATGATCTCTAGCGAATATTTGTGAGGATGAAATTAATTTGATTTCTAGACCTATCTCCAGGATTTTTCCAAGTATGAACGAGTATACATAATGGGATGGTTATTTGTGAAGGTAAACTCAATTAAGCGTTCTCCTCTTTCGTTTCTCTGACGTATGCCAAACTTTCCCAGTACATTTTTTAGGTAGTAATTCTGTGTAGTGTTACGACTTTTGTGTTAAAGTCACCGCATATTAAGATTAGCTCTTTATTTGGAATGTTGGTAATTGTTGTTTCCAATTTTTCGTAGAATTGCTCAACTGTTATGACGTCTGCTGTACTACTTAGCACATAAACTTGTATGATATTGAGTTTATGTGGTTTGCCTTCCAGTTTAAGGAAAACTATCCTATCGCTCACAGCTTTTAATTCAATGACAGACTTTTGTAATCTTGGTGAGACCAGAATGGCAACACCTGCATAGTTCTGGGTCGCACTGACAGAGAAGTAAACATAATTACAGAGGAGACAGTAATAAATAATAATAAACAAAATAAACAGAGGCGATCTAATAAGGTCGAAATACTTATAAGCCAATGGCAGGAGCCCTGTATTGAAATTAAATCTCAAAAGTCTTTCTGCTTTATTTATTTACTCATTTTCGTGAGTACTAGAAACTAATTCGCTAAGGATATTTGCCGTGCTGAATCGAAAAGTAGTGGAATGTAAATTGTAGATTTCTCCTGTCGGTTAATTTATCAATATGTCTGCTTTGTATATTGTAGAAATCGCAGTAGACAATCGCAAAAAGAAATCTTCGAATTTCTACTATGATAATATTTTAAAAGTAAATTTTACTACGGAATCCAGCTCGGGGGAGCCGCCTCCAACAGTAACTTAGAAATAATCCAAAAATTCCAAAATAAGACATTAAGCATGATATTAGAAGCACCTTTCTGTGTACCGATTAATGATCCAAAGAAATACAACAATGTTATCAGTGAGAGAAGTGATAAGTGAATACGATGTAACATACTGCGACCAAGTCTCAGTGCATGAAAATGTGCTAGCCACAAGATTGTTTGAAGTCGTCAACGAAACACGAAAAGTAAAAAAATTAAAACTTACAGTACTTATTTACTAGGTTTAACCAAAATTAAGCAAAACACCTCTTAGCTTAAAAATTTACATATTTTATTTTGGCCTGTTAGGATCAAAGTAAGCTATACCTTGAGATCTATAAAGATTTTTCACATCTTTAATAACCTGTTTGCACTATTTTATGTTTATTTATCTTTGTATCTGACGTTGCCTGGTTGCATATATTTGGTTTACGCTGAGAACTCTTTTGATTACATCTATATTGTCTATAACTATTGTGAGTGGAATATAAAATACTCTATATTTTGTGAACTATTCCTATAATATAAATATTTTAATGAATCGCCTGGAAAATAGTTCCCATTATTATAATATCAAAACAAGTTCTTGCGAAATAACTTATTTTTAATTCAGTAAAAGAATGTGTAAAACAAACCATTCTTAATGATGTTTTCAACAATGAATATAAAAATAAAAACGTGTAGTAAGCAAACACCTACTGCCTACTTGGTCTTTCTTCGACAATAAATATGTCAGCAGGTGTCACGAGATGGGAAAGAGTGTCCGCCAAAAATAATAGTGAACTATTTTTGCCGCGACAATAGGTAATAGCGTCTAGATGAAACAGTTTCTCGACATATTAACAAAAGTGTTACATTATCATATCAGTAGAACCAGTTAAATCTGCATATTTTATTGGTACTAACGCATTACGTAGTTATAATCTTTAGAAAGCATTTGAAAGAAACACAAAATATTTAGATGAATAGGTTTATAAGTACTTAAATATTACTTTTGGTATTTCACTATTCAATTTGCCGATAATGAGGTACTTTTGATGTCTGAACAGAAAACAAAGATGAAATGATAAATTATGAACCGAAATATTATAGAAAAACACAAAAATGTTGTCTTATCATATAACATAACGCATGTGGAGTGGGGTAAGATCGTAAACGGGATAAGATCGTAATCGCTCTAAATTTATTATAAGATACATTCAATACAAGCTAAGGAGTAGAAACAATTAAAAAACAAGAAAGAATTCAATGTTCACTTTAACAATTTAAAAACTGCCCAAAACTGTTCATTTTTTATCAAAATTGCCTTTTTCGAATGTCCGATACAAACAAAACCTTCATCAATTCCTAGGCCAAAACCTATCGTTATCGTATTTTATTAACGGAGATTTTGGTGGAATGATTTAGATCCGTTGTGAAGGTTTTGCGTCAAGTTTGGGAAACGGGAGGGAGCAGGTACCGAGTTTCCAATCGGGAAATTAGATTAAGGATAAGGTAAGGAGCTGAATAGCAAATATCAATTATAATTTATTTAAGGGTTTTTCGGCCAGGGCGAGCAAAAGGTGGAGGGGTTCTAAATAAAGTCATTGAAAATTACATTACATCAACATTGATGCGAAGAGCTATCAAGAAGAACGATCGCAGAGGCGTATAGACTAAAATATGGGGGACAATTTTATAGGAATTTATTTTTTAATATAAAATGATCATGATGTAGGTATGGGATAAATATTTTGAGGAAAGTACAGCATTTTCAGTACTTTCAAATTAATTTAATAAATCGGATAAGTTCAAAATGTCGTAAAAACTTAAGATTTGTAAGAATATATGAATGGGTGATTGGAAAAGGATAACATTCCTGTCAACCATGTTTTTAGACGATATAAAAAAACTGTTTTGCGCCCAAGCTGCTAGTTTTACTAAAAACATTTCTATTGAACATTTGTATACCTGGACAAGGTACATTTAACGCCAAAGTACTAACAGTTCATGCCTATTAGGTAAGTAGTTATTGATAGTTGAAAGTACAAAAATCTTATCCTTTTTCCACTCAAAATCGAAAACGTGAGTAAGACAAAATAAAACATGGCATTTATATTATTTTTAGTCTTCTGGGTCACTGTTCTCTCTATTTGTTGTAGGATTTGTAAGTATATCATCATAGAAGGCCCTGTAGTCTTCTGGTATATAATGCATTATTTTAGAAATATCTTCGTTGTATGCTTTCGAGATGGAAAGGTTTACATTAGCTTGTTTCTTCATATTAAAAAGACCATAGGTTAAACCATCAATGAATTCAGTGAACAAATGACTATTTCTGTTCAATATCTTTGTCAGTCTTTTTAAAATATTGTGGCCACCAGCCTTTGAAATACAGTATCTCGGTATTTGTTAGCCGTTTTACTTGGAACTTATTGTTCCTTTTCTTGGAAGGCGCAATGATTTCTTTGTATTGATCAGGAGAATAAATCCTTTTATTTTTTTTTAAAGAGCGCTTAATAACTGAGAAGTTTCTGTCACAATGCAAAAAACTATGGCCTCGGATTGGAAAATATTGATAGATTTCTTGAAATCTACCATTCACGGTCAGTGCAGTAAACAACCTAGTTAAAGTGTGATTACGGTTTTGTTCTGCGGATGCAACACTACTAAAGACATGCAAGATTTTTACTTATTTGGGATATGTTCGGTAATGAAGTCCAAAACCGACATACTGACTTCATTGGAGCCTCGCTGAGCATCTCCCTCTGTGTATGTGTAGAATATCGATATATCATTGCCAATGCTATGGACATTAAAAACATAATATCAAAGTTTGCGCAAATAAAACATTTCTTGACACGTTTTTTACGTGTATCAGTAATATGGTCCTTTTTCCGCTCAACAACAATGTTTTTATATAAAGGGGACCGGCGATTTGATCGTTTTTGCGCTCAGCCGATAGAAGACACCAATATTCATAAAATGGCTATCTCACTTTAATTCTTCATATTTTTGGAATGATATCCTTTTTCCAATCACCCATTCATATATATTGTTATAAATTGTATTAGATAATTATGATGATGAAGATGATAGTTACATATATATATATATATATATATATATATATATATATATATATATATATATATATATATATATATATATATATATATATATATATATATATATCATCGAGCAAAAAGACAAAAGAGGGAATCTAATCGTTATGAAAAGGCGACCAAAAAAGTGGCCTCTGATGGCGGACATATCCGGAAATGCGAATGCGCCAAATTTAAATTTTCCGACACTTATTAACAGTAGCTATAAAATAGTTTTCAGAATGTATCTTAGACGAGAAAATTTTAATTAAATATTAACGATAACAGTCTAAAATGTGAAACAATTGTTAAAAAACTTCAATATAAATAAGATTTCATGTGACAGTTGGGACACATAATAACATAACCCAACTAAATTTGATTTCTTAAACAAGGAAAGACTCTCTTTCCTTGTTTAATTTGGCCTCTCAAGATGGCACTTCCTGTCTAACAATATTTTTGCCCCCACTACCTTTACATTCCCTCTTTTGTCTTTTTGCTCGATGATATATATATAATATATATTAATTATATTGAGCGCCAATTGTTATATATTTTTAATAATGATAGTTATTATAGCCCAGTCTGGAAAAAAAGGTCGAAAAATTTTTCGCAGATATCTGAAGCTTTTAAGACATAGGTAGGGGTTACTAGATGACGAATAGATGAAAAAGTACTCGTATTTTTACCTTGCGTTTTTTTTAAACAATAATTTATGGTCACAACTTGATTTTTTGTCTATAAGTTTATTCCCTTATATTTTACATAAACAATATTTATATCATTTTTTTTATATCAAGAATATCTTTATTTTCCCGTTTTTTAAATTCAAATTGATAAATAATTTACGGAGATATTTGCAAAAAAGCAGTTCTTATGCACTAATTTATAAATTTTATTTTTTTTTATTGACAAAATACAATGTTATTAATACATTTGAACATCGAGGAATTACCGTCTTTTAAATTTGTGCGAAATTTCCCCCGATCGATCAAATAGTTTAAAAGTTATTTAATTTGTTTATCCCTGAGGCTAAATATTTAAACTATTGAACTTGCTCTATTAATGATGCTTGACACATTTAGCAAATTTCATAGGATTCTTTAAGACTTAAACTATCTCAAAAGTTAAATGCATACTGCGTTTTCGTCGAAATTATTTACAAAATAAACGTTTGAAAAAGGGGTATGTTTTTTTACTTATAAACAATTGTAATAATTTCTATATTTTTCAAGCTACAGACTTGTACTTACAACCATTGGATAGCTGGTAAAAAAACTCGAATTAAAAAAAAAACCTATAACCAATAGGAACGAAGTTGGGGACTATTTTTAAAAAAATCATATCTCCATTGTTTATAAACATTAAGAAGTAAAATTTGCACAAATTTTGAATGAAAATCTAAACTTTATATTATTGAAATTTATATAAGGTACTTTCGAAAGATCGACATAGGAAAGTGGAGGGAATAACTGTTTCAGCTCCGTTTTTTTTTTCGAGATCGGAACTTCAAATTGAAACACGTAGGAAAAATTTAAAAAATCTCTTTTGCGTACAATAAGAGGATAACGTCCTTTATCTGGCTTTAAATCAGTAAAAACTAAATTGTTAATTAAAAAGGTAATATTTAAGGAAACCACTGGAGAACCGAAACACCAGATTAATCAAAGTGTGCATAAATATCACTCAGAAATATTAAGGTATTAATACCTTGTAATAAAAACACAAAACTCCGAAAAAAGAATTTTAAGATGTTATCTTTTCTATATACATATAACACATTTTCTTTACGCTGAAGTTTATTGATACTTCTTTTCATCGAATCGATTGTACCAACTGAATTGTTAAGTTTTGTTTTTACAATAATTAATTAGGTCAATTCGATAGGAACGAACTAAACATAAGTCAACTACAGTATACTCTTTTGTTTCGATACACCAAGCTCCCTCTAATGTTATTTACCTACTTTGTACACTTTTCTTTTGTTTCCTCCACAATGGAGCCGCTGTCAGCTGCGTTTCTCGCGATAATGTCGCAATATAATGAAGGAAATTTAACACTACATTGTAGGCCGCTATTATCTTGGGAAAACTGAGTGTTTTCTTATTATTTCTTATCACAACACTGGTATTTATTCAACGTGGGTGACTCTGGTGCCTTTGTTCGCGCAACAAGTGTTGATTTTAAACAAAGCTCGCGAAGGTACCTAATTGTTTTCGGACAAATTAAAAAATTAATCAGAATCCGCGCGAAAATGTAGCTCATTACTAGTTAGAAGATGGGTTTGACAATCACAGTCGTTAACCAATGTATGGAAGTAGAAATAATAAACTGATGACAGTGAAACAACCAAAGTGATACTCGTAGATCACGTAAAATCAATGCATAAATTATGAAACCAATATGTGCAGAAAAACGTTTTTTAATTAAACAATTTTATAAATTTCTTTATGCGAATAAGCCACAATTGAAGTTTAAAATAAGTTTATTGACGTTTCAATTTCCATTTCGGAAATCGTTTTCAAAATTATTTTGGCTCTTAAAAGACCCGGTTCGTAATAATTTCGCGAACCAGGTCTTATAGGTCAGTGTAGGTTAGTAGTAGATAGATACATTGATAGGGATAATCTTCTTGAGATAAGATAGATATTCTAGAGATAATTGTGCCGTCTTCTAACGAAGGTTAGCGATTACTTCTTTAAACGCTTTCTATCTTTTGCAACGTGAAATATCTGTTCAACACTGAGGTTAGTCCAATCTTTGATATTCGTTGGACAAGATTTCTTCTTTCTTCCTCTAATCTTCCTTGCATGATGACGTGAAGATGAGAGTACTCATAGCTTCGAAGTATGTGGCCCAGATACGATGTTTCTCTTATTTTAACCCTTGAGTAATCGGGTACATGCAAATTACATGAACAGTCGGGTGAGGTGTGTGAGAGGCCCAGTTTTTATTTTAAGCAATATATATTATAAAATAGTAAAATAAAACTATTTGATATATGTACAATCTTTTTTTATTTCATTTTTAATACATCTTAAACATTTTAAACCCAATGATAAAATAAACAACATCTTTAAGAAAATGCAAAAAAAGTTAACCAAAATGCACTTCTCTTACATTTAATAAACAAAATGCTAATCCTTATTTCAATTTTAATTGCAGTCTTCGCAAATCGGTTTAACATGCCCTAAGCATAGCCATTTTTTGCATTTGACACAAAAATATCGTGTTTTACGATTTGGAGAATAGGCATAACGACCTCGTGTATTTGGATGCGGAGGCGCTGGATCTGTAGGTACTCAGCTTAATCTTTGGGCGATATTTCTGATATATTTTGTAAATGAGGGTCTCTTGCTGTGGTTAGCATGTTCTCTCTTGTCAAGGCTAAGATTTCAGAAGCAATCTTCGTTCCTAAATTAAGTCGTTTTCATTTGCATTACATTTTATATATGACGTGAGAGTTTATGACGTGAGAGTTTATGACTGCAATGTTGAGTAAATTCTAAAAAATGACCATTGGCCTACCTTATAAGCCGTACATTTCTGATCGACTGGGTCAACGCCCGATTTTGTAATGTTATAAAAAGTAATAATATTGGGCTTAGAGGCATCTCCAGAATCTTCATCAATCGAGTCATCATAGTGAAAAGATGATAACAGCATCACCACTTTTTTCCTTTGGGATATACGACTCCAAAGTAATGGATACGGAAAATGACAAACATAGACGAGTACTGTGGTCTGCTGGGATCAAAAAGTTCCTTTGGAATCTCCCTTTTTTTTCGAATTGTTCCAACAATTGAAATTTTGCGATGCTCCAGCTTACGTTTTACAATTTCCTAACTTGTAAACAATTATCCATGGTTATATTTCTAAAGATAACAATACGGAACCTCCAATTACACTAAAAACTGGGGTATTAAACCAAGGATCAGATTTAATGCCCGATATAACAAAATCAGAAATCAAAGAAGCCCTGAAGAAAATGAAAAATAATCGAACCCCGGGTAAAGATGGAATAGTATCAGAAGCACTAAAAATTGGAGGGGATGTATTACTTGAAAAAATTAAACAACTTTTCAATATCTGCCTTCACAGCGCCAATATTCCAACAGACTGGAACAACGCTACTATGATTCTATTACACAAAGCAGGAGACAAAGCAAATTTAGAGAATTACAGACCGATTAGCCTCCTCAGCCATATATATATATATATATATATATATATATATATATATATATATATATATATATATATATATATAAATATATATATATATATATATATATATATATATAAATATATATATATATATATATATATATATATATATATATATATATATAAGTTGTTTACGCGAATACTAGTTAAGAGAATGGAAAGAAAATTAGAGACTTATCAACCAAGGGAACAGGCAGGATTCCGAAAAAGTTACGGAACAAATGACCATCTACAAAGTATAAAAACCCTAATAGAGAAAGCAGTGGAATACAATAAACCTCTAGTTCTAATATTTATCGATTTTCACAAAGCCTTTGACACAGTTGAGCTAAGCAAAATATTACAGGCCCTTAAAGAATGCAGGCTAGATTATAGATATATTAAATTATTATACAAAATATACCTGCAGGCAACAACCACTGTCAGATTACATACTAACAGTAATCGCATAAAAATAGAACGGGGGGTTAGACAAGGAGACCCAATGTCACCTCAACTTTTTAATACGGTGCTATAACATGCTTTTAAGAATTTGGATTGGATGACAAAGGGAATAAAAATAGATGGAGAATATCTAAACAACTTACGTTTCGCCGATGATATACTTATAATAGCTGAAGATCTAGGTATGGCAAGAGAGATGGTACAGGAACTCGTTGTGGCTACAGAAAGTGTAGGTTTAAATATAAATATCTCGAAAACAAAAATCATGACCAATTTGGTACCCAACCAGAACATCAGTATTGGTGGGAAAGAAATAGAACTCGTAGATAGATATTAATACCTGGAACATGAAATTATGATTGGCAGGGATAACCAGACTCATGAACTGAAGAGAAGAATCGGCCTTGGGTGGGCAGCATTTGGAAAACTGAGAGAAACTTTTAAAAGTGAGCTGCCCACATGCCTAAAGAAAAAGATATTTGATCAGTGCGTCCTCCCAGTCTTGACGTACGGAGCAGAAACACTTACCTTAACAAAAGCAGCAGCTACCAAACTGAACAGGGGCATTTCTGGATCTTTACGATCTTACGATCAGCTCGTAATAGATTTAATCCTTTCTCGCCTATTTTTTAATATTCTTTTTATGTGTACTTTCCAAATTAATTTTTTATCAATTGTTACTCCTTATGATCTACTTATGCTCTTGTAATACAATATTGTTGGGGACTATTCGTTTTCGGCTGAATATGCATGATCTGTATTGAGTTAATGAATGATTTAATTAGATCACGTAAGTTTTTGGAAGTGTTAATAATTAATTTAACTCGACGAAATTATTTTTTTCTAGCGTTTTGGATTTTTTGGATTTTCCAAGTCACACAACTCCGGTTTGAAATTGTTTATTAAGAAAAAAAAAATTAAATTTCTCCGGTCATGTTTTAAAACGTGGCCCATAACCGGAATCAAAGTACGTCCGATGTTTTGAATAATAAAAAACTTTTAAAAAAGGTTTTCTTCTCTCAAAAACTCCCAAGTTTCGTAATTTTCATGCAAATACTTCAACTTCAACTCTGTTTCAGCAATGACAAGCTCGGTATTTCTAAGGAAGAGTGCCAGAAATATGTGTTTAGTTTAACAAAATAATTGTGTTCAACGAGGTTTGCGCAAAACTTCTCGACTTTGTTAAATTATCCGTAAAATTTCGTTACGTAATTAGTAAAAATATAAAATTCATATCCGTTTCCATTTCTAATAATAAGAATTCAAGTTTTTAGTATTTTTCAACTGTAATATGAGTAAAGTTAAAACAAACTGAAGATCCATTTCAAATACTTCACAAAACTGTGATATTTCAAGCGAGTCAGTTATTTAATCCTCCTTTGCAATCCTTCATAAGGACGTCACGTAATACGGTTGGGTTTCTGCCCAATATTCTCTGTGTTGCGGTTGTGTTTAACTACATGGAATGTGTAGCTGGTAATGACCCTAATTCGATCTGACGGTTTTAGTGGAGATCTTCCCCCAATTTTTTTTCCGTAACATTACTCTCCATCAGCAATATTTCCATATCATTGATAATGACTCGTTTGTGTGGTGCGTTATTCAAGGTATACGCAGCATTTTATGGAAAAGCCATTATAAAATTGATCAGCCTAGATTGGCCAATGTAATGAGACAAGCATTTAAAATTTGTTTTTAAAAGGATGGTTTTATATTTTATTTATATTTAAAAATGATGCATAACTGTATTTAAAAAAAAATAGATCCCATCGTAAGTAAAACAGTTCGGATTTCGCAATGGACTGGGAACTAGTGAGGTTTATTCTGTTTAAACGTATTAACGGAATGTTTAGACTTAAATAAAAATGTGTATGCTTCAAACAAGATATGTTGCTCGAGTCTAAAAAATGAATAAAAAAATTGAGCAAAATATTAAGGTTTTTTGTAAGAACTCCGGAAGTTTCTGTCGGAAATGTATAAAACTTTACATAGAGAATGTTTGAGGGGATGATTTTCTATTCCGTCCAAGAGCTTTTAAGAGATATAAACGTTTAAGTGGGAGGAAGGATTTTCAAAATGACACGCGTTGCAGAAGGCTTGTGATTTCATAACTTGGGACGAAAAAGTCAAAAGTCCAAATACAAGGCGATATTGATTGTATTCTTCCAAATACGGAGTCTAGATCACACGCAATGTGTACTCCAAGGTCAGAGAGTTAATCACTATTACTATTTGGAGGTTTTACGAAAACTACGAGAAAAAATCCGCATGGTGCAAAGAGAACTCCTGGATTCTTCATCACGACAGGAGCGCACCGGCTCACAACGCACACTCTGTCAAAAACTATTTCGATAAAAACCAGGTTACAGTCATTGAACAGATTTAGCACCCTTGTGCCAAAATAAAATTTTGCACATTTTTGAAATAAAAAAGATATTCACAACTATTCAACAGCTTGTCGGAATATGACTTCTAGCACTGAGTCACAGAGTCAGTCGTATTGAGCGATTTATTATAAAAAATTGCTAAATAAAGATGGTATAGCACCATTCTCTGAACTTAATTAATAGACTTCGTATCGTTTTTTCACGTCCCTCATTTCACTTGGCAATGCAGTAATTGAACGGGCCGGTCAATGAACACAAAATTTTACCAAAACAAAAAAAAGTTTGCAATCATAAAGTACCTCCATTTTTCAAAAAGGATTATTTTCGTATATTGGGCTTCGTATTTCGTAAAATAATAAATATTTTTTTTATAAAAGCATTATATCGGAATGACTACATTTGTCAAAACATTTTTTTATAGCTTTAGTAGTTTCTGAGATATAGCCATTTTTTAAATCCTAACTGGTTACGCGCGCACTAAAGAAAGTAATATTCTTTAATTAATTATTGATATATGAAGTTAATAATACAAATATAGTGATTATAGTGATTAAAAACTTTATTTTTTTATAATTAAAAAAATATTTAAAAGTATAAACAAATAAAATGAAAATAAACAATTAGTTTTACTTAATTAATTTATTACTTAAAGATTTAATAATATCTTAATAAACGTAATATTGATTAATATCAAATTTATAAAAAACTAAAAAAAAAAAACCAGTGGAAGATTCGAACTCCGATTATCCGACAGCAAAAACAATACCACGCCGCTCCAACTCGACTTTATGTTTGTGTGCTGCTTAAGAAGCACTCGCTAAGTGTCACGCTTTTTTGCATGTCTTTAGCTGCCCCATGTATTATTTTCTTTCTAACGGGAGTGTCAACAAGTCTTCTTTAATGTGCTGTAAAATTTTCATTTTAAAAATTGAGTTTGAAAAAAATGCTAATTATTTTATTAAAACATGTTCAGATTTTTTCAGCAGCAAGCTATAAACAGGAACAAACCTACGACTTTAAATATTAATTTTAGCAAAAAATGTAAGAGACCAAAATTGTATAAAATATGTATAATAATTCTCTTCATTTTTGTTTGTGTACAATGTCGTAAACTTAATAGTAAACTAAATAATTTCGATAATTATGCTTTCCCTCCCCTTCCACCATTTTCCCCCTTAACTCGGAAAATATCGACCACACAACAAATTTGTAAGAGAGAAATTGTAGGAAATCACATTTGCAACAATTTCAGCCCTTACCATTTATGTTGAAAAGTTGAGAATGGCGGAGATATTGAATAAAATGGTTCTCCTTTTTCATTTTCAAATTCAAAATGGCTGCCAGCGCAACGGTTGAATTCTACGTTGAGAGGGAAGAGTTAAAATCCCGTGATTTTTAAAGTAGCTTCTGCAATGTGTTATTCTATTGAGTGCAAAAAGATACCGTATTGCTCTTTTTTGTAATTTAAAAATAACATCAGATTGGGCAGCTGTACTAGAACCCCAAAAAGAAAAGCCATATCGAAGATCAGACTTGAACAAAGAAAAATTGTTATTTTGGAAGATGCTGAATTGATTTTCTTCGAACAGATCTTATTGCATAGCAGGCTGAGGCTAGTTTCTTACTTAACAAATCGATATGAAGGGACCATTTAAGGTTGCTGTCTATAAAAATAACAAGAAATTTTACAGAATCAACAACACTGATCTGGCTGTTATTAAGAAGCAACGGTTGAAGAGCTCCTTTATAGGGTAATGCTACTGTCTTATCCACGTTAAAGAGAGTAAATTAGGACCAGGTTTTTATTTTAAGTAGATAAGAAAATATAGTTGCATGAAGAGTTGCAATATTAAAGTTCCTCCAGGTAATACTGGTATCATCAGCAAAAAGAAAAATTTTTCCATAGATTTTTAAGTTAGTGATGATGAAGTCACTTATAAAGATAAGGAAAACTAGAGGACCCAGTATTGAACCTTGTATACAATGCTTTTGTGACTAGAATCAATATCGTTTGATCTAACTAATTGTTTCCTATTCCTCAAGTAAAATTGGAACCAATTCAAAGAAATACCTCGAAATCTGTAGAAATTTAGTTTTTTTTATCAAAATATCGTGATTTACACAACCAAAAGCTTTGGCATAGTCACAAAAAACAGTTGCAGTGTAAATATTATTGTTTAGTGCTTGATAGACCTCATGTAATACAGAAATCATAGCATCACTGGTACATTTATTAGATAAAAAGCCGAACTGACTTTGTGATAAAATATTGTTTTCAACGAGGAAGGGCATAAGTTGGGCTTTTATAAGCCTCTCAATAATTTTGGATAGGACCAGTAGTAAGGCAATAGGTCTATAGTTGCAGACATTCGATTTTTCACCACTTTTATGAAGAGGAATAATAACGACTGTCTTTAGGCACTCTGGAAATATACCTTTTTCAAAGGAATCATTAATTAGTTAGACCAGGAATAACTTTTTTTATGACGAAAAATATTTGTTACTCTAAAAAAGTATGTGTTAACTATATCTTAAAACATATTTTTCTAAACTCAATAATTTCTAATTTATTATGCAAATTCATTCATATTAAAATTGAGGTTTTTTTTGCATTTTATGTCTTTTTCGTAAATTTTTATTATTAAATTAGTTAATTTTGGAAAATGTCATTGTTATGTGAGAATGCATTCAATAAATTGACAGATAAGTAGTTACAAAAAGGGCTATATCTCAGAAACTGCTAAAGGTATAAAAAAATTGTTTTGACAAATTTTTACGGTAATTACTATTTTAATGGGAATAAGCCACAATTGAAGTTTAAAATAAGTTTATTGACATTATATATAAATAAGTTTATAGCTCCAGAATAATATTAAAAAATTTTTAAGGTATTTAGTAACCAATTTTTTTTTTATTATTTTACGAAATATAGTCAAAATATGAAACTCAATCCTGTTTGTCAAAATTTTTGCAAAAGAAGCTACCTTAGGAATGTTAATAATAGACACTTTTATCTATCTATTCCCAAATTTTCATCTTTGATTTTTTGGGTCACAGTATTCTTTGATCGGGCTATAATAAAAAAAATCGAAATTTATTGGTTTAAATTCGATAAGCTAGTGACAGTAAAGTTCACGTTTTTTCACACGATTATGATAGAAAGAAGGCAAAGACTATTTTCGCAAGTGTTTCTAGTTTACAAATCAATCAAAAGTAATTTACCGCAACAACCAGTCGACCATTAATAACACCTGTCGGATCCAACAAATTTTGTTGGTTTTTTCCGCGAAGAATAAACCGAAACTAAATTATATATCCGAGAATAAAAAATATGAAATGATTAAAAATATCGATTCAATATTTATTTATATTTCAATAGAAATAAAATTCGCACGCGGCTTCCTTACTCAACTTGAACGAACAAGTATTCCGAAAATTCTTGGAATCCTCAGTTAACCAGCGCTAAATTTATAAAAATCAATTAAATATTGATAGTTGTTGGCAAATATTCTTTTAAAAGTGTGTCTGTTGGATTAGGTTAGCTATATCTACACTGTATTTTTTATTTGCTCTTTCACACAAAACGTTATTAACCATTAATTAGTCGTGTGGCGTCAATATGATTAATCGTACTAAAAGCAATACAATTTAAATTATGTTTGTTGCGAAATTAAGTAATTCCTACACTAAAGCCGCGTTTACACGATGACAATTGGCGAGACAATTGTCAATGGACAATTGTTATCACGTGGTTGCGGAATGTCGAAGGCCAGTCCAGTTGAACGAGAAGATGTTTATACGGAGCCAACTATTGCCATGGCAGTAGACAGTTAAAACATGGCCGACTGCTCGTCATCTGTTGTGTCCGGTGAGGGAACTGGCAAAAACCAAGACAGCACTACTGGCCTACACCGTTCACACGGCGCCAATTGTCACGACAATTGAGATTTCGAGTGGTGTGGGGACTCACTGGGCGCAGCTCATTGTCCTCAGTCTACTCCCGGAGACAATTGAATTTTGAGCCAATTGTGAGGACAGTTGCAAGGCAATTGGCCTGAAGTATTTAGACGAAGACAATAATTTCATGCCAGTCAGTTGTCTTCTGACAATTGTCTCGCCAAATTTTCATCGTGTAAACGCGGCTTAAGGAATACTGTTGATATTCGTGACAGTTGGTTTCAGCAGGATCGTGCACCATTTCCAGAATTTAAGGTCAATGTTTGAAATTGTGCATAATACTAGTTCGCACCGGCAGTCAGATTTTAATACGCCACAGAAAAGGTTCACAAGTAAATTTGCTCCGGTTATATATTTTTTAGAAAAGACAGTTTAAAAATGCGTTTAGTAGGTACACAATGAATAATAATGAATAGCCAGGGTCAGCGTAAATTGAGAATGTGGTCTTCATCAAACAGGTACTTTGATACATTTCATTAATAAAATTTTTAATAAGTATTTCTCAAACTTTGTAGTTCCCTAGATACAAAATTACTTCTTAGTTAAAATTTTATAACGATATTATCACTAAAGTATTATGATGTTAGAGCTCATACTACCTTGTTCATTATTTGACTGGGGTTTCCGTGTCAGAAATTGCAAGTGATACATTTCTTAGAAAATATTGGTAACTAGTATTTTACCTGAAATTTTATAATAAGAAATAGGGGTGGTGCATATCTCAATATTATTACTTTAGTTACGGTTTGAATGTCTTTAGTCTGTTATGGAGAAATTTAAAATAAGTGAAATGTGGCAATAGCAGTGGCAGAACACAAGTTATTCCGAAGTGCGTGCAGGAACTACATGACTCATTGAACTCCGTGGAAGTGACAACCAACCAAAAAGGACAATTAAAAAAAAATTATTCGGTACAAAAATATGTTGCTTTTTCTTGTGTACCCAACTGTATTTTTAAGGGACAATTTATGTTGATGGAACTTTTAAATACTGCATAAAAACTGTTACTCAATTATTTACAGTTCACGGACTCGAAAATGGACACTATGTGCCGTTGGCATTCTTTTTGCTTTCAAATAAGTTAGCAAATGCAAATGTGACTGCCTGAAATTTTTTAAAGACGGGGTGTCAAAAATTGAACCTAAATTTTAGTCCCAAGATTGTGTAGCCGATTTCGAAAAAGCGATCCATGATGCTGTAAGTGAACTGTTTCCATCTGCGAACATAAAATGATGTAGATTTCATCTCGGACAATCATAGCGAAAAAAAAAATTCACAGAGTATTTAAAGCAAAATTACGACAGGCAATATCTTGATATATGTTTGGTCTACCTTTCTTAGATCCATTAGACTAGGTAGTTGAGTGTTTTGCTTAGACTTTAGACCGCCCAATTGAAGTGGTTGCTTAAAGTTTTCATGGATCGTTAATGACTGGTTTAGAGTGATATTCAGTGACGAATCGAAATTTGATGTTTGCGTTGGAGACTTTCGAAAACGGGGTATCAGAAGTCAAAATGAAGCATTCCATAAAGCTTGTAACATTTTTTTATAATTAAAATATTAATTAATTTTTAATTCTTTTATCCCCTCTACAAAGAGAGACTTTCTTTAATCAACTTTAGTTGAATATTTTTATATAGCATCATAGCTGATAATTTAATAATAATTTAATAATTTAATTTGTGTATGATTCCTGTTCCAGAAATGAACATATTGTTTTTAAAATATAAAATAAAAATGTAATTTTTTAGACTTTTCTTAGTGTAGAATAAGTAAAATATTAACTATATCAAGTTTGCTCGGGACACCCGACTCATTGGCGCCTCAATATCTTAAATAGTTTTCACACCTAAATAAAAGAGGGGTAATGTTCACTTTTACGCATCAAGTAGTATTTTATCAGTTCGTTCTCACACACCGCCCTTAAGGCATGTGAAATTTTAAACTCTCAATTCACGTATAAAATATTTCTCTACGCCGAAATCGGGCATTTTTCTCATAAATAACGGTTTTCTCTTTCACGTGATATAAAGAAAGAATTATTTGACATTGTATAGTACGCTACGGCCGTGTTTGGTCCTCTCTACTCTAAAAATATTTAATTATAAGTCGATAAACTTAAAGTGATTTTATTTCTCTGGAGCTATATTTGCTCACATTAACAATCCTTATCCTTCAACGGTCACTGAAGAACCAAACCTATGGAGATACATCCACTCACAAGTCCTTTGAAGTAAGGCTTGGAATCAAAAGATTTCCAACCCTCGAGTGTAGGTAGCCAGTTATAAGGCTCCCCCTCAATTCCATTATATTGTATTTGTAAAGGTATTTATCAAACATAATACTGTTTATTTTTTATATGTATACCACCATTTAATAATTGATGGTGTATTTTTATTACTTGAGTGTACATTCAGCCGCCTATATCATTGTGTTGTTGAATATATTGTTTTTGTTTTATGTATGAATTTTATTTGTCGACTCCTAACAAGTTTCCTGATATAACCATAACTCTGAATATTTGCTTTTTACCTTCAATTATTACTATACCTTTGACCAAAAGAAAGATCAGCTGATTAAGTTTCGTAGGTAAGTAGGTGGACGGAGTCCACCTAATATATTTATTATTTGTTTATATAGTGTGTTGAACAAATTTATTTAATAATTAACTGTTGGTATCTTTCCTTGGATTTGGTCTCAGAACCTAAATATCTTTCCTTATCCCTTTTCTTTTCTAAGGTTTCTTCATTTTCTCCTTAAACCCAAAAAAATTGAGTGGCGCCCTGTTTCTATCTTATCTTACCTTCGGTAATTTTACCCATCTATATTTCTCCTTATTTCCGTATTTTTTATAATATATCTTATCCTGTACTATCTTTACTTATTTCGTCCGTTGGACCCATTCCCAGTTCCAAAAGCTAGTTTCGAACCCACGACTCGCTCTCCACCAACCATCTGGCTGCCGTCCACAGTGTCTCCATTTGTGACCTTTCTAGCACCATCCAAAAAAGGTTTCTGAGGTTACAAGCTTGCTTTAAAAGAAATATGAAGTATCCCAAAGGAATTATGATTTGCCGCTATATGTCATCAGCAGGTCTATGAAGATATGAGGTGGTGGAAAGCACAATTAACGCAGCAAAGTATCAAGAAATTTTGAAAAATAGTCTTGTACCAAACGCTCACGATCTCTACCAAGACTTGAATTTTATATTCTAGTAGGACGGTGCTGTATGCCATACAGCTAAAACAACTAAAAAATGGTTTGGAGACAATAACATTAAAGTCCTTTCATGGCTTTCGAACAGTCCAAACTTTAATGTTATTGAGACATTGTGGCATAAGATGAAACAGAAATTGAGTAATGATCCCCAGAGAACTGTCGCCGATTTGAAGAGTAAAATGGGATAGTTTTGACCCTGACTTGTGTAAATCCTCAGCACGAACAATGCCAAACAGGAGTACCGTGGTTATAAAGGCGCACGATGATGTAACCCTACATTAAAATAGTAATTTCGTGAATTGTCCGAACATTTAGTTGTCATGATGTTACGCAACATTTTCGTTTATTTTGCCGCCAACGCTGCAAGTTTATAGAGACCGAGCCATTTCAATATTTTGTTATTAATGATAGAGTTTATTGTATTTTTGATCTCGTTCTTTGGTTCAATAAGAAAGATCGTAAAAATGAACGTTTTCAATAAATTTTTGTTTGACCGAACAATTAGTTGTTAGGACTCGTAATTCATTCAGCATACAGCTTATCCGTATTGTTGCTTATATGGACTGTATAATCTGCAAATGCATGAGATTCAGACGAACACCATCTATATAGCAATGCAATTATTTCGCCATTACAAGTTTTTAAAGATATCTTACAGGATGAACAGAGACAAGCATGTTATATTAGAAAAATTTGTAACATCAGAAATTCCCCTGTAATCAATTATCAAACAATGTGAAAACCGAGATAAAAAGCATTTATTACGGCCATAAATAAAAGAACGCTACGTCGAATAAGAATATAATTGGTGGAAAGACGCATACATAGGCCCTTGCGGCGAAAAAAACCATATCTTGTATAAAAAAATTATAACGTGACTTGTACGTTATGAGAAGTAAGCCAACTAAACCGAATAATCCCGTATTATTCACATCTCGGTAATTTTGATCCCTATAAAACAAAAAGAAAACGGAAAACGCAATAGGAAAATGTTTTATTACGTTTAGTCGAATTTAGAAGTATGGCGTTGCTTTCATTGAAGTTTTTATGGGTGCTTGTAACGATACAGTAAAATATCTTCAGGGAAGGAATGAAATAAAGTATTTTTATATTATGTATATATTACATCTTTTTTTTTTATATTGTACGAGGGTTGTTTTGCATATAGCCATAAACACAAAAAATATATAGACTTAAAGTACTTTAGTGCTTTTCAAAATATGTCCCACCAACATCGATACACTTTGGTACAACAGTTATTCCAATCTTCAGTTGACACTTGCAAAATTGCTGTTTTAAAGACATCGATGGCTTCTTCTGGAGACTGGATGCGCTGCCCACGCATTGAATTCTTGATCTTTGGGAATGTGAAAAGTTATTGGGACTTGGGTCGGGGCTGTAAGGTGGATGTTTTAATAACTCGATGTTTTGAAGCTCCAAAAACTATTATCTTTGGGAAGTGTGAGCACTTGCATTGTCCTGATGCAGGATGATTAAGCGTTGCTTTGTCGTAGTTTCGCAATAACTTCTGGTAAATAAACGGTTATATACCAATCAGAAGTAATTCTTCGATATTCTAAAGCAATTAGAACATCTACATGAACTGATTTGGCACATTTCGAGAACGGATCACTTTTGTTGGTTTTTCCTCATCGTGAACCACTCACACGCGGATTATTTTGGTTCGTAGGAGTAAACCCAAGATTCATCGCCACTAACAATACTGTAAACGTTTTTTAAACTTCCTTTGTTGAACCGTTCCAATGTTTTTCAACACGAATTGACGCAAACAGCTTTTTGCTTTCCTGTGAGCAAATGAGGCATCCAACGGGAAACCAACTTCGTAAAATCCAAGTTCTTCATGTAGGACGAGGTCTTTGAAATGCTCAAAGATGCCTCTATCTCCCGGTATGTTACACGGCGGTCATCCTTAATTAGCTGACGAATTGCATCAATGATTTACTGTGTGACTGCTGTTTCGGATGAACCTGGCCTGTATTTGTCGCTGAGACTGAAGCTATCACACACAAACACAGAAATCATTTCAGCGAGATGTTGCTGTTGCCAATTATTATTGCTCGAAAATGTTCTCTGCTAAGATCCATTTTTCAACCAACTTGCTAATTTCAAAAATTCACTGTATCTACACAACTTGTTGTGTCGCAATTAAACTCTCGGTTTATGTCAAAAAAAAGATTAAGGTTACATTTGTATCGGAAGGTTTATTGGTGGCGCCCTCTAAGCGGCTATATGCAAAACTAAAATGACAAACCTTGTATGTTACAGTAAAACTCAAAAATGCATTCAAATTTGGGGAATACGTAAATGGGGCACTAATTTATTTATTAATTTAATCAATACACCCAAAGCATCGATTTTCCCATTCTTGAGACACTTCTTTACCTAAATAGTAACAGTATACTGTTACACATTTTAGAATACTGGAACTTTCAGACCCATTACATTTACTATAAAATATATTTACTCTTGGGTGAGGTTTCTTTTCCTTTTTTTTTGGGATTCATTTTTGTTTAACATTTAATTTTTTTACACGCCTTTTCTTTATTATTCTACGACTAATTGTAAACGACAAGCGAAATCTGCGACCCAATTTGCTAATTGAAACATCAGTTGTTTTGGGAAACACCCAACACCTTTTTAACAGTAGTTAAAACTTACTAACAGTAGTTAAAACAACCCAACAATACCTAAAGCTCCGGTCAGTTTTTGGAAGTTAAACACATTTGATCCCTTGTTCACAATCGCTTAAAACATGACTAATTGTTGTAAGGAACCTATTTTGCTTTCTAAATAGATTTAAAATGTTTCTGTAGTAATCTAACCCACTCAAAATTAACTATTTAAGTAATGGGAAATAACTACAAGACTTCTTTCAATATACCAAATTTGGGAAATATCGATAAACAAATTTTAAATAAAGATTTTGAGGTCTAATAAATATATTAAAAATTTAAGGAATAATATATTCAGAAAATTACTTGTATTATTGTATTATGATTGGACACAAATGACAAAATTACAAGGATGTTGAACTATTTAATTTTAAAAGCATCATTAGCTCTCCAACTTTGTGGTTCTTAGATTGTTCTATAACTTTTCGCCATTTTGATCTGTTCCTTGTTTGTTTTTCCAGTTGATAATGTTGATAATAGGGCGTTTGCCTTATTATTTTCTTTGGTACTTCATTCTCCTGCATCGGTTCGACATGTCCTATCCAGTGCAAAATCACGGTAGCGCTATTCATATTAAAGAAGCAAATAGGTGTTCAAAAACAGTGGACAAAGACATGAAAAGTTTAAAGCCACTGAAGAGCTACGACAAGGAAACCCACTGTCACCGCTGTTATTCAAAATATTATTCTTCAAAAGATCATGAAGAAGAAATAAATAAATAAATCAAGACTCATATACGAACGGTGACACCAGTGCCTAACATTTGCTGATACTGATGATCTTGTAGGCCTATCAGAGAACAAACAGTAATAAATGGAAATATGTATTACAAACACGAAGAAAAATGAATTGGGTCAGACTGGGGTAAATATAAGGACAACACCTGAAAATAACAACATTAGAAGGAAAAAATACGAGTTTGAAGTGGTAGAAATATTTAAATTCCTAAGAACGACATTCACTGACAATTGTGGAGTCTTTGCTCGAATCAAATAGCTTTATATGCTGTCATGCTTTATATCATTCAGGATTGCGAAAGAAAGATCCTTGGAAAAATATTTGGAAGAAAACCATGCACCGAAGAACAAATACTGAGATGATTGGGGCATATTCGAAGAATCCCAGACACGAGATCACTTAATGGAATACTGGAAACTGAATTAAAAGAAAAAAGATATAGCTCAAACAAGACGGAAGAAGTAGCTTAAAAATTTTAGAAATGCTTTTAATAAGAAAGTCAATAGGTACATTGGAATTGATTCATATTTGTTGAAATTGTATTAATAATAAGACAGCCAACAAAAATCTTTGCGATATAGTATATTAGAATTTAGTAAATTACACCTAAAGAGAGTTTCGTGTCATAAAACCCAGAATATGTCCTGAGACTAAAAGTGACTTTTTTTAGTAACATTGACCCGGCCAGGCAAACGACAGTTGTTTTGAGAATAATGGACCTCTATAACAAGAACCTATATGTTTTCTATAGTCGAATTGTTGGACTTAATTAGTTATTAATTCTATAACAAGAACCTATACGTTTTCTATAGTCAATTTGTTGGATTTAATTAGTTATTAATAAATTAAAGTCAAAAAACGGAAAATTTTCGTTTTTTTTTCGTCTATCAGCAAAAAGTGAAGCATTTGAAACAAATTTGAGGGTAATAATTTTGTACGTCATAAAAAATCTTCAAAATTCCGTTTTTTTAGATGTATCTATCCTTATATGACGCTTATAAAGTTGCAAAATATGTCAGAAATTTCGGTTTTATATAAACGTTAATAACTTATTTAAAAATGAAATTAGGACCTTTATATTAAATGAAATGTTGGCTCTTGTAGTGCTAAAATATAATCAAAATGTCAAAGCGATCCGTCTAATAGTTTTAAAAGTTATTTTATTTGTTTATCCCAAATTAATTTTTTTTACAACAATATAGGTGTCAGAAAATAATGAAGATACAGTAATTGTACGGGTAGCGGATGAAAGATGAAGATTTATTTATTCTATCAATATGATTAAAAAAAGTAGTAAGAAAAAATAATTTTAAATATTGCAAAATCATGTCGACTTTTTGCCCACAAACAATTAGAGTAACTTTTTAACCATTGCCTGCAAGAAAATTATTTTTTCTTTGCAAGTCTGCATTTTTTCACAAATTTAAAAAAGAAAAAGTTGTCCTAAGACAATTTGGAACGAACTTAGTCCCATTTGTTTTAAATTGACAGCAGCTTTGTTTATAACAATTAATAGATCAAATTAGCGTCATTTGAAAGATCATACTTTAAAGGTTTAATGTGCCAAATTCGAAAAATATCGTCCGCTAAAAGAATCGTCCACACAATTTTAAAATATGAACCTCAAAATCGGCAGGTTTTGAAACTTGTGGGAAACTCTGGTTCTTGTTTATGGATTTAGAAGTTTCTTTTTTTAATTTATACATACTTTTGCAGCCTTACGGATACGTTAAATAAGTAAATTGTTAAATAAACCATCTAAATTCTTTCAACAATTTTGTTTCGTAAACGTAATCCGTCTTGAAAACTAATATACTGTTTTGTCACATTATTTTTAGGCGTCATATGTAATTATACTACTTATTAACTTCTTGACTGGCTTAATTTCAACAAAATTTTCTTTACTTCTTAGACAACTGCAAGTTAGACAACTGCAAGTAGTTTATACAACTTTAACATAATCAGTTATGCACAAGCTTTTGATGTCTCTTTTCGGTTTACCGGAAGATGATCCATCATAAATGCATGCTGAAAAGATGCATATTAAAGTAGGTAGCAACAACATATGCCTAATATGGCCATATTACTTTACTTAGACAAATAAGTACGTCAACTACACTACATAGTTGTTTTTAACATTGATAAACAGTCATTTTCTATTCATGGTCAATATTTGATATTATTATAACTGTTGCAGTAGTTTTCATTCTATAACGTCTGAGAATTGTAGTGTAGTGCACTGTGTTGCCAGTTTGTGACGAGTACATTTGGCTTTAGGTTATTGATTGATGTATTTTACGATTGAACCTACACGAACTGAACTGAAATGGAGAAGAACCTACATTGGTACTTAAAAAACTAAACGGAGTCGGTGAGGAACATGGATTAAGGATATAAAGAGAGTAATAATCATTGAAAGAGCGAACTACAGCAAGGTCACTCAAAATATTACCGTATATATGTCTACTGCACGATGAACAGAAAATAAAGAAGGGCTGGGCTGCAGACGGAGAAAATTTCTCATGCAGTTAGGCAAATAATTAGTTTAAGTTTGAAATAAGTGAAATAGCTTCCACGTCAGAAAACCGTCCGCAAGCTAATCAAACATTAAAGCCAGCGAGGTGTTGGATATACCGTAGAAATTTAAAAATACCTCAAAAGATGTGAGAATTGCAAGAGGGTTGTTTATTTAATATATTTTTTAAATGTTTGCTAAAATGTATGAGTTTTATAAAGGGTTCTTTATTGTTTATTAATTCTTATCTGTACTAGTGTCCATAGAGTATGGAATAAATTCATTATTTTCTAAAATATACAGACATTTTCGAGAAAAGCTGAAACGAAATAAGACACCGAAGACCTGGTGTCTTTCGTACCGGTCTTTGATGTGTTATGTAAGATTTAGTATTTGTGATGTACATGATCTTCCCGGTCTAAAGCCACTTTTTTCTTTTATCAGTTTTCGTCTATTCGGGACAAAATTCTCTTAAGGATCATGCGCTCAAGTATTTTTAATAGGTGACACAGCAACTATTGGCCAATAGCTTTTGAAGTCGTTGGGATCTCTGCAAAGTTTAAGCAAAGTAACGACTTTGGCTTATCTCCAGTGAGTATGTGAATAGTTTGAATATTCATATTTGCTCATCATCTGTAGGAGCCATTGTAGTGTTTTTGGTCCAAACTTCTTAATTTGCCCTTTTTGCAGATCTTCAATACCCGGAGCCATATGCTCTGCCATTTTTAAGTATATGTAATGACACTTGGTTTCGTAGATCTAAAAATTTCATAAAACGCAGGATATTGCTTTTAAAAAACTTTACGTTGACGTCATTACATTAATGTGTATCACCCTAATATTTGTTTGTAATTTGTAAACAGTTAATGATATAAATATATCAAATAAAATTATGTTATGAATCATAATTGCAATATTTAGTAGAAAGTTGTGGCCCAGTACTCACCCCACTGGTAGAATTTGTCAAAAATAATCAGGTATTGAGGGTAAAATACTAAATTTTCATAATTCGAGCACAAACCGGCATCAGTGTTGATTTCTTGTATTCATAGTTGCTGGTGCATTTTTCATAATATCCATCTACAACTTCACTATATATGGTAACGAGTTACTGGACAGGAAACCATTGACATTCCACGCATTGCGTGCCTTGCTGTCTATTCGATACTAATCGTTTACATTATTTCTTATGGTTTGTTCGTTTTCCGTCGATTGTTACAGAAATTGAAGAATTTTTCTGAACATTATTTAACACTTTTTCCTGTTTGCAAATTTCTGTTTGTATGTATTTTAATTGAAAGTAGACGCTAAAAAATAGCAGTAATATTTTTTATTATCTGTGCGATAATTAATAAGCTGTATAATGTGGCGTTTATTAATGTATATACACTAACGGACAACGCTGCGGAGAAAGAGGTGCACAAAGATTCTATCAGGATCTACAGGAAATGATAAAAAAACGACACTGTTATAACATTAGAAAACGTCAATGCTAAATAAAAAGCTTCTGCGAGCATGTTCAAAAAGCATAGTTTACATTGAAATAAGTTAAATGGTAATCTGTTGGTTAAATTGGTAACCTGCGAAAATGGTTTAACTTAACCACTACCGGACTTTTCAGGGCAGCAGTCAACAAAGTCAGAATAGCCATGGTAGTGTCCAACAACCGTAACGGATAGGCACCATAAGAAGAAGAAGAAGTTAAATAGACTTTGAGTAGGATAATAACTTCCAAAGGCAAATAATTATGTCTTAATCAGAGTACCTCCTAGAGAAAAGAAATCCACAAAGAGAAGTGAAAAATATATACATAATTGACCATTTTTTCATCTGAAAAATATGGGTAACAGACATAACTAATGTCAAAACATATTGAGGAGCGAATTCTGATACCTATCACTATTTTGCGCGGTCAAAAAGTAAATATATAAAGAGAGAACCCGACCACATCCATATCACAGTATGAGAGATCCCGACCACATACAGTACGAGAGATCCCGACCGCATCCTTATCGCAGTATCCTGAAATTGTTTGAGAGATCACAGACACATCCTTATCGCAGTGTCTTGGAACTGTCAGAGGGTTCTAGGCCAACGTGGTCTTCTGGAACTGTCAGAGGATTCCAACGTGGTCGTGGTCTAGAATTGTCAAAGGGTTCTATGCCAACGTATCATGACGTACGTATTCGTTGGCCTCCATCATGGTCCAGAATTAACATACCGATTCCCTCAGGTGACGTCAAAACGCTGTTTCATCGATAGGTAGTAACGCACCCAACCCGCCCACCTCCCGCCACACGGAACCAAATGAAATATCTTCGCTGCACGTGTCAACGTTCACTGATAATAAACATATACCTGCTGTGCTTGCCCCTAGACATGACCTCCAGCAAATGTACAAACGTATGATGTATGACATTTATGTGACATTCGACGTACGACGTTTTTTTACATTTTATGCATCGTTCGACTTTACGACGTTTTATGCGTCGTCCGACGGTTTTTACGGCGTTTTATGCATCGTTCGACATTTTCTACGACGTTTTATGTGGCATTCGACATTTTATAATCACGTTTAAAATAAAACGCGACATTTGGCGTATGACATGTGTAACATTTTTTTTAATTATTATATTAAATTAATTTTAATTCCTTTTACCCATGTGGATGATACGTTGATGGTCGTGTTTACGATCAGAAATTTTTATTGGGAAACTACCGAAATATGACTGAAGAATCTACCTAAGTATTTATTTAAAGACGCCGGTCTGGCGAATCCTTAGTTAATCCTTTTCCGGGTCTTTTTCATAAATTCGGTAATTGTCGTCGAACGCCCGTTGTAATGTTTTTCGGGAAAAACCTAATCTAGGAGACTTGATATTTCGTCACGTTTGTAGGTAGAAGGATACCGTTATGTTCAATGTTAGTAAGAACTTTTTACCTTCTCAGAAATAGATACAGGCTGGCCTATCATTTTTGAGTGGAAGATACCCTCACCTTTTCTTGGGTAGTTTGGTAAAATTTTAGAGGAACCAAGTTACTTCTCGGTGGGCACTCGTAGAGAAAACAAGTTACTTTTTGGTGGGACAGTCCTTGCATAAGGACTAGATCTTACTGTATCTCTGTTATCGTACCGTTCTCTGTGCATTTTCTTTATAAGTGTGTATACACTTGTTATTTTGAGTTTTTTTTGATCTTATACTATATTAGATTAAATATAGTCATAAATTCAGTGTTTAATACAAGTACAGTATTAACTTCAGTGAATTAATGCAGCAGTCGTCAGGAATTACTGTAAGTTAACATAATCTTAATATCTCCACCTATCTGGGCAAGTAACATAGTATGGCATCATATCATCTTCTATTATCTGGACGTACCTAAAGTTCATACAAGTCTTCAAATGTAGTTGAGAGTAGCTACTGAATTTTGCAGTCAATTAAAGAACATTCTATATTTTTTTTTGTTACGAACCAAATAATCGACTTAACCAAGTGCGGTTTGGTTAAATTTTTATGTTTTCACTTCAGTAACTTTTTTGTATTTTTGTAAATTTAAATTTTATTAATTTTTGTTATCTTTGGTGTTTGTTATAATTTTTTATTCATTTTTTTTGCTGTAATATCTCGAGATACGCCAAAACTTTATTTGTGCATGATTGTGTTATACTTATATCTTTGTAAAGGTATTTTCTAATTATATTTCTGCTTATTTTTATATGTATACCTACCACCATTTCATAGTTGTTTGTGTATTTTTATTACTTGTGTTGCATTCAGCAGCGTCATAATTTTGTTGTTGAATATATTGTTATTGTTTTATCTATGTATTTTATTTGTCGACTCCTAACAAAGTTCCCTGATATAACCATAACTCTGAATATTTGCTTTTTACCTTTACATATAACTATACCTTTGACCAGTAGAAAGATCAGGCTGATTAAGTTTCGTAGGTAAGTAAGTGTAATACCTGATATATTTATTTTTTTGTTTATGTAGAGTGTTAACCAATTTTATTTAAAACAATTAACTGTTGATATCTTTTCTTGGGTTTGATCTCTGAACCTAAATATCTTTCCTTATCTCTTTTCTTTTCTAAGGTTTCTTAATTTTCTCCTTAAACCCCAAAAAATTAAGTGGCGCCCTGTTCCCTATCTTATCTTATCTTTGGTAATTTTACCCATCTATCTTTTTGTTTATTTCTATATCTTTTTCTAATCTCCTATCGTATCTTTACTTATTTCGTCCGTTGGACCCATTCCTGGTTCCAAAAGCTAGTTTCGAACCCACGACTCGCTCTCCACCAACCATCTGGCTGCCGTCCGCAGTGTCTCCATTGGTGACCTTTCTAGCACCATCCAAAAAAGGTTTCCGAGGTTACACATGTATGTAGCATTCGACTCAGAATATGCTCTCTTATAGTATTGCAATCTCAAGAAAGGGGAGATCACTGCCAAACAAAACAAAAATGATACTGTAGTTATGAAATGGCATGACAAGAGAGACGTATTTTTTCTGTCTACAAAACATTGAGATGATATGATAGAGGTAACGCATAGGGAAGTTCCTAAAATAAAATCTGCAGCCATTGTCGAGTACAATAACACAAAAGCGCTTGTGGACATGTCAGATCAAAAGACAGCTTACTGAAACTGCTTACGAAAGACAAATGGTACAGAAAAGTGGCATTTGGAATGATTACTAGAGGGAGAATAAGTCAATTATTATCACTGAAGTTATCACCTAACTATTTATGCAAAAATTCGAATGCCACCTCTCACATCCACCTCAAAACAGAACCAAACCAATATTTGGACATTTTTCGTTTAACCATTGTTGAACAGGAAGAGAATAGTAAAGGTGGAACATCGATCTGCTAGAAATCCTGCTCCTGTATCAATTTGAGTTTCTAGCTCGACGATAAGAGGATCAATAGTCTCTTCAACCATAATAAAATACACGCCCACACATTAACTTGACAGTATGTATGCTGTTTCTCGAGAAAAATGCGGGTTTTCGACAATCCAATAGCCAAATTTAGTTTATTTAACATACCCTGTATAAATGAAGATATTTATCGTACTGAAACCGGAGCGGCAATCCTTAGTTTTTAGCGAGATACGTTTTACAGTACCTTAATCTAAAAATGTCCTGAAAAATTTGTATAATCCCACTAAAGAATGCAAAAAGTAGCGATTATTTTATATGAAACCATTTCTAAAAATCTACTCTTTAGCATGATAAAATAAAAAAAAAACGAAATAAATAAAATAATAAAAAATTTAAACATAAATTTCGCCGTTTTATCTTCGGACAGGCTACCCTAATCTTTATTAAAAGTTATCAGTCACAACTCTCGCAGGAGAACCGAAACGAATGACGTAATCAGTAAAAAGGCACTAAACGAAAATTATTACTTATGAAGTAGGTACATCCTGTTAATTAAGCAACATTAATTCACTAATTATTTGAATTTACAAATTGATGGGAATTTCTCATGGGCGTGGCTAACAAACTTTGGGCTTGTTATTGAGAGCGTGAAGTAGAAGCGATTCTTCAAATGGCGAAGAACGTCATAGTTCCGACAACGTACGTATTCTACATAAAACGTATTAACATAGGTTTCTCCTGCTAAATTCGTTCCACGTCATTGATCACATGTTTAGTTTTATATTGTCAAAATTGTGTAGCGTTGCCTTGGCGTTAATTGTAGGTGTTTAGTATGGTACAGGAGAAAAATGATTTATAATAAAGAAAAAATGTGTTTAAATCTAAGTGTTTATTGCTTTTTGAATGATGATTAAGTTTTTGGCAGCTTGAGAAGGAGACAAAACTGACAAAACACATTTGACTTTAGGCTTCTTCTCGAAGACGCCGAAACACCAATGTAATATTTATTTATTCCTAACTTCTCAAGTCCATTAAAAACTGTAATACATGAACAATAAAACCTCAGATAATACGAGACAAGTATTTTTAGATGATACTTGGATATTTACTGAAGGAAATATCTCAATTAAAAATGTTATTCCTCTAGTAGTTCCGGTAATGGTATAAGATACATTATATTTCATGCTGAAAACGATGAGGGCTTTATTCCCGACGCCATGCGCCAGTTTAACTTTTTTGTGCACAAGGAGTACAGGCGATTACCACAGAAATTTGGATGCAATCTTTTTGAAGAATGGTTTAAAGAAAATTTGTTAAAAAATTACAGCAACCATCCATAATAGTGCTGGATAATGCATCCTATCACTCAATTAGCAGAAGAGAAAGCATTTCCTTCAAGCAGCTGGACAAAAAAGAACTAAAGTCGTGGTTAACAGAAAACAAATTGATCACACTAACATATTTTACATATGGCCATGAAGTTCTTCGATTTCCGCTCTACCATTGCCACTACAATGAAATTAGTTGGTTTGATGTATAGCAAAAAATTACTATGACAAGCATACATCCAAAACAACAGGTGATGCTTCTTCTTCTTCTTGATGTGCCTATCCGTTACAAATGTTGGCGATCATCATGGCAATTTTTATCTTACCTGCAGCAGCTCGGAAAAGCTGCACTGATGTTGTATTGAACCAGATTCTGAGGTTCTTTAACCAAAATGTTCTTCTTCCTGGGCCTCGTTTTCCAAATATTTTTCCTTACAGGGTGTTTTGAAGGAGAGCATATCTGGATTCATTTCGCATAATATGTCCGAAGAACTGTAACTTTCGAGATTTGATGTTGGTCAGTACCTCTCGGTTCTTATTCATTCCTCTGAGGACCTCCTCATTTGTGACTCGGTCAGTCCACGGGATCTTAAGCATTCTCCGATATAGCCACATCTCAAATGCTTCCAGTTTTCTGCACATATCTTCGTTCAAGGTCCACGATTCAACACCATAAAAAAGGACAGAGAAGACGTAGCAACACAGCATTCTTACTTTTGTATCAAGAGAGAGGTTGTGACTCTTGAAGAAGGCTCCCATCCGATTGAAGGTGGATCTAGCTTTTCCGATGCGTGCTGTAATCTCCTGGTTGTTGGTCCATTCTTCATTTATTATGGTGCCCAGGTAGTTGTAGTGCGTTACTCTTTCTACAGGGGATTGGTTGACGTAGAGTTGACATTCTGTTATCCTTTTCTTGCTAATTATCATAAGCTTTGTCTTCTTAACGTTTATATTGAGTCCATATTGTTGACTGTAATACGTGATTTTGTTCATAAGAACTTGTAGGTCTTCTAAGTTGTCCACAAATACTACGGTGTCATCTGCATATCTGATGTTGTTTTAGCCGGTAACCATTTAGTAGAATACCTTTTTCATTTTCGTGCAAAGCTTCGATAAATATTCTTTCAGAGTACAGATTGAAGATTAGATGAGACAAAATACAGCCTTGCCTCACTCCAAGCATGATTTTCACATAGTCAATGTGTCCACCTTCAACTCTGAGATTTGCTGTCTGATTCCAGTAAAGATTTCTAATTATTTTCAGATCTTGGTAGTTAATTCCTGTTTCTTTTAGTATTTGCATCATCTTGGCGTGCTGTACTCGATCAAACGCTTTCTCGTAATCAACCAGATATGCGTATAAGTTGCAGTTGATGTCTCTGCATCTCTGGAATAAGACTTGTACTGAGATCAAAGCCTCTCTAGTACTAACAGCTTTTGTGAACCCGAACTGGTTGAGGGAAATTTGACTTTCACACAGCTTGTAGATTCTCTTATGAATTATCTTTATGAACAATTTTAGGAGATGACTCATGAGGCTTATAGTACGGTAATCTTCGCATTTTTTGGCTCCTCTTTCTTTAACGTCTAGGCCTCCACCCCATACAGCAGCACCGAAAACACATATGAACGTAATATTCTTATTTTGAGTTGTAAACTAAGGTCTCTACTGCATAATACTTTTCTCATCTTATTAAATGTTGCTCTAGCTTGTCCAATTCTCATTTTTATTTCTTCTGTATACTCGTTATTTTCATTAATAATTGTACTAAGATATCTGTATTTTTTTACTTTTTCTATTGGAACCCCTCTTATGTTTAAAATGTCTTGTTGTTGTGTTTTGGAAATTGACATAAATTTTGTTTTATTAGCATTAAGCGTTAGTCCGCTTTCCTCACTAGCATTTACTACATTATCTAAAAGTGTCTGTAGATCTTTTATATTTTCTGCAATTTGTATAGTATCATCGGCATATCTGATATTGTTGATGGGTCTGCCGTTAACTTTTATTCCAATTGTTACATTTTCGAGTGATTTTTTAATTATTTGTTAATAATTAAAATTATTTTTTAATTATTTATTTTTAATTTAGGTATGGTGGTAAATCTTTTAATAACCTGTCTTTTATATTAAGATCTTCCAAAATTGACAGTTGGTTCTGTATTTTGTCTAGACTAGAAAACGCGTAGAATTCTGTAGTCCCACATTTTCAGCTTTGATCTTACTTCTATCGATTTTTTTTCAAGTCCATGTTTCAACCGCATATTATTATGTAGCAATGGGAAAAATAAGGGCATTGACCAATTTGACCTTAGTCTTCCTTATTATTGTTCGGTCTTTCTATCTTTTTATTAATTGAGCTGTTGCGGTTCGGGGCACTTCGGTAGCTGGTGCCATTATGGAATCATTTTTTATCATTTAACACTAAGAAATTTGTGCACGCGCTTAAAAGAGAGGAGTCAAAGACCAAAGGGCGAAAGAACTATGTGAAGAAAACAAATTATGGTATGTAAGGAAAAACAACAATGGAAACGAAGTTGGAATGGTTGATAGTGAAATGAAAGAAAACGTGGCAGAAGTTGTAAGATATAGTACGGAGTTCATAAAATTTGTAGTTTATACGTCGGTGGTTTGTGGTGTGGTGTGTAGGCAGCGTGCGTGTATGTTTATAAACAATGTTTATATTGACAATGATATCACAAACTACTTATTACGATTTTTCACTAGCTCTTTATAGTTAACTAGTTATTTTTCCAATCAAATTAGTTGTTCTTCGATTATGTCACAAATAAATTCTAATGAACGTAACGTACAAAAATTACGCATTAAATTCTACTCATAGTTTATTTATATAAATTAACTACCAGGTCGATTTTTATATAAACAAAATATCTGCAGTCTCTTTAAATCACTCAACCGAGCATTAGGAAATTATTTATTGATTCGAATTGTAGCGTAGTGAAAGCTTCCTAGATCGAGGTTGTAGTTATTATACAGAAAGTATTTAAGGTTTTCGCAGAAACACGATTTTTTATTAGCTTTTATTGCGCAGTTGATAGACCGCATAAAAAGCAAAGAGCGTAGATAAAGTTCGACACCTTGACCAATACGCAGATTTGTTTAACAACGTTGCTTCAATTCTAATTAATGATTGCTTCAAAATTTGGTCGATTATTAAAACTTTCTTCAAGGAAATATACGAAGCTATGTACATACAATTATAAAATAATTTATAAAAGAAAATGAAATATTTGCAATATGTTAATTCACAACCAGAAACCAAATTTTAGGCTTTGTTTCTACCATTTTGATTAAGCTTTTGGTATTACTTACTTTCATTCAATTTACTTGGTAAAGCAAATATTTTAATAATTTAATTTTATCTGACTCATTCATATTTACAATTCAGACATACAGGGTGAGTTTTTAGTGCGACATGTCGATAATAATTCCATTGTGGTACAAGATATCCAAAAAACTTGTGTTTGTGTGAAAAAATGCAGACAGTGATATTCTCCATATTTGGAAAATATGTAGGATTCTACAGGGTGATTAATAAGTACGTGGTATAGCAAACATACACTTTTTTAAATGGGACGCCCTATATTTTTTCAAATTTGTATTCTTCCTATAGTTCTTGCTCTTATAGTATTCGGTTTTGCAATAGTATACAGAGTATTTAACAAATTATGACCATTTTTATTTCGAAATCCCTATGAAATTAATTGACACCATGTATGTAAAGAAGTAATGCATAAACAATTATTTATTTTATATAAGGTAAACAATATATTGTAGTTTTTAAATTAAGTTCAATTGAAATCATTGACAAAAATTTGTATATAGGGTTAACTACAAAACAAAATTAGGCTTTTCTCAATTTTTTTAAATGGATCACACTACATTTTATTTTGTAGAAATATTGTACTTATGATACTCTTTCGTTTTTATATAACATTCGCTATACCTAAACTCATTACTTTCCGAGATATTTTTAGTTTTCTTCAAATTTCGGGAATACATTCAATTTTTATAAATAGAAATAAGTATTGAGTATTGAGTGATAAGATAACAAAGTGGCTATACCGCTCTGAGAAGACCTAAAGAGGTCGAAATACGTATAAGAGGATTGCCGCTGCCCTGTATAGAAACAAAAATCTAATACCGTCATTAAGTTTTATTACTTTACTCAGTTTGGAGTACTAAAAACTGAACTCACTACGAATTTTGACCATGATGAACGGCAGGTGGAATGCAATTTTTAGATTCCCTTAAATATGGATGGAATTATCGACCGATGTCTTATTAAAAACTCACCCTGTATATTATACGCTTTAAAATGATATTGTCAATATTTTTAAGTTGCGTTTCTGTGACGACTTTATTGGAAAAGGACAAGGGTTATCATTTTTTAATAAAACAGATGGTAACAAAAGTTTCTCCTCTAAGAACGAATTTTCGTTAGAACAAGGATCATATATAAGGATTCCCTTTTTAATATTTGTGTTCCCACTGCCCAGCATTCAGTGCAATACATTATAGTGATCTCCACATTATACAACTATGAAGAACAGTATCCTAATGTTCATTTTATTCAATAGGTACTTACGAAATTTACTGCAGTTTCATTAGTAGATACTAAGGTGATTATTACCTGAAAAAAAATGGAACTTTAGATTAACAATAAAATATGATTGCTTGGACATTGATAAGCTCGTTACAGTGTTTAAAGAGCTTTGCGATGTGTGTAGGTGTGGCATAGCCCAAAAATCCCATATATTGACTATGTTATATAGATGGTGAATTCACCAAAATTATCAAAAAACATAAGTAAACATTAAACATGCTGATAATACACGGGAAGGTCAAGAAAAGACATTTTCTTTAACAAAAAAGCACAAAATATGGAAGAATGTTCAATAATCAATGCCAATCTGTACAATGTCATAGAGACTACAAAACTCTGAATATGACAACGGTAACTTAAGAGACACGATGTGTAACCACTTGTACCGATGTATGACGGGAGAGTAATGCAATAAACAATGAATTTTAATTATATGGGGATAAAGATAACCAACTCAAGCAACACGAAAAAAAAAGGAAGATCCACCAGATATATTATGAATAATAAAGTCCCTGGTATTGAGATCTCTGTACAGAGCAAATCAAGAAGTTGGGACCGAAAACGTTAGACTGGCTTCTCCAGATGGACAATTAGTCACAGCATGGAGATGCTGTAACTAATTGTCACAGCTGTTGTTTTGCTTAAATTTCAACGATCCCAAAAACTATCAAATAGACAGCTAGACAATAGAAATAGAGAATAGACAATTCATTCAAGAACAAAGTCGTTTTAGTATTGAATGTTCAGTTCTCTGGATGCCTCTCTATGACGAATATGAGAGGAGTACACTTTTACGGGATTTGGGTTAAAGTAGTCTGATTGGCAGCGAGTTTGTTCCTTAAAAAGCTTTTGAACACTGTACCCCTAAATGACTTAAGGTTATCCTTGATTGCACCTTGTCATGTAGATGTAATTATTAACGAGTCAGAAAGAATCATTAATAACATAATGATTGAATGAAACAATACATGGAGGACAAATTAAAAAAGTTGAAAAATATAAATATCTGGGTACAATAATTAACGAAAATAATGAGTACACAGAAGAGATTAAGGCAAGAATAGGACAGGCAAGAAATTCTTTCAACAAACTGAAAAAAGTACTCTGCAGCAGGGACATTTCAATTTCTTTAACTGAGATGCTAGGTGTTCTTCGTATTATTTTATGGATTGGAGGCTTAGACATTAAAGAAAGATGTTTCGGACAGATTAGAAGCCTTCGAGTTATGAGCCTACAGAAGGATAATAAGAATAAGTTGGGTGGATAGAGTCACGAATGTCGAGGTGTTGAGAAGAATGGGAAAAGATAAAGAGGTTTTAGATACAATTAAAGCCAAAAAACTGCAATATCTGGGACATGTCATGAGAGGCGAGCATTATAACTTGTTGCAATTAATAATGCAAGGAAGAATACAGGGTAGGAGTCGCGGAAGAAGACGCATCTCCTGGTTAAACAATTTGAGAGCTTGGTTTAACTGCACTTCTGCTGACCTCTTTAGAGCAGCGGTATCGAAAGTGCGAATTACCATGAGGGTTGCCAACCTTCTTAGAGGATATGGCACGTGAAGAAGAAGAAGACCCACACCCATCACTAATCTCTACCATATCTTTGGTATCCCACCACATGATATCAGAAGAGAAATTGCTAGATATGTGGAACGAAAGAAACAAATTAAAGACCCTCGACATGGAGAAATGGAGAAAATTACAAAGTGATTTCTACACTTTTAGAGAATTAATTCTTTTAGAGTTAATTATGTCTCGTAGGTTACTTGGAATCGCGTCTGGAATCAGATTTTTGTATAAAGTTTCTTGAAATTATTTATTTGATACGAGTCAAGTATGATATTTAATTGAAAGGAGTCTTATTAGGTAAAAGGAGCTGTATAGTAATGAAGTCGAGCTTAAGTAAGATAAATAATCCTTCAAGCTTGGCCAATAAGCGAGTGCATTATCTATATGTAAAATAGCCTGAAAAGGTAGCTTGTACTCTTCTAAATAATTCTTTATATTTGATTCAAACAAAATAATAAACCATTAATTTAATGAAGTATAATGAAGTGATCTCCACACTGGAATTTTAGTAGGCATTGTAGTTATATTTAGAGTTCCCCCTCCCGAGAAAGACACGGTTGAAGTTATCTTGGGTAAGGAAATTAATGATCCCACAGGTTATTAAGACAATAGCTCATAGAGGAGTTGGCCTGGACACTCCAGAGACTACTATAGAAGCCGTTAAAAAGTAAGTCGATGGTTTTATATGTTTCATAATGACAAGAACCAATTAATTGTAGTGCCATGAAAAAGGATGTGATGTGATAGAGGGATCCCATAGCAAGGATTTGAGACTTCTGGATTTAATTTTTTTTAAAATGTCTTCAATAAATAATGTAACCATCTGTGTAGAGCAGCAGTCTCGAAAGTATGCATATCATTGATGATTGTCAACCTTTGGAATAAAGACGGCATTTGGAAAAGAAATGTCCTCAAGTCCTCGTGTTTTCAGAGTGGGAGATGAATAACGTGTAAAATGAATGGCTTCATTTTGCTATTCTCATTAGAATTTCCGTAAAACAAAAGAGTTAGCGTATTCCAATGCAGATACATAACGAAGTACCACGGTATTTTGATAACAATTTGTAATTTGGAAGCTCAAATGTCAATTTTATAGTTTATTTTTATGAACGAGAGAGTAATTAGCATAATTTTAACTGGTAGCTCCGACCACTCCATGGGCGTGCTCAAGATTAATTGAAAAATTACTTTGAATAATTGTAAAAATAAATGAATTATTTCAGTGTGATAAAGTGTTATGTGTATGTAAACAAAAGTGACCTCTTTTATCACACACTATATTAGAACTGACTGGCCTACATTAAAAAGGGTTTTAAAAAATTCACATTTTTTTTAATTTTTAAAAATTACAAAAGAGAAAAAGAGTTTTTAAAACCGTCTAAGGTATGTTAAATAGATGAATAAAAATATTAATATAAAACTTACAGCTACTTGTTACAAATCCAAATCAGATTCAGAAGATGAACTTTCAGAACCAAGATTTATAATAACTGGCTCGATCATTTTATCAGTAATATTGTCCAGCTTCCACATTTTTTCCTCTTCTTTAATAGTGTGATTTACTGCCTTTTCCCAGTTTTCTGGTTTTACATTATTTACGGCCTCCAAAAACAACTGTTTAACATCATGAATTTTAAAAGTGGTATTTTTTCTTGAAACTTCACTCTTTATCTGTGCCCATACCAGTTCAATCGGGTTTAATTCACAATGATATGGTGGGGATCTAAGTACTGTCGTTCCACGATTTTTGGCAATTTCATCAATTTCGTATTTTTTAAATTTTTCTTTATGAAGGGCACATAACGAATAAAGTTCCTTCAACAAAAACCGTCTGAACTGCCAATGTGTACTATTATCAGCCTGCGTCCCTTTCCTGATGGTGGGTTTAAACCAGTGGATAAGTTATTTACAAAAGCGTGCCTTTGACTTGTAACAGTTTCACCCTGCCAAAATTTATTTGGTGTATGACCCTCGTTGATCCATGTTTCATCAAGATAAAATATTTTTCTTTTTTGGTTTCTCATTTCCTTTATGGTTCTTAGAAAATGTCTTCTCCATATGACAATATCGCTTCTTTCTAATAAAATAGACTTTCTGGGATTCTTTTTCCAGCGGAAGCCTATTTCTTTTAAAAGTTTCCATAACGTACTTCGACTCATTTCTGGGTAATCCTTATCATCTCGAACTGAGACAAGAACTTTATCCAATGTTGGAAATTCTTGTCTAAAGAAGAACTCATGCACTTTCCGTCGAAGTCCTTCTTTAAAATGATATTCTATTTGAAATTTTGGTTTCCCTGGAGCATTACGTGGTATTTGAAAGCTACCACATTTCTCTTCTTTAATAACTCTGTAAATCGTAGATTTCCCAACACCAAGTGTACTGCTAACTAACTCAACGGTCTCATCAACACTTTCACATAAACGTTTGTCTGTAAATGATTTAAAACAATTAAATATTAATGTTTTTTCATTAACTGTTAGAGGACCAATTTTTCGGCGTTTACACGGCACTTCCAAATTTTCCATAACACAGTATACACAATAAACTGCACCTTGCAACTGAAGTACCTACTTTTAGTGAACTGTTAAGAATTTTGAATACGCCACTTGGACCTTCCAACAAAATGGAAAAACCCACTATCACATTTTGTGTGGAATAAGTTTAGAAGGTAATTATCTAGTCAATTACTGTCGTAGATTCCTGGAATTAAAGAATTAAATGTTTGATTGTTGAAACCCTTACTTCGTGGAATGCACTCATTTCAGATAAAATAAAACGTTTTATTTTATCTAAAGAATTAAACTTTATTTTGCAAATAGGTAGGTACTTATTAAACTTTTATTGGTTATATATAACCAATAAAATAAACATCTTACATTTCTTGCAAATTCATTAGTACCTGTTAACCTCCATCACTCCGACACTGGCAACCTTATTTAGGGATTAGTAACCCTCACAACTATTGTATTCTATTCTGCTCCAACCTTTATACCTGGTGGTCATATTCAATTTAAAATTGTTTTCCTATATACTTCTGTAAACTTGTTGACAAATATCTGTTTTTCATTGAGTCACCCGTATCAACAGTTTAGGGATTTGCATACATAATTTATTGTTTTATTACTCTCTCATACATAAAAATACACTATAATGATGGTGACACAACAAAACAGTTTTATAATAGAGGAAATGTTAAAATTATGAAATAATCCGTTTCAAACCATGAACATCTGTAAAAAAATGTAGACTACCTTATGTATAGGAATGCCTTCTTTTCTGACGGCAAATATTATTTTTAAATTCCTATGGTATGAATACATTTAACGCAACACTATGATTTTTTACATTGTTCAAAATTGCCTTTGTTTTCACATTTTCTACGCTATATTGATTTTAACACACAAAACTGTAAACCAACTTTGAGAATAGAAATAATAAAAAAGAAAGGCTTAAAATCAATAAAAACAAAATAATTCATGCCGGCAACTTCAAAAGTTTTTTAAGAATACAAGAAAGAACACCTACAAGAATTGAGAACATTATTTCAGCGATTCAATTCCTGTCACAGCCAAGTTAAGCAAAAACGGCAAAAATTCTTTAAAACATTTTTCTTTTTAAATTTTTTTTGTGTAATAATCTTTTGTGTAGGCATTAAATATGGTAATTTATTCAGTAAGTCGACATCGATTAATCACATACAAAAAAGTAACATAAAAGTAAAACAACATAAGATTGATGAATGACAATTTCTATAGAAGAAAAGTGAATTTTCATTTTTCAGCATCTCCGTCTCAAGACATGGGCATTTTTATGGCAGATCTATTATAATAAACGCCATTACTGGTTAATGTACACAGCAAGTTGAAAGCATTTTTAGTAAAAATGAAGCTATGCACACACCTGGTGTCGGTTTAAAAATTGTCGAAGTACACTATGAATTTATAAAATATTAACCGATAAAAAATATAACTGTAAGAGAATTATTAATAACTTCGGAGACAATTTAAAAGAATCATACGGTGAATAAATCAAAATTGTGCTTTATTATAACACAATAATACAGTTTATTTTAACAAAATTATGCTATATCATTATTCTCATATCGTTGTTTTGCCAAAACATGTATATTCTAATAATGAATAAACTTTATTTTCATAATGTCCGTTTTTTTACACGTGTGAAGAAAGATCTTCAAAAGACCCACCTGGATAGTAATGTGAAGTTCCTACCTACTAAAAACCTCCATCCGTTAAGAAGAGCATAGTAGAAATCTTAGTTGGTAGTACTCCACTATACTCCCTCCACTCTCTCACCCACTCTTCGTCGCATCTGCTTTTCTTTTGTCTATTCTAAACTAAACATTAGCTTTACGCTCTTCCACTCCTTCACCGATCTCTCCTTCTCTTTCCTCATCTTAATAATCATACCATTCATGAGGTTTCAATCTTTCCGGCTACACAGCATCAGTTTCATCAGCACCTTCACTGTGATCCTGCCACCTAAGCCTCTCACACTCTCTTTATGTTTCTATATCATTAGCATACAAACAGAATGTGCTGCGCAGTATCTTCATACTCTCCTTGACTATGTGCACACATCAATCTTCTTTCCAAGTGGGGTTTAACGTAGGAATCAAAACAATCATGTCTCTTAATCTCCTGAGCTAGATAATAGTTTACCAGCAAGTATTCCTGGCCGAATCACATCTTAAAATTAGTCATCAGGCGGTGTCCATTTATATTTCCCCCTTTTTCGGTGCAACTTCGCTTACAGTTATTCACCCTCGTCTTCGCTCCGTCTCTGTTCCTTTTTATCTCCAATTATCCGTACTTTTCTCATCCATCAAGTCTTTCAGTGGCTTTCCAGCAAGTACTGCCATCAACATCCGTTTGACATAATACCATATTCACTACGAACCCTGAGAAGTCCCCTTTTCTAATTTTTGACGCATATTTCTCATTCTCAACAACCTCCATGCTTTCTTGCACTCTACACAAGAGTTGGGAAGGTACCATCAAGCATATAAATCTTCTCGCACTTATAATGCACATTCCCATTAGCCACAATCTCTACTCATCGATGGTAGAGATTCATTCACGGTGAAATATGTTCAATCGCCCTACTCATCTCTTTCAATTCTTCTTCATCATAGTATATATTCCACAAGACATTTCCAAACACATACAGGCCCTTGAGGAATATCCGCGCTCATATTGAAGCACTCTACCTCGTTCACATAAATTATATTAGGTCTTTAAATTGTTAGGAAGTCCCCTATCACTCAAACCAGATAGGTATCCACTCCCCTTCCGCCCAGCTACTGGAGAATTCCTTCCTAGGAATTGGAAGGAGCTCCCCTCATCTTTAATATTCACTATATTCACTAGAATGGAGAAGGAAGACCTGAACATCATCGGAGTATACGGCCCAGAAAATAACAAGCCTCAAACAACAAGGGAAGCGTTTATGACCAATTGATGATAACTGATGATAAACTTCTGCACGAATAACGAACTAAGAATTGCTAAAGGGGACGATAATGATCCACCAACATCACATGTGACGACAAACGAAGAAATAAATATTGAGGAGGAAGAGATAAAGGAAGCATTAAGGAAATTTAAAAATTGAAAATCACCAGGAGAGGACAGAATACCGCGACTAAGGTATTCTGTCCTCTCAAATTCAAAAAATAATAGAACAAAACAGAATTCCTCAAGAATGGAGATCAAGCATTCTAATACCTCTCTTCAAAAAGGAGACAAGTCGGACCCGGAAAATTACAAAGGAATTAATTTATTAAACACAGCACTAAAATTAACAACCAAAGTGATAAGAAATAAACTGAATGAAATTATAACACTAGCAGAAGAACAACAAGGTTTTAGGTCGGAAAAATCATGCACCGACGCTATATTTATAATTAGGCAAGTGCAAGAGAAATCATTAGAATACAACAATATCTATGGCATATCTATGTTTCGTGGACCTTACGAAGGCATTTGACCGGGTCAAATTAAAAAACGTTATCCACTTACTGTACGCAAGAGAGATACCTCTACGAATAATCAAAACGATCGAAAATATCTACAGAATAAAAGTAATCTCTGCGTTTTCAATTCTGTCTCTTTTTGTAAGTCTACAGCTTCTCCTCAGGAACTCCATTTCTACTGCTCTTATTCTACCTCTATTTCTCTTGTTTATTGTCCAGTTTTCGGACCCATATGTCAGGATACTTCTTGTCAGGGTATTATATATTCTCTTTTTTGTCTTTATCGTAATGTTCTTATCCCACAACACTGAGTTTAGTTGTCTTATACAGTTTCTTGTTTGTCTCAGTCTGTTGTTTATATCTTCTTCTGTTGTTCCCTGGTTCGATATTATGGTTCCTAAATACTTGAATTTATCTGTTCCATTTATTTGTCTTCTCTCGTCTATCTCTAGGTTTCTCATATCCTTGTTTTCTGTTGTTAGGTATTCGGTTTTCTCTAAGTTTATTTCCATTCCGTTGTTTTTATATTCTTCTTCTAGTTTTCTGAGCATAAAGCTGAGATCTTCTTCATCTTGTGCGATGACTACTTGATCGTCGGCAAAACTTAAGGTGTATAGGTATTCGTCTCTTACTGGTATGCCCATTCCTTCGCACTTTCTCCTCCATGGTTTGAGTGTCTTTTCCAAGAATATTTTAAACAGAGTAGGGGACGTAGCACAGCCTTGTAGAAGTCCTTTTGTCGTCTTAAATGGATTGTAGGCTTTATTTCCACATTTAATAGCTACTTTGTTTTCTTTGTATAGTGCTTTAACTGCTTTTATTAGTGTTTGTCGGATTCCGAGATCATTCATTGCTTCCCATAATTTGACTCTAGGTATTGAGTCATATGCTTTCTTTAGATCAACAAAGGCCAGATGGACCGGTCTACCTTTTGCCATTTTCTTCTCTATCAGTTGTTCTAATGTGTACGTATGATCTAGGCATGATTTTCCTACTGTGAACCCTGCTTGGTCTTCTCCAATTTTTCCTATTATTTCAGTTTCTAGTTTTTCTTTAATAATTTTCCCGTAAAGTCTACCTACCGACGATATTATACTAATTCCTCTATAGTTTTCACATTTTTTCCTGTTTCCTTTCTTATGTATGGATGTGATGTATGCTTGTGTCCATTCCGCAGGTATTTCTTCTCCATTTAGTCCTCTTTCGAACATTCTATGTAGCATGCGGAATAACTTTTCCGTTCCGTTTTTAATTAGTTCGTTTGGTATTCCTCCGGGTTCTTTGGCTTTTTTGTTCTTCAATGTCTTGATTGCTCTCTTAACTTCTGCCAGGCTTATTTATATCTGGTCGTATGCCCCATTTCCTGCATGTTCTATATTCTCTTCCTGAAATTGGGGACGGTTTTCTGTAAGTAGTTCTACGTAGTATTCTTGCCACTCGTTTTCACTAATTTTGCCGATCTGGGTTTTCTCTGTCTTATTTCGTTGAAGTGCTTTTAATATTCGCCATGATTCTGAATTTCTCGTTCCTCCGATATGTCGTTCTATCTCTGTGCATGCTTGTTCCCATCGTTCGTTCTTTTCATTTGTTACTCCTTTCTTTACCTCTCTGTTTTTCGCTCTATATAGGTCTAAGTCTTCCTGTTTTTTGGTGTTTAGGTATTTTATGTGTAGTTTTTTCTTTTCTTTTATGCATTTCAATGTGTCTTCCCTTAATTTGATATTCTGATGGGTGTTCCTTTGGTCGTCTTCTCTAAGAGCTTCTAAGGCCGCTGAAATCAGGCAGGTTTTTATGTGTTCATGCATTTCATCTAACGTGTCATATCTGAATTCTTCTAGTTTTTGGTCTAGTCTTCTTTTGTATAAATCTTTTATTGATTCTTCCTGCAATAGATGTAATTTGAGCCTCTTTTCGTTTATTGTCGTTCCCGTTGTAACAATCGATGTATGTTTTTGTTTTGTCCAGATATAGGGGAATTCCATCCATGCCACCACAAGTTTGTGATCTGCCCCTCTTTTCACTCTGGTGTCTTTCACTTTGATGGAGCTTTTGTGGTTCATGATAATGTAGTCAATAATGGATCTTAGTTTTCTTGTCTCTTGAGTCCATGTGTACTTATGTATATTTTTGTGTTTGTAGAATCCGTTTATAATTTTCTAATCATTTACTTCACATAGTTCTACCAAGAAGTAGTAATATTAGAAAAACGATATGACCTACACGTAAAGTGAATGGACCAAGAAAAAATATGAGAGAGAAATCACTAAATCACAACTAAGGAACCATAAAGAGTTGCAAGAATGCTCTAAAAACATATTTTAACAGTTCAAAAAAGCCGAAAAAGAAAAAACACTATGTCATCTACTGGTTCAGTTCTCAGACTACGGAAACAATAAATTTTAATATTGATTAACAGTGCTGAACAAAGACCTATTATACTCCATTTTAATCCAATGCATGTTATCATTACGTTCATTGAAAAAGTAAAATATATTCAAACGACCCTTCAAAAATGAACTTCCTGCATGTAAGGCACTTAGCCAAATTTACCGCGTTGGCCGAAGCATCGATTTTGGCCACCCATATCAGTCACAAAACGCCATCCTATTTAATTCTAAATATACTGTAAGCCAATAGTCAAATAATACAGAAGCCAAAATGCACCCCGATAATAAATGCATAGCACATTGAAAATGTTAATCGTTAAAATCGTTATAGAAACACGCCAACACTACTTTGCTCTGCGTAGTATCACGCCATTACCATCAGAGGGTTGGTTTACAGATCCGTATCGTATCGGTGCATAGAATGCACTTTTAATAGATCTACCAGAGGGGTGTTTGTTTATCGAAACATTTGATACAATACACATTTTTATGGAACACAATTAACAATCAATAGGAAAAATTATAAAAATACAAGCTACAAAAAGTACGATAGTACTACTAAAATGTTTTTGATGAATCTTCATGGAGTTATAAAAAAGGGTATTTAAATACTAAAATTTTCTACTCCTAGATACTTTCACTTTGGTGTACTACCATACACAAACATTTTAATTTGTTTTTCAAATTAAGGATTTCTGTTTATGTTATTTCTATTTTGTTCCGTATTCGTTTATTTTCTTATTAATCTAGTAGATGTTCAGTTCTTGCCTTAGGTCTTCAGTACTCATTGTCTAATAGATGTTTCTTCTCCTATGCAGTATAATAGGTCTCTGGACTTTAATATTAGTCGGTTTTCCTCTTTTCTTCGGACTTCCCTTAGGCCTATTATGTACCATTTAATCTTCTTTGATTCCTCTTCTAATTTGGTTAGTCTTTCATCTGTTGATAGCGTTCTTGTATTGTATGTTGATATATAGACTGGTAGACATACCAATATTATGTGGCAGTTCATATTCAGATTAAGTAAGTGTCGGTAAATAATGTTACGAATTTCTAATTTCTAAGCCATTGCAGCATTTGACTTTTGACAGGTTTCAACATAAATTCGTATGTGAAGAAATGTTGCTTTATTGCGGTAATTATATCCTACAGCAATTATTAATAATTTCAGATAAAAAAAATTGTTATTAAAACTTTCGTAACATACGTTAACAAATTACTTTTTCTTTGTGTTTATTTTTGTGCCTGATATCCCCAAAAACCCGCCTTGTTTACTTAACCGACTCAAAGCTCTAAGATTCATTCATTATAATCTCTGTGCATTACTGAAAATTTTTATTCCATATCGCTTAAAAGGATTTATGAAATCTGTGCAAATCTCCTGCTCTCAACCTTCATCTTATTTCATAATTGGATAACTTTTTCGCTTTGGGTTGGGATGCCTCGCCCTCTCAATAGTAATTAGTCTCTGTGATTACATAATATCAAAAATTGCTGTTTTTGTCGGCCGCTAATTTATTTTTTCACTTGCGTATATTGCTGATATGTCTTCCCATTATTCTCAATCAGAAGAAATTCTAGTATTCTTTTTTTTAACATTATGACTGGTTTTTAGTTTATTATTATAACTTATTGTCATAGTTTTATAATTATATTTATTACTTATACATCAACATGAAATTCTTTATTTCAAATATACTGTCTAAATTCTAATTCTTCAGTGAATCTTATTTAATTTACATATATATTTGTTAATGTTACTATGCAGTTACTATGAAGTTTTATCTGGATAATTTACAAAAATAGCACATAGTGTTATGTGCTAATCTAAATTTATACCATCATTTTTTATGTTATTAGTTATTGTAAAGTTTATTTTAATTTATTTACACTCTTTTAACACTAACACTAAAAACACAATTAATGTATAACATTTATTTACTTATGGGTATAAATTTATTGTATCGACTAACTCTAAAATCTAAATTGTTCTTTATATATAGTGCGCCTGTGCTTCCAGAAATCTCTCGAAGCCGTTAAGTCTTGCTCGCATCGTTCGACCTGCTTCTAGACTTCTCCTGACGTCAAAACATCGTAGAACGCCGTTAGAACCAAGATCAGTGGTGTAGCAAAGACTTGAGCGTAACATTACTATCAGGTAAACAAAGTTTAATATATGCTGCGCAAAGACCAACTCCATCTTCACGCTGGTGTGCGGTAGAAACAGATCCAACAGCTTGGATAACCACCAGGTCTCTTGATGATGGTTAACGACGTTCTGGCGTACGCTAATACCGTTTAAAGTAAGTGTTGTGGCCAGGGAAAATCTCACCTCAGGCCAGTGATGAACAGCGTGGTCAAAAGGCTTGGAGCAGCGAAGAAACTAGATTGTGGTACTCTGTTGGGAATTACCATTCATTCATTATAGAAATGAAAATTGACCAGATATAAACAAACAACGCAAAAACGTAAGAGGGACAACGCAGGCTCAGTCATCCAGAAACTATGGAGCCAGCCTGACTTTTGAAGACGAAGAGAAACTAGGTATTAAAAAATAATCAGGAAATTCGCGATAAAACTGGGTTCACATCAGGAGGAAGAATCTATCCGAAAGTCACAAAAAACAGATATAGATGATCCAAAAGGATCCGGTCTGAGGAAAAACCGCAGAAACGAATCCTATGAAGGAAGATACTGGAACCGGCGAAAAGTAATTAAGAAAAGTAAGCTACCTTATGGGCTGGCGGTAACAGCGATAAGTGTAAGAAGACTTAGGAAGAATATGTAGGAATACAAAAGATTCCAGAGACTTCTCTTTAATTGAACCACTTGTTAGCCATAAAAAAGAAGAATTTGGACAAAAAAGTGGACTTGGGTCCAAAGGTGATGACAAATCCTAATTTCAGCAACATACAGTTCAGACTAGGATGGCTGCTGCTGTGTAGTGTGCTGAAGTCACAGCTCAGTGGCTAAAAAGTATAATTTAGGAGTTTCAGCCACAAGAGGGTACTTCACGTAGATCCGAAGAAGACGGTAATATTTTTCACTTTCCAGAGATTTGTGACTTATCTTCATAATAGTCTGAAGAATCTCATCGACAAGATTTTTAGAGGTACACTATAATGACGTTAATGATGAAAAACCACCTACGTAGAACTTAGAAAATAGAACTCACTGGATTCTAAACATTCTTAGAGTCTCTAAATAACGTTTTAATACCTAAGTAAAGGACGGTAATTGATCCCCAAAACCATAACCAAGCGTTTCATCATGACGAAACTTTAAATATCATTACCAATGATCCCACGAAAGTTGTACCTTGAACTGGTAGAAAAGTTGAAGTACCATATACAACGGTTTGGAGATTTAGGGTACTGAAAGCATCAATTCGTATAATTTTCGTCAAAGACAAGAATTACTTTATCGGGATTATTAAAATCGATTAGTGTATTCTTCAAAAGTATCACTAAGTTCTGCCGAACAATGTTTTGGATAGATGATGTGACTTTTATAAGAAGAAATTTGCATCATCAGGTTGTAAAAAAATCCACATAAAACATGAATTTGGAGTATTTATTATCGTCTGATGGAAACCTACTAGTAAGTCACTACACCTTGCGTAAAACTACGCATTTCCAACGATTAACTGCGCAAAACTACATGTTGTTCTTGACTGACCACGTAACACCATTTTTAGAAGATGGCCCAGTGTTTTCAGTGGATTAACCACATAATCAAAATGGGGAAGATCCGTGTGAATCAGAACGGAGGAGATCCGTGTGGTCAAAATAACACAGAGATAAATCACCAATCGGTAAAAGGTATCGGACCTTCTGCCGAAACTTCATATAAACACTAAATATATAAAACCTTCAAAAATGACAACCTTCCATAGAGGATTCAATCCGCAAATGAATAAGCAGAATTACTTATAAAGCGGAAGAAGAAGAACAAGAGAAACAAATCACATCAAAGATAGTAATATAGCGAATTATGCTGTTCAGCATTTCATCATTCAGCGCGTTCTTAACGGGAAAATAAATAAGATAATTTGACGCACAATAATAAGGTCAGTATTCTTATATGCCAGTGACAGACGGTTTCTCACGAAACAAGATCAATCAATTCTAAATTGCTGGGAGACTAAACTTATTCTTAGACGTACTTAAGGCATTGTGTATGATCAGGGTACCTGGTAAAGACATACTATTGCAGAAGTTAACCAGCTCAGTGGAAAACTAAGCTTATGACAGCTAGATTGAGCTAGTTGGTATCTCTACAGGAAGGAGATTATCGGAAGCGCGCCATTCAGGAAAACAGGGCATTAAAGGGGCCGTAGTGAGTCTTAAAACAAGAATCTGTCCGAATATCCTCTTTATGTTTTTTGAAAACACGCTATTTGAAGGATATATATGCAAAAGCTGTCAAGATACCATGTTTCCGGAACAAAGGTCTGCATGAGGTATGAACTTGATCTTGCATAAATATTTGAGTTCTCTCTTATGTAGCATAAAAAGTCTGCTGAAATGATGAAGAGAACAACTACTCCAAAAGGTAATACCGTATCTCAAATTAGATTCAACTAATAAAGATATTACTGGAGTAGCACTCATTGATTGATACAGACTGGCATATGTCTTCCAAGTTAGAACGGAACCAGTTTAGAGAAGTGCCACAAAACCATATTTTTGTGACCAAAGTCCAAGTATAGTGTTTCCATGAATTCGAAGATATGTACTTTTTAATGACTGGAAACCGAATTGGAAGGAAGAAAGTAAATTGCTTTTTTGTAAGAGTCATTATTCGAATTTTTACCAATTTTTCTAGAACCTTTAAAAGCCACTGTAACAAAAAGATAGGAAGATAATTAGCAGGTAAATCGTGGCCACCACCTTTATTCAGAGGAATAACCTTAGCAAATTTTAAACAATCACTAAAGTGACCTGTTGAAAAAGACGTGTTAATTGTCCCAACTAAAACTCTCAGAACATTATCAGGAATTATTGTTAAATATAAACAATAATAATTATAATGAAAATAATTGTCTAGAATTAATATGTTAAAATTATTATTTTCGTGCATTTTTAATTGCGACAGTTAATGTGTTAAGATCAACATATTCAGCACTATTCAAAAGTTTTGTGTTTCCAATACACAATTAGTTATATACAACTTTTTGGATAGTAAGATTGCTTATTAGTCATGATATTGTATTATGTTCTTGAAATACAAGTTTAATTTTTGAATCCATGTGTATATTTATAAACAGCGTAACGATATATATTATAATCACTAATTTTTTTACCTACATACTGTATATGTACTGTCAATATATTGGTCAAGAACGTGTTTCATATTGTTTTCATACTTGAAGAAATGATAATCAATGTTCAGTTTTTCTTTATGCAGATCAAATCTTTTTATGTACGTCGCTAATACATTTTTTTATGATATTTGCGTCACTCCGTTAGTTCACTGTACGTTTAAAACAGGTGGCTTTTAGTTAATGTTAATACTTATTACGAAATATTTCTCAGGTGTTCCGAGCTTTCACATGAGAAGTAATAACTATAAAACCATAATAAATGAAGCGCAAAAACTATAAAAAAACTATATTGACTAGACGTAAAATAAAAAGAAAAACATTTTTGGAATGTATTAAATGGAATGCGAAATTATATGGCATCCACGACACAATAATCCCAGAATGAACCAGTTTAAGTAAAAAATGAGAAAGACGAAGAATTGTTTGAAGCTGACTGTAAATAAAGTTTAGATCAAAGAGACGAGGTTTCTTCTTCTTTATTCTATGGTTTTGGCATTTGTTACTTGTTCTGTTCGCCCCATAAAAGACAAACTGTCACTTAAAAAACACTTGACATCAGACCAATTATTTAGTATAGGGCGGTTCTTTACCGTCTACTGAACAACCGCCCACGCAACGCCATGATGGCCACTGAAAGAAAGATCTTGAGAAAGATCATGAGAAGGCGAGCAGACTTCCCGTCAGCACTCATACACCAACTGGCTAACATTCCTACAATCGAGAGTACGACTCCGTACTATATCGGCAAAAATTACACCATGAGAACCATAACCAGCTCCAACATCAAAGTCAAAGGGGTCCTAAAAATTTCATGCTACCCTAGGCCACATACTCACCAGGCATCCAGGTGTAAAAGTTCCCTTCCTCCCGGCCAAACTTCTAAACTTGGCTGGAAATGAACTTCCTGATAAGTACTTCAACATCCTAGAAGCGACCTCCCTAAAATATCGTAGATAACCATCTACAAGCCAAAACTGCTCTATCCTAAAGAGCTGTTCCCAAACGTATAGCTGGTAACAGGCTACGGTACCTCCTCGAAATTGCATGGCTCTCCACCCTACACCTCCTCTATCAACAACTACGCACTTACACCAATATCACCATCATACACAACTGACTGAATACTGCTTCTAAGCACCATCACCACCCGTCAAAACCAAATTCACTACACTTACAAATTGGTATCGTAGACTGGTGTCTACTCTTACCACTCCTCTCCCTGGCCCTAGCCAGGGAGCTCTAACGTTGAAGAGGCGCTCCGCCTAAGCGAGGTCTAAATAACATTACACTACTACTACTATTAAAAAACACTGACCCTTTTGGCACTTTTTGACACTGGCCCCTCCAGAAAAACGACAGTTGTTTTGAGTAGTATGGACCTCTATGACAACAACCTATATGTTTCCTGCAGCCGATTTTTTATACTTAATTAGATATTAATAAATTAATGTCAAAAAACGGTAAATTTTTGCTTTTTTCTTATATCAGCAAAAACAGAAGCATTTTAAACGAATTTGAAAGTAAGAGACTAATAACTTATATAAAAACATTGAAAACGGCGTTTTTTAAATATCTCTATCCTTTAGGTAAAAAGAAATAAGAATAAGACTTATTCACAATCAATTTATTCTATCACCAATTACCCGTTTCGCATGTTATAATTTGCTATGCATCTTCAGGTCAACGGTACATGGTAAACTAAATGCTGAAAATATAATAAACCGTATTAGGGTGCTGTGTGGTACAGAATATACAGCAATTATGCCAATATTATATGTGGGTGATTATTAAATATGAGTTTAAGATTGATTAAATAAAACAAAACAAAAGTTAAGTGAAAAAACAATCTAGTAAAATTGAAATTGAATAAATAAATATTACTTACACGCCGATACAAGCATTATTATTAAATGTTTGAGAAAACATAGTTAAAAAACTGTTATGGTAAACTGGTGACAGGTGATCATCGGTTTTACTGCAAATATTTTACAAATAAAGGGAAAGTTCTTGAGGGGAAAAGATATTAACAACTGACTATGAATGTAGGTATTGTGTAAATTGTTTGTTGAACATTAAATGAGATGATTGAATGTAGGAGATGTTCAAAGTACTTGCCGCGAATGTCTTGGCAACATCATAATCTTAAATAGAAATTTCTTCTACCATTACTCAATGTCTCAGGTGAGACAGATCTAATCGCAAGCGTTATTCATCTTTTTAAGTCAGATAAGTCGAGGAGTTTAGTTTTGTATAGAATATTTTTCACATACAATATAGAGTGTTATATTTGAAATAAGAAAGCGTTTTTTTAATACGCCTCCATGTATTAATTATCGAATTTATTCCGTTTGGCTGTTCCACCATGTATATATAAAAATATATATGTAAAAATATTTATAAATAATATGAATAAAATTTAATAATAATAAATAGGATGTTTCCTGATACTATATTATTTTTTTTAATTAAATAATAAAAAAATCAATACATAGAAAAAATTTCTGTAAATGATTTTGTAACTTCATCTAATAGAATATTTAGTAAGAAATAAAACCTAGTTTATTTGAGATTTTTTATTTTCATAGCATACATAAACCTATTTTAGTAATAATTGAATAGGATTTGTTTTTCATAAAATCTATTATATATAAATAATTTATGAAGTTTATTGAAGAAGTATAATATTAATCATAAATATTTATGTATTACAATAAAAATTACCTCAAATATTACTAAAAAAAAAAAATAAAAATTGAAAAAAGATGGTTTCAAAACAAATTAGATGGTTTATTTAAAAATTTAATCATTTTAATAATGCATATTCGTAATGTACTTAAAAAGTACATTATACTGTACTTAATAAGTACAGATTAAAAAAAGAAACGTCGAAATCCATAAACAAGAACAAAAGATACAAAGCCGGCCGATTTTGAGGACCACATTTTGAAGTTTTGTGGACGATAACTCTCTTAATTGTTATAAACAAAGCTGCCGTAAATTATTAAAAAAAGGGACTAATTTCGTCTCAAATTGTCTTAGGACAACTTTTTCATTTTTAAATTTGTGAAAAAATACAAGCTTTCAAAATATGACAAAATATTTTTCCTGCAGGCAATGGTTAAAAAAATATTCTAATTGTTTATAAGCAAAAAATCGACATGTTATTGCAAAATTATTTTGCAATATTCAAAATAGTTTTTCATATTTTTTTTTGTTAATAATATTGTCAGAAGAAATCTTCTTCTTTCATAAGCTGTCCGTAGAATTAGTGTGACTTTAGCATTTTCTAACATATTGTTGCAAAAAAATTTAATTTGTATAAACAAATAAAATAACTTTTAAACTATTTTATTGATCGCTTTGAAATTTTTATCATATTTTAAGCACCACAGGTTCAAGATTCCAGGTAAGACTAAGGTTCTAAGTTCTAAGTTATTATCATTTATAAAAACCGAAATTTTTGAGTTGCTTTGAAAACAAATACGTTTTGAAGGTTTTTATGACTTTTTCTTACTCTCCATTTTTTTTAATGCAGAAATCATATAGTTTCTTCTTATAGAGGTCCATACTACTTAAAACAACTGTCGTTTGTCTGGCGGGGTCAGTGTCACGAGAAAAATCTGTGGACAAAATGAATAGACATTGAATAGAACAATAGAGTATAATAAGATTACATTTTGTAAATAAACGTTTGTTTTTTTTCTTAGTGCATAATTTGGCAAGATTTTGAAAAATGAACATTTAACATAAAGATTACGTTTCACAAATGTAAAATTATGAAATCCACAAAATTATGTCTACCGAGTACATATTCTAGCCTAGCAGAAACTTGCGCTTGTCTCTCTTGCGTTTATATACATCAATCGGACAGTCTCGATAAATATTCCAGCAATAGTTCGCCATCATATTAATGTACCAACGTTCCTGGTAGTGCTCCTCCATCGTCTTAAAATCTTGGTGGAAGCGCCCCCTGCTCATCACCGACAATTCCAAGATTCTCAGGAAATTTATCACGACGACTATTCAGAAAATGAAGCTTAATACTCATATTACATCCGAGATCGTGAATTTGATCTGAAAATGTTGAAACTAGGTATTGAAAACATTCGCTATCTTTGTTCAATACCTTAACGAATTGCTTCATACAACCAAGTTTCAGGTGAAGTGGAGGAAGAACAATCTTCTCTCGACTGACAATTGGGTCATTCATCACATTTGGCATCCGAACTGCAAGTGATCGACGTTCAAGTCAGTTCTTTTTGATCCAATATCCAAAGATAACATGGAAACTTTGTGAATTGTCTCTCTTAGCCAAAAAGGAGGTTAACTATTTTTAGATCAACACAAGTAGTCCAATTGTGCTCATGACATTGTAAAAATTCATTACTGTTTGTATGTCATTATACTTCTCTCGCATATGCACTGAATGACCTATTGGAACCGATGGATACACATTACCATTATGCAACAGAACACATTTCAGACTTCGCTTATTGCTATCCAAAAACAATCGCCATTCTTCTGGTGATACCTAAATTTCACAAAGCACCTGAAGTGTCGTGGCAGTAAACAAACTGATTATTTTCTGAAAAGAAAGGTAAACCGTTCATGTCTTTTCCGGAAAGATGAAATTTGCGTAGAGCAGTCAAGTAGATTTTTTCCTCGAATTTGATAACTCAGTGACTTTCTCGGAGACGGCCAAATCCCGCACAAGATTATTTAATTTAGTTTGATTGAACTTCCCAGGTGCTGACGATGTTTCACTACATGCTGAAGAGTATTCACTTGTTAAAACGCTCTCTAGAATCTCAATAACATTTATCACTAGTACTAGATAAGTCAAGTTCCAAAAATACTGGAACTGTGATTTGTTCAGAGTAAAGAAAGAGTAAAGAAAATCAGACAACGGATACTGTAACTTTTTTCTTGCCGATACTTTTTGTGTTGGCTATGAAAACATAGCAGTTCCTTATATGATTGGTAGGTTCTCGCCAGACCATAAAGGACACTTTCCTTTTCCTTCAGTCCAGTCACAAAACATTTTCTATTGTGACATATAATGTGAGCAGCCAATTTCTTATCTTGATCGTCTTAGAGTACTCTCTTCATTTCTGAAGGTCGGCAACAATTCTGACAAATATTTCTCTATTCAGTCCGTCTCTCAATACGGATTGAGTATATTCGAGACTCTCTGATGTTTATAAACCATGAACACCTTTTTCTACCTGACCTCTTATTCCTTCAATTTTCCTTTCCGTCAACATCTTGATTACCCAGTGAGATTTCAAAATAGGCTAGGTGCCCGCCTAGCAAACGGTGTATTATTCGCCTTTGAGATTGGTTTTTAACAGCTATTTATTTAACTATTTGAACAATTAAATCTACTTTATAAGCAATTTTCACAAAAAAACGAACGTCTTATCCACTCTTTTCATAAACAATACCTCAAACAACCAGATGGACTAATGAGATCAAACAACCGGTTGGTTAGAAATGGATGCAAAAAACAACGAACAGAAATGAATGGACACACCTAAGGAAAGCTTACATCCAACGAAGGATGGAATAACTGTTGATGATGATTTAAAAAAATCCATTTTAGACGCTAAGTGGGTAAATCCCCACGACGAAAAACTCACAACCTTCGAATTTACCGACTGATAAAACGAATATATTGAAGGGCAAATTTTAACAATAAAGTAATATTGTTAAAGATCTATGTCATTTATTAGTTGTTTTTCAAAAAATATAATATGTAAACATCTAGTAAATTAAATTTCAAATATATATGCTATTAAAAATATAACCAATGCCAACTGGGTACACGAAAAAATCCTTAAAACTATTGCGCATTATAAAGTTTATAGTGGCTACATGTGAAACGGACAGTTCTATTATAAAATTACATACGATTAGAAAAAATTGTTTACAATATCATGGGGTTGACAATATTGTTTCATGATCTTTAATCGGCAAGAGAATAAATAAACCTACGAACTGATGCAAAGAATAAAAAGTTTTTGGTGTACCAGTAGAAACTGTTCCTATTGAAAAAGTTTCCTCTTGTCGGTAAAGAAGTAAGATCCAATTTTCTTTCAGTGTAGGTCCCAAGTCGCCGAGGTGTCTAAGATGAAAAAATCTTAGCTACGTTTGATTCACTTTGCCCATAAAATGTGTTATTTTATATCTTTTATCTCCTTTATTTATTACTCTCTTTGGGCTTGCTACAGAACTAAATAAATAAAATAAAAAAGCTATAAAAGGACACAAAAATTGTCAGTGTTTTACGAACTTTCTGGAAGACATTTAGGGACGGAATAATCCGAGATTTCGATATATTATCTCTTTATATAAACGTAAAAGCTGGATTAAGGAAACACGCTCGTCATTTATCTGTTTTTGGGCTATACAATTATATTGTTTTGGTAAGGAAAAATTAATTTTTAACTACAATTTCTAAATTGATGAACTTCTGAACAATTACCCATAACTTTGTTTATCTCAGAACTTACTTCCGTGGCTCAGTATCAATTATGTTGTATTTGCAAGTATGAGGACAAAAAGGAATCAAAAATACTCACAACAATACCATATGTACCTTTTATCAATATATTATACCATAGAAAATCAAATATATCAGCTGTATAAAATTAGATTTACATAAAAAAACAAGATTATACCATATAATTATCAATATAAATAAAAGTAGATCATATGATCCCAATGTTCTCTCCGATCCTATAAATTTATAAAAAAAACTGTCTTTATTCAATCAAATATCCAAAACAAAAATTCGCTCCGAATCTCTAGGCATATCTTTTGTTTTCAATGAAACAAAACTAAACTTTAAGTTGTTTCTCCTTATGTTGCTTCTCCAACCCTCCTGATCTCGTTTACTCTCGATACCAAACATACGCGGCCTCGCCTCAAATAATTCTTACATTAAAAGAAAAACCCTGCTTACACTCAGGTTTTATGCTGCCACAAACAAATTCACAAACTTTCTTTCAAAATTCACTACTTTCTCTCTCAACGTTAAAACACCTTTTTCTTATCACATGAACAACCTTTTCTCTTGTAGTTCTATCTTAGACTCCTCTCTGGTTTTCTTTCTCCAAAAAAAAACCAAACTAACTTCCCTTTCCTCTTCCTTCTGAAAATCTCTCTCTCGAACCAATCAAATCACTCAAAACAAACTTATCTTACCATCTCCTCTCTTTCTCTAGACAAAATTTCCTTATGATTCACTGCGCTTTCTTTTACTAAACAAAACCACCTAATTCCTTGGTCAAAAAACCCCTAACGGCCATTCATTGTTTTTAAAAATTGGATAGACAGCTTTCATTGTTACATAATTTACATTATCTGGAAACCCGAGTTCAATTTTATATTATATAAATCCTTACTTTCTATATAAGCAATATTTTTAGTTTTTGACCACTTGGAGGTTCGGATGGTCCTTGATTGTACCTTAAAAAAATTGCCTATAGCTATATTTAGCCCTCTAGGTGCCCACGAGCCTGAAATATATGCCCCTCGAAATGGTCGAAAATAGCCTTTTTTACCCTTTATTTTCCCCGTTAAATCTTGTTTTAAATTTCGAAACAAAAAACTTACTGATTTAATTTTACGACATGTGTATCACAATGTTTTTTCCAATTAAGGCATTCATCTACATGAAGTACTAGAAACTTTACTGATGACGATGTCATTACTATTTATATTCTAATTAATAGAGTTAACACATCTGCATGAAAAGAGTTCTTTGGGTATTCAATAATAGGGTATTATTACAGAACAAAGTGTAAAGGTCCGACAGTAAATGATTACATTTGGAACCCAAAGAGGTATCAGATCCGTTAATTATGGCATTTATATCATCTGCAAATATTGTAAAATATCCATCTTATCAGTTGTTATCAGACAATATCGTTTACGTAAATAAGAAATATAATGGGTCCTAAAATTGAACCTTGTGGTACACCTATATTAATATCGAGATAGATTTATGACCCGTATTTGATTTTTTGCCTTTCTCGGTAAAGCTGACATATTGTCGACGTGCAGTTAAATAAGATGCTAACCAATTCAATGCATGTCCTTGAATACCCTAATTTTTTCAATTTATAAATTAAAATTTCGTGATTTACACAGTCGAAGGCTTTGCTGAAATCACAAAACATCCCAACAGGACTTTCTCCTTCATCTATTAATTGTGAAAGTATCATAAAAGGAAAAGTTAAGCTAAGTAGTAGATATCTATATTCAAAGATTTTGAAAATACCGAAGAAATTGTTATTGGACGGTAATTATTCACCTGTTTAGGGCACTTTTTTTATGAATTGGTAATACCTTTCCAGTTTTTTATAATCTGGAAAGTTGCCATTTGAAAATGATAAATTAACTAAATATGTTAATGGCGATAATATAAAAGAAACAACCTTTTTTAGTAAAAACCTAGGGCCTTCATTAAAGCCTTGAGATTTTTTGTTTTTTAGTTTTTGATTTAATACCCAAAAACTATTTTGGATATTAAACGACACTGTTTTGGATTTAAGGTGCGTTTTCACCAAGCGCGCAAATTGTTTGCAAACGTTTGCAAATGATTGCAACTGTTAGCAAACAATTTTATTTTGTTGGTGTAGACAGATTTGAGAACGCTCCCAAACAATTGCAAACGTTTGCAATTGTTTGGCACGGTTCCTTCGGTTGTCGTTGTCGGTACTTCAAAGGGATTCGTTGTTCGTGCGTGTTTGGTGGAGACATTAGGTTTTATAGTCTGTCATAGTAGAAAAGAATAGTTTGTTTTCGGTGAGCGATTAGTCGAGACTTATTTGTTTTTTACAAAAAAATGAAATGGGATAATGAGAAATGTTTAGAATTAATTGAATTTTACAAATTGAAACCAGAAATATGGAATGCCAGTCATAAGGTATACTACAATAAATTTAAGAAATGCGACGCCTGGTGTGAAATAGCAACAGAAATAGTGTGGACGAATCATCAGAGCTCCGAGAAGAGAATATTCTCTTCTCGGAGCCATTTTGTACAAACAAGACGGAACGATGGCAAATGTTTGCAAACTTACTCAAATTCTCGAGTTCTTGTTTTTGACAAACTATGAAAAACATGTGTTGGCAAACGTTATAGTGTATTTTTATGTATGAGAGAGTAATAAAACAATAAATTATGTATGCAAATCCCTAAACTGTTGATACGGGTGACTCAATGAAAAACAGATATTTGTCAACAAGTTTACAGAAGTATATAGGAAAACAATTTTAAATTGAGTATGACCACCAGGTATAAAGGTTGGAGCAGAATAGAATACAATAGTTGTGAGGGTTACTAATCCCTAAATAAGGTTGCCAGTGTCGGAGTGATGGAGGTTAACAGGTACTAATGAATTTGCAAGAAATGTAAGATGTTTATTTTATTGGTTATATATAACCAATAAAAGTTTAATAAGTACCTACCTATTTGCAAAATAAAGTTTAATTCTTTAGATAAAATAAAACGTTTTATTTTATCTATTTGCAAAATAAAGTTTAATTCTTTAGATAAAATAAAACGTTTTATTTTATCTGAAATGAGTGCATTCCACGAAGTAAGGGTTTCAACAATCAAACATTTAATTCTTTAATTCCAGGAATCTACGACAGTAATTGACTAAATAATTACCTTCTAAACTTATTCCACAGAAAATGTGATAGTGGGTTTTTCCATTTTGTATATAGGAAGGTCCAAGTGGCGTATTCAAAATTCTTAACAGTTCACTAAAAGTAGGTACTTCAGTTGCAAGGTGCAGTTTATTGTGTATACTAGTGTTATGGAAAATTTGGAAGTGCCGTGTAAACGCCGAAAAATTGGTCCTCTAACAGTTAATGAAAAAACATTAATATTTAATTGTTTTAAATCATTTACAGACAAACGTTTATGTGAAAGTGTTGATGAGACCGTTGAGTTAGTAAGCAGTACACTTGGTGTTGGGAAATCTACGATTTACAGAGTTATTAAAGAAGAGAAATGTGGTAGTTTTCAAATGCCACGTAATGCTCCAGGGAAACCAAAATTTCAAATAGAATATCATTTTAAAGAAGGACTTCGACGGAAAGTGCATGAATTCTTCTTTAGACAAGAATTTCCAACATTGGATAAAGTTCTTGTCTCAGTTCGAGATGATAAGGATTACCCAGAAATGAGTCGAAGTACGTTATGGAAACTTTTAAAAGAAATAGGCTTCCGCTGGAAAAAGAATCCCAGAAAGTCTATTTTATTAGAAAGAAGCGATATTGTCATATGGAGAAGACTTTTCTAAGAACCATAAAGGAAATGAGAAACCAAAAAAGAAAAATATTTTATCTTGATGAAACATGGATCAACGAGGATCATACACCAAATAAATTTTGGCAGGATGAAACTGTTACAAGTCAAAGGTACGCTTTTGTAAATAACTTATCTACTGGTTTAAACCCACCATCAGGAAAGGGACGCAGGCTGATAATAGTACACATTGGCAGTTCAGACGGTTTTGTTGAAGGTGGTTTATTAACTTTTGAATCAACTCGTACCGGTGACTACCATGAAGACATGAACGCTGATGTCTTTCAAGAATGGTTCGAACAAATGATAGATCTTCTTCCTAAGAACTGTGTAATAGTAATGGATAATGCAAGTTATCACTCCAGACTTATAGAAGGACTGCCCACAACCAAGTGGTTAAAAAAAGACTTGCAGAATTGGCTGAGTTCAAAAAATATTACGTACCATCCCGGATCTATAAGAAAGGAACTTTATTCGTTGTGTGCCCTTCATAAAGAAAAATTCAAAAAATACGAAATTGATGAAATTGCCAAAAATCGTGGAATGACAGTACTTAGATCCCCACCATATCATTGTGAATTAAACCCGATTGAACTGGTATGGGCACAGATAAAGAGTGAACTTTCAAGAAAAAATACCACTTTTAAAATTCATGATGTTAAACAGTTGTTTTTGGAGGCCGTAAATAATGTAAAACCTGAAAACTGGGAAAAGGCAGTAAATCACACTATTAAAGAAGAGGAAAAAATGTGGAAGCTGGACAATATTACTGATAAAATGATCGAGCCAGTTATTATAAATCTTGGTTCTGAAAGTTCATCTTCTGAATCTGATTTGGATTTGTAACAAGTAGCTGTAAGTTTTATATTAATATTTTTATTCATCTATTTAACATACCTTAGACGGTTTTAAAAACTCTTTTTCTCTTTTGTAATTTTTAAAAATTAAAAAAAATGTGAATTTTTTAAAACCCTTTTTAATGTAGGCCAGTCAGTTCTAATATAGTGTGTGATAAAAGAGGTCACTTTTGTTTACATACACATAACACTTTATAACACTGAAATAATTTTGTTCTGAAGCTATTTTCTTGTGGCATTTTAAATTAATTACTATTTAACTGGGAATAAGCCACAATTAAAGGTTAAAATACGTTTATTGACGTTTCAATTTCCACTTCGGAAATCGTTCTCAAAATACAAACATTAGTAAATTAAACAAATTTTGTTTTTGTTACTTAGTGAAAAAATTCTTCTATTAATTTAATTTTATCTGACTCATCTATATTGACAATTCAGACATACATTATACATTTTAAAGTAGACGACTTTAAAATGATATTGCCAATATTGTTGAGTTGCGTTCCTGGGACGACTTTACTTATAAGATAGTTCATTCGATTACATGAAATCAACTTTAACTTGAGAATATCCGTCAGAAAAATCATAACATGTAATTCGTCTTTTAAAAAGACAAATACATGCCATGATGACAGTAAAATTCTCCTGTTAGTGATTCCATAGTAAATTATGAGGGAAAAACCAGGAAAAAAACCTCATAATACTATCCCGACATGGTAAGTATTTGATCTTGCATTTATTTTACCTTCAATAAATACCAAATTCCGATTTTATATGTTTGTTATTTAAAAAAAAATTGAAAATTGAAACGTCAATAAACGTATTTTAACCTTTAATTGTGGCTTATTCCCAGTTAAATAGTAATTAACTGAAATAATTCATTTATTTTTTACAATTATTCAAAGTAATTTTTCAATTAATCTTGAGCACGCCCATGGAGTGGTCGGAGCTACCAGTTAAAATTATGCTAATTACTCTCTCGTTCATAAAAATAAACTATAGCAAATGTTTGCTAATGTTTGTGTGTAGATGTTTGTAAATGTTTTTTGGTAAAAACGCACCTTTAAAATCTAAAACATTGTTGTTACAAATGTATGTACTATCAGCTTTTTTGGGATGGTCGCAATTGCATGTAATTCTAATGAATCTGTAATTATGTTACCCCCGTTTGGTAGCGTTATGTTACTTTCATTTTTTTTACATTTTGAAAAATCAGATATAATTTTGTGTTTTTGTGCTAATGTGTTTATTTTATTATATTTTGGTAGTGGCATTTTTTGGTTTATGGAATATATGGAATTAAGAAACTTTGGATGATCTCTTTTTTATGTTTATAATAATTACGCAGCTCTAGATAATGCATGCAAATTTTTCAGTTCATAACTTGATTGTCTCAACTCATTTAATAAAGCCGATCCCGCATGAATAAATGCAGAGAGAATAATTACGGGACTGTGGGTTTTAAATTTTGTTTAAAAATCAAATTTGCTTTAAAATATATAATTCAAAAAGAGTTTCACTGAACACAACTTCATATTTCTGGCGTCTTACCTTCCGGTATGAGGATCAATAAATTAACGTTCACTAAGCCGTAACACCTCAGCTCTAAATCCAATTCGTAGTCGCAGATCCTCTTGCGATTTTTACTAGTACATTTTATATAAAATTTTGGCCAAAACGTGGTCCTAATCAAGACAAGTATGTACTTACAAAACTACTGTAAACGAAACGAGCTATCAAGACGAAGTTTTAATGTAAATAAGTCAGAAAAATCGTTTGAATAAGTGACTTATCAAGTTAATATTTCAGTAGTAACTGCGGTATAATGTTCCTCAAACATCCTTATTTTATCGATCGAAAAATAAAGATATTCTAGAAGAGACGCTACAGTTATTCCAATATATCCACCAAATATTTTCCGATATTTCCTTTTTTACCGACTAAAGCAAGATTTTCGTACACAAACACATTTACTTCGATTTAATTCTGGCCACACTTTCGCTAAGTGTTCTTTTTATCCAGTTGTCTCTTCAATTAATTTGGGATTTACGTTGGAAAAATCTCCACTGTTCCCTTAAAGTGTTTTTGTTCACCAGACGTTATCTGCGCCATCGGTATGTAGGGATAGTAATAAGAAATGAGATATATTCGAGGCCTTCCGATATTAATTAGGTTTGGGACATAATACGCAAAGGGAACAATATACCGGCTGATAAAAATGAGCAATTTCTCAAACAAAATTTGCTCGAAGGTGAAACAACAGAATGGGACAAATTTCAGGCTATATGTTTTAAGCTTAAATTGGGAGGTTGTACAGTAATCAAGAATACAACAGTTTGTGTTTAATATACCAGTCATTATTAAGCAATCCTTTATATTCACTTGTGAACCATGCTTTAATAAAGCTCCTCATTTTATGTGTATTGTTTTCTTAATTAATATTTTCTATTTTTCGTTAATATAAACCAGGCAACATTTTACAGTTTTCTCTTATTTATTTTTCTTGAACTTCATTTGACCACCACCAGCTCGCTTTATTCTCAAGCTTCTTCCCTGAAGCTTTTCCAAGTATTTCAATAGAGATATCTCTAATAATACTAACCAGATTCCTCCAAATTCTATTTGGACTTTCTTTCATGTTCCAGCACATTTTGTCTGCTATTTTTGCCCTGAATAGACCGTTTTCGCATCTTTTTCATCTACCACTTAATTTTTTGTGGTCCTCACCAATATTTTGGTGGCCTCACTCTCACTAACTATTACACTGCAGTCCCTATAATCACGTACAGTTAGTACAGTATAACTCTCGATACACGTCATGATCTACGTCAGAGATCTAAGTTGACATCTAAGAAATAGAACTCACAGTTGAAATATGTAAATTTAATGCTGTAGCTACACCCTAAAACAAGAATGTATATTTTAAGAATGTATGTTAAGAATGGATACTAAATTAGGACTTCAAAATGGGTTGTGGACACGAGAAGTTCTTTTTGCCTTAAATGTGTTAACACGACGATGCAGAGACATGAATGTAGGTGTATATGCATGTTTATCGAAAAGCATTTGACTGCGTTAACCATCAAAAGATGATCGAAATTCTGAGAACAACTGGAATTGACGAACGTATCATGTGGCGGTGACGTCACTTACTATGATTTGTATGTGATAAGTCAGTTTTTTCTCTTCTTAGAGAATGTCCTAACAATCGTCATATCTAATGCTATTGCTAATTCCAGCATATCATCACCAGCTTCATTTGTCGTTCAAAAGCCTACTCCTCCACGTATTCTTTCATATGATCTCTTGGATTGCCCCACATGTGCATTAAAATTACTTCCTGTTATGACTCTCCCTGATGCAATATCATTCAGTATGTCTACTAATTGATCATAGGAAGCTCTTCTTTAATTCTCACTCGGACTGATTTGAGGAGTATACACACAATATTCAACACTTCTTTATCAAATACAAATTACATTTTATTTCTCTATAACCAATTATAGTAACTCCATTCCTTATGTTACTTTTCCCTACATACCACAATTTGTATCATTCACCTAGTTTTTCCGCCCTTTATACTTTCCACCTCATCTCTTGAATGCAAGCAATTCAAACTCTCCTTCTTTTAAGCGGATCTACCACCTCCATACCCTTACCTGTAAGACTTCCAAGATTCCAAGACCATATCCTTAATTTCTTTCAAGCTCATGAAAACTGAAAAGTGAACTTCAAAACTGAGCGCGAGAGATATTGCACAAAATTTGCAATATCTCAGGTTCTACGTAAAAAATTTTGTGTAGAACCTGAGATATTGCAAATTTCGTGTCTTATTATGTTTTTTATTATTTTTTCATTTTTAACTATTTTTATTACTGAATTAAATTTTCTTTATATCCACTAAGCAGCAAAATTAACGCACCACCTTAAAAATGAGACAGTTTTGATGTCTGGAATTTCCTAAAACTGTTCTCCAATTTAAGTGATTTTTTTAGTATGTTATAGCTTTATTCTTTAACAATATCGCTGTAATAATATTGGTGCTACACAGGTAAATTGTCATTGTCTTACCGGGTGTAAAAATCAGGCTGTTTTTTTCTTAAAGTTCGCAACATCCTGTAGAATATTTTAACATATATAAAATACTGATATTAAAACTCAACTATAGCCTAAGCTTTTCTTAACATTTTGTTTTTTAATTCATTCGCTTATATTGGATAATATATATATATATATATATATATATATATATATATATATATATATATATATATATATATATCTATATATATATATATATATATATATATATATATATATATATACATATATATATAGTTGAAGATATTAACAACTATTGGAGGCAGTGTAGAGCCATATTGGAAGAAAGAGAGAAAGATAACATCCCAACAGAGGTAGAAGTCATCCAAGCTATACAAAAATTAAAAGAAAACAAAGCTCCTGGGACAGATGGCATTCCTTCAGAACTTTAAAGCATTGCAAAAAAAAACCTGACATACTGTAGATGTAGACTGGTAGAACTGATCTGGAAGCAAATAAAGTTGCCAGAAGACTGGAATGTAGCTATAATCGTACCTATCCACAAGAAAGGAGATCAAACAATATGTGACAATTACAGAGGAATAACCTTCCTAAACGTAACATACAAAATATTGGCATATATTCTTTACGACCGACTATCGTGGGATATTGTGAAGACACAATAGGTAAATATCAGTGTGGGTTTCGTAAAGAAAGATCAACGACCGATCAAATATTCATTATAAGGCAAGCTCTTTAAAAAAAACATGAGTATGGCATTAATACTCATCACCTGTTTGTTGATTTTAGATGTGCCTATGATAGTGTTGAAAGAAACGCACTGTACAAGGCCATGATAGAATTCAGGATACCAGTACACTTAGTAAAATTGGTGAAAGCGACGCTCTCAAGAGTTGAGTGTAAAGTTAGAGTGCAGAACGGAGATGCACTGATAGGCTTAACCCGTCCGCTGGAGTGTTAAATATTTTCATCTACAATGCGTAGTTTTTTCATAATATTGAAATTAATGATAAAAGTCGCTTTTTTTGCTTAAATGTTATAAAAACCATGACGCAGTAAAAATTGCGATACCCACGAGGTCGTACGCCATTTCTATTGACTTCTCCTAGATATTCCAGTTGAAAAATAGCGCCCAGTAATTTTTCGATTTTGCAAGTGCTTTCGGTTTCGTTTCCTGGAGAAAATGTAGCTATTGTAAAGAGCTTGGAGAAAAAACTTTCAGTATCTATTATATTTGAAAGTGTATTAATATTTAGTTAAAATCCGGTCCTGAGAGGACTTTGGGGTCTTTCGAAATTCCAAATAAACTGCACCCGCACACGCTACCCAATATCATCCACCCCGTTCCGCCCGCTCGCTCCTACCAACCCTCACTCGCCCCATCATGCAGTGAAAAGTGCATTGAACCCCATGCAGCTTGTCCTAGTTGAAAATGCGGTCGATAGTACGTACACACTCACAAGCTCTAAATGATTCAATAAGGAAAAATTTTATTTTCTTCTCCTACAGCGGATGCGGTTTCCGAGAGAGAGTGTGGTTGGGGAACTTTAAGAGCTATCTTGAGGTCGAATTCCGCCCTAATTGAATTTGTTGATTGCAAAAAGGGATGTGTCCGCAACACTGGATTTTATTGGAGAATTGGTTCATTAATATTCAATTGTTGGTTTGCATAAATAAATCGAATTTATAAAAAGTGATAGCCCGGGATTCATTATTTTTAACACATTTGAGACATATATCTTTTAACATTTGATTGGTGTTCAAATTAGTATATATATGTAACTACCCAATGCAGAAGTCAAAATTTACTTAGAAATCGATTTAGAAATAATATATAAACTGTTAAGGTAGTTGTCGGCAAAAAAATCAATAGCGTCTGAATAAACCATAGGAAATATGTTATGATTTCTAAAAAAAAGGTATCACGATCAATCCAAGTATACAAAAAATTAAGAGAAACTGTCATAACCTGCTTCTTTTAATTTTTATGCAAATGGAAGCTGTTGTGTCGTTTCTCAATTTCGTGTCCAGCTTCTCAATTTCTAGACAGGACTCATATAACCATCGGTCTTTTGCTAGTTTAATTCTTTTTTCGTCTAAACAGAACTCCTCTTTCGTTAACTTTCCAACAATATTCAGAGTACTTTCTGATCCCACCTTTACATTGAAGTCACCCATGATAAAGTATAAAGTTTGTATTTGTCATAGGCTAAAGCTTCTCTACGGATATAAGGGTCGTGTACGAACTCATCCCTTTATAGCTCCCAATACAATTATTAGACCCTCCGAGATATAGTAAACTGATCACCGGCATCCTTTGGAGATAGATAAACTCATCACCGCAGATAGGTAAACTCATCACCAGCATTTTTGCCCCAAGGCGCTGGTTTCTAATGCGGAAAACTGCCTGTTACCTCTTCGTTTATGTGGTAATTTATTAAATTTAGAAATTATTTTAAGCACATTGCTTTAAAATAGATATTAATATCGGGTTTCTTACGATGTGGCCTATTAGACTTATCTGCCAATCTAAATGGTTTTGGATCTGAAAATTCAGTGGCATAGGTTTTCGATAGTGAACTTTATAATGAAAATATTTATGAGCATGTGCTGTTTCCGTTTATATCGGAAATAGTGCCCAACTTATTAACTAATTAGAAATCTATTTATTATGACAGAATGAATCAAAATGCTTAAGTATAGTTTCTTGGCTTTTATAAACGGTCAAAGCCAACTTAATGAAACATTATCCTGTGAAAACAGTAAAAAAAATTTAAATGAAAATGTCTTTTTTAGTGACTTTTTATAATACTGACCTAATGGGATTTCCAAATTAATTTGTAGTAATTCTCAAAAAAAGTCAATTGTCAATATTTTTAAAATTAAATAAAGTAACTTCATTATTTATATTTTAAACAAATTATATTATATTAAAATAATTCAATAAATTATTACGTTTCCTCCTAACGCCACCTGCTAACTTATTGGCAAAGCATACGTTCTTTACTTCTGACAGACCCCTCAAAGTCAGGAGAGATATTAAATTAATAGTAAAATGTAATAAATAAATATCATTTGATAATAAATTTGATTACTATATAAACTAAGTAATATGTTAAAAATTAATAATTGTATTAATATAAAATTTATTTTAAAATGCAAAGTGTCATAACATTTAAACAGATGATTCAATATTGTTATTAATTGGATTACATTTATGACTTTTAAATTTTGACATTCGTTACGAATCGAATCTTTTATTGGCTGATATCCTTTTAATTTTTCACTTCTCGTATAATTTCTGTATTTTGTCAGTTATTTTTTATGCTGTTTTTAATTTTAAACCTGCTTAGAATAAATATATATGATGACTAGAAACGAATTGATCGAGAGTAGTGAATCAATGTGAAGAACCACTATTTCGTGACGCTACCCGTGAGGCCCTCTCGTGGCGCTATCCGTGACGCCTTCTCGTAGCGCTAGTTTTGTGACACTCGCCTCATCATTTTGCTATAGAAAAAAAGTAATACAACGCCAGTATAGAAGTTTGGCTTCAAAAATTTACTCAGACAAATAGTAAAAGCACCTGTCTTAAAAACCCTACTAGACCAGAGCCGAGTAAAAAATCGACAAACTTTGCAAAAGTACGTGTTTCTAAACTACATTACTTCAGCTAGAAATTTCACCCAATGCCATCTTCGTGAATGTATTTTCCGTAACATGCAATCATTTGTAATGTGAAAGTTTAAATTCAGAGTTTTTAGTCATATTTGAAATGTCTCATTTGTTGCCAAAAATCAAAACCGAAAATTCATGCCATAGGTTTCGAAGATTGGGCTTTAACAGTGGAAATGCCATAGTGACCGGTTAATGGAAAAGTGATAAATTTTAATGATCTCATGAGAATAGTAAAAAATTGCAAACTCACGCAACGTTTATTTATCTAACACTTTTATAGAAATTGACTTTAATTACCACAAAATACAAAAATTGCATAAAAAAGCTTCACTATTCACCTTCCGAATTTTTACCGTCAAATTGCTACAAATTTTATTTAAAATTGATCTCGCGCGCGTAGCCGCATTACTTCAAACGATATTTTTGAGAGAACGGTTTATTTTGCACAAAAGCTGCTTATAAACATTTTTGTTTAAAATTGTCTTACCTACATTTTTAATTTGAAATATTTTTTTCTATAAGGCACAGATTCTTGGTAAATCTATTTTTTCTGTTTTTCCCCTACGAAGGGTGGTAGTTTTAGGGGGAAGACGGAGGGTAGGAATACTAACCGTTTTTTGCGTATTTTAAGTTAATTTTTTTGGTACTTTTCATGCGCAATACCGATGGTTTTTATTATTATAATATATGTTATAAATATCTTGAAGATATGAAAATTTTTATCGAGAAAGAGCTCCAAAAGAAAAAGGTAATGGTTTAAAGATTATCGTCCTATTGTTTATAACTTCGTCGCAAATGCCGGTCAACTTTCATCATCATCATCACCCGGCCCTTTGCGTCCACTGCTGGACATAGGCATCCCTCATTTTTGTCCATTGTGCCCTTCTTGAGTGTCCATCTTGAGCACTTTTCATCTTCTTAGATCGTCATCAACATTTTCTTGAGATCGTCAGTCCAACGAGTAGGGGGTCTTCCTCTACTTCTTTTGTCTAACCTCGGCCTCCACTGCTCGTCCACTTCATCACTGATTCGGGCGACGTGTCCGTCCCAGTTCCATTTCAGTGTGGCAATTCGGGAAATTACATCGGTAACCCCTGTTCTTCGTTTTAAGTCTTCATTTCTAACTCGGTCACGAAGCGATATACTCAGCATTGACCTTTCCATTTTCCTCTGAGCTATTTGCAGCGTTTTAGAAGTTTTAGCTGTCAATGTCAAAATTTTCGGCACCATAGGCCATCACAGGCAACACACATTAGTCAAATGTTTTACGTTTTAAAGAAATTGGTATATCGCTTTTAAAGATGCCTTCGAGTTTTCCATAGGCTGCCCATGCTAGGTTTATTCTTCTTCGTAGTTCGCATGTATGGTTATCTCTTGTGATCTTTATTTCGTGTCCAAGCCTTTGTATCTTTCCACCAGCTCTACTTCGTTGTCTCCAATATTGATATTTTCGCTAGGTACTAGGTTTGTCATGAATTTTGTTTTGGAAATGTTTATTTTAAGACCCACACTGGCACACACTAACTGAAGTTCATGTAGCATTGTACATATCTCCTTGAGGTTGTCCGAGAACAAAACTATGTCGTCTGCGAATTTGAAATTTGTTAATCTTCTACCGCGAATGTTCAGGACTTTCTCTTCCCAGTTAAGTTTTTTACAAGCATATTCTAGTACTGCGGTAAACAGTTTAGGCGATAAGGTATCACCCTGTCGGACTCCTCTGCCGATTGGGATATGATCCGTGTTTTTATGTAGTTTAACCGACATAGCTGCGTTCTTGTATGTACTGTAAATTAACCTTGTATATCGGTAGTAAATGTGACATGCTTGTAGTGCTTAAAGGATTTTGTCAAATTCTATCGTGTCAAAGGCTTTTTGGAAATCTACAAAAGCCAGAACGAGTGGTCGATTGTATTCGATAGTCTTTTCTATTACCGTTTTAATGCTCTGTAGGTGATCTTGCCGAGTCCTTTCTAAAGCTGTTTCTTTAATTTAATTTAAGCTAATAGTTACCGAAATATTCTATTTGTTTATAAGTCCAAAAATTGTTTATAATTTAAAAAAAAATCCCGAGACCGTTCAAATAATCCGATTTTAATTCCATAAAGTACGTTAGATTAAACGCGTTTTTATAAGTAAAACAATTGGCAAACTTCTATATAGTCTAGTTTTTTGTGCAAGATTTTATAAAAATTCAATTTTTTTTAAAACAAATTTAGATTGCAAAATTATTATGCAGCATCTGTTAAATGAATTTTAATGAAATTTGGAGGGATGTTCTATTATATGATGAACGTCATAAAAATTTTCTAGACGAATTATGAAGGTCCTAAATGTAATCTAAGTGGTTGAAAAACATTGAATAAGAAAAGTCTAGGTTTACCCTCTTTTTTTGTATTTATTGCTATTTTGCAACAATGGTAATAAATTAAAACGTTTTTATCCAGCCGTATCTTTGGCTGGAAAATTTAATTGTCATTATTTTATTTTATTACGAGTTTGCTCCAAAATGAATTGTTTTAAAGTTATAAGCAAATATTTTAATTTTTTTTATTAATGTTCCCGATCTATTTGAGAGGGAGGATGTCAATTATTATTACTGAAGGTATCACCTACCTATTTCTACCAAAATCCGAATGCCACCTCTCACATCAACCTCAAAACCGATCCGCCCTGGTCTGTACTGGAACATAGAATATGAAATATCTTGCTGGAGATATGAAAATATCTAGTCTTGCTGTAAAGGCCAAAATGGATACATGTCGAAATGAATGAACTAAAAGGATAGTAGAAGCACATAGTACAAATAAAAAGAAAAAAAAATAGACTAAACAACAATTGACAGATCGAATAAAGGAAAATGGACAAAAAAGAGAAAAGATGATAGAAGAAATGGAAGTGCAACCGGAAATCCAGAAAGAAATTGATAAACAAAAATAATAAAATAAATAATCCAACGCTGAAAGGTACAAGAATTCACGCAACAAAGATATTAAGCAATGTATGTTAACAACTATACTAGAAACAATATTCATCCTTTGGTAGTTGCTATTAACTTAGTGTGGGAAAAATTACGCCCTAATTATGATAATTACCAGTTACTTAACATACGCAAGTATTTTCTCCCATTAAAACACTCTCGCGCTCGGGTTTCCTTTTCCACCACACCAACCAAGTGTATTGTTTGCATTATCCTTAAAACACACACGGTACATGTGTAATTAAAGAGGTGAGTCACCTTTTTTGACACTGAAACCTGATAAGTGCGTAAATTAGTTGTATAATGTATTTATGTTATATTAGGAACCGGAAGCAACATGTCATAATTTTTATGTAATACGCTTTTTTATATGATTATCGCGGCCCAAGGACGGCCTATATACGTTGTAAGTCGAGGGGAATAGAGGAAATAGAATATTTTATTTTTAACAATTTCAATTTTTAATTAATTTTTCATGAGACCACAAAAAAAAATCAAGTAGGATATATTTAACATAGTGAATTGCGTTTTTTTATATAACTCCTAGGGTCATCTACCTCATATCAGCTTCCAGAATTTTTTAACTATGCACTTACGTCTTTCAAAGAGAGATAACTTTCCGTTTTTTTAATGAGTGATCTTCACTATAACACGATTTTCTCATCAATTTTTCTACCTACTATATTTCTTTATGTATTCTGTTGTAATAATTCATCTATTTCAAACCATCTTATACTACTTCAGTCAAATCCCTCATATCAGCTTCCAGAATTTTTTAACTATGCACTTACGTCTTTCAAAGAGAGATAACTTTCCGTTTTAATGAGTGATCTTCACTATAACACGATTTTCTCATCAATTTTTCTGCCTACTATATTTCTTTATGTATTCTGTAATAATTCATCTATTTCAAGCCATCTTATACTACTTCAGTCAAATCTGTGGAAAAATCATCGATTTCATGTAAAAATCAATCAAAAATCGATCTCAAAAATTTTATTCAGTTAAAAAGAAATCCAAGAAAATTAGTAGAAAGAGACTGTAGCAGCTATTACTATGGATCTGATATCACTACCAATGATGTCTATTACAGAAGACAACTGAGTTTCTACAGCTTCAATATTCACATTCCATCCAGTGGAAATGCAGCCTTCTACACATACGATAAAACAAGTTGCTCGTAAGGGGTCGGATGATGTATGTTCTATAATGAAAAGTTTTGTGGAAAAATTTTTGCCTGATAAAATTCGTCAATTACAATTTTTCGCGATTCTTGTGGAGGGCAAAACAAAAACTCATAAAAACATGAGTTACATAAACCTAGAGTCCTACGTTGAATTACCCAATGAATTGAGGGAGGACTCAAGCACAGCAGAACAAAGCATTCACCATTCGCTGTGATTGACTGTAAAAAAGAGTTTTTCCGTGCCTTGATCAAGTACTTGGCACCAATGCACAACAGAAATGTCCTTTCCCTACCAGCCTATGCGTTGTTTAAAAGTCGAAGCAGTTCATTCCTCACAATTTTTTTATCGAAACACATTCTGCAGTATGTATTGAGCGCAGATATTACTTGGAAAGCACCAAAAATAGTAAAAAAACAAAGGAAAACCTGCTGCATCAAGAGGAAATCTTGAAAACCTTTAAAATCCCGATTTCCCAACCCAAGTTCAGTAACCTGCATCATATAAAACGATTTTTGATCAACCCAGATGCCAGGACTTTTTATGATAAGTTACCTACATCTCAAACCAATAATAAAAACAGTGAAGACCTCTACCTGGATTACATTCTAGATGAAGAAGATTAAACGGATATTTTTTGGTTGTAAAACAATGTTTTTAAAATTGCATAAACATTATTTGATATGTCAAATAAACCTAATTTTTACCCAAAATTGCTGATGCTAAATACCCCTACTCCATAACACTCTACAAACTTTATTGAAGCACATGTGTACACCTTCTAGAGTACAGATAATACCAAACAATTAGTTTTTGAACTATAATTACGTAGTTATTGAATATGTAACTTTAACACTTATTTTTTAAGAATTTTTCAAATTTTTCGTTTTGTACTTAACAAGGAGAATTAATAAAAATTATTGTATATTTATATAAATAATATACATTAATCAATAAAATTTACATATTTCTTACGAAATAAAAATCCAACTTAACAAAAATTTAACTAATTTATTTTTCCGGGATTTTCTGATTTTTTTCAGGAGGTGAAAATAGCACAGTTCTTATTATTTTATCAAGCTACTGTAATTTAGAAAAAAAATCAAGCTTCTGCGTGCCATAGAAACCGAGATATTTCAAATTTTTTCAGCGCGCTTCAATTTGAAACTCCATTCTAAAAAAAAATGAAGCTCGGATAGGCAGTATTTTACGAGTACCATCACTTTAACGGGTTATACCTTTCTGCTCCTTCTCGGTATATGCCATCTATAAAATGGATCATAAAATTTTAAATCTTCGTTTATAATCTGTTCAATTTTGAGCTCTTCAATCATTCTCAATCGATGGTATTGTATACCGTTTTAAGGTAGTGCCATTTGGGTTGGAAAGTGCTTGTGCAGTACTTGTAAGAGCTGTATATACCATCCTGAACCGTTATGAAGATTTCATAGTCCATTACATCAATGATTTATTGATTTTTTCACAAGATGAACAAAGTCATTTGCAACATATAAAAGTAATTATGGAAGAATTGGATACAGCCGGATTGAAATTGAACATCGAAAAATGTCAATTTTTTCAAACGGAAGTGATCTATTTGGGTTTTAAATTGGACACGAAAGGAATTAGTTTGACCGAACACCGAGTCAAGCTCATCGACGAATACCCAAGACCAACAAATTTGAAAACATTGAGAGGTTTTCTCGGCACGAAATTATTTCAAAAAATTGATTCCATGGAATTAGAAAGAAGAACAGGAGAAAGCATTCCAAATTTTAAAAGAAGACACCCCATATATAATTTACCATTTATACTTCGAACAGATGCGTCTATCCAAAAATTTGCAGGAGTATTGTCGCAAATACAAAACGATCAAGAAGTGCCAATATGTTTTATCTCTAGGGAGATATCTCTCTCAGACATGAAAGAAAGTATAGTGTGACAGAACTAGAGTTTGTCAGCATACTATTTTGTGTGAACAAATTAAGGTTCTATCTGTTGGGCGCTAAATTCACAATCGAGACGGATCATGCTGCGTTGGTCCACATCATGAAGAATCGATTAGTGAATAATTAAATACATAGAGGCATCCTGTTATTACAGGAATACGATTTTGAGTTCCGATACATCAAAGGAAAAGAGAATATCATAGCCGACGCTCTCATAACAGATGAAGACACAGGAAAAAGAAGCAGTTACGCTACATGTGTGGAACTAAACATCTTGGCTCAAGAGGAAGGAATATTTTCTTTAAATGAGATACGAATAAATCAAGAAATCAAGAAGAAATTACATAAGGACAATGGACATATCGACAGCAGGAAAGTTTGGTTAGTTTTTCGAGAAAACTATATCTGCCGACAAGACTACCGCATTGCTAAGGAAATTACCCAAAAGTGGGAAACTTGTCGAAGCTAATTTCATAGTAAAGTAAATAGATTTGGTTCAAAAGGAGATAAACAATTGAAAATTTCTTTTTTATTGGCGATTAGATAAGAAAGCTATACACGATAAAAGTTAGAAAGAATATTTGATTTTTTTTTGTATAATAAATATATGGTATTTTATCTTTTATAATATTTGTGTTTTCTTATATTTATTTCTCTTGTTTAGCCTGGATAAAGCACGCAACTAGGAAATGCTAGAAGCCACGAAATAAAGGTAATTAATATGACAAATTAGCCCTGAGAAATTAATCTATTGCATAATTTTACTTAATTTTGAATTGCTTTGTAATAAATAATTAAAGTAATCAGTTAATTAAGTTAATTAATACAAATCAGCTTCATCATACCATAAGCACGGAAAGCAGATCATAATAATATAAAAGTTAAGAACTGTCATTCTTGCGAAGAAACTAATATTTTGTCGAAACTTACGTTGGCTTTATACTCTGTGGAAATTCTATACAATTACATTATTGAACATTAACTTAAATCAAATAATCGCCAATTTCATAAATGCCTAAAAAACGTCTAAATATATAATTTTCTCCCGTTTTTCCACTCGAACGCCCGCCAGTGTCCAAAACAATTAGACGTACGCTACTGCGTTAAGCAGCATCAGAATATCTCCCAGTACGAAACGAAAACGACGCAGTAGATAAATTTTTATTGATTTTAAATTTTGTCTCCTTGACACAATAAATTGAAATTTATATGAAAACATTTATTCTGTACGCTCATCTTTCGCAGGCAGGAGCAAAACAAATAACTTGACGGAAAAGAATAGAATTTGCAATTTGCCCCCAAATAGGCGTGGTAATTGCTTATTATGAATAAAATATTGGGAGGGTTAAAGAGATGAGTTCAGATAAAAAAGGAACACTTTATTTGGGAGAATGCCGAACAAACACTCAGACCTTTTTGTTTAATATATTAGGTTTCATTGCCGAAAAATAAATAGAAAAGAATTGAATACAATACTACTCATATTTGGCTTCAAAAATTAAGCATCTATCAGGGTTAATCAAAAAGTTATTACATATAAATGTGTATAATGTGTTATTTAATATAGTGTTATGGAAACTTATTAAAATATCGTTTGCCGTTTTTTTGTGATTTGTAGATGCTTTGGATAGTATATACTGGAAATTTTGGACCTATTAAACTACATACTATTGGAGTAAACTGGATTTAAAATAGCAATATGTTCGAATAAATGACTATCGAAATTACAAGAAAGTTTGTAATCTAATATTAATTAAAAGTATGAAATCTAAATCACGAAAGTAAAAATCCGAAGATTTCTATTGATGAACCAAAATCCAGATTTTTGTTATAATCTGTGCCGTCTAAGAATTCCAAGCCAAAACAGACGTTGCTAAAGATGCAAAGAGAGAAAAGGGGGAATCTAAAATTTTTATTTTCGATATAATCTTTATGAGTACAAGATACCAATTAGTATTTAAATTGGAATAAGCCACAATTAAAGGTTAAAATACGTTTATTGACGTTTCAATTTCCACTTCGGAAATCGTTCTCAAAATACAAACATTAGTAAATTAAACAAATTTTGTTTTTGTTACTTAGTGAAAAATTCTTCTAATAATTTAATTTTATCTGACTTATCTATATTGACAATTAAGACATACATTATACATTTTAAAGTAGACGACTTTAAAATGATATTGCCAATATTGTTGAGTTGCGTTCCTGGGACGACTTTACTTATAAGATAGTTCATTCGATTACATGAAATCAACTTTAACTTGAGAATATCCGTCAGAAAAGATCATAACATGTAATTCGTCTTTAAAAAGACAAATACATGCCATGATGACAGTAAAATTCTCCTGTTAGTGATTCCATAGTAAATTATGAGGGAAAAAAACCTCATAATACTATCCCGACATGGTAAGTATTTGATCGTGCATTTAGTTTACCTTCAATAAACAACAAATTCCGATTTTATATGTTTGTTATTTAAAAAACATAAATGATGTATTCTCTATATGTTACTGACTTACCAATACTGGTATTTTCCTTTTAATAACTTCCTCTTTCAATATGGGTAACCAGATCCTACTACATTCTGCCGAGGATACACATTACACATTATCATCACATTACCTTTTCTGGATGTTTTAATCTCTAAGAACGATACTGGATACGAAACTCTGGTGTATAAAAAACCAACACACACCAACAGATATTTAAATTTCAAATCAAATCACAATATTAATATTAAAAAGGGAATTATTAAAATCCTTATACGATAGAGCCAAAATTACTTGTTCTAACGAAAATTCGTTCTTGGAGGAAAAACATTTGTTAACATCTGTTTATTAAAAAATGATTATCCTTTATCGTTTATAAATAAGGAATTTTCAACAATCGATCGAATAGAACAAAACAACTTAGAACGAGATCCTACAGCATATGCAAGGAATAATACGAGGAAAATAACAATACCATACATAACAGGATTATCGGAAAAGCTTAAAAGGATAGGAAATAAATTCAACATTTCAACAATATTCAAAACAACAAACACGTTGAGATCTATTTTGTCCAAAACCAAACCTAACAATGAACAAGAAAGGACAAAGAATTTCATTTATAAAATACCTTGTGAATGCGATCAGTTTTATTTAGGTGAAACATCAAGACCATTAAATGTTAGAATAAGTGAACATCAATCCTATATTAAAAATAGAGAATTTGATAGATCTCAAATCTGTAAACACGCATGGGATAATGAACATAGGGTTCAATGGAATGATTCAAATATAGTCCTAAAAGAAACGGATGGTAAAAAGAGAAAAATCAAAGAAGCGGCTCTAATTATGCTAAATGAGACCAATTGTGTCGCGAATTCCTCGGCAGAATTTAGTAGGATCTGGTTACCCATATTGAAAGAGGAAGTTATTAAAAGGAAAATACCAGTATTGGTAAGTCAGTAACATATAGAGAATACATCATTTATGTTTTTTAAATAACAAACATATAAAATCGGAATTTGTTGTTTATTGAAGGTAAACTAAATGCACGATCAAATACTTACCATGTCGGGATAGTATTATGAGGTTTTTTTCCTGGTTTTTCCCTCATAATTTACTATGGAATCACTAACAGGAGAATTTTACTGTCATCATGGCATGTATTTGTCTTTTTAAAGACGAATTACATGTTATGATCTTTTCTGACGGATATTCTCAAGTTAAAGTTGATTTCATGTAATCGAATGAACTATCTTATAAGTAAAGTCGTCCCAGGAACGCAACTCAACAATATTGGCAATATCATTTTAAAGTCGTCTACTTTAAAATGTATAAGGTATGTCTGAATTGTCAATATAGATGAGTCAGATAAAATTAAATTATTAAAAGAATTTTTCACTAAGTAACAAAAAACAAAATTTGTTTAATTTACTAATGTTTGTATTTTGAGAACGATTTCCGAAGTGAAAATTGAAACGTCAATAAACGTATTTTAACCTTTAATTGTGGCTTATTCCCATTTAAATAGTAATTAATTTAAAATGCCACAAGAAAATAGCTTCAGAACATTACAAGATACCAATTCGCCAAGGATTTTTGCTTAGTCGAGGAGATATGTTGTGGAATGCAATTTTAGACAGACCGAGAAAGACCAAGGAATAGGTGAATAAACGAAGTGATACCCGATGCTAGAGAGACATTGAGGATGGATAACTGGAGGAGAGCGGTCGAAGAAAAGATTGGAGATAGAGAGAGTTTGTCTCTACGTCCTTTTTTTGTACCAAGCTCTCCTGTATACTTTTTTAGTCCGTTTTTTTAATTACTGCATTTTTAACTTGATTCCATTGTCGTAATTTTTTCCTACTTTTAATTTTCTGTTTCTTGCCTAGTCTCTCACTAAGCTGCTTCTCCAATACAGGTTTCCAGATTCTCCCCTTCATCGTTAATATCTCGTTTCTAGATTGTTGTTCCAGATATTTATTTAAGCCTCTTTAGCAAAGATCTTGTACGCTTTCTTCTTGTAGCAAATAAATTTTAAATACTTCCTCTTGTCTGAGTTGTATTAAATGCTTTGTCGCCTTTATAATTCCGTTATAAATTTTAATATATAGTATAATATATTCTTTGGATAACTGAGGTTACGACCTTTCGCAAATAACCAAAATTGTTAAATTTGTAGAAATATAATACTAAACTTCGAGATTGTTTGTCAATTTTCACATAATAAAATTTTTTATGATTGATATAAAATGTAATTTTACGACCCCGCTGCCGGAAACCGTGCTATCACAAATTTGGTAATGTTTCACACCACAAAGACGAGGTTGGAGCAGTAATCGAAGCGGTGTTCTATTTGAACAAAAATATTAAATTACTAATAAAAAACATGCGTGATTTTAATACAATTTACTGACCGTTTTTGGAGCGTAAAAAATATCATATTCTCATACACGTGCCTCCTGGTTTATGACTTTTTATTAATCTAGATTTTATTAATCTGTTGCGTAATAAGAGAGCAAAACAAGTATTTTATTAGCAACTAATATACATATATTGTGAATATTATACTTTTGTAGTGTTTGTGGTCCTTAATGATCCTTATTCCCTATTTCACTCCATTAAAAAAATTTCTCAAACTAAATATCATGGGGGCTGATCAAGTATTACGTAAGCACTATAGGGGATGGAGGGTTAAAGGCGGCTTCAGACAGCACGTAGAATGGCGCTCTTTCCTGGTTTTCGTTGGTAAAGAGAAACAGAAAATCGATATTAACGATCAAAAAAAAAACAACGGTTGGCACCCGACGTTACTGTGAAATTAGTAAATATTTGCTTTTTAATAAATGCAGTCGACCTACCCCAAAATGTACTTGGACCATTCCGATGGTGAGTATCGAGGGTTTAGTCCGTTTATATGGCGGTAAAAATTTTAGAAGTTGGGTAGTTCATAAAATGATAAAAATTCCAACACAACTTCGTTAGACCACTCCATAGTAAAACTACCACGACACATCAGCTTCTGATTCTTTTGAACCGGGTCGATTTACCGATAAACAACGGGATAGCACGCGCCGGTCATAAATAGACAGTTTTGCCCTATCACCGGGGTCGTAAATCACAAATATTGAAAAGAAATACGGTATTCCACGTTCCCGTCTTTATATTTTCCCATATTTTGTCTTTTTTCTATTACGTATTTTTTACTTATCTTTGCCGATAAAGAACGCCACTCCACATTCTGTGAGATCGCTCCTTCACAGAGCCTAAGTGCGATCCATTGTAGACTATGGTTGCATTCCGTATGGTGCCGCTAGTAAAACACATTTGTTAACTGTAGACCGCATTCAGTTCGAATATCTAAGAATATGGTTGGGCACCATGAAGTCTACTCCTTGCCCTGTTCTATTTGCTGAAAGTAACGAAATCTCTCTTCAAAATCGTCGAGAAATTATGGCCAAGATTAAATTCTAATAATCTACTTGAATAACTGTATGAGTTATCTATTGAATACCTTTTAAATAAATTTTGGGGCATACAAATTTTTTCCTCCACTTGCTGGTGCTTTCCTACAAACTAACGAGTATTCTGATGTCTATAGTAGAGAAAAAAGATTACCAATATATAAAGCTGATTTTCAGGTAATATTAAATAAACCAAGTCATTATAACAAAGATCACAGAATCTCCACAAATAAACACTGTCTTACTTAAATCCATATGGAGTGACTATTATCACCAAGAGGGAAGGAAGGGCATGGAATACTACGGTACCATTCCCATGGTGCCTTACAAAGGGATTTCGACCAGCTAATTCGAAGTGCCAGCTGCGTAAATTCCATATTTGGTGGATTATCGATATTTCTAACATGGGTAATGAAATAAAAACACATTTTTAAAAGGTGAAAAGATTCCAGCCACGAGTCTATGTTCGTAGAACGGGAGCAGAACCTCGGTAAAGGGCTCCCAGTGTATAGGAGACCCTATATGCGAGTCGGAGCAAGACTTCCTTGTGACTTAAAAATGTACCATATTTATTCATTTCATTTTGCCTCGATAAGGCAATTTCTGATCAGTTGGCCAAACACACGCGGTGACACTATTATGATAACGTAATAATGTATACCGATGGTTCCAAAAAATAGGATGGTGCCACAGGTAGTGCAGTTTACTTTCCACATAAAAACGAATCTTTGCAAATTAAACTTCCATCATATTGTTCAATATATACTATTGAAGCGATATCATTTGAAAAAGCATTAGATTGGCTAGATTTACATAAATTAAATAAAGCAGTTATATTATCAGATTCTTTATTGGTCATTAAAGGATTAAACTTAAATATGGCTCAACATAAAAGAAATAGTATCCTTTGTGCTATTAAAAATAAAATATATAGTAAAGATATTACAGTTATTTGGGTAAAAAGTCATAATAGCATCAAGGGAAATGAACTGGTTGACCAGCTTGTTAAATATGTTGCCCATGACGGACTATATGTACCTATATTCACATTGGATGACTTTAAGCAATATTATAATAACAGAATTTTAATAAAATTGAAAGAAAAATAAGAAAACATAGCAACGAACTCAAATAATCAGTATTATACTATTCACCCTACCTTACCACAAGATATTGCCTATATTTAAATACGCAATGCCAAAGAAGTCGACAGCGACTGTTACACGTCTGAAAACCAATTACAGCGCATTCCCAGCTCACTTGGTTAAGTTAAATATTATCCCTTCTCTGATATGCTCATACAATAATATGTCACATTGTGACATCAACCATAAAATGTAACTTTCTTTTAAAGTTGGTTTTATTATTCAAAAACCAATATCTTATATTACAATTCTGTGGCAAAAGGACTAGCTTCCAAGCCAACTCTCCAAACACAAACGCACACATACACATATGCAACACACAATACACAAACATATAAACTAATGTTAAACACACATTAAACAGTCAAAATTTGATATTCCGAGGATAAAAACACCGCCCCTAAACTTTTGTCCACCAAAAGAAGGCTATAATGCCTACAAGATCGGGACAAGTAAGTCAACTCAATTTCAAAAATATAAACTCGCAACTCGGTTATACCTTTTCTAAAAATATTTTGTTGCTGTATCAATAGTAACTGTTTGCTTTTTCGCCCAAAGTCAGCTTTAAACTGGTTCTTGAGTGCAAAAGATAATTTGTTGATGTTGCGCTGACCAATAAGGATAACCTGGTATGAGTACCGGGACACACACGCATGGAACGGAATGAACGGGCTCACGCCCTAGCAAGACAGGGCTTCACTTTGTCTGTGGGACCTGAACCTGTGATTGGTCCTGGACCTTCACCTTCAGTACTGGTCGGGATAGTCTCAAAGAGCTTCTTCTGCGGAGGTTCCAGGACCAGTTGTGGAATTATGAGCAGGCTGGGCTCCATACATAGGGGGCATCCAAAAGTCTTACAGCGCAATTTCTCCTTCTAGATCGTATAAGATGTTCTCTGGTGGTCAGTATGCTTAGTGGCCACTGTAGACTAAGGCGGCACTTTCATCTACTTGGATTGGCGGATGGCTCACCGTGCCGTCCAGTAATGAGGAGAACCTCCTCAAATGTCCTTTGGAAGTACCCAGCACTGGACTATCAGAGGTGGCAGATTCTGGGTTCGGTCTTTATACAACTGACCCAAATGAGGGAGTTACGGCCTACTCCGTTGTCTGAATGGCTCACAAATGGGCCCTGTCCCTATCTGCCATAACCATAACCATAAATTTATTGGTTTTTCACCATTGTAACCTTTTTTTTATCTCAGATTTTTACTACTAAAATGCTTTCTTGCCACAAGCTAGGTAACAAGTATTAAGTAAAGCTTACATGATTCGAGTAGCTGTTCAAGTTACTTAAACAAGTAACTGGAAATCAGTAACTTGATGGTGTAGACAAATATTCAAGCGCTTGATCAAGAATTTAAGCAGCCAAGCAAATCAAGTAACTTGAAAGTCTTCCAACTTACTTATACAAGAAGACGATTCCCACCACGGAACGCAGTGGTTGTGGGACCATACTTGAACGGCCTACCTCACACTAGCTTTATATAAATGTAAACAGCTTAAATAGGTACGTACTCGCTGTCAAGAATTGGTCATGGATTTATAAGGAAGTGGATTTATAAGTATTAGAGTTTTATTTAATAAATATGAAGTGGAATCATTTACGTTTGTAGAGTTGTACAAAGAACAAACATCTCTTTGGGATATATCTAGTAGTCAGTATAGAAATAAACAAATGAGAGATTCTGTTATTAATAAAATAGAACAAGAAATTTGATCCTCAAGATGTGAAAAACGAAATAAAAATCTGGGCACGACATATTAGCAGGAACGTGCTAAAATTGCAAAACATAAAAAGTCTGGTGCTGGAACAGACGATCTTTTTCGTTTCTTTTTTCTCTCTTTTCTGAACCGCTGTTTAAGTTGTTATTTTACTTAAATAGTGTAAATGCTCTACTTGAATGCCCTTCAAACTTCCCTTCTGCCCTTCAATACTAAATTAAAGTTACTTGTACAAGTAACTTAAAGGGCTACTCGACTCATGTAAACTAAGCTTAAGAGAGAATGCATCTGTACACAAGGCACTTTAGCAATGGAAAAATAAAATAAAGCGATGAGATATAAATTGTTGGTACCTACTTATCCCCAAAAAGATATTAGGTCAAATGTAAATCCAATTTTTTTATAAAAAGGGAATTTTTTTCAAAAATAGACGAGAAATTTTCAATTCGTCTTTTTATAAATCCCTGTACCTAAACTATACCGACTACAGTAACTTTGTTTTACAATTTAAATCGTAATGATACTAATATTATTGTCAAAATAATGTTTCATCTTGTAGACATAACTGTGGTCGTTTATTCCCAAATTATCCCACAACAGTAACAAAATGACTGTAAAAATCTCAATAAAATACAAATTAGTATTCGGACCTTATTATTCCATAAACCTGAAAAACTCTTGTGGGATAATAAATCGACCCTTTTTTATAACGAGAGTATAAAGAATCATCTCAATGTTTTGTTTACAAAACACGAATGCGTAGGTAGTTCACGCACTTAACTTTGTTTTCAGTTTCGAGCAAAGCTGAATCCAGCAACATTGCCATTGATGTGAAGGTCGATGGAGGCCCAGTTTGGATCACTTCTATAGCCTATCTCAATATTACTTACACACACTATTAGGCCGGTACATTATTTCGATGCGACGGTTGATTTTATGTCGCGCGATGCGCGGCGATATTCCATTGAGATTCAGACTATTTCAACGTTAGTTTTTTGTACAAGATTAGAATGAAAGTTATTTCTTTTAATAAAAAAAATAGAATGATAAAGGAAGATTTATCTCGATAAAAATGTCCGCACGGTTTAGAACATTTTTTTCTGGCTTGTCAGCTTAAATTGCTAAGTATATTTTTATCTTTTAACATATTTTATTGAGGACGGTTTTCTAGAGGTTGCTATTCGTATTACCTTTTTTGTTCCTTATTTCTACTTCGTTTTGTCATTGTTAGACCAGGGAATTAACGATTTTCCCATGACACTCATTGATACACGTATCTAACAACTGTTTTTGATAAATTTGGCGATTAGAATATTTAATAAACAAAATATGCAAAAGACTAAATGTTATTATTTACTCATAAACAATATATAAACAAAGTAAGATCGCTATTTTAAATACTAAAGGTGAACACTGGTAAATTATATGGAAAAAAGACACAATTTTACTGAAAAAGCATAGAAAATCCTTTAAAAATCAGAGTTTGTAAGTTATTTTTGTCAATGTGCTGCTTAATTATTGCAAAAATAGATTAAAAAGTCGATTTTCGTGAAAAGTATTAATAACTTTTCTAAAAATGTTCAAAAAACTATTTTCGCGTGATAATGAGGACAATATGACATATATTAAGCTATACAAATTTTAAGAAGTTATACTTAACACTTATTTCAAAATTGAAATTGTTTATCCCAGAAATCTTTTATCTACATTACTACGCGTAAACTATATTGGGTCTACATGGATTCTGGAAGCAACAAATTGAAGACAAAGCCTCATTTTATCATATTAAATCATTTAACGATTAAAAATGTTATTTTAAATAAAACTTACAATGAAGTAAAAACTGAATTCAAAAATTAAAATTTATAAAAGTCGCAATATCTCCGGTTCTAATCCACGAAAATTTATGTTTGTCTTGAAAATTAATTTGGGGTACCTCGTGGCAGATACAATAAAAATGCATTTAGTTAATTTGTGAATGCTTTATTTAACCGAGTAATTTGTTTAAGCAATTTAAAATTAATTTTTGAATTTTGATTTGAAAATCAAATCTATACTTGTTAATTTTTCTTGAATTATGTTTAATATTTTTACAACTACAAATTTGTTTAAAACAAATTGCCTGGCTTCAAAATTTAAGAACTTAGTTTAACATGACAAGTACGAAATTATTCCGTACATCAGTCAATACAATGAGAATGGTTAATATGGTCGCCAAAATACGGAATGGATAGACATCCTAGCAAAAATAAAGACAATAAAGACTAAAGATATACAGTGTGACCCATTTAGATTGGAAACACCTCTATAAAATTTGAAGTTGTTAACCGATTTTAACCAAATTTTTTTTAATGTCATGTATAAAAGGTCTGTTGTGGGACAAAATATGAAATATTTAGTTAAATTTTCAGGGCATTCTACGATACTTTTTCTTCGTCGAAAATGGAGAATTTGTATTAGCGATTTTTTTATTAAAAAAATGTCTACGCCACTGGATTTAGAGTGGCTTCAAATAGCTACGACAAAAATTTCATCAAGATATATTTATTAATAACAAACTTATGACAACTTAAAATTTTAAAACTCACTAAGAAAAAACACTCTGTATTAACGTTAAAAAAAACACTGTATTACCAGAAACATGGAAACATAATTTTAGTTAAAATCCTAGTTGCCTCTACCAATCCACCATCTAATTGGATACATTTGTCGTAGCGTTTATGAATATGTATTTCTAATTACATTTCTTAGTTGTTGGGGAGTAATTTCTTCACATGCCTGTCGAATTTTTGCACGAAGTTCGTTTACGTCTCTTGCACGGGTTTGGTAAACTTTTTGAAAGAAGTCTAAAATTGTAAAAACTGGAGATCTGGGTGGCCAATCTATCAACGGACTACCCCGGCCTATCCAACGGTTCGGAAAATTTTCGTCTAAAATGATTTGATCATTTCATCTTCTTCTTTGTAACGGGTTATTTCTTAAAATTAGTTTTGATACTGCACCATATTCATTAAATATTCTATTTATTTTGTTTACCGTAGCGCAGCTAATATTAGGACGATCCACATGTTTGTCATTAAATATTGTACAAACTTCCCTGGCACTTCTATCGTTATCTCCTAAAAGACGTATAATTTCAATTTTTTCTCTCAAACTTAATCTTGCAGCCATAACACAAAATATTATTAAAAGAATTTGAAGTAATGATTGTTGCAGATATTATGCATAAATTTATGCTATTTATAGCACTGAAATTTGTATGACACAAATTGTAATATCGTTCTCATGGCAACTGAGATTTAAGTTGTAGCATGTAAAGTTAATAATAATGTAAGTGCGTTACTTGCATTAAATTTTTATGCTATTTTAAACATTTTTTTGTCTAGTAGTGGATTAGTATTAAAATTATTTAAAAAATAATTAGTTTTATGGTTATCTGTTAATACAGGGTGTTCTTTTTTAACTCGTAGCTTAGTAGGTTTTAAAATTTTAAGTTGTTATAACTTCGTTATTAATATATATATTTTAATAAAAATTTTATCATAGCTATTTGAAGCCACTCTAAATCCAGTGGCGTAGACATTTTTTTTAGTAAAAAAATCGCTAATACAAATTCTCCATTTTCGACGAAGAAAAAGTATCGTAGACAGCCCTGAAAATTTAACAAAATATTTCATATTTTGTCCCACAATAGACCTTTTATTACATAATATTAAAAAAAAAATTTGGTTAAAATCGGTTAACAACTTCAAATTTTATAGGTGTTTCCAATCTAAATGGGTCACACTGTAGATAGACTAATAAATCAGCCTGCAAATGTGTAAGCGCCGGATAGTCCATGTAGAAGTTATAGATGCCTGCTCTTCTGTTGCTGCAGCAGCCAAATAGTCGAAAGAATGGCACCGAAATATTTTGACTTTATTTAATATAATTTTACTTACTGAACTTTGGTTAGTACATAGATAGATACCAGTGCCAAATTACCTGTAACAAAATAATTTATTTTAGAAAATAATTGTCAAATACGTTTTTATGTGATAATATATTTGTTTAAAACCTTTTTTAACTTTTAAATTAGAATAAAGCAAGAAAAGCTATAACTTTTAGATCTCAATAGGATAAGCATAAAACTGACCTATTTTCGACAGCTCCTTCAACAGATACAATACAATAACAATTAAATAATAAAGATTAAAATTAGTGTACAATATTTATTTAATGGTTATAGATTTATTACCCATGTTGACCTGGACATACCTGTTGAAATAATTACGTTTCTGTTAAATTGTAACAAGAAACATCATGTTTTCAATTTTAAAAATGAATAATTAATAATCTTTTATCCACCTTGGCAGTCTGGGCCAAGATTAGAGTAAAAAAGAATTCGATTAATGCTGATAACGCCTCAATAGAGCAGTGGTCAGATTATTTACTGAGTTTGAAAACTTAAAAATTTAAGTACGTTTGACAACACAGAGAAAACCTAGTGTTCGCCATGGAATAACTGAATTCGTTGCTTCTAATAACATCGTAAGCAGATTACCTTTATATTTATATAGTGTGTACAAAAAGTATCACAACTTACTAATATTTCGATTCCTGATAGGTTTAGAAAAAAAAAACAGTTTTGAATAAAAGTTTTCGTGAATAAATGAAGTTCTAATTTCTAAATGTTTGAGTTACTGAGAGTGTAATCTTCCACCAGCTGTTGTTATTGACCTTTGAGTGCATTGACCACTTAAGGTACCGTAACCAAGTGCCTTTCCCTGCTCCTGAAGAAGTTACCTACAAGAGTAACGAAACGTTGAGATGAGCTTATAGTCTAGGAGCTATGAGGGGTTGAGTGTGCACTTTTATTATATTATGCCCCCTCGGTACCTTGACTTTTTTATGTTTTTTGGTGCATAGATTCGATTTTTCGAGGGTACCAGCCTGAAAACTCGTTAGATAATTTGTTATTAACAATTTAATTGTTTAAATGATTGTATCTCCTAAACTATTAGAGATATTTAATTTTACCAACATGAAAATTGTTCGTTGATGAAAAATGAACTAAATGGCAATTGGTAAACTTTGATCTGATTATTAAAAACGGAGTTATAACAAATTTTGTGAGAAACAATTGGAAAGTAGGCATTCCATGGAGCTTTTTCAAGTATAACTTAGCTTTCATACAACGATTAGCTTGTTACGGAATGTAAAAATTACCTGGCTAGTTTATATGAATTCAAACTGTCACGCAGCATACTGTTCATTGATTTTGTAATCAAAATAATACGATAAACTAAATCTCTTCTGAATCAAACCAAAAGTAAAGTTATGATAGAAGGTCATGTCTCCGATAACTTTAACATCACTACAAGTCTACGACAAGGTGACTCTCTGTCTACTGTATTTTTGAATCTAATACTAGAAAGAATTTTAGGAGAAAGCAATATACACACCAAAGGTTCAATCTATCACCACAGACGTCAATGTGTAGCATACGCGGACGACCTTGCCCTAATAACAAGAAGACCAACAGAATTACTTAGAGAAATTTTTAAAAAACTCAGAAGAACAGCCAGGAATATGGGCTGGAAGTAAATGAATAGAAAACAAAGTATATGGAGATGAGGGGGAATAATGAACATTTAGAACAATTTTGGAAAGTATCTGCCCCAGACAAGGAATATAACTTTGGAATAGTTGGACAGTTTCAAGAAAATATCCAGCAGGGTAAAAAGAAGAATATATACAATGGTTATCCGACCAACGGTGCTTTACGCTAGCGAGACCTAGATCTTAAGTACAACCTGGATCTGAAGCTCGATAGATGGGAGCGAAAGATACTCAGAAGAATATATGGAGCTATATAAGATGGGCATATCTGGAGACAAAGAACAAATAATGAAATAATGCAAATATATGGACAACAAAAAAATTCAAACATTGCGAAAGTTCAAAGACTAAGATGGCTCGGACACGTAGCTAGAATGCAGGAAGGAAGAGTCCCCAAAGAATTAATAAATACTAAAACTGGCACAAAAAGGAAACGAGGACCATGAAGAAAATGGATGGAATCGGTAAAAGAAGACTTGGGATTGTTAGGAGTACAAAACTGAACCTAGCATAAGATAGGAAGAAAACCGTTGAAGCCTTGAGCCTCTAAGGCCTGTTTGATCTGATGTATATATATAATAACGCTTTCTGCAGTAAATATTTTTCTGCCAAATGTGCTCTAAAAGAATAAGCTTGTGAAGCCTAGCATAAAAAATGTTATCCAGTCAACCGCTCTTTTCGCCATAATATTTGACTGGTAGGGTATTAATATTCAATTTTTCGCATGAACTCGTTTTTTACGGTTTTCCAACCAGGAGAAAAACTAACGTCTGGTTGCCGGTAGCATTTGCTAAAACCAACAGATCATTTTTTTCTTTAGACTGTCCCTTGACCCATATTTTATCTGTTTAAGTTGCGTTTAATCCACTGACGGATCCTATTGAGGAGCTTAAATTTATTGAGCCACGCATACAATCTTTTGATTAAGAGACTAAATTAAAGTGAAATATGTAGTTCATCAAATATAAAATAGTTTGTTAGTCCTTCGCATTTACTTTATATTATCTCTGTTTTTATGATAAAACTTCTTGAAGGGATGACTTATTATTATTTTTGTTTAAAACAGCAGCTTTAAAATAGCTGCCAAGTCTTTAAGAGAATATTAAAATGATAATCCAAATGGAAGAAGGAGCATCAGCTTAGGAAGTTACATTTTTTAAAAGAAGCTTTTATATTAAGCTACATATTTTATGACTTGGATTACATAAAAATCGGCTTTAAAAAAATGTAGCAGGACGTTTTAAGATGTAAAAAATACTATTTGGAGTAAGAAGGTATTATAATGTTTTCCTACTACAGTTTCCGAGCAAAAAGGAGGGGTAGAAAAATAAAAAGAGGTTTACGGAACTCCAAAAAAATCTATAGAGTATGGTGAATAAATCATGTAATTTATATGTGTATTTAATATATATGCCTAATAAAAAACTATTGATTCTATATTTTGCATGCCTCATTCGTAACATACAGGGTGTTCCAAGATGTTTTTAACAGCCTATAATTCAGGAAGTTATGAATATTTTTATTTTAAAATTGGTTAATGTCAATTGGACCCACAATACTATCAATTATTAATGTATACATGATATCTGTGACGTCATCACGGGCGCTGTGATGTCATTACAACGAAAAAAATTAAATGGATCAGGGAGCTGAAGGTTAGTTCAGATGAAAGGGTTTTTTACCCCAAATTCAACGCTGTACCACAATGAGACTATAAATTTAAATAGGTCCGCTAAATTTTAACTTGAATATTTATTTTTTTACAACAATAATTAATACCATTCGAAATGTGAAATAATTTTATAAGAGGTGTTCAAAATGACCTTCTCCTTCAACACAAGCGTAAAATCTGATCACTAATCAATGCATTACTTTTCATAAAAACTGATCAGTAATCAATGCATTACTTTTCATCATGCAGTAATTGGTAATCAGTGTAGTAGTTTCTGAGGGCTCGGGAGACTGAGATCTCGGAAGCACTGAAGAAGAAATCAAAGAGGATGTCGAAAACTCGGCGCAGTGATAATGGAAAACTCGGAAACCTGATGAGTTTAATATGGCGGGATGCTCCATTATCCAGGACATTCACACAAATATTGCTAGCCCCATCACGGCAAAAGCCGAAAAATTGGTTCACGATCAAATGATTCCGGTGTATCATTTTATCCTCTCCTCCTAAGTGCCTTCTCTGTTGAGGTTGGTGATCAATATGGCAAATTTCTCTCTGTTCTGGGCTTGATAAATTGATTCATTTCCTCTTGTGTGGGTCCAATCTCTGATGTTTCGTAGCCAAGATTTTTTCTTTCGTCCCATGCCCCTTTTACCTTCAATCTTGCCTTCTAATATTACCTGGAGCTGCTGAAATTCCATATGGCACATTATGTATCCTAGTTACGTCTTTCTAATTTTGATAGTATTGACCAGATGAGGGCGTGTGTTCATTGCTCTCAGTACTTCTTCATTCGTAGTTCTGCTGGTCCAGCTTATTCTTAGCATTCGGCAATACATCCACATTTCAAATGAATTTAATTTGTTGACGTCATACTGTTTTAATAATCACAGCCATATAGTAATAGAGACCACACATAACACTTTAGTGTTCTCAATCTTATTGAGACTGATAGTTTGGAGTTACAGAGCATTTTACGCATATTCATGAATAACTGGTTATTCCCAACAAGGTATTTATTTGATAAAAACTCATATTAATTCTTTTGAAAAGACGAAAACAAAATACAGTTATTGCTTATAAACGCATAAATTATTCTTCAGAGCAAGACATTGTAAGAAAAAGAATTATTTTACAGCTTATACTTATTGATATATACCTATTCACTATTTTTTATTTTCCTGATCAGTCACAAATAGTTTCAACAACGCCTAGATACTGGCCTAGATATTAATATTACTAATCACAAAACGAAACACCTAGTCAATTTACTCAACGTTGAAAAAAAAAAACTTTTTTTAAGTCAGTGAACTCTACACATACGTATTTACATTACCAGTTATGAAATCGATAGAAACATCTGTAGAAAATTAAATATGTAAAAAGTATGTAGATGATACAAATTTTTTTACTATGCAGTTAAGTTTAATTTATTAAAAAAATATATAGAACTGTTATTTTCGTTTTTAGATAAGTAAAACGATGATTTTATTTTAGAAACAACAACTAACAACACAAGATGAAGTAGGAATAACATTGTATACAAATATTGCCAAGACGGTCACTAACATTATTCCATTGTCTGAAAGAATTCAGATAGAATAAAAAAGATAATGAAATACTGAATACTAGGATACTGAATACGAGGATAGATTGATATTAAACTAGCCTTTCATAGATGGCGCTAATTGATACCGAATTGGTTTCGGTGTTGACATTTGCCATTCATGACATGACGTCTGTCAAAATTTTAAGTTTTAAAAACAATTAGTTTGGTTTTTACAGCCGTCAAAAGCAAGCAAATTTTGTGTTGTCGAAGAAATGGAAAAAGTTGAGTATCGTTCGGTGATTAAGTTCCTCCACAAAAAGGGTAAAACGAATGTGCAAATCAAAGCCGACCTGGACGAAGTTGATGGTGAGGTTGCACCTTCATTGGCAACAGTAAAATTTTGGAAAGCTGAGTTTGTTCGTGGTCCTAATTCCTTATTAACCTTCTGAACTTAATACTCTTAAACAAATTGCTTTCAATAATGGTTATGATCCTAACATTATCTATAAGCTTCTAAATAGAGCTAAACTAAAAATTGCAGAAAAGCTTGCATATTCATCACAATGTTTTCTTCAACCTACTGCTTCAAATAACACCAGATATTTCTCCTTCACCTACATTAGCAGCATTTCCAATAAAATATCTAAACTTTTTACTTCTACAATCGATAACATCAAAATTTCCTTCAAGTCACACAACACCTTAGGTTCCTTCTTAATCAACACCAAAGATAGGATGAACACACTTGACAAAAGTGGTATTTACAAATTAAAATGTGATGATTGTGATGCCTCTTATGTAGGTAGAACCATTAGAAAGTTATCCACTAGAGTTTCAGAACATTTGAAAAGACCAAACTCTTCAAGTTTTGGTCAACACTTATTATCCAGTAAACACAATTTTAACATCAACACTGGTTCATCTATCTTACATGACATTAGTAGAAAGAAAAACTATATGGAGTTGGATTTATTGGAAGATTTGGAAATTACAAGGGAAACAAATGAAAACTCTCACTGTCTTAATACTCAAATTAATTTAAATTGTACTAAATTTAAACCTATTTTTAAAAACTTTATTACAGCTTCACCTCGTGGGGGACCCAGCTCGACTGTTTAGACTTCCTGCACTGAGCACATCCATAGTAATTTTATAGTTATACCATTGACTGTGGGTTAAACTGAACTACTTGGATTACACCCCATTTATATACTTTGCTTTCCATTTTGATTTTCAATTATTAGTATTTTAATTACATAGTCAGATCTCTTCCTTTCTACATTACAGATAGTGCTTGGTAGACCATTTTATTGTAGTCAACCACCCACTGTTTAACATATTGTTTAGTCCGCTTCTTGCATTCTTACTTTTCGTCTATTTCAGTTGCTCTCAAACTAACACCTTAATTATTACAGACATGTTTGAGTGTGAGATCTGGATTATTCAATCTACTTAAAAAATATTCTATATAATTTTATATTTCATCAGTGACCTCCTATAGTAGTGTCAGTTGGACTTTTGGTCAATACTTAGTTTCATAGAATTGTAAAAGGTGCAGATCACATATCTATGATTGTGACTGCTCATCCAAGTTGTCATTTGTCACATGTCACCCCAACATTTCCGTTAGATCAGGAGCCATTCTGTCTCCGGCTTCTTCAAGTAATGTAGCCTTCCTTAAATTATTTTAAAGTGTTTGTTTGTCCATTTGTAGTGTAGTGTAATGTACATTTATATGTTTATGACATCTTGTTCTTGCCGGATAGGCCACAATTGACGAAGTAAGTCTATAAACGTTAATCATATAAAAACCTTTTTTCAACCATAAAACTTCGAGTTTTTATCGAAGTTAATCAATTTCTTTGGTTATAAAAAAACGTTTCTTGGCTTATTTCAGATGCCCCTGAAGATGATCTAGGGATCGAAAGTACTTGGGCAAGATTTAATTAAACTGTGCTCGATATATGCCTTTTATCTGATCAAAGTTCAATAAATATTTGTTTAAAACTTAAAATTAGGTTACGCAAATGTCATAATTTAAATGATCGAGATAATTTTAAAACTGATATTGTAATAAAGCGAGCGTTATTCTCGTTTTTGTGGCACCTTTAAGAAAAATTTCCATGCGTATCACCCTCCGATTTCTAGCTACTGAAGGGGATCCAAAGCAATTTTCCTCACCAATTCCAAATAGCATAACGCACTTATTATGATAAAGAATGAAACGTTTTAATCCGTTGTGATATATAACATAAGGAAAGCCACGAAAGCCGTACGCAACGTACCCTTATAAATATGAGTAGCGAGGGTTGTTGATTTCCAGAAAGGAATTTGTAGCCCTTACGCGTTAACCAATTAGTCATATTTTCAGCAATCTAATGGGCACAGTGGGTGATTTATCAAGTTGATGGGACGTAAATTCAAATTTTTAATAAATTCAATTTTAGCGAGAGATCAAAGGGACGAAAACTTTACGTTCGGAAAAGCTCTTTGATATCGTAGAGTTTTTTGATTAAATCTATGCTCTGCAAATTTTATATACATACATTTGACAGTTGCAGATGATTAACCTATGAACGTATGCCACGACAATTTGGGCCAAAACTTAATCAATATACAATTAACTATCATTGCCGTATGTTCCAGTTACCGTGAGAAACAAAATTTGTGGGACAGTTGCCTAAACGTCAAATTATGAATATTTTTCGTAATCAAGCCATATTTCCTACCACCACTTATAACCGAATACTTCTTCATTCTTCTTAATAGATAAAGCGCCTGTTCAACCTTCGGTATCTTCTACAGGCCGCACTCACGTTCCAACGGCGCAGTACGATTTTGTCTAATGCAATTGCAGTACAATAATGTTGAAAATCAGAAACACAGACTAAGAAAGCAATCAGAAACATGTCAGATAACGATACTTTTAGCGTCTCTTGCTCTTTATATAACCGAAAATAAACGAAAAAATACAAGAAACGTAGGTGGTGGTACAAAGATTGGTTGCTGAAAAGACATACATATAGTCATGTACATACATTAGAAGAATTGCGATTATATCCAGATGATTGGAGGAATGGATGAATCTACTTACGTTAAATCTAGAGTATATTATATCCCCCTTGTAAGGCAACTCCCATAGAAAGTTTTGGGAGAGAGTTTCTAGCGCTAAATACGTACGGGCCGAAACTAATTTCATTTGGAGGCAAATTCAAACCGTAGGTTCTGAATTTTAGGCGGCAAATTCAAAAAATATGCTCTGAATTTTAGGCACCAAAATTCAAAAAGTATGCTTTTAATGGAAAGTAAATATAGTCATAAAATAAGAAATAAAAACTTATTCTATGCCAAAAAATATAGTCTCTCTGTCCAAAAATATAGTATACACTGTATATATTATGGTACAGGAAAGTTTTTATTTAATATTTTCTGATTATATCTGTTTTCCATTACATTAACAAACCAAAGTCCCAAAAACAACAAAATAAAACACAGATATCCTGACACTTGTTTATTTGTATAATTTTCTTTGGTAAAGTATTGGCAACAAATATCCTCCTCCTCCTAAGCCTGTAGCATTTGTAAATTCCTTGATATATATTGAAATCCCCTCGTATATGTATTAAAACACCAAAGTATTTCAATTCCTCTTAGCGTCGCCGAGTTAAAACAAACCATTTTAGAGTTTGTTTATATTACACAGATGCGTTTTTCCTCCGTATTTCTTTTGATCGAAGCCGCTTTTTTAGATATTTTGCGCGTTGCAAATAGACAGAAATATTTTCGTTTATATGTTTTGTTTATGCTTAAGTTGGGCGAATTAATTTAAAAGATAATTAGATCATTCTCGCTAAGGCGGCTGTCGGTTACAGTTGCTTACAGTGTTAGTCAAAATTTTTCTTCAAATTTGTACTATCTTCGTCCTTCGTCCTTTTTTATGGAAAAATGTGTAACAGTGTGAAGTTAATAGTTACAGTTAAAAGAATTTACTGACTCTCGCTGAGACGTTGTCAGAGACAGCCGCTTCCAGTGTTTGTCCAAATTTCACATCAAATTTGAAATGTTTTCTCGTTTTTTTTTTGTCCCTTTTTATGAAAAATAAGTAGTTTTGTTACAGTTAAGAGTAGCAGTTCAATATGTAGTTACAATCTAAGTGAGATTTTGAAAGATAACCACATTTTGCCATTGTGTTCAGTTCTACCTGTTCCAGTTTTTTAAGGAGAAAAGTTTCCAAAGTTTGTGGTCCAGTGTCCCAACTTCCAACCTCAATAATTCGCAGTGTGATATGCAGTTTTTGTTCGTGTGGCAGAGAGTTTAAGCCCCGTTCTACCCCCAGAAATTCCAGTGAAGTCTAATTTCCACCTCCAGCATTTTTGTGTAAAACCCCAGGGCAATTTTTTTGTTTCTTGGTTTTTAAAGGTACTACAAATAGGACGGTTAAATATTTATAAAAAGTTTAAATTATACTGCAACCTATTTTATTACAGCCAATTAAGGTGAGAGAGATACTATCTTGTTAAAAGAAAAATTGTCTGTCTCATAAACTAATCATTTCAAGCCAAAGGTATTATACATTTTTGAAAACAGTACAAAAAGGAGAATCCAAATATAAAATAAAAAAGGAGGAAGTAATTAAAAAAATAAATAAAGTGATGATACGAGGGGTGAGAGGGTGCATTTCCCTGCAACCTTAAATATGGTATAATGTCTCCCCCTTCAAATGTTAATTGACCAGTTTTTGCGTTTTTCCTAAACATTAGAAGTTCAAAAGTTATTTAAAGTGGATAGTTTTATCTGAAAAGCACTGTATAATAATTTAAATACAAAAAATACATTATTGCGCATTGTGATTGAAATATTATATACTGACTATATTGTGTAAAAGGCTTTGATTTAAGCTGTGTTATTAGTTGTTCTTCCTTATGATTTTATGTGTGTCTGCAGGAACCACTCTCTATTTTTAATTAAGTTAATGTGAATAAATCTATTACACCGCATATGATATTACCTTGGCGGTAACTAATAAATGATAATAAATTCGGAGATATAAACAACAGCAAACATTAATTAAACAGATTTGCAGAAGGAGAAAACATAATTTCATATGTATGGTATTTAGTAAGAACATATTAAGATGGTCGTAATAAACGGTGTGTTCAGATGTACCGTTATGTAGATACCTGATCGTAGGTGCCCACGACCTATTATTAGTTCCGCATCGAAGACCACCCCACTAGATTTGTTCAACTCAACTAGGCACTCATACACAATACAATCATGAACTAACTATCCTGCCTCCAATTGAAAATCTGCCAATCGATATTTAAAATATACCCCGGGTGAATTGGCTCGATGTTTATCTGAAGTGGTTAAATCAAGAAATCAAATTGTTCGTGAGCAAACAACTCTGAAAGTCTTCTGTGTTTACACATTATGAAATGCCCTTTATTGGTTGTAGGTTCTTTGTGAGCTTGCCAAATATTTCAAAGGATGGAAATACGAGTCTATTCAATATTGAGTTTAAAATAACTAATTAATAAATACGAATGTAAGTACTAATTTACATCTCGCAAATAATCATATTACAACAACTCTCTAAACAAGATGTTTTCCAGAGCAGTTCACAATGAAGGGAACGAATGGATATTTCTCATATTTCTCCTTCTGTGGATCGTGATATATATCACGCAATAAGTGATTGGTATAATATATAAATAGAACCATTAAAAAATCCATAATTTAGAAAGTGACAATCTTAAAATATCAGTCAAATTTATTGAGCGCAATCTGACAAGTTAGTCTTCAATAGGGTGTCATCGTCTTAGTCGTGGACTAATGCGCACTCCGATGCGCATCGCCCCGCCTCAACACATCTACGATTCGTGCTATTGGCCGACTGACCTGTAAATGCCCATATCGAAACATATAAATATGAGATATTTTTAATTCACGCTAATGCCACCCTCAAACTCTGTTACTTCCCATCTCCGTGGAAGTAGCCAATACAATTATGCTCTTGAAAAAGGGCAAAACCCGTACAGATCTAAACTCTTACAGGCCGATATAACTCATAAACGTCCTAGCTAAGGTTTTCCAGAGGATCGTCAAGGAGAGACTCGTTGACTTTACCACAGAACATAACATCATTCCAATTCGGCTTTAGAGAAGGGTACTCTACCAAAACGGCATTGACAGAAATCGTCACACACCTAACACAAAGTCTAAACGACGGTAAAATATCACTAGACATCTTTCTCGATGTTAAAAAAGCCTTCGACCAAGTCTGGCATGCTAGACTGGTTAAGAAACTGTTGAACATCGGCCTGCCTCTTTCATTCGTTAGACTTATCCATTCATATGTCTCCCATCGTCTAATAACGGTAAAGGAGCGGGATCACTTCTCTGATTATTTTACTCCCACAGCAGGAGTACCACAGGGTTCTGTGTTGGCTCCCATACTATACATAATATACAATAGTGACTTCCCTAACCCCCGATACACAAAAAAAAACCACTTTGCTCGACGCAGACGATACAGCTCTCGTAACAACATCACGAGACGTTGACTCAGTACTTAAGTTTGCTCGAAATCACCTTAACCTGGTCGACAGGTGGTGTCGGAGATGAAGAGTAACACCCAATCCAAATAAAATATTTCTCTTCAGACATCCACACCGCAGCCAATACATTACACCCATCATTTCCGAAAGACACGACCTTAGACTCTGGGGAGACCGACTACAGCTCCGTGAGCGGATCGAATACCTCGGGGTGGTGTTTACCCAAACACTGAACTGGAGAGTCGATCTGGACATAGCCTGTAACAAGGCTAGGAGCAGACTCGGACTACTCAATGCTCTTTGTGGTAAACTCGGAAGAACACATCCAGGATCACTCATACACACATATAAAACATTTATCAGGCCGGTCATCGAGTATAGATCCAACATCTATATTACGGTGCACGGCCACCTTACACAAAATTGCTTCCGTTGGAGAGGAGAATCCTGTGTACGGTAAATAACAAGCGACACGATTACCCTTCGGCCCTCATACATCACCTGTCGAACATCCAGCCCATAAATGAGAGGCTTTCCTCTCTGAGCAGGAGTTACACTATCAGCACCATCCGGGGCCAAAACCTCAGAGCCTAAGGCATCCTAAAAACTACCTGCTCATCCATCGGTAATGTATTCAGAAGAAGACCCAAACCCAAAATTCCCTTCCTTCCCACAATTTTACTGGCTCTTGCCAGCAACGAACTCCCTCATGAATACATTGACATACAGGAGGCAACTCGCCTCTACTATCGTCGTCGCTATTAACTTTAAATGCTCACTTCGAGCTTGCTTAGACAGGGGGGATCGGTTTTCTGTGGTTTCCCGATCCCATTGCACAACGATACCTGTCTATTCCAGGGAATACAGCCACAGCTGCCCTCCCGCGATCGCGTTCAATACATTTACTAATTACCAATTTGTAAACATATATTCACATTTCACTAACATATTTTTTAAATCAATAAACTCTGAAAAGGACCATTTTACCAGTAGCTTTCACCTCTGATTGTCCAGGCGCTCCTCCGACGACCAGGCAAACAAACACCAGTGGATCTACGAACCAAGAAAAACCAGCCGCCACAAAAAAAAACAAACCACGTCCTGAAGAGGTGGAAAACCTATACCAGGACACAAAACACCAGATTAAAAAGAAATCACCCAAAGCGAGTATAAAATTAACAATGGACTATTCACGCTATTGGACAACCTCAACAGGACTCCAAAATACAAAACAAAGAAAGCCAAGCAACAAGAAAGAACACCGAGGCAATGCAGTATTCACGCTATGTTTCCACAAGGTTCAATGTTAGCACCTATATTCTACACCATATACAACAGCGACTTCCCTAACCCACAAGACACTCGCACTCTCACTTTACTCCACGCAGACGACACTGCTCTCGTAACAACATCTCGAGACGCAGATGCACTACTTAGGTTTGCTCAAAATCACCTTGACCTGGTCGACAGGTCAAGGGGAGGGCTGATCTGGCTGCAGCCTGTAAAGGAGAAAAGTTGGTTTACTCAATGCCCTCTGTGGGAAGTTCGGACGGACACACCCACGTACACTTATATACACATACAAAACATTTATCAGGCCGGTGATTGAATATAGGTCTAATCTTTATATCATGTTCAATCGCCGCCTCACATAACAACTGCTGGGATTGGAACGGGGAATCCTGTAGAGTAAACAACAAACGACACGACTACCCCTCCGCCCTCATTCATCAACTGTCGAATATCCAGCCCATCAATGAGAGACTCTCCTCTTTGAGCAGGAGTTATATAATCAAAACCATATATATATATTTAGGGATTCTACAGTATTCACTGCCTTCCCTCGCTCAACCGTTTCCATCTCTCTCTGTTGTTCCATTCTCCATCGTTCAGTCCTCTCTTACTCATGGCGTCGTCTACTTCGTTCCTCCAGGATTTTCGGGGTCGTCCTCTTTTCCTCCTTCCTATGGGGCTCCATTCGGTTATTTTCTTTATCCATCTGCTGTCGCTAGTTCTTCTTACATGTCCATACCACTTTAGTCTTTTTTGTTCTATATATGTTAGTATGTCTGTTTCTATTGATGTTCTTTGCTTTATTTCGTCATTACTTCTCCTATCCATTCTTGTTACTCTGCAGCATCTTCGCAGGCATTCCATCTCTGTTGCTACTATCTTACTGCTGGTTTTCTTGTTTATGATCCAATTTTCAGCCCCATATGTCATAATACTTCGCACTAATGTTTTATAAATCTGCGTTTTTGTCTTCATCACAATCAAAACCATCCGTGGACAAAACTTCAGAGCCCAAAAGATCATCAAAACTACCTGCTCATCCTTCGGCAATGTATTCATCAGATATCCCCAACGCAAACTCCCATTCTCACCCACTAAATTGCTGATCCTTGCCAGCAACGAACTCCCTGATGAATACATCGATATCCTGGAGGTAACTCCATTCTATTATCGCCGTAATTATTAAATTACTCACTTCGAGCTTGCTGTGACATAGAGGAATCGGTTTTCTGTGGTTTCCGAATCCCATTGTACAATTATACCTGTCTATTGTTGAGGTTACAGCCACAGCTGCCATCTCCGCGATTCATAACTTTATATATTTACTAATTAAATTCAGTCACAATTCATAACCATATAATTTTTACTAATAAAATTCTGAAAAGGACCGTTTTAGCTCAACACCCTTTCGCCTCTGACCACCCTGGATACCACCTCCTCCGCAGGACAACAGCCACCAAAGTGTACCACCAGTGGGCACAAAGCAGTAACACATGCCGACACCAACAAAAACAAACCACGTCCTGAAGAGGTGTTTCACCTAAAACAGGACAACACAATCATCAACAAACAGAATCAACAAAAGGCAAAGAACAACGAGACAATGATCTAATTCACGCTAGTCTTGCTCCGTTCCCACACAGGGTCTCCTGTACCCCGTGAGTCTGTTGTCGGAGGTCCGTTCTTCGAACTGAAACTCGTGGCTGGACATTTTTCATATTGTTCTGAAGCTATTTTCTTGTGGCATTTTAAATTAATTACTATTTTTTTTTAAATAGTAATTGACATTTTTCATCTTTTAAAAATGTGTTTTATTTTATTGATCATGCGAAAAATACCAATATTCCACCAAAGATGGAACATACGCAGAGGGCACTTCGAATGGACTGGTCGAAGTCCCTCTGTAAGGCACCGTGGGAATGGATAAGTGGCCGTAGTTTTCTAGGCACTTCCTTCCCATTTGGTGATATGGCGCCCAACGTGGAGATCAACATATGGGATGCGGCAGAGGTTCTAGGACCCCCCGTAGATATATCTATTGTTGTTATCTTCACATCTCTTTTTGTGAGTATTTCTTAATCGTTTCTTGTATTTTATTGTTTTTTTTTCTTAAATCTTGTGGAATTCCTTCCTTCACATGGTATAAGATAAAAAAATACAATAGTGCAATCAGTGCTGCATCAGAATAGTGACATTATACCTATTAATCATTATACCAATACTTTTTTAATTATAATTTTCAGTTTTCATAACCAGCTAAATGTGAAATTTTTAAGCCGTTTGTCAGGCTTACTAATGAATTTTATGAACATTTCGAAACCCGTAGTTTATCAATAAAAGAATATCTTTTTAGGGAGCGATGGTAAATGATATTTATCGAATCTCTTTTTTCAGCTCACGTATTTTATGTTCATCTCAGAAATAACTCGAAATTGAACTTTTTTCTTGTTATTATTTTTCTTTCGATTCGGATACAACTGTTACGGATTTGTTTTCGCTTATGTAACCATCGATATATTTTGAAATGTTATTACATCGCCTTTTTTTCAGTAATTGAAATCTCAAAAAAGAATATTTAACATTTCGGGGAAGACATGTAAAGGTAATAAATCGAGTGATGTACAAAGATTCCCCAAACGTACTAGTCTTGTTTAAAGCCTACAAAAAATGTTTTGATTTAAATTCCTTTTGAAAATGTTAACTGGGATTCTTTTTGGTGAATTGAGTTTACATCTATAGGACTTGCGGGAAGGAAATTAAAAACTGGTGAACGTGCTGAAATTAAATGTCCTGAAGCCATTATGTTTTATAATCAGTTCATGGGAGAAGTGGACCTTTCGGACCAAAAAGTATCTACCTATGATTATGACCAAAAATCCGCTAAATGGTGGCGGAAAGTTTTTTATAAATTGTTGATGTCAGCAATAGTTAACTATTATATGATGTAATATACTACGATATAAATAAGAAAAAGAGTAGTCTCCTGAGTTTTCTAGTTCCTTTGGCAGAGCACCTTATAGAACATGGTAGATCTAAAGCCAAAATGAAGAAACGCTTGAGTGGTCGCTCTGGAAGAATTTCCAAACGACAAAAGAGCATGGTGAATGTCGGAGACCATTTGCCAAAGCAAATTTCTACCAGGAGGAGATGCCATAGAAATTCTCTCAATAAAAAAGAGACAAGAACCAAAACAATTTGTATCGCCTGTGATTTGCCACTATGTAAGACGTGTTCTTTTCCACATCCTTATTAATTGTTTTCATGTGATTTTATATTTTTATAAATAAAATTTCCTTCAAAATTTATTCGTGAATTACTAAATGGGACACATTGGTCCCAATATAAAACACTACTGGGACACAGTTGTGTCCCAGTCCTACCAAAGGATTCAAGGATATTAAAAAAAAATAGATCACTTTGACCACCATTATAACACTGTCGATCCTATTTTTTTGTCTGAAAAGTTTTGGATATCTGCGGAATGTATTCAGTCCTGAAAGGGTTAAAGAAATCTTCTTTGATTTTCATCCCTTCCGTATTCATAGGTCATTACCTTGAGACATACAAATACAAAGAAATATTTGTCATCTGAAGATTTACAATGTTTTAACTAGATACGTATACAATACAACTCTTAATGAGTATTTATGTAGAGATATCTCCAAACTAATTTAGTAGCCCTCGTATTGGCTTTATCTTTCATAAAGTATAAAATAATCTGACAACATGGCACATTGATTGGTTATGTCTGATATATTAGTTTGTTATATTAAAGAGACATCTTTTATTTGATATATGGTTTAACATTTGTCTCGGTTGAGGTGATCAAGCAAGTGAAACAGAAGAATGGTCCTCATATGAACAGTCTTTGTCGGACTGAACGGCGGTTTCACGTTTTATATTACAATCGTCTTCAATAAGATTTTTAGCCAACGTATGTTAGACCATATGGCGTAAGTACTATATTTTTTACGTTTCGGCTTTCAGTCCGGTAATCATTTTCAAAAAAACTTATAATACATACAATATAGAATTAATATAGAAAAAATAATAAATATAGTACATAAAGTAAGTTAATTTGTCGACAAAACAAATTGGGGAAGATAATGGAAGAACTACATAAAATATAAAATCCCAACAAAAGGACTAAAGGGAAAACCAGCCAAAAAAAAAAGCAGAAGATAAGAATGTGACGAATTGATGGATGAACAAAATACCTCAAAATCTTCAATCAAAAGTAGAGGAGAAGCTCTGTGGTTAATATGGGCCCCCCTCAAAAATTGGACATGACAGATAGCGCCATCTTTTAAAAATAGGTTGAAGTTAAGAATTCGAACTGGTTGTTAGTTTGCCAACGTATTTGGTATTTGGTTTCTAACTCGTTGTATGTCAGAGTGAGGTAAGTGCATTCGACAGATTTCTCAGTGTTAGGTTTGTTTTTTAGCATAGTATAAGCATCTCGGCTCAATGCTATCCTATAAAAAGATTTTGTCATCATACTGTGGTCATGTACAATGTGGCTAATATGGACCCTACCAGTTGCAAATATGGGCCCCTACAGGTTGCAAATATGGGCCTCTACGGGTTGCAGATACGGTCCGTATTTGAACCAGAAAATTATGTTTCGATCAATCACCAGTTGCGTCTTTTTTTTTTCAGATGAGCCATGCCTTGAACCAAAAACAAATATCAGAGAAAAAACATACGAAAAAAATTGAGGCCTGAAGATGCAAAAAGCCATGCAGTAATGAAGCCAAGTTAGCAAGCCGAAATATATGAAGCCGAAAAAACGTGTAAGATGGCATGATTGAATGTCATTGTACCCGAAAATGAAGAAGATTTGGAAAGCACCGATGCTGAAACCAATAAATCTTTCCCCAAAGGAGCAGCTAGTTCTCTGCAAGAGAAGCTGGTCGAGCACAACGTAGTGCTCCAAATTTATTGACAAAGACTCGATGGAACCATTGAAATTATGCTTCAGGGAGACTTCTTCAAGATTTATCACCTTTTGAAATATCCCCTATACCAATCTTAAAAAAAAAGGTTCCAAATCACAAATAATTACCTCCTGTCTACAAAACTGACTTACAAGATTCTCTCGCTAAAACTCACAAGCAAAATCCTTCATAACATAAAAAGAAAAGCACTTGGAAATGCAATAAACGAGGGTTCAACATAGCTGAAAAAAAGAAAAATCCAGAAGGAATCAAAAACATCCGAAACCAGCAGTGAAGGCAGTTCCACAGTATCCGAACAATTTTTCCCAGTGACAATGATGTTGACCTTGAAAAAGTTTGACAAGACGCAATAGACGACCAAGATACAGAAAGCATATTTTGTGAGGGGCGATTTCAAACAGATAGAAGGGGAGAGCTTTGGAGTCAATGCCTAATGTGACCTATGTTCAGGAGCTGAGAAAGACACTTACGTTTGCGATTTTTGCAAATAGTTTATTTATTTATGTTTTATTAATTAAGTTACTACTATCATGAAAGAGAGAAAAAATATTAAAAAAAAAAACAAAATGGGGCCCATATTATGACCTTCTCTGTTCAACTCCTATATTTTCGAAAATTCCTAAATTTGGAAAGATAAGTACAGGTAGGTCGGGTAGCGGGTAGACACTCTTTACGATCCCGGTAAAGACATCCCCTGTCTGCTTCAGGGATGCGCCTCTGCCCACGCGAGCTCGGCTTTTTCTCCCAATCCTCTTCCGGGAGAGAAACGGATCCTAAGCCCTAAATCCTACCCACCAACCCAGACCTACCCAAATCCTTCCCTTCCCTCCTCAACCCGCACTGGACCAGCGTGAGGAGATAACGGTCCAAACCTTCAAGTCAATGTACAGGACAAATTACATCTTAGATCTAAAGATTTTGATGCATGCATTATTCCGATATTAACTTATGCGGCACAAACATGGACAATCACAAAAAAGAATATGAATATACTTCAGTGACTAGAGTCACTCAACACGCGATGGAAAGAGCAATGCTGGGTATATCACTTAAGGACAAGAAAACAAACACATGGATAAGACAGAAAACCAAAGTCACCGATGTGGTGCAAAAATCATTAAAGTTGAAATGGGAATACGCTGGACATGTAGCTAGGAGCGATCTAAACAAATGGCACAGATCAATTTTAACCTGGAGACCATACCAACACAAAAGATCCAGAGGCAGACCTCCTATGAGATGGACAGATGATCTGAAAAGGACCGCCGGGAAAAATTGGCTACAAGTAGCGTACAATAAAAAACAATGGAAAGGAAGACTTGAAGAGGCTTATGTTCAGATGTGGACGTGAATGGCTAGACCAAGAAGAAGAAGAAGTACTTACAGAACTATTGAACGACAGATACTGGGACTAGAGCCAAGTTATTTTGTGGAGCCAGCGGTTGAGAAAATAATTTGACCATCTTAAATGACCAAAAGAAATTGTGACCATCTTAAGAGAAAGAAATAAATGTTGACATAAAAAAGACTAAGAAAACTTGTTCTATAGTGCTACTTCACATTTGTTCTGTTTGGTGTATCGGTGTCTATTTAGCAATAATTATTACACGATGCTGCGCAGAATCAATGCGGTTTTATAGTCGAAGCATTAAGTATGGCAGTAGCAGATTGAAGAATACAACACAGCATTAGATGTGCCATTAAAAGAATAAAATTAATGTTACCATGTTATAAAAACTTCATATTTTTTATAAAAAAAGATATAAAAAAGAAAGAAATTGCAGGAAAATGGAATTAAAAAAAAATAGTAAACAATGTAATAATGAAATAATTTTTTTCACCACTGGTAAGCATATTTCATTTGATATACGATAAAATATATTTTATTTTAGCAGCTGTAGAGTAAAATATAGCTGCTACCAATTCATAGTTTTATTCGCGGAAAAGTTATTCGCACCAGCTACTTTTGCCGTCTTATCTGCCTACTGCTCTTAAGATCAAAGGCGAATCTCATCCAAAAGGCCTAATCGGATTGAAGTTTCCACAAAATCCGAAATATATTGTCTGACGAATACAGAATTTAAATCAATGGATTATACGAACTTTTCAAATGTATTCAACAGTTAAATATGGAAATAATTCCAATTTGAGAATAATGATTCGATAGTAGACACATTTTCATACGTTTTCAGGTTGCCTAGGACAATATTTTGTTTGCTAGTTTAAATATCCTTCAAGAATAAGAAGATCCAGGCTTTTAAATACCGAATAATAGATAGAATGAAAGAAAAAAAAGAAAAACGATTAAATAACTGTGCCGCATTGCAATACACGTGTTTTAAAATTATTCTCATTTGTTAACTGTTATAGTAAATACAGTAAATATATTGGACTCTACATTTACTAGAACTAACAGAGTCTTAGTTAAAGTATAGTATTTTTCATATTAAAATCCCGTTACGTCACGATTTATACAAACTGATGTAATCTCAGGCAATATATTCAAAATAAGACTCATAAATCGGAATACAAAATGTTTGATCGAGCTGGCGTGTCTGGCTACATAGCCGATTTTATTGCATACCAATGAGCTTTCACATTTTCTGAGTTGTACAATACTCTACACGCGCTAACTGAAGAAGAAACTTCTTTTGGTGTAGGTGCTAGCGTTGTTATAAGTTTGAGCAAGACCATTTCTAATGGTCTTGCCCAAACTGGAGTTCTTTATTGATCTGAAGGAAAAATATGGGATAGTAAGTTATAAATGTGTACTTTTAGCAAGTACTTTTTGTGGAATTCAACCCCTAACTTATGTACAAATTTATTTATTTATTTATCGTATGGCAATTACAACACATTTAGAACAAATACACAAACACTAGTAATATAGGTATTTGACAAACTTTAAATAATTACAAACAAACATCAAGTGTATTTATATAATCAATTGACTTTGAAGTTGCAAACAGGAAGTCTTCAGGGCTACCATTGTAGGATCTTGAGGGACACTCTTGAATAATGTGGTCGATGGTTTGGTTCTCCCCACAGTCACATTGAGGAGACGGGTTCTTTCCCCATTTATGTAGCATGTATGCACATCTGCCATGTCTGGTTCGGATCCTATTTAGAGTGGACCATGTTTTGCGTGGAAGATCAAAACCTGGTGGCTTGTGGGTAATGCAGGGCATGTTATTTTGCCATTCGTTCCATTCTTGGGACCATGCATTCGTGATGTTGAACTCCTCATGTATCATTCTTGCCGTTTTCATTGGTGGTTTTCTAGAACGGCGACGGGTATTTCGTGCATCCTCGGTATCTTGGTGGATCGGCAGGTTCATATTGTTCATGATCTTTTTGTATTCACGTGTAAGTGCGTCGACTCGTCGTAAATGTGGAGGTGGGATGTGACTTAATACTGGAAGCCATTGGGTGGGAGTTGATTTAATTGTACCAGCTATCATCCTCATAGTGGTGTGCAGCTGATTGTCGACCTTTTTTACGTTTGGACTGTGTAGCCAGACTGGAGCACAATATTCAACGGTCGAGAAAACAAGGGCTAAGGCAGTAGAGCGGAGAGTGGAAACCGATGCTCCCCAGGTGGTACCGCAGAGCTTCTGTATAATGTTATTTCTTGTACTCAACTTTTGGGCAGTTTTTGTTAAATGCTCTTTAAATGATAGCGTTCTGTCTAGTGTTACGCCCAGGTACTTCGGTGTTTTGTTGTGGGTAAGTGTGGTATTTTCAAAAAGTATGTTGAGTTCCTTTCCAGCAAGTTTATTGTTCAGGTGAAAGCAACTAACTTCTGTTTTGGATGCATTTGGTTGAAGTCGCCACTTGCGAAAATATTTGCCCAATATATATAAGTCTGCCGTCAGAACTTCTTCAGACGTTTCTAGTATTCTGCATCGTGTAGCGAGGGCCCAGTCATCGGCGTATCCGAACTTTCTTGACTGTGTTTCCGGCATATCTGCTAGGTATAAGCTAAATAGTAGTGGAGAGAGCACTGACCCCTGTGGTAGGCCATTCTTAAGTTTCTTTGGTAGGCTGATATCTGTGCCCATCACTACTTGAAACATTCGGTCGTTGAGCATGCTATCTATTAGGCGTGCTATTGGTTTACAGGGGATTGTACGGAGAATTTTGTATATAAGGCCCTCTCTCCATACTGTATCGTAAGCTGCCGAGAGATCAATAAATGCCGCTGAAGTTTTAAGTCTTCTTTGGAAACCCGCTTCGATGTAGGTGGTGAGTGACATTACCTGGTCTGCACAGCTTCGTTCGGGTCGAAAACCCGCTTGTTCGACTGGGATCGCCTGGAACAGTTCTGTACTGATTCTGTTATATATATAAGCCTCTCTAATAGTTTGTAGATGGCAGAGAGAAGCGCAATTGGTCTGTAGTTTTTTAGGTTGTCGGCGGGTTTGCCTGGCTTTAGTATGGTTATTATCTTAGAGCGCTTTAGTTCTTGTGGAATATTTCCAGTTACCATGATGTCTGTGAAAAATCGAGCCAGCCACACTTTTGTATATTTGCCACAATTTATTAGAAATTCAGGGTGAATATTATCAAATCCTGGTGCCTTTGCTGGCTTAACGTCTTTAAGAGCCTTTGATATGTCTTCGCTGGTGAAGGGGAGGGAATGCTCCGTTTCTGTGGCTACATGTTTTAAAGTTTTAAGTTCTCTCTTTACGAAGATGGTGTGTGCTTTATCCTTTGGTGCCCTGGATGTTTTTACTATATGTGATGCTACGGCATCTGGCTTTACGGCTGCCTCTCGGCGTTTCGTACGGACACCACTCCCTAATTTTCTTAGTAATGACCATGCCTGTCGGCTTGATTTCTGGAAGTTTAGACTTTCCACTGTTTCGGTCCACTTTTGGCTTCTAGCGGCGTCTAGGCTGTACAGTAGTTCATCCGCTATTTCTTGGTCGCTAGTTTCAAGAAAGCTCTGATATAATTCCTCGCTATTTTCCGACCAGCCAGGGATATATTCTTTGCGATAGCCTCTTGGTATGTGTTTTTTGGCTACACTTAGGACGGCACCAACAAATCTGTGGTAGTTTTTGATATTAGGTGTAATCCACCCTAGGCATTTATCCAGATCCACAGAGAAGTCAGTCCAGTTGGCCTTTTTAAAATTCCATCTTGGACGTGGGATAGAACTAATTAAAGGGATTTGCGTCCCTACTTCTATTATTACTGGTCGATGTTGACTGTGTGGGAAATCAGTTAGAACTCTTCGTGAAGCCCCTAGAGGTATGTCTTTGTTGTCGGTCGAGACGAAGCATAGGTCGGGGTTGTATTCCCGCCTCCATGCCGCGGATCTGAAGGTTGATCGATCTTTGGCATCAAACAAAAGGTACAGGCGTTCGTCTTCTGCCCATTTTATTAAAGCATTCCCATTCGCATCATTATTTTTGTACTTCCACTGTTCATGATGGCTATTGTAATCTCCAACGTATACAGCAGGGTGAGGATGAACTTCAATTGCTTGGGCTGTAATGTTATGTACAAAGATTCTGTAAAACTGAAAAAAGAAAAGTAAATGTACCCTGTCACTCTCTAATTACCCAATAAAACAAAATGGGGGAGGGGGTTGATAACGCAAACTCTTTACTTGGATGGTATAGAAGTCCAAGTAGAGCCAAGAGATGGTATTTTCCCATTCTGACTTGGATATTGGACATATGTGTCACAAATGCATGGATTCGCTATAAAAATGACTTCACTACTCTGGAAGAAAAACCTACAACTTTGAAAGCATTTAGACTACAGCTAGCAAGTAAAAGAAACTAAAAGAGGTAGACCTTCTCTGCAGCCTAAAAATAAAATTCAATCTCCTCTTGCACTGAGACCAGATAAAGCCACTACACAGGATTTAGTTGCTCATTGGCCCAAACATATCACCAAGGAGAGGTGTAGATATCGTACCTGGATTTACTGTTGTAGCATGCAGTAAATGCGGCATACGACTATGTTTGATTAAAATTAAAAATTGTTTTTATATTTTTCACAATGAAGCATAAACGTTTTGGTTACCTCACGGTTCAGTTCTAATAATTTTGCCAGAAATGCATATATTCATCTCTACCTCGCCCCACACTTAGCTATAAACTAGGGAATACTTTGCTTCTAGGGTCAAATGTGATGGTAGAAACCTTTTATTTGTTTGGACGCGTGAGCAGTGGCTTTCGTAACTCAGGAAACTCAAAATATGCTTACCGAGTTCTTCTAATTTTTCGTCAGACCACTTGTTTGGTGAACTATTCTTTATTGGGCAGAATCAGTCTTTGTTTTCGCAGGTTATGCTCTTTTTATTAAAGCGATAACTTTTATGAAATTGTCTGTTTCATTGAAAGTGACAAGAAAGCATTTACGGCAAACAAAAATATGAGGCGAAATTTTTCTTTGTCTGGATCGTCTGTATAAGACCTCTGCGATTTTTTTGTCATGTATGGTGAAAAGACTGGCTATATAAGCTACTCTCTTGTCGTAACTGCCCAAACTCCAATATTTGGGAAAAATTTCTTTCAGCTGATTTTCACTGATTTTTGTTTTGCACTTTGCTTGGCATAGTGGCAGAGGTTGAAATGGTCTTTCTGGAATTACTTTACCACTTTTTGTAATACATGACTTCCCGAATTACTTTTTTTTTTCGTAATTCTCTAGCCTTTCTTGTGTCCGGTGGTTTTTGCAGCTGTTGACGTGATTTTTACGCTATAAGTAAAATAGCTTGTAGTAATATTATTTTGTCATCAAAACAGAATTGCTTTTAGGAATGTATCTGCTATCAACTCATCATTAACAGACACTTCAAACAAAAAACTTCTGGATATGTGTTATGCGCAATATCAAACCAAACTGAACTGTTTTAGGCTAAATTATTTTCTGCATGTAATGTTTCATTAGCGCCTAGTAACATAAGTCACCAACGGGACGACAAGAGACAGCAAGTTTCAACTGGCTCTCTTCACATAAGTCGACGTAAGTGTTTATTCACAAACTCAAGTCGGTATTTTCTCAGTATGGTTATTATGCACACTTCGCAATAACAGCTGTAAAAATGCATAGTAGACTAAAGTGCTTAGAGCCGATGATAGTATCACAAATCACCTACACATTTTTATCAAAAAAAAAATTCGGAAAATTTGACTTATGTGCCTACTCACCTCAGTCACAGATATTTAATACAGTAAATATATTGGACTCTACATTTACTAGAACTAACAGAGTCTTAGTTAAAATATAGTATTTTTCATATTAAAATCCCGTTACGTCACGATTTATACAAACTGATGTAATCTCAGGCAATATATTCAAAATAAGACTCATAAATCGGAATACAAAACGTTTGTTCGAGCTGGCGTGTCTGGCTACATAGCCGATTTTATTGCATACCAAGGAGCTTTCACATTTTCCGAGTTGTACAATACTCTACACGCGCTAACTGAAAAAGAAACTTCTTTTGGTGTAGGTGCTAGCGTTGTTATAAGTTTGAGCAAGACCATTTCTAATGGTCTTGCCCAAACTGGAGTTCTTTATTGATCTGAAGGAAAAATATGGGATAGTAAGTTATAAATGTGTACTTTTAGCAAGTAATTTTTGTGGGATTCAACCCCTAACTTATGTACAAAGATTCTGTACAACTGAAAAAAAAAGTAAATCAGGAAGTACCCTGCCACTTTCTAATTACACATGGGGGGGGGGGGGGTGTTAATAACGCAAACTCTTTACTTGGATTGTTTAGAAGTCCAAGTAGAGCCAAGAGATGGTATTTTCCCATTCTGACTTGAATATTGGACATATGTGTCACAATTGCATGGATTCGCTATAAAAATGACTTCACTACTCTGGAAGAAAAACCTACAACTTTGAAATCATTTAGACTACAGTTAGCAAGTAAAAGAAACTAAAAGAGGTAGACCTTCTCTGCAGCCTAAAAATAAAATTCAATCTCCTCTTGCACTGAGACCAGATAAAGCCACTACATAGGATTTAGTTGCTCATTGGCCCAAACATATCACCAAGGAGAGGTGTAGATATTGTACCTGGATTTACTGTTATAGCATGCAGTAAATGCGGCATACGACTATGTTTGACTAAAATTAAAAATTGTTTTTATATTTTTCACAATGAAGCATAAACGTTTTGGTTACCTCACGGTTCAGTTCTAATAATTTTGTCAGAAATGCATATATTCATCTTACATACTTTCATTTTACATGTTTGATTGTTAATTTTTTATTCCAAATAAACTTAAAGTATTTGATAATCTGATTTCTACCTCACCCCACACTTAAAATAGCTATAAACGACTGTACCTCAAATTGGCAATGTAACTTTTTAGCTACAAATTCAAAAGTCACTTGTAGATGTGTTCATTCTAGTCAATATTTTGAAAAGCATCTCGCCCTTCCTTTGCTTTTATATATTATAAGCTTTAACTTTATTCTAGATATTCCCTGTATAACTAAAATTTACAATAGCTTTATTAAACGTAAGTAAAAACACAAGCAGGATTTCGTACGGACCGATGCACTATTGACCACATTTTCTCCTTAACCCAGATAATAGAAAAAAAGATGGCACGGAATCAAGAGATTCATATGTTGTTCGTCGACCTACGGAAAGCCTACGACAGCGTTCCACTGAAGAAGCTGTGCCAATCAATGGAAAACACAAATATTAATATAGAATTAATAAAAGCCATCAAAGTGCTATACAACCAACCAATAACAAAAATAAAAGCAGGGACACAAATAACAACAGGATTTATAACATCAAAAAGATTAAAGCAAGGATGTTGTCTGTCCCCCACTTTATTTAAAATATACCTCGAAAGTGCTTTAAAAAGATGGAAACAAAAATGCAGGACAATGGGGATACCGCTCACCAACACTATGGTATATACGCTCAAACTTTCAGACGATCAAGTAATAATGGCTCAAGATTATGACGATTTAAACTATATGGCACGAAAATTAATTGAAGAGTATGATATATGGGGTCTAGAAGTAAATAAAAGGAAAAACGAATACCTGTGCATTGGAGTAGAACAATAAGATCTCATATTAGACGATAACACCAAGATAAAGCACTGCTGTGACTACAAATATCTAGGGATCACTATTTCACAAGATGGAACATTAGACAAAGCCATCACAATGTTAAACAGCATTTTATGGGACTAATCCATCAGCAAAGAAAATAAAAAGAGGATATATGAGACTATAGTAAAAAGTATCACTTTGTACAGCTGTGAGGTATGGCCACTGAAAGAAAGAACACTGGCAACGCTGAAAGCGACGGAAATGGATTTTTGGAGAAGAGCCGCAGGAAGATCTAGAAGAGAAAGGATTACCAATGAACGCATTAGAGAAATAATGGGAATCAAACGAACAATCACAGATGACCTAACAACAAAACAACTTATCTGGTTCGGACACATACAAAGAATGGATGAACAACGAATAGCAAAAGAAATATTAAAATGGCAACCAGAAGGAAAGAGAAAACGAGGTAGACCGAGAAAAAGTTGGAACAAAGGAATAAATAAAGAACTGAGAGAGAGGGCCATAGAAGAAGACCTATGGAACAACCGGACTAAGTGGCGATTGGAAGTCGGAAAACGGCGGAGAACGTTATAAACCGACAAGTAGTAGGAGTAGTAAAACACAAGTTTTGTTTCTTAATCCAAGTTGTAGTAAAATATCACTTTAACTTCATAACAAGCGCACATTTGGCTAATACAATCCCGGCAGCTGTCAGATTTGTCTAAAATTGCACGCAATCATCACATCTATGTACAAAAGTGAAAAGTATAAATGAGATATAAAAGTATAATAGTTTATGGCACACACATTACAGATACACATTCAGAAAACAGAAATAAAACTTTAATTTTTTAAATATTAAATGCTCGACCCTCGTACTACAGATATCGGTACATAAACACGACTGAAAACACCGCAAACTATACCTACATACAACACCAGAGCACAGAGAAGTTCAATGTTTTATCAAATGTTACGGAATATAATGCACGTAGTTGTCAAAGCAGGCAACCTGAGAATAAGAGATCGAATGTCGAGTTTTAGTGTTTTGTTGCTTCACTCCACAGTATTAAGTTTCACTTAGTAACTGTAAGTACACAAGACGCCGTATCAAACGTTGATAACATTAACAAGAATCTGATTACGAAGGTACGTTTTCCGGCGAAGAAATTAAATAAATAGGTAGGGTTCTATTTTTTTTTTCGTCGTAATTTCTAGTAAACAAACTTGCATTGCTGCGTTGTGTAGTTGTCAGTTATTTACAATTCTTTATGGTATTTATAGAATCGATTGGTACTTGATGGAAATTGTAGATTTAGAACAAAATTCAAGTGTTAAAAAATAAAAAGCCCTTTTGGTTGTTTATTTTGAAAAAATTCAACAATTCTTTTGGAATGTTTTGTTTTGTGCTTTGGTAAATTTCCGCTCACGACTTTACAAGTAACTTGTTACTGCAACCAATTGAATATTTTGTCCTCGCCGTGTGTTTATCTAAAACGGCTTTTGTTATTATTTCATTTCCTCGGGGTTCTGCAGTTCGCGTCCTGCAGGACCAGTTCGAGTTGGTTGTTCAATTGTTTTGTTATTATCCAGTTCCTTTCGCAACCAATAAAAAATCCGGAATCGAATTTCGCTTAGATTTTGTTCAGGTTAGATGCGTGTTTTGTGTGCGCCCGTTGTCTGCGATGCTTTTGTTACGCATCTCTCGCAAGTATGTTCATGTTCAGTTCAGACGATGTCCGTTTGGAAATTGGACGACAGGACAGGGCTTGGACAAATGGTGGATTTGACAAATAAATTTGACACTTTCTATATCTGTCTACGTCGGTCTTGTTTACGTTGAGGAACAACGTAATCTTTAAAGTTTACATACACCTTGCCAGCCAGACAAGCTTTCGTAATTGTTTCTGCTTTTTAATCGACCTTTTCTTCGCAGCTACTGTAATCTTAAATGTAGTATTGTAAGTCATTAATTTTGTTGACTTTCTATATTTTTTCTTATCTTAGTATAGTATAGTAGTACCATACGCCATTATAGAACAAAACTAATGCTACACAATGTTATATATTGGTAATCAGGAAATGCAGGGCTACTCAAAACTATAAAAAAATACCATTTGAAATATTGAAGATGCATTTTATTGGGCACTCCCTGTATACAAAATTTGGTCTGTTGCTACATTGTTGGTCGGTACAGATAAAATAATACAACTTTTATTTGAAACTTTTTTTTGTATTCCCGAAATTAAGGAAAATAAGTGGGGGTCAAAATGTAATGAGAAACCCGGTACACTAGGTTATCTTTTAAGATCTTTTAAAATATGTAAAATTGATTTGATCCTAGTATTCCCAAAAAACGGTAGCGAAAATTTACTTACATAAATCGAATGTCCATTATCAAACACTTTTTACTATAACACTATTTTCTAACTTCCTTCGCTTGAGAAATCTAATAAAACACAGATGCTGATGAGTATTCATCAACGCGGGTTCAGAAAAGTCTAAACAAAGTATTTATGCGGTAAACCTGACGTTGGTTGCCTATTTTATTATAATTTTATTGTGTTAAACGATACCTTTACAGCTGGGTCCATATGGTGACTGTAGGCGCTAATGGATTAAAATTAGTCCTAAACCCTTCTACTATAGTATTTTTCATATAAAAATGCGTGCACGTCACAATTTATATAAAGTGACGTCATTTATATTTAAAATTTCCCAAACGTCAACTTTCAGACGGACCTTCAGATCGACCGGAACTGGTCGATCATTCATAGGCGTCAACATGGTATAATAATCAGAAAAATGTAATCAGCATTATATTAGGAATTTTAGAATTATACTTATTGATTAAATAACCAAAAACATTTGTTATTATTAATAATATAAATTTTATGAAATAACTCTTTAAGTCTAATATTCCACAAAATAATAATTTTAATTATATATTAGACAATTGTACGCAACTGATACAGGAATACTTCAAATTTTTTGACAGTTCAGCGTGTGGCAAAATTGTTTTAAAGGGTTGCCGCTTTTTTAGAGTAAGAATTTTGTTTATGTTTTGTTTTCTTAAACAATTTGATCATAATATATTATATATTAATAGATTGTATTTATAAATACATAATACATTTAGATTAATAGCTTTAAAAACTAATTATTGTTGTGTATTGTGATTGTGCTATACCAAAACAACTAAATAGTCTGTAGAAAGCTGATAAGCTTTCATATAAGATAGATTATTTTGAACAAGAAATAATGGCGAGACATTTTTACTATTAATGCTCTAAAAGTGGTAAGTTTAAAATTTAGAATGTATAATTTTGTATTAAAATGTTTTCTTATGTATTTTAGTGTGTTGCAGTAATATTAAAACTAAGTGTATTTACTGTTAATATGTATAATAGTTTGACAAATAGTTGACATTTTAAAAATTACTCACTTACTAACTATTCTGATGTTTTGGCAACGCTGTGGGGTTCTGACATCGTAAATCTTGAATGACGTGCACGCATTTTTATATGAAAAATACTATATATACTATTTTAAGGGTAATTTCTTTCAGTTAAATGTACCACTGCATATACCTAAAACTCTGGAATTTCTCTACTATGTACAGCATATAAAGTACTCACGTATATTATAAACCAGCGGCTCCAACCACTAGCAGAAAACATTATTGGAGAGTATCAGACGGGCTTTCAACGGGGAAGACAACGACACTGGATCAAATATTTACAGCCAAACAGATCTTGAGTTCACAACGTGTTTGTAGATTTCAAACAGGCATACGACTCAGTCAAAAGGAACAAACTTTACAATATATTGGCTGAATTGGCAATACCACGCAAGCTAATTAGACTCATTAAAGCCACAATGGATGAAACAAATATAAAGATTGCAATGGACTGGACATGTGATAAGAATGGGAGAGGATAAGCTACCAAAAAGAGCATTAAATGCTAGAATGTAGGGAAAGAGACTGGTGGAAAGTCAAGAAAGCACTGGGAAGACACAGTAAATAGCGACGCACAAGCCTTTTTAGGAGTCCGTGTATGGAGAAGATCAGCCAGAGACAAGCAAAAGACTCCAAGGGTGGAGGCAAAAAATAAAGGAGTTCAGGGCTCAATTTGGGCTGTAATGCCGTAGAAGAAGATATACCTAAAACTGCATAGAAAAAAACTTATAGAACAATGTTTGCGAGAAAATAGGAAAAATGGCCAAAAAATGGTATGAGTGGCGAACTTTGAAAAAGGGTATCTAGAATAGTGTAAATCCTAGATACTTTTACCAAACACCGTTTTGAAGAGAAAGGATAAAAGTTTTTTTTATAAAGCAATGCCTATAGCTGTACCCCGGGGAAAAAAGTTATGAAAAAAAAAAAGAATATACATAATGAATATATGCAATTTACCCAAATGCGCCCTAGTTCGTATGGATACATTCACCGCTTTCTCAAAAACGCACCTCTTTAAATGGTAGCACTCCGCGGTTTTTTCATATTTCAGGGTCCTTCGACCATATGAAACAATAAAACCCTTTTAACGTTGTAGTTTCTTTTGCCCCTATTTTTTTGAACATAATCAATAGCCTACATCTGTGGACAGCAGTTTTGTATCAACTGTGTTATTCAGTTCCATAGACAAATACCTAGAACAGGAATATTTCCAGGTCCTGGAAGCGTTCAACTTTCATTATGGATGGTGTAGTGCTAATTTCCTCTATTCTTATAACTACATTTCCGAATGCTACTTCAGTATTAAGTAGAGTTCATGTTTTTTTTTTCACGTTAATGTTGCAGAAGAGTTCATTTTTTTTTTTTCATTTTGTTAAGGGAATCAAATCAATTACTGCTTTGTTTGTGTTGTTCCCTTCCTGTTTTTTATGCCTTGTATCAGATTTTTAATATGATATATTTCCGTTCCCAGAACTTTTCCTTCCGTATTTTAATTAATTTCAGTGGTTCTCTGTTTTTGCTTGGTATTATTCTCTATGTTGAGATATCTTAGTGGCCGGCCACCTCTTGTAAAAGTATTTTTTTTTTTATTTCATTAAATCTTTTTTCTCGTCATACACCGAAATGTAAAACTATAATTCACTTTTACCCCTTCGTAAGTGCCATCTAAATTTTACGTAATTTTAATTCTTCTTATTAATGCAAATCCGGCCCTAGTGCAATTTCTATTCGGTATTTTGCGTCTGGGGCTGTGGACCAACGTCCATTGCGAATAGCTACTTGTAAGGTCTTTTGTACAATACCCACTTATTTTTGGGAACCGGGTTTCGTTACTGACCCAGACAAACTGATTATCATTTTGGTGGTCATGCGAGGACCACTTGATTCTCATCAAAAATACGACAGCGCACAATTCCACCAAAACTAAATAGGTATGTATTTGATTTCTATTTGTAACAAAAATAGAATACATTTGAGAAGAACAAGTTTATTTCATTAATTAAAACTCTTTTGGAGTTGAGATTGCGTATTTTTCATAGATTTAAAAAAATACATTAGTTCCAATACCAGTCTATCTGTGAAAAAATCATTGATTTCACGTAAAAATCTGATACAAGTTTTTGAAGGTTCTAAAAGGTACATGAGGGAGACTAATGTTCTGCTTTGTCTTTTTTTAGCAATTATAAAAAAAGAAAAAACGCATGTTTTTGCTTATAAAACTTTTCTTATACATTTTAGAGAAAAATGGTTCAAATAAAAGCTGTAGATTTTAAAAAGTTCTTTAATTTGCGAATTTTTAAGTTAAAATAATAAATAAACAATCAATTGAGATAATTGCAAAAAACTCTTATTTTTGCAGTAATTTATAAATGTTAATAACTTTTGTTGTTTGAATAATGACATTTACTACAACTACTTGAAATTATGGTAATTACTGAGTTAATGAAGTGTGCTAAATCTTCGTTAGATCACCCAAATAGTTTGTTTATAAGTTATTCAATTTGTTTATCCCAGAGAGCGATTATTTAAACAACTGTTCTTACGCAAACAATGACTCTAGAGTCCTTCTAAGCAAAAAAGATCCTTCTATGAGCAATAGAAACCAAGATAGCATATTTTTCTTAACCCTCCGGAGTGGACACACTGCGGCACTTAATGCCGCACATAGAAAAAATGGTATTAAAAGTTAAAAATTATCAAAACTTTGTTAGAAAAATTCGTAAACGACACAAAAAAAGAAAAGCGTTATTTTTAGCAATTTATTGTATGACTTTAACATAATGTAACGACGCAGACGGAAAATATAAAAACAAAGAAAACGTTTACAATAAAAAATATTCTCTCCCCAAAGTTCAAAAAAGAAAAGTATCTAAATACAAAATATTTAAATTAGTCTTCCTCCATTGAAGGATACAAACACATATTACACTGAATTTTTTTCTCACTATGATTTTTGCAAACAAATTGTTAGCATGAGTCACAGGAAACGGTTGTTTTATTTGTTTTTATACGCACTGTATATATGGCACCGTCCACTTCGACTTCGGTTTACCGTGCTGGTGGGTTCTTTGGCACTTTGAAAAGGCAGCAGAAATTCTCTTACATCTTTTGGAAGTGTTAGTATCTTCGCTCGGTCTTCTAAATGATCCCTCATCAGGGAGAAACTTAATTCAAGTAAGAATTTTCTCCTTCTTTGTGGCGACATATTTGGCTTAGTGCAATTATAAATAACTTCGGAATTTATTTCAGCTAAATCTAGTATGCGAAAAAATATTGCTAATGGCCAACTTCTGGTAATCCATTGTGTCGTGTAGAAAGTACATTTTTGGTCAACCGTAGCGACGCCACTTTTTTTTATTGTATTCTAAAATAATTACTGGTTTTCCTGTATCTTCCTCTATTTCGTCGGTATCGATAATGGTAGAGAGCAATACTACAGCTTTATTTCTTTTAGGAACATACTAGGAACATATTATCTTAAAACCCGAATATTGAAGATCCAATAGCTCGTAGTTTATTCGGAAGAAATTGGGGAAGAAGTTCCTAGTATAATAATTATCCATAGTTATATTTCTTTTGGAGTTTTTTATGGGAGAAACTAAACGCTGTACTATATTGAATGGTTTATTTGAACATTTGTACAGTCCGTCTCTTTGTATTCCACAATATATCTCGAAATTCCATGTATAGTAAGACCTGCTATCGCAAAGTGCATACAGTTTTATGTCATATTTGGCTGGTTTTGTGGCATGTATTGTACAAAGCCACATCGTCCTCTAAAAGGGTGCAGCATTTCGTCTATAGTGACATATTCCCCAAACAGTAATTACTCATACAATTATTCAGAAACGAAGGAGAAAAAGGAATCTTTTCAATAATTTCTTGTTCTCCACCTGAATCACTAAAATCAACAATATCTTCGTCAAAATCAGACAAATTTTCCGCAATCTCTTGCAACTCAATCTCTGTCAAACACTTAATTGGCCTATTTGCACCCCTAAAATGACAAAAAGTACATCAATTAATTTAAGTGCTAAAAAACTGTATGAACAAATTTCACTTACATGACAAGCTAGGCTGCGGTTCGGAATGCCGCTATTGAACAACTTCGACTTCAATGGTCAATATCAAACCGATACAACGCTTTAGGAAGTGCGACATCAGCAGGTAATATTTTAAATATAGTCACGTACACATATCTAAATAGATAGTAGCGTATACGAAAGAATATTGGTAAAAATTATTAAAATTGCGGCACGGAGTGCCGCTGCGTGGACACCGGAGGGTTAAAATTGGTAGTTGATACCTCGAGACCGACTATTAGCTTTTATCCAACCCATTCCTGAAATCTTATAAATCAGTTGAGCTTTCTGTCCATTTTACATTCTCGCAATTCTGTCAATTCATTTCACAATACTCCTTTCTTTTATATACCACTTTCTATTTTCTTTTTATCACACAGGCTTCCCTGTCCTTTTTAATCACACTAAATTTTCCCTACTTTAGATGCAATAATAACAAAAGTTATTGATTTATTTAGCGCCTCACTAGTTGAGTTTTACAATGTTTTTAAAATTACACATTTTTATGTGATCTTTTATAATATTATGGATTAAACGAAAGTAAAAAAAGAAATTTTGAAAATGTTGTTATTTTCTTCATTTTAAAAATCCAATTGACTAGTGTTTTTATTCCATTCTTAAATAGTTGACATTTTAAAAATTCCTTACTTATTAACTATTCTGACGTTTTGGCAACGCTGTGGGGTTCTCACATCGTAAATCTTGAATGACGTGCACTCATTTTTATATGAAAAATTCTATTATGAACATTTCTTTACTGCCATAGTTTTTCCATCAGCTAACGACTTTGTGTATGAATTTTCATTAAAGAATTATTTTTTACAATGAATGTGATGATTTTGATTAGTGAGTTTATTTCGGAAGTTTACTCCGACTTTGTTTGGAAGCTTTACTGAAATATTCATAAGATCTTTCACTTTTCTTTACGTTACGGTTTCTTATTATTGTATAACTCTTTTTCTACAATCTTCGTTATTGCAGCAAGCATTTGAGGTGGAATTTTATAGGCCAAGAGGGGAGCATAACATTTTGAAGGGTTGCTGTTCGAGAATTTTTGGTTATTCAATTGTTATTGTTGAAGTCCCCCCCATCGACAAAGCGAGCAATATCGATATCTTTCTAGTTAACCTTGACCGCTTCCGGCTTGACATAGAAATTGTTATCGGATATAATATTTTTATTTTATTTGTATTGAACCGTTAAAAAGTCTCAGTCCTATAAAAGAGGTACAGAGAACATAATTTGTGTCACATTCTAAGAAAATAACTAGATAGAGATGTTAAATTCTTAGAAATTAATGTCTTGTTTAATTAACATTTCAGAGACTCAGATAAATAATACTGATAATCCAAAACCTGTCGTTATAGAAGTAATAATGATCTTCAATCAAATTTGAATGATGATAATATTGAAAATTGCTATACCAAATCAGCCAAACAAGGCTACGTTTTTTAGTAAACTATCTAATGTCATCCTGAAGATTCTGTTTTGTCATGAAGAAAAGGAAAAAAATTGGTCCCAGAAAATCAGTTCAATGCTATTATTTATTCATTTAGAAAATGCTAATTTTACAGTCATTTCTTCTCACGGAGCCGATCTATCATTCTTGTGACTACGATTTTGAAAACTTTATTAATGACTATATTCGGTACCTCGGAGGTAAAGGACACTATGTCCATTTTCTTACTTTTTCAGGAGAGCAGTTTTAAAATTTTTTAAATTTGTAATCAGTAAATACTCAAATGTTTCTTATATTTAACCAAGATTAATATATTATTATTGTGGTGTGTATAATCGTCTTTCATTCCATGAAGTGTTATATACCTGAGGTTTACCGTTCATTATTTAATTTTTTTTTTTAAATGTGTAGTTAGACATAGTGTTGTTTACCTCTAACAAATTTTTAAATAATGTGGCATTGCATGTTAAGGTCTTTACGAAATAAACAATACAAACACATTAAACAGCCTATACTACGACGACAAGTTTCAAAATTGTTTTAAAGATGCTCCATATTATCATCTTCATCTTCTTGTGGGTAATCGTTTGTGGCTACATCGCTATCTGTTAAATTTTGATAAAACGCATGACAAACTGACGGAACAAAAGACAGTAGTGCAATTAAGTCATTGTACTTTTGTTTTGTGATTGGTAGTGGGATTACTGAGACTTGATTTAATTGGGCTGGAAACGTTACTTGCTGTCTTCGATACCTCATGAAGTCCACTTCATACATATTTTGATTATTGAAATCAGTCTTATAAAAGAATTTTCCAATGTTTTCTTGTTGGACTTGTAGGAAAACACACGTTGACAGTAGAACAGGGTTTTTATTAAATTTTTTTTTCTACTTACAAAATGAGGATTAGATGACAATTTCTTATCGAACAGCGTTTTGAAGTTTTTAAAATCTGCAAGTTCCATATTGTGCACTGTGTATTTACCTGATGTTTGCCTAACTAGTTGTTGCCAGTCCCATGGTGTTAAAATGGCCAAATTGGAGAGTTTCTTTCTTTTTCTTTCGATTAAAGCATGAACAGTGTCTGCTTCCATATGTGTGTGCCCTTTCAGTAAAAACTTTTGTGTGATCGTCTTTATTTGCAGTATTCAAAAATAGCACATTATAATACTTATATTTTTATTTTGTCCATAGCAGTTATTGGTCCAAAGAGTGATGTTCTCTACTTGACTTGAATTGTATTGTCAGCCCATTTCAAAATTGACGAGGCAATTTCATTTGCACCTCGGGCCCCTTTCGATTCGTCCCACATTATACATTGTACAGAAGAATCACTGGCATCATGTAATGTAAAATTTAATATCCAAAGCTTCCTTTTGTAGAAACTAATACAATTGTTTGTTAGTGGTGAAGGCAAACATTTTTGCAAATCACCAGATAGTACTTTGTATTTTGGTGACTCTTTAGTCCAATTGTTTTAAGTTATACCGAGTTTTACATTCAATTAGGTGAGCATCATGATCAGCCTATACACTGGTTAGTTCATCTGCAGTAAGATTATTTTTTAATTGAGCGGTGAATGTACTGCATGTATCGCAAATGTCTCTTTCGGGCGGTTTAAATGATAACTTAAAGTCTTTATTAAAAATATCTGCGTACAACCACTTTTTTGCTCTGAGCTTTGGATCTACATTTGGTTGGTTGGCGTGTGTCTACCTCTTTGATCAGCTTTTATTAAACCTCCTGGCTCAATTTTTTTCAATATATTTACTACTACTAAATTAGATATATAAAGTGTGTTTAAAAACATAACCTTGCACACCTTCAATAGCTGATTGTTCACTGTAAAATGGTAGTGTAGTGTATTATTTTTAGATTTGGTAGAATTTAGATCTTTTTTTCTTGATCGAAAAGTAGGTTGGATGTCGATATATGAGAAGATAAATTGCTTTTTAAGATCTGAAACGTTTGTCTCAGTCCAGTATGAGTTGAAAATTTTTTGTCTTTCGTATTCTGACAATCTTTCAGAGCATTTCATGCGACACATGCAAGGAGGCTTTAACATTTTTGCAGGCATGTCTTTGCCTCTTTTACTGAGATACTCTTTCCCACCAGCTATTTTTCGTTTGCGAACATTACAGGCCCAATTTTGTTCATTTACTACACGTTTTTTACCTTTTTGTTTGCACTTAGTTATATTTTGTACCTTTCTTTTAACACTTTTCTCTTCTTCTAAAATAACTTCATTATGTTCATTGAAATTGCCTGCATCACTGCTTAGGGATAAATCGTCCTGAAGAAGATTTTTTTTATTGCCCCACTAATCGTAGGAGTAATAATAGCTTTCTCTTTTACCTTTGTTTTCGCTGGTTTTCTTATACGTCTCATGTCATTGTCGTCCGATTCTGAGCTTTCACCACTTAGAGGCTCATAGATTTTATCAATATCCGAATTTTCATCTCCAAACAAATTATCATTTTTGTCCACTTCTTTCTTATAACGAATATATTATATCAAACCAGCTAAAAGAAGGACTTGAATCGTGTTTTATTATAATTTATGAAAATATTTTAATTCAAAAATAATAGTAAAAAAAAAATTTAGACATGACTTTAAATTATTATGTTTAATTTCAAATCGAGAGCTGTCATTCGTTTCTCGTAAAGTGTAGCACAAAACTGTATTGAGTTGTGGCATACTAGAATAAATAAAACACACTGAAAAAATTAAAAATTTAATTTGAAATTAATACAAAATGAATAACTTTTACAGTGAACAAGTGTGGAATTTAAATATATGTATTATAATTCGAAACTGCTGAAATAATAGTATTGTCATATCTCCATTATTAAAAAATTCTTCAAACATTGTGGACATTAACTCAACCGTCTCTCTGGTTATTAAATTTATTAGATACCGTTTTTTGTTGTTAATAATAAAAATAATATTCATCTAAATACATTTTTAAACGTTATTTTTTTATTTAGATTTAGTGCAATTCCGTTATCTGTGATAGCAACAATGAATTGTTTCACGAACCATTGTCTCCAGTCTGAACCAGAGATATGTAAGAGAGGCTCTCTTATATATCTCTGGTCTGAACACTGGTTTACATTGGGAAAAAAAAGTGTACCATTTTTATATGACGGGAAGTGTACACGGGTACATAACACTATGTCCGGATGGTAAATGACGGTGCACACATATAGTAGAGGTAAACAACACCAAGTCCACATGGTGTTGTTTACCTCTGACTGGAAGTGGACTTGGTGTTTATTAAAAAGTCGGTAACTTGCCGTAAAATTGTCTCTGGACATAGTATACCTATTTTGTAGAGCCAGAAAAGTTATATTCAAAAGTGCAATAATCTAAATTTCGATAAAAATGGACATAGTGTCCTTTACCTCCAGGGTACACATATATACTGGATAAACTTCAAGCTAAGAGAAGCTGTTACATTTTTACATTGTTACATACAAAAAAGATGTAACAGTTGAAGATCTAGTTGCCATAGTTCATCAATTAAATGAATACTCCACACAAATTGTACCTCAACTAGCTCAAACTGGTGCCGTCCCTTTTTGCCTACACATGTTCATTCAATCAACAAACTATTTTAACTGGCCAAAAGGAATTTAAGCAGGGGTTCACTATAATTTTCAGTAGTATGATAAATGTGTCTTTTACATTTAGTGCTGTACCAAATATCCTCAAAAAATTAGACGTAGTAATAATTAGTACTGCAGTAGCTGTTACTGATCTTATTTTCAATTTAAGGAAAAGATAGACAAAGATCTTTCGTATGTACTTCTTTCTTTGGATCTCAAAAAAGCTTTTGACGCAGTAATCATAATATCTTATTCAATATTTTAGAAGTTATGGGTGTTCGTGGTATCACACTAGCATGTTTCTAAGATTATTTTGAAAGGTCGATTACAATCTATTTGTGTATATAATACTGATAGTTGTATTTATGAAATTGTTGTATATTCCGCATGGATCATTGTGGTTCTTTACAATTCACTAGTTCACAATTATGTAACTGATTAATCACTTAATTGGAAATCAGCACCTAAATGAAAACCACGTCCACTAATAGTCCTACAGAACAAAGCTTTTTAATTTACTTCGCTTGTTCCCCATAATTGTACACACCCAATAGAATCATGGACATTCATTATATTCATTCATCCACCAGATTTCTGTACATATACATAGAACTCTAAATTAGGAAGTTATTTACAATTTGACACTGACTACCAATAATTAAGTTGATGACTATAATCTGCGGAATATTACCCACATCCTGATAGCTTTCACAAGGATAGCCTTAGGTCAAAGAAGGTTGTTGTCTGAAGGAGTTCGGTTATTCAACACGATTCCTAAGCCCATAAAGAATTTATTGCCCGGTTTTACCATGGATACCTAAATAGTTCCTTTTCTTATCGAAAGGAACTATCGAACAATTCTTCTTCTTATGGTGCCTGTCCGTTCCGAACGTTGGCGATCATTCTGGCTATGATGACTTTGTTGGTTGCTATACGGAATATCTGTGTTGAGGTCTTTCTATACCATGCTCTCAGGTTAGCAAGCCAGGATATTCTTCTTCGTCTTAGGGCCCTTTTTCCTTACATTTTACTTTGCAAAATGCATTGGAGTGGCTTGATTTCTCATTATATGCCCTAAGTACTGCAGCTTACGGCCCTTCACGATGTTGACCAAATCCGCGGTTCTGTTCAACCTCCGTAGTACTGCTTCATTGGTGACTTTGTCTATCCATGGTATCTTCAGGATCTTTCTGTATAACCATAGCTCAAAAGCCTGAAGTTTTGATAGAGTTTCCGCCTTCAATCCCCACGTGTCTACTCCATACAGAAACACTGAGTACACGTAACATTTAAGGAGCCTTATTTTTGTTTTTAGGGTGAGGTCATGGCTCTTGAACACAGAGCTCATAGACAAGAATGCACTTTTTGCCTTTCCTATAGGAACAATAGCGTTTCATAACTAAAAGAACTGTTTATCTAGGAAATTCTTTCTTAGGTATTAACTCGGGTACCTACGTTTGAACTATTGTTGGTAAATAAAAAGAAGAATAAGATGTCATAACCTTACTTTTTCTATTTATTATTATCGAATTGTTTTTTTGCCAAATTGTTTTTATTCAGCTTTGTCGTGTTACAGTTATTTTAAATTTATATAAGTTTGTTTAGTTTTAATTCATCTCCATCTATAATTATAAGATGTAAATAACATCACTATTGTCAAAGTTATTTATTGCTTTACCTGAGTTTTCAATCTTAATGTCGGTACAATCCAATGTGCCGAGTATATTTGGGAACCTAGCTATCTCAAAAAATTTTAGTTTAGGAGATGCGATTTCTTCACCTGTAGCAGGAGCTTTAGTGTATCTTTCTTTTTACCTTCCTAATGCAGTTTACCTTCGAAAAAAATCCACATCGTCCAAGATTTCAAAATAATTTGGTCGATTCTTGATAACTCGAGGTCTTCCTTCTGTTTCTTTTTCAGAATCAGATGACAATTCGAACCGATTCAGTTTTTCGATAACTGTAGTTAGTGCGTCCATATTATGAATATAAAATAATATTAAAATACAACTAACTACAGAATAACAACACACAAATTAAGGTAAAAAGCAAATTATTGACAAACTTCATAACATCGTACATCCGTCAAAACCAACTATAAGTAATACCGGTAAGATAGTTTCGAAACAAATTCAGATGTCTGCTTTAATCTGAACCTTCTATAAATGCAAGGTATAACAGACGTTGATAAAGATGTTAATAGAGACATGGGGAATCTAAAATTTGCATTCCACGACATGTCTATCAACTAAGCAGAAATCCATAACGAATTTGTTTCTTGTACTCATACAGAGTAGATCCGAATAAAATGAAAAAGAGAGCAAAGATTTGATTTCACGTTCAAAGCGTCTATGTATCTGTTGATACGTATTTCGACTTAATAAGTCTCATCAGAACAGTTGTCTCATCAGACATGTCGTGGAATGCAAATTTTAGATTCCCCATGTCTCTATTAACATCTTTATCAACGTCTGTTATACCTTGCATTTATAGAAGGTTCAGATTAAAGCAGAAATCTGAATTTGTTTCGAAACTATCTTACCGATTTTTCTATCAGATGTCGCTATTGCGTCCATAACGAAGCCATTTTATTGTTGTTTCCTAAAAGACAGAGAAGATTATTTTTCACGTTAAGAACGGCTATGAATAACTGTTCTGATGAGACTTATTAAGTCGAAATACGTATCAACAGATACATAGACGCTTTGAACGTGAAATCAAATCTTTGCTGTCTTTTTCATTTTATTCGGATCTACTCTGTATGAGTACAAGAAACAAATTCGTTATGGATTTCTGCTTAGTTGATAGACATGTCGTGGAATGCAAATTTTAGATTCCCCATGTCTCTATTAACATCTTTATCAACGTCTGTTATACCTTGCATTTATAGAAGGTTCAGATTAAAGCAGAAATCTGAATTTGTTTCGAAACTATCTTACCGATTTTTCTATCAGATGTCGCTATTGCGTCCATAACGAAGCCATTTTATTGTTTCCTAAAAGACAGAGAAGATTATTTTTCACGTTAAGAACGGCTATGAATAACTGTTCTGATGAGACTTATTAAGTCGAAATACGTATCAACAGATACATAGACGCTTTGAACGTGAAATCAAATCTTTGCTGTCTTTTTCATTATAAGTAATACCTAAATCGTTTATGGAGATCGCAAAACACGTATCCTACGATAAGGTAATGCTTACGCAGTTTATGCGATTCTTCGCGTATGGTGAAATCCGTTTTAGAGTTTGAAGTACCTAAGCCCACTTAGGTAATTCTTAAATATTTAGGTATCGTTGGTAAAATCGGGTATAAGTGTCACAACCTTTAAGTGTAACTTAAATATTCTGATATTCTCCGACTTTTTTAAGGATCATTAATATTTGTACTATTTACAATTTGACCTTACTTCTTTTGTTTGCACATCAGTTGGCCCAACGATAGATTGATAAGAAAATTAAATGTTACATTACAAGCGCAGCGTAAATTTTAGAAGTTTTACTGCATCGAACATTTTTGAATTTCCTAATTACAGAAAATATTTTATAACGTAATGAAAACTTAAACAGAATAATAATAAATTTTAAAAAACGCATAGAATATGTAATATTAACAAAAAAAAAAATGTGAAAGTTTACCACTGAGTTACATCCCATTTATTTTTAATGACATCCACAATTCTTCGAGGCATAGTTTTTACCAAGTTCTTACAAAATTCTAATGTATAAGAATCCCATATTTCTTGCAATTTTTCCTTCAATTCGTTGACGGATCTGGCAGGATGTTTTCTCAAAGCTTTTTTCACTTCGCGTCACAAAGTCTCTATCGGGACCGTTAGAAACCCATTCCAGAAGTGGTATGCTATAGTCTTCAATCCATTTTAAACTCTTTTTTGTGGTATGACAACCTGCGCCGTCCTGTTGGAAGACAAAATCTTCCGCTGATATTAAACGGTGTTCCATAATCGGCCAAAGAGATTCTTCTAAAGTATTCAAATATTTGTCCGTGTGTACAATCCCATCGATAAAATGTAACTTTCCCACACCTTTAGACGGCATTCTGCCCCAGATCATGACAGATGCAGGAAATTTTACTTTTCTCTTCAGACAGTCGGGATGGAAAGCTTCATTTTTCCTGTGAATCACGCAACTCCAACACACACTTCAAATCTGGACTCATCACTCCATTGTATTGAATCCCATTGAGACTGAATCCAAACTTGATGCTCTTTTGATCATCTTAAGTCTATTTTTTGTTGTTGTAATGTTAAAATTGGCTTTTCCTTAGCCTAAAATAAATTGAAATTTATTAAAAACAATTCGTACTAATTTTTTCAACTATAAAACTCACTTATTAAGTACCAAATCGTAATTTGTGGTCCTCTCGGTGACATTTTGATCTAGAAATGTGTCTTCCAATAACGTCACTCCATAAAACGCTTAACTCCATATAATTTTCTCGTCGATTTTTCACTATAATGCGTCTTAATGCCCTTCGATCTGCTTCGGTTATTTTACTTTTTCTTACATTTCTAGGTTTTGTGAGTAGTTTTGTATCAAACCTGTAGTTTTGTATCTTCTGACTATATTTCTTACACTATAGTGGCAATTGCAACATATTCGCGATTTCCGAATTGGATTTTCCAGAATTAAAAAATCTAATAACGATTGAACAAATTTTCTCATCGATAACTTTACCTCGACCCATTGTACAATTAACAAACGACAAAAAGCTTTACAATACTACATGATACAGTCTGTCCCAAACCCTTCTTTCAGTGCGTCACTAATTTTGACGTCATATAGGATTTTAAGAATGTCGAGAATTATTGCATGACATTTTAGTTAAATTTGACAGTTGCAGAATCGTAATCTCTCTGTTTCTAATTGAAAATAATTTAATAATTTTAATATTAGTCTTTGTTCTTTCTCGATATATCTCGGCATATTTAAAATATTTTTATGACAATAAATACAAAATTAAATTTTCACTGTAAAATGTCTGATAATACTAACCTGGAATGACAATAATTATCATTTTATCAGTTGACATTGTAAACGTACTGTCACGATCTCTAGACAATCTGCGTCAAATTATATTTATGCGCATCATTGATTGGATATCTATTTAGCGTATTCTAAACTCCAACCAATTAATACATCCGTAAGTAGATATAGCTTTACGATAAATAATTTTTTAAGTTCTATGTATAATAATCACAGACTCACGTTTTTTTCTGTCACGTCTAGCTTAATGTGTTAGAGAGAATTCGATCAACTATGACGCACTGAAAGAAGGGTTTGGGATGAACTATACATTTGACATTACCTGGCAATATTATTGTTTTTATCCTTTTTCCATAGCTACCTCTGGATTTAACGTAATTATCAAAAAATCAAGGTATGTTGACATAAGTGAATTCATAGCCAGGGTTTAGTGAATTTTTTTATCGTTGTTGAGAATAAATAAAAAACCATAAGGGTAATGTTTTTGATAAATATTAATAAAAATACCATATTAATTAATATGGGAGCTTATAAAAACATGTAGAGTATAATTTGTTTAAGGTAATCGACTTAAACTGCAAATTCCATAGGTGGGCCAACTGATATGGGAAGGGGCTCGTATTTGTACGGTTCAGATAGCTTGGGCTCCAGCCCTTTTATTGTTATTGAAATTTTCTCTACTGCATCAGTGTTTCTCTTTTTGTTACGTCATAAGACCCCTTAGAGAAGAAAAAAAAATCGGTTGCCTGTAAAGTCGGTTTTACGGGCGAAGATTTTACGTGACAACGTCTTTTTCTCGGTAGAATATTTATTGATATGAATATTATTAAATTGCATAATAGGAACAAGGAATTGAATGAAAATAAGAATTGCACAAATTTTAACTATAGAAATATATTTTGTTTACTAAAACATTGTACATGTAAACTTAAACTTAACTAATTTCTATTTGAGTGATTTTGTTGAGGATAGGACGATGATAGGAGAAATATGAAATGAAAGGAAGTGTTTCTGCTGTAATGTGTCTTGAACGCCAAGAACGCTCGAGAAAGACAGGGCAGAGACACAAGCACGGAAGCACGCACCGATTCAACGCGCCTAATTCTCTAGTGCTGCGCGCGCAGCGGACCGATCATGTTTGAGTGGGAGAGAGACGCAAGGCATTCGCCGGTCCGGCGGGCCTCTCTCTCGTTCGGTGACTCACTGTAACAGACGTGAGCGGGCGTTACACTTTTTCATGAATGACTCCGAGCAACAACCTAATTTAAGACGTTGTCACGTCAAAAACACAAGCAAATAAATAAATATTTTCATTTTATAAAATTTACCTGCATCATTTTAAATCTGCTGGTACGTTTAATTCCGAGAATATATTTAAATTACAGTTAATTTTACTCTATTATACCTTTTCTTTCAAAACGAATTCACTCTTCAATTTTTAGGCTTTCTTCTGTACCTTTCCTTTAGATATATCCTTAGAATGAGAACACCCGGTACATCTGACAATGTCCGCGCTATTTCAATGAAATTTTATAAACTTTACCTTGACCTTTTTTCTCTTGCTCATATACGGAACCACCACAGAGAGCATAGCGCAGCAGTTACACAGATCCTGATAGCAAAGAGTATAGAAAACCTCAGTCGCAAGTTTATACCTTTACGTTGTTGCCATTACATTCAATTTTCTTCTTACAGTTATAATTAATGTGGAAAAGTGGACATTTATATGTTTAGACCGTTTATAATTCGTATTGTTAAAATATGCGTTGTATTAAAAACTAGTGTATTATGACAAATTTTGCTCACATTAAAACTTGTGTATGAAATGTACTCAGAAATAGAAAATTACGGCAATAAGACTAAATATGTAACAATTTCTAAAATAAAATGGCTGTAAATACAAGTAAATAACATAAGATACAATAGATGCTTCAGAGATCTCATCATAAAAGCCACATAAAAAGATCATAAAAGATTGTAGGGGTTATTTTAAGTTCAAATGAAATCAAGTGTTGTTCTTGTTGTGTTTGGTTTTGCCTTCTTCATTAGTACGAGAAACTCTATTGCTTGTTTATTAAATACTAAGAGAAAGAGCAAACCGAACAGAACAGCTCTCTAGCTTTTATGTCAAAGCTTGCGATGAAGGTTACATAAACATAGGAGCAGGGACAGACAGGTCAAAGTAGAGTGCTGTTTTGTTTCCGTTTTGCTTTGGTAAGAGTTCTCATCTTCCGTCCCATAATAAACTAACCTAAAAATACATCTAATAAAAATATCAAGTGGGAGTCAAGATCAGTTCCAAACTCTCTCTGGTTTACATTAAATTTTTGTATCCACTCTGACAAAGGCATTTCGTTATCCTCGTCAACATCCTGAGTATTGGGAGAAACTACAGTCAATTTAGCTTGACGAAAGCAGTTACAAATTGTCACTGACGTAACCGCACTCTACGCATTGTCTAAAAACTGAGCTGCATCAAGGATGGTAATTGTCCATATAAAAAATCATCCTTTTCAAAAGCTGTATCCGATAGTGGCATTTTAAACTTATGACTCCTTGGTCCATAGGTTGCAAGACACTCGTGCAGTTGGCTGGTAAGAAAAGTAGGTTGACATTGGTGAAATTAAGCTTGGGATGGGCTGCATAGTTGTCAACTAAGAGAAAAAATTTTCTTTTTTTTTCGAAGAGAGTTCCTTGTCCTACTTTCTCAATTCTCATTGAAGATATCTTCATCCTTGTATGATTGCCTTGGTTGCGGCCATGTGTTTTGTAACCAATCACCTGTCACGTTCTCGTCCACACATTTTGCCTCTTCAATAATTTTCGCGAAGGAAATTGAGTGCCGGGCTTTAAACCGATCTGGCCAGCCGTTAGAGCATGTAAAATCTTCACCAAACAGTTTTCCAAAATCTTTAGCTTTCTCCTTTAAAAGTGGCCCGGACACAGGAATATCAGAACTGCGACTCTGCTTGAACCATTTGAGTAAAGCTGAATCTACATCACCACGAATGCACTTCCTAATCTTTTTAAAATTTTATCCCTCCTCATTAAAGGCTTTTAAAATTTTGTCCGTGTTTTTTTAGGATTGAGCCGACAGTCGAATTAACAAGTCCAAATCGCAGACATACATCAACAATTTTTCGATCACTTTCAAATACTCTTATAACACGCACTTTATCTTTAATAGGCAAAGCTTTCCTTTCAGTGCTACAACTTACCATATTAAAAAAAACGAAAGAGGTCAAGTTTACATAGCTAACAAAACAGAGGTTTCAAGCAGTACTGTGCAACGTGTATTTGCATGTTATAGAAACGGAAGTTTGTACTAGACGTTCTGTAACAGATCCCAAGAGAAAATCAATTCATCTCATACTACTACAACACATCTACTACTACAACTATCAATTAATTAAAATTTTGTCTCAGATTCCCTGATAATTACAGAAAAAGGAAAAATGGGAAAATGCAATTATGATCTATATGCACCATTTATTCCAGAAAATTTTGTACTTAATGCTCACATTGTCAAGGAAATATTTAAACGAAATTAACATTTCCTAAATGACAGAGCCCATGTCCGACTTATATCCTATTGATCATACTTGGAACAAGCTTGCTACAGCTATTAGGCCAGAGTAACTGTTTTAGGGGAATAGGAGGCAACTCGACAGAATGAAGCTTCCAACTTGATTGACAGGATACCTAGAAAAATGAGTACAGATGTTTGAAGGTAAAATGAGGTATTAATTAGACAAATGATTGCCACTAATTGTTTCGTCTTCGTTTTTTCTGGGAAGATAATAGAAGCTGAGATAATGGCCAAATCCTTCAGCTGCCCTAGCTGTCGATTATGTTTTTACAAGAAGTGCTAAAAGACTAAAACAATATTGAACAAATAAAATGAAAACTGAATGAAATAGAGAATGTTGTGGAAAATGTTGAAAATTCTATTATCACGCGACAAATTATGAACCTGGCAACATGGTACAGTATTCAATGAATGAATTTTATGACAAGCCACAAAGCACGTATCTAGCAAAAGTGACTCATTTATTGGTATTATTTAAAAATGTGCCCACACAATTCTCACACTTTGTTTATTTTACTTTATTATAAAAGGTAGGTGCGTTAAAATCATAAATATTGTCGTGACTATTCCACTACGAGCACACGTAGGTTTCTTGGCCTAAATGAGAGAGTCAGTCGGTACCCGGAGCGATGGAGAGAAATAAATAAAAAAATTAAATCATAAAACTGGTAATTTAAATACCTCTAAGCAATGAATGGTACTACGGAAATCATTTGATGACGACAAGCTGGAGATAGTAACTATTAGCAGCAATTATAACGGTTAATCAAAGCCAACATCTAGGTAGGCTTGTAATAGCGACGGTTTGGTTAAAGATTCCTAAGGAATATATATATATATATATATATATATATATATATATATATAATTTTGTCTTTTGTTGGGCTATTGTGTGTGCTTAATCTGTTTTGTGTATTCAACATATATTGGGCAAACACACCAATACCTGCATATAAGTATTGTTGCACACAAACATAGTGTACAAACCAATAGATTAAACACAACAGCCCTAGCCAAACATTCTCTAGAAAATAGCCATTCCTTTGATTTTGAAACGATGCAGATTTTGGAAAAAGAACAAAACATTTTGAAAAAAGAACAAAAGATGCATATTGAAGATAATTCACATAAAAAGATCTAAATTCTATCAATAATAAGACTGACATCAAAGATCTTTCCAATATGTATCATAATTTAGTAAATTGAGTTGTTTTTAAATGCACCATGGCGGATGCAACATACGATCCTGAACCACTCGTGTTTTAAGTTACATGCCAGATGTCATCTGTCAATGTCAGATACACGTAAAGAGTGTAAACATGAAATATAATTGTACTAAGATTAATACTCTTACAAGAATTAATATTAAACTTAACAGTCTTCCTGGTTGAACCTTTTAACTTTTTGTTTTTGTCTTTTAAATTTGAACTTTTTACTGATCAGTGTAGTGTAGTAGTGTCTGGGGCTCGGGTGACTGAAACCTCGGAAGTCCCGAAGAAGACTTTCAACTGAAAGCAGATGAGTCAAATGAGAATAAAATAATATCTCTTTGTCTTTTTTTGTAATCCATGAATGTCAGGTAACTCCGCCTGTAGTACCGTCGGGTAAATCCAATAACTCAACAGAACTGTTGTCAGTCTCAAGCCCAGATAAAGGAGGAGGAAGTCTCCAGCCAGGTTAGCACCAATGAAAGATGACGCCGAAAAACCTTCTCTAAGCCGGACTACAGGTCGCTTAAGGAAAGAAGACAACTACTAGTGGAAAACAAACGCCGTACTCAAGAATAGGTAGAACTAAACAAAATAAATAGAAAAGAACTAAAATGTAATATCAAAAAATGGAACGAGAATTTAATAGAGCTAGGCATAGAAAACCACAGAAACACTGGGTGCTCAGAAAATTATCAAAGTTAAAGACACCAATAATAACTTACTTACTTACTCCGTGGCGTTACAACCCTTCGTGGGTTTTAGCCGACTCGACAACATGCCTCCACTGTTTTCTGTCTTGAGCAATGTACCGTACAGTGTATAAGCGAAATATTAAAATGGAATAACCCCATAAGCAGAATAGGGGAGATCGGTGTCGTCAAAATAGCAAGAGGTAAGTCACCAGAAGTATCGGACGGTCGGGCAAAAGACGGATTGATAACCATAGATGTATTAATTCGCCAATGAACAAGCAGAATTGCTTATAAAGAATAAGAATAAGAAGAAGAAATTCAATAGGGTTCGACCTTGGACCAAGCTATGTATCAAGTATTAAGTTTTTAGGATTTTTCCTATATAGTTATAGCACATAAAGGCAGAAAGACATATAGAGAATAACTATTGAGTCCTTACTAATAAATATTAAAAGGGTCAAAAATTTTAGTATATAGTTTGTTCTCATAAATTGTGGAGATAATTACAACATATTCAACATATATTCTAGCGAAAATGAATGAATTTATTTCATTCATACTTCTATATTCTATATTCATTTATACTTCTATAAATAATTATAAATAATTTCATAATTATTTATAGAAGTATAACTTAAAAAAAAACATCGTACCTGGGCCACACACTTCGAAACGATAAATGCTCTCTTCTACACGTCGCCATGCAAGGAAAGTAGAGGAATGAAAAGGCTTGGGAAGAAAGAAGAAATCTTGGCTGAGGAATATCAGAGATTGGACTAATCTCAATGTTGAACAGATAGGTATTTCACGTTGCAAAAGATAGGGAAGCGTTTAATAAGTGGAAAACGAAACAATAAGAAGAAGAACAGGCTGGCTTCCGCAAAGGATATATTACATCAGACCATCTGCTGACAATGAGAACACTGATAGAGAAGGCAAATGAGTAGCAACTACCCGTATTTTTTGCCTTCGTAGACTATGTGGGCCATAGAACAAGCTATTAATAATTGTATAATAGATTTGAGATATAGGCAATAAATACATACCTATATATGAAAACGCAACCATGATAGTACAACTAGACGAAAATACAAATACTATACCAACTGACTAAGAGAGGAGTTAGACAAGGCGACGTAATATCTCCAAAGCTTTTTAATCTAGCCTCCTTAGAAGACGTCTTCAAAACTACAAATTGGTCAACATATGGCATCAAGTTAAACCGGGATTATAGCGAGCACATTCGAGGAATTACTAACTATGGTGTAGAAACTCGCAGAAAGCTTCCAAAACGTCGTTAAAAATTAATATGACAAAAACAAAAACAATTACAAATACAGAAGACCCTAGACATAAATGACAATGAGATACAAGAAGTTTAAGAATATATCTACCTAATCCAAATTCTTCCGGTGCGGAAATCACTAAAAGAGCAAGACTGGCATGGGCAATATTTGGAAAACTCATTTGGATACTTAAGAACCGCAAAATACCTCAATACTTGAGGAGTAAAACTGTTCAACCAGTGCATCCTTTCTATTATGACATATGGATGTCAAACCTGGACCCTAACCAAATACGAATAAACTAGCCACAACAGAAAAGGCAATGTTATGTACACGATTGTCAGATATAAAGAGGGACGACTGGGCAAGATTAAAAACAAAAGTCGAGGATATGACAAGAAAAATTGCCAAATTCAGATGGAGCTTCACAGATCACACTGCTAGACAAAAAGACCAACGTTGGAACGCCGCAATACATCATTGTATACGCTACAAAGATAGACACCAAAAGGAAGACCATAGATAAGATGGGTAGATGTCATCAAAAAAATAGCCAGAACAAATTGTAAGTATGTGGCAGAAGATAGAGATTGATGGAAGAAGTTGGCAGTTAGTTCCAAAAATGGACAATCGAAGATTTTTTATTAATTTAAAAAAACACCTAAGATGTTCTCTGTTATTTACAACTAGTCACAAAAGATTACCGCGCAAACTTTTTCTATTAACAATCTTAAAACTGGCCTGGACGCTGACGGAGACGCTCACGAGAAAACTAGAAGCATTCGAAATGTGGGTGTACCGACGCATTCTTCGTATATCCTGGACCGAACATGTCACCAACACAGAGGTAATCCAAAGAATCGGAAAGGAGAAAGAAATCGTGAATACAATTAAACAAAGAAAGCTTGAATATTTCGGCCACATATTGAGACACGATAAGTACCGTCTACTGCAATTGATTGTCCAGGGAAAAATAGACAGTAAGCGAGGGCCAGGCAGGAGAAGACACTCCAAAATCTGAGGAAGTGGTTCGGGCTCACATCGGACGAACTATTCAGAAGCGCCGCAAACAAGATCAGAATTGCCATGTTAATAGCCAACGTTCCAGGACTTGAATAGCCTATACGTTTGTATCGTTATGAATACTGTTTTCATGCTCCTTTGCAAATACTTGAATCACATCTGCGACCATTTCCACACCTAGGTCTCTGTGTAGGTCGCTAGTTCTTATGTACCAGGGAGCAATTGCAATGTCCCTCAGTACTTTATTCTGAAAACTTAGAACCATTTTGATGTTACTCGCACTGGCACATCCCCAGAAGAGAAGAAGATGATGATGAGATAGTACCAGAGACTTCGGTAGTCCAAATGAAATATGTATCAATAATATCTTTCACGGAGAACTCTGGTTAGAGATTCTATCCCAAATGGAGAATGACAACTTCTTCATTAAACGAATGTAAAGAAATCAATGAGATTTTTATATCTGATTTAGTCAAATGTCTTTTAAAGTCAATAAAGCATGTAAATATGTGTTAGTTGACGTCCCGTGCTCTCTAGATCTAAACCTGAATACTAAAGAACTTCTTATGTATCACTACCGTTCTTAAAACGACACTATGTATTAAAATATTTTGTTTGAATTATTCGTGGGTTAACAAACGGATAAATAAAATAAGGATTGAAAATATTATGGTTGAAGATTATTCAAAAGAAATGGAACATGATTTTTACGGTCTGCAAAAGGAAATATGGCGCTTCATAAGAGGTCAAAGAACGAAGGTTAAGGAACTAATAGAACCAAAACGAATAGAAAAGGATACATGGATTGACTACCTAAAAAAGCTCGATAGAGAGTAAGTACAAACGACGCTAGAACCGGAAACACCAGAAATTACCACAAATCAAGAACTTAATATAAATGTAGATTAAGTTCGGAAAATACTTGAAAAGCTGAAGAACAAAAAAGCAGCAGGTAATGACGGGATACCAAACGAATTACAATTAACAACATTACTTAATTAATAAAATTATAAAATATCGGAAGAATGGAGAGAACGAGCGAACTAATTCTTCTATTCACTAAGCAAATTACTGATGAAAAATCACTAGCGTATAAAAGACCAACGTTTCTGTGTCTGATTGACCTAAAGAAAGCGTTTGACAGAGTAACACTCAAAGATGTTATCCATCTTCTGTATGATAGAGAAGTTCCCTTAAATATTATAAAAACTATCAAAAATATCTACCAAAACAACAAAATGGAAGTCAGAATAGATTGACAACTTACAAAACCTATAGAAATAGGCAGCGGAATAAGACAAGGGAATTCATTGAGCCCCATGCTCTTCAATTTATTCATTGATGAAATCATAAAAAGCGTTAACAAAGGAAGAGGGTACAGAATGGGAAACAAAAGAAATAAAAATACTCTGTTACGCAGACGAAGCAATATTGATAGCCAAAGATGAAGATAGTCTGCAAAGACTGGTCCACAGATTGAACATAAGAACAAAAGAATTTAACATGACAATCTCATCTCAGAAAACTAAAACAATAGTAGTCACCAAAGCCAACAAGATATAAAAAAAATTGATGGAATCAGTATTGAACAAGGAATGGAATTAAAATACCTGGGAATTATACTCTTAAACTATGGAAGCCTGGACAAAGAAATGCGAGATCAAGTACAAAAAGCAAATAGACTGGCAGGATGCATTAATAACACTATATGACGAAACAGACACATTGACACTGAGATGAAGTCAAGAATTTATAAAGCCAGTGTACCGGACCAATAATGACATATGCCTCAGAAACAAGACCCGACACAGCCACAACACAAAGGCTGCTAGAAACGACAGAGCGAGAGATCCGAGTACTGAGAAGGATTATACGAAATACGCTGAGAGATCGAAAGAGAAGTGTAAACATTAGAAGAAAATGTAACGCATAGTGTATAAATAAATGGACACAAAATAGAAAAAAAAATGGAATAACCACATAAGCAGAATGGAAGAGACCCGTGTCATCAAAATAGCAAGAGGCGAAAGAAGTATCGGACGACCGCGCCAAAGATGGAGTGACAACCTTCCATAGAGGTATTAATCCGCGAATGAACAAGCAGAATTACTTATAAAGAAGAAAAAAAAAAGAAGAAGAATATTCAAATAATATTAAACACAAAAAGGACAAAATTTATCATATATTTCCCATCAGCTTTCGGGGGAATTCAGTACCTCAACTATAATATCAATAAGATGTCTAATAAACAATTCACTCAATTCTCCACAAAAAAGGCTCTATAAATAAAAATGCACACTCAAAGGTAATGTGGCTTATAAATTTTCCAGCCAATCCACATATCAATTTCAGAAAAAGAAAATCCCCTTTGGCGTGTATTGAATGAGTGACATATCTCTCTATTGACAAAATGATAAAAGATAACGGTTAGGAAAAAATCGACAGGTTGTTGTTTTTTTTTTTCAAATTGACCTAAAAACTTGAAGGGAGCGTCATTTTATTGTTTATTTTTAACACGACATTTGCGTGGTTTCAATATTATTTTCCTCAAAATAATACGCAAATGTGTGATATTGCTAAATTTTTTTTCGGTTTATTTTGACGAAAAAGCACTCAAATATGATTGTGGATTGTGTGAGTGAAACAGTACCCTACAGTGGTTATTTAAAATAGGATTTTTATAGGCGCGATCACAATTTACCGAAAATTATGTTATTGTGAGTAACGTAGGACATACCTTAATGTAATAGTTAATTGAGTCAAAGGTTAATGATAAAAATTACACTTTTGATCTATAAAACGTTGACTTGTAAGCTTTTACTTGTGTATAAAACTTACGTAATGTATCAATGAGAGAAAGGTAGGGTTCTGTGGTGATTAGAAGAGTAGACAATCTATTTATCGATAAAGAGGACTAAAACACCACACAACATCATTATCATAATTCTCTTTGCCTTTACCCTAGGCGGAGTCGGCTTCCTTAATTATATTTCTCCATACGTATCAATCTTCGGTTATATCAATATCAATACCCTTTACCGACATGTCCTGCTTAAGCGTCTCTCCACAGGTCTTATTTGGTTTTCCCCTCCTACTTCCCTCCCAGGAACTTGCAAGTCAGCAATTATTCGTATTGGGTGATTAACGTCTCCTGCGTAACCTGCGTCGTCGATATAACTTTGAACTATACAAATACGTGCAACGTTCAAATAAATAATGAAGCAAAATATATAATCACCTTAAATAATACATATGAACATCACAATAGACTACAAAAAATTAAATGTAATATCTATCTATAGCCCCGAGCACTGCAAACCTAAAGAGGAACGAGAGGCATTCTACGAACAATTGCAAACCATCCTGGATGAAATACATCATAAAGAATCCTTAATTCTTATAGGTGACTTTAACGCACGAATCGGAAATAAAATAGTTCCAGTAAAACAGAGATTTAATGAAAACCATGTCAACGCAAATGGAGAACTCATAGCTAATCTCTGTGCTTTTAACGAACTGAAAAGCAATAATACATTTTTCGACCATAAGCTCCAGTATAAATATACACTTGAAAACTCCAGTGGGCATAAATCTATGATTGATTTTATAGTCACTAATAGAAAAATCCACCCAAAGCAGATTCTAGATATCACCTTAAAATCAGCAAACGCAGAGAGTGAACACAAACTAGTACTAGCAAAAATAAGAATGAAAATAACACCAAAACATTTTCTACAGTAAATCACCGAGGAAAAATTCAATGTAGAATCACTGTGGGACGACTCTGGCACAGAAGATACAGCTGAAACAAATGGACGACATCGAAGATATAAACGCGAGCTGGGAGAAAATTAAAAACAACACTGAAGAAGCAGTAACAGAAGCTCTAGGAAAACTCAAAGTCATACTGAACAAAAGAAACAACAACAATACACCATGGTTCAAAAAAGAAATAAAAGAGAAATGTAAAGAGAAACGAGAGGCCTACATGAAGTACAACAAGCAGTTGGTAAGAATAACAAAAAATGAACACTGGAAACAGTTTACAAAAAGGATGGAAAGCGACTTCCTACGGTACACAAAAACAAATATGGAGATTCATAAGAAACCAACGGAAAGAAATGGCAGAATTGAAGGAATAACATACCAGCAAACGAATGGGAAAGATACCTGACGGAACTTTTTAAAGGAAAGGAAAAAATAATCAACACAATAACGTACCTGAATTAAGGCGAAATAGAAATCAGTTTTCAGGAAGTAGAGATAGCCATAAATTCACTTAAAACTAGAAAGTTACTAGGACCAGACGGAATAACCAACGAGCTTCTAAAACATGTAGGAGAAAGTATAACTCTAGAGATGACAAAACTTATAAACACTAATATTGCACTGCAAGGTACTAGACAAATGGAGAAACAGCATAATGATACCAATGTTCAAGAAAGGAGATAAAGAAGATCCCAACAATTATAGAGGTATAAATCTACTCAACACCGCACTTAAGAACATACGTGTGCATTTTCTATTTTGTTTCGAACATAAGTTGCTACTCCATAAGTTGCTGACAGCTTACATAAATGGGGAAAAGCCCTTACTCCGGAGTGTGACTGTGGTGCGCAACGACAGACCGTCTGTCACATTGTTGAAGAATGCCCCCGAAGGCGGTTCCCTGGAGTTTTTGACGAGTTCCTGAATGCGACCGAAAATGTTTTAGACTATATTAATGCATTAGATGTTCGTTTGTAATACTCCATGTAATGTTTTATATTGCTTTTTAAATATGCGTTCTTATTGTATGCCATACAATAAATAAATAACCGCACTTAAGCTTACCATAAAAGTCCTTACCAACAAAATCAATAAACAAACAACTTTATCAGATGAACAACAAGGATTCAGATCCGGAAGATCCTGCGTAGACGCCGTATTTGTACTAAGACAGGTATTTGTACTAAGACAAATCACAGAAAAGGTCATCGAGTACAATAAACCAGCATATCTATGTTTTATAGACCTGACAAAGGCTTTTGATCGCATCCAAGTCGAAGACGTCTTACACCTATTGTATAAAAGAAACATACCAATCAATATTATACAAACCATCGAAAACATTTACTTCCATAATCGAATACAGACAAAGATAAATAGAAAACTAACACAGTGTATACCAGTACAAAGCGGAGTCAGACAGGGTGACTCGTTAAGCCCACTTCTCTTTAATATAATAATGGACAAAATAATACAGGAGGTACGTAAAGGTCATGGTTACAAACAAATCCAAATATTATGTTTCGTAGACGACGCCGTATTAATGGCCGAGACAGAAGATGAGTTCCACAGATTAACACACATCTTCAATACAACAGCCAAGAAATACAATATGATAATATCAGCAGAAAAAACCAAATGTATGTAAAATCGAAATTAATGGGAAAATAATAAAGCAGAAAGCAAGGTTTAGATATCTGGGAATAGATATAACTAGTTACGGAGATGTTGAAGAAGAAGTACGACAACAAAGCTTAAAAGCAAGTAAAGCGTCGAGATCTCTTAATGACACAATCTGGAAGAACAAACACCTAAGACAAGACACAAACTCTAGAATCTATAAAGCAGCAATTAGACCTATATTAACATACACAGCGGAGACAAGACCTGACATCTAAAACGAGACGACTACTAGAAACAACAGAGATGAAAATACTCCGAGGAATATCAGGGAAATGTTTGTTGGATAGCTAGAGAAACGAAAACATAAGAAGAGCATGCAATATAGAAGACATACATGGATGGGTGACAAAACGGAAATAGGAGTGGAAAGAACACATTAGTAGAATGGCAGAGAATAGAGTACAAATGGACGAAGAAGTATTGGCCATTTATAGGTCATACAGACCAAGAAAAAGATGGTGCGATAATTTAAACAATTTAGGAGGCTAATATTGAAGAAGAAACAGACTTTAAAGCCTACATACAAGAAGGAAGAAGACCTTAAATAAAAATTAGACATATTTTATTGGAGAAACCTAAGGGAATTCGTCAAGAGATAGACCAAGGTGGAAGGGATGGTGTAGGGAAGATCCCAGAAAGATCGATGTTGCCAACCGGCATCAAGCTCCAAGGAATCTGACAAAATAGGAAGAATAAGCTTAGGAAGGTAGAAACTCAACTTGGACCGTAGAACCAATGATGATGATGATGACGAAATTTGACGAAGTAACAACAAAAAAATTCACGTGAGAACAGCATTGCATCAATGCTAAATCCATCCCTATTCTCATTAATATTGGATCAGATCAAAGTTATAATTTTAAGTATATAGTATCGGTATTACAGAGCAATCGGAAAATGATAAAGATGCATACATTATAACTAGAGCATAACGAATAAAATGATGTGACATCTGACAAAAGAATTCCACTGAAACTGAAAGAAAATTCTGCGAGACTGTCGTAAAATCAACAAAGATACACGACACTCAATGTTGGGAAGTTATAACAAACTAGAACAAGTGCATGTTGCAGAAACGCTTAGATGGATGAGTAAGTAGCGAAAACGATCAAAAAACGAACGAAGACGTAGGAATAGTCTCGGTGTGAGATTTATCGATGCCGAAATGAGAAAGTATAGGTTAAGATGGTTAGAAAATGTTTTATCTAAATGGTCTAATATGACACATCACACAAGCTGAATTCCTGGACGAACTGGGGGTAACTATAATGAAAATAACAAATCACTTAATCTTCCCCGATGATGGGGTCAAAAACCAAACGATATCTATGCTAAATTGATATTATATATGGTCTAATAGTAGTAGCAATATTGCTCAAATAAATATTCCACTAAATGTAATGTCAATAGCAAACCCATTTTATTTAACATCGTCATTTATCATACTAATTACACCTTCGATAACAACATTCTGAACCTCTTTATGGTGATATCCCCTATCAGAAACGATATTTGTTTAATTTGTAAGGTCGGTGACACCATGAATGGCAATTATCCATAAAAATTATACTAAGAAAAAATAAGGACAAATTATTAGATATTATACATAAAAAGATACACTAAGAAAAATTATTGTATTAGATATTTCTGTGAATTGTGTTTGTGTTTACTTTAATGTTTGGTTCCAAAGAAGAACCAATACGATACAATAGTAGTAAAAGTATAAAAAAATATACGATTTTGGTTAGAAAACAAAATAATTGAACAGATAATAGTGAATCAGTAAAACTAGCTGGATAAAAAAGTGGAATAAAAAATAAAATAAATAGCAAATAGATCAGTGGGATATCTGAAAAATTCAATATCGAAATAATCTAAAATGTCCATATTATTTATTGGAACCATACATTAATAACATTGAAGATCTCAGATATACCTTTGGATATGAGATAAACTTAATTTGGTACTGAGTGAGAGCAAAGAGAGGTACTACCAACTGACTATTCCTTAAGCGTACCTGTTTATTTATAGGCATACAGTGTATTTTTTATCAGTTTTTTAAGATCAAATGTAGAACCAAATAATAAACTGACGATTTCAGGATAAAAATTCTGAATTAAAATATTTCTTATAAAAAGTGGCTCCTGTTAGGTTTTTTGCTGGATTCTCCAATCGGACACATCCAGAGTAACCGATATATGGATGGCACTGAGAGAAAATGAAATACTGGGAGTGTTCTAAAAATATAGTGATCGAAATCGACAGCTGGATCACCATAACCAAACACAAGCAGAGGTTGAATAGATCAGTCAAAGTCATAACTATAAAATCATCTTTTGTATAGAGATGCAGAGGGAAAAACTACTGCATTATTTCTTCCTAGAACAAGCAATCATGGTGAAGATAAATACAATGGCCTTAAATCCACACATACCTTTATGAGATGATATAGTCAGGAAAAGGAAGATGCCAACATGAAGAATGCCACTCTACTACTCTGACAATGATTTACCAAATCACTTGAATGGCGTTGGTGTAGTAGTACTGATTAATTTCAGTCCAAATTCAGACAGAAGTAAGTCTGTTATTACACATCAAGGTCTGCCCAGTCAATATCAATATAATACAGTGCTATGCTCCAACTAAAGATAAGAATAAAAATATGTCTTAAAATACACTAGGAAAAACTATAAGGAGTTAGGTGATCTTATTGCCAGGAAAAGGCATAGTCAGAAATATTGTGAGTATAGTTTGGGAGAAAGCAATGAAAAAGGCTGTACATTAATACAGTGTTATCAAGAAGAAAATGTTCTATAATTAACACTTGGTTTAAGCCTCCTTCCCCTTTAAACTCTGCAGTTAGCAGTCCCTGAAACATAGTGAACTATATATTGTCAGAAACTAAATATATTTGATACTCTTCAGAGACAGATTTAGAAACAGAATTTGTAGTGTTAGGACATATATACCCCTGTACTGACATTGGACCAGACCACAACCCTGTCATAGGAAATTTTTAGACTGAAAAAAATTAAAAAGAAACAATCTAAAAGGATCAGAAACTATTGGACATCCATGACTTTGGAAAAAATATTAAAAGATTGGGATACTTTGAAGAACATAATAGTTTCATTAGAAAAGGGAGTTATAAGCTCCAGAGAAACAAAAAAATAAAGAATGGATGTTCAAAGAAATATTACAGATGATAAACATGGGAAGATCATTTAAGAACACTGGAAAAACAGATAAGAGAGAAGATTGAAAATCCAAAAGAACAATGGTTGACAAATAGTAAATTGTTGACAAAAAAAAACAGTAAATAACAATAATAAATACCATCTAATAGTTAACTACTATTAGTTGTTGAAAGTATTCTTGGAAAGCTGTCCATATAAGTAATCCCAATAGCAATGGGGTTTTTAAGGCAATTTGCTGTTCTTGTTCTTAATAGATAAGGCACTCTGCCAAAAACATTTACTAAAAGAGTATAGTTTGAGAGATAAACTTTTATCTTAATATATTTTTATTTAGCTGTATTTTGATGAAAACTAAAATATGTCTTAACACTAGAACTAATGTAACAATACTAAAAATAATGAAGAGTATAATATATCAATATATCAACTATATAATATATCAACTAGAGCCTGGAATATTTGTAGAAGTGAAACATGGTGGCTATTATTATGTCTCCCATTATAATGGCAATCACAGGACTAATTCTAAATCTTCATTACTATTATTTGTATTTACTTTATTTTGTTTGACTCAATTTAGGGTTGTTGTACAAAAAAACTTGATATTTAAAAAAATAATAAAAGAAAACAATTTTGTTTCGCCTAAACAGTATCTTTCAACAACACCATACTATCTAGATTTTTTTAAATATGTTTGTTTTTATCTATAATTGTTACTGACAATGTTTTGTTATGTATTTTAATATAATGCCATTCCATTTATTGAAAGCAGATATGCGAAAGTACTGAAAAAGATTGAATACAAATTTAATGTGTATTTATAATTACCTTTTATTATTAATTCTTATTATTAGTGCACATAACTTTAAAATGTAAATATAACTTTTACAAAAACAACATTACACCGACTACCGACTACCTTTGGGCCAAGTAAAATGAAAATAACTAAATATATTTACTTAATATGTATCGATTTTATCTTATATCATTATTATTGTTATTTAGCACCCTTCAGATTCTAACTGTGTGCGCCTATGGTGTAAATCAAAACGTAATTACTTTTCTACACCTACACAATCATCTTGTAATTACAAACAACATCCCGAATTTGGAAAGAATACAGAATATAAAAAGCAATCAATAAAAGTATAGATTCCATATACGGCTACATAATAATAAACTGAAAGAAATAGAAAACCGAATAAATATAATCTGTAAACAATCAAAACGTGCAAGATACATAATAATCGTGAATTAATAAAAATGTGTTTATTTATCGGAGATTAACATAGTATAAATAAAAATGAAGGAGTAAAGGAATTTAGTTTGTTCTAATTATTTATCTAATTAACGATGTTAATGTACTGCAAATATATTTAAAATTCGTTTTCCACGTTTAACATATTTATCTAGATACAAATTATGTACCAAATTTGGGTTTCATCCATTTTAAATTAACATGTGTGACACTTTTATTTTTCAACCTGTAATTTTTCAAACGAACGCCCATTTCTAATGTGCACACATTCAATTAAACAAAAACCGGACGGTGGAATGCTAGAATGTTACAGGAAAATGAAATTAAGAACAACAGTTAACATAAATAATCGGTTTCGTAAAGCTTTTTGACATAAGACCACTTAAAAAATGTCAATAAACCCTAAAAACACGAATCTAGGTTCTGTGTGCTTGCAACGTAAACAAAACAACCATTCTAAAATGTGACAGAAAGTGGTAATATCATGTTTTTGTTGTGACAGCAAAAACGGATACACGTTTGATGTAATTTTAACAAATACCCGCATCAGACGCTTATATTACACCGAAACCCTCCTATTACATAAAATAACTCCCAAGAGAAAACATGCATTGATAGATAAACATTGAGAAGTGTCGAGGAACCAAAACAGACCCGCCATATTGATAAGCGAATGTGTGTGTTTTCAATGTTTTTAGAGAGAGAATTTAAGATGACTGGACCTACCTGAATCGGAATTAGACTCCAATGTACATCCTATTGCAAACAGAGCGCCAAATTGAAGAATTCTCCACGCCATATATATGTATTCATTTGGAAATGTTGATTAAAATTTATTTCACCCACCACACTTCTAAACACACAAACACGTATTTAGTAAAATATCGCCGCTACCGCGCGAGTCGATTCTCATATTCTCAATGCCACAATCGAGTTTGTTTAGGCATGGCTAGAAAGAAATGAATTCTCCGTTTTCCGTATTCTACGTTCGTGTCTACCGATCGGGTCCCACGTGTGATCCTGGAAGTCGAAAGCGAACGAAGCGACGAAGTGAGGATACCGAGTGGGAGAGAAACTACCTGCTAATATCCTCTCGAGTCCAAATACTCTCGAATATGTGTAACTATGATCTGAACTGAAACGTTTTGTAAAATTTAGTTTAATATTTTATTCGGGGTGCGAATTTTGACAGAATTGCAAAAATATTTCTTTTAAAATAAATATATTCCCATTTTTTGTCAATTTTTTCTTTTCATGCAAAAATGTTCTACGATTTTATTTTTCTCCTAAATTTAGTTCATTAGTCCAACTTCCTCTAATTATTCCAATGTCTTTAATAGATGAGGAGGTAAAATGTAAACAAGTTTAAGTCAGAAATAAGTAATTTTTCAGGGAGGGCGAAAAACTTATAGCTTTGCTCTGCAAAAGGATAATGAGTTCTATTAAATGTTACTGATTTCAATCATGAGATTCAAACACTTATTTCAGTTAGGGTAGCTAAAATATAGTTTAAAAATTGATTTTGTTTTGGAAATAAGACCAGCACGACAATTTTGCACGAACTCGTTTTGCATGTATAATATTGTGGACATAAGATGATTTGCATGTAATTAAAGTAAAAAAGCAATAAAGTAAAGGAATAATGGTTTTCTGAATGAACTTCTATTTTTGTAAAATAATAATATAGGCCTTACCTAAGTGACAACATTGTCATAATAGGTAATTAATGCAACAAACAGTTTTTTTATTATGGAAGTCACGGCGCTCATCATCGAGACATTCACTCATTACTTCCTGCTCCTCACCAGCAGCTGCTGTAGTGTGTTCATCAAAAATCAAACTTTTGTACCAACCAAGGCGTGGGTCAGAAAAACATTTTTTCAAAAGTTTGTCTAAGATTCTTTTTTCCCTTTCTTTTATCAAAGATATAAAAGACTCCTTTCCGTCATATTTGTGGTTTTTCAAGCCTCTTACCAACACAATATTTTTGTAAGACTTCCCTTTTTTCGGAGCTGTTCTATTTCTTCTTGTACCCGGTAGCATATTTCAATTCTCTTTAGTTTACTAATTGATTGGATGTCCTTATAGTATTCACTTAGCTTCTAAGTATCAAGAACTGGCCAATCTTCTCCTAGTGCTCTTACTTTCCCTATACCAATGTAGATGTCATGGTATTCCTTTTATATTAAAATTATGGGTATTTGCTCTTCCAAAAACACGGTCGGTGGGTAAAAAACTATGTCTTCGTACTGCGAAATACAATAAAATCCTTTGGGTTGATGTTTTACGTGTTTCAAAAAAATGAATCAATGTTCTCAGGACAATATTGTTTTTATTTTAAGAAAAACAACCTTATTACAAAACACTCTAAAAATCAGCTTGTTTCAAATAGTTAAAGAGATCGGATGATATTTCCACACTGCCTTTTCCCGCCTGCTTCTCTGTACAAGTGTAAAACATGTGGTTTTGAGTTTCTAGATCAGTAATACAAAAGTTATAAAACCAAATTTGTCTCTCGTTCTTCTTCTCTTAAGCCTTCTGAGCAACATATTTCCAATGTGTTCCGGCTATTCTTTGAATGTCATCAACCCATCTCATCTGTGGTCTTCCTCTTGGTCGTTTACTTTCGTAAGGTCTCCAATGTTGTATTGTAGTATTCCAACGTTGGTCTTTTTGTCTAGCAGTGTGGCCCGCGAGGCTCCATTTAAGTTTGGCAATTTTTGTTGTTATGTCCTCGACTTTTGTTTTGGATCTTACCCAGTCGTTCCTCTTTTTATCTGATAGTCGTATACCTAACATTGCTCTTTCCATTGTTCTTTCTGTTGTGGCTAGTTTATTCATGTTTGCCTTGGTTAGGGTCCAGGTTTGACATCCATATGTCATGATAGGAAGGATGCATTGGTTGAACACTTTGCTCCTCAAGTATTGGGGTTTTTCAATTATTTTGAAATTATAACAAAGGCTAATTGCACTGAAAGGGATTTCATGCATTTTGCACAAGTTTCATAGAATTAAAATTTTAATTTATATCAAAATTATTAAAATTTTAAATATCCATGATCTTGGAACACAAGGCAGGAATTAATTGATTATTTAAAAATATTAATGTTGCATAAAGGAATAGAGCCAATAAAAAATAAAAAAAGTAAATATTTTATTGCCCTAATATGTACATGTCAAAACAGTATTTACAATATATTGCACTCTTCTTTCTTCTTACACCAACATTCCGCAACGTTCTTCTGCACCTCTTACTTTGTGGGACCACATGCTCTTCGGATACCTGATTTATCTATGCTGTTAGTCTCGTTGACGTCTGTTTCTGTAGGTACTATTTTTGGCACCCTACCTACTTCCCTGCTTGGCTGCTTTCGGCAACCTCCTAGCTAGTCCCTGATTAGATGGTCAATCAGTTTATGGGTTTCTCGATGTATCTATCCTCTGCACTCAGTTTCTGGCGGGGATATCCGTGGTCTTAAGGAGTCTTCTTGTGGCCTGGTGGAAGAATTTTCTGGTTCTGTTCATGGCTAGTTTCATCAGTGGCGTGTATTGAAGCCGTTTTTGGATGGTTGCGTTTGAAACTCTGTCTTGCCATAACGATTCATCTATTAACATATAGCATGCCGTTTCTGTTCTTACAAGCTTCTTCCATCCATACTGGGACTGCATATAACATCACCGGCATGGATGGGGCCAAAGCGGGTTACGCGAGTGCCGTGGCACCCACACTAACTTTCGAGGGGCGCAAAAATTGGGATCGTTCACTAGAAACAACCAATCTGTGAACATTTTGAATAATATTGAATAAACGAGATATTAAACCAAGAAGAAAAACTTTTGGGCCATCGTTGGGATTTAATATTGAACGCGGGGATGTAAAATATTATTCGAAGAAAATATTGAGGACGATAGATTAAGAAGTTTTGGTAAAGGCTTAACAGTTAAAAAAGCTCTAAACCAGTGGCGCACCCAAGAAGGGAGGATTTGGGGGGTTAACCCCCCCCCCGGGCACTATTCCAACACTGTTACTCACAAATTTTAAGGACACAAAATAATGGAATTGCCAAAAAAAAATTTCGATGCCCAACCAAACCCCTCCCCTCCCACAGGAAAATTCTAGGTGCGCTACTGCTCTAAACATTTACCAGAGACTTCTAATATTTTTTTATTTTTTAAGGTGAATAATATTTACTTATATTAAAAACAACTTATTCAAATGCAATTTATACTAGATATAGGATTCCATTCGTTTTTGTTTCAGCTTTTTCATCGTTTTTAATTTTTTTTTTCATAATTATTTTTTTATAGATTTTATTCTCTGATTACTGAAATTAACTTACTACAAGTAATACGGGCCATCTCAAATATTTATAATTTTAAATGTTTTTAATGTAGATTTATTTATGATTTAGTGTTTTATAATCAAATATCTCTATTGGACATGCGCGTATAAGTTAAAAAAGGATACGCAACATCCTTCAAACATGATAGGAAACCAAAATACTGTGCCAGATGACACTTGCTTAGAATTACCAAAAGAAAGATTAGAAAGATCTTCTAGAATAGTACGAGGTCCTTAACAACCACAACTAGAATAGTTTCCAGGGAAAATAACAAAGGGAAAAAAATTAGAAGTCGGTCGTTTTTACCCACTTAGTATTAGCAAAATACAAATTGCCATGAATTTAGAACAGAAACTTCGAGTTATTATGTAAATAAGTCCGTAGATCTTCAACTCAAAAAGAAAAAAGAGGCTGAACTGAAATCCAAAGATAAAAAACGTCAAAAAAAATAGATTATATTAAGAAACTAATTGATATAATTATAGTTCTAGTAAAAGATGGAAAACCTCCCTTAAGAAATATTACCATACATTTAAGGCATACTTGTAATTTCGAATCGGCCCCAAAAAACTGTACTTATCTTAGCAACTAGATTCAAAATGATATTTTACGTTCTCGTATGGGATATTCAGAAGGAATCCCACCCTAAGATTAAAGATCTGGGTGTTGTAAGTTTAAAATTCGAGACATTATATATAACACTGTCGTTTTCGACATTTTTCAATAATCACCCTGTGTCTCGCTAATGTGGGTAACTATTGATGATTTGATTGGGCAATCGTTGCTACAACGAAAAAAGAAGTCATGACATCTTAACTACTTTTTTTCTATCTCATCTAGCTTCCGATATACCCTGCACAACATACCAATTTGGGGAACCCTGTACATGGTAATGGTGAGAGCAATCATCGCTTACGGAGCAGTGGACTGGAGAAGTATAGCCAATCTAGCAGCACGAGGAATAATCTCGCGAAGCTTCAAATACTAGATATTATATGCATCGGAGCTGAAAAGAGAACTTGCCCAGGAAGTATGGAAGTAATCGTTGACTTTACATATCCTAGTGGCCTAGTGCAGAGTGTGAAAACCAAGATCGTATATTCAGAGACTTCGCTGGGCTGGTCACGTAGTAAGAATGGAGACAGAAATATTGCCGAAAAGGGCCCTAGATAGTAAAATGCAGGGCGCAAGACCAAAAGGAAGGCCACGGAAAAGATGGGAGGATGAACTGGCAGCGGACGCGCAAAATTTGCTAGACGTGTGAACCTGGAGAACATCGGCGCGGGACCGACAAGGTTGGAGGCATAGTTTGGAGGAGGCCAAGGCCCGATTTGGGCTGTAGCGCCATTGGAGAGAGAGAGAGAGGTCTAGAAACAACTCTAAAAGGCAGAAAGTGTAAAAGAGAAATGAGACAATCAAAAATACTTTAAGGGAACTATAACCATAGAAGAGTTGGCTTACCAAATAGCAAGCGTTTAAGCGATAAGTAACTCGATGTAGTGTAGGATATTATTAGGAGACGTTCTCCATAACCGAGAAATATCAAGGGTCGAAGGATAAAACTTATTAATCTAATTTATTATCTGAAAAAGATTTTTCTCTAGACTATCAGACGGTAAAATATGCTATAACATAAAGCCACTAGATAGACTAAACCTAACCCTCTTATCTATGTACTAAACTTACTGGGAGGAATAGGACTGCGTGTCTAATCACTGAGCGACTCCCAGAGACAGTAAGAAAGTAGGGTCAATATAGATATTTTAGGTGGAACTATGTCGTTTCCCTATAAAGTATTATCCAACTAACAAACTGCTGTTCCTTACGGCGTTGCCCTTTGTAAGTCACTAACCTCCAATTTTATCCTAACTAATCAACTGTCTAACGGCTTTTTTATTGCAATCGATTGTTTTTCGGCAAATAGGTTAACTGTCGTAGTGACGTCCTTGTACATATGTTTAATGGCCTGTGTACATCGACAGTCTACTCGGTTTCTCCTTAACGCGTTTATTAACGCCCATGTTTCTATCGTATCGAAAACTCTTTTTCAAACTCTATGAATGTCAAATAAAATGGTATGAGTATATTGTATTTATAGTACATTTTGTATTACGGATGAAAGCTTTGACTTTGTCCACTGTGCTGAGAAGGTTAATACCACATTCTCCCAATATTTGAAGCACTGTCGAAGACAAGCAAAAATACAGTTTTAACTAATAATGTATTTGACATTCATTTAGGGATTATTAGTGCAAAAATGGAAAAAAAATTACAAATTCTATTGTTTATAACGCCAGAATTCACACTAAACTGGAGCTGGATATTAGTGACACACAATATGGGTTCCGCAATGGTATGGGTACCAGAGAGGCACTATTCTCCTTCAACGTGCTGACGCAGAGATGTTTGGATGCTAACCGTCCTCTTTACGTTTGTTTTATAGACTACAATAAAGCGTTTGATAAAGTAAAACATGACCGACTCATGGAAATTCTAAAAAATAAAAACCTAGATGAAAGATATTTAAGGCTAATAACAAACCTTTATTACAATCAGCGAGCAATAGTACGAATTGAAAAAGAGACATCTGAAGAAATGGAAATAAAGGGAGGAGTCAGGCAAGGCTGCATACTATCACCTCTATTATTTAACGCTTATTCTGAAGAAGTAATTCGAGAAACTCTGGAAGATGAAACAGTCGGCATAAGAGTAAATGGAGTCTTAGTTAACAACATCAGATTTGCAGATGATACAGTAATAATAGCCGATAGTTTACAAGACCTGGAAAGACTCATAAGTAAAATAGTAATGTGTAGTAGGGAGTACGGACTCTCGCTCAATATCAAAAAGACGAAGTTTATGAAAATTTGTAAAAACAACCATAATACTAACGAAATCTTGACAATAGAAGGCCAGCAGATCGAAAGAGTAAAAAAGTACACTTACCTAGGAACACTTATAACAAAAAATAATGACTACACTGCAGAAATCAAAGTCAGAATCGAAAAAGCACGTTCTAAATTTATGAAAATGAAAAAGGTCCTATGTGGCAAAGATTTAACATTAGCTCTTAAAGTACGCCTAACAAAATGTTACGTATACAGTGTACTATACTATGGAGTGGAATCATGGACGTTAAATCCAGACACAATGAGACGACTTAACGCCTTTGAAATGTGGACCTATAGAAGAATTATGAGGGTTTCCTGGGTAGATAGAGTTACGAATAATGAAGTACTGAGAAGAATAGGTAAAGAGAAGGAAGTTGAACTAACAATTAAAGAAAGAAAGCTACAGTGTCTCGGACATGTGATGCGGGGCGAGAAGTATGGCATCCTGCGACTCATAATGCAAGGAAAGATAGATGGCAGAAGAAGCATCGGAAGAAGACGAATTTCATGGCTCAAGAACCTGAGAGAATGGTTTGGATGCAGCTCAAAACAACTTTTTAGAGCTACTGCCTCAAAAATTAAAATAGCTATGATGATTGCCAACCTCCGTAGCGGAGATGGTACCTGAAGAAGAAGAAGATTGTTTATAAATTGTAGTGGTAAGTATTTACTGATAAAATAATAATAAAATAATAACAATAACAGTCAAAGTTTGTCTTAATGAAAAAATGAAAATATATTACCTTACAGTATAATCAAGAATTAGATCCATACTCATAATCACTATCGCCGGTATCTTCAGTTGGATTGAATATGATGACTGGGTTAGCTTCGATGCGATTTTCACGCATCCAACATTCTTTTATTAACGTTTCATATTTCTGCACACTTTTTCCCAAATTGCGTAGTATTCAACGCTTCTCGCCATGTTTCCAGAACTGCTGTGTCACTGAAACCGTTACGTCCAATATAGTTATCATAGTAAGTTTTGCATATTCCCCAAATATTTATCAATGAGAGATTAAATTCACAATGGTAAGGTTAACACGTTGTCCAAAACTATGTACAATCTCGTCTACTATAAATATTTTTTGTTTTTCATTCTTTTTGGCTAATCGTAATAATTCCGACTTGAAAAAATCCTTTTAAATTAAAATACTTTTCGTCCATATTACTACGAATATTATATCTCGAAATACAAATCTCTTGTACGGCGGTTGCTGTTTCTGCGAAGCTGTAGCAGATGCTCCTTTGTTATATATGACCTAACCGGTTTTTTTTAATATGACTTTCTACACACCGTGGCGAATGAGTTTGGGACTTCTATGTATATACGCACAATAGCGGTGGAGGGATATTTCACTTGATGATGGGAATGGTAGGGTAGAGCTATTTCTCTGCGTTAGTATTTCTTTACCGAAAAAAATTTATTTTATCGTTCAGTTGAAAACGACATCTTAGCATCGACAGACGTATAATTTTGAGTGAATATTTTTAATTGCAATGGCTGATTTGTGTTTTATTTGTAACAAGTTAATATCAGAAGGTGTCTCTGTGAGTGTTGTGCGTGGCTTACAAACATTAAAAACTGCAAGTATTGAAAGAAATGACGTATGAATGTATCAAGTCTTCCACCTTTAAATGCAGCAGCTCGTCAGCATATCATTCGTGTCTATTATCAGACCCAAATTTGGTTGGGAAATGATTTAGAACCCCAAGAATTCGGCTGAGTAATGCAAAATGAATTTCTGGAACCGATAACAACATTATTACCGCCAGCACCAGAAGAACTGCTGAATACAATATTTTGCAATTGCAAGAAAGGTTGTGATTCTAATTGCGGATGCAGGAAATCAGGATGGCAATGTACTTTAATTTGTGGGCAGTGTAATGAACAATCATGTCTAAACGCTTCATCAACTACAGATGATTTCAATGAAGAAGGTGAATATGCACCTGATATTCTTGAATATTTTTATTCTGATACTTTAATAAACGAGAATGATGATGATGAATCCGATATTGAGCAGTCAGAGGAAGAAGAAGAAGAAGAAGAAGACGATGAAGAAGAAAATTAATACAAAAATATTAACCATACATAATAAAAGAATATATATATATATATATATATATATATATATATATATATATATATATATATATATATTATATTTGTAACTTTAATAAATCGATTATTGGATTAATAAATAAATATATAATTTAAAAAAATAATAAATATGATTTTTTCAAAATTTAATTAAATATAAAAATGATTATTGTTGAATTCTGCACTTGATCTTAATTTATCGTATATACAGCTGTTAAAAATATCATTAAAGTTCATTTGAAATATTTCATTTAATATTGTATGTTTGTTAAAAATAAAATAAATATTATATAAAAAATATATATTTTATAATTAATATCTATAAATATAGTTTATTAAATAATAAATAATAAAAATTTAATGATAATAATAGTATTTTAAGTGAATAATTAACTATATAACTTATTATTTATTGAATCCTACTGGCTGACTTCGCGTTACCGTATACACAGGTAAGCGGTCCCCCACTCTTTGCGCTCTATCTTAAGAAGGGTTGAAGGTACATAAAAGTACTTCAGATAAAAATTGAAGAGAATTTTCCATTCTACAATTTTTCTTACCACCTTAAATGTCATAAAGTGTAAGGGAAACGAGATATTTGCAGAAAACTCATTTTCGTGACCTTTGACCTTAAATATCTTAAGTCGTGGACACGTGATTATATGAGACTTTTGAGGTAAGTTTTATACCATCAAAATAAAGACGTATGCAAATTTTCAGCTTATTATCTTTCATTCCGAGGTTGCATCCTTATTTTACCGGACTGATCCGCTCTATCAAGAAAAACATGGCTTCCATCCACATGCAATATAATATGTCTCTTTCCCTCAGTATCGGGTTGTTTTATGAATTTTATACTCTTTTCTTTTTCACTTCTTCCATCTTTTCCACTGCTGTTCACTGGTCTCTCATATATAATGATAGTTTTAAGGTTGAGTTTCGTTTTTTTATAAATGCTATTAAGAAATTAATTAGAAACAAAAACAAAATTAATGGAAAAATCAGCGAAGATATAAGGCAAATACGAGAGGTTGGAAGATTCATAGATAAAAATCTCACCCCAGAGATACCAACATAATTCGAGGAAATTAAACGAAGACTAAAATTTGCATGAAAAGTCTCTCTCCAAAACTTTTGAGGCCCTATCACATAATAGGTTCTCTCAGAAGAGGAGTAAAACAGTGATTATCTGAAGATCTAAAACAAGTAAGTGTCTGCAAAAACAGTGAGCAAGCAAAAGAAGAAGAGAAAGGCGGAAAGGCCAACATCAAGATGGCGAGATGCCATGTCCAAAGCTGGCGGAATACATTGGATGAGGAGAAATTAAGAACGCAGTAATTGGAAAGACCTTGAGAAGGCATATATTCAGGAATACTTGTGATGCTAGAAGATGATAATTATCTTCTTGGTGTTCTTCAAGCCCAAAGCACGAAATCCTTTACTTAGGAAGTTTATTAAGATCGTCCACTACTATCGACCACGATAGAGGTGATAAAATATACTTGAGGACAACCTTTTACAGCTCTTATAGTGGCCAATTGAATATCGAAGTAGTAGCTACCATTGTATTGAATCTATGTGATAATAGAAAGTAGTATACCTTTTTTGCGCAGCTCTAATATATTCTAGTAAGGTATTATTAAATGCCTCCTCTATATCTAGAAACGAAGATGAATGAAAATTCTTTTGACAAGATGACCCATTCAAAATCTTTAACAAGTCAATAAAGGCATCTACGCATTAATTTACCTGGTTTATAGGCAAATTGGTCATTGTGAAGACTTGAACAATATTCACGTATTTAGTATCTTTCTATATGAGTTTATATTATTTAATAGTTCTATATGAGTCTAGTAGTAATATCTATACATGAAACGACTTATTATCCAACGAAAGGTTGAAGACCGAAAACCACGAGGAAGATCTACAATAAGATGTATCGATCAAATTACAGGCATATGCAAAAAACCTATGCATGATTTAAAATAAATGACCAGAGACAGAGATCTTTGGAGTTGGAGACGCAAAATACATGACATCACTACACTCCATCCAGGGGGTCAGAATTGAAGAGAGATAAGTCTAGTTCCTCTGGAGGTCGTTGGCAATTTTTGGGAATAAAGCCAACCATAATCTGTCAATTTTACCACTTTTTCGCATGTAATATTTTATTTGTAGTTCCCTGTGGTTTCATGCATATATCTTACCATACCAACTAATTTTTTTTATATGTATATTTTGGTTTTATCTGTCACTGGTCTAATTCTTACATTTGTTCCACTTTTTTTCTTGCGAGTATCTTGACATTCTTTCCTTAATCTTGACATGTTTTAATTTCCGCTAGTTTTTTACTTTTAGTTTTATATATTTAAGTCCTAATTTTGATTTTTATCACACAGTTTTTTTTTGCGTGTTAATTTATTTATGTCATCTATTTGTTATTTGCGCGATGACTTTTCCGTCCTCTTATTTATGAAACTTCTTCTTTCATTATTTTTAAGTCCATAAAAATCCTATTAAAATTTCTATTAAGCAAGTAATGAAACTGATAATAAAATATCCATACAGAGCGACACTAAACATGGAATGAGTTAATAATTGCATTATATTTGGCACCACCTGTACAACTTGGCATATTAGTCCGGTGAATTTAAGTGACGAGCCGATCAATCAAGAAATAAATAATAAAGAAGAGGAAAAATTGCTAGTGGTCGGCTCGTTGGCTGGATACAATAGTTTTAAAAAAACTTATAATGCAGTAAAAACTTCTTGTGTGATTGGTATAATTTATAAAATTGATAAAATTATGAAAATATTCAAAATTAGTATTACTTTTGCATATTTTCATAATGTTTGTAAGTTTATTTAAATAATGAAGAGTTTGCTTTCATATACATATATATATATATATATATATATATATATATATATATATATATATATATATATATATATATATATTTAGTTCTTGAACTTTAATATATATTTTTTTAGTGAATTTTCTTGAGCTTAGGTTCATAAAAAAATTTTGATTTGATACTAAGACATTTTCATATATTTTTTCGACGTTTCGGCAGGAAATCCATGCCTTTTTCAAGAAGTAATATTGACTAAAAAAACATTTTATGACAGACATAATACGGTTTAAAAGTTAAACTTTTGACTTACCAAGCATGTAAAAATTCGGTACTGACAAGTCGAAACAACATTAAAGTCAACCTATTTCCTATATAAAAACAAAATCTTCCAACAAACAGATGGATGTGCTATGGGTGCTAGCATATCCAGTGCCATCGCTCAATTAGTTTTAGAGCATCTAGAGGAAATTGTTTTAAATAAAATAGATTTTGATATACCTTTTTTCTGTCGCTATATAGATGACTGCTTGAGCGCAGCACCAGAGGATAAAATGGATATTTTACTAAATGAATTCAATAACTTTCACCAAAAACTAAAATTCACATTAGAAATTGAAAAAAATTATCAAATTAATTTTCTGGACCTGACCTTACATAGAGAAAACAGTACTATAACTACTTCATGGTACACCAAAAAAACCTGGTCGTCGAGATATCTGAATTTCAACTTTCATCATCCCTTGTCTCAAAAGAAATCAGTAGTTATCGGACTCGCCGATAGAGCTATTAGATTATCCGATCCTATCAATAGACCTCAGGCCATTAAAAAAGCAAAAACAGCACCAACACTTAATTCATACCCACACCACCTTATCGACAACACTTTCAAATCGCGACTGCATAAATTTTACAATAACAATAATAACAATGAAACCAACATGGTAAAGAAAAACTATATGTCTCTTCCCTATATAAAAGGATTATCAGAACAAATTGCAAATCTTCTGTCCAAACATAATATTACGGTTGCTCATAAAGTGCACAATCTTTTGAAAAAGAATTTTACAAGATTAAAAACAAAAACCCCTCTATTAAAAAGATCGCATGTTGTATATGAAATTCCCTGCTCGAATTGTGATGGAGTTTATATTGGACAAACCAGTCAGCTACTTAACTCAAGAATACGTTCCCACAAATATGACAAAAAAAACTCAACCGCCCTCACAAAACATGAAAACGAAAAAAAAAAAACATAAATTTGATTTTGAGAAAACCAAGATCCTGGGAAGTGAACCCAACAAGAAGAAGAGAGAGCTTCTAGAGTCTATACAAATAAAAAAAAATAATAATGAAATAAATGATAAAAAAGATGTCAAAAATTTGAACAAAATATATTTTAACTTAATTTAAAAACACATAAAAAGACAATCTCAGAACGCCTATGATGTTAAAATAACTGATTGTTTAAACGATAAACTAACATCAATAAACAACACATTAGATTTAAAAGACATTTTACATGTAGTGACTTAGTGGGTATGGCCTATGTTTTTATTATTATTTTAATTGTGACGTCTACTTGTTAGTACCGAATTTTTACATGCTTGGTAAGTCAAAAGTTTAACTTTTAAACCGTATTATGTCTGTCATAAAATGTTTTTTTAGTCAATATTACTTCTTGAAAAAGGCATGGATTTCCTGCCGAAACGTCGAAAAAATATATGAAAATGTCTTAGTATTAAATCAAAATTTTTTTATGAACCTAAGCCCAAGAAAATCCACTAAAAAAATATATATTAAGGTTCAAGAACTAAACTCAAACTATATATATATATATATATATATATATATATATATATATATATATATATATATATATATATATATATATATATATATATATATATATATATATATATATATATATATACTTGTGATCGTTTCTAATCTTCTAATTAGGTATCTAGTGTTTATCTTGTATATGTAACGATAATAACTTGTTATTAATAGTTAATAGTTAATAGATACTAACCTAAGTAGCCGACAGGAGAACTGAAATATCACAGAATAAAAGACTAATGTGAACAATAAAAATGAAGTTTTTAAGAACTGTTCAGGCTTCTCAACAATAAGGCCACATAATAAGAAATAAGGGTGAATTGAAAGAAACTGGAATCTAAAAAAAAGACGAATTTATTTCATTCTTTAGATTTTTAGTATGTACCTTTTAAACATGCTATTATAATTTATATATATTTTTTATTTCAACAATATTTAAAACAGTTTTATAAAAATTGAATTATTTAATAAATTATTAACGAATTATAGGTACCCATTATTTCAATAGAACGTTTGCTTTATTCCGAGACGGAACATATTTTTACTGGAGCATATATACACATAATCCGCAACTTTCGCAATGTTAGGATCAATTCTGTACGCCGCCGTTTAGTCGTTTCTATATTCCATAAGCAAAACCTAAGTACCATTCACAATACGATTACGAAGCGCACGCGCCCCTCTCTATCCCTTTCTCTGTCTGAGAAAATATCTTTTCAGGAATTCTTATTTTTAACAGGTCTATAAACCCCACGTTTCCTGCTCTTAGTGCTTACATAAAAATTAACCACTTTATATAACAGGCACAATCCGAAATTACTCCGGTGTTTTTGTTTACTGATGATCTTGTTTAGAGCAAGTATTTTAACACTTGGAAGTGATAACGAGATTGTAATTGCGTATTTTTAAAAGCACTCAATAAAAACAAATCAGCCTAATAAAGTAAATTGTAAATTATATTATTGAGTGTGTACTGGATAGCATTAGTTGTAGGCTTGAGACGTAATTAATTAAATAAGAAATAATTGATTCTCGATCCTTTGTGAGAGAAAATCAACACCGCGCATTGTGAATGATGAATGAATGATGAGATAAATAACAGAAATTTCAAATATCAAATATTTAGAAATCGGAAGGATCCATTGGCGGCCCGACTAAAGAATTAGGGGCGAAAAATGTTAATGATATATTTATTAAAAATATAATAATATGTACACTAAATGAACTTAATAAAACAATTAGAAAAGAACTAAAACGCGACATACAAAAATGGAACGAGAACTTAATAGAGTGAGTCATTGAAAACAAGAGGCTTAAAATGTCTAAGACCCGCACTGGGAGTTCAAAAAATCATCAAAATTAAAGACGCCAACAATAAGGAAGAGAAGGACAAATATAAAATAACAAATATTGTCGAAGACTTCTACACATCCTTGTACAGCTCGCAAGGCCAGCCTAATGAAACAACAAAGGAGAACGTCAAAAGAAAAATAAAAAACGTGGGATCAGAAGTACTACCAAATATAAAGGGATTCGAAATAGAAAGAGCTAAAAAATAATAAAGCTCCAGGACACGACGGCATAATTGCCGAGCTCTTGAAAACAAGCAAGACATTAACAATCCCTGTACTAACAGAGCTATTTAATAGATGTCTCCATAATAGCAAGATCCCTAAAGACTGGAACGAGAGTCTAGTAATACTCTTACACAAAAAAGGGGACAAATGTGATCTACAGAATTATAGACCTATATCGTTGCTCAGTCCAGTATACAAACTATTTATGAGAATTATTAACAACCGGTTAACCTACAAAATGGACAATTACCAACCGAATGAACAGGTTGGCTTTCACAAAGGATATAGTACATCAGACCATCTGCTGACAATGAGAACATTGATAGAGAAGGCAAATGAATACCAACTACCCGTATTTCTTGCATATGTGAAAATGCACCTATTATAGTACAACTAGACGAAAATACAAATCCCATCCCCATTAAGAGAGGAGTGAGACAAGGAGACGTAATATCGCCAAAGCCTTTCAACCTAGCCCTAGAAGACGTCTTCAAAACTACAAATTTTTCAACCTGTGGCATTAACATTAATGGCAACAAGTTAAACCACCTCAGATTCGCTGACGACATAGTGATTATAGCGAGCACATTCGAGGAACTGCAAATTATGATGGGGGAACTAGCAGCCAGCTCCCAATACGTCGGCCTAAAAATGAATATGAAAAGATTATTTGGAAACCACGTCTCATTTATTCCCATAATGTTCACATTTAGTCTTTCCATTGTTTTTATAGCATTAGCAAGCTTTCCAGCTGCATAAACTGCGTACGTTCCAGGCTGCTATCTTGCTTAATAAAATCTTCATGCGGAGCCAGGAGATTCTTCGCACCCTCTGGGAATTTAACACCTGCCGGGACTGAGGACCATTATTTTTTGGTTTCTTGACATTTTTTAGTTCAGCAGCAGTCTGAAATATCCTGGGGAATATAACATATACAGTTTTTCATCGTAGGTAGATGCATCTTAGAAGATAACATTTCCTTTATCTTGGGTCTGGAGTTATCCCGCCCTTATTAGGTCGTCAGAGCCTCGTTTGTAAGAACACCATACACCAAGTACATTCTGGACAGATGACGAGGTTGTTGTTTGAATAAGAGAGGCTTTAAGTTAACGCTACACTATCCCTTGCATCCATTTATGGAATTAATTCTTTATATTTTTAGGAATACATATAGGTAGCTATAAAGAAATACCTACATTAAAAATAAAAATAAAAGAGTTAAAAGGTATTGATCAAAAAAATAAAACTAAAATACTCGTTTTAATAAAAATCGTAACTATTTTCAATGAAAAAATTGTGAACATATTAGTAATTTAAGTGCTTTCCTTATCAGAACTATATATCGGCTACTAAGTTTGTTTACAACCAAAGATTACTGTTTTTATTCACATAATTCCAAATAAAAAATCCTGACCTATCACAACATACATTTATTATATAAACTTGATACAATAACAAAGATAAAATATTTTATAATAATATTTGTAAATCGTTTATACACCAGACACATGTTTTCAAATAAACAATAATAATTATGAAACTATGATAACGGTACTAGAAACATTATTGAGGATTAAAAATAAGGATTGATAATTATCAGCATTGGTAAATAAAATATCTCTCTGTCATTACTAATCATTAATTATTGAAAGAATGTGGTGATTTTTTCCTAATTGGTTTTATCATAAAAAAATGTCTCTGTCTTCGGCTAATTACATAAGGCGAAAAGCTAGGATTCGTTTGGAAAAATGTTCCCATTGAGATTTTTTTGCCTAATCACTTTCATGAGATACCCCAAAATAAGGTTCAAGAGGTCGCCCAGACGAAAAGTTGTTTAAATTCTTTTAAACAAATTAATTTTTTGCCACTGAAAATTTTTTTTTATTTTTTGGATTATTCTAAGCGATTTTTCTGTAAACTTGATCGTTATCAAGTTATAAATATATTAAAACAGAAAAACGATAAATTACGATTTTCAAGGTTCAAAATCACAAGTAAAAAACATTATTTTTGAATTCACCAAGAACCTAAATTCAAGTTCAAACCTTGTTCTATCATTTCCGATAAGTATCTTGGGCTTATTTTATTTTAAAATATTATTTTTTATTCGTTAATAAACCGCTTATGACAGATATAAATTCCTATTGTACAAATGAGCGCCCATCCTGAAATACGTGCTTTATTATCAATTAAAAACCAATGGTTTAATAGTTATTTATACAAAAATGTTATGTTACAAAGATGATTATGCCCGGAGAGCAACTTAATCTAGCCAGAGGGCCTCTGGCCCAAGGGATGGATGTTGCTCGGTGGGCTTAATCATCCAATAATACCAGTGATAAATACAAGATTTTATTTTTCACTTCACGTCGTATAAAAACTAAAATTGAAACGTTTTTACTTTTTATTTTAATCTATATTGTCAAACAACATAAATCTATCATTACCTTACCTTGGAATGTACTTTCTGATTTAAATGATAGTGACATTTTCCGATTGTAATAACAAATCCTGACAGTATACAATATTCTTGTAATGTGGTAAAATAGAATATCAAAAATGCAAATTGTCAAGAATATTATAACCTATTTTTGAAATGAAATGAATGCATTACATGAAATTTTACAGTCAAATAATATTGATCAAATTCAAGAGATTTCCAATGTATTGTTAAATATAGTCGAAAAAGCCGTTGATACAATAAATTCCAAACAATTCAATTCATCAGCCGCTTGGTGGAATTCTGAATGTCAAGAAACTATTAATCTTTCAAAAACAGCATTAAATCGATTCACAAAATATAATTATTACTATTTAAATGGGAATAAGCCACAATTCAAGGTTAACGTAAGTTTATTAACGTTTCAATTTCCACTTCGAAAATCATTCTCAAAATACAGACACTTCACATGAAAAACATTTCATGTGAAGCTTATTTCATAACGGACATTATTATTTTTACCATATATCTATGATTGCCGCCCTGTGCGTTAGAGAACTCCAGAAGTCTCTCCTCTTCACCGCCGAAACATTTCACGAACCGATTCTATCGACGCAGAGGTGACATTCGAGAATTTACGGATTTCTCGTCGCCCAGTCAGCTGTTTTCCAGACATTTCGTTCTCATTATACAAGCCAGCAGAGGTGGGCTTTGATTATTAGGTATTAGTATTGGTGATTTTACGCGTGAATGCGAATTCCTCTAAGCTATAATTATCAATGTATTTGTAACTCAATTTTTGAGCTAAATAAAGTTATTAAACCACGGCGTGCTTCACTTAATCACTGAATCCACAGAACAACTTAACAATATTAATTAGTATGACAGAAGCATCCTAGCGTTTAACATTCTTATTTAGCCATTACATATTAAACCTTATTACTTATATCTTAAACTAAGATTATTACATCCCATTCAAGATACTTGCCTACATTTGACCACTTTATACTAATGTGTGTTAAGTCGTATTATTGCCTTGCTGAAGACCATATATTTGGTTGGCTGACATTGATTTTTATGCCATAACTGTTGCAAGTCATTTACATGTTTACAATTAATCTTCAAGTAATCGCTGTAAGGCCTCTGCCGTTTTTCAAAACATTACTATATGGTATGTATTTAATTGGTGAAATTGTTTTATAAATCCTTCGTTATTATAACGATTTCAATTAAAAAGAGATATTCGCCATAATGGTCGTTTCACAAATTAAATTGTCCGATCCATTAATTTGTTGTACATGGATTTTACAACCTTGTAATAATTTATAGAGCATATGTATATTATTATTTTAGTGCTTGTATCCGTGACGAATAAAATATAAATGAAATAATATTAACTCTCCAAAATATAGATACCGTAATTGATTTACAAATCTTCTAAAATGTACATTAAATATTTCTTTTTTTATTAGTACTTTTTAAAATTATGTGTGTGTGTGTGTGTGTGTGTGTGTGTGTGTGTGTGTGTGTGTGTGTGTGTGTGTGTGTGTGTGTGTGTGTCTGTGAATTTTGTGGTTTGGTTTTGGTTTGTTTTGCGTTCATTCATGCTTCACTTATTGTATGCATATTTAGAAGAACACGAAATTAAACACACATCAACAGGAACACTACGAAAAAACGCCACAGTACACTATAAGCGGAGCAAGAATTGAAAACAGTAGGACATGGGGCAAATATCTGTAGAGTCCATAAAATAATCTGCGTTTACAGTGGTAAATGTATTAACTGAAATTTATAATTATAGTCTCAGAAGAGACGAAATTTCTTTTTCGTCTTGTTCTTCGTAACTTTAGGTGTTAGGCACTATTGTTAGTTATAAGAAAACTTCTTCTCCTTCGTAGCCTTCTGTCGTCCATTTTTCGTCCATTGTTGTCCCAACTCTCTCCATCGATCTATATCCTGAGCAACGTACTTCCAATTTGTTGGCTACTTTTTTTATGTCATCTATCCATCTCATCTGTGGTCTTCCTCTTTTTAAGGTTTCCAATGTTGTATTGGGGCGTGCCAACGTTCAGCAACGAAGCTCCATTTGATTTTGTCAATTTTTGTTGTGATATCCTCGAACCTTGTTTTTAATCTTACCCAGTCATTGCTCTTTTATCTGACAGTCGAATTTACCTCATATTGCCCTTTCTGTTGTGGCAAGTTGATTCATATTTCCTTGTTTAGTGTCCAAGTTTGACATCCATGTCATGATAGAAAGGGTGCACTGGTTGAACACTTTGCTTCTCATTTATTGAGGTATTTTGCGGTTCCTAAGTATCTAAATGAGTTTTACACATCCTGCCCATTGCAGTCTTGCTATTTTAGTGATTTCCGCACTTTGTCAAGTTTTAGAATTTGGCCTAGGTAGATATACTTTTGGACTTGTTCTATCTCATTGCCAATCAAGATGTTTGAATATATTTTCCAATGCTAAGATGAACAACTTTGGTGAAATAGTATCATTTTGTTTTATCCCTTTATCAATGCGGATTTTTTCAGTTTTTGTATCTTCTTTAAATTTGATGTGGAATATGACCTTTATGTAAATGTTTTTAATGAGTGTAATGTTTCGTAAGTATATTCGAGCATAACTCAAGGTTGACAAAAAGGACCAAGTTTCAATATTATCGAAAGCCTGGTGAAGTCAACAAATTCCATATATGTAAAGTTACATTATAGTCTGTGGTTTTTTCAATTAGTCTTCTGATGGTTTGCAGATGATCAGTAGTATCAAACCCTTTTCCAAATCCCGTCTGCTCAATCGGTTGATATAAATCAAGTTTGGTGTAATGCGGTTGGTTATTATTCTTTTCAACAATTTGTATAACTGAGACACAGGATTAACAGGATTATAGGTCTGTGATTTTCAATATTAACGATGTCTTCTTTTTTGTGTAAGATTTTTGCGATATTTAATTCATTTCTTTCATGTTAAATAGGAGAAATGTGCCTATCATGAACCCCTTAAGAAAATAGCTTCACAATAATTTTAATTATTCACTTAGCTGGCTTTAAATATGACCACCTAGAATTTTGCTGTGGTGGGGTTTTGGTTGGTCACCGAAATTTTTTTATGCTAACTCCATTATTTTGAGTCCTTAAAATTTGTGAGTAACAGTGGTGTCCTGGGGGGTTTAACTCCCAAAACCCCCCCCTGGGTGCTCCACTGCATAACATCTTGTTATGTGTTCAATATGCAAATGTTTCAAATTTTGGAGAAATGATGATAAAAATTTATTCATAATTTACTAAAATCCTGTTAAAAGTTCATCATGGGCATATATACGCTCATGATGACCCCTTGATACGCTCATGATGGACTCGTTGCATTTTGTATAAAATAAGTAAATACCAAATTATTTTATTAAACCAAAAGACATTATAAACGATAAAAAATATTACAAATAGGTGTTTTTAAGAATAAAAAAATTACGTGCACAATTCACACACAAATTGTTTATGTCGAGGATTTACATCTGTACCTTCAGTGTAGCACCAATTCTTACACACTTATGGCTGTATGTCACTATACCTTTTCTTGTACAATTCTTGTATTTATCCAAGAAAAAAATGCACAGTGTCATACACACGTACATACATTTTCTCATACAAGAATTCGGGTTCTACACATAAATGCGCGAAATTTTGCCCACAACGCGTTTTATGTAATTTCGTAAAAATGACAGCGACAATAAAATCAGCAGTTTTGCGTTTCATGTATTTTGCTATTTGAATTAAATTTTTGTGAGACAGATTTTTATAAAGTGATAGTAAAAATGGATATGGATGATGAGTTAGTTGTAATAGCAGTTACAATAGTAGCTGTTACACAATAGTAGCTGTAGTAGCTGTAGCTGTAGACCCACAATAATTAGAAACATTGTAAAAGTTACTTAAAGAGGATATACAGAGAACCAATACCTTCTTAAGGGAATCCATCTCAGGACGCATAAGGTTTGCCAATTTCGAAAGTAAAAGTATTAATAAAGCTTATTAAGGTTAGGTTTCAGGTTACCCTCCGGTTTTTAGGAACTGGTGAAACTTATAGATCACTTATATACGCAACTCGTATTCATAAGACCACTATAAGTGAATTAATACCTGAAGTTTGCAATGCAATTTACAATCGTTTAAAGAGCACATATTTACAGGTAAATAAAAATTTAAAAAACAATCACAACCTACATTAGATTTTTATTTGTAGACACACAAAGCTCCTTAAGAATGGGATGAAATATCCAAAAATTTTGAAAATATTAGGCAATTTTTAAACTGTATAGGGACTATGGATGGTAAACACATTAAATTTCGTGCTCCTATATCTGAAGGATATAGAAGCACGAAATGGCGTTTCTGGCGTTGAATTTAAATATCCTGTTTTACCCCGTTTTCTACTCATTTTTTGTGTTACTTCAGATACTCCAGCTAAAGGAGGAGAACAAATATCTTTTACCGAGATGTTTAGGACTAACGATGATGGTTATTTCTGATCAGTGGGTCTTTTTGTAAACTTTCAATCGAAGAAACATTTGGGCTCTAATGTTCCGATGGAGAGTTCTAGTCAGAACATCCTGGCAGTGGGTTTTGTTCAGAATTTTCTCTATCTGTTGTTATAGATGGCAAAAATTGCCAATCCTCGAAGACATTTGGATTGAAGGGTTGTATTATTGTCTTTTTAAATGCATTGCTTGCGTATGATGGTAGAGCACTTTTTAAGTCGAAATGACTTCTTAAAAAGACTCGCTTTCTACCAATCATCTAGCTGCCGTTCGCATTGGTGATTGGTGAGAAAGAACACCAATTGGTGACCTTTCTAGATACATCAAAAGTTTTGTTTTGTTTTAATTCAAAACAAAAAAGTGTTGTTACATCGGTTTCTGGGCTTAAGAGCCGAAGCTCGGAATTATTTCTTCCTTTTCCTTTATTTTTCTTCAATATTCCTTCGCATACGTTTCGTATGCGCTGAGAAACACATTATCGAAAGCGATAAGGCAACGATCGAAGTTATGATCAAGATAGATATTGATCGCCAACTGCCTCCAAATGCAGCTGCAATATTTTTACAAACTTTTTCTGTCTTCGTCCATAATCGTTGCCTCCCAGTTTTAAATAAAATTCTCTGTGTACAAAGGTAATAATTAGTATTTTTAATGGTTTACGTGACGTATTTTCTTAGGAATAATTGGCCCATTATTGTTAAAATAATCAAATAATTCGCGATACTGAAATTACTCATATCTATGCCAGACAACAAATGTTCTTTTTTATTTATGATGTTATTCAAAATAAGCGATCTTGACCTTTCTCAAAATATATTGCAAGGAATTATAAAAAAAGAAAGATAAGAGTTTAACAACAAAACTTGATCTTATTAACCAAATTATGATAAACTTTAACGAATTTTAATGTATATTTTTGTAAATTTTCCTAAAATTGAGCGAAACTTTTATGGATACCATTTTTAAAATATAACTATGCAGCTATCATATATTTATAAAGTTTGTCTACAAAAGCTCTTTACAAAACAAAACTACAAATTCTGGAAATCATTTTATGTCGATTTAGCGTAAATCCACTCATCGAAAAATGCTGCCTTCCTAAGGGAGTTAGATCTCTTATAAAGATGGCAAAAACATCGGTAAATGTGTTTTTTTAATTGCAATCATAAGCGACTCGTTTAGGTGAGGTGTTGTGGATCTGGTTCTCATTTTATCATGCGGTTAATAATAATGTGTTTAAATATTCTAGTTTTTAATAGTTGAGTTATTTTTGGTTCCGGTATTAAAAACTTCTATTAGTATAAATCAGGTTCTCATTTTATTATTTGGTAAATATTAATACCTGTATCTACACTCCGCGTCATAGAAAACGGGCCACCCCAAGTATTTAAAATATTTTCGAAATTATTATTTATTGCTACAAAATTAAGCATTTATTTTTTTGCATATTAATATTATTTTATTTTTAATGTGTATTGGGTTATTTAAGTTAAATTGGTTGTTGCGAAAGCAAACCGACCATGTAACTGGATTAAGGATATTCATAGAACCTATAAAACAAAACAATTTTGAAAAAAAGTTGTTTACAACTTGATCAATTTTCGAGAAAGCGATTGTTTTGAGAAATATATTGTAAAGTTCTAATGAGTTTTAAACGCATATCAGATTTCAGTAGCCGACTCAGTGTGAAGTAGTCTTGAGTTAATAACGATGGAGAATTTTCAAAAATCGGTTGAAATTGTAACGTTACTGGGAAGTGGATTAAGTCAAAGACAAGTTGCAAGACAATTGAATGTTAGTCGTTGGACTGCACAAAGGACCCAGCAACGATTTATTGTGACAGGATCTCACCAACGACGACCTGGTACAGGTCCAAAAAGGAAAACAACCGCTAGGGAAGATCGCGTCGTCATTCTTGCTGCATTACGGAATCAGACCCAAACCGCTAGAATACTTCAAGGCCATTTACAGCAAGCTCAAGGACCAGCAATCAGACTTTCTACTATTCGGCGAAGATAAGCGAAGCAAGGTTTGACAGCTTGCAGTCCAGCAACAGGGCCCTTACTCTCCCCAGCTCACAAAAGACGAAGACTCGATTTTGCCTGTGAGCACATCAATTGGACAGCAGACGATTGGAAAAAAGTATTGTTTACGGATGAGTGTAGAATGTCTATTTATGGTAAAGATGGACGCAGTAAGGTGTACAGATGGGCTGGAGAACGTTTCGCTGGTTGCACTTGGCACCACGGGTTGCTTTTGGTGGTAGTTCAGTAATGTTTTGGGCAGGGATTTCTTTTGATGTGCATACGGATCTCGTCGTGATCGACAGAGGTGCGTTAACAGCAGTAAGGTACATAACGGAAATCTTACAACATAATGTGATGCCCTATGCTGGATTTATTGGCAACGAATTCCTGGTAATGCAGGATAATGCGAGACCACACACGGCAAGGATAGTAACGGAGTACCTTGACGAGGTTGGTATTCCAAAAATAGACTGGCCTGCTCAAAGCTCCGATTTCAATCCTATTGAGCATATATGGAGCCTGCTAAAAAGTCGCGTTAGGCGTCGCATACCTGCTCCAACAACACCTGTAGAGCTTCAGATGGCACTCATTGATGAATGGGCCACTTTTCCCCAAAGAGATATCCAAAACGTTATAAATTCCATGCCAAATCGAATGAGGAGTGTCATCCAGAATCGAGGTGGCAGCATTACTGAAAATGGATACCAGCTTTTTTTTTTAAATATACAGTTCATTGTTGTTTTAAAAACTGTAAGTTGGTTTTTTCAATAAATTTTTCATTTTCCTTAAATTTTTTATTTTCGATTGATGTTTTACGATAATGATGAAATTTTATATTAAACGAGTTATTGATTCAATATACAAAAAAATAAATGCTTAATTTTGTAGCAATAAATAATAATTTCGAAAATATTTTAGATATTTGGGGTGGCCCGTTTTCTATGACGCGGAGTGTATTACAGGTGTTATTTATCTTTAACTGGATCTGGTTTTCATTTTATCATTTGGTAAATAATAATGTGTTTAAATATTCTAGGTTTTAATAGTTGAGTTATTTTTGGTTCCGGTATTAAAAACTTCTATTAGTATAAATCAGGTTCTCATTTTATTATTTGGTAAATATTAATACCTGTATCTATTACAGGTGTTTATTTATGTTAAAACTAGATCTGGTTCCCTTTTTATCATTTGATAAATATTAATGTGTCCAAATATTCTAGTTTTTAATAGTCAAGTTATTTTTGGTTCCGGTATTAAAATTTCTATTAGTATAAATCAGGTTCTCATTTTATTATTTGGTAAATATTAATACCTGTATCTATTACAGGTGTTTATTTATGTTAAAACTAGATCTGGTTCCCTTTTTATCATTTGGTAAATATTAATGTGTCCAAATATTCTAGTTTTTAATAGTCAAGTTATTTTTGGTTCCGGTATTAAAATTTCTATATAAATCAGGTTCTCATTTTATTATTTGGTAAATATTAATACCTGTATCTATTACAGGTGTTTATTTATGTTAAAACTAGATCTGGTTCCCTTTTTATCATTTGGTAAATATTAATGTGTCCAAATATTCTAGTTTTTAATAGTCAAGTTATTTTTGGTTCCGGTATTAAAAATTCTATTAGTATAAATCAGGTTCTCATTTTATTATTTGGTAAATATTAATACCTGTATCTATTACAGTTGTTTATTTATGTTTAAACTGGATCTGGTTCTCATTTTATCATTTGGTAAATAAGAGTTATTTTGGGTTCCGGTATTAAAAATTTCTATTAGGATAATCAGGTTCTCATTTTATTATTTGGTAAATATTAATATTATAACACAATGTATTCCTAAACCTTCTGAACTCGGGTCATGCGACGTTGTTTTTAGCATATCCACAAGTTTACGATTTTTGTAATTCGCTGTAAATGGAAAATAGTGCAATAGTGATGTAAAACATCACATGTTTCTAAATTTCTATCTCAATTATTTCTTTTAAAGATAAAAAATCAGATTTCTGGGTTTCACCATTTCAAGGATTTAAGACGCTTGTGAAATAAGATCTCCCTTTCTAAATGTTGGCCCTTACTTTGGTTAAATCCTTATTTTTTCCAGGGTGTATATAATAGAGAAACCATAGCATCTTCCAGTTTGAAATACATGACTATAGTTGTAATAAAAAATAAAAAAAAAACAATAGTTTTTTGAATAATCACTTTATTTCACATAAAAAGTTTTGCACTCCAACACACTTTACAATAAAGGAATAATAATAAGAAAATAATATAAAAGAAAAAAGTATATATAATTTGACCAAGACACTATGAATAGGTATATTACAAAACGAAGAAAATAGAGTAAATGAATCAATCGTAAAAATAATGTTAAGATTTGTTTTTACTTTAAATATATTAATCAAAATATGCAAATAACATAAGATTTATTATATTTTATAACTTATCAGTAATACAATGTCATATGAGAACAATTAATGAATTAAAGAAATTAATAAATACTTTAACGTATATTACACAGTATTAAAAAAATGTGTAAATTTTAAGAATTTTTGGTGGTTTTCTGGTGAAGGTTTAGATCAATAATTATGTATGTATTTACCAGTTTTGCAAATTCTTAGCGCCTAAATGAAAGTCATCATTTTGGATTTCTAATTGCTGTGATTGAAAAAATTCTGGCTGAAGAATGGCTTTAACCAGCTACTAGACCACGCAAAATGAATGTCATGAATGTGCTGTCAGCACGCCGATAGATCAAACTGACTATATACATTAATATATATTAATATTTTTTTCTGAAAAATGGCTTTGGTAGAGCCAATTAATATGTTAATATTAATATTGAAGAAATAAAGCGGCGGTCAGCAATCGCAAAAAGCGCTATGGCAAAATTAACAAAAATTTGGAAAAGCCATGAAATAACTACCGATACAAAAATGAGACTAGTAAGAAGTCTAGTTTTTCCAGTTTTTACTTATGCATCGGAATGCTGGACCCTTACTGAGAAAGACAAAAAGAACATAGATGTATTTGAGATGTACTGCTGGAGACGAATGCTGAGAATACCATGGATGGCCCGAAGAACAAATGAATCCATACTGGACCAGCCAAACATAAAGAAAAGACTAAGAACACAAATATCAGAACAAATAATAAGCTATTTTGGACATGTGCTTCGAAGAAATGGTCTTGAAAAACTTACCATCCAGGGAAAAGTAGAAGGCAAAGGAAATAGAGGTAGATCTCCCACACGATACACGGACCATATTGTTGCTACCATTGGCGCTCCATTGTCAGAATATGCTAGAATGGCAGAAGATAGAAAAACGTGGAGGAACATTGGGAAATTTAGCTAATAGCTTCATGATATCACGATACCTGCATCAGGTTAACGACTAAGAAGAATAAGATTAATATAAAAAAGTTTCGATATCACTAGAGTACAATAGACCAGCATTTCTGTGTATGATTGACTTAAAGAAAGCATTTGACAGAGTCATACTCAAAGATGTAATTCATCTTCTCTATAATAGAGAAGTTACACTAAATATTATAAAAACTATTGAAAACATCAACCAAAACAACAAAATGGAAGTCAGAATAGATGGAAACCTTATATAACCTATAGAAATAGGCAGCGAAAGACTCATTGAACCCTATGATCTTCAATTTAATCATGGATGAAATCATCAAAAGCGTTAACAAAGGAAGATGATACAGAATGGGAAAGAGGTAAAAATACTCTGTTACGGAGACGACGCAATATTTATAGCCCAAGATAGAGATAGTCTACAAAGACTGATCTACACATTTAACATAAAAAGAATTTAATATGACAATTTCATCTCAGAAAACTAAAACTATAGTAATCAGCAAAGAATCAACCAGATGTAAAATAGAAATTGATGGCATCAGTATTGAATAAGTAATGGAAATAAAATACCTTGGAATTACACTGTCCAGCTATGGAGACCGGGACAAAGAAGTGAAAGATCAAGTACACACAGCAAATAGACTGGCAGGATGAATTAATAACACTATATGGCGAAAAAGACACATTAACACTGAGATGAAGTCAAGAATTTATAAAACCAGTGTGAGACCAATAATGAAATATGCCTCAGAAACAAGAACCGACACAGCCACAACGCAAAGGTACTGGAAACGGCATAGATGACCGCGCAAAAGATGGAGTGACAACCTTCCATAGAGGTATTAATCCGCCAATGAACAAGCAGAATTGCTTATAAAGTGGAAGAAGAAGAAGACTGTAGAATAAAGTATTTAAATAATTAACTGCGACCTCTTAATTACCATAACTGGGCCAATTCTAACATTATTTTGTTTTTTTTATATGTATAATCATATTGGCCGTTTATGTTTGGAGTGTCTAAATATATTTTGTCTCAGTAAATATCCCAAAGTACGGACCTGTCTACAGGTTACAAAATTTATCACAATACATACATCCTTATCCGTCAACAGCATTGTGTTAAAAACATCAAAAACGACATTTGTTATTTTCCCTTGTGATTCCTTTTTATTCTGTGGTTATATTTAGTGAATATTAGTTTGAATCACAACATAATTTAAATATATGTATTGGGACATTACCTAAGAGTGACGTCACAATGGGCGAGGCTTACAAAACCTTTCCAAACATTTCTAATTCGTGTGTATTTGTCCCACAAGAAACTGGAAATATTGTTTTTTTTTAATTGTTTGAAAAGTAAATAACGACTTTTGGTTATGAGCATTCATTCTGTGCAATTAGTATTATTTTTTATTCGTAAATTTGTGACGTAAGAATATCAAAGTATTAAGATATTTACTCTCTATGTTCATGTTTTAAGGTTATGTTATTGTTTGATTAAAACTTTCATTATTTTTTTACTGCATTTCAAGGTATGCTATTGTTGTTTTTATCACGGTTATTTCAAAATAAATCAATAAATCATTAATGTTTTATTCATTAATAATCTATTGTGATGTCAGAGCTTAGGTAGTCCATTGTGGGTAACCTTATTCTCGTCAGATATTGTAAAACTGAAATGTTTGTAAAACAAATACTTTCAAACAAGATCAGTAGAAGTAGGTTTGCTCTAATAGACAAGTGAGAAAGTTTTTTTTATTTTACATATAATATGGAGAGTGGTTCAAAATATGGTCTACAGATGGAAATAAGAGAAAAATGTTTTTTTAGAGGTATAAACATTTGAGTTGGCCACACTGTTGCTAGTGGCATCTTTACAAGTCACAGCTCATTTGTCTGCTGCATTGTTGGTCATTTCATCATACATATATAGATAACTTAACAAAGCTTGTTCCGATCGTGGAACGTATCGCGTCTACGTCCATTTTATGGCCAGCATAATCATCATAGCAATTAATTTGATAAAACGTGTTGGCATAATCTTTACTCTAAATGATACCAAACCTTCTCTGAGATATCGTGAGGTGCGTAACGAAGAAGTGTTGAAAATTTCCATCCACTTTATGGTAGATTTTGGAGATCGACCTTGGTTTGCAGGTTCATAAAATACAACTCTTGCAAGAGTTGATGCTACACGACCACCAACATGGTGAATACTCGGTGAATGGATTCATATTTGGTTAAACTACTAGACAATACGCAAAACTGCCGCATTTGGTGTAAAGATAATCCTCAAACAATTGTTCAAACGCCGTTACATCTATACCAATTTAATGTTTAATATGTAGCTGATGGAATCATCGGTCCTTATTTTTTCCAAAACGATTCCCTAAAGAACGTTACTATCAATGGTGACCGCTATACGGCCATGATCTCACATTGATACGTTAGTGTCACGTACCCAACACGTTGGATCTGTGAAAACTGAGGCCCGTTGACAGTCCATTTCACCGAAGGGAGAACATAATTGCTTTTTTCTTTAAACATTTGGTCTAGCGGTAGTCTTCTTGAGAATCGATGAAATGTCACTGTAGATTAGTACATGGTTGTATACTATGTTATATTAGTATATTAAAACAGTTTATTGTTCTTAGATTAACGTTCGATTAACCAACCAGATGTCTGGAATTCGTACCATTGCTATCACGAAAGTAAGAGGCTCCATGAAGCTGATATAACTTTTAAGCTTCTATACCCGTCTTGAATCTTTGCAAAAGTAAGAAATGATTCAAGTGATCTGTAAACATATGTTTACAGATAATTATTCAAATTTTTAATTAATTTTTTCTGAAGTAATATATATTTTTCAAAAGTGTTGTAATTACGATTAACTATTATCCGAGTGTTCCATTTCTTGGACTGGAGTAAGTATGTATTTAACAGCGAATAACAAGAAGTAATATTTTATAGCCTCTAATTTCTTTTATTGACGTAAGTTAAAATTAAATTTTTTGTTTTGCACACAGATCCAGTATATTTTTGTCCAAACGGAATTAGCGGATCCAAATCTGAACTGTGCAGTCCAGATCTTACAATATCGTTTCAAACATTACTTCTTTTCTCCAATTACTTAATTTCAACAAAAATTATCCCAATAAAAATGGTAAATAATATAAAAATAATACAAGAAAATAGCTTCAGAATAATATTATATTGACGAATAATTTCGGTTAATAATATACGATTCTTGTTAATTTATAAATTAAATAATTTGATTTTTGTAATTCATCGCAGAATTTTGTCCGCTTCTATTAACCTTGGTACGATTCTTAATCACACAAATATATAGTATTCGATATACTTTCAAATGAATAAGTTGTTTTTAATTTCTCTACTTAATTTGTTTGTCCCATATTTTATTTCCCCGTATATATAAATTATTGTTACGATAAATTCTGACCCAAAACCGTAAATATATTTATTACTAATATTTTCATTCATTCACGTATTTTTTAGGTAATGCCTACCTGACACACGATGGGTCCCCCTTTGTAATAAAAACAACAATTCGAACCTTCTGGAGACAAGCCGATTTAACCATACCGGTTCTGAGAACAATTCGCCGCTCTGTCTAGAAGGCCGTAGACGTTTCCAGTCTAACAGTAGTGAATATATAACAGGACTTTTTGGAGAATAGAAAACAGTTAATTCTCAAGACGCGCTCGCGAATTTAAATGTTACGTTCGCTTTTTAATAAATTATGTATGTTTAGTGATAAATAAATAAATATCAGTTATTGTGCTTTTTAATGAATTAAGATAAGAACAAGACATTATAAATTAAATAGACATTGAAATAAAATCATCACATTATTTATAAACAAAATGTTTCAAAGCATCGTGAGAGTTGAAAGTTCCAGAGATTATAGTCCAGAAAATAAAAAATAAAATGAGTCATGCGCGTGATCAATTATCTTATTATAGCACAAATCTATAGAGACACATTTTAAGTAAAACGCATTTAGAAGCAGTTATAGAAGAAACGACTTTTGGAACAACACAAATTAATCACGCTCTAAAAAAACAGCTTAAAGTTAGCAACCGCATGCGTAAGGAGATGGGATTTTTGGATATATCTGCAAAAAGATCAGCAGAAGGTAAATATAGGCATGTTTTGTAACATAGTTGAGAAACTGGGCTGTAGCTCCAAACTTATCGCTCAAAGTTATGATGGAGCTGCAGTAATGGCTGGGCCTTTGGGTGGACTGCAAATCAAAGTTAAGCAGAAGTTTCAAAATGCAATTTTTGTGCACTGCTTTGTACAGGCTAAATTTAGTCTTAGCGCAACGCAATCGGTCGCACTCAAAAAAACTTGCAATGTATTTTTCCAATTCTATTTGGTTCGTTGTGTAGTTGCAATAATCTGCTGATTAAGCTGTTGATTCATCTGTGGTGTCTTTATTTTGCTGCGTAAACACATTTCGACATAATGTCAGGACATTGATTAATTCCGTTATTAAATAAACTAACTCGGTTATTTTGACACTCAAGAGAATTAAATGTGTCTCAGAAATAAACTTCCAATCTTGATATTTGCGTTTCATTCTGTTTACTACCGAATACGTAGAATAAATTGAGGGGAGGATTGTATTCGTAACAATACGAATACAAATAACACGTTTTGGAATTTTTTAGAAGACATTATGTACATACATACATGCCAAACAAGCCTCTGCGGTTGCTAGTGCTTCTTCTATCGATATACTAAATAATTGAATATCCTTCCGAAATAAAAAGAATATATTAATTTGAGTATTTTACATCTTTAGGTATATAGTCATCCGCGCAGTCGACACATTATTAATGTGAATGAAAACTTATTTTATAAACTAGATCTAATGTATTATTTTTATTATTATAAGAAGAAATATAATATTCTATTGTTATAATGTAAAGCGACCAGCAAGGAAACATATTTTCTTAGGCGCCGCCAACGATCGAATTCAAAATTTCCGATTATTCATTATTGGCACGTGATTTCGGCTACTTTTGACCTCTTACGACGCGTGATTTTAAATGACTAATTTCATTTTTTATTTACTAGACTATAGACATTTTAGAATAAGTTTCTTTTAGAATAAACATGTGTTTGGTCCCGCAGAGAATAGGTCTCCTTTTTCAACTTAAAAAACGCCCAGGAAAGCAGAAGCAATCACATCCAATCTTACCTGAAAGTAAACCATACTCTGTATAGTACAGTCCACTGACTTACTAAAACTACTAATGTTCCTCAAAATATGAAAACCCAAAATGGTCAATGATTGTATTCTAGTAATGTAGAATATTTCGAAAGTCTTAGTTAATTAATTGACTTTCATCCTATAAAACCTATACCTCTACCAACCTTGAACTAAAAATAAATGTAAATATAAAAAATCATTAACGACGTCGTCTCGAAGGCCTCTCCCTATGTCGGTCTCTAGATCCTCTAGATCTACTTCTGGTGGATCTAGCAGATGAGCGTCTGTGCCTTTTAGTTCTGGAACGGGATCTGGATGGCGACCTTTGTTTTGGACTGGGTCTTCGTCTATTTTTTCTGCAAATAGATGATATATTGATTCAAGAAACAAATATCAATGATAAAAAACATATGTATTACAAAAAAATGGGATACTTAAAAAAGGCTGTGCGAAGAATCATACAAGGATGATTTGACACTAATCTAACCTTGGACAGATGACGCTATCTGTCAACGAAATGCTTTCGAGTTTGATACCTGTCATCCAACGTATTACCAAAGAAGATTAGAGGCATATAGAAGGACATTTCAAATGTGCGATTTGGTCACGGTTATTATACTTCAAAACACTCCTGAAGAGGACAACTGCATAAACTCAAACCGTGGCCGTCGGCTTAAAACAGTTTCATGAAAGATCTAGTTAGGAGGAAGTAGTAAAGGACTACGAATGAAGCTATGTAACTTATGCATTCCACGCTAAAATTTCGATGCCACTGATTTGCAAACTTTTTTTTTTCACAATAAAAACTTTATTTTCAATATATTAAATTGTTAAATTTTTAATTTTAATCAAAAATTTCAATTTTCTCAAGACTTTTCGTTGAACAATTGTTCTGTTAAAAAAAAAAGAAGTAGGTATTCAATGAAATTTTTACTAAATTTTGAAATTTTCTATTTCAGACATTAATTAAAATTAAAATAAATTGTATGTATAAATTTCTGACATTACTAAAATATAATGTTCATAACTGATTTTTTTATTATTCATATATGAATGAATGAATAAATGATTGGTTTCAAAAATGAAGCCAAATGTTAACTTAGTGTTTAATTACTACATAGTATATTCAACTAAATAATATTCTCCACGATATGTCTCTTTCTCGAGGACGCGAATGAGGACCATGGGGCGCTTGGGCATATTATTTGGATCAACTATATTTAAGTTTGCTTGCTCCCACAGGCCCTCCATAGTCCTCACCACTTGTGTAGTCCACTTTTTTGTATAGTCGCTAGCACAGTTCACCCAAATGATGTGGATGTTTTATGGAAATGCAGAAGTTCATTATGACCTCCGATAGGAGCCTCATCAACTGCTTGTTCCAGTTTATCAATGATCAGATCTACTAGAGCCCGATCTAGTTTAGTATCAGGATGGTGTCTGTGCTACCGCCATTATGAATACTTTTGACACGTTTCTGTATGACCTATTCTGTTCGTCAGAGCCTCTTAGCAAGATTTCTTAGCACCTCTGCGTAGGGGTGATGGTATTCTACCGAAGTCTCTTTTTATCCTCGGTGTTCATGATTTGGGTTTCTTGGGATTTCGAATAATCCATGTCCCAGCAGGAATTGGTTTTTGATCGAAACAACTTATAATTTTTTGGGCGTTACATAAGAAAATATCTAAAGTTGCATTTGTTGCTTCACTTTTTCATATTTTAGAAGCAGTAATAGCGCTCACATGAGCGCTCCCTAGTGGTACAGTAACGAACTAAAATCTTGTTTAACTTGTGTAACTTCAGCCGAGAGTAAAAAATGACAATGAAATGTCCTTCTATATGCGTCTATATTCGTATGTTTTAATATGAACTGAGTATTCGACGACTTGTTTTATTCTAAATTGTATTCAGCTACGATGTATTGAGAAATGTAAGATAAGACTAAAATAAAAAATGCATAAAAAATCATTACCTATCTCTGTCACTGTCTGAACTACTCGAACTACTCGAGCTACTGGAACTCGAAGAATTCAGTCTCTTTCTCAGCTTGGTGTCCTTTTTGTCGTCAAGTTCTTGTAAAACTTTGACCGTTTTCAACAACTTCTCCTTTTCGATGGCTTCTCTCTTCGCTAATTTGACTTTCTCCAACATTTCGCTTTCCTCTTTGGCTTTCCGTTGCTTTTCTTCCATTAGTCTCTACAAAATAAAAATTAGGAAATCAATAATATGATATGCTAGACACACAAACCAGATAAACACTTATTGTAATATTTAAATTAACGAATTTCCAATTTTAATGACTAATGTACTTATCAAATAAAAAAAATGAATAAATTTACTATACTCGTTGTGAAAATTATTGTTAGCACAGTTTTTCTGACAGACAGCTGATAATCCCCAAGGTTTTCATAAAACAGTGACGAAGAATTTGATAATTATTGAAATTTTCTTGCATCAAATGTTGCAGTAATTTGAATAAACCAATAATAGTGGGTATTTAATCTGATCAGATATAAAATATTATCATTAAAAAGCACATGAGCTTCCAATCCATATAAAACTTCTCATTATCATTTATTTACATTAATAGTTATGTTTTTGTCTGTTTAGACCTTTAAACATAATGTACGAATTCGGTCCTGATAACGATACCGTATACCACGTTCTAGTGTTACCGAAATATTATCGTTTTAAATTGTAAAAACAAGCCGTAATTTTGTATTTTATACCTCTACTACAATTTTAAGCGCATTAGTTAGTGTTGACAAATTTATCCTAAGTGAGTACCACTTCATTTCATCAAGAAAACTAATAAAATGAATTCGAAAAACAATAATTCTACTCACTACTACACTAAATACACTCAGGTGCTGTAAATTATTTTAAACATCCTACAAAAGAACAAGCCATAGTCATTTTGTAGTCATAGTAACTGACATTTTAAATCGCCCGTCGCTTCAAGCGTGGTTTCTGAGAGAATGGTTCATTTTACACAAAAAGTGCTGACAAACATTTTTGTTCAAAATTATCTCAGCTCATTTCTTCACAAAATTGAAAAAACCTTGTGATATTTCTTTCTATAGATAGTTCTTTTGCCTCCTCTTCACATAAAGTTAGGATTGAAGAACCAGTTGGTCAAAGCTTTAGATAAACAAGGTGCCTGCTTTAAATATCTGTGCGACATATTTCCTGCACTTTCTGAAGCTAAACTTAAAGAAGGAATTTTTGTATGCTCCCAAATTCAAACCTTAAGATCGGACAGATTGTTCCAGAATACAATGACCCAGGAGAACTTTCGTAGAACTCATAGACGGTTTCCTTGGACACAAGTCTATAAACTATAAGGAAATTGTAGCCAATATTGTCGAAAATTATAAAAAACTGGGATGCAATATGAGCGCCAAACTTCATTTTCTGGATTCCCACGTTGACTATTTCCCGAAAATCTTGGAGCTGTCAGCGAGGAGCAGGGAGAGAGGTTCCATCAAGATATAAAGGAGATGGAGAGACGTTACCAAGGAAGATGGGATATAAGAATCATGGCTGATTACTGCTGGATCTTGAAGAGAGATTCGGTCACAAAATCCATAAAAAGAAGACCACAAAACGCAGTTTTTATGGAAAAAGAGAACGGTTTTATACGAAAAAACACACTTTTCTTGAAAACCTGACGTGTTGAAAAAAAACTAAGTACATATTCGTGATCAGCACATCCCATTTACTATAGGACACATATTTAACTTAAAACACTTTTTCATAAAAAAAAATGCCTTCTTCATCGCCTTCTCCTATATTTCTATTCATTACTAACATCCAAGGAATTTTTAATCTGTTTGTTCTTTGTGTGGTGTTAGCTTTTTATGTAGATGTATTTAAATGTTCATGACATTCGATGATGTGCTGGATAGCTAACTTTTTTGACCAAGAAAGTCTAAAACATTATATATTTTTTATCAACCATCAACTTCCGAGTTTTTTTCTAAGTTTGTTACTTTTCTTTCACTTGAAAAAACGTTTCTTGGCTTATTTCAGATGACCCTGAAGATAATCTGAGAGCAAAAGTACTTGGTCAAGATTTAATAAACGAACTGTGTTCGATATCTGCCTTTTATTTGTAAAATTTATAAACCTTTAAATTCAACTTAATTTTTATTTTTTGCTTTTACTTACTTCCACGATATATGTAAATAATGATTACCACTTACCATTTCTTCCTTTTTCTTCAACTCCAACAATGCCATCTTTTTCCGAAGAATGAGCAATTTCCTGTATTTCTCTTCTGCGTCCTTATCAGCTTTGAACACGTCCTTGTCTTTATCCTTGTCTTCGACTTTTGCATGTTTAGCAGGGACCTCGGGCGTTCTGGATCGGGATTTCTTAGATTTATCTTTACTCCTGGACTTCCTCGAACGAGAACGAGATCTTGATTTAGATTTGGATCGGGAACGTGAACGGGATCTCCTGCGTCCTCTATTTCTGTCTCTCGAACGGGATCTTCTTGGAGATTTTTTGTAGTCCCTATAAAAATAACAGTTTTGCATTTTGCTCAATGCCTAAAATTTATGAATATAGGGAAATTTTTGATACATTGTTTTGTACTAAAAACTGTTCTAAAACCTTAACGGTAAATTTTACGGAAAGATTAAAAAAAATTCAACGAAAATGTATCTTACCGTGCCCTATTATCTCTTCTATCCCTATTTCTGCCTCCGTCCCTTCTGTCCCTTTCCATAATGTCGCCACGTTTACGGTCATCATATCTATCTCTTCGCCTCCTCATATCGGAAAATCTACCATTTTTTTCATATTTGCTCTCACTCTGAACAACAGGCTTCTCTGTTTCAAATTTATTTCTTCCGTGTTTTTCCTCGACCTTAAAAGCAAACACTTCAATATTTGTATGGACTCTCTTAATATGGATTGATTACTCGCGGCAAATGAATTGGGGGAGCACAAATAGTTATATATACAGTTACGGAATATAATTCACGAAAAAATAAATTCCGGTCGTGTAAGAATGTCTTTTGAATAGGAATAGTCATGGGAAATACAGATCTCTTTAAAGATCTATAGTAAAATTCATTAACCGATGCAGGAAGATGTAAACATTACCACGTGTAGGCCTGCAACAGGGCCGCATTTGGGATTATCTTTTTGTTTAGTCAGAATATATATTATTTTATAAAATACGAAATTTATATTTTAATTTTGCAAAAGTGCTCGACAAAGAACCTGATTGCTTTAGTTGATATCCGATAATAGGAACCATTTATACAGGGCGAAAAACCCAAGAATTTATTTTTTTTGCCAACAATTTTATGTACAGAGTGCCTGCAAAAATATGTTTTATTTTTAATTTTTACTATACTTAGTTGTTTGTACAATTCTAAAAAGTTTCATAATAATAATAACAAAAAAAAACTCATTACTCATTACTCAATTATGTTGAAATAATATATATATATATATATATATATATATATATATATATATATATATATATATATATATATATAATTATATATAATTATTAATATGTCGTGACTCGTCACTGTTAAATTATCTAAATCTGAAAATTTTGGGGAATGCATATGTAGGTACTATAAATATGTCATCAGAACAAAACGTAAAGTCTATAAGCTTTTATCTTTTGAAGATATTCTCTTCGCCACATCACAATGTCGTCTCTATCTAGTAAAAGAGCGTTTCTTCCCCTACGTTTGTATTGAAAATTAAGTTTTTCAATATTCGGTAAAATGTGGTTTTCGAAAAATTTGGCAAATCAGGGTCATAGTTCACCTTCTTTAAAACCTTATCAACGGTGGGCATTTCGTTGCTCATAAAAAAATTATGAACCAGTCTTCTAATGGCAAAAAATAATTTTTGTCAAAATCATCAATTTTGTCAAACTTCTTTTTCCGGGTCAGACATACTTTTGGTCCAGCGAATTGATGATTCGTTTTGTATTCCTTTATCACCGTAAATACACTTCTATCACAAACTCCAACTTTATTAGCCATTTTTTTCACAATATCTTCAACCACCAACCCGGGATTTTCTTGTCTTTCACATTTAAAAACATTTAAAATGATTTCTTTAACTTCAACGCTAAGAGGGCTTCTTTTACTTCGTTTTAGAGGAGGATTCCATGTATTTTCAACCAATTCATCAGCAGAATCATTTTTGGTTTCAATATCAGTTATTGAAATACGTGGTTATTGTTACAGTAATCACAATCACGTATAGATAGGGTCGTTATACAAAAAAAATATATACTTAAATAGTTTTAAATCGCACAATAAATAATTGCTAATTCAACATTAACAGCATAAATATAATTTATTGTCCTTTAACCATCAAGATGACTAAAAATATACTCACAAATCGATTCAAATTACAAAATTTCAATACCGAAATATAATACCTACTTAAATCGTGTCCGAACCTGTATGAGTTCCGACGACGTCGGCAGTAACGAAATAAAGATGGACATTTCGGTTAGTTTTTAAATATTCTTGAAGAACTGTTACTGCATGTATGCATAAAATATTCATTAATTTTATGAATCGGATTATTTTTTTACTTACTATATATTCAGTGATAAAAATAATTTATATACTATGCAATAAACACTAATAGTTGAGAAAATAAAAAAATTAATAAAGTGTCATAATTATACTGTTACTTATCGGAACGAGTAGACTCATTTGGAACATCTTTAACAATCAACTGTTAAATTTATCTTTGTTTATACGCCCTGCATCGCTTAATGAAAGTAGGTATAGATAAACGGGTCCGGATCAGTTAAGAGATCTGCGCCAGTAATCCGGATCTCATTATTAGTTCGTCAATAATCAAAATCATTATTCTTTTAAGAACGCTGGTGTTTCCTTCAGACGACGCTGAACAGATGTTTCAGAGAGAAACGTCTGCTGCGATCCGAGTAGTCATTGAACCAAGTCGTAATAATACCAAAAGAACAAAACGATGAAATTCCATGTGCAGATGGTCCACGATATTATATAGGACAAAACAATAAAAAACGTTCAAAATAGCAATATGCAAATTCGATTTCCGTTCGAAATTCCGATTTGGGTTCAGCCCTAGCTAACGTCATCTTCATACAGGTCAGAAAATTTACTTTGGAAGTTCCAAAACTATTTTGCCAATCCATTTCTATAAACAAAGAATTATCCATAAAACTTGGTAAAGAATGTGTACGGCAAAGTTTACATAATTGAGGATCATCCGCCTTATTCGCCAGATTTGTGCTGTGTGACTTATATTTCGTTTTTAAACGATGGAAGAATTACTTGAGCGTTATAAGAATAGAGGAGGGGTATAAAAAATACTGTAGATAATATACAATAAATAGTAATATAAAAATTGACTTACCTTACTAGGCAATTGAGTGGCAGCAGGTACACTGTCCTGGTGCGCTAACTGTAGTAAACGCATATTAACTCTTCCAAAACGATTATTGGAGTTCGACTTGTTCGCTGATTGTGCTTGACTAAACTTTTCTGATCTGTCACGCTGTTTGTTGTAGCCACCGAATTTAATCTCTCCAGTGGCAGGATCTTCGCCGGTTTTTATTTGGACACCTTAAAGCAGCAGAAAATGAATGTACAAGATGTAAACAGGTAACAATGATTAAGTAAGCAAGAACATATGTGGAAATAACAACTATGGCATATTTACAAAGCGAAATTACAAATTTAGAACAATTTTTCGAAAAATTTACATCGGACAAACATTTGTAAGTTTAAAAAAATCTTTTTGGAACACAAAAATTGTTTTGAACTCCATGAACATCAATAAAAGATAAAAGTAAATAAGCGACATATTTAAAAGAAAAGTTAAAAATAACAACAAAATTATCGTCCTAAATACTTGTAAAAAGAGACAACTACTTGAGGAAATTGAGATATTTAGCTGAATTCAGAACTCCCTCAATGAAAAATGGACCAATTATATGGTTACCTAAAATGCCGGTTAACACATTAAGTTTTTGAGGGTGTTGGGTCCGATGTAGAATACTTCGATGTTCATTTTGCTGAGATCAATACCTCGTTCTGGAAAGATTGTGATGCTCCCGTACTGAAAATGATGATTCATCGCTAAAAAGGATATTTTTGATAAAACGATCATTTTTGTGAGATGCATTCATTGCAGCTTCACAAAACTCCAATTCTACGAAATTGATTTCCGGGAAATAACTCCTGAGTTTTCGAATATTTAAAACCCTTAAACCCATATTTTTTTATAAAACTTTATTAACTGTGGTATGCAGACCTCCAAGTTCTCGGCGACACTTCTAGTGGTTCCTCTACGCTGCGCCTGTCTGGAGTACTGCAGTTTTAACAAAGCCTTACAGAAAGCACCTCACCCGAGCAGATAGGAAGATTCTATTGAGGGTGGCATGTGCATACAGAACTCTGCCGAGGCGCTGGGAGTTATCATCGGTTGTATTGCGATGCACATGCTAGTGAATGAACGAGGAAGAATATACGAGAGAAGAAATGAAGACATAGCAACAGAACGTTTAAAAAAAGAAGAAAGGAAGAGGTGCATAATGGTGTGGCAAGAGGAATGAGACGAGATGAAAAGGGTGGCGCAGTACACGAAGTCGCTGATTCCTAATCTGAAAAGATGGATGGACTGCAGGCGCCAGCGTTTGGATTACTCCCTGACGCAGATGCTCACAGGACATGGTTGCTTCAGGACATATCTTTACAGATTTAGAAAGACAAAAAATGACAAATGCCTATACTGTGAAATATCAGACACTGTCTCACACACTCTATTGGTATGCAATAGAAGAGAGAGCGCTAGGAAGTAGGGTGCAATCAGTCTCGGAACTGGTGGAGGAGATGATTAGGTTGTCAGATCGGTGGAGAGGAATTTAGAGATATGTGAGGAGAACGCTGGAGAGAAAGGAACAAAAAGAAAGGAGACCCGAAGGGAGGCAGGGTGCACAGGAGCAAGCAAGAAGATAAGACAGAATGAGAAGGGGCGAGATTGAACATGAACAGGGAGAACAGAGGGAGAAGAATTCAGTCGTAGTAAGAAAGTGCTAGAATGAGAGATCGGGTGAATGTCGTGCCGATGTTGCGTCCCAATCAGGGCGATCCGGTCGGTAATTCACCGCTGAGGAGGGAGTTTTTTAGCAGGTAGGTCTCTGGCATTGACGGCGATGGTGTCTGAACAATCCTTGCGCACAGTCTCGGATATCATCGTGGCCACGCTGGAGGAATCCTGCATAACCGAGGCTGGAAGGCGGTTCTGCCCACCTTCTAGGACCGAGGTATGTTTCGAACATTTGGACCACCACCCTTCCCCCTCATAAAAGACGAAAAAAACGTTAATTGTAAGGTTTCATGTAATGCTTGGAAAACACGTTTCATAAAGGACAGGTAAGTGTCGTTGTAGTTTAACTGTACTGCAATTTGTTAAACTGTTTGTTCAGGCTGTTAGGCCGTTGTCTTGTGAGATTAGTTCTCGCTCGACGTTTCGCCAACACTAGGGGTTGGCATCTTCTGGAAATGTTACTGCTTCGCTTGTAACCTGAAAATGACGGTGCGTTGTACTACGGAGGCAATATTTATATTTCCCACTCGCCTCCCCTCCACTGGTTTCGGCTTGAGGGGGCGTGTCGTCGTTTGTAGTAGCTTTTTTTTCTTCGTGTTTGACGGGAAGGGTGTTTGTGGATGTTAATATTGGTATCCATGTCTTGTTAATTTTCAGTCCCTCTTCTATCGGATTAAAATTATTTGGGTGCTTATATATTTCCACCGCTTCCCGATACAACCGTGGGTAGTACCGTGAAGTTTTGTCCAGCATCTGTGTTTCTTCAAACAGTATTCGATGTTCTCCGCTTCCCAAAGCGTGTTCGGCAACGGCAGGTTGTCGATATGTCCTAAACGACAATGGCTTTTATGTTCATACTGCAATTGCCTACTAAAAATTTCCAAAATATTTACTCTTTATGGATAGTCTATTGTGGTTTGACTCGACACATAGCCTAAATTTATTTCTCGATTTTGTATATTTTAAAAATAAGACAGAAAAAATTATTTTTATAAAATCGCAATGATACTGTACCTGTACATTAATATAAAAAAATATAATTACCTAGAGCCATTGCTAAAAAGTCAGATCGCTTATTAATGGCTTCAGCTTCCTTTTCTTCTTCATCCACTTGTTCAATCTCCTTTTGGATATCTTCTTTACTCTTATGTGTATTTTTTGAACTAGAAAGTGGATACTGTACTAAACTAGGCACAATTTTTTTATGCTTGTAAGAATCCTGTAAAATATAACAGCAAGATTATGATTGATCGCTTTTGAAATGAGTAGAATAAATAAAAAAATCACTACCTTATTTTCATCTTCGCTCTGATCTTCATAATCCAAAGCATTATAATCGACTCCCTTATTTTTCCCTTTACTCTTAGGGTATTCAGTTTGGGGCGTTAGTGATTTTTCAAAAGACGGAAGCTCCGGCGTTTCACTTCGCCATTTAGATTTGTCCCTTCTACTCTCCAACTGTTTGCGCTTCGCATCGAGCTTTTCAAGATCGGACATTTTGATCACGCGAGATTCTTCTTTACGCCAATGGATAGGAGTAGCACTGCGTGATCGGCTTCGAGACGGTGTTCTATATCTCTAAAAAATAATTAAAAACAAAAATTAGAATAAAATAAACTAAATAAAAAGGTATATTTATTTAAAAGAACCCTTTCGGGCTAAATCACAGAACGTTTTCGGAATAACTATTCCATCTCCAGTGCTGTTACTAGATATACATGTTTAAAGCCAGTAAATACATAGGTGAACACCATTTGAATGATATTTAATTGGTATTACATTACATGGTTGCTGAAAATGTTATTACTCCGATCAATATAGGCATTTAAAATAACAAAGTTTGTGGAGAAATGGGGTTTACCATTACAAATAATAAAGTTCCATCGATCGTATGTGTGCTACAAAAGTTATTCGACGTCAAAGGTTAAAATTTGAGGTTTTTTGGATTTTTCTCGAAAACGGTAAGTTTTATTTAAAAAAACCTCAAACCAAAGTTGTAGATCTTAAAATTCTCAACAAAAATGGTCTTCATGATTTTTTTCCTAAGAGTTACCATTCCTGAGATATCGCGATTTTTTCCTGAGGTTTTCCCTGTAGGCCTAATCCAGTACTGTCATGACAATTTTAGGATAATTTAAGGAAGCAATACCGGTCAAGTTCTAGATATTACCTTATTATTGATATTGCTATTGATTATTCAACAGTCAAGTCTTCTTCGATTTCTTCTTCTTCCTCTTCCTCTTGCTGGATGTTCATAAATTGTTCAAATATGGCTGAGTCATTGGCCTCTTCATCAAAATCACAGGAATCTTCCTCTATTGTACTCAACTGGACATTTGAGCAAGACTGACCTTGGCAATTATTACACGCTGGAAAACACAGCAACCCGACTTTTTTTACAGTTGACATTTGGCACTACAACCTTTTTTGCAATTGCAGAAAATAGTGTTGAGTTTTTCTGGAGCAGGTGGGAGTAAAGTTTTAATCGGTTCCATCAATTATCCATCAATTTCGATTGATATTTCGATATATATTGCATGAGACATTTCGAACCAAATCGCCGATGAAAAGAACTGAAAGACTCTGCTGTAGTTTAGATTTAAAGGTTCTAGGTCGAACAGCAGTCATGATGCAGTGGCTAATATTCGTACAAACTAAATTTAGATTATCTAAATTATAACGCTTGTTTTTTTAAAATGACTTGTTAGAAAAAATATGACAATGATTCGGGAATATCGTTATTTATATCCTCAAACATTCTATCTGGCGGGGGTACATAGTATTATCGAAAACGTAAGATTGAATATCTTCACGAACAATTGCTACCACAGCTTTCGAAGTTTTTAACCGCTTGTCTGTTTCATCCAAGTGTTTTTTATTAGACCAGACTTAACTTAAAATATCTTGGTAATTGTCAATAAAACAAATAAATGTTAATTTTCTAGGCTTCTCTGTAATAATAATTCTACTGTCATAACTCAATTTCAATCGTATTTTTATAGTTCTGTCACCTAAAGCTACAGCTTGACAAACATTCCTTAATTCATCCAACGAAAACTGGCAATCATCACTCGTTTCTATGAATTGAAAAATTTTCTCCATCGCAGAGTTTACAGTTTCATCAGTAGTAAAGATGCTGTGCTTTATTTTTCCCAGTTTCTTCATTGTCACATAAACAGTATTTTTTTTAAACAAAAATTTGGTTCACTACAGGTTCTAGTACGAGGTGGACTTATTTTTGAAGTACTAGCCTGTTCCTCCTCACGTTGTCTTTTCACTGTAGCGGTTGGAGTTTTCCGGGTGTATGATTTTCTGAAATCCACGTGTATTGTAACAGCTTTTTGAGTTCTTAAATACTCAGTAAACTCATCACCTCTTGCGACACTAGCCTCGATTTAATTTGGCATTCCACGATCAACTTCAACTATTTTATCTTCACTTAAACGTTTATTGTAAATAAAGCAAAACTGAGACATTTTTTAGAACTATAAAATAGCACAAATAACCTAAATGGTAGACGCTTTTAATAAGTACGTATATTTACTCGAACTGAACCTTCAGCATTAAAAGAAACAGGTATATGAACGAGACCTACGGACAATAGAATAGCCAGATGCTTTTAGCATATATATCTCAGATAATAGGATATCTCAGGAATGGTAACTCTTAGGAGAAAAATCATAAAGACTAGTTTTGTAGAGAATTTTAAAATCTACAACTTTGGTTTGAGGTTTTTTTTTGATAAAATTGACCGTTTTCGAGAAAAATCCAAAAAACCTCAAATTTTCACCTTTGACCTCGAATAACTTTTGTAGCACACACACGATCGATGGGGATCTTAAAAACTTTATTTGTAATGGTAAACCCCAACTCTCCACCAATATTTGGCTTTCCGGGAATTTGACCACTATTTTTATGTCTAAATTGACCGGATTATATAGGATGTTAAAATTTTATGTAGATTCACTTCAAGGCAATGTAAAGTCCCAACGAGCATTACTGATCCGGAGACGTTGTTTCTAAACGAACCTTAAGTAGCAACTTTTGCTGGTTGTGTGATTAGAGAGGCTCGGGAGGACGACATATTTACTATAACTACGATCACATTATTACACCCATGAACTCATGAACAAACATAGTTTTATTTACTCACTATATTTCTAGTTTATAATAAATAAACATCTTTAAACTTACAAATTTTCCTCTTCCTTTTATCATTCTTCCGCTTTTAGAGGTTGCGGTTCTTCCCCATCGATTGTAATCTCCACCCCAATCGCGTTTGTTACCACGATCCCTGTAATTTTTATCTCTTCTGTCATCTAAAAAAAAAATAAGATGAAAAATTGTGTTTTTGTTAATTTTTTTGTCAATTGTGTTTTTGTCAATAACTATTGAAGACTGTTGTGAAATTATTTTTTTGTGACATTTTTATGTTATCTACTATTTTTAATGGGAGATAATCAGGATATTAAGTATAATACTAATACTGAAGAAATAGTTAAGGAAAGGCCTAATAACTAAACATACGACATCAATGTACAAAATATGATGACAAATGAAGTTACATCAATATTCCAAACTACTTTATGTATGATACAAAGCATCCAGAAGGCGCCACACACGAGGAACGGCAATTATAATTAGGTCATCGATAAGGCATCACCAAACAAATGAATTTCGTAAAAACCATATCCAAGCAACTAGCGTTAGCATAGATAACTGGAACGGTCCACTGACTGTTAGTGCAATTTACAGACCACCAAGGCACAATAAACTAACACCATTAATAGGCGTGAAGTAATGTTGAACCCTTCCATAACTGCCACAGAACTCAAAAATAAACATCCTGATCTCCTTCAGAACGTTTCAACAAAAACGATTCGTCGCCGGCTTCAGAAAGATCTAGCATTACCAAGTCGACGTGCTGCAGAGAAGCCCTTGCTTACAAAATCAATAAAGAAAAAAGGTTTAGATTTTTGTAAAAGGTATCAGCACTGGACACCTGAACAATAGAAAAAAGTCATGTTCAGTGACGAAAGTACGTTCAGGTTAGTAAAAGGAAGCTCCAAATTTGTTCGTTGTCGACACACCGCGTCAAGGTACGATCCAAAGTTAACAGTTAAAACCATCAAACATTCTGAAAGTGTAATGGTATGGGGTGCATTTAGTGGAAATAAAGGAAGGACAGGGTTGTATTTCTTGCCAAAGAATGTTACAATGAGGGAGAGCAACTATGTGACTGTTCTAGCCCACTGCTAATGATGTCAAAGGTTTACTACTGTTGGATAGGTTAAAACCAATTCTTGCAGAACGCTAATACAACTAATATCTAATCACCAGTTTGGATTCAGACAACAACATGCCACCGCTGAGCAAATACATAGAGTCAGTAATTTTATTCAGGAAGCTCTAGAATAAAGGAAATACTGTTCAGCAGCCTTTTTGGATATTTCTCAAGTCTTTGATAGATATCAAAGCAGGAGTTCCACAGGGTAGTGTTCTGAGACCTGTTGTCTACCTGATATTTACAGTTGATCTACCTGCAAGCAACAATATCATCACAGAAACGTATGCAGACGACAAAGCAATTTTAGATTCACACCCAAACCCCAACGTTGCTTCCCAGCTACTACAGGCCAATCTTAACAAAATACAAATTTGGCTGAGACAGTGTAGAATTTAAGTAAACTAGAGCAAGTCAATCCATATAAAATTCACTAATAGAAAAAATACATGCCCTCAAGTGTCTTTAAACAACCAAGAGTTAGAACAAAAAGATCATGTCAAATATCTGGATATTCATCTCGACAGTCAGTTAACATGGAAGAAGCATACATTAATGAACAGAAAACAAATGGGCCTTAAACTTAGTCGACTTTACTGGTTACTAGGTAAAATATCACAACTATCTCTACATAACAAGATATTAGTGTATAAATCAATCATAAAACCAGTATGTTCCAGCTGTGGGATCAGCGTCCAGGTCTAATGTAGATATCTTGGAGAGGTTTCAATCAAAAATCCTATGCGTCATTACAAAAGCATCATGGTTGCTCCAAAAAATTGCTCTGAGGCGTGAAAACTATCCTAACAATCTTGCAACGAACCTTATGAGGCAACTACCAAATCAAAGACTAAAGCGACATACTCCCAATGATCTTTCAACAAGATTTCTAAACTGAGTTACTTTTATATTTTTTGTCTAGATCCCAAATTTACAAATATTTGTTAAAATTATAAATAGGAAATTGTCACGGGATAACTTCTTGCATGTTACTTGTAAAATAATTACACAATTTAGTTATTGACGTGACAACGTCTTAAATTAGGTTGTGGCTCGGAGTCATTTAAGAAAAAGTGTAACGCCCGCTCACGTCTGTTACAGTGAGTCACCGAACGAGAGAGAGGCCCGCCGGACCGGCGAATGCCTTGCGTCTCTCTCCCACTCAAACATGATCGGTCCGCTGCGCGCGGCACTAGAGAATTAGGCGCGTTGAATCGAAAGTTGAAAATCGTTGAAAGTATCGTCAGCTGTGTCTGTAGTGAAAATGTGGAGTGCTTACAGTGTCCTATTTTAGGGGGAACCACCAGTATCAGATATAATTTTAGGAAATTACCTAGGGACCTATATTCTTTTATAATATTGCTATGCTTTTATAATATGCTATCCATTTAATATTGAGCAATGATTGTAAACATTCTTTATAGTTTAAACTTCAATGAAAATTATTAACTGTGTCTAAAGACATATATGATATGAGGTATTTTACCCAAGAGTATTAAGTATAATGAATATACTGCCGTGTTAACTCAAAAGGGCGTAAGTGCAATTTTTATTAAAAACGAGTTTCATATCCCACGAGTTATTTAGTAATCTTTTCTACAAATCTACCTGAGTTTCATAGCCGTATCTGCAATAAAACCGGATATATACTGCTTAAATTAATAGCCGTATCTGAATTTTCTACTAAAATGTTAGCTTTAAAAGCCGCAACTGTAAATGTTAACACAAAAAGCCGTAGCTAAAAAGTTTTCGGCAGATACGGCCTATTCACTTAACATTTCAAGATATTATTATGCTGGCGCGAAAAGTAGTAAACTGTCAATTTACTTTATTTCTAACCTTACTTTTTCGTGTTTTCATAGAATTTAGTTTGTTGTTCATAATAAATATGGATAATAATTTTGCAGAAACAACTAGTAAGTATATTTTCTATTAATTTATATAAAAGGCTAAACAAATACAAATTCTTACCTTGTACCTATGTGTCAAGGTAAATATTTTTGGTTCTGAAGTTATTGTAAATTGATCTTTTTGTAGGTGATTATGCTCCCAAGATGCGATACTTTCAAAGAAATTATATTTACTCCTAGACTGATAGCCTTTAATGAATGCTTTGTTCCAGTTGGTACTTCTAAAACTTCTACAGTTGCTGTTCTATGGCATGAAGCTATTTCTGGACGAAAAACGGCTGATATTGTTAGCACATTTTTTGCATTTTTAAACAAAATTAGGGATTCCGAAGAAGTTGTTATTTGGGTGGATAATTGTTCCGGTCAGAACAAAAATTGGTGCTTGTACACATTTTTTGTGTATGCTGTAAACTCAATAGAATTGAACAATAGGAAATTAACTCTAAGATATTTTGAGTCAGGTCATACATTTATGGCAGCTGACTCATTTCACCATAGAGTCGAGCAATCACTAAATCCACAAGGTAAAGTTTATGACTTCGTTGATTTTGTAAATGCGGTTAAAACGTCAACACGTAATGTCTAAGTTATCGACATGGCTTTTAATGATTTTTACAACTGGAAAGACGAATCATCTCAATATAAAATAACAAGGTTGGTCCCTCGTCCGTACCTTTAACAAATGATGGAAGTTCAGTTCTTGAGAGGTTTCCATACATTAGGTTATAAAACTAGTTTTGAAGGAGAAATCATAAGTGCCAATTTTTTAAAGGCTAATATCCATAAAATTGGCATTGCAAAACCACTCTCTATCTCTCAACCACGAGGTATTACCATGGAGAGAAAACAGAAAATAATCACTAAAATTGGTCAAATAATGCCCCCAAATCGCATTACATTTTGGAAAAATATTTTTGTCAGCGAAAATGTTGACACAATAATTGATGATTAATATAATATAATAACTAGTTCGAAGTAGAAAATTAAGTATTAATTATTTATATTTGTTTGACTGAGTATGATATTTTAGTTAGTCTCTAACTTGTCTAAGTTGTTGTTTACTTTTTTAACTTTTCCTAATTATTAAGAATAACTTACGAAATTAATACAACATTAATATTGTAACGTTCATTATTGTTTAATGCAATAAATATTTTCAAAAAATAATGTAGTTACGTTCTTAATTATATACCTCATGTTAAGTGAAAAAGGCGTATCTGTCAAAAGTGTTGTTTTCCCAAGTTGGTACTCTACCAAAATCTGTCACATGATAGTATAAAGGTGGTATAAACCTATTTAATAACTTCTATATGGTACAAGTCACAACTTTTTAAAAAATCACGATTGCCTCATCAAAACCACTAAAACTGATTTTTCTCGCAAACTAGTTTAAAGCAGATACGCCCTTTTGAGTTAACACGGCAGTATACATAAAAACATAATTTTGTTTTCTTAGGATTTAACATTTTGTCAGCACATTATCTCAAATTCACACTTAAATCAATATGTTTTTACTATTAGGTCTGTTGAATGTTTGTTCTTTACACAAAATTTAGTCTATACTTCATATTTATTAAAGGCGGTAAAATATACATTACAATTCAGTTGTTTATAAACCACTTTCAAAGCATAAAGAACCTTTTAAGCTTTGTTTATATTATTTTGTGTATATTAATTGAGTTAATTGGAGTAGCCCACTTTGATACAAAAATACAGTCAATTTATGGATATTTCAAGGTGACAATCTAAAAAAAGCTGATTTCCTCCCATGCATTTTATTAGAAACACTTGAAATTTAAAAAAAATTTAAAAATCGTAAGATGTAAGACCTTAATCATGAGATTTGTCTTCAATTCGTGAGTAGATTCGTCATTTACAACAACTACAACAATAAAGGTAAATAATTGTACACTAATATTTCATTATCGTAAACTATGATTGATTGAATAATTGTTAGATTGACACAAAAGTTGAGAAACTGAGTTTATAGCGGCAATTCCTTGTTCCTATTGTGCAATTTAATAATATTCTTATCAATAAATATTCTACCGAGAAAAAGACGTTGTCACGTAAAATCTTCGCCCGTAAAACCGACTTTACAGGCAACCGATTTTTTATAATATTATTACAGATAGTAAATAAATGAAAAAAAAGAAGGGCGAATGTTGAAATAAGTTAAGGAAAGGAATAATAACTAAACGTAAGGCATCAATGCACGCTAAATAGGACAACAAATCGACCGACAGGCCACTGATTTGATAGATGACACTGCTCACGCAGTACATGATAGTGCTTTTGTCGTGTGCGTGTATGGTTTTTGTAAAAATCATTACACGACAAACATCCTTATAATAGCATCATTTTAAATTTATTTTTTTGGTTAGAATAAGAATTTCAATGAAAATGTCCAACTAATAAGATTCGAAAGCTCAACTAGAACGAGACACGACTCATTTTATAGAATTTTTCTTTAAAAAAGTAAAAATAATCACACAGCAACAAACACCGGGTTAAATATAAATGCCTCACCACCTGTGAGATTCGATTAAAGCGACCATAAACCCATAACGTTAAACAAATGAAATCATTCAAAAAGGTTATTACAATTAATCAACCAAATAATCTACACCCACTGAAGTAATTTTCAAAATCAAGTACAAACCTTTTCTATTATCGTTATTTTTATCCCTATCTTTTCTGCCTTCTCCCCTCATTAAGAATTTATTAGCTGGGATCTCGGGTATTTCTTCAGGATCAATATTTGTTACGGTAACTAACGGGTGAGGTTCGAATACTTCGCCTTCTTCTCCTTCTTCCTCCTCGTCCGATTTGGTGTTTTCCTTGCTGAAAGTTACAAAGTATGTTGCTAAAAGTGATTCAAATGATATATTAATAAATAGAAGAAAGTCAGTTATACTAGGCCTATAGTTTATTTTTATGAACGAGAGAGTAATTAGCATAATTTTAACTGGTAGCTCCGACCACTCCATGGGCGTGCTCAAGATTAATTGAAAAATTACTTTGAATAATTGTAAAAAATAAATGAATTATTTCAGTGTTATAAAGTGTTATGTGTATGTAAACAAAAGTGACCTCTTTTATCACACACTATATTAGAACTGACTGGCCTACATTAAAAAGGGTTTTAAAAAATTCACATTTTTTTTATTTTTTAAAAATTACAAAAGAGAAAAAGAGTTTTTAAAACCGTCTAAGGTATGTTAAATAGATGAATAAAAATATTAATATAAAACTTACAGCTACTTGTTACAAATCCAAATCAGATTCAGAAGATGAACTTTCAGAACCAAGATTTATAATAACTGGCTCGATCATTTTATCAGTAATATTGTCCAGCTTCCACATTTTTTCCTCTTCTTTAATAGTGTGATTTACTGCCTTTTCCCAGTTTTCAGGTTTTACATTATTTACGGCCTCCAAAAACAACTGTTTAACATCATGAATTTTAAAAGTGGTATTTTTTCTTGAAACTTCACTCTTTATCTGTGCCCATACCAGTTCAATCGGGTTTAATTCACAATGATATGGTGGGGATCTAAGTACTGTCATTCCACGATTTTTGGCAATTTCATCAATTTCGTATTTTTTAAATTTTTCTTTATGAAGGGCACACAACGAATAAAGTTCCTTTCTTATAGATCCGGGATGGTACGTAATATTTTTTGAACTCAGCCAATTCTGCAAGTCTTTTTTTAACCACTTGGTTGTGGGCAGTCCTTCTATAAGTCTGGAGTGATAACTTGCATTATCCATTACTATTACACAGTTCTTAGGAAGAAGATCTATCATTTGTTCGAACCATTCTTGAAAGACATCAGCGTTCATGTCTTCATGGTAGTCACCGGTACGAGTTGATTCAAAAGTTAATAAACCACCTTCAACAAAACCGTCTGAACTGCCAATGTGTACTATTATCAGCCTGCGTCCCTTTCCTGATGGTGGGTTTAAACCAGTAGATAAGTTATTTACAAAAGCGTGCCTTTGACTTGTAACAGTTTCATCCTGCCAAAATTTATTTGGTGTATGACCCTCGTTGATCCATGTTTCATCAAGATAAAATATTTTTCTTTTTTGGTTTCTCATTTCCTTTATGGTTCTTAGAAAATGTCTTCTCCATATGACAATATCGCTTCTTTCTAATAAAATAGACTTTCTGAGATTCTTTTTCCAGCGGAAGCCTATTTCTTTTAAAAGTTTCCATAACGTACTTCGACTCATTTCTGGGTAATCCTTATCATCTCGAACTGAGACAAGAACTTTATCCAATGTTGGAAATTCTTGTCTAAAGAAGAATTCATGCACTTTCCGTCGAAGTCCTTCTTTAAAATGATATTCTATTTGAAATTTTGGTTTCCCTGGAGCATTACGTGGCATTTGAAAACTACCACATTTCTCTTCTTTAATAACTCTGTAAATCGTAGATTTCCCAACACCAAGTGTACTGCTAACTAACTCAACGGTCTCATCAACACTTTCACATAAACGTTTGTCTGTAAATGATTTAAAACAATTAAATATTAATGTTTTTTCATTAACTGTTAGAGGACCAATTTTTCGGCGTTTACACGGCACTTCCAAATTTTCCATAACACTAGTATACACAATAAACTGCACCTTGCAACTGAAGTACCTACTTTTAGTGAACTGTTAAGAATTTTGAATACGCCACTTGGACCTTCCTATATACAAAATGGAAAAACCCACTATCACATTTTCTGTGGAATAAGTTTAGAAGGTAATTATCTAGTCAATTACTGTCGTAGATTCCTGGAATTAAAGAATTAAATGTTTGATTGTTGAAACCCTTACTTCGTGGAATGCACTCATTTCAGATAAAATAAAACGTTTTATTTTATCTAAAGAATTAAACTTTATTTTGCAAATAGGCAAAGAATTAAACTTTATTTTGCAAATAGGCAAAGAATTAAACTTTATTTTGCAAATAGATAAAATAAAACTTTTATTTTATCTAAAGAATTAAACTTTATTTTGCAAATAGGTAGGTACTTATTAAACTTTTATTGGTTATATATAACCAATAAAATAAACATCTTACATTTCTTGCAAATTCATTAGTACCTGTTAACCTCCATCACTCCGACACTGGCAACCTTATTTAGAGATTAGTAACCCTCACAACTATTGTATTCTATTCTGCTCCAACCTTTATACCTGGTGGTCATACTCAATTTAAAATTGTTTTCCTATATACTTCTGTAAACTTGTTGACAAATATCTGTTTTTCATTGAGTCACCCGTATCAACAGTTTAGGGATTTGCATACATAATTTATTGTTTTATTACTCTCTCATACATAAAAATACACTATAACAATTGCATTAAAAACGGTGTAAAATAAAAACCTCATTTACTTTATTCAAATATACTCTTTAAACTACTAAAAATTATCTAATTTAATCGTTACACAATATTTATGAACTGGAATTGAACAGATCAAATTGTAACTACAGCATTGTATAATTACTCAACTTGTAATCGGAAGCTATTAGGCAAGAAGCAATGGATAACAAGACAACTACAGTGGTAGTTAACTCTGAGATAGATTTTAGGATACTCCAAACTGAATTTTACTCTTTCAAGGACAGTGGTACTTTAAAGTACCAACTGAAAAAAAAACCTGTGTTAGTACATAAGGAGATGCGTTAGTTACCATTCCATTTTTTAGTAGACTCATTAATGTTTACGCTCAAAATGTGTTTACTGTATACTAATTTTCAAACTTTTATTTTTAATTGGATGAAGTGTCATCGAATGCCATAGTCTGTGGACTAGTGCGCATTTCGATGCGCATCGCCCCGCCTCGAATTTTCCCATTGGCTCTTGACCTGGAAATCCCTATTTATCGCTCGAACAGCGCATATAAATATTGGCGATTTTCAGGTCAGTAGGTCAGTCCCTCACGGGCCCTCCGAGAGTTTAGTGCTCTTGGGGCGTTGCTTCCAGCTGTTCCAATTATACTCTGTGGCTGGGATATTATTCAACTACAATCTGATGTTTTATTTCGACCTATATTTTTGTCATGTAAGAAATATCTTGTCTTTTTCAAGACAAGCCTTCAGAAGACCACGACCTGATGCTTTATTTCGACTTGGTGTACCTTTGTCATGTAAGAAATATCTTGCAAGTTCATAACCCGAAAATGGACTTAAGTAGGGGAGCTCTCGACAGTATATTCGAAGCCCTCTACAGAGCACCCGGAGACAACAGAAGGTGGTTAGACCCTTATTTGTTCCCCCGAGGTGACAGAAGCAAGTCAACTAAGGAATTTTATTGATATCCAAAATTTGTCGTCCACAAATCAAATCAAACACATCCACTGAATGAATTAATTTTAGCAGCAAAACAAAAATGGGGGTGAAAGGGTTAAAAGACGAAAAATTTATAAATGGAGATATTGGGAAATGCTTTAAAAATTAAACAGAGGCGAATAATAATTTTGATCGAAGATTGAAACTTATACTGAAACAGAAAATAATATACCTAAAAAAACAAAAAAATTGTTTTCCTTGTAACAGGATTTAATTAACAATCCAGAAATCAGATCTAAGTAACCCAATTCAGTTAAAAAGTTTAAAATCCTTTTAATAATATTAATCATTGCTTATTGCTCAATGCGATTGTTTGTTTATGACATTGAAAATATCGGTGTAACTAGAACACGCTTACCAAGACGCTGAAATTTGCAATGTAATCAAAAGCTTATTTAATATTGTGTACAAATTATATTAGTAAAGCATGAATGCATAAACAAACGCACGTGAGTTAAATACCTGGACAATAACGGGAGTAGATTAGACATTAAGAATTAAGAGTTAACAGTCGAAGGTAGTGTTGTCATCCGTCAACTGGCTACTCTCTCTATTATTGTACTTAGAGAACCAATAAAGTAATTATGAGTATACAGTGAGTTCGAGTTAATCAACCCCATGCAGGGGGTAAACTACCCCAAGAGTTCCACTGGATGGAACTCCTGATGGAAGCAATCTAATAAACATTATATGATCATCCAACATTATTATATCCTTACCTATGCTTTTTACTTTTCTTCTCCTTTTTCTTATCTTTTTTACTTTTCTTTTTTGATTTAATTTCTCCTTCTTCATTGTCGTCGTCCGCTTCTACTTTCTTCTTCTCTTTCTTGGCTAAAATACAGGAAAAATTAATTGAAATTTCTTAAACTTATTAGTTTTTTAGGGTGTTCAAAAAAAGTATGAAAACACTTCTGGAACTTTAAAAAGTGAAAACCAAATACTGGTGCAATGAAACATCCACATGTTTAAAGACCTTATTTTCTTTTAGTGAATTAATAAACTTAACAAGCAAGAGTTTTTGCTTTACGTTATGCACGCCACTCCTACTTCTTCCTAAAACCTCTTCCACTCACTAGTTCACTACTTCACAGTAGTGAACTAGTGAGTGAACTAGAAGTGACTAGTGAGTGTAGTAGTGTCTGGGGGCTCGGGAGACTGAGACCTCGGAAGCCCTGAAGAAGACATCAGAGAGGATGTCGAAAGCTCGGCAAAATGGATATCGACGCGGTTCAACCCGGAAGACTGGTGAGTTTAATATTAATTTTTATAATAATATTAATCTTAGCTCTATATATATATATATATATATATATATATATGTATATATATATATATACACATTTCCATAGCTCCATAAACCTAAGGTACCTAGCAGGGATAAACACCTCAGAATAACTTATTTCTATGGATTATTACTCTTCCGTGAAATTCTGAAATCCTGGTAATAAATGTGAGCCCGACCTAATTATAGCATATATAAGCTGTCTTTCAACATATCCTATGTCAATTCCAAGATAGACAGAATTATATTGAACCCAAAGAATCTTTTGTTACCGACTTATCTCTCTATAACGATTTGACACTAAAAAAACAGGAGCTTCGATTAAACATTCTTACCGTTCAAAGTATTGTTTATTTTACCCTCAAATCCTTTTTCATAGTGTCTTTAAATTGTTACATCATCAAAAAATCACATCTTCAGGATAAACTTTGATTCTATCTTTCTAACATTTATTAATTTACTAGAAATAACTATTGTGTCTATAACAATTTGGATGTTTCATGTAGATACCAGTTTTAATTGAAAAGCATATGAAGACAAAGAAGTTTTCAACAAAATTTTTTGAGCAATATATTAACTGCATATTGTTTTATGAGACAAATATTTTTTAGAAAGGGCATTACCTTTGACTTGCTTTACAAGTTCTCCGCACTTGATGATCTTCGCATCCTGAAGGGGTCGACTGTTAGCATCCACTGGAAGCGATTCGATCTGCCTCACCAAATCAACTCCGCTTACTACTCTTCCAAAAACCACGTGAACACTAAAAATAGGTCAGTTACATCCATGATCTATACAGGACCAAAAATAGTATGTAATGCATAGTTTGCTCTTTTACAAAAATATTCTACAAAGCTAGTGGGTTCATGTACAAAGTTTATAATTTCAAAATTGTCAAACCCTTCTAAAAATTATTGATAAAAGATATTCTTAAAAAGTATCGTATAGTGATCATTATATTGGAACGGCACGAAAAGAAGAATATGTTAGTTTTTATGTTTATTGATGCTTATAACAGTGAAAATAAATCTGAAAACTTTGACATCAATTGGCAGTAATATTTGTAGTTATTCCAGCACTAAAGAGCAAAACTGTACAAAACATATTTGTGGTCCTGCTTAAATTAATAGTTTCAACTTACTCGTCTAGATGGGGGGCCGGTTGCGTTGTACTATAACACAAAAATTCACAAGATATGATCAGCGTAGCCTCGTACTATGGGGTACACGTGTAGAGCTACATACATGACAAATAAATACGGCTCTGTAACATTTATTTAACTCTTTGGAGTTAGAATTGAAAACTATCATGACACTTAAGTCCAATTCAATGTTGCCATATAAAAATATATGATTGCTAAATAGTTTTAGGCTGAAAGAAAGCTGTTTTATTAATTTAATACAGGGTGGAGTTGTCGTTGTATTATTTGAATCTTTTGATAGATACAATTGACTTATATATGACTAAAAAAATTTTGTAATTGTTTTTGATATTAAATCAAATATAATATGAAACTTATAATAAATTGTATCAAAATAAACATATAATTTTTTCAATTTACATTGAGTAGACAGAAGAGCAGTTTAGTAACTGATTAATCATGGATAACATCTTGTTCTTCTCACACTACTTATACTTTATAAAAGCATAGGATGTTTCTGGTATCTATTAAGTTTTTACCCATTTCTTTGACACCTTCAGGTTACCTGCTATTTGCAACAAACATTGCAATATTTTGCCACTCTTAATCCTGATTTCCTAGATATGTTGCATCCACCTTTTTCTCTTTCAACACCTTCCTCTTGTTCTATGTGTACACACCGGTTCAATTTTTGTTGTTCCTATCTGATATTTTCATTTATTTCATTTTTATTTCTTCTGTTAGGGCATATATATGCATCATGTTCCACTCCTCTTTCAGTTCTATTTAAATTTAATTAGTTTTAATTCTGCTATCATTTTGTCTTGCTCCTCTGTTACTATTAAGTCTCTGTTGATTCTGAAGTAATAAATCATACAATTTTCTGATATTTTTGTTTTTCCTCGCCCACATTTCTGTTTAGTTAATATCTATTATTTGTATTTTGTATTCTTACATTTCTTGTACTAATTCGCATTCCTTTCCTATGAGAAATGTTAGGTTCCATGTACCAATTTTCAGATTATTTTCATTTACTCTGCATTTTTGGTCCTATCCTTTTTCCATGTCAGTCGTTTTAGTTGGTATTTCTTTATCCTTTTTAGGTTTTCTTGATGTTTGTCTGTTCTTTCTTATCTATATTTATATCCATTGTCATCATTGTCTTTACTATCCAAGGATACGAGGTTTGTCTATTTAGTTTTACATAAAGCCGCTTAGAGGGCGCCAGCAATAAAACCATCAATCTAACCATAACCTCAATCTTTTGCTAACATAAACTGAGTTTCATTGCGATACAACAGTGAATAGATACATAGAACAGGTGAACATTTTCGAGCAATAATTTTTTAAAAGTTTTAGAGAGCATTATCCCAACAGCTACGTCTCACTGAAATAGTTTCTGTGTTTGGGAATGAAGCATCACACCAGTCAACTATTTCCCGCTGGTATGGATTTCTATTCAGTTTTCACTTCCATATGTTTATGGCATACCCCTTTCTCATTTTTTAGTGTACTCTTTAACTGAAGAATAGTATACGAGGTGTATAAAAAAATTTCGAGAATTTTTAAATTTTGCAAGTTTGGAGAGTCCAATCACCAATTTTTTTTTACTATGCCGGTATACATGCTATATTCATTGTTTACCTTGTCTGTGGCAGCCACTAAGGTTCGATGGTTTTTATGAGCTAGGCAATTTTCATTTATTTAAAAAAATGGATCGAAGAATTTGTATTAAATTTTGAGTAAAAAATGAAATAAAGTGTAACAAAGTGAGTGAAATGTTAACATGCCATGACATTTTTTCAAATGTTTTGGGTATGAAAACGTGTGTCAGCAAAATTTGTTCCAAAATTGTTGAATTTTAAACAAAAACACGTCAATAAATGACGATCCAGATTTACTCAAAAGGGTTACAATAGGTGACGAAACATGGGTTTATGGATATGATGTTGAAACTAAGGTTCAATCGTCCCAGTAGAGCCATTCTGATTTGCCAAGGCCAAAAAACCCTCGACAAGTGCAGTCGAAGTGAAGGTTATGCTCACTGTGTTCTTTGATTTTAATGGCATACTGCACCATGAATTTTTGCCACAAAGTCAAACAGTCAATAAAGAGTACTACCTACAAGTTCAACACCGTTTGTGTGAAGCAATTCAAAAAAAGACTAGATTTGTAGAAAAACAACTCATGGCTTAATACAGTAGCTCACACTCCATTGCTTGTTAGTGAATTTTTAGCCAAAACAATACTGTAATGATACCCCAACCTCCATATTCGCCAGATATGGCTCCATGTGACTTTTCCCTATTTCCAAAAATAAAGAAAACTTTAAGAGCTGTCGTTTCACAAGCATAGATGACATTAAAAATGCATCACTGATAGAACTAAAGGCTATCCCAAAGATTGAGTTTGAGAAGTGTTTCAAGGATTGGCAAAAGCGTTAGCACAAGTGCATAATATCTAATGGTGACTATTTTGAAAGAGACAACGTTAATGTAGAAGAATAAATGAATATTTTTTTCAAAAAAAACAAAATTTTGGGTATTTTTTGAACACAACTCATATACATATTTGGATTATATTCCTTTGTTATTATTGATTACTGGGATCTTTTTTACTAGTATTTTTATCAAATATAGTCAATTCATATAGTTGAAACAATATTTATATATTATTCACTCAATCAAACTATATGAAATAGTTCTCCAGATTTTGTTTATCTTTTATCTTTTAATTTTAAAATAAATTATTCAGCCACCCTGTATATCAACTTTCCTTTACCTAGAATACTTACATAAAGAACTGTGATCCATTAGTGTCTTTTCCTCTATTAGCCATTGATAACAACAATGGCTGATCATGTTTGAGAATAAAATTCTCATCTGTAAAAAGAAAAATATTCCTTAATTAGTATTAACTTCAAAGTAACACAACAGGTGGGGCAGATACCCCTATAATAACACACTGCTGACCACAAACTGTTCAATTGCATCTTTTTTGTTTTCAATGTTGAAAATAAATTTTAATAATTTTTGATCTTTTACATTATATTATTTGCATATACATATAAATATTGGTCAGAGAAGAAGAGGAAGACCCAGAACAAGGTTCCTTGATAACATCAATGAATACATGAGAAATATGGGAATATGTGCTTGGTGCAGAAAGGCGATGCATAGGGACTATTGGAGAGAAATTCTTGAGGAAGCTAGGACCCATGCAAGGTTGTAAAGCCACAATGATGATGATATATAAATATTTTATACTTTATAGTTTAATGGTTGACAGTATGCTGAGGTTGTAAACCAGAAACATGCATTGTAAAATTCAGAGAAGAAATTTAGTAACTAAAATATAAATACTCACTAATTTAAAAATCTAATTATTTTTGAAGTAATTGTGCAAGTACTTATATTGAGTGACTGTACTAACTGAATATAAAGAGGCTGATAAGACAGTTTCTGGTTTGCCAAGTGTGCTCAAGTCTTGTGCTACCTTTACCTGACCCATGGTGGTCAATTCTTGGAAGGAACAATAATGATAGTATAAATTTTTAAAAAATATTGCCATCTACATGGGCTTTTGAACACCCACTTGTCACATTTTTACAATCCTAGTGTACAGCCAATTTTTTTTACTTAAAACAGGGTAGCATATTCAAAAATATTGAAAAACACTGATTTAAGGGAAAACATGTGTGTCACAAAGATATGGGTCCCTGTAGAGAGTGTAATTTATAATTTTGAGGTATCTGTAAATGTAATGTTTAATTTGTAATTTTTCGACTAATTTCATGTTAAACATACCTTCAAATGTCCCTCCATATATACTTTCACCTCCAGTACCATTTCCATTTGAGAAATCACCACCTTGGATAATAAAATCCTTGACCACACGATGGAATATCGCATCCTATAAACAAGGCAGTGTTTATATGCAAAATTGTCTACATAACAATTAAAAATTATGAAAAGTGAAAACTAAATAACATTTATTTGTGATATTAACGAGAGCTTTGTGTAGCATTCTTTCCAGTCAAAACTCTTGTATGATTCTAAGTGATCCCCTACTAAATAGACTATTATTTAATTCTACATGTCTTTTGGCTATTGAACAAAAACTCAAAAAACAAATTTCATTTTTAGAAACGTCCCATAAATGGTAATAGTCCTAGGTACCTTTTTATTAGCCTTCTAAATATCAAGCAGGTCTCTGACTGATTATCAATCAATCAAATTTGAATAACCTTATAAACCATCTCAGAGAATTAGGGAAATGTAATTATAAATAATCTTACCACACTTGTCAAAGTGACATGTTATGGTCAATACTTCCTTTAAAAAGGAGACGCCTATGTCCCAAAACTGATTTAGCTATGTTAAATTTAACCCTATTAGGAATAGGCATCTATATTAAAGCCATGAGGTACCCATTCTATACATTTTAAATGGCCCTCCTATCTAATACTGCGCTATAATATTTTTATAAACTTACTTTATAATAAAGAGGTTTCTGAGTCTCTTCCCCCAGCCCTTTTTCGCCGGTACACAAAGCTCTGAAGTTTTCACAACACTTCGGAGCCACATCCGTAAAAAGTTCGAAAACGATTCTACCGCTATTAATGCCGCCGATTGATACGTCGAAAAAACATCTAGCACGCTGAGCAGGGGTTTCTCTAGAAGGGGGCTCTTCTTCCCCCATTTTTAATCTGAGTTGTTACCGTTCAAACAGGAACAAATTATATCGAACAACGAAAAATTTGCAATGGCATCTGTTCCTGAAAATATTATTAATTAGGAAAAATGTCCAGGAATTTTATAAAAGGAACAGTAATTTCTAATCAAAAGACAAATTATTATGTCAACGTCATACACATACGAATACTTTTAGACTCCATTTGACATTGACAGTAAATCGAAATATCGGCATTATTCGGATCATGGTCATGGTACAATGTGTATTCATTGTACCATGATTCGGATCATAGCACACATCATAGACTACTATCCTATTGTCTCATTCTGTGCCTGAGCAGTCTGTAGAATCATGTAGAATGTAGAAGCCACAGACCACTTATAACAATTGGTAGAAGCACAGAAGGGTATCTTCACCCACGGTTCGTAGACTTACTACGGTTGCCTCTTCCGACTAACCAATGAACATTAAGCCCGAAATTACGTCACGAGAGTACAGTAAGTTGAATCATAACATTGTTAATCGTTGTTTTTATGCCTTTGATGTGTAGAAAATAGTAAATATAGTTATGAAATAAAGATGTCTAGTGGATTATAATACCTAATTATGGAAAACTGTTGATATGTAGGCAGTTTGGTACTTAAAATTAATCAGAACCGGTTGTTAACGTTTATCCAAAGTTAATGCAGGATTGAGTTTAGCGTTTATCCAATGTTACTGTCAATAAAAACTGGATGAGAGCGGCGCAAGATAGACGGGGTTGGAAACATGAGGAAGAGGCCTATGTTCAGCAGTGGACTCTTGAGGCTGGATGATGATGAATGCAGGATTTACGTAAATCTAGGACTTCAATCTCCATTTTAAACTGAAAATTTGTCGCGTATACTGAATTTTCATCAATACTGGATTAACTATTGAATGAATTACCGAATTACATAACTATTTTTTCCATTTTTTTAATATCTTTCCTTGATTGATCATTAATGTCTAATGGCATTCTAAAATTTCATCAACATTATTATTACGTTAATACACAATGAAATTTTAAAGTTTTAATTTACCTTATAAAAAGATACGAAGACAATAGGTACGATGTACAACTACAATAAATAACGTTTCTTCGATAATTCAAAATAAGTTTTTATAGAAAACAACACCAAAATTTCAAATACAAAAATATAAGTAAACTTAAGTAAACTGAGATACTTAAGAAACGATAAATAATAAAGCAAATAATAAACTGAAAGATAATTACCACGAACAAACTGTGATAATAAACAGGTTTTGTATTATTGTGTACTCTGGTGACGTAACTCAAGCATCCCCACCCCAGTCGGAAGAAGCAACCGTAGTAAGTCTACGAACCGTGATCTATCTACTAACCTTGACCGTAAAAGTCTACGAACCGTGACACACACATGTCAATTATTTCTCAGAACAGAAATATGTTCTGTGGTTACCAACGCTAAAGTGTATCTTACACGTGTATCAAAAGGGTATCTCACACGCATGTCAATTATTTCTTATAAATTGAGTGTTTTATGATATGATTAGAAAAGAGAAGAAAAATATTGTCACTTACTATTTTGCAAGTTTGTCCACATTATTTATACTGTGGTTTGTCTACAAATTTAAAAATATAATAAATCCAGACTCGCCTATTGTAATAAACACAAACTGTCACTTTATGCTCTAAAAATTCATTTTTACTTAATATTTTTTCGTTTCAAGCTTCCAATATAAATATCATCCTAGCAGACGAAAATATTCCCATTCTAAATTTTTCACCCTCAATGAATATTGAAGTGTATGAATCTTCCTCTGGCTATTAATTTCCAATTTTGTATATTTCACTTAAAATACTTTTAATTCCCAGTTTAACTAAGTTATATTAGTAACCACAGACCATACTCTGTGTTAGTAACTTTGCATATTGATTAAATTTGTTTCTGCCCAACTTGTTTTTATAAAATATCTCACCTGGGAACAAACCCAATTATTAAATAAACTCATTGTTAATTATTTATATTTTCATATTTTATAACATATCTACTTTTAAATGATCAACACTAAACCCATGATGATTATTTATATTACCTGCATAGATTTCAAAATATATTATAATTTTAAAGCAAAAAATAAAAAAACATTTTAGGAGAAATTGTTTATTAATAAATTATCTAACACAATAACCATGATTTCTTTCAAATCATGAAGACGAATTTAAAAGTTTTTTAACCTCTTCATTTTGTTTTATTGCATCAATACCTTTCGCTGTTAACTCTCTGGTAGAGTCAGGCAAATCAGATAAGAATTTGAAAGTAACTAAAACACCTTTATTCCAACTTTCTTTAACTATTGAGGAGGCTACATCACTTTCTGGCAGTTTTGGGAGCTAAAACATACAGTTACATTAAATTATTGAAGCAATTAAAATATGTTAGAGGTCCTCAAGTATTCAAAAATATATATAATTTTGCAATGTTTCTACTTTTATCATTTAAATAAGTATGTGATACAGTGCACAGGTAAACTCATAAAAACTGCCACTGTAGTCACTTAATTTATATATTTTTTAAATTTACCTCATAAGGAATTTGAGATGTTAGTTCTTTGACATAGGGACATGCAACTTCTTTAATTTTTTCATACGCTTTTATGCTTTCGTCGCTTTGTTTCCATACTCCTTGTTCTTTTATGTAGTAAACAGCTGTGGCAGCAATTCCGGCTTTAATTGCAAACCTAAAATTAATTGTTTGGTGTTATTATGTAAGAAATATCATTGTTGTTTATGAAACCTTGTAAATGAGTGGGGAAAAGGCTTGACAAAATTAAATGGATACAGCATTTTCTAAAGACATTTAAATTTTCTTGACATTTAAAAATAAATAAATATTTAATTTTATACCTACTTGATCATTTTATCAATTTTTTTTCCTGACACTGACACCCATTTAACCTAAAATACAATGTAAATGTCAATATCAAAGATACTGCAAATTATTATTTCGTCTTCTTTTATACTTTACTCTGCCAGGCTTTAAAGTAACTTGTGTTCAGAGTCTGCATAAAAATATATTAGCTGACATGTATGTAGTTTAAACCACAGACAGATAAATTCAACCCATAAACTTGCTAGTTAGGAACATTAAGGCAACTTATTATTAAGTGAAGTTATTATTTATGTCTTATCTGCTTTGGGTTTATATTTTTTATGTCTTTTGGTTGGTGTTTCATTGGAAGTTTCCCCCAAGGTAAATCCGCCACTGATTTTATACAGCGGGAAGGACAAAAAAAGAGAATACTGAAGTAGGATTCTACATAAATCTCTGACATAAATAAATTTACAGAGATCATAATATAGTTCAAACTAAGAGGACTGCATTTTAGAATAATTTCTTAATATGTTTCTTATTAAGAGACTGAACAAATGGTAAAATATGAATTCTAAGAAATTCTTAGTAGTTTGCGACGAAATACCAAAAAGAGATTTTCAATATATACACACCAGCTATCTCTTTAGAGAGACTCAACTGGTGCGGTCTTTAGAAGATTCTACACCCTCAAAAAAAAGATTAGTGTAATGATTTTGACTTCGTTTTTTTTATGAATTTCAGACAGCCTCTACAGTTTCGAACTTTGTTTGAAACGTTCCAAACTTCGCAAAGGTTTTCCTGTTTCCTGTTTATTTATGTTCTTTGCATGTGGCAACAATGTAATGTAAACTGCGTACGCATCTAAAAATATAACCTTAGTTATGGCAAAAAGTTCTAATATTATTATTTAGTTGTAATTGGAAATAAACGCTACAATGAACGATAATATAATTTCCGAATTGGAGAAAGCTGCCGAAATAATAATGGTACGTAAATGTTTTTATCGTATATATACGTTTAATTGACGTTAGTGATTTATAGGCACCTCCAAATGTTATATCAAACGAACAAAGACGTTTAGCGGAATCTATTTTCCTAGATTTTAGGAAAAGCAAATCACCCTATGGACTATGTCGAGATATTTTGGAAAAGTCTCAGAATCCATATGTCTTATTCGAGGCAGCTGAAGTATTAAAAGTAGCCATTATCAGAGAGTGGTCATTTTTATTTGAAAATGATAAAACTTCTCTCCGGCAATACTTGTTTCAATATATTACCACCAGAAATTTACCCCCGTTTGTAAGAGATCGTATTTTACAAGTTATTGCTATTATGGTCAAAAGAGCAAGCATTGATGATGGGGGAAGAGAAAGAGCAAATATTTTAAAACAAGTTGAGAGTTTGATTGTTAATGCTGAGCCTGCTAAGGTAAGTTGTGCATTTTCTGTAATAAACTTATCTATTAATTTCATTGAACCGAATTAGAATAAAAATTCAGGTAGGTATATATTTATTTAATAATTAGTATTAAACATATATTTTGTATGTATTTCCTATTTTTTATATTTCATAATCCTATTTTGTATCCATATTCCAGAGTGAATATATACACAAAATAAATTTAATAAACCAATACAACAAAGTATCCAAAGACCTAACAGATTTTGAGATTAAAAAAGGGGACACAACTCTGATTTGAACCCAGGAATAGGTCATACTTTGTTTATGTTTGGAAAAATGATAATTTATGTTTTTTTATAATGTATAAATATTTTTTATATTACTGACCTATTGACCTCAAACTCATAAGGTTTTCCCTTAGGTCTAATCTGTTCCTTGGAACTAATCTACAATATTAATCTACAAATATGAGTCTAAAACAAAAGTAATACAGTTTGACACATGCCAGTAGATTGGACTGGAGACCATAACTTATGGTTCTAGGAAAAATTAGCATGTGGCAAAAGAGGTGGTAACTCAGGACAAAATCAAATGGGTAATAAACTAAAAAATGATGTATGATATTACAGGTTTTGATACCAAAACCAGACAAGAAACAGCTAACTCCCTGAGGCCTGTATGATATCCCTGAAAAGACAAGAAAAACTGCTAGATAGGCACATTAGGAATGGTTTAGTTATAAGTCTGATATAACAGGGACAGTATGTGTAGAGAATATGATTCTCTACAGAAACTACTGCACTGTATCATCACATCCAGTGGGTGGAGTGTGTACTGGAAAAATGATGGGACTGCTTCATGGTGACTTAAGCTACATGACTTTAAACAGTCAACCATATCTTTTATTGCTGTAAGGCACTAGAATTCAGGCAACAAACAGTTTTCAGAGACTATCAATTGACTCCAAAAAATATGGTACCTATCCTTTAAACTTGTACAAGCTGGTACAAATCCTGAAATGGTTTTGATGAATGAATTGAATATCTACAACCAACTAACTGGTTGCAGTATAACTAGTTTATAAAAGGGTTTCTAAAAAAGAATTTTCTATAGGGCTTTCCTAAGTTTTTCCTAAAATAGGATCACAAAATTATGGTAATTTTTTTTCTCCTTTTACCTTCTTCTAAGTGTTGTATTGTTACAACTAAACAAAAAGTGCTGTACAAATTTACTAGCTTTGAAAACAGAAACAAATTCTCACTGAAATTATGACAATAATAGGTGTCTATCGCTTCAAACCTAAAGATTTTGTGCCCATGGTGTAGATGAAGTTCTAGTGACCATATATCATTTAAAATGAAGAAATTTGTCAAATATGTCAATAACTTTTCCCTTGCACTCATATACTAAGAAAAAGTTAAATAAACTACATTAAGATCATTAGCATATTTAATGTCAATATAATTAAACCAAATATTTACATGTTTTCATGGAAAATTATTTAATGTCATAATAAACAATTTAAAGCTAATCTAAATAACAAAATAATGAAGTTGATTGATTTTTGATATTTTGAATAAAAAGAAAACAAAAATATTGATAACAAAATTTTAGTTATTTATTGATCAGAAACAGAATGATTTATATACAGGAATCACTCATTATCCACAAACTCATCAACTGTGGTTTCGCTTTTCTGCAGTTTTCATGTGTGGATTCAATTTTTTGCAATTTAGATTGTAATTCACTTGTGTCCAGTATCACTCCTATGCAGCACATTTCGTATGCAGTAGGTAATTCACAGATATTTACATTATCTACTTTTTTCCATTTCATGTAGTAATAATGATGTATAGTACTCGTTTTAATGTCATACATAATGTTTTTCCACTGAAAAATGTTGTCATCTGAAAGGGATGGTAAAGATTTTACTAAAAGGGAAAGATGTGTAAAGAATTTAGATAAAAAAATCAGTTGGTATTAGAAAAAAATTAGACTGCTTAGCAGCAGGCGAATCATTTGCAAGTACCTACCACAAAGAAATTTAAAGTGAATGAATCTTACTACAAGGACTATTAAAAAGAGTGAGAAAACTATTCGTTCCAGTGTTTGTGTGGTGCTAGTTTAAGTAACAAAGTAACATGTGTGTACATTGAAAATCTTGAAAAAAATGGAAAGCGCACTGGCTTTTTGGATCGAAGATCAAACAAAAACAAGGGTGTCAATTAGAATACATATAATAAGAAAAGGCTCTTTATCTTTATGACAATTTAAAAAAGGAAGACAACAAATGTTCTAATTTCCAAGCGAGTAAAGGATGGTTTGAAAGATTTCAAACACAAGTTTCTTTACATAACGACAAAATTGTTGGAGAATCAGCTTCAGCGGCTCAAGACGCGGCCAACCTGTATCCAGCTGAACTTAAAGAACTCATAGAAATTGAGGGATGTAAGCTAGAACAAGTTTTTAATGCTATTTTTGGAAAAAAATTCCTGCTCATATCTTCATATCAGAAAATGAGAAATCTGTATCAGGTTTTAAAGTTAACAAGTGCACAAGTTAACACTTTATTTTGTTGTAACATTGTAACTTATAAACCAATGCTGGTGTATAAGTCTCTGAATCCACAGCCTCTTGGACCTGAAACCTTAAAAACCTTGAACCTTAAATATAAAAATAACAGACTACCAGTATTTTGGAGGGCAAATCACACATTACAGCAGCATTGCTCACGGACTGGTTTACTAACCGTTTTGTAGTATTTAGCATTAAAATTGCTCCCATTTAAAGTACCTCTTCTTATCGATAATGCTCCTGGACCTCCAGAATCCACGAACTTAATTGAATGTGTAGCATTTTTTGCTCACTCTGTATATCATAAATATTTCATAAGCTTTTTATTAAACATTTTATTGAATAGCATCTAAAACTTCTAAGACGTCTAAGAATAGCGTCTAACAAAGTATAAACATAATCTAAATATTTATTTACATTGCCAAATTGCCTCTGGCAAAAGACATCACTGTCCTTTTATTTTGTTTTTCCCTCTTCCTTCCACACTAATTTTAAAATAATACCGTGAGTTTTCAATCAAGGCATGCGAGATAATGTCGAAGTGTTTTTAGTTTGAAATAAATAGCTCGCTTAAGGTCAAGACAGTTCACATCCTGGCGAGAGTAATTTTCATGACACTTTCGTTCTGCAGCTCAACGCGGAAGTGAGATCGAATTCTGAATTTGGCGGTGTAGGAGGCCAATTATTTCACGTCGGGATGCCCAGCATCATTATATTTTTTTAATTTATGAAAGTAGTTGTTCATTATATTTTATTTTTTAATTATCTTATTTTAGACACAGTTTTTCTAAAACTCACAAACATAAGTTACTTTGCTTAGTTCCAGTGCCATAAAACAAAACACACACACACACACACACACACACACACACACACACACACACACATAAGTTACTTTGAATTAACCTGTACTTTATATAAAAGTAACACTTTGTTTCAGAAAATTCTGGGATGTAACATAATATCCAATTTAATGCAAGAATATGCAACGACAGTAAAATCGACTGATGTAGGACTTACCTGGGAAGTTCACTTCAAAGCCAAGAAACAATTTGAGGCAACAGACTTAAAGAGAATTTTTCAATTTTGTATATACCTTCTGTCGGAAGTTGTGAAGAATGATCCACCATATTCTGACACTTTGTTGGAGCTCTCCAGACATTTGCTGAAAATTACAGAAAGTGTTTTAACATGGGCTTATGTGTCATCAATTCATATCCTTTTTTTAACATTTTTAAAATTATTTTTTAGTTACCCACCAAGACTTAGATTATTAGGTTATTATTAATATTAATTATATTTATTATATATTTTCTTTAACTCCTGTGCACTGCCCAAGAAAATAGTTGGAATATATGAGTCAATCTACGAAGCCTTAAAACTAAACGAATCATGGTCTGAGATTGTCCTTAATCCCGATTTTCTTCCTCTGATGTTTCAAATATACTGGAAAGTCAGAGATATAGACCAACTGGCGCATCATTCCTTAATTTGTCTGATCCAGCTAGCGTCTTTATCTGGAGGCATTCTTCCCAATGATGAGACTCGATTGAAGTATCTGCATTCTTATTTGGTGTCATTTTTTAATCTCATCTCAAAGTAAGTATTGATATTATTTTGAGCATTAAAATACACTCAATCGCATGAAAAAAATCTGCTTTAAAATATTAACAAATTTTGAACTTAAGTAACTTTTTATTTGTGGCTTAATTTTGATAATTTGGTTCGCGACCGCTATCATCAACTTCAATTCATACATTCAGTTAAAAAAAATTAAGGTTCTACATGCCATAGAAGTTGAGATATTGCAACGGACAGTTCTCCTCTACACTTTTCCTTGGCGGTATTTTACGAATACCATCACTTTAACGGGTTGTAGCTTTTTACTCCCTCACTGTATATGTCACTGTACCTCTAGAGTCACTTTTGTCTTCAGCCTTCTGTTGTTCTTCTAAGAGGGTGAGTAGACACAGTGATTGAAGAGTTAGGCGGGCTGTCACCAGGGCAGTACAGTTTCAGAAAGAACAGGAGCACGGTGGATGCGCTGACGGAAGTCTTCCGGGAGTTTCGCGGGGTGGGGGTTAACCAGAGGTGGGCAATCCTAATGTTCTTTGATGTCCGGAATTCTTTCAACACACTGACTTCAATGGAAAGAGGTAATGAAGGCTTTACAAAAGAGAAGGTGTCCGAGGTACTTGATGAATTTGGTCTCTGACTATCTATCAGAAAGGAAAATTGTGGTAGAAAAAGGAATGGTGGTTGACGTGACGGCTGGAGTGTCGCAGCGGTCGGTCCTAGGACCTCGCTATGCTGGTAGTGGCGCAGGACGCGGGACCTTATATTTGGTGCACAGTGTACATGCGACCAAGTCGAGGAATGGATGAAAATGCATAATCTAGAAGTGGCTGCGGTTAAGACCGAGGCTATAGTTCTTAATGGACCAAGGAAAAGGGACGGCATAACATTCGAATGTGCAGGAAAGGGAGTGGTTTCAAAGAAATGTGTTAGGTATTTAGGGGCGACTCTGAGTCAAAACGGAAAGTGGGGGGAGCACGTAAAGGCGGTGAGTCAAAGAGCTGCGGTGAAATCCACCGCGTTGGGGGGATCATGCCCAACATCGGAGAGTTCAAAACTGATAGGAGGAGAACCCTTCATTCTGTTGTACAATCGATTGTCCTTTACGCTGCGCCTGTCTGGAGTACTGCAGTTTTAACAAAGGCGTACAGAAAGCAGCTCACCCGAGCAGATAGGAAGAGTCTATTGAGGATGGCATGTGCACATAGAACAGTGTCCATAATGGTGTGGCAAGAGGAATGAGACGAGATGAAAATGGTGGCGCAGTGGACGAAGTCGCTGATTCCTAATCTGAGAAGATGGATGAACTGCGGGCACCGGCGTTTGGATTACTTTCTGACGCAGATGCTCACAGGACATGGTTTCTTCAGGGCATACCTTTACAGATTTGGAAAGGCAGAAAATGACAAATGCCTGTACTGTGAAATATCGGATACTGTCTCACACATTCTATTGGTATGTATGCGATAGATGGATAGATGAAAGGAACCTGCTTGACAGAGAGCTAGGAAGTAGGGTGCAATCAGTCACAGAACTGGAGGAGGAGATGCTTAGATCGTCAGATCGGTGGAGAGCAGTTCAGAAATAGGTGAAGATAACGTTGGAGAGAAAGGAACAAGAAGAAAGGCGACCCGAAGGGATTCAGGGTGCCCAGGAGCAAGCAAGATGATAAGGCAGAATGAGAAGGGGCTAGATTGAACATGAACAGGGAGGAAAAGAGAGAGAGAACAATTCAGTCGTAATGAGAAAGTGCTAGAATGTGTGAGAATTGTGCATGAATGAAAGATGGGGTGAATGTGCCGTGCCGATGTTGCGTCCCAATCAGGGCGATCCGGCCAGTAATTCACCACTGAGGAGGGTGTTTTTTTAGCACACCTGCTCGCGGTCTCGGATATCATCGTGGCCATTCGAACATTTGCACCACCCCCCCCTTCTCATAAAAGACGAAAAAAAAGTGCTTTTGTTGCTGTGTTAATTATGTTATTTCAGAGTTTTCCCAGCTTTCCTCGATGTTATCGTTTTTTAATATTTCATTCTCAGCTATCGATTTTTGTTCTCCTTTTTTGTTTTGAATATTCCTTATGTAACGCCTCTATAAAAATCCTATTTAAAGCAACCTCTAAAGATGCAGCCATTTCCAAGGCGCCTTTTAATGTAAAAACGTCGATTTACTCAGATATGTCATATTTCATGAGATGCATGTTTTTTACAGCATATTTGCATATCAATTTCAAGATAGTTTACTACAGGTTTTTCGGAAGCCTGGTTATAAATAGTCAGAAACATACTGATTTATTTTAAGACAACACTATTTGATATACTTTTTTCTGTGTTTCAGTGTTACCATAAAAAATAAGGAGGCGTTGGGTTTGTCAAATATCGTGAAGAAGTTAATTACGTTTTTCTTACCTTGCATTTTTCAGTTACCAGATGGAATGAAGGATACTTTATTGGATGAATTTACAAGAATTACTTGCCATCTGTGCGACGGGACTGCAATGGAAGAAATAGTAAGTATTTTATATTCTTGCGAACAACATTATTTATGTTTTTTCCAAAATAGCTTCTTCCTCTTTTGGTGCCTATTCGTTTCTAATGTTAGCGATCATTCTGGCTATTTATGCAGGAAATATAAAATTATGCAGTAAAAAATGAAATGTAAATGGTTGTAAATATAAGAACAATCAATTGGGACCATTCAACATAATTATTAGTGACAAAAGAACTATAGAGAACCACTCACTTGTAAATAATCGCAACAGTAGTTGAGAAGAAGAGTAGTGTGTCTTGCCGTCGTAGACAAAGTAAAAAAGAAATGGTTTGCGAGACGCGGGATGTAATAATTCTGTCGGTGAAAATTATTTGCCCGTTATGACTGCTGGCTTAAAGATTTCTGTGCGTTCTAAGCAGGAAATGCTCGCGTCGTTACTTTTTGTTGAATTCTGAGCTCTTTGGTAGTGACCACTCTATTTACGCAGGCAGGCGGGTCGTGGGAAGACCTTTTTTTGAGAGGGAAATCGTCATAAGATTATCAGGGTAGACCGCATCACCCCAAAAAACCTTTAGTTCCCGTTAGGATTTCCGGATTAGGATTATTTCAGAGGAACACAGGGAAAGATACAAATTGTATTTAGGGAAAAATAATACTAATAGGAATGGAGTTGGTATAATTGCTGATAGAGAAATTATTCCATTAAAGATAACGTAGTAGAAGTTGTGACAACGAGTAATATGTAGAATAACGACAGTAAAATTTGTGCTTAATAAAAAAATGTTGAATATTGTGTTTGTATGGTCCTCAAATCGGTCTGGGCGAGAATGAAAGATAAGTTTTCTATGGTGAATTGGTAGACATACTCAGTGATGTTCTATTAAAGGAAAGAGTCATAATAGGTGATTATAATGCAAATGTTGACCAAACTAAGAGGCAATGTGAAGATTTTGATGATTAGCAACAGCATTAGATATGGCGATTGTTTACACATTCTTTCAAAAGAGAGAAACTTAACTTATTACATATAAACTTGGACAAAAGTATCAAATACATTATTTCAAGACGAAAAAACAAAATATAAGTGAATGTAAGTCGCAAAGTTGCTTGTGCTGAACGTCAAAGTAAAAAGGCGAAATGAAACCAAAATATCGTAAAGGACCACAAAAATCAACTGGTGGATGTTAAAAAACGGAAAAGAAGGTCTATTCAGGACAAGAATAGTGAAAAAAATATACTGGAACATAAAAAGGAAGTCCTAATACAATTTGGAGGAATATAGTCATTAGATGCTGATACTGAAAGCAGTGGCGCACCCAGCGGGTGGGGGTTAAACCCCTCCCCATGACCCTATTCCGACACTGTTACTCACACATTTTAAGGACTCAAAATGGAATCAACATCATAAATAAGATTTCGTATAATAATAACCAAACCCCCCCCCCGAGGCAAATTCTAGGTGCGCTACTGACTGAAAGCGAAGCACGCCGTGATTTAACTAACTTTATTTAACTTAAAACCTCACTTAATTACAACTATCACATTCACAATTACTAATTATAATTATCGCTTAGAAGAATTCACAACAATATATAAAATATCAAAAATATCAAAGTCAAAAATGTTGGGAAAATGGGAAAAGTATAGTATAGTAAAATTCAGTATAGTTTACTTAAGCCTTAGAAAAATGGACTCAGAATGAAGTCAACAGAGCAACATGCATCACCATTATTTAATCTGAACATAGCTCTCCCTCATCATTTAGCCACTATTTTCTTTTCTATGTGGCTTGCATCTAGTTTGTTTGGTAACGTTTTAGATCATCAATTTTTCGTGTTGATGGACGGTCTCTATTTAGGTACACCTCATCTCTCAGTCTTGACTCCAGTATCCGTTTCATCCCTTTGTTGAACATTATTCTAGCGGCTGTCCAATACCTTTTCAGTATTACTGTTCTCTCTATACTCTATATCATCATTATGTCTCCAGCTGCAGGACAATTGTCCGTTAAAGCCATAAATATCTAGAATCAGGTAACATGAGGCTCTTTGAAATCTAAAATCTACAAGATGAGAAATAAAGCCTCTCATCCGTGACAAAAAATCCACAATCAGGCGGGAAAAAATTAAATGGGGAAAGCAAAGTCGTTTTATTTTAAATTTTGTAGGAAAACGAAGAGGACCGATATTTTACCGACGCATTTGACAACATGTTGGAAGCTTGGACCGGCCTAATACAAGACCTCTCACACTCACATTACGACGACAAATTTCAAGACTGCGCCAAACAAGTATTTAATAAATACGTTCAGTGCCATCTAGCGCCACCAGATGGATGTAGAAGAAGTAATGTAGACGTAGACGATGATAATGAAGATAACGACAGAGTTAGATACAAAGATCAGTTACAGGTTATAGGAATGTTCGGTAGAGTTGTGCCAGGCCATTCCTTACAGGTTTTGTACAAGTAAGTATATTAGACATGTGCCAACAAAATGTAAATACACTGGAACTTTAAGTCTGATTAATGATACTAAATGGTTTTTTATGGGTATAGAACTTTAAAATGGAATAATACATCGATACATTTTTTAAATCGACATAAAAGTGGCTCTATTCCAAAGATAATCTTTTCTATCTAGAGATCCAATTTTTGCTGTGAGTGCTGTGTGAATAACTTCCAGAAATAGTTTTAATATACGGCACATTAACTTATCGTGCTATACTCTTTATAGCGTTTAAAATTTTTTTTTCTGAAGGACTGTTATGAATGTGGAGGCTAGCCAATATTTGGGTATTATACCAATTCTTTAAATGCAGTTGAAGAAATCTGTACGTGTATCTCGTCATCAGATTTATTAGTGGTCTTACATCGCACGAGTTTTATGGCCAATTCGTAAGTCCAAAATATGAAATTATACGGTCACCAAACGTTTTCTTTAATAAATCGATTGTGACACGAGCTGTGTAACATGTTTTTAATTACACAGCTCCTCCATATCAAGGTTATTCAATTCAGGAACGAAAAAGTTAGTGATCTGGACTCTTTAACGGTCACCATTGACTATAACGTTCTGGCCAGCATTATTTTTGAAGAAGTAAGACCAAGAACTCCAGCAGCCCATAAAGTACACCAAATAGTCCTGATATAACGGTGTGTTAACGTAACCTTATGGATGGTCTGCACATTCTGATGATCAAATACAGCATTAATCGTGTATCTTCAATTCTTGCACGATTTTTCTTGTAAGCACGCAAATCAAGAGCTTTTCGCAAATCTTCCATGAAGTGAATAGATGCAGGTCCAATTTTTCTGCACGATGGGAGATGGACTCATTAGGATCTACCTCTATGCTACAGTCTGTAAGAGCAATAACTTCTTCCGTACGCACTATACGACGTCTCTGTGGATGTTATGATTTAGAGTAAACGTGGTACGAAAACGTTCCATCGCTTATCTAATCAATTGCTCTGAAGGACGACTACGTCATAAAATAAACGTAGTACGCGATACGTATTTCGAACAAATTAATAATTCTCAAATAAATATGCACAATTTGGAAGCTTTGTTAAGGCGTCAGTCCATTCATATTGTAATGGCAAACCAAACTAAACATAAATCACTTGACAGCTGTCAAAATGGTTGTCATCAAAAAAAGTATTGCCAACCTTAGATTCTATACTTCTAAAAAAACACCCATTATAACAAATTAAGCATTTCAATTTCAAGAACTTTTGTATATTTTTTACTCTTACTACTTGCGATTTAGATTACTTGAAGACCGTATAACGAAGTTTTCTTACCACATACTATCGATGCAAAAGGGTGCGATAAATTTGAATCAACACGCTGGATTAACCGATCTATTCGAAGATATCCACTGGGTAACTTTAATTTCTGGGCATATTATTTGTATGGATAGCGATGGAGAGACGCCGATGATTCCGTCAGCCATTATGAAATATTCAATAGGTAAGAAAATTTAGGTTATGTGCACGAATTATATTCAACGATTTTGTCATAGACGTGTAATATAAGACAGATTGACTGCTACAATTCCCAGTGAGACAGAGAAAACTGACGCAAAAGAGTCCTTCCATCTCTGTCTAGTGGACCGGGTTTGCTGGCCCATTCGTGGCCTCTCGTTGGTCATTTAGGTCACGTGGTCGAAAACTTGGCAAATTAGAAAGAGATACAGGGACTGCTTTGCCTCTGTCGCGCTGGCGGAATGGGTTGGTAGTGTTGCAACTCTCAGTTAATCTTGTATTATATGTCTATGGATTTTTTCGTTGTGTGTTTCGTCAGCTTAATACCAAAATACAATATTTTAGATCAACATAAAGGCCAACAGTCCACATTACAAGCTTCTATGGCCGCAATAGAAGCTCTTCAGACAAAATTTTCGCAGCCCGAAAACCTGGAACAATGCGATTACGTTATCCGAATACTTTTCGATGTTATGAATCTATGTACCCTGGAAGATTACGCGGCTTCGGCTAAGTTAAAGCATTTAATGAGTCCAGAAGTAGGATCCACGGCCATGTGGTTCTTGAAGAGATGGTGTTTATCATATCTGTTGCCGGTTGAAAATTATTACGAAGAGGTAAGTTCGTATTTTTTACTTTTTAATATACACTCATGGACAAAAATATCGAATATTTTGGAATTTTCCAATTTTTTTTTGTAGTCACTATTATTTCAAAATAATTTTAGATTACTGATAATACTCATATAATAGGCTGATGTACTCAACTGGTTTGAAATATTTTGATGTTTATTCAGTGGTTAGTGTCATTCGTACATTTTATCATAAAAATCCTTCTTCACGTAAAGGAAAAATCATACTAATTCGGTTATTTATAGTTTAATTTATTAAATTTAATTAAATATTGTTTTGATTTAACTAAGTTTAAAACAAGTATCCCACCAATTCGGTACTGCGATGAAGTCCAAGTAGTACATATTTTAATTTTGTACAAAGAAAGAAATTCACAAAAAGGTATCGCACGACGTCTCAGCAGAACTGAATCTATAGTTTCAAATACTCTAAAAAGGTACCGCGAAACAGGAAATTTTGTAAGAAGGCCTGGTCAGGACGTCCAAGGTGCACAACCGCGATTGATGACCGTTTTTTTTTGTTCTTAATTCTACACGAAATGGTTTATTGACATCGATGCACCTCAGAAATGAGCTATTAAATGTTAGACAAGTTAATGTGAGTTCACAAACAGTTAGACGAAGATCAAAAGAAGCAAACTTAAAGCCCAGACGCCCCGCCAAAGTTCCACGTCTTCTCCGTCACAAATCATAAAGCTCGTCGTTTGGAATTTGCAAGAACAAATATTTAGTGGAATATCGACAACTGGAAAAACGTTCTTTTCACTGATGAGACCAGAATCCTATTATGGAAGCCAGATGGTCAAAACTACGTCTACAGAAGAGTTGGAGAACGATTCGCCAGCTGCAGTCTCGCCCAGACCGTTAGTTTTGAAGTTAATGGCATAATTCTTTGGGAAGGTATTAGTTGGGAGGTACGTGACGAGACGACTGGTGATTCTTTCGTTTAAAACATCCTGCAAGATCATGTTTTGTCATATGTTGGTTACATTGGATATGAAAGATTCACGTTAATGCACGATAATACTCGACCACATGCTGCTGCCATAGTGAGTAATTATCTTGATGAGGTCCAAATTCGAAGATTGGATTGGCCACCGTCTAGCCCGGATTTAAATCCAATACAGCACATGTGGTATCACCTAAAACGCAGCATACGACAAAGAAATCCCGTTCCAAATACGATAGAGCAGCTTTGGCTTGCTGCACAGGATTAGTGGAATGCAATTTCCCAAGGATATGTCCAAAATTTACTTGCAAGCATGCTGAGAAAGATGCAAGCAGTAATAAGAGCTAGAGGGGGAATACACGTTACTGATCATGCATTTCTTTCAGTTTAAACCAGTTGTTTAAGCAATTTAAATTATCATTTAAGTTTAAAGCAAAATAACTTTATTTACCTAATATTAAACATTTATTTTTTTCAAAATTTTCTCCGCATAAAAACTTAAAATTTTTCATTAAACATTGTTAAAATAAACTCTATTTTACAATAAATGACTTGCTTGACCAGAATTTATTTTGAAAAAACAAAAATTTGAATATTCCAAAATATTCGATATTTTTGTCCATGAGTGTATATACATAAGCAGTGAAAAACAATGGAATGGGGTGAAATCTCGTTCACACTGTAACACTTGAAGATCTCGGTCAGATAAGAGAAGAAACATACAAGCTAGTTGTTAACTATTCCAAAATTTTTGTTTTGAGAAAAACCATTATTTTGACGACGTTTCGGCAAGGTTACACTTGCCATTGTCAAGTCAGATAGTAGCGCTTCTTGCTGGTGCTTGAAGGAAACTGTTTACTTCATTAAAAATTGTGAGATTGATTGTATGTTATGAACGAAGTAAGTTTGCAGTGGGATCTCGTACTATTAGTATTTTCGAATAATATTTATTATACACCTTGTTGTTGATATGTTTTCTTCTTTTTTAGCTGAGTCCGACATTAATAGGATGCTTAGGAAAAGACACACAAGGCGCTAGATTGGTTGTATCTTATGTGTTGTCAAAAATTCAGTCAAACCTCTTTCATTTTCAATCAGAACCGATACTGCTCCGGGATACAGTGGATTTATTCTGTGATATTGTCTGCGTGAAACAAAAGTAAGTATTTTTTTCTCGTCTCGTATTAGCAAAAAATTCATAATGAAAGCATAAATGTTTTTCCAAACATGTTTGAGGTATATTGAACTAATTTATACAGGGGGATTTAGAAGAGGGGTTGGAGTTGAAATGACACTCCACTATTTCTCCAAGTTTGTTGGACAGAGAAAGATACAGAACATCAAATTAACTTCGTGTAACTCATCATCTGTCAGTGGTTCTGAATCATCAACGCGTGCAAGAGAATCAGATATAATAAGATAATTGAAATAACTAATATCTCGTTTTTTCATAATATTCACTTAACCACGATAGTGGCTCATTATCGCAATTCACTTTTCTTTCTATGACTGTTTTTCTGAGGTTGCAGGCACTTTTAAAATTTTCGCTAACCATCTGTGTAAAGTGGAACGATTTATGTCTTCGTGACTCCATTATGATAGAAATCGTGAATTTTTTTGACAGAAACGCGACTACCTTTGCAGTCAGATCCAGGTTCGTTTCTATTTTGCATTTTTTTAATAGCCCTCGACATGCGGCCATCAGATATCTTAAATGATGGTTTGCCCTTGTACATTTATGTAATATTGATTACTAACCGAGTTTGTAGGACGTGATTGAGCTTTGGAACTCTTTGTTGAGGAATGCTTTGTTTTATTAAACCACATAATATAAAGGCATTTTGTACATTAAAGGAACCTTTTTCCAAAATTATTTAAAAGCATGAGTACGTGCTTCTTCTGGTATTCGTTGCAAACATTTCTTTTTTCGCAAAAACTGTTACTATTAGTAAATACTTCTACCTGATAGTATTTTACTATGTTTAGTACTGCATTATTTGCCCGTATTTCTTAATATTGGTCGTTTTTTTTTACTACACTACCACTCATCTGTCTTTTCCCGAGTTCGTGATGGTTTTTCATGCTCTTGTTTTGCATCCGGGTATTATATGTGTATGAGGTACACTGTTCTCGACAATAGTGTCTGAAATAAAAATAAGTAAACATTTTTAGCGATAACTGACAATACCTTTCAGACGTAATTTTACGTCTAAATGAAAAGTAAACACAGATTACGACAATTTTGTGTATAAACAATGCGTGTACTAACCGCACAAACTTAAGAACCAAAATTTAAATACAAATTTTGTGGTTATGTTGAACTTTTCATCAGTACACGTAAATATAATGCCACTTAACTGTATTTTCTGAGGTCCTGAGTTAGAATAAACAGTAGGTTGACTATTATTTTCACTTAACATACTGGAAACGTCGTCAGCCATACTCAACAGTCAATAACAAAAACTGCCACTTGCTGATGGATAAGTGGTGTAAGTCAGACTTACACCACAATTTAACTATGATGTGAGTGGTTTCGCTTGTCGATCAAACTGATGCTGCCATCTATGAGACTAAGAGAAGACTTTTGACTTACACCATTTTTCTTGCTTTTTGATTTGAATATAGACAAAACGAATATAAGTCTAACTCAGTAATGGTAAATAACTGAGTTACACCACTTTTATGGTGAAGTAGATTCTTACCATAAGCTTTTATTTGCTCAGACGGCAACACTGTAAGCTCTGGGCAAAGCCGTTAAAATTTTATACAGGTAGTATGTTTCCATAAGTTACCATAAGAGCACAATAAAGAACGTGTGAAGAGATTTCATCTAACAAGTTATTTCTTCACCCTATCGATCAATTATTTGCCACCACGATTAATCAGCGACCAATCAATTTTAGTAAACAATTTAAACATAACAGTGAGGGCTATCCTATGTCTAAATCACTCTGAAAGACCCCTGAGTATATTAAGTATCTCTGTGTATCAAAAAATCTCCTTGAAATCTGTTTATAAAGATTTATATTTTAACAGATCTTTAATGTGTATTTTGTTTACAGGTCTTCGCATATAGTAAGAACAGAAAGCATGCGGAACCTGATAAAACTATTTGGTAGCCTAGAACCTGGATCTTTACCACCCAATATCATCCGAGGCCTTTGTAAAGGATTTGTTCTAGCCGGAGTAGCCTTGGATACGAGAAACGATAGCTTACAAAATTCCATGAACGAATACTATGACTTGATTTTGACACCTCTACAACAAAGATTCAAAGCCGTTTGGGGACAGGAAAACTTTACTAGAATATACCAAGAGGAAAGAATCCAAAAAATTGTTGTAGACTTACTGGAGGCGTTTATAGGAATCGCTAAAGGCTCCTTGATGCCTAGTTCGACAGCATTATTTCATTTTTTAGCACCTATACTAAGCGAATTGCCGGCTCTTATTACGGTTTATCATAATTATCAAGTAATTGTTCAGCTCGTTTTAGAGCTATTTGGACAATGCGCAAAGTACATGCTGTGTTACCTTACCCCTTTAGATAGTAAAAGATTATACGAAAGTTCTTTAGCAACTGTACAGGCGTATGCGAAGTGCAATCAAGGTAGATTCACAACTGAAACATTCGCCGAAGAAAGCAGCTTCCAGGATCTCGCTCTTATTTTAGATCTGCTCACTTTTATTCTCTCCAAAGACTGTGTTGACTTATGCACCGAGACTGATACCGAAGAAATCTCTGTGGTGGCGTCTGACGTCTCACTTTTCGGCTTAAACTTCATTATGCCGCTGATGACTAGAGATTTACTGAACTACCCAAGCCTTTGTGCTCAATACTATAGACTGTTGGTGCTTATTAATGATATTTACCCGGAAAAAATATGCAATTTACCGCCTGAACTTCTGAACACTCTATTAAGATCCATAGAGTTGGGCCTGACTAATTTCGGTTCAGATATAGTCCAGGCTTCCCTGGATTTTATACAGGTCATGGCAACGTACATATGTACAAAAAATTTGGTGCAAAAACCATTCGCCCAAGCCATCAGACCTTTCTTAAAATTAGTAATAGACTTAACTTTATCTCATCAAATCAATACAGACACAGTATGTTCGGCTAGTACCTGTATATACGCCCTTATGTGCTGCTTCCAAGACGATTATAAAATGTTGGTGCAGAGTTTGATCCAAATGCAATCAGATCCCACGACGGCAGATAGATTGACAGCAGCTTTTAACAACTTGGTACTGAATGTAGACATGAGCGGTAATCGATTGCCTAAACTGAAATTTAGAGATAATTTTGATAAGTTTTTAGCTAACGTTCATGGATTTTTGTTGGTTAAGTAGCATTAAGCGTTAGGATTAATGTATGTTGTTTTATATAGATAATGTAAAATAAAACTATTTTTTCACGAAAATGTTGAGACGATAGGTTTATTATTTATTTAACATCTTTGAGATAACGTCACTAAAGTATATGATGTACAGCAAAATATTTACTGGATAAACTACTTCGTTCGAAGTACAAAATGGTTGTCAATATGCTCGCCTCTAGTTTGTTAACCCTTTGTGTACTGGTGGGCTAAGCGTTAAGACACATTTTAAACAATTTTTATGCTGTAGCTTGGTATTCCTTGCGCTTAGACACAGTCAATACGTGGATTGTCGAGATCCCCACCAACGACTCGTACATCAAATTTTGTTTCGCTGACCGTTGGTAATATTTTTATAGTGGCATGTTTACAGTGGCTTATAATAGCACGTGGTTGATGGTGCTGTAATATTTATGAGTTTTGAATGATATGATGAATTTAGTACATTTTACACCTTGTAATTATGATGGTGGCAGTGTTGGGACACAAGGCAAATGCATGCTTTTTTGTTCCAGACAAAAATAAACATTCCTATACCGATTTGGAACGTATGTCTGAAGAGGAAATCTTTACTCTTATTGAAGACATTCCATCTAATGTAGATTCAAATATTGATGACAGCTCCGATGACGATGAGGAAATAGATTTAACAACAAATATGAATCAAAGTATTTTTGATATAGAGTCTTTCCGATTATCTTTGAAGACGCCGTTTCAGTGGAAAACTTTTTTGAGTACGTCTTAGAGACAAATCAAATTGAAGCAGATGAGAGTGACGTTGATGATACTCCGTTGAATATACGTAGAAGGAAATATTTTCTTTCAAATACAATTTGGACTAGACTCCCAAAATTGCATTCCCTATAAAAAAAAAATTAATGAACCAGTCGGCCCCAATACACCAGACAATATTGATTCTGCTACGGATGTATTTCTTCAACTCTTTACAAAGGACCTTATTGATAATATTGTCTTTCAAACCAATCTATATGCGGTCCAAAATAGCGACGGTGACGAGAATAGATTTACACAAACAAATGCGGGTATTCTTAGCAATGAATTTACTAATGGGAATAAAGGAACTTCCTAGTCTGAGAGACTACTGGTCTTCCAGAGCTAGATGTGTATATTAGTTTTTGTATGCCAAGAGATCGGTTTGTGTGGTTACTCAAAAACTTGCATTTAAACGACAATTCTCTTCAACCTAAAAGACATGAGGCCAACTATGACAAACTATATAAACTTAGGCCTTTACTGAATCATCTATCAGAATCGTTTTTGCTTGTTATAATCCCTCAGAAAATCAAGCAATAGACGAGTCAATGATAAAATTTAAAGGATGTAGTTCCTTACGTTAATATTTACCAATGAAGCCCGTAAAAAGAGGCTACAAGGTCTGGATCAGGGCCGACGAATCCGGATTTGTATGCCAGTTCGATGTTTATACAGAAAAAGTTGCTGATTCGACAGAACAAAAAATAGGAGCTAGAGTCGTAAAAGATCTTACTCGTAAATTGGTAGGAAAGGGCCATAAAGTTTATTTCGACAATTTCTTCAATTCTGTAGAACTAATGAAAAACTTACGCGAAGACATAATTTACGCGTGTGGAACAGCAAGAAAGGGAAGACAGAACACACCAACGGATCTAATAGCGGACAAGCAATTAGCAAGAGGGGAGTCGGATTTGCGAGTTAGCAAAGATGGTACAGTTTTTATGAAATGGAAAGACCGAAAGGATGTTTTGTTTATAAGTAATTATCATAATCTCGAACATATTGGAAGTGTCTAGAAAGAGAAAAGATAGTACTATGGAGGACATTGTTTGTCCAATACTAGTCAAGGACCATAATGCTAACATGGGTTTTTTTGACAAAATGGATATGCTAGTCAATTTATGAAGTTGACAGAAAATCGAAGAAATGGTGGCACCGTATTTTTTGGACGTATCGCTAGTAAGCGCCTTTATTATTTTCAAAAGTAGATCTGATGGACAATCGCTTACGTTGAAGATGTTTAGGCTAGCAGCCATAAACGGACTTATTGGCGCCCAACCTGACGTACCAAGAAAAGGACGCAAAAGAGTATTGTGCACATTTGATAAATGTGTTGCAGTTTCTTTATTTTTATAAAAATGAGCCGGTCATTTGGATGACCAAACATAAAGAACATATACATCGTAATGCAGAGTTAATGATGTTTGGAAAATAATACAAGATAACATATCTGTCCAGGTCACTATAAATGAACTTAAGAAAAAAATAAGATTCGCTAATGGCCACATTACCTGAAGCTGTAACTACAAAAAAGATTTATATATTTCTTTTCAGTTTTTGTATCTACAGTGCTGTTTTAGTTCATTCTAAATACAGGTACTTATTTGTTTCCACTTTTATTAAATGATACCATCCACTGTCTTCTCTCTTTTTTTAATTTCATTAAATAAGCAGAGCTCATCAAAACAAATGCTGCGGAAGCAACAACGAGATTTTCCGGACGATCTCTATCCATATTAACTGTCACACCACTGAATCAGTTGTCAAGGTTTTTAACAATACTTGCCATGTCTGTTCAGGCTCGTGTACTTGTGAGCGCCCTGCTTGCCATCGCAAAGCTAGTATACTTGCAAACTAGGCTAATAATTGTGTACTTGCCAAGTACACGAGTCGTTTGAGTCCACCTTATATTTTTTATGCATTTAACAGGTGATCAATTTATTTTGGCTGTAATTTATTTACCTATACTATAATGACGTCTCATATTATCATTGTTTCATCCTCAGTATATTGTAATTTAGGCCATAAATTTTCTGCGTTTTTTGTAGATATAATATCATTTTTATAGTTTTTATATATTGATAAAAGTGTTGTATAAAATTCAAAATAAAAATATTATTACACAGAAACTGTTTCTTTATTTTCCAAGGTTCCACTTGTAGTAATTTTGATAATGGTTATGAATTTTAATGATTATAACTTCAATAATTTTGCGAAGTATGATTGAATGTAATATAACATCGATTGTTTTCTTAAGCCCTTTTCAACTGAATGGATAACTAAAGTATTCAGAGCTCTTCATCTTTAATCGCTAATTCTGTGATTTAAGCACAATCAAGGACAACTCAACTAATCAAGCGAGACCCAGATTTAATTCGCTTTCTCCCTGCATTCGAGGCTCCGCTGGGAATTACCGTCCGTTCCACAGCTTCTCGTCGAACTAAAATGGAATAGGAATAAATAATGCAGGCGTGACCTCGACTAGTACCGAAGAAGAATTAGGAAACGAGCATGAGCGTGTTGGAAGGGAAAATTGCTATGGCGTGACCCAAAAGAAGCCCGACAGCAAGAGTTAAAATCTATCTGAAAATCAAAAACATATATGTAAGAATAAATCATATTTAGGTGAACCTACTGCGGTTAGCTTTGATTTTCAAGTTTTGAAGCTAAACTTCTATACTGGCTGTTGTGACTGAAGAGCAGAAAACAAATAGGTTCTAAATTGGTACTTTATTAATAAATTGTAACATACAAAACTGACTACGATCTAAGCTTCTACATAAGGAGCCAAGCTAACCTCTAATTCTATCGCTTGGCGGGAACCATTCCTTCTACTTCTGTCATATTTCTTAAAGCTAAGTTTATACGAAGTATTTTTTAAGATACTACACTGGCGTGGTATTACCTTTTCTCTATAGTAAAATGCTGAGGCGAGCGTTAAGGAAGAACCGTCACGAGTACTCTCCATTAATTCCTTTCTAGTCATCATATATTTATACAAAGCAGGTTTAAATTAAAAACTTAATTTTGACGATTAAGCATAAAAGATAACATTAAAAAAGAATTTAACAATAGAATAAAGAACATCGGAGAACAACTAGAAGATCCAGAGGAACTATGGAATGAATTAAAAAACCACCAAGTTAACAAAATCTTCACAAACAATAATTATAGAAGTAACTTAATTAAGAAAAATCAATAGATGGCAGAAGACATTTTGAAATTGATGGAAAAACGTTGATTTATAAAATCGAATGAAACAGAATATAGATATCTTCTTCTTAGGGTGCTTGCCCGTTCCGAACGTTGGCGATCATCATTTAGAATATCTTTTAGAGTCTCTTCAAAAATGTGCTCCGAGTACAAATTGAATATCAGTGGTGAAATTATGCACCCTTGTCTCACTCACTCAATTCCTGTCCTCTTCAGCACTTCCATCATTTGTTCATGCCTGACTCTATCGAAAGCCTTCTTGTAGTCAATCAGGCATGCAAAAACATCACAGCTAAAATTTGTTCCTCGCATTTCCGGAACAGCTTCAGCAGATGGTTCATTAGGCTTATGGTCCTATAGTCTTCACAAATTTTTGCTTCTGATTTTTTGGGCAGTGGTACGAACTCCGATTTGAGCCACTCTACTGGTATTTTTCCTGCCTTGTATATTTCAGTTATTATTTTTATTTATTCTGAATCTAATAGCTTCAGCAGGAATTTCATTAAGTCCCAGTGCCTTTCCATCCTTCATTTGTCTGACGCCTGCCGTTATTTCTTCTGGTAGGATTTTGGCAGGGACCTGAATTTTCTTCAATGGTGGGTTCTTGTATTGTTCTAAGTTCGTGGAAAAGTTTCTCCAAGTATTCTTCCCATGCTTTCTTTTTATCTTCTTTGGTTATGGCAATATTGCCTTCATTATCTGTTATTCTTCCGCTGTTGCGTTTTCGGAACTTTCCAGCTATTTCCTTTACCTTTCGATGGATATTGAAGTTATCATATCGACTATGATACTCCTCTATTTCTTGACATTGTTCTGTTTTTTGTTTATCTTATCTTTCTTCTAGCGATGGTATGTATTCTCTTATATTCTTGGAGATTCTCTTTGTTTTTTTCTCTGATCCATAAGTTCAAGTATTTCATTGGTTATCCAAGATTTCCGTTTCTCTGTATCTTTCTTCAGGTTTTGTTCTTTTATTTCTCTCACTGTTTTTTGTATGATGGTCAGAGTTTCCTCTATAGTTCCTGTATTTTAGCATCTTTGTAGACATCTACAGAGAAGAATTAAAAGGGGATAAAATTAGCCAAAGAAAAATGGATGAGAGAAAGGTGCGAGGAAATTAGGATGTTATATCTAGGGACAACTTTTTTAATGAGCACAAAAAAGTAAAAGAAATAGACAACATATTTAAAAAAACGAGTTTCCTCTGTACTAGTTGACAATAACAACAACATTATTGTAAATGCGGACGAAATAGAAAGAGAATGGCAGAGTTGTTTGAAGATGACAGAAATAATATTACCGAATCCTTATCAAAATTGTGCCGATGGCCCCGAAATTATGAAAGCAGAGGTAGAACACGCTTTAAAAAATGCTAAAATTAGGAAAGCTTGTAGTCCAGACGATACAACAACCAAGTTGCTGAAGCTAATACAGTAGTGGCCAAAATGCTGAAAACAAAACTAAAAAAATTTTAGTTTTGTTATCAGCATTCCTCTTTTTCACAAGACTTATTTATTAGTTTATCTATAATTTTATTGCATCATTTGATGCTTCTACTTAATATTTAACATCTATTTTAAGGGGAAAAACACTCTAAAAATAAATAAAACAATAGCTGTTATGTAGTAGATATATTTAAAAAAATGGTACAATGGTTATTATCAAGAAAATTAGTATTTGGTGGGATAACCTAAACCAGTTTTGAATAATGGCTCTATCAGTTCTCTCTTGTTTCAGCGTGATATTAACACTTTCAGCATTGACCATAAATTTTCTATTGGATTTAGATCGGGACTATTTCCAGGCCAAGTCAGGACAGTAACGTCATGGTTTCTCAACCATTTCATGGAAGTCCTAACCGTATGACAAGCCGCTCCATCCTGCTGGAAGATGCATTGGTGGGCATCCCCTTCAAACAAATCTCTAATATTTGGAAGCAGTTTGGCTTGTATCTCTTCCTGATTTTTTTGCATTAATATTGTCCACTATTATTGCTAAACCTCCAACTCCATGAGTGGTCATACAAGCCCATACCATGACACTCACAGGATGCTTCATAGTGACCATAGTACACTGGGACAAAAGAAGGTAGGCGGCGAACAAACTTCACTCCGTCACTCCCAAAGATCGAGATTCTGGTTTCATCACTCCAAATTACCTTACTCCACTGTTCTTCTGTCCACCCTCTGTGTGCCAAAGCCCAATCAATGCGTTTTGTCTGTTTTTTGTCCAGGAACAGCTTCTTTCTAGGAGTGCGGTCCGACATTTATAAGCCAGTTGATTTGATAATAGCATTAATTTCTTTGACGGATCTGCGACGATCTTCTAAAGAAAGTCGGCATACTCTACGCTCATCATATTGACAACTTTCGGTTTTCTGGCTGTTCTTTTTGCTGATTTTGTCGTTCCAGTGTTATGACAACGTTTACAAACTTTTATTACACCTGATTTTGTGGCGCCACCACCCAATTTGTTTGCTATTTCTTGACATATGTAACCTTCTTCTCAAAGGATAATTGCTTTGGCCTCTTTCCTGGCGACCAGTCAACGTTTTGGGTTGGTGCCATTTTCATTGAATCGATCCTGATGTATTCCTCTCAGACAATTAAACAATGTCACCTTAGTAACAAATACCTGAAGTCACTACACTGGAAGTCGCACGAAACTGTACTAAATGCTTCCAATTGGGTCGTTGTAGATTCTCTGCTGCTACTTGGCGGTTGTGGTAATATTTGCTGTTAGGATATAAGCCACAAATATAAGATACCGGAGAGGACAAAAGACACTGTGCATACAAAAGGCGTTTATTATATGAGCAAAATTTTTAAGATCAATTATTTGCTAATAAAATCAAGACTCAGCGCTGTATATTTTCGTTTCTTGTTTAAGGACTTAGAATCTTGGAAACTAACTGAAGCATCGCTTAAGTTACTGAAGGTTTTTAACATGCGGAGCCATAGAAGAATGTTGAGTATCTCTTGGAAGGATCGAGTGCCATACAGTGAAGTCATGAGAAGACTTAAAGCAAGCAATGTCAAATTATTTCAACTGTGAAGAAAGGCAAGATATATCTGGGTCACACTATGAAAAACACACTGCTATGGTCTACTGCAATCTATAATAGAGCCAGGAAATTCTTTATCTGCTCTGTACTTTTACTTCACTGCAAATGCAGGGTTTCTTAACCTTAGGTCACAGGAACTTTTAAATGAAATTGGGAGAAAGAATGATTTGCCAGAATTATCTGGGGCACCTATTAGTGAAGCTAAAAAACTCTGCTACTATTACCAACTACTTATTTATGTAAAGCAGGATTGTTAGGTTTGGCGGTTTTAAAAAACAAGTACCTAAATAGACCGGATCCTCAACATGACATGCAGTTTCCATAAACTTAATTCTGCATATAAATCTTCTTTGTTCGAAAATACATCAGGGTTGTCACTAACTTTTCCCCAAAGAGAAACATAAAGATAGACCTTGCAAGTAGTAATCACTATCATTTTAGGGGTGAGTTTCACACGCCTAATAATAAGTAACCAAAATTAAAGAATTCAAAATACCTCATTTATTTTCGTCGCTTTTTACAGCATTCTAAAATTTAGTACAATGTGTCATACATCTTAAGATGATTAACCGACTATTTTATTAAATAATAAAAACAAAAGGGTTTATCTAGTTCAAGATTAAAAATTATTACATTATTAAAGATAAAAAATCTTATCAAGGTCATACGTTCAGGCTAGGATACTGATTATTTATAGATAACATCCAACAAATTTTGCAGCCAGGTTGTTGAAATTAATTAGTTACAAAATTAGTATAAACTAAAAAAAATTATTTACAGAAACCAAAGACTAATATTAAACTAATCAAAATGTAGCCAATTTTAATTGAAATTAAATAGAGGCGGAAGTAAATGTTAAATGGTTTATTTAGGAAAATAAATTCTCTATTTGACATTTCGACTTCCAAATCCAAAGCTATTCAGCTTCAAATACGGCTAAGAAAATATCAAAGAGTTTATTTTATAATTTTCTGTTTATTTCAAACAGAATATTAAAAAAATTATCCAACATCCAGATCAGAAGTAATTATTTTACAAAATAGTATGGATAAACACTGTTATATATTTTTGCATTTTCTACTTAAAATGATTATGAGCTAAACAAATTGTATATTAAGATTGAAACAGTAAACAGGTTAAATAATATATATCCTTAATCTTAACATAGACTTTTATCAAATAAGAAATTAGAAGTTATAGTTCAATATAACCAATAGACAGTAGTGTTTCTTTGATGCATTAGGTGAAGTAACAGAAAAAATCTACTTAATTCAATCCATATTTAAGATGATTCTTTAAATTCATTAATTTTATACATTTCATCAACTTTCACTAATAAGACGCATTAACTTTAAATCCTGCAAAGAAAATACTATCCATAGTAATAAGGAACTACCACTGACTTGAAATTGATATCTGCAACTTATACATCATTGAATATCCATTAAAATCATTAACTACTTCATAAACTCTTTTAGTAATTAATCATAAATTTCATTCTGAACTTCACATTATCAATCAGTCATCAACTTTTTTTAATTTCTGCTATTTTGTTGGATATTGTATGAACGGGGGAACTACAACCATGTGTATACTTTAGCTTGATCTTCCACTTTTTATTTAATTTGTTTTATGACCTATAAATTTGCCAGCTGTTCTGATCCTTATGACACAATGCTGTATTGACAGACAAAACATGTAAAAATTATATTTTTATGAATCTACAGTTCAATACAAACAATTGGGCAGAAACTGTCACACATCACATGTATGTAAAAATATTGTCGTTCATAACATATACTTCCAAGTTATGTAATTGATAGCAAAATAATGTTTTAGCTGGCATCAGTTCTCGTTAACTATAAAATATTAAGAATCAAAACTACTACTGTCTATCTGGTATACTGTGATACAAGATGATTTAGAGACAAAAAAGAGAAACTTTCTGAATTATTTTAGTAAGTGTAAAATTTTACAAAACTGCCTGTGGTTTATTAGTAAATAGAAACTGTACAAAAAGGACACAGTCCTTTGACAAGGCAATTGGCCAGTGAGATAGAGTAGATGATACCTTTGGTTTCTGTGTAACCAAACCATTTGGTAATCGAAATGTGAAATGAAAAAGCATTTATAAAAATCTGAAATTCATTTATTTTTGTAGTGATCCTTCTAAGCAGCTGCTTCAACTTCCATTGGTTGTGGATCCGAGGAACTTTCAGACTTCTTCTTTTTCTTTTTGGCAGCCTTAGGGTTGGCGGAACTGTTGAGGATTGATTTAAGTTCTGGGTCGACTACTGAATGTTCTGATTTGTACAATTCAGGGTCCAAGGGCAGTCCTGTGATTTTATGGGGCCCATTTGGCATTAACAGAACTGTGAATTTGAAGTGTGCCACAATTTCTCCTAGAATTAGATAAATATCAAAAATTTTGTTCATTAAAAATGTTTATAATTATCTATATTGATCATTTTGAAAAAATTCTCACCTGGTTTTTCATATAAGACTTGAAAAGGTTCTATCAACTTATTCTTTACACATTCAACAACTCCCATTTTTGCCTTTGTCTCATCTTGGAAATTCCTTAAATTGAAAGGCATATTTCCATACTTTGTCCTCACTTCGGTATAGAACATTCTTGATGCTTTGAGTTTCAATTGATAGATTTCATCTGTTTTCTTATAGACAGAAACTCTGGTGTCAGCTTCTTTTCCTACTCCTTCACCTTTAAAAATATTTAAATTATGAAAACATGCTAAAATGTGTACAAAATAATTTTTATCAGAATTAATTTTATGCTTTTAAATTGCAAATGTTTGCATTTTGATCTGAAATTATAAGCTATTATAAAGATTGTAAAAGAGATGTGATACATATACAGTTTAGTCAATAATATATAATACCATATACAACAATATTACCAATGAGTTCTTATTTATCTGTCCAATTTGACTTTTTTTTTCAAAAACTTCAGTATTACATTTATAAAAGATAAAAACTATGTAAAAATTGCATATTTCCAGTGAATTAGACTGCAATTACTGCTAAAAAATGCTAAACTTACCTGTACTGATTAAAACATCCATAGCATATACTTCATGTTTGTCTAATTCAAATTTCTCATGTTCTTTTTTCTGGGCGTCATTGGGGTTTTGAATTATAGTCTTCTCACCATCAATTTTAAATTGCTTCAATTGATGACTAAGCATACCTTTAAAGTTAAAACAATTTAGAAAGTTTCAAAAGCTTTTGAGTTATATTTTAACTACAGAAGCAGTCAGATTATGTTTGTCTGTCATTGATCATTCAGAAGGATCAATTGGAAATTTTAATTTTTAATCATCATTTAAAAAATGTATTTTCTATGAAGGCAATAAATAAACTACAAAGCTGTATTTAATGGAGTAGTTTTAGTTATCAATCTGAAATGTGCAATCATGATCAACTACTAGTAATCAGAAGTATACTCTACAGTTTCAGACCTAACTCCCAAACTTAATTCTCAATAAGTAATTCCACTTTTTTTAGGTCTACTAACTTTTAGAGCCTCTAGGTGTAATTTTAGTAAATAGTTTGTAAAGAGTTTATAACTCTCTTATATACATTTTAGTAACAAATACTGCTTTTATGAAGATTTTAGATATTTTAATTTTTGTTTAACTGCTGAATATTAACCTACCAATGTCTAAATACCCTATGTTTACTTATGTGATACCCGGTAATTGCATTGTAATGAAAGATTAGCTTACAACATTACAAATAACTAAATTACCAAAGAAAACATAATATACCTTCAACTGGTTTGCACTTATATGATTCAGCAACTTTTTGTACAGCTTCTGTGATGGCATATGTTTCATTTCCAGGCTTTAGGAGCCTAAGAGCAGCCTGTGAAGCATAATGTGCTGCAAGGATGGCATCTGCTTTTCTTCCAGTGACCTTTTTGTTACTAGATGAACCTACAATTATTGTGTGAGCCACCACTGCTATGAAACCATCTATGTGAGCTCCCAAGTCACTAAAAATGAATATTTGTGTAATTCTACTATTTAAAACATGTTTGATGATTTTTATATGTAATTTTTACTCAGTTAAATAAAATGACATCAATATTTCTCAGTAGGATCAATTGGATTTTAGATTCATCATGAAAACTCTTTATTTAAAAAAAAAAAAGAAATGATCTTAACTACAAATGTTTTGTCTCATTAACTACCACTGCAGTGAATATTTAAATGATATAATTTTCTGATGGTGAAATACATTGTAATTGATAACTTACACTTTTGCCACATCCTCTTCCTTTAGAACTAAATCAGATTCACTTGGAACAGGAGAAAAATGGCATATACAGTTGTTTACAGAAACACAAGTCGGAAAAGCAATGCCTTTCTTCAATTCCTTTTCTTTTTTAAAAACTTTATTAGTTTCATCAAGCAGTAGCTGGTCTCCGTATTCACAAATTTCCCTTATGGATGCACCGGGTATACATTTGTCTATTACTTGTTTTAGTACTCCTGAAATTAAATATTATAAGAGCTAATGTTGAACAAAGGATTATATAAAAATTTTTGTGAAAATAAGAGGGCAGGTTAAGCACATTGTCCACTGAACTTTTACACTAAATAACTTATTTGTGACTCTATACTATCCATACAACTTCTTGATGTTTATTTAAGAAAATGGAACCATGTGGTTTTCAGTACCGGGAACCAAGCTCCATATGGCTTCACATTATAAATGTGTATTAAATAAATTAAAAATTAACACAACCAACAAAATAATTTGTTATATGATATATCTTCAGTCTAAACTCACTGTTAACAATTTCTCCTGCCATTTTATACTTGGTAACCACCAAGTCTTCGGCAATCGTTTTTTCGACCACATCTTTTTCGTCCGCCATAATTTACCTGTATACGACTAGTCAATAGTACCAACACAAGACGCGCAAAAATGAATTAAATTATTGACAGAAGTCGTGTGTCAGTGTCAGAGAACTTCTTTTTATTCTTCCACTTTTTGACTCGCGTAGGAATGCGTTTGACAATAAATTTGATTTAAACATAAATAACTACAATTTGTAATAATTCATCCATTTAATTTACTTCTTTAATAACATATTTAGATATTCTAAATGTTTTTAATAAATTAAAATATTTCTTATTAAATATTGTGATTGACATAGACTTAAGAGTTAGCCGATAAATTAAGATCTTAGAATATTAAGAGTATTTCAATCAGAATTTAAACATGAAATTGTCAATCATAAATAAATGAAAAAGTTGAGTTTACCGAAAGTACAAGCTGATTATAGCCGCAAATGTCAAAGATGGAACAAAAAATTTCGGGTAAATATTTGTTTCTTTGGATTCATTTAAGTGTCAACTAGGTACCTGTCATTCTATGTCTTTCCTTCACACACAGATGATTAACCAAAACAAATAGCCATGGAGGAATTAAATGATAAATTTTACTTTGTCTATAGTTCTTCAATTTCGGACAAAATCCAAATTAAAATGTATGATTTTACAAAATGGCTAATGTTTTAAATACATTAATTGTTTTATATTACCAATAATTTTTTTATTCTTTTAGTGGTACTTTGGAAGGAAAAAGACACAAACCTGAGTATACTAAAATTTTGGAGGACCCTATGTTAAAGTACTCTGGTTTGTATCAAGATGGTTGTGCCGATTTAGTAGTATCATGTCAAATCTTTGATAACAATCAACCCCTGGCCCTACCTGTTACTACTTCTTACAAAGCTTTCACACAAAGATGGAAGTAAGTAAAATATTAATAACATCTTTATAACTTTTGTTTCTTATTTGAGTACTGTTTTTTTTACAGTTGGAATGAATGGTTAACTTTACCAGTTCAGTATAATGATTTGCCAAGAAATGCTCAGCTGGCTCTAACTGTTTATGACTGTTTTGGGCCCAATAGACTTTGTCCTGTTGGAGGTACCACAATCTCTCTTTTTAGTAAACATAGCGTGTTTAGACAGGTAAGCAACTTGATTTCTTTTTATAAGACATTCACAATGTTTTTGATATAAATGTGAATAACTGTGAACACATTGTCTGATACAGTTTGTTCATGTTGAATTCGAATAATTAAAAAGTAGTACATTTGATGTTTATTTATATTGGTATTTCACACCATTATATTTTAATCTGGTTGTATTTTTTTGTATATTTTAAGTTTTAAGAAAACTTATGCTGATTGTCTCAATTCTGACTTTTTGTTGCAGGGTATGTTGGATTTAAGAGTGTGGCCAAACAGGGAAGCTGATGGAAATTTCCCTACATCTACCCCTGGAAAAACCAAAAATGGTAAAGAACAGATGCAGAGATTGGCTAAGCTAGCCAAGAAACATAGAAATGGTTACATCACTAAGGTTAGAACTAGATTTTATTTTAATCAGATTATTTCATATAAATTGATATCTCTAGGTTTCATTATTTTTAACCCTTAAGTGTGAATACTTAAGATTTAGATCAACACCAGTAGTCAAATAATTACTGCTCTAATATGTTTTTAAGTAAATACAGAAGGGGAATATTGAATTTTCTCTCTTTATTATTCTTAGATTACAATAGAAGTATTACAATAAGCCAACATAATTGTAAGTTCGCTCTACTTACAGCTTGTCAAATAGTAGTAAATTGAAGACAAACCATTAAATCTTCCAGAAACAATTTTTTCCAATTTATATGAGGTAGTTTCAAATTTGTAGTCACTAACTTCTCAAAAATGTGTCAGTAGAAACATTTTTCTGTCAAATGACCAACATATTCAAATAAAATGAGATGGTTGTGTATCTATAGTATTGCATAACTGATGATGATCTGTCATATTGAGTGATAATTGAATTGAAAACATTCTTTGTTACTTATATTAACTTACATAACCACTTTTACTTTTTCTATTCAGGTCGACTGGTTAGACAGACTCACTTTCCGAGAATTAGAAGTAGTAAATGAAAAAGAGAAGAGGTCCTCTGAATACTTGTACTTAATGATAGAATTCCCTACCATTAACGTGGATGGTATGCCACATCATATAGTTTACTTTGAGCAAAATGGAGATGAAATCCTCTCAGTGAGATTACAAGCTGATTTAGTTACAGTACCAGATCAAGAAATACTAAAGGTAAGTTTAAATACATATTAGATAATGTTTTATTCTAAAAATATATTTATCAATTTTATGTTTTTAATTAACAGGACATAATTTATTTTGCAACTAAAATCTGGTATTATTTTCTGCAACATAAATTTGGATTTAATATACATTACAGTGTAAAAGTTTGTGGTGAAGATATCAGTTCCTATTTTAGGTTAGCTTCAAGTAAAGACATCAAAACTAAACAAATTTTAACTTAGTTTTGTTGTTGCATTGTTGTGTGATGCTAACATCTGTTTAAAATTTGGTTTGTTAAATTATATTCATTCAACTGTATAAAACCAGAGTATGCTTCATCTGAACATGTCAGGAGTGCTGTTGGCAATGCAAATTACTTTCTGAATGGTTGGTTGTGGGTTCGTATCTTAGAGGAATAGGATTTTTTTAGTAAATAAAAAGAAAGAACACAAAATGTCAGCAGAAATCACTGCGCTAGCTCTCTTGGAATTCTACCATTATAATTTAGCAGATTGTATAAAAAGGACCCTAAAAATTGTGTCAGAGGGTAGTATAATATAAAAATGTTTTGTCTTGTAATACATAATGGTTGGACAGAATCATCATATAATAAAGGTTATTTCTCTCAGCACTGCCATCTTTTTTTATAACACAAATCGTTAACACTTTTATATACTAATGGTTAACAGTTAAAATAGTACTTAATTGAAGTCTAAGAGAATTACATCTCAACCTCGAAGTTATCAGTCCTACTTATGAGCCCCAATTTAATAAGCCAACACTATGACCCACCTCTACAACTCAATTCAACTCGCCTCAACTCAATTTTTCTCAATTCATTCATAGGAGTATACAGATATAGAAGCCGCAGAACAGGTAGACTTTATAGCAGAAAAGTCTACATCAGGTCACCTTTCCTATGTATTCCAAATGATTGAAATGAAGACAGTGTTTAAAAACAAAGTTGACTTGCTCTGCAGGTACTTAAAAATTTATATATTGTTACCAAAAAAGAAATAAAAGTTCTCTTCTTCTACTTCTTGGAGATCTTTCGATCTGTTTAATTCTGAAGCTGCCTCTGGTTAATTTCCTGGGAGGTAGATTGCCAACTATCCCTCCATCTTTTAGGTGGTCTTCCGGGATGTCTTGAACCGGGCGGGTTGTTTTCTAGGGCAGTTTTTGGGAATCTATTCTCATCCATTCGTCTTACATGATTGTACCACATCCTCTTACGCTGCCTTCCCCATCTTGCAATATCTTGAATTTTGCACTGCTCTCTGACATTTGTATTTCTCACCCTGTCTCTTCTTGTTTTGCCCACTATTGTTCTTAGGGTTTTCATTTCGGCAACCCTTAGCATGTTTCGTTTTGTTGGTATCTTCATGCACTTCTATGCCATATGTCATGATTGGTCTGGTTTTGACCAGACTATCTCTCGCAGACATCCCGACAATGCAGATGCTTTGTTAATCTGACTCCATAGGTCCTTTATTGGGTGTGTGTGCTTGATATATCTATAAATATATCTAGAAATAAAAGTTAAAGATGGAATAAAGTTTCTTGGTTACTAAAGGATTATAGATTATAAAGGATTATATTCAATATATACCCTGTATATCTTGTAGTTCAAAAAAACGTACAAAATATTAATCCCTGTATTTAAAAATTTAAAAAACTTGATTTAATTCAGAATGCATTTACTTTTGTTCAACCCTGTATATCTTGATAATCTATCAGTTCCTAATATGCACTTAAAACACATTACATTTTAAAATTTAAAACTGGAAAAACAAACTTTGGGTGTCCGGAAATTAATAAACAAAATTTAAAAATGTTTGTTGTACTCATCACAAATAGTGTTCATCAAAGATTGGATTTTAAGGGGGACAGTTTTAGCCCATTGGAGAATTTTTGGGACTAAGATTACGTTGTTGTGTGGGAATGAGGATTTAGTAATCAGATTTTGAAGGAAGAGGTAGAGGCGTATCGCCGTGCCCGCTAGAAGCCGGTAAAAGAGTTATTGTTTAGTATTATTTCAGCATTTTAGGGGGAATAAAAGTATCTTTGTGTTAGGGATAGTATGGTTTTGGTCGTAGTCAACAAGTACAAGGTAAATATGAGTACAAAAGAGGTTTAACTAAACCTGACAACAACACGCTGTTTACCTAATTTTTATTTTGTATCCTGCAATAACAGAGTAAATAACTATGCTAAATATTTCAAAGATAGTGATATATACAGGGTGATACAGTATATCAAGTTTTGGATTAGATATTCCACACTACATAAAGCGCTAAAATCGGTAACATTGCTTCAAACTACAACGCGCTCGTATGTAATTCTCCGATCCCCTTCGCCACCACACGACATAAAAAGAAAATCATTTAGTAGTTCACAACAACGCATAGGATATACATCTCCGTCCTTTGATCTTTGTTTTCATTAGGTATAACCGGTTCATTTCTTAGAGTAAACTGGATAAAAATACACTGACCCTTATAAGGCGGTACATTTGTATGGGCTATTAATAATGTGAACAATTTTTTGTGGTTGAATTAAATACAAAAGCGCATTTCTTTGAAAAAATAAAACAAAAAAATACACTCTTATTGAAAATAAAAATAATTCCTAATAAAATAAGAAATAATTCTTAATGCCCTACAGAAATGATTCAAATATTTGAACTTCTACGGCTGAACAGTATCCGAATCTGTCATAAAAACTTCTGCGGACATATGAAAGAGTTTCTGCTGTAACAGAATTGGAGACCTCTCTTATTCGGTTTCTTAATTCATCCAAATGTTGGGCTCTAGCCTCAGGACGATCGTAAATGATGCTTTTTAAATGTTCCCAAAAAAAAGAAGTCCATGGGTGTAAGATCTGGAGATCGCGCAGGCCACTTAATATCGCCTGTTCCACTGATAACTCGATTCGGATTATTCGAGCATTGTGAACCGAACATCCGTCTTGATGAAACCAAACATTCTCCAGATTTACATCAGGAAGATTGAAAATAGCGGGAAGAACATGCTTATGTAATAAATCGAGGTATACTCTACTGTTCAAGTTGCGCTCAATAAAAAATGGACCTATTATGTGGTCTCCTAAAATGCCAGTCCAGACGTTAAATTCCAGACGTCCAGATTTAAAATCTTTGAAACTTACGACAAAAATTGGCAACCTCGCCCAGATTCTGTTATAATTCAGTAGAAATGTCATAATAAAGACAAAATATTAATTAGTAAAATTGATTATTTTGGTGAATATCAACCACTATTTCATTATAATCCAGTATTCTAATAATGAAATATTCCCCAATAATATAATGTAAATAAATTGTTAGTAGAAATATATCGTTGTGTTGTGTATAATTAAAAGAAATGGTTACATGTTGTATAACGGACTCACCTTTTCGAGTATATTAACCCTTCCAACTATTTTGTGCCGTGACGATCTGCTCTGCCGTGTCGTGACAATCTGCTCAGCATTTTGCTATAGAGAAAAATTATTACAACGCCAGTATAAAAAGCTTCGCTTCACAAAAGAAATAAGTATATTCAGTGGCGTAACTAGGCGGGCGTCCTACCGAGTCTTATATGTGGAGCCCCCAAATTGACATAAAAATTATAAAATAAAAATTAAGAAATAACGAAACAAAAATTTAATTTATAAAAGTACACTCTGGTACATAGCATAAAATAGGTTTAATGTTTACTTTATGTTTTCTTTTATAAAAAATTAGTACGCATTGTAATACACGTTTCAGTCACATAAAAAGCTTATTCAAATATTGAATAAGCAATGATATTATAAACGCACTGGAAAATGATGGATTGGATCTACAATTTAGGAGTCAAGGCTATGATAATGAAATTCACTATGTCAGGTATCCATACGGGTGTCCAAGCAAGGATCAAAGAAAAAAATGGCAAAATCATGTTTGTGCCTTATGCAAACCATTTCCTCAATTTGTGTGGAGTTCATGCATTTGCAATCAACCCTAGCTGTGTAACGTTTTTTGCAACTTTAGAAAGTGTATATAATTTCTTCTCGTCCTGTCCTCTCCACATAGATGGGGGATTTTAATGGAAGTTATAGGTGTATCTGTAAAACAGCTATCTGACACTAGATGGAGTGCCAATCATGAAGCTGTGAAACCTTTTTGAAACATTTTGATAAATTAGTTCAAGTTACAGAAAAATTGCGTGATGCCAAGAAAAATATTATAACACGGGGCTACAAATTTCTTGGATTCCTTCATTTATGGGGGTACATTTGGCAAGAAATAAACAGTCCAAAGTGGTATTTACAGACGGAGTGTTTTACCTTAAAAACGTCGTAATAAAACTCCGTAATTTGAAAGTCTTTTGGAAGACAGTCAGTATGAGTTGGTTACGAAGGGTCTCAGGTTTGCTTCAGAGAAATGTGATGAAATGGGAATCTCCCTTGAAAGATAAAGTAGGAGACGTTTAAAAAAGATAATATGATAAAATGGGAATCTTCCTTGAAAAATAAAGTAGGAGACGTTTAAAAAAGATAATGCCTGGAGAAACAGCCGAAGATGCTGGAGCAAGCTACACCTAGAGCTTCAGACTAGAATGTAAAGAATGGAGACTGTATTCTAAAAATTCAAAATCGTTCAGGTCGAGTATTTACTCAACGATTTTGACACAGAATTTGATAAGCAAGAAATTGTTAATGAAATCAAAAGACTTCGTCACCATATAAATGAAGAGGCCAGAAAATGGACTACATTGAAGATGACACACTTTATTCTTGATATGAACCTGATGGAATCTGTTTCAAATGTCTTTGAAACAGTATGTGTCTCTATTACTTCTAATGAGAGGAGTTTTTCAAAAATAAAACTCATAAAAAGCTATTTACGATCCACGATGAGCGAGACCTGACTAAATAGTTAGGCAATGCTCTCGATTAAACATGAAGTAGCAAACAACATTTACTTCGATAACGTAATCAAACAATTTTCAGAAATAAAAATAAGAAAAAAAATGTTTATAAGTAAAAACTCCTGAAATAATTTAAAGTATGAATACTAACAAAATAATCTTTTGTTATCAATGTTAACCCTGGCTTTAATGTTTGGATAATGAATAAAACCAAACCAGATTAATTCAATTAAAGTAATTTTTAGCATAGCATAGGTATACATTTTATTATATTTTATCTTTAAATTTTAAACATGTTGAATTTAGGAAGTTCCTATATAGTTAAGTCATAGCTTTTTCTTATATTGGGGAGAGGAGCCTCGTCGGTTACTTCCGCCCCGGGCCTCCTGAATTGTAGTTACGCCACTGAGTATATCCCTTTGTTTATGATTAACATCACAAAATAAATTTCGTTGTAATATTTTTAAATGTGTAATTGACTATCGTATCTAAGTTATTTTTATACGTTTTTTAATAATGTTTAGTTTATCGTAAAATGATGACATTCAATCGGAATAACAAACATTTTGTTGACATTATTTCTATTGTCAATTTTATTGTTTATTTTATTCGTGATTACTTTACAAGTTGAGGTTTTTTTATAGCTTAATTGTTCAGTAGTGCTTGTTTTGTTTTAAACATTAGTATTATGAGTTACAGCGAATTAAGATAAGACCATAAACTTTCTCCAATCGTAACTTTTACTAATATGCGCGTTGCTTTGATAACTACGTGACCGAACAAAGATTTGTTTTAAATTATTAAGATGTTTTAAACTATTTACCATGCACGGCCCTTTTCTCATTATTCGACAGCGATGATTCCAGGTCTAAAATTTACTTTTCAAAATCACTTCACCATATATAATTACCATTCAAGGTTGATAGTTACTGAGACCATAAAAAAATAGTAACATTGTAAAAGGAAGAAAATATAAAATAATTTACTGATGATGAGGTCGGGAAGTAGAGGAGGGTGGGTTTTTAAGGGTAACAAACGTTTAATCACGATTTGCGGCAAACCTACAAGTCGTATGCAAAAAAAATAAATGGCAAAGTTCTAGGTAATAAAAAGATCTACTATTTTGTATTTACACTTTTTTCACACAACCTCAAAATTTATGGGAAAAATTCAAATAACTCAGTTTTTCTTTATTGTTTTATAGATTTATCCTCCACAAAAAAAATTCACGAAATTTGGTAAAAACTTACTTTTTTTATGTCCCAAACACACTGTAAATTTTTTTGATTTAAAATATTGTTCCCCTTATTTTGATTTAATTTCGAAAATGCACCCTAATTTTCAATCGAAAATTCTCACGCCCAAATATGTACTTTAAAAAAAAGTCGTTGTGCTTTTTGTTTGTTGAGATCTTTACTTTCTGATGGTGTAAGAAAATATACATTACTATGGCGAATTTTCTCAAAAAATGCAATAACACGAAAAATTAAATTGTCCAAGAAAACTAGATTCCATTTTACATCGATAAACGAAAAAACTGAAAATTAATGAATATATATATATATATATATATATATATATATATATATATATATATATATATATATATAGGAATTAAGGAATATTAAAGACTGGACAGGAATACACAATACAGGCGAGCTGTGTCACGCCGCCAAAAACAGAATTCTAGTAATGAGATAGTCGCCTACGCACTTTGGTGTATGGCATGTTAAGAAGAAGAAGATATATATATATATATATATATATATATATGGATAATATAAAAGTTAAACGAGGACAAGTCCGACAAGGCGATATAATTTCACCTAAACTGTTTACCTTGACCCTCGAAGATATAATAAAATCAACAGATTGGGAAAACAGAGGAATATGTATTAACGGAAAGTACCTAAATCACCTTAGATATGCGGATGATATACTCCTGATCTCCTCGGAACGACAAGAACTAGAATTAATGTAATGCTGAATGAACTTCATGAAAAATCACTGCAAAAAGGCCTAAAAATTAACTTCAACAAAACAAAAGTAATGACAAACACGGAAGACCAAGAGGCAATAAAAATACAAACAGAAAAAATAGAACAGGTAAATGAGAATATCTATCTAGGACAAGCAATCAGAGCTAACAGAGAAAATCAAACAGCCGAAATATCGAGACAAGTACGAATGGGATGGGCAGCGTTCGGCAAACTTTCTTACGTTCTAAAAAATCAAACAATCCCTCTATACTTACGAAGCAAGGTATATAACTCCTGTATAATACCGGTGCTCACCTACGGAGCACAGACATGGACATTTACACAGGCCAATTTGGATAGGATAAGGAAGGCACAAAGAGCGATGGAGAGACAAATGTTGGGTATATCACTTAAAGATAGAAAACGTAACCAGTGGATCAGAACCAGAACAAAGACAGTATACGCGATAGAACAAGCAGCAAAACTGAAATGGAAATGGGCTGGACACAATGAACGTCTCCAAGACGGACGATGGAACAATGCCATCGGAAAGTGGCGTCCATACAATGCAAAGAGATCAAGAGGCAGACCACAGATGAGGTGGAAAGATGACATCAGGAAACAAGGAGGTCCCACATGGCAGAGAACAGCTCAAGATAGGGAAAGATGGAGAGAACTGGGGGAGACCTACATCCAACAATGGAAAGATAGAGAATAGGTTCAAATATATATATATATATATATATATATATATATATATATATATATACATATATATATATATATATACATATATATATATGTAGATATATATATATATATATATATATATATATATATATATATATATATATATATATGTAGATATGTATATATGTAGATATATATATATATATATATATATATATATATATTTATATATATATATATATATATATATATATATATATATATATATATAAATATAAAAAAGATAGGGATTGGCATAGCTCGCAATAAAATATGTGTGTAAGATGGAAGGCAACCGTATATACGTATTTCTAACTATTGGTCGTCTTCAGTACGGTGCACCCGTTCAAAAAGAAGCATATTAACTTGGCAAAGTGCGACCAATTTGTGGCAATAATGTTAGAAGGCTCTGAGGTTTCCAGAGCAACAACTAACAGATCCACGGAGGAAGGTACGCTACCTGAGGAAAGGAATGCCAAACGTTTATAACGTTTGAAACAACAAGAAAAATTTTTTTTCTTGTACCAGAAATACCATGTATAACCACCAAATAGTGTGGACATAAAAACTAAGGGCCGCAATGGTAATCCTGCCTTAAGTACCTTGGGTAGACCGTAAAATTTTGGACATCTTGACGACTTCTCTCTAGGTATGAGATGGAACTGTTGTTCTTTTTTGAGACTTTAATCTTGGCTTTCAAGAATGTAAGCCACTTCATCGAGTGTATAAAAAATGTGTCTCTTGAGCCGAAACATTTGTTAACCAGCTTCGATGTGGTCCCACTTTTCACGAATGTTTATATAGATGAATCATTAGAAATTATAAGCAAACATTATCCAATACCACAGGATACTTTAAATCCAATAAAACTCTGCTTAAATAATAAAAAATTAAAAATAATACCTCAATCAACCATGGGAGCTTATCGTCTATGCTTCGCCTAGCGCAGTATCTCAAGTGTGAGTTCGTCTTGTCTTAAACTAGGAATCAAACCTGAACCCCCATCATCATCATCATTTTGGCTTTACAACCCTGTGTGGGTCCTAGCCTCCCCAAGAATTTTTCTCCAGTCGTCCCTATCCATCGCCTTCCTCCGCCAAGCACGTATTTCCATATTTCTCATGTCTTCATCGATGTTATCTAGGAATCTTGTTCTGGGTCTTCCTCTTCTTCTTTGACCAATAGGTCTATCAAGGAGCGTTTTTCTAGCTGGGTCGGTTTGCTCCATCCGCATAACATGGCCTACCCACCTTAGACGTCCTATCTTTATGTGTTTTACGATATCTGGTTCCTGGTATATCCTATAGAGACCTGAACCCCCAGCTGATAGCAAATAAAACAAATTTTAACTAATCATATTTATTAAAAACAGGAAACAATCAACCCTGCCAATGTTTAACAATAAATATAGTGAGGGTGGTACTTAAGGCAACGATGGCATCAATGGGCTGCTTGTGTGTCCTCCCAATTAGACGGTTAGGTCCTCCTGTGAGCTGCAGTTATACCATGTGAGTGACTCCCAATTAAATGGTTAGGTATCCAATGGTCAATAAATTTTCATCCTATGTGGCCAATAAAGTCTGGAATACAGCCAATAAAGTCTGGAATACGGCTAATAAACCGTGAATATGGTTAATTAATTCAGCCAATAAACCCAAGAGAATATTGCAGACCATAAAACTTATGAAACTTATTATAATTCCTACCTTCTTTTATAAATTTCAATTATAAACAAAAAACAATCCCATCATTAAAGGTGATTGACAGAAGTATAGATAATATATAGAAGGTAAAGATATTTATTCCACCGGAGAGAAAGAGAAACAAAAGAAAGACAGAGGGCGCCAACTACTTTTTGAAGAAAAAATGGTAAAAAAGAAACTAAATGTAAAGGAATTAATGAATTAATAAAGAAATTAAAATAAAGTAATTATTTAAATATAAATTAATGAAGATGTAACGTTTATAACGTTACAAAACAAGTTGAAGAAGCACCGACGGGTTCAACACTGTCGCAAATAGCAAATTTGTTTTTGCAAGAAATGGAACAACGAGCAATAAGAACAGCCTCACACAAATCCAAACTTTGGCTTAGGTAGGTGGATGATACTTTTATCATCGGGACACACGGAGAAGAAAAACTTAGGATACACAGTCTACCGAAAATCAACACATACCGACAGATATCTACACGCAGATTCATATTACTATCCTTCACAATTACATTGTATCATTAAAACCCTGATTACAAGCTCCAAAAGACTGACAGACAAAGAACATCAAAATAAAGAAATGCATAATGTGAAAATAGCGTTAAAAAATGGCTTCTCAACATGTACCATCGAAAAAGCTCAGAATTCCCAAAGAAAAATTAAGGATCCAACAGACGACGAAAAACCGATTGCAAAAACCATTCTATAATATGTAAAAGAAACAGGAAAGGGGAGTTCTAAAAAAACACAAAATAGAAACGATATTTAATACCGACAGAAAAATGTTATTTTACCATTCACAAAACCAAAAATATCGTTAGAAAACCAAAGAGTATACGAGATTCCATGTGCGGACTGTGACAAATTGCACATCGGACAGACCAATAGAATAATCCATTTCAGACGAGGAGAACATCGAAATGCCTTCGAAAGGAGAGAAAAACGTCCCTTGCACAACTTCTCTCAAATACAGGACATACAATAAACCTAAATCGACGATACTAGCTAACATTGAGATGAAAAGAAAACGTGAGATCAGAGAATCAATAGAAATAGAACTGTCTAAACCGAAGAGATGATGCTCAAAGGCTTCCAACATGGAAAACGGTATTGAAGAAAAAGACAAAAATAATCAAGACCCATAAAACAAAAAACAATCAATTAGGCAACAAGACTGACGAATACTACCCCTCCTACCTATACTCGCACAAGGCCAATCACAAGAAGCGTTTGAGAAAAGCGCGCCAAGATCGATTATATAAGTAACCGCTTCGACCGGGAGACTCAGTTTACTCCAAACACTAGCAAGAAGCGTGACTTGACAATGGCAAGTGCGATTTTGCCGAAACTTCGTCAAAACGATGGTTTTTCTTAAAACCATAATTATCCAACGCGGAGTCAAACCTTAAAACCGCAGAAAACAAGCGGAAATTTCTTTTGCTATTGTTCTGAAGCTATTTTCTTGTGGCATTTTAATGTAATTACTATTTAAATGGGAATAAGCCACAAGTAAAGGTAAAAATACGTTTATTGACGTTTCAATTTCCACTTCGGAAATCGTTCTCAAAATACAAACATTAGTTTAATAATATTTATTAATACAAACATCACTAATATTTGTGTTTTGAGACAATTTCCGAAGTGGAAATTGAAAGGTCAATAAACTTACTTTAACCTTTAATTGTGGCTTATTCCCATTTAAATAGTAATTATTTCTTTTGCTTATTTCTTCTCTTCTTGCATTTTTGCCTTCCACTAACACTCCAAAGAATTTAAAGTAATCAACCCTCTGGAATTTATTTACACCTATTTTTATTTCTGTTAGTCTGTTTACATAGTCTTTTGTACTTATTAAATATTTTGTTTTATTCTGATTGATTATTAGTCTTGTGTTCTTTGCTTCTCTTATCAACGTTAGGACTGTGTCTTCTAGTTTTTGTGTGTTACGCGCTATCAATGCTAGATAGTCCGCGTATCCTATGATTTGCGGATTTGCCTTTCCCATTTCTTCTCTATACTGCTGCTTTGTTTCTTGTATTTTCAATTTAAATATGTTCCATTTTTTCTTTCCTTTTTAATATTTGTTTTAATTATTTTCATCTTTAATTTTGCTATTAGTAGTATGTGATCAGTATCTGCATTTGCTCCTCTATAAGATCTCACATCTTGTACTATTTTGTGTCCACTTTTTCGAAATCAATACATGGTCTATTTAATTTCCATCCGTTCTTCCCTGGTATCATCCAAGTTATCTTGTGTTCTCTTTTGTGTATATGTTTTGCACTGACTATATATGTGTTTGATGCAGATGCTAGTTTGTAAATTTTCCCTCCGTTATCTTTGTCCGCGACATTTCGGTTATAATATTTCCTTCCCACATTTGCATTAAAGTCGCCCATCATTACAAAGATATAATTTCTGGAGATATTTTCACAGGCTTCCTAGGATGTCATAAAATGCTACTTTGTCTTCTTAGGTTGCTTCTTCTGTAGGGGTGCAGCAGTTGAGTATCGATATGTCTGTTTGTTTGTTTGTCGCTTGTTTGTTCTCTATTCTGATATAGGATATCCTTCCATCAACTGCTTTGAATTCTCTTATTTTTTCTCTCATTTTTCTATTCACCATAACGGCAAAGGCTTTTCCATTTTCCCCTCTTCGTTTTTTTCTGAATAGTAAATAGTAAAATTTCCTGTAGAGCTAAAATTTCTGGTTCATATTTTTTCAGCTACTGCATGGTTTTGATATCTCAGGATCCGACTTTAATGGGCTTTACTCTTTTCCTCCTATTAGATTTTTTTTTCTTCTACGTGTCTTGTTGTGTTATTTTCGTTAGCCTTTTCGTTAGGGCTACTTTTCCTTTTGCTTGAAGTTATGTCCAAGACTTAAAATCCAACAAAATCTAGTAAATTTCGTTTGTATTTTATTTCAAAAAAACAATATTTCTCTACTCTGGTCCGCCTTTTCAAACAATCAATAGGCTCTTTGTTTATGTTTTGTTTACTTCTGATAATGTTTTTTTCTTAAGGTTTTGTCGAAAAGATTACGCAATTGGTCATATCAGAACTATCAAATTTTTTCTTGCGGCGACAAGTGGCCAAAACTGTATATCAAAGGTGTGGGAGATATATTATTTTGCTCTTAGCTACTTATTCTGCAGATCCAAAACCTGAGTTATTGAGCAAGATTTAATCTGAGATTGCTGTAGACAAATCTCAATAACGCCAGTGTCAGTTTGACATTCTGATTTTTTCGATGCAAGGTTCGCAATGTTCGGTGAAAGGTTGTATTTTTATGATAAACCTTACCATTTGGTTGACTAAGTTTACTAAGTTTTTGTAGATGTGGGATTATTGGAGATATTTCACACATTTCATTTATAGTGATGTCCCGTACAGTCGTACTAATTTTTGGCTCTGTACGAATTTTTGTAACCTTAGCCCTATTTTTGAGCTAATTTGACCGGTCTAATATACATAAAATGCGAAAAACATCACCAAATTTGCTACCGAAGAAATCTAGAGGCGATTACAATAGAGAATAATGCACACGTATGCTATAAAACACTTTAAATCCTCAAGGGCGTTAAATACACTATTATGTAGTTGATAAATAAGCAATAAAAACACAATAATGATTTAGTATTACATAAAGTGGGTAATAATCTCATATACGATGCAATTGACAAAATTATTATTTTCACTTTCGATATTATATTGTTACAAGTATGTCATTTTTAATAAGTAAAATTGTCATTGTGATTCGTGTCTAATTAACGTCCAATTGAGTAATATGTCGGTAGCTTTCTAAAAATATATATTCCTCACATTTTACCACTTCGATTTGTATTTATCAATTTGAATCGATTTTTATTTGGAACATATTGTCAAATCACTTTTCTTAGTGTAGTTAGTGAAGTTCCTTAACATTGAATGAAGTTATTTATAAATTTGTGTGTAAGACAGTGGGCGATGCACAATCTCGTCTCGAGTGTTGACATCATTTTATTTACCTTGAAATTAAATATCGAATAAGCCCCCTAAAACGTAGTCAAAGCCACGTTTTATAAATGTTTTATCAGGACATTGCACATAATAATAATCAAAGGCGATTGGAAGGGATTTAATCAGCTGTAATATTTCCTTGAGTTCAGTTATAATGATATATTTAGCTGAAACAGTTATTTAGAAAAGCGAAACCGATAACCAAATATGCGGAATAGATAAGATATTAAATATTTAACAATTTAATTCTATAGTCCCAAGGAAAAACGTTTCGTAAAAATGTCACTTAGTAATAATGACTTTGTGGGGACAAATCGTTGGTAAGAAAAGTGTTAACGGCAAGAAAGAGACGGAATCTTCTCTACTGCCCAAATGCCGATTGTGTGATAGCATTATAAAAACTAGTGCGATAAAATGTTCGAAGTGTTCATGTTATTTACATACCAAGTGTTTCGAAAAGGTAGCAGAAATTTTCGATATAGAAAAAGACGCATGGCAGTGTAGATCGTGTTTGAAAAATCGTAAGCTTTTAGAAATCGATTTGGTTAGGATCGAAAATCAGTGTTTGAAAGATCAAGTTAAGATTTTGACTAAGTTAGTTAGTGAACAGGATTATATGAACTGTTTGCAAAAAGAGAGGTTGCAGGAGTTTCAGGAAAACGGCGAAGTAAGTTTATTTTAAAATTAAATTCCAACTTTTAGTATAATATACAACATTTTGACTCTATTGACATTGAAATTATACTGCATAAATTAGAAGCCCTTGGTTTTCGGGGTCATTTCTTGAACTGGTTAAGATCATACTTACAACATCGTAAATTCCTAGTCAAAGGCGATAATAAGAAGTCATCTATTTTTAATCTTGATCAAGGTGTACCGCAAGGCTCCGTATTGGGACCCTTAATATTTCTTTTATATGTCAATGATTTGATAAATTTTTTAACTGCAGACCATACAGTTCTTTATGCAGATGATTCAACAATTGTAGTTGACGAGTCAACTGAAGTCGAACTCATTTCAAAAATGAACTTAGTAGCACAGGAATTTACAATCTGGTGTAAAAGGAACTCTTTAATGGTAAATGCAAAGAAAACTATTTGTATGCAGTTCTACTCGCGCTGTAAGCCATCCCATGGTTATAAAATCACAGTCAGTTCTGAGGAAATACCCTTTAGTGATACAACACTATTTCTTGGTAGCATTCTAGAAAGTAATATGACATGGGATGAAAATGTCACTAAAGTCTGCAAAACAATGAATAAGGGTTACTATGCGATCCTTCAGTTGAAAACTCTATTTAACACCAATCAATTGATAAGTGTGTATTATGCATTGGTTTATTCATATATGGCCTATAATGTTGTCTTGTGGGGAAACTCTAGAAACTCTTCTAGAGTTTTTATAACTCAAAAGAGAATTCTTAGATTGATATTCAATATTGATAATAGACAATCATGTAGTAAATATTTTATTGAACACAGACTGTTGACTTTTCATGCTTTATATATTTATAAGTGTATTATTCACGTCAAAACTAAATTTCAAAATTTTACCCTCAACTCTAACTTTCATAATTACCCGACAAGACACGGGAAGTTGATAAGCGTGTGTAAACACTCCACAACTCTCTTTGAAACTAGCCCTGATTTTGCAGGATCTAAATTTTACAATTTTTTGCCACTTAATATAAGAAATGAAAATAATATTCAAAAATAAATTAAAAGCATGCTTGATCCAATTATTCGTTTACAACCTAAATGATTATTTTGACAATAAAAGACTACAGGGGATGAGGACCGACGGGTTCAGAGACGCTCTATATCGCATATCTTTTTTTTATATTTTATTGATTTTGTTTTATGTAATTGTCCTATATAACTTGTTGATCATGCTTTATGTACTATATGACTTGTCCTATATCACAATGTGATCTGATGGGATTAATAAAGAATATTCTATTCTATTCTATTCTATTCTATTCTATTCTATTCTATTCATTGGTGTTTCATCATATTGGAGTTTGGGAGGCGCATAAATTATTTTTTTACAAGTAAATTTGAATATGTGATGTATATCGTTATTTATACCTTCGCCTTCCGATTTTTTTCTGTATTACTCCGCTTTATTTTTCCATAGGATTTCCTCAACAGTGGCGCACCCAGGGGGGGGGTTTGAGGGTTAACCCCCCCCCAGGACCCTATTCCGACACTGTTACTCACACTTTTTAAGGACTCAAAATGGAGGTAACATCATAAAAAAAACCAAAACGCCCCGTCGGTGACCATCCAAACACCCCCCCCCCTAGAGGCAAATTCTACGTGCGCTACTGTTCCTCAAGATTCCTTTCTCGTATCTCTGATTTTTTTATGGTCGATAATCTTTAGCTACTTCCTCTCTTACGTGATCCATGATGTTTCCATTTAAGAATTTGTTCCAGTGGTTGATTTTTTTCACAGGTTTTCCTCAGGTCTCTACCGAAAGCCTTCTTAGGGTGCCTGTCCGTTCCTAACGTTGGAGATTATTCTGGCTATGATGACTTTGTTGGCTATACGAAATAGCTGTGTTCAGGTCTTTCTATACCATGCTCTCAGGTTAGCAAGTCAGGATATTCTTCTTCGACCTGGGGTCCTTTTTCCTTAAATTTTATCTTGAAAAATGCATTGGAGTAGCTCATGTCTGCCTTGATTTCTCATTATATGTCCCAAGTACTGCAGCTTACGGCCCTTCACGATGTTGACTAAATCCGCGGTTGTGTTCATCCTCCATAGTACTTCTTCATTGGTGACTTTGTCCATGGTATCTTCAGGATTCTTCTGTATAACCATAGCTCAAAAGCCTGAAGTTTTGATAGAGTTTCCGCCTTCAATGTCCACGTTTCTACTCCGTACAGAAGCACTGAGAAAATACTATTGTATCATCTGCATACCGCAAGTTATTGAGCTTGGCTCTATTTATTAAGATGCCTTCATCAATATCTTTTAGAGCCTCTTCAGAAATGTGCTCCGAGTAAAGATTGAATATCGGTGGTGAAATTATGCACCCCTGTCTCACTCCCCTTAAGATTTTGACCTGATCTGTATATTCTCTATCTATTCGGAGCACCGCTGATTGATTCCAATACATACAAATAATAGCTTCCAATACAGGTTAGCTATTATTTTTTAGGTCTCTTCCGCCAATCCCTGTCCTCTTCAGCACTTCCATCATTTGTTCATGCCTGACTCTATCGAAAGCCTTCTTGTAGTCAATCAGGCATGCAAAAACATCACAGCTGACATCTTTACATTTCTGAAACAATACCTGCACGCTAAATAAAGCTTCTCTCGTACCAACGGCGTTCAAAAATCCAAACTGATTGGGCGCAATTTGTTCCTCGCATTTCCGATAAATTCTTTTGTGGATGACTTTTAAAAACCGCCTCAGCAGATGGCTTATGGTCCTATAGCCTTCACAAACTTTTGCTCCTGGTTTTTTGGGCAATGGTACGAACTCCGATTTGAGCGACTCTACTGGTATTTTTCCTGCCTTGTATATTTCATTAAATATTTCAGTTATTATTTTTATTTGTTCTGCATCTAATAGCTTCAGCAGTTTAGCAGGAATTTCATTAAGTCCCAGTGCCTTTCTATCCTTCATTTATCTGACGACTGCCGTTATTTCTTCTGGTAAGACTTCGGGACCTGAACTTTCTTCAATGGTGGGTTCTTGTATTGTTCTAAGGTCGTGGAAAAGTTTCTCCAAGTAATCTTCCCATACTTTCTTTTTATCTTCTTTGGTTATGGCAAGATTGCCTTCATTATCTGTTATTTCTCCGCTGTTGCGTTTTCGGAACTTTTCAGCTATTTCTTCAGGTTCCTTTCTTGTATCTCTTCAGTCGATAATCGTTAACTACTTCGTCTTTTCGCTTTCATGATGTTTCCATTTAAGAATGTGATTCAGTAGTTGTATTTTTCCAAAGGGTCTTCCTCAATGTTCCTTTCTCGTATCTCTTCAGTCGATAATCTTTAGCTACTTCCCCTCTTTCGCGTTTTATGATGTTTCCAGTTATAGTTTATTGCATTAGAGTATATTTTGTACTCATATGGTCGCTTGTTTCTTTCCAGTCTTCATTTTTTAGCTCAGCATTGCTAAAAAATCCAGGTCATGGTTTTTTCGCACATTTAACATTAATCTTTAGGTTGTATTGAGGATGTACAATACCTAGTGATCTAGATTGTAATGAATTAATCTCAGAACAAAGGTACACAATAGGCTCGAAGGCCCCGTTGCTCTGTACCGGTAGATTATGAGCGAGGTCGTTCTTAGAGGAAGGACGTTCTTCCTTACGTATTAAACGTAAGTACGTAAGGAAGAAAATATACTAGACAGCAAAGAAAGGAACTTAAGGAAGAGAACAACTCTTCAAAAAATAAAGGGCTCCACTGTTTTTAAAATTTGAATTGCAAAAAAAACAGTAATGAGATAATATTAAAATAAAAAAAAGTAAAATTCGCTAAGTATATTAACTATATTCAAAAATATTAGTCTTAAATATCACAAAATAGACATATAAATATCTCCATGTAAAATACTCAAATAAGTAAGGTAAATAATTATCTTATGGAACATATCCGATATTGATAAAGTATTATCATAATACATGAGAGATATATTATTGATATCTTAATTACCTACTAAGTCCTAAGCGAAAAAAATCCTTCGTATCGCGCCGTATCATCGCCAAAAGCGTATCCGAAGTGATCACACGTTTTTGCATTTGATCGATTGTCAGCAAACGCGGCACCCATCGCGCGGATAGCTTTTTCATGTCCAAATGATGGTGAATGATGTTGTGTACGCGTTCGTAGGACATGTTTAGGACCTCTATTAACTCGCGGAGCTTAATTCGATGATCTGCCATAATCATGTCATGGACTTTGTTGATAATTTCCGGCGTGGTGACTTCATTTGGCCTCCCGGGACGCTCATCATCAAAAACACTCGTACGACCACGAACAAATTCAGCTTTCCAAAATTTTACTGTTGCTAACGAAGGTGCAACCTCACCATAAACTTCGTCCAGGTCGGCTTTGATTTGCACATTCGTTTTACCCTTTTTGTAGAGGAACTTTCATCGAACGATACTCGACTTTTTCCATTTCTCCGAAAACACAAAATTTGCTTGCTTTTGGCGGCTGTAAAAACCAAATTAATTGTTTTTAAAACTTAATATTTTGACAGACGTCATCAGAGTAGCGCCATCTATCAGAGACTAGTTTAATATCAATCTATCCTCGTATTTGATCAGAGTGTCCTATCGAAAAAAATTAAAATGCCTTCTAAAGGTAAAGAGTCCACCTTTCGTATGCAATTTTTGGATTTAGCCGTAAATGAAGTCAGTTTCTATAAAGCGATTTTTGCCGTTTTGTACGATTCTCATGAGATCAATAAAATTTATCACTACCATCGACCGGTCACTGTGGCATTTTCATTGTTAGAGCCCAATCTTCAAAAACATGAAATTTCGATTTTGAGTTTTAGCATCAAATATGAGACATTTGAAATATGCCTAAAAAGGGCTGAATTTAAACTTTCACATTAAAAACGAACTAAAACATTTAAAACTAGTTTTTTTCAGTGCCAATTTAGCGATTTGAAGGTGTAGTGCAATTTGCATGCTTTCATCAGTTAATGAAATCTTGAGGGGTGTACGCTGCTTCGAGATGTTGGAATTTGTTCGCTGTTGCAGTGAAGTCATGTGCTCAAGATCGAGGTATGCATTTTTTAGCGAAAATATTTCAGTCGGTGAATGGTGACAACCCCTTCAGATAAGGTGTCTTGTATAGATTATGAAGAAACTCTTGCAGTTATCACTTTGGTCTTATACTTTTATGCTGTTACCCCCGCAGAGCTGTCGGTTCCTCGTACTGAATCTCTTCTGTTTTTTTTTGTTTCTTTCTGATATTTATTTAAAAAATCTTTGATTTTTTAAGCGGAATGGTCAACACAGTCTAGGAATATACCCTAATAATGGACAAATTGAACCATCTATTCTTTAAATTTGCTTTACAAATCATTTTCAGAACCGAAAACAAGTCTTCTTCGAAGACTGTCTTCTTTTAACTTCTTTAGGATGTTTTTGCTTGCAGCAGCTATTTTTCGATGACGAATTAGTCTAGAAATGGGTATGCAGGCAGTGACCCTTCCAAACTTATTCACACCGATAGTCGAATAGCATTCGACTATCGACCTGCATCGATAGCAACGCGCATCAAACTCCGGCATTCACAGAAGCTTAAAAAAAAGATATTAACAGTGCCTGGAACGAAATAAAGGCGGCAGTACTTATAGCTGGTGAAACATTTGTGGGTAGAAAAGAACCGAGTACCAAAAAAAGATATAACCTACATAAGAAACTAAAAGAAATTAAGGGTAAATCACGGAAGAGAATACCACAAGTCATAAGAAACTCCAATGGAGATCGCCAATTATCAGAAGTAGAAAAACAAACTTGAGAGGAAAACATCAAGAACTTATTTACAGGTACTAGGGAAGAAATAAATGAAACATTACCAACTGATGGAAAATATACAAATTCTAATATCAGAGGTGAAACATGCAATTAAAAACTCAAAAAGTAGTAAAGCGCCAGGTCCTGGTGAAATTCCAGTAGAAGTACTAAAAATCTTGAATGACGAAAATATTGAGTGTCTAACTAAATTATTTAATAAAATATACAACGACGCTCAAATTCCGGTAGAATTGTTAAAATCTACCTTTTTACCCTTACCCAAGAAAAATAATCCTAAATCTTGCGATGAATGCCGATTAATTAGCCTCATGAGCCACACTTTAAAAATACTAGTCAAAGTTATTTAACAGCGTATATATAAAAAATGTGAAGAACAATTTGGACAACACACAGTTTGGATTTAGAGGTGGAATGGGAACAAGAGAGGAATTGCGCGCAATGACGGTACTATTACAAAAATGCAGGGAATATAATAAAAACGTATTCATATGTTATATAGATTTTCAAAAAGCGTTTGACAAAGTTCAATATGGTAAACTCATACATGCATTGAAACACATATACCTAGATCCCAAGTATATTAATTTTATCAAAAATCTATACTACAATCAAACAGCGGTCGTAAGGGTGGAAGATACTGGGACAAGCCAAGTAGAAATTCAAAGAGGAGTCAGACAGGGATGTGTGCTGTCGCCCCAATTATTTAATGTGTACTCCCAACTAATATTTCAGGAGGCGCTATGGGAAAGAACTGAAGGTGTAAGAATTGGAGGGACCATCATTAATATCATTTGCAGACGATACCGCAATCATGGCAGAAAATATAGAAGATTTACAAATTCTTATAGAAATCATTAACAGAGGAAGCAAAAAGATGGGACTAACAATGAATATACATGGTTATCTCGAAAAGCCCTGTTGACAACATACATCTGACATTGGAGGGTAAACCGTTAGAGAGGGTCGACAAGTATGAATACCTCGGAGCAATTATAAACTCACAGTTAGATCAAGATAAGGAGATAAAGGTCAGAATGGAAATAGCTCGAAAAAGATTTATAAAATACAAGTCAATGTTTACAAATAAGAGATTGAGTATGGTTATCTTGGACTTTAAAATTAGAGGCATTCGAAATATGACTATATAGGCATATTCTAAAAATTGCTTGGACTGCAAAAGTCTCAAACGAAGAAATGTTAAGACGAGTAGGGTATGACAGAAAGCTTGAACACAATTAAAATGAGAAAAACATCGTATCTGAACCACATACTTCTAAACGATAAATACTCTCTTCTGTACGTCATCATGCAAGGAAGAGTAGAGGGAAGAAAAGGCTTGGGAAGAGAGAAGAAATCTTGGCTGAGGAATAGCAGAGATTGGACTAACCTCAATGTTGAACAGATATTTCACGTTGCAAAAGATATGGAAGCATTTAAAGAAGTGATCGCGAACCTTCGTTAGAAGGCATAATAAGAAGTTGAATAGTTCTGAATAAAAGTAAGAAGTGCCATAATATTTATATAATATCGAACGCTCAGCGTTTTAAATGCACCACAGCTCCATAAAAAAGCGTCACGTTTTACAAGCGCTAATACGTGAATAAATTCCCGGGTACTCATTTATTAGATTCCAACGTCATTCGTAAAGAGCTCGTACGAGCGAGATTTAAGTAAACCACAACTATATCGAAAAAACCCTACCTTTACCATGTATATCAATAAACAAATTCCTTTTAACGCATCTCGTTTTTTCGATGTCAACATTAGAAAGTCTTTCACTTTACCTTTCTCCTACTTCCCATCCCAATCGAACTTCTCGAGAAGATCCAAATCCAAAATTTTAAGTCGAAATTCAAAATTAGTGGGGTAGAGACACGATAAAGTCGAAACGCGGTCTCGCGATCTTTTCCGTCTACCGATGGTGATGTTAAGTGGCAATCGTTACATCGTTAATTATTTGATTTATTACTTTTTGTTAATTCGACAGACGTGCCGGATATCTAACGGATTTATTTACCCGAGAGATACACAGCTGTACTTCACGGTAAGAACAATTAATTGTATTAATTAAAAAAAAATCCCAACTATTATAAATCACTATATTGTCCCACTTTCCCCGATCTAAATAAGATTTTTAGGTTTAATTGCGTGTAGTTTAGAGTATTATGTTTCAATATGTAGGCCAGTCTGAACAATTCGACCTTCGGTAAAAAATATTTATTTAATTTCCTGCCAGTATTGGCATTACAACAAAAATGATCAAAGATAATTGATTATTATCCTATGTACATCGGTTAGAATAACTCGTAAAGTCACAAACGGCATCTTTTGTAATGGTTTACTCTTGGAAATTTATGATGATTATGTAGATTTTATGTATTCTTCTTTGACGGTCAAACTTAAACGAATGAAAAGTCCGTTTTAGTTTGACCTAAAAACAAAGACCTATACACATTACTTTTAGAAAATTGTAAATAACTTGAGGGCCATATTTAGGAAATATTTTCTTCCTTCTTTATTAAGATTTATAATCTTTTCGCAATTCAGATGAAGTATTCAATCAAAATTTTGAGGAAATTTACAGCACGGGTCACTCTAACAAAATATGTATTTTAATAGAGTCTGCTGCTAAAAATGTGAATTTACTACTTTTATCTGTGTCCACCGGTACTGAGGAAATATAACAATAGCTGACCCCTACAGTCTAGGGGCCAAGGAGGGGTTGAATATGCACTTTTATGTCTCCTCGGTATTTTTACGTTTTTTTATGTTTTTTGTGCGAATTTAATTATTTAAATGATCGTATCTTCAAAACTATTAGAGATATTTAATTTTACCAAAATGAAAATTGGTCATTTTGAAAAAATGAACAAAATGGCATTCGGAAAACTATAATCCGTTTGTTAGAACCGGAGTTATAACAAATTTTGTGAAAATAATTGCAAAATAGGCATTCGATGGGGCTTTTCCAAGTATAACTCAGCTCTCATTCGTGCGATTAAATTGCAGAACCACTCATTTTAAAGGTAATTGTTTCAGCTTTAAAAATACTTGGAAAAAATAATTTATGTTTAGTAATAAAACAGTTAAACACTAGCGGACCAACTCGACATCGAATTTTGATGTAAATTTTGCTGATATTTAAGAGGGGCGGAGTCTAACGATCCATCGTTTCCGTCGCCTGGTGTAAATGTTCCAAAAATCCTAAAAATAAACTGTATCGACGCCAATTTTTTTAAATTGAAAATCGATACAGTAGTTTTTTAGGATTTTCACGAAGATTTACATTAGGAAACGGAAACAATATGATTGTTAGACTCCGCCCCTCTTAAATAAAAAACGGAAGTAAAACCGGAAGTAATTTTTTTTTTGCATATTTTAGATTGTAAAATGCCACGTTTAAGAAAAAGAAGTCGGTTTGAGAACTCTAACTAACTAACTAAATTTATATTTAAATATTATTTAAATTTAAAAAATACAGAAAACAGTATGATGCTCCGCGCTAGTCTACACTACCGCCTACTGTTCCACTTTTTTGAGAATACGCCACAATTTTACTTTATAATAAGTTTATTTTTTATTTATTCATTTAAAATAAACCTAATTTAAAGTAAAATTAAATTTTGAAGAATGAAACCTGTAAAATTCCTATACTTTACTATAGGAAAAATTCATTTTGTGGCCGCCATTTTTAAACCGGTTCGAATTTTTTAAATTTTAAAGCTTAGGGGGAATCTACTCAACAATCTGTTTAATTATTCGAAAAAATTATTCTCCTATCTATCACCGTTTAGGAGGAGTATTGCGCACAAGAAAAGGGCTTAGCCTTTTAGTATATAAGATTAAAAATTTTAATAAAAGGTTGCGAATTAATGTGTTTATAAGAGATTTAAACAAAACTAAGGTATAAACTTTAAAAGGCTTGCTAACGGAAGTTATAGAACAACTCAAAATTAATATTTTAAGCTATGGTAAACGTTTCTATGTTAATATTTGACCAAGATATGGAACTGTTAATAACGCGCTCTGGGGCGCACGGTCAGCTCGCAGTGAATGCGGGACGCTCGTAAATAAATTTTCAATATATCGACAAAAAATTGACATAGAAACATTTACGAAAGCTTAAACTGTTCGTTTCGAGTTGTTCTATGCCTTGCATTAACCAAACTGCCAACGTTTACGGCTTAATTTTGTTTAACCTCCTATCTATTTTTTCCAAATTTAATATTTTTAGCTTTCAGACTTTCTTAGGGAGGTATCTGAAAAAATGTTTAAAAAAATCCTAAAATATTGATTTTATTAATGTCCTACATAAAGAACAGATGTAGGTTGTTGATCTTTTAAATCAAAAATAATGTTCTTCGCATAGGACTCTGGTTGCCTATATTACGAGATTCATCATCATCATTGGTGCTACAGCCCTATAAAAGAGCCTCGACCTTCCCAAGTCTATTACGCCAGTCAGTTCTATCCATTGCCAACTGTTGCCAGTTTGCTGCGCCTATTTGTCTACCATCCTCATCTACACCATCCCTCCATCTGAGTTTTGGTCTACCCCTACTTCTACTTCCCACAGTTTGTGACATAAGGATTCTTCTAGGAGGGTTGTTCTGCTGTGATCTTGCCAGATGTCCTGCCCATCTTAGTCTTCCTATTTTTATAAAGGAGACTACGTCTTTACCACCAAATATATGTTTATATCTGTGATATATCTCGTAGTTGTACCTCCTTCTCCAAACACCATTTTCACAGATGCCACCAAATATTCTTCTCAGGATCCTTCGTTCAAATATAAGCAGGAGATTTTCATCTGCCTTGGAAATGGTCCATATCTCCGACCCATATGTCAACACTGGTTGTATACGGGTTTTGTATATGGTTATTTTTGTTTTTTGGCTTAAGTTTCTGCTTCTCATATGTCTACTCAGTCCAAAATAGCATTTGTTTGCTAGGATTATTCTTCGCTTGATTTCTTCCGTCATGACGTTCTCCTTGGTGATCAGGGAGCCTAAGTATGTGAATTTGTCCACCACTTCAAAGGTAGAATTATCAACCGTGAATTGGTGGCCGATGTTTCTGGCTCTATTGTTGGGTGTTGATGCCATTATCTTAGTATTCTCCTCATTTACTTGCAGGCCCATATTTTTTGAGGCGTTTGACAAGGTGGTATACATTTCTTCTAGCTTGCGTGTTGTGCGGGCAACTAGATCAACATCATCTGCATATGCCAAAATTTGAGATGATTTATTAAAAATGTTTCCTCTGCTGTCTATTTGGGCATCCCTGACCGCCTTTTCCAAAGCTATATTACGAGATTAGTAAAGGTAAAAAAAAATAAAAAAATTAAAGAAGTTAATAAATGTCTTTTATTTTTGAGACTACAAAAACAAGATTCATTCTTATAACCAAAAAATGTACATTCTATAAATGTTTGAAATAATAAAAATATAAAATTTATGCATTTTCGTAAAAATCACTAAAAGAACGTCTTGCAGTTGTAAAACATAAGAAAATTGAACATTTTTTGCAAAATATTGTTGTTTTCATTGAGCAGCCATCTTTTCTGTATCTGTTCGCTGTCTATATTGAAGCCAAGCGTTGACGACTGCTAAATCTATGAGGTGGCAAATAACCCGAATTGTCCATTTTTTGGTACGACTACGCGACGGACGGACAAACGGCAAGCATACGATCTACTAAATCCACCCTACCCATATTTTTATTATACTCCTTAATAATTACTTCTGACCGGCAAACTTGTTCATAGGATTTATTTTTTTTGACCACCGCTTACAATAATCTGTATTCCCCGAGAAAAAAATAGTAGATAACATTATCACTGGCTTGTTGTCCATCCACCGTGTGATGGCCATTTTGCCATCATCTCTGTTTTTGATTTCATAAGTACCCTTTAAAGATTTTGAAAAAAGTTTTTCTGGTTGCGTGAAACAATCTTTAGGGATCCGGTTCTTCATAATGGTTCCAATTCCATTTAAACAAAACTGTCCCTTTAGATGATCGTTTTATACGTGTCAACGCTTTGTGGGATCGTCATTTAACAGCGGTGCAAACACGAAATCAGCTTCAAGAGGTTCGAGGCAATAATGTAAGTGTATTTACAGTTCGTCGAATATTACATGAATTTGGTTTGCAAAGTTGCAGACCAGCAACTGGGTCCAAATTACTTCCACGGCACAGAGTGGCTAGACTACAATTTTCCAGGGAACATTTACATTGGAATTTAGGACAATGGAGTAATGTTCTTTTTACGGATGAGTCGAGATACTGTCTTCACTCATCATATGGAAGAGAACAAGTATGACGTCGAACTGAAGAGAGATTTGTGAGTGCACTTTCAGTCCTCGCGTTAGCCATGGAGGGGGTTCGATGATGGTATGGGCAGGAATATCCCGAGACTCGAGAGTAGCACACTAGCACACTGAATTGGTATTTATTGAGGGTTCGTTGACTACACACTGGTATATTGAGGAAATTTTAGCGAATCAAGTAGTATCCTTTTCTCAATATATCGGCGATGATTTTCTATTAATGCAAGATAATGCGCGACCCCACTCTGCAATGTGTGTCACACACTATTTAGGAAAATTGGCCTTAACGAAATGAACTGACCAGCGTGTTCGCCAGATCTGAATCCAATAGAGCACGTTTGGGACATGCTTGGTAGAAATATTATGTCGCGAAGTCGCACCAGCCTCAATTAACGAACTTCGCTTGGCTCTAAAAGAGGAATGGCAAAACATCCAGCAAGATGATATTCGCAACCTCATAGACAGCATGAGCCGACGTGTACAGTTATAGAGGCTAGGGGAGCCAATACAAAGTATTAAGTTATTTTTTAGTAGTTTTTGTTATTTGCGTACTTAGGTTAAGTTACATTTAATTTGTTTTTTTTATGTTTTGTTATTGTTATCATCGTTTATTAAAACCAAGATCATGTCGCTGTTTTTAATCATTATTCAAATACAGTGCTTCTGGCATGCCGATATGACATTCCTTCCACATCAGTCACCAAAGCTCCCATCGTCGTATTACAAATTAATACTGGTAATAATGGTAATAATAGGAAAAGTCGTAAATTGTCGGTGGCAAAGTCATTTCGCTCCTAAAAATGAACCAATCCATATTTTCACATGAAACAAACATAATACATACTTAGAAGACATGGTTGCAACAGAAAAACAAGGTTTTACGAAAATCTTCTAACGGAATTCTTCCACAAGATGTTTCAAAGTTGAGATAAAAAACCACCTTTCGATTAACCTCGTATAATAAGTGAAATACAAAATTTTATTAAAAAATTCACTATACTAAATTAAAATTTGGAAATTTTTACACAGTGTGCTAAAAAAATCATCAAAATAGGGCTAAAAACTGAAATACTTTGAATTTGACCAAAATTTTCTCCGTTGCGTTTTTTTTTGCATCTGAGTGTATTAATTGCTAAAACTTCTTTATTTATAATGATAAAGGAATATGCATCTCTGGATTTTACGAAATTATAAAAAGAAAAAACAAATTTAGTCCAGTAGAACCCGAGATATGTCATTTTTTTTTTCGAGCGCTCTATCTTGAAACTGTCTTGAATTTTTTGAAGAGCGCGGCTGGCCCTTCATTTGGCTAGCCCACTCCTTTTACCTTAGTGGGAAGAAAAGTACTCTTTGTTTATAACACTCCAGTTTAAACAATTTTCAATAAGTATGTGTTGTTTTGTATTATTTTGTGTTGTTTTCGGTAATTAGTGAGTTTGTTTCGTTTAATTCCATCATGGATATTATGCCTAGGAAGCGTGAAAGATTATCACGTTAAGTGAACACATTTCTATGTCACAAAGAGAAATCGCAAGAACGTGAGTAGTGAGTGAGTCATGGGGTAGTAAGCAATATTTTTAAGGGTAAACGAGAAACGGGATCAATGGATGTGAAAAGGTGAGGGAAATGTGGAAGAAAGAGAAAAACAACACCAGCAGATGACAGTTTTTTAATTCGAAATAGCAAATTGGACCCAAGAACAACCCGCCAAGAGCTCCAACAAGATCTAGCAGCGTCAGATGTAGTGATTCATGACTCAACTGTTTGGAACAGACTTATGAAGAATGGTAGAAGGGTAATGCGTCCACAGAAAAAACAGCTTCTAACTGAGCAAATGAAGAAACAAAGGTCATTGTGGGAAAAAATACTCTAATTGGACTGTAGACGACTGGAGAAAAGTCCGATTTACAGTTAAAACTCACTTTATAGTTCAGAGACAGCGGTCGAAATTCGTCAGGAAATCTGACAATGAAAACCTTACACCATCTCATGTTGGTCAAACCGTAAATCATCTAGTCAAAAAAATGTTTTTGGGGATAGTTTTCATACTTGGGGGTTGGATCTTTGGTACCAATCGAAGGTATGATGAATAGCCAAAAATAGAGATCCATGTTGGAACAGCGTTTGAACACAGAACACCAAAAATGTCAGCCCCAAGGAGGAGCGATTCTTCAACAGAACTCTGCTCCCTGTCACAAGTCAAAGCAAATGATGGAATTTTTCAAAAATAAGTAGATTAATGTTGTAGATTGGCCCGGTAATTCGTTAGACCTCGACCCCATTGGAAATTTATGGACGATTTGCAAAGCTAGACTGCGCAAAATCGACTGTACTACAAAAATAAAAATGATAGAAGCTGTCATTCAGGTTTGGTTTCGAGATGAAAGGAAACTGTCAGAAGGTTGTAGAATCTATGTCAAAATGGGTAAAAGCAGTAATTGAAGCCAAAGGGGGACATTTTTCCTACTAAATGATGTAAGTTTACCTCTATAGTTTTGTTAAAATATAATTTTTTTCTAAATAAACTGTTTTTTCATTAAAACAGCCTGTTATTCCAGTAATTCGCGCAGTACTGTACATCCCTTTAGTAATGAACGTTCAGGGTGCTCAATTCAAAATGATAATCCGAGTATTTTGGAATGTTTTCAACTATTTTTCTCTGAAAATATCATAACTCTAATTACTGAACAAACAAATATTTTCTACTCCCAAAACGAAAGTATTCAGAGAAGTCATACAAAAAAATGGTGTGAAATAACAGTAAGTGAAATGTTCAGCTTTATAGCTGTGTCAATTTTGATGTCTTAAGTAAAAGACTACAGATGGTAGACTATTTTTCTAAGGATTCTTTGTTGTCAACCAAACCCACTGCAAGAAACATAAAGGTCAAGGTCCATCAAGGTATCGAGGTCCATACAACTCAAAACAATTGCCAGATACCTGGCAGGGTCACTCACGAAATATATTATTTTTTGGACTAATCTCGTATGTCTTAGATAAATGCAAAGAAAATATACTTAGGAAAATTAATCAGAAGAACAAAGGGATGTCCAAAAAATTAATAAAAAAGGTAACATTAATGGTAGAAAGAGAAACAACCAGAAAAAATAGAAAAACATTTGTATGGCAAATGGTCTACACCTCGTATGTCGACGTTTTTTGTCTAAAACAAAGATCGAACTCATCAACTTTTGTCGTTAAGAAAAGTGTTTAAAACAAATACTTTTGATTTTATTATCCGAAGTACGTGCTTACTCTCGTCTGGCCTACTGTCTTTCATTTTAACCTACTTTCTCACGTTCTCCCATAACTCGCAAGTAATCCTATTACCTCGAGTATCCACTTAATTTGATCAAGTTCCATCTATACGTACCGACTAGTTTCTTGTGTAGGTATCAGTTTTAGAAAACAAAAATTGATAAGATGTGTTTCTACTATTTGTGCCAATATTTATTTTGTGGAAAGATATGTCATAGAGGTTGGTTTTTTTATATATAAAACTGTATTATTATTTATGATTATAAGCTGCTGATGTTAAGTAAAATGTATTAAGTAAAGAAAATATTATAGTTTATAGATTAGAAGTTATGACATGGGACATCGCATGCTTAGTTGTGAATATTCGTGAGAAATTTTTATAATATAAACAAAAATTATTTCCTAATAATATCATTATACACTCAGGTGCAAAAAAATCGATCTATGGGTATTATTTGCTGAAAAAAGAAAACGTTTGAAGGTATTAGTTTTAAATCAGGTATATATGTAAAAGTATATGTTAGATTAACATAATTTTTACAGATTATCCAAAACAAACATTTATTTATAGAGACATACGCCAAAACTCAAAAATACAAGAATATTCAAAACTTTCTGAAATTAAGAAAAACATTGATAATAAATCAATATCTAGTGTTTCCCCCTCGGGCCCTTATAACAGCCTGTACACGTCTAGGCATTGAGGTAATTAACCTCTGGATATCAAATTGATCCAATTAGTCCCATATTTCTTGAAGAGCCGCTGTAAGTTTAGCCAAGTTGTTTGGACTTCCCACCTCCTCTATATATTGGTTGACGATTCTAGCACGGTGAGGACGCGCGTTGTCGTCCATAAAAATAAAATTAGGTTCAATGAAAGGAGCATAAGGTACCGCATGTTGATCTAAAATACTTGTTATGTATCTTGCAGCAGTCATAGAACCTCTATCTACAATAACTAAATCAGTATGAGCTTCTGAACTGATACCAGCCCAAACCATAACGGAACCCCCCCCCCCCATAACTTATTCTTTCCGCAATGTTACATTGAAAATATCGCTCTCCGTGTCTTCTCCAAACCCTTTCTTGGCCGTCTGGTGATCTTAGACAAAATCTGGACTCATCTGAGAACAATACATTGCTCCAATCTGCATCACTCCAGTTTTCATGTTCTCTTGCAAAAGCAAGGCGAGCTCTGCGATGTTCTATGGATAGTATTGGAGATAGGGCTGGCCTTCTGGATAATAAATTACCTTCTACAAGTCGTAGACGAACTGTCAATCTGCTTACATCCACATTTCTTCATCTCTTTACAAGAAGGGTAACATCTCTTTCGGATGTTACCCTTCTACGACCTGATCCTAGTCTTCTTGTGAAGTTACCGGTGTCGCTAAAACGCCGAACTGCTCTTTGAAGTTAGAGACATTTAGGAAGGATAATTAAATAAAAATATAACACGTTTTGATATATTTTTATATCAAAACGATATAATCACTACACTAGTATGGTTATTGAATTAAAAACAACATTCAATAAATATCTACTTGCTTCAGACCTTTTTGACAAAAACCTGAAATACCAATTTGTTTTAAGAAATATAAAAAGCAATATTAAAAATATTATTTTATTTCTCGTATACGAGGGTACATCTAAATTTACATACGTAATTTAATGTCTCTAAAATTATACAACTCCAAATAAATAAGAAATAAGGAATGGATCGATTTTTTTGCACCTGAGTGTATATCTTTATAAAATAATGAAACATTAATCTTTAAACTTACAATCTTTTGTGTACCTGCAACTGCATGATTTAATTTGCGATTCAAGGAAACTGACAGTTGTGTCTTCGTCGTATGTACTCGTATAATAAATCCTTTTGAACAGGTTGTCCTGCCACGACCTCTTTGCGACTTTAATCATTCTGTTTTCCTGGATTGCGTCCTAAATTTCTTACGATTTTCGTTTACCCCAATAATTATCTGATTTCTTAACTGAAATTGCAATTCATTTAGTAGTTTTTTTATTAAAAAATCCCACAAATCACTAATTAAGACATTTTTCAACAAAAAATTGCAAATAACTCGAAAAGTAAGCATTTTTCGAAAAATTACCCAGAGAGGAAAAGTAATTATTTGCATGAGATACGCTTAAAAAAATTTTACTTGCAGCGATTCAGGAAATTGTTTTTTTTTTTGGTATGTTATTAATTTGTTAATAACAATTTCCGGTCCACTTAAATAATTTAGAATAATAATTGAAGAACAATGCAATATTTTGATTGTGAATAAATTAGCAAATAATTTAAATATTACGAAAAATAGCTGGCTTAACTCATTGCTGTTATCTGTATAAAGAAAACACTTATCTTTGAAATATGGTGTATTAATCGTAGCAAGCAGTAGAATAGTAGAGTTGTATCTGCGCGTCGCGACTCCGGCGCGCGGCTCGAAAACAGAACGTAAACGATCAACTGAAGATTCTTTTCGTACGCTGTCTCGATCTAAAGTGTCTTGAGATGGTCAGAAAACCCTTTGACCGTTCTTAGGTGGTCCATGGGACAAGTGCACCCCCATAAATCAGCGCTATTGTAATGCGCTTTTGAGTGGTGATAATCTAACTAAATGGTAACAGAAATATGATATTTTACAGCGTTTTCTGTACTTGCGACGAAATTTTCAAATAACAAAAGACAAGTCAATTTCTACGAACTCAAAAACAGATCACATGTGCTAGCCAGTCTGACAATGAGAATTTATTGAATAGAAGAAAAAGAATATACTCTAATCTTTTAAAGTTAAAAAGTAGTTAGAATATATCATTAAATAAGATCATATTGTAATAAAAATATTAAATGTAAAATATGTGAATAAATACTAAATACGTTCTCAAACAACCTGAAAGAATATATGAAGCCCTGAAAAGCTAATAGATCTAAGTGCCAAAAGTAAAATTGTTGGGAAAAGTAAAACAAAAACGGGTTTGGCAGTCCAGTGGGACTGCCGGTGGAAGTTACACTTCTATACACGCATTCACCGTTACAAATTTATTTGGGAGTCAATCTGCACAATCATTACAAATGTAATGCTATAGGTAAGACATAGCAGAACGAGAAACAGAATTAATAACAACTTACTAACAATTAATAAACAACTTTTGACCTGTAATAGGAGTATAGTAAATGAAGGATTGAATCAATATTTTGATGAAAATGTATATTTTTATTTTCATATAATGTATGTATCAAAGGAGTTGAATGCAAATTTTTTTTTACACATACTATGCAGTAAAATTCATTGTTTATTTTGTTATTAATATAATAATACAATACAAATTAAAATGCAATATTCATAAGTATTTAAAAATGACAATAATATACATAAAAAAAATACACTACAATACAGTGCAACATAATTCAATATAATAATACAATACAAATTAAAACGCAATATTCATAAGTATTTAAAAATGACAATAATATACATAACTTTTCTAATATTAATAAAAAAGTCCTCCCCGACTGGGAATCGAACCCCGGTCTCCCGCGTGACAGGCGGGGATACTGACTACTATACTACCGAGGACATGACACAAACCTATTTCAAAATTGACAGTTCTGGATCATACAGTGATTTATTGAGATTATTAATTTGAAATACAAAAGACTAATATACCTAATTATGAACATTTAATAAATAATACAAAACTTATCACATAAATAATAATATTAATAAATATTTTATTATATATATATATATATATATATATATATATATATATATATAATATATATATTATACAGTGTGACCCATTTAGATTGGAAACACCTCTATAAAATTTGAAGTTGTTAACCGATTTTAACCAAATTTTTTTTTTAATGTCATGTAATACAAGGTCTATTGCGGGACAAAATATGAAATATTTAGTTAAATTTTCAGGGCATTCTACGATACTTTTTCTTCGTCGAAAATCTAGAATTTGTATTAGCGATTTTTTTATTAAAAAAATTTCTACGCCACTGGATTTAGAGTGGCTTCAAATAACTATGACAAAAATTTCATTAAGATATATTTATTAATAACATACTTATGACAACTTAAAATTTTAAAACTCACTAAGAAAAAAACACTCTGTATTAACGTTAAAAAAACACTCTGTATTAACAGAAACATGGAAACATAATTTTAGTTTAATCCTAGTTACCTCTACCAATCCACCATCTAATTGGATACATTTGTCGTAGTGTTTATGAATATTTCTAATTACATTTCTTAGTTGTTGGGGAGTAATTTCTGCACATGCCTGTCGAATACTTGCACGAAGTTCGTTTTCGTCTCTTGCACGGGTTTGGCAAACTTTTTGTTTGATAACTCCCCAGAGAAAGAAGTCTAAAATTGTGAGATCTGGAGATCTGGGTGGCCAATCTATCAACGGACTACCCCGGCCTATCCAACGGTTCGGAAAATTTTCATTTAACCATTGCATCACGGTTCTGGCGTAATGAACAGAACACCCATCTAACTGGATACAAATTTAATCGTTCATTAATTGGGAGCTCATGAATAGCATCCCACAAGTCGGTGTTTAAAAATTCTAAAAAGTTCCGTGAGTTCAAGTTTTCTTCAAAAAAGAAAGGACCAATAACTCGCTCGTTCAGTATACCACACCAGACATTGATTTTTTGAGAATACTGGCTTTTACAGTTTATTACCCAATGGGGATTATCTGCTGTCCAATAGCGACAATTCTGTGATGATACTACTCCATTTGTAGTGAAAGTGGCTTCGTCGGTAAACAACGCGTTTTTTAGAAAATTTATATTGTTTAACTATTCCCCTTGGGCCCATAAACAATATTCTAAACGTTTTGCTTCGTCGCCTTCTAGGAATGTGTGTAAGAATTTTGGTTTGTAAGGTTTAATATTATTTACCTTAAGACATCGTCGAATACTCTCTCGAGGCACATTCAAATATAAACTGGCATTCCTTAAACTGGCGTTAGGGTTATTTCTGAAATGATCTAAAATGATTTTATCATTTCCTCTACTTCTTTGTAACGGGTTATTTTTTAAAATTAGTTTTGATACTGCACCATATTCATTAAATATTCTATTAATTTTGTTTACCGTACCGCAGCTAATATTAGGACGATCCACATGTCTGTTATTAAATATTGTACAAACTTCCCTGGCACTTCTATCGTTATCTCCCAAAAGACGTATAATTTCAATTTTTTCTCTCAAACTTAATCTTGCAGCCATGACACAAAATATTATTAAAAGAATTTGAAGTTAATATTGTTGCAGATATTATGCATAAATTTATGCTAGCACTAAAATTTGTATGACACAAATAATATCAAACAGTAATATCGTTGTCATGGCAACTGAGATTTAAGTTGTAGTATATAAAGTTAATAATAATGTAAGTGCGTTACTTGCATTAATTTTTTATGCTATTTTAAACATTTTTTTGTCTAGTAGTGGTTTATTATTAAAATTATTTGAAAAATAATTAGTTTTATGGTTATCTGTTGATACAGGGTGTTCTTTTTTGACTCGCAGCTTAGTGAGTTTTAAAATTTTAAGTTGTCATAACTTCGTTATTAATAAATATATTTTAATGAAATTTTTGTCATAGCTATTTGAAGTCACTATAAATCCAGTGGCGTAGAAATTTTTTTAATAAAAAAATCGCTAATACAAATTTTCCATTTTCGACGAAGAAAAAGTATCGTAGACTGCCCTGAAAATTTAACTAAATATTTCATATTTTGTCCCGCAATAGACCTTTTATTACATGACATTAAAAAAAAATTTGGTTAAAATCGGTTAACAACTTCAAATTTTATAGAGGTGTTTCCAATCTAAATGGGTCACACTGTATGTATATAAATCTTTATATAATATATATAATATTAAATTATATATACAAAAGGAACATTTTTATATTCGAAAGAGGAAGAGAGAGAAAATATATCTTCTGTCTCTTTCTTACACTACAGTTCGTTGAATTTTTGCTAGGTAAGTACGTAGCCAGGTTCGTTTTTATCAGTCTTGAAATACGACACTTTGGATATCATTAATTCCTTAGTCTTGATACACATTGCAGATGCTTCGTCAAAGTTAAAAAAATCTATCCATGCTTAGCACTCCGAATGGTCTTGATGGTCTGGCTGATGTAATTACGTTTTCCACATCTTTAAAAGTTTGCATTTTTGCTACCTTAGATCTCTTTTCTATAACTGCGGAGTCCCTGTCTGCTGCAGAAAAGCTGTGACCAGGTACCAAGATCTTATGCTCTACAGACTCAAATAGGCCCAAAGATACTATGTAAATGTACAAAAAAACCAATATGTTATATATGTTTTTTCTTGTAAGCCGGCAACATACCTGTATGTAAGACTTGCAATATACAGGAAGCCACCTGACTCCCTCCTCTCCCTGATTGGCCCTCATGCCATACACTCATAATACCGTCATTGGTATCGGTAATATGAATATTATCACATTTTAAAAAAAAATTATATAATGAACGATAAATTTCAGCTATATAACACTTCATGGAAGGGAAAACGATTATACACACAACAATAATAATATATTAATCGTGGTTAAATATAAGAAACATTTGAGTATTTACTGATTACAAATTTAAAAAATGTTAAAACTGTTCTCCTGAAAAAGTAAGAAAACGGACATAGTGTCGTTTACCTCCGGGTACAGAAACATAATTTGTAATCATTACGATTTTTATTTAATTGATTCTTTATTTTCGTTTGAAGTGATTTTTATCAAACATTCAAAATAACAATTTTATTTTAAAAATTTTATTAAACATCTGGAATTATTTTCAAACAAAAACAATTTTATTTAATTTGTAATGAAATCGTATATGAATTTTTAATACATAAATAAACAGGACGGACATATGTTTGTATCGATTTTTACATAACGTTAAGTATGTTTGTGGGTTAAAAACCCGATACTTTTTAATTGATGCTTCCGGTTTATGTCGAGATTTTGTACAATAGCTCATTAAAATCATGATCTCTTTAGAAATTATCTATAAATAGTAAGTCTTAAAACTCGCTTGTAAATCAGCTCCATTATTTATGGAATTGGCTGTTATTAAATGGAAATTCATGTGCAATATCGTAACGTAAAACCTATTTTTTAATGAAAATGAAATAGTAATAAATATATTCTATATATAATATATATTATACTTCCACTATTTATGATCATTCTTATTTTTTCAATTAAAGAAGACTGTAACAGTACGTTTATTTCAGCTATTAATAAGGTGTAGGAATTTTTGTGGTGTATGTTTTATGTTGTATAATTTCTAAACCGAAATTTCATGCATTTTTGGTCAAAATTATTTTAGCTACATTCTTTATTTAAAATATTTTTTACTGTGGCATCCAGATTCTTGGTAAATCGAGTTTTTCCGTTCCCCCTCTACGGGTTTTAGGGGGAAGCCAGGGGTAGAATAGAATAGAATAGAAATATGCTTTATTGTCACTGAAAATTGTACAATTTTATGGACAAAGCTTACAAAAAGTCAAAAAATAACAATAACAATTTAAAATTTACTAAAATTATATAAATCGTCTCAGTGAGGCGAGACCTATCCATCTGAGGCGTGAGCACGCCTCAGATGGATAGGACATGTAATCAGACGAGAGGAAGATGCCATAGTCAGAAAAGTTTTTGACCGAAGAGGGCCGATCGGACAACGAAGAAGAGGAAGACCGAGACTTAGGTACCAAGACAACCTAGAAAATGATTTGAAGTCTATCGGAATTAGAGCATGGAGAAGAGTTGCCAGAGACAGGGGCGAATGGAGGATTGTTCTGAAGAAGGCTTTGGCTCATAAAGAGCTGTAACGCCACTGATGATGATGATGATATAAATCGTCAATATCACAAAATAAAAGATAATAAAATATACAATCCATTGCAAAATTTAAATAAATTGCAAATTGCATAATAAAACCTTACGAAATAATAAGTTTAAGTTGCTGCATTCTTCTTCTTCTTCTTTAGATGCAAATCCACTAATGGATGTTAGCGATCACATTTTCCATTAATTCTCTATTTCTTGCAATATGTATCAGAGATTGTATGTCGTTAATCCCTGTCCATTGCCTTATGTTTCGGAGCCAGGACATTTTCTTGCGTCCCATTCCTCTCTTGTCTTCAATTTTACCCTCGATTATAAGTTGGAGGAACTGGTATTTTTCATTTCGCATGATGTGACCTAGATACGCCGTTTTCCTTTTCTTGATGGTTTCGAAAAGTTGGCGTTCTTGGTTTATTCTTTTAAGGACATCTATATTTGTGATTTTCGCTGTCCATGGTATTTTTAGGATACGGCGATAGAGCCACATTTCGAAAGCTTCTAATCTGTTTATATCCCTCGTTTTGAGTGTCCACTGTCCAGCCCTCTACGCCATATAGCAGCACTGACCACACGTAGCACTTAGTAAACCTTAGTCTCAGTTGAAGATCGAACTCTGAACAAGTCAGTACCTTCTTGAATTTTACGAAAGCTTGTCGAGCTTGCTCAATGCGACATTTTACTTCCCTGTCCGATGCCCAGTCTTCAAAAAGCCACGATCCCAGGTATTTAAATTTACTCACTCTTTCAATGGACTTAGTATTCAGTGTTATGGTGGAGTTTTCAAGTGCATCCAAGTTTCTGGAGATGATCATAAATTTGGTTTTTTTGGTATTAATCTCTAATCCCATTCGCTTACTGTATTCTCCGATTATAGTGACAAGTTGTTGAAGATCGACTATGTTGTCACAAATTAAGACACCATCATCAGCATATCGTATGTTGTTGATCAGTACTCCATTCACTTTGATTCCCATCTTTGCATCCTCCAGAGACTCTTGAAATATGGCTTGCGAATAAATGTTAAATAAAAGAGGGGAAAGCACACATCCCTGTCGAACGCCCCTTCTTATATGTATGGGTTTGGATATAGAATTGTCTATTTTTAACTGTGCCGTTTGATGCCAGTACAAGTTTTCAATGCATCTTATGTCTTTTTGGTCTATATCAACTTTCTTGAGGATCTGCATTAACTTGTGGTGTTGGACACGATCAAACGCTTTTTGGTAATCTGGTAATCTAAAAGTTGCCGCATGTGATATCCAAATATATATAAAAATACTTTATTTGCTTGTACCTAAACGTACTGTAATTTCTTAGTTATTCGTTAAGAAATTCTTCCATAAATAAATAAATTCCTATCTATCTGAAAGTCTTTCAAATAGATAGGATTTTGTCAATTTACTGAACTTAAGAAAAGAAGTTGTATATTTAAGTTGCAAAGGGAGATGGTTGTATAATTTTTTGCCGAATATAATTTACTTTACCTAAACATACAACATCCTTTTTTAAACTTTCATTTTCATATTCAATTGCTTGCAATATTAACAGTTTGTCCTACAATATTAAAAATCTGTCTAGAGTCAAGTTCAAGAGATTAATTTATGAGCAGTTGTTAGCTGAACAGTAATTTAAAAATTTAAGAATTAAAAAAAATAAATAGTTTATAATTTATAAATTTAATATGTACTTATTATTTTTATGTTTTATTGTAAATACAATTTCATTATTTAGATATAGTCTATCTATCCTATTTTCGGGGGGTTAGGTGGAAGAGCAGTTGTGTGCCGCTATTGCACAGTGGTACACAAACTGAATCTCGCCCTACTGATATTATATTTCATTGTAAAGAAAATTTAATCTGTTGTTAATAAAGACATTTATTATTATCCAGATTTAGCCATACGGCTCACACTCCCTCTAAGGGGAAAATTCACTCATCCCAGATACCTACGGTATCAAAAGGATTGAGCTCTGGTGGGACTCTTTCCGTGTTATCGAGCCCTAGGTGACTTGGTATGTTGGAGTATCTCCCAAAAATTTTCGTACACATCTGGACGTCGCGAGGAGTACAGCTTTCTGTATGGCCTTATAGAGATGTTCATTTAGACCCAGCTGTTTTATGTTCTCTAGCAGGTTCTTGGGAATAACACCAGTAGTAGACAGAATAATAGGTACTGTCTGGGTACTTTCCATTCTCCATTGTCTCCTGATTTGTATTTCTAGATCTCTGTACTTGGCGATCTTTTCGTTGTATTTAACACGTAAATTATTGGTGTTGGGTATCGCCACATCAATTAGTGTTGTTTTCCTAGTAAGTTTATTAACTAGTATGAGATCCGGTCTATTATGCGCCACTGGTTGGTCTGTGAGCACAGTGCGGTCCCAGTATAGCTTGTAGTTGTCATTTTCAAGCATTCTATCAGGGACGTATTGATAATAAGGAAGATGGTCGGTTTGGAGAAGTCCCAGTTTGTCAGCTAGTTCTTGGTGGATAATCTTTCCTACTGAGTCATGACGTTCTTTATAATCAGTGCCGACAAATGCCTGGCAGCCACCGGTAAGATGTTGGATGGTTTCTTGGGCTTGGCATCCATATCGGCATTTGTCATTTTGGACTTGAGGATCTTTAACAATATATTTCAGGTAATTTTTAGTTGGAATAACCTGATCCTGAATGGCAAGTAGGAAACCCTCAGTCTCGGGAAACATCTTTCCTGATGTCAACCAATAGTTCGACGCTGTATTGTCGACATATTCTTGGCTGATCTCATTAAGATGTCGCCCATGCAGAGGTTTACTCATCCAGGCGCGCATTTTGTCTTGCTTAGTCAGGTGGTTTATGCGCATTTCTTGTTCCCTCAGTTTAAGCGGCGTCGTATCATCTACTGCGCAAATTGCTCGATGTAAAGTAGATGTCTCAGCCTGTACCTGAAAATAAGTTCTTAAATTAGCAATTTGTTTATCCAATTGCTCACCTATATCCATAAGTCCTCTTCCCCCTTGATACCGCGGTAATGTTGTTCTCTCTACTGCACTACGTGGATGATGTTTTTGCGCCTTTGTGAGAAGTGTTCTTACTTTCCGCTGAAGACCCTCTATATCCGTTTTTGACCACTTTATAATACCAAATGAGTAGCTCAGCGCGGAACAGGCGTACGTATTTAATGCCTTAAACAAATTTTTACTGTTAAGATATGACCGATTTAGTTGTCTTACTCTTCGCACGAACTCCGAAGTTAGTTCAGTTTTCATTTGTTTATGGTCAATTTTCCGCGCTTGTTTTACTCCGAGATATTTGTACATATCATTTTCACCCATTGCCTCGATGTTTTGGCCATCTTGCATTATTATTATTATTATTATTATTATTATAATATAGAGGTTAGAGTTAGAATCAAGTGATTTTTGAAGTAGCTTCTGCAATGTGTTATTCTACTGAGGTCAAAAATATACCGTATTGCTCTTTTTTGTAATTTAAAGATAACATCAGATTGGGCAGCTATACTAAAACCCCAAAAAGGAAGGCCATATCGAAGAAGAGACTCGAACAAAGAAAATAAATATGTTATTTTGGAAGATGCTAAATTGATTTCCTTCGAAACAAATCTTATTAGGTACATAGTAGGCTGAGGCTAGTTTCTTACTTAACAAATTGATATGAAGGGACCATTTAAGGTTGCTGTCTATAAAAATACTGATCTGGCTGTTATTAAGAAGCAAGGGTTGAAGAGCTCCTTTATAGGATAATGCTACTGTCTTATCCACGTTAAAAGAGAGTAAATTAGAGTCGGACCAGCTTTTTATTTTAAGTAGATCAGAAGTTATAATTGCATGAAGAGTTGCAATATTAGAGTTCCTCCAGGTGATACTGGTATCATCAGCAAAAAGAAAAAATTTTCCATCGATTTTTAAGTTAGACTGTCATTTATAAAGATAAGGAAAAGTAGAGGACCCAACACTGAACCTTATGGTACTCCACATACAATGTTTTTGTGACTAGAGTCAGTATTATTTGCTCTAATTGTTTCCTATTCCTCAAGTAAGATTGGAACCAATTCAAAGGAGTGGTAAACTTGTTTCCATATTTTTGGGGTCCCAAAATTGATATTCTTAGCAAAATTCAGCTTGTCCGTATGATTTTTAGAGGTTCAGTGGATTTTTCGTCCCTGACGATTGGAGTACTCCATTAAACTGTAAATTTAATTTCAGATTATACCCTCCATAAAAGAAAAAAAAAATCAACCTACGAGGAAAGCACTTATTATTATCTGCTGGTTATCAGAAAACACGGAAACAGCGTAAGAGAAGCAAATAAGAAATTCAGTGTTTCTAGGGATGTGCTACAAAACTATCTTTCATGGTCGAGGTGCCAAAGAACCACAACATATGGGTTCAGAATCTATTTGAACACCAGCAAAAGGAAAAAACTTGTTTGTCTTGTTAATTAATACGGTAAAGACTGGATTTTCTTGAAAAAAAAAACAGGAGTATATAATTAAAAGCAGTACCCAAAATAATTATGCCTTTTTACAAATGAATGTACGAATGTGAATCCATTTATAAATGGTCATTCTAGTCAAAAATGGAAAATTAATTTTCTAAAAGGACACCAAGAAATGTCTAGTCCTTCAGAACCAATCAGTAAACATCACCATACTTACAAAAGAGTATATTCAAAAATGGTTCACTGAACCTCAGAAAAAGAGAAAGAAATGCTAATTGTCTTTAATGCCTGTCGAAAATTAGGCTTATCAGTAGTAGTTTTTCCATATGTAAGACCTCCACATATGCAAATGGCGACCTTCCTCTATACTGATCAGGTTTTAGGGTATGCTTAAATTTGTTAAATAATACACCGCAATAATTACTTACCGCTTTATTTCAACTTCTATATAGGATATGATTGGACCACTTTCGGTGATTGTTATATACCATTCATTATATCAGTTATTTTTTTATTGTTTGCAGGAAAATCTTGTCGAAAGCAAACATCACAAACTCGCCAGATCTCTGCGAAGCGGCCATTGCGATAAAGATGCCAAACCAAACGCAACAATGCGCGACATCCTCAACACCATCGTTTCCTATCCCTCTACCAAAAACCTTTCCAACGAAGAACAAGATCACGTCTGGAAGTACCGCTTTTACCTCAGCACCCAGAAGAAAGCCTTGGCGAAGTTTTTGAAGTGCGTCAATTGGAATCAGCACAACGAAGTACGGCAGGCTCTACATATGATGGAGATGTGGGCTCCGATGGACGTGGAAGATGCGTTGGAACTGCTGAGTCCAAATTTCGCGCATCCCGCTGTGCGCAGATATGCTATTTCGAGGCTACAGCAAGCGCCTGACGACGAGATTATGTTATATCTCTTACAGTTAGTACAGGCTTTGAAATACGAAAATTTTAAGACCATTCAGGATGGTAAGAAACATCATTTAGTTTTAATGTAATCTTTTTTTTTTAAATACACATTGTGGACGGAACAAGTTTTTAAAGCATTAACCTTCTTCGTCATGTTAGTTTCCGTACTCTGCAAAATCTTCCGACAAAGTTTATATTTTAGCATTTCAAAATATCAGTTAACCTTACAGTTTCTCGTTATTTTGTTATGTATAATTCGGGAAAATATTGTGCTGATGTGTATTTATACCATCAGTAACCACCAGTCTACCATGCTTTAAAACTAAAATATGGGCGAGCTGGACATGATGAAAGACATGAAGGTAGACTAGGGAACAGAAAGATGAACTGGAGATCATATACCGCAATCAGATCAAGAGATTAGAATCAAATTGTAGTTCCAATGTGAAAAACACAACCGAAAGACGAATGGGAGGGCCTACATATATTCATAATAGGAATAAATAATGGGTTAGAAATATATAGATAAATCACACTTTTTTTAGGTTATACAAGGATCTCACCAGGTCGCGACGCTTACTTTCTTACAGAAGATAAAGAAGCGCAGCTAGAGAAGAAAGATAGTAAAGAGAGTAACAGCACCATTACTAACGAACCTTTGTTGCACAGATCTTCAAGCTACAATCAAGGTATGTAAAATGTTTAATATAGATATAGTTGCGACCATAGACGTAATCAAAAAGATACTATTATTATTAGATAAATAAGTTGTGCATGTTCAAGTTTGAATTTGCGGGTTTTGGCATGGTGGATCTCAATTTTTACGTTACCAGCACAATTTTGTATATTTAGAGGCTCTAGGTTAGGTACATTTTATATCTGTGTGCTCCTCAATAATCTGTTCTGGAGTTCCTTAAGACATACCAGTTTGAGAGTATATGTACACAGGTTTCCTCTTCTATCTCACAGAATATGTATCCTTACATATCTGTTACCTTCAATGATTTCAGGTGCTTTCTCAGGTGACAATAGCCTGTGAGTATTCCTGTTAAAACACGGAGTTTTTTTTTGTTTAAATTAATGCTATCTTTAAGTCTTCTGTGGTTATAGTTTCCTAGAAGTATTGATTTTCTCATTCCTCGAAGTCTTCCCAATGTTTGGATCTTTTATCGTCTACTTCTCTTTCGATTTCTTCCAGCACTAAGCTGCTACTAATTCCGCTAAGCATTTCCATAAAATTTTGGAGCTTTTCACTTGATAGATGCTTAACATTTTGTCCAGGATTTCTAAGTGTTTAGTTCTAGATCTGCATACTCCTATCCCAGTTCGTTCTGCTGTTTAAGAGCCATCTGGGTACCATTTCATGTCATTTTTATATTATCAATCTCAGTGACGCAAAAAGATTGATAATATTTTTCGGTGTTATTAACATTTACGAGGGGAAATAGAAATGCTACACCTTCTATTCAATTCTTTTAAAACTGTACCATGTTAGCGGTGTCAAATGTCCTTCCTATATATAGAAAGGTACTCCAAACTATTTATTTTTTGCTGAATTCTCTATTCATTAATTACTTGCACTAATGGGACTTCTACATACATGTGTAGATATCTCTGTACGAGAATATCTGTTGTTTTATCATTATCCCCAGCTTTTTCTATAATTTCAAAGCAAATGTAAGGCCAATAGGTCCTTACGAGGCACCACTTTTATATTATGAATGATAATCGCTGTGGTTTGATGGCTATTGGAGTGAGAATAACAATGGGAAAGAATTTTACATGAGCTGGATGATGGAAGCAGTACGAGGTTTTTGGTGATTTAAAAAGCTTATTCAGCTTGTTAATAGTAACCGCCATCACTTTTGTTGAGACATTTGGAACGTTTCTCTATCTCAGTGGGTTTTCGAATTATCCTATGAATTTCTTAAACTTCTTTTGAATAGGTAATTTTGTCTTTAAAAGATCGGGTATAATGGACAAAGGAAAAAGTGTGGAAAATGTTCTTCATGCTATCTCATTTGAGTGTTTTAGAGGATTGTCCTTGACAGCTTGAATGTAAGGAGAAAATCTTCAGAATGTTCAGTTTGGTTCATTCTTTGGATTGAGTTATTGTAGTAGATAGATATTTGTAATGTCTGTTTTAAAAAGTTAGCCTAAGTTGTAAAGGTGAACGATACGAATTAGCATGGGAGACGGTGGAGTTAGTCTAGAATTCATACATGTTGTTGATATTACTATGATCAGATATCAGTATAAATATCAATAGAATTCATACATGTTGTTGATATTACTATGATCAGATATCAGTATAAATCATATCAAATAAAAATTATAATAATTCAAGAAAGGATTTTCTAGTATCTTATTAAATCCTTCTTTTCTGCGATGGGGAATCCATACATATATATCGATTTCTCTTTCTTTGTAGATACTATTCTAGCTGATCAAATCGCCGCTTCTAACGTCAACAGCGTCATCGAAAATCCAGAACAAAAACCCAGCGGTATTCCAGAAAACCTTCTTCAAAATCCCATAACTGACAGCGGAAATACAGACACTTTAAGGAGCCATATGAACGACGAAGAAGAGGTCCAAGACCTGGCCTCTTTCCTAATTCATAGAGCCTGCAAGAATTTCAGCTTAGCTAATTATTTTTATTGGTATTTATTGCTGGAATGTGAAGATCAGGATACTAATCTACGGCAAGATGTTGCTGATGTAAGTTGTTTCCTTTTATATATAATTCAATATTACTTTCTAAACAGATTGTTTCCAAAATTTGTCTCCAAACTATTAGTCTTTTATATTCTAAAGGCAGAATATTTTTAAAAAAGTTTTGTACAATCTTTTCCTTATATGTTTACTCGGTAATGTCTCGTAAATAAAATGTGTGATCTTCTTAAATATAAATCTTCTTTTTGTAACAGTTTTCCTGTAAATATTGTATAAACTTTTGCAGTTTGAAATATTTTTTCATGACAATAAGTCCAATATTGAACTTATTAGCTGCAATATATTATTTAAAATCTCGTTTTCATCTTCTTTTCTGGTCTCCCTCTCTCCCATCCCTATTTTTTCTGTTGTTTTTAGATCGTTTCTCCTTCCTAATCTCTCCCAACTTCCCACTTTATCCGTCTCATTTCTTTTTTTCAATCATTCATTTTTTCTTTACATTTCTCTTGTCTTCACTTTCTCTGATTCTTTCTGAGTCTCTAAATTTTTTATTTTTTATTTTTAGGAAGCAATTAGAAACATGTACCTTACTGTGATGAAAACCTTTTCGCAAACCCTCGCACGTGGCTCAGATTCGATGCAAAAGAAACGCCACATTCTCACCAAACAACAGAAGTTCATCGACAAACTTGTTAAATTAATGAAAACAGTTTCGAGAGAGAGCGGGAACCGCAAGAAGAAAGCCGAAAAGCTACAGCAACTTCTGGCCGATTCTGACAGTTTCAAATTCAATTTTTCGAAATTCGAAGCCATACCTTTCCCCTTGGATCCGGATGTTATGATCAACGGCATCATTCCAGAGCAAGCGAGCTTGTTTAAGTCGGCGTTGATGCCTTCTAAATTGTATTTTAAGACGGTAAGTAATAAAAAAATAAAAGGGTAAATGTTTTGCTGGGACCATTGGTCATACACCAGTATGTATATTTGTAAAATTATCAGCTTCTTGTACAGAAACACATTCATTCTAATCTAAATCAATCAACGATAAAAAACTTCGTCCAGAGACTCGCCAGAACATATTTTTAGCACATACTAGACTTAGGCCACGGTAAGTAGATATTCTTGCAGAAAAATTATATGTAGAATGATATTCCGTCCAGAAAGGAGCTGTAGTATTTTGTTTTCGTGTTCAAAGACACTGCTTGTGTCATTTGTCGCAATTTACTGACAAAATTTCTAAACTGTTAAATAATTTTTCGTTAAAATTGCTATAAAATACACAAAAACTGTTATGTGAGTGTAAAACACCAACAAAAGTAACATGAATACATTGGTCCAACATGCTATCACCTTGAATCATCACGTGTGTCAAAATGTATGCATTTATCTAAAATTTATCTAAAAAAGCATTCTTGAAAGTATTAACAATTTCTGATATTAGTTATGTATGTCAAATATCTATTTGCTGTTAATGCTCCACCATCAATCACCACTAACTCTGTTCGTGAACCCAAACATATACCTCTCCACACCGTAATTGACCCTCCACCAAGAGGTTGAGTAGTATTAAAATTAAAAGGTGCATTTTGTTCTCCTTGGCGTCGATACATTCTTTACCTAAAGGTCTAAGAATTTTACACAACAACGGATCTCGTCCCTGAAGAGAATTTGACCCCACTGCTTATCATTCCAATTTTGATGTTCTCGACCAAATTCTAGTCGCGCTATGCGATAGTGTCTTTGGAATTTGGAAGCTTTTATTGGCACATATGACTGATAACAGCTTCTTTAAGTCTTCTCCTTACGGTACGCTCACTTATGGTAGTTCCATTGTGGGAAGTTTCATCATACTTGCCCTCTTCTTCTTAATTACTCCCGGGTTTGTCTCCAACGATACGCTCCGCTGGATGTTGATGCTGATTTACCAAACATTTGAGGAACTTCCTTGTACGTTCGACTATGTTCAACCATTGTCATTAGGTATTAAGTCAGTATTAGTTAGTCTTTGCAATAAAAACACAACTGACTAAAACAAATCTGAAGAAAAACGAGTTCAAACAAGCCCAAACAAATTAATTAATCAATTAAAAACAAGTTAGTACTTCTTATCAACATATAATACTTCTTTAAATTTAAAATATACCACAAACAAACGAATAATTTGAAGTTTTGACATTTAAAACTTCAATTGTGGCGTGAAACATTCAAAGCTCTCTAGATATAGTGCTGGATAATTAACCTGTTGCGTTTATTTTGCACCTGAGTCTAGGGGACGGTGGCCGTGCAGAACATGTTTTCGGAGAAAAACTTTCCTTTTTAATCTTAGTAAACATGTATTTCTATTTAAGGTTGAAAACGAGGAATATGTAGCAATATTTAAATTAGGAGATGACCTAAGACAGGATCAGTTGATATTACAGATGATCACTCTAATGGATAAACTGTTGAGCAAAGAAAATTTGGATTTAAAACTAACGCCTTACAGGGTACTCGCTACGAGTACGAAGCATGGGTTTGTACAGTTCATAGATTCTGTCACAGTTGCAGAGGCTTTGGCCACAGAAGGTAATATGAACTAATATTTTAGATAATTTAAAAAACCTAGGCGCAAATTTAAGAGTATTCTTCGTTCTTTAAATATCGTTAAATTTTTGTTGATTCAATAAATTCTGATGGCGATGAAAAGTCTAAAACAATCGATCTTTCATTTTCTTGTTAATTTCTACTCTCATATTTTTGTATACAACTTTTAACTACAGCAATCTTATAAATTAACGATCTATATTATAGGTAGCATACACAACTACTTTAGAAAATATCATCCCCAAGAAAACAGCCCCTACGGTATAGCCCCCGATATAATGGACACGTACGTTCGCTCTTGCGCCGGTTACTGTGTGATAACTTATCTCTTAGGTGTCGGAGATAGACATTTAGACAACTTACTGCTAACTAGAGATGGCAAGCTATTCCATATCGATTTCGGATATATTTTGGGCAGAGATCCGAAACCTTTACCCCCGCCTATGAAGTTGAGTAAGGAAATGGTTGAAGCCATGGGCGGAGTTCACTCTGAACATTTCCAACAGTTTAGGAAGTTGTGTTATACTGCGTTTCTTCATTTAAGAAGGTAAGCTAATTTTATGTATCAAACGCTTTATATTATTAACACGTTGAACGCCTATGAAAAAATTTCAAAATTAGAAAAATCTGGTATTGGACATATTATGTTACAGTATTCTATAAGTTTAAAGATTTAATTAAGCACAACGTGGCTTAACCAACTTTATTTAACTCCAAAAACCAATTAATTACAAATATCACAGATTCTAATTACATTAATAATTATCGCTTACAATCCGCACTGATACAATTCAATTCGCCAATAACTATCTACAGCTTATTTCAAATCGAGTGGCAAGCCCTTCCACGAAATAGTTAATCACGCAGACAATAGAATATCTATGGTCAGACCCATGCAGTGGCGTTGCAATATTAAACAAATTAAATTATTTGAAATCGTACTAATTACAAAATTATTACTCACTTAAATAATAAATGGAGTTTGATTGTACACAGATTGTTTTACCACCTTGCAAGGTTACAGCAAACCAAGTCGCTGCTCAACTCCTTATGAATGGAAGAACTACGAACCGACATAAGGACCCAAACACTAGAAGAAGATTGGATTCGGAGACAAACCTCCTAGGAACTCCTTTTACACTAAACGAACACGATGGTATGAACAGGTTAAAAAACGGGAAAGCTGCATATATGCATCTAGGCCAAGGAGCAAAAAACTGGATCTTGCAACTTCATAACATGTGCTGCAAAGTCTGCGAAATTCCAAAATCATGAAGGAAATCTAAAGTAATAGCCTTGTTAAAACCAGGAAAGGACCCAGAAAATCCCAGTAGCTACAGACCTATTTCGCTGTTGTGTCACTTTTTCAAACTATACGAGAGACTCATACTCGCCAGAATAGAAAAAAATGTCGACAAGCACCTCATCCCCCAACAAGGAGGATTCAGACCCGGCAAATCTTGTACCGGTCAAGTCCTCGCACTATCAGAACACATTGAAGAGGGCTTTGAAGAAAAACTTATAACAGGGACTGCTTTCGTAGATTTGACAGCAGCCTATGACACAGTAAGGCACAAAACATTGCTCCGCAAATTATACGACACTCTCAATGACCACCATCTGGGTTAGGTCGTATATTCCTTACTGCAAAACAGACGTTTTTTCGTTATGCTGGAGGGTAAAATAAGTAGGTGGAGATTTAAAAAAAAATTGCCTTCCACAAGGAAGTGTTTTAGCACCAATGCTCTTCAATATATACACAAACGACCAACCTACGCCAACCGAAACCAAGCACTTCCTCTATGCTGACGATCTTGCAATATGTGCTCAAGGAAATAGTTTTGAAGAAGTGGAGGAGAAACTCGAAACTGCCTTAAAAACAATGACAGCGTACTACCTGCAGAATTCCCTGAGACCCAATCCCTCTAAAACCCAAGTCTGCGCTTTTCACCTTCGCGCAAAGTTAGCCAAGCAAAAATTCCAAATTGCGTGGAATGGTAATACATTAGAACATACAAACCAACCTAAATATCTTTGAGTAACTCTGAACCGGTTCCTCACCTACAGACAACATTGCATAAAAACGAGAGGGAAAGTAACAACTAGGAACAGCATACTCAGAAAGCTTACGGGAAGTAAATGGGGTGCACCTTTTGGCGTTTTAAGAACAACGGCATAGGCACTGTGTTTCTCAACAGCTGAATATGTGGGGCAGATCTGCCCACACCAAACAAGTTGATACTGCGCTAAATAGACATGCAGGTTAGTAACGGGGTGCATGAAACCAACGCCACTCTCAAATCTATATAAAGCAGCGAGTTTTACAGAACCCTCAACACGCAGAGGCGTTGCAGAGCACATAGAGAAAATTAAACAGATCGCAGACGAGCGGCATGCCTTATACAAAGCTCGAACACCACGAAAGCGACTAAAATCCGGGAAAAGCTTCCTTGGAACAGTGCAGGATGAACGGCCTGAGTATTTTCCTCTTCCCCAGGTTCAATGAACTGGCCAGTCCCTAGACGTTAAAACGTGGAAAACTATGAATAGGATAAGAACGGGAGTCACTCCAGTAAAATCTAACATGGCAAAATGGGGAAAAATAGACCAAGATGATGTGAACTGTGACTGTGGAGAAACACAGAATATGGAACATCTTCTTACATGCAGAAACTGTCCTCATGGATGTACCCTCGAAGATTTGTGGCTCGCCAACAAAGATGGAACCGACGTAGCCCGATACTGGGCCGAAATTTTATGAATGACATGTCCGGACACGATAAAGTAAAGTAAGTAAGGCCTTCTTCTTTAACACCTTGTACATTTATTATTATCATCCATAATCGTTAGTGGCGTCGATTGACGAGACTTTGTTCGGAACGGAACTTTGTTCCCATTGGTTCTCAAAGAAAAATTGACAGTTGACAGACCAAGAAGAATTAACAGTTGACATTAGATAAGGAAAAGATGCAGAATTGACAGTTGAAAAATGGTTCCGATCTTGGATAAGGTTCATGCTGGGTCAGTAATGCAGATTCAACGCTTACCGACAGTGACGTCACACTGTCTTGCCCAAGTGCCCCATACTCTGCTTAACTTAGTCAAAAGCTTTTTCGTAGTCGATAAATCCAATATGTGTTATTATTTAAAAAAAAACAACAAATATTGTAGATAATTTAACAATAAAAGTCAGATATTTATCATTTTTTGCTTTCAAGTAAGAATTCTATTTTTTTTACAGATTTCTCTACCTACTTTTTTTATTTTTTTTTTCAAGTTTCCAATAAAAATTTCGCATTTTTAACGCGTATCTTTTTACTATATAATTACCGATTTATTTTTAGACACGCAAACTTGATGCTCAATTTATTCTCCCTAATGGTGGACGCAAGTGTACCGGATATAGCTCTAGAACCCGACAAGGCTGTTCGTAAAGTTCAAGACAAATTGAGGCTAGATCTGGGAGATGAAGAGGCTGTGCATTATATCCAAAACCTGATCGAGACTTCAGTTACTGCTATAATGGCGGCTTTCGTTGAACAACTACATAAAATTACTCAGTATATTAGAAAGTAGGTGTATATAGTATATAAATTTACGAAAATTTCAGGAGAATCCCATTAACATATTTATTATTGTTTATTTTATAGCTAATTTGTTCTCTATGCACTCATTTAGCCTCTCGCACTTCTCCACGCTTTCCTCTATGGAAATCCCGTTAATTGATATTCCATCTTTAATGTCCTCCAAAGCTAATCTAAAGACTTTCTTCTCCAAAGAGCTTCTCTTAGAGTAAATGTTGAATAACATAGGCGACAAATCATATCCCTGACAAACTCCTCGTAGTATGCTAAATTGTTTATAATACTTGTTTTCCATTTAACTTTACCTTTTTGTTGCTTAAATAAGTTGACGAGGATTCTAAGATCATATTCTCGTTGATTTAAAGATATCTATGAGTTTTTCGTGGTTTTCTCTGTCAAATGCCTTTGTAAAGTCCAAGAAACAAGGAAAACGTTAATGTTCACATCCCCAACTCTTTGCATCAGTAGCTATATGGTAAAAAGTGACTCTTATACCAAAGCCGTTTCTAAAGGCCAACTGAAATTCGTCAAGATGCCGTTCTAAAATAGGATAAATTATTTCGTGCATATAATACAGAAATACCTTTAACTCGTCATAAAACTTATAATTCTGTAGTCCTCATATCACTTTGCTTGTTTTCTTAAGTAAAGGTATAAATATGGAAGTAAGCAAGTTATCAGGTAGGTATATATCCATTCTGGTATATAGAGTCAAAAATCATTGCAAAGGATCTATATAGTCATCCCCATAAGCCTTTGAATATCCCCGCGTATTTTATCTGGACCAGGAGACTTATTTTCTTTAATTATTTGAATAACATAAAGTAGAATTTCACTATTTGGGAGATTGATTCATCGTTTAAACGCTGAATATCCTCAAATTTAAATGTACACAGCGGCCCTCGAAAACTACCCGTTTTCTCAATTGCAATTTGCTTTTTATCATAAGAAATTACACAATATATAAGTAGTATATTTATTTGTGCTTCTCTATAGAAAAACTGATCAGGAGTTGTCGTACAGTGTAGCCAATTCTTGTTCACAAGTAGTAATTATGGTCATACAAAACCTGTATTCTTCCAGGCAGCGATTATTACCGTCATAAAAATACCAAAAAACATGATTTTTTCAATAGTAAAAATTAAGCACAAAATTGTAATTAAATAAATTTTATTTATATGTTCCGATTCGTTACATATTTAAATTTATAAAATAAAAATCGATATTTTAAAACAATATTTTTCAATCGTTTGGCAACTTTGGAATTAGCGACGGAACTCCGTTTCAATTCAAATCCACAGAAAGCCGTAAAACTAGTTTTTGTCGAGAGAGTGCCCATCAACAATAGTTCATTTACATTGGCGTTTCTTAGGGTAGGGCATGTGTTGCATTTTGTGAATATATTTTATGCGATAAGTTTGTGTTATTGATAATACGAGTGATATCGTATAAACAAACGTATCGACAAACGATAGTTTGTCGTTTTATAGTAAATTTTTAGTTATATTCTGTGATTATTTGGTTTGAGTTTTATTGGAGTTGGACGAAAAACCGAGTTGTTCCAAGAGAAGACAGCAAAATTTTGATGTTGATTCCAAAAATGAAATGCCGCAAAAGAGACGGAAAATGTTAACGTCCGAAGAGAAGGTAATAATACGAAACGTTTATGAAGGAATTGTCGGCAGAAAAATGGAATTAAATGTTAGCCAAGCGGTCGACATTTGTAGCAGTTTAACAAAAGTATCCGTTAGCTGTATTTATCGTGTACTTAAAAATACATCGGAAAATAAAAAGCAAGAAAAAGGTAAAACTAGAGGTAGGAAAAGCATTGTTTTGGATGACGAGGCAAGGAATATTTACGTCGAAAAATTCATTCATTTTATTTTCGGAGTGAAATTCCAACATTGAAAAATATTTCTCAAGAGCTCGAAAACGATGACTCCTTACCCAAGATATCTCGTAGAGTCTTAACCAGGACCATGTGTGAAATGAACTTTCGATATGTAAAACTCAACAGAAAAAGTATGCTATTAGAAAAAAATAAAATTATTGTGTGGAGAAGAAAATATTTAGAAGAAATACGCAAAATTCGCAGCACTGGACGCAAAATATGTTATTTGGATGAAACCTGGATTAACGGAGGTTGGAAAAGGTCATACAGTTGGAAAAGTTTGGCAAGATTTAAATGTCAAAAGTAAACGCGAAGCATTTATAGAAGGCTAATATACAGGATTAAAAGCTCCATCGGGAAAGAGACGGCGTTTAATCGTCAGCCATATAACTGATATAAGCCATATAAGTGATACAGGGTTTCTTGATGATGGTTTTCTTCAATTTGAGTCGAAAAAAACAGGTGATTATGAAAGAAATTGAAAGGGAGGGTTCAAGAATGGCTTACAGAAAAGGGGATTGCATACGAAGAATCAATGCTCAAAATTTAGCTACTTGACATCTCACGGTTAAGGAAAAGTGAATATCTTAAATGTGCTGTAGATGAAACTGCAAAAGATTATGGTGTCAAAGTTCTGCGTCTACCACCTTATCATTGCGAACTTAATCCCATTGAACTTATCTGGGAGCAAGTGAAAGGAGAAGTAGCACGCAATAACAAAACGTTCAAATTAAACGAAATTAAGAAACTTTTGATTCAAGCAATCCTCCATGTAACTCCAGAGAAATGGGCTAAATGTATAGGCCACATAATTAAAGAAGAACATCGTATGTGGGAACTTGACACTCATATCAAAGTTTTACTAGAGCCAATTATTTAGACAGCGAATAATATTTTCTAGTAGTTTAATAAGAACATCAGCATAAAAAAAACCAAAAACAAAAAAAAACGAGAAGAACATAGTAAGTGTGTATAGTGTTTGTGTTTAACATTATTTTTATTTTGTTTTTATAGAATTTTATTTTGTTTTGTAGGATTTTTTTTGTTTTGTTTTATACTGTTTAAGTGTTTTGTTTATTTTATTTAATAAGACAATATGGCTCTTGGCGAACACCCATTTAAAAAAAGTATCGCGCCACAAGACATACCTCTGGGGTGGTTTGGAAACTGTCTTAAAATTTGTTTTAAAAAAATTTCATTGTGTAACTCTTTAAGGACGGGTCACGTCAAAAGACGTTTTAGCGTAACTTCCGCGACAGCCGGTTGGTATCAGTAAACTTTCTGCAAAATTACTTCTTTTTTATAGCTTTTTGTTTGTGGCATTCTGTTTTTTTAGGGGAATGTAGGGAATGAGCCACAAAATATTTATTCATATGTTTATTTATTGACGTTTCGATCTCTATATCCAGAGACCGTTTTCAATTATACAAATGATAGTACTATTTATTTTCTATGGCTTTTCGCTTGTCGTTCTGTATTTTTAGAAATAATTTTGGGAATAAGCCACAATATATTTATTCAAATGTTTAATTTACGGACGTTTCGATCTCTATAAAGAGACCGTTCTCAAACATACAAATGACAGATATATTTATTTTTCTATAGCTTCTTGTTTGTGGCATTCTGTATTTTTAGGGAGAAGGTTGGAAATAAGCCACAATATATCTATTTACATGTTTAATACACTGACGTTTCGAGCTCTATTCCGTTTTTAAAGATAGAAAAAAAAAAGAAAATAAACAATATAAGATTATAAAAATATATAATAATAAACAAATAAAATAAATATAACTATCATTTATATCTTTGAAAGCGGTCTTTGGATATAGAGATCGAAACGTCAGTAAAAACTTGTAAATAAATATATTGTGGCCTATTTCGAACATTAATATTTGAAAAATAAAATATAATTAACGTTAAAATAAAAGTAAGTGCACGTCACTGGATTTCTAAACGGCTTTCCGCATTTCTGGGACTTTAAACGATGAATCACTCTCTCAAATAGTGAAATTATACCATAGTTTATTTTTTATATATACAAACCTAGTCATTTTAAAAATTATTTAAGAATAAATTCTTCTAATATTGCTAATATATCTGGAAACATGTAAAATATTGACGAATTTTGTTTTTCTTTTTTAGTTAATACAATCGCTGTGAGGATTTAATAGGAAATATACGTATGTTAAAAATATATAAAACTAACCGATGGAAGATATCTCATCGATGTCGACCGAATCAAAAAACCATTAGGAGTCGGCATTTTTATTCTACCAAACATAAACCATCACTAAGGATACGGGCATTGGGCTCTATGGATGTCATATTAGAAAACGGCTGCGAGTATATACCTCATTTTAAATATGGAAATGCCCTTTTGTTCTTTTTAGGGTAACGAAGCTGTTGAACAAGGAAAGGCGGGACAGTAACTTAAGTTTTTCCACTGAATAAAAATTATATAATTTGCAACTTGGGTTACCTGATTTTTATATGCTCTATTATTGTTATATATTATATAGCATGAATATTATTTTACTTGTGGTTTATATAAAACGACTGAATTATGAACTAGATGTAATAAATTATTTTTGTTTAAGATCCTAATAAAAACAAAATTATTAGTCAATAGATACTCAGTAATTTGTATTTATTGCTATTCAGAGTAGCCTTTCCCACTATGCCTTTTTTGTATCCTTTCCCTACTCATTCAAGAAACTTAAAAGACAACGAAGCGAGTTTTATTATTGGTTCTTGACAATTCAGTGTAAAAAAAAACGGGTGTGGCAGTCCAGTGGGACTGCCGGTAGAAGTTATACTTCTATACACGCGTTCTCCGTTAAAAATTTATATAGGAGTCAAACTGCACAATCATTACATATGTAATGCTATAGGTAAGAGAGAGCAGAAAGAGAAAAATAATTAGTTATATAGGTATATGGTGCATCGTTTGCTGTATATAAACATTTGACCTGTAATAGGAGTATAGTAAATGAAGGATTGTATCAATATTTTAATGAAAATATATATTTTTATTTTTATATATGTATAAAAGGAGTTGAATGCAAAAAAAAAATTTACACATACTCTGCAGTAAAATTCATTGTTTATTTTGTTATTAATATAAAAATTACAATACAATAAATACACTGCAACATAATTCAATATAAGAATACAATATAAATTAAAATATAATATTCATAAGTATTTAAAACTGCCAATATACATAACTTACTTTACGAAGATAAAAATAAAAAACCAACAACTCGGATTAGGTTGTAAATTTTCATTTTATTTTAAAATTTATGTTTTTTGCGTATATTACATATATTTAATAACATTAACGTGAGGTTTTTAAATATTTCAAAAATAAAAAAGAAAATTCATAATTGGGATTCGAACTCACAACCACCAGCGTATGCTATGAACCAAACACGTAAAGGATTTGCCAATTAGACATGACACTAACGGATTTCAAAATTGACAGTTCTCGGTAAAACAGTGATTATTTTGAAATACAAAAGCCTAAAATAATTATAAACGTTTAATTTTAAATAATACAAAACATATCACATAAATTATAATATCAATACATATTATATTATATATAATATTATATATATATATATATATATATATATATATATATATAATATTAAATATATATACAAAAGGAACATTTTTATTCTCGAGAGAGGAAGAGAGAGAAAATATATCTTCTGTCTCTCTCTTACTCATTATCTTACATATGTAATGGTTTCACAGATTCACTCTCATGCAAATTTCCAACGCCGACCGTGCGTATAGAAGTATAACTTCAATAACTGGGAAATACAGAGTTGGAAGTCAAAGAAATAAACATGCAGCAGATACATTTTGTAATGCTACAAATGTTCAATACCATAACCATATCAATTGAATAATAATATCTACCAAAATTCATAGACCAGACGATTTTAGATCACTTTTAAACAAAATTGTTCTAATTTGGAAAAAAATATTTGAGGTAAGTTGAGATCTAGACAAATAAAAAGTGTCAGATAAAACCATACATGGGAATTTTAGCCATGGGAACAGTGAGAAAGTATCGATTAAAAAATTTTAGAAGATGATAGCTCTCTGAAGAAAAAAGGAAGGGGGTCGTTTTGTTCAAGAAGTGACAACATTAATAAAATAAATGTTGTGAAATGGTTTAACAATAAAACTTGTTGTCCTAGTTGTCCTTGTTGCCCAAACAAAAGGTATGATAAAAGTCGGCGAGCAAAAATTGAAATTTTTTTCCCTCTCTCATAAAACACACTACAATTCTCACACGGGTGGAGTAGATCTGATAGGCATGCTGGTAAGCCTTTACAGAATTCCCCTAAAAACTCGTCGCTGGTACTTCTTCATATTTGCACAAATGTTTGATATTTGTATAAATAACGCATGGATTCTGTATAGAAGGGATAAAACGATTTTACAATACACGTTCAAAATATTTTAGACAGTGCATAGCAGAGACTCTAACAGCAAAGGGCAGAAAAAATAAGTGTTTGCCGAGCGAAACGAAGAAATTAAAAAAATTAAAAAGTGCGTTCTGCCGAGACCATCAGAGGAAATACGATTTGGTAAAGTTGATTATTTTCCTATTTATGATACCAAAGGCAGATGTAGGTATTGCAAATCAGGAGGGACACACTGGTCATGTTCAAAATGTTCTCTTAGATTGTGTTTAGTAAATGATAGAAATTGTTTTAATTCTTTTCATAGTAACCCATAAGTAAGTTTTACAACAGTTTTGGTTGTTTTTGACTAGAATGAAAAATGAATATCTTACTTTTTGCTTCCATTTTTTATTAAAAATCTAGTTCTAAAGTTTATTCATTTAGCAAATTCCCATCTGTAAACATGAGCTCGTGTTAATATTCGCCCTCTCATTCGTCAAGAGGCTATTAAATTTATTGCCTTAAGCCAGACGGATTCTCATGTTACAGATCCAAACTCCAAAACCAAATTTCAAGAAATTCTTACACTAATAGTTTCAAAAGTAAATATTTTTAAAAATCACATAATATACCTCAGTACGACCCTTTTTGGCTTTCACGTGCGTTTGTTGACGGATGGGAATATGTAAAACGAATGTAGTTTAGTACTTTTAGTTTCTGCTTTTATTGTGGGGTTTCACCTACAATCTTAGACTATGTTTCTTATAAGATACATAATAAACTTTTACAATAAATTTGGATATTTGACTATATATCTTGTGGAATACACTCCATATCTCCCTTATTTATAAAAAGAATAATATAAAAATGCCATGTGATATACCATATCACACTACCTAAACAACAATTTCACAAAAATTACTGTTATATTAAAAAAAGTCGATTTCGGGCTATATCGTAGAACGTTTTCGGACTAACAAGTCCTTCATCAGTGTATTCACCAGGTGTACGTGAGTCAAGCCACTAAATATTTGGGTAAAAACCCTTAAAATGGTACAAAAGTTGTTATTTGTTACATATTTGTTAAAAAGTTGGTGCGATGTTAAAGTTTTTAACAGATCCCTTGAGTGGCAACGTAAGACTCACACTTGGGGGTTGCTAGCACTGAGACAATATCTCTGTATGGGCTCTAGATGGAGAGCCCTGTTCAAAGCTGGCCGCAATGAGAACGATGTCATCTGCAAGCTTTCGTCTACATTAATGACATTTTCGTTCAAATCTATTGTTTTACGGGCATATTATTCTAGAAAAGTTGTAAACAATTTGGGAGATATGTTTCCTTTACTGTACGCTTCTTTCAATACGAAAGGTCGCAGTAACATCATGTAACAAGACTTACACAAGCTATAGCATGTTCATAGATATATTTGATGAGGGATATGTATCGGTGGTATATTCTACATTAAATTAGATAATAGAGCATTTCACTTTGGTTGACCGTGTCAAATGCTTTTTCAAAGTCGACAAAGACAAGTATCAAAGGTCTATTACATGCAATGTTTTTTTTTTCAATTAATGACTTGATGGTTTGCAAATGACCATTTGTTCCGTATCCAGTTCTAAATCCTACTTACTCACAAGGTTGATGGAAGAGTCAACCTATTAGTTATTATATTCATAAACAAATTATATCTGTCAGATAACAAGCCAATAGATGTATAGGTCTTCGGCTCCGTTATATCTCCCTTAATTAAGTTAATCCAGAATATTTAACATCTCACCTGACAAGACGATGTACGGTGGACGCCTACGCAGAAATGCATGGCACCTTAAGAAGAAGAAGATATCTCCCTTTTTGTGCATGACTGCTATAACAGCTGTATTCCACTGAGACAGTGTAAATTCTTTTGAAAGACATGAGTTATATAACTGTACTAATGCTTTTAACACTGTCTTTCCTCCTGCTTTAACTGTCTCAATAACAATTTGGTCATCACTAGCAGCTTTATTGTTTTTCATTTAATTTAATAACAAAGACTTCTGCAATAGCTATTTCTGGAATGTCTCTGAACCCACATTTTTGACTCAACTTGATGCCGTCTTTCTTAATTGTTTCTCTATATATTTCCGTGTAAAATTCTTCAATTATCTTAATTATCTTGTCTTTATATGTTATTATCTGTCCATTTCGTTCTGTTAGCTTAGTAATATTCTTCTTACCTGGAGCTTGACTTCTCTTCAGCACCCTTACTTCTATTTTCCTCGATAACCGTTGTAATCTGTTTGGTACTTTCTCAATACTTTATTAATATCTTTATTAAGCTTCCCTTTCTTCGTGTCTCCCTAAGTCTTTCTGTGTCGACTGCATTTTTCCTCTGTATCCTTTCTGCGATTTTTATTACAGGAATATTGAAGTGGTAATATTGTTACAAATTATTGTACAAAACTGAGTAAAGGAAATACCGATATTTATATTTAATCTGCTTTTAGCAGTCCTGTACAAAGACCGTTGTAATCTTATGCCATAAAAACTATTCTGTATACTACTATACATTTACAAATCGAATATAAAAATTAGAAATCATAACAAAAAACATCAGACAGTGACGGATTTGAAAAGAACGGCACAGAAAAATTATGATTGATGATGATACAATATAATAAAAAAAACAAAAAAAATACGAAGTACAAACCAAACTACAAAAAAAAATGGTTTTAATTAGAAACGCCGTGAAATAGAAGGATTAAACTTATTTAACATAAAATATTTCTGATTACTGTAAAGAATAATATCCTAGGAAAATAAAATTGTAATATTTAGCGGCAATTTTTAAATTCTATTAATCAACTGTCAGGTGTGGTCAATAAGATGACAGTAGACAGGTGTGGCCAATTAAATTGTTGGTTATGTCTCAACAGTTGTTTACAAATATTATTTTTGTAGAAAATTTTCAAAAATAAATATTACTTCAAAATATTCCCCGTAAATTACTTTCAAACATGTTTTACCAAAATATTACATTGTGTTTTATAATTTTTAGTGTTTTTGTTCAATTGTGTAAGTATCTGCTTTATTTGATAATGAATCATAGTGTAATGATGTATTCTTTTTATCAGGAAATATATCAAATGCTGTATAATTAACTTAATTTTTAGTAAAACAGTCCATTGTCTTTTTTAACTTTTTAAAAGGAAAATTAGATATCAGTGTATCCTATACGAGGTGTTTTATTTGTTTAAAATTGTTATAATGTCCTAATTACTGTTGTTTAATGTGAGTTAGTACCTACATGTATTTTGTTATATCTGTAGAGAAACTGAAAAAAAGAAATTAATGCATTAAGGACTATAAAAGTAGTAACTAAGTAAGATAAAGTAAGGAGCAGTGAAATGATGGTGGGAATTTGAAACATTCTTTAATAGATACAAAAATCATTGCTATTTAGTAACTTAGTTAAGAAGATGGTTAGAATGGGAACCAGAAAAATAATATATTCTAATGGAAGAGAGTATAACACAAAACAAAGCTAAACAATTTGAAAAATGTGATCATATTTAGTCAGAAATACTTAATGGAAAAGTCGAAATATAAATAATTAATTGCCTTATAAATAAAATGTTTCTAAATATTTGAATGGGCAAAATCATGTTAAATTTTTTCAAACAAAATTTATACCAATAAAATGTTTTGATCTTAATAATATATTTTATTTCTGTTTAGCTCTTTCCCTAGATTGTTATCAGTGTTCGGGGAGTGATTCAAAAAAGCCATTTCAATGTAATGAATGGTTATCTAATGATATAGATATTGCACCAGAGCCATGTGATAATGTTTTTGGTGCAAAGTATTGCATAAAACATGTTGGCCGATTTGAAGGTACATAGCTAGAAAGCAGGGTTCATATGTGGGGTACCTAACATCTCAACTAACAATTAAACAACCTATATTTCTGATCAAAATTAATTTGTCATTGTAAAAGAAGTATAGTAAGAATAGCTGTACAACCTTTTTGCTTGAAACTTTTAGAATAGATTGGTAAATTGTTTATTAATGTTGTATTAGGAAATCCAAATCAGGTTTATGATGTATACAAAATTTTTAGTTGTGGTCAGCTTACAAAATCAAGAATATATAATAAATTATGTTGTATTCCCACTGTAAATTCTATATAATTATATTCCTTTCTAACTCATATATTTTATAACAATTTCTGAAACAAGATTAATTGATTCTTTTCTTACTAAACATCTTTTACTTTGATAACTATTTGTAATTGATAATGAAGTAATATTAGAGTATGAATGTAAGTGAAATTCAATAACACTGTTGATTATTTAGAATTTATGAAATTAATAATAAATGTGTATCATTCATATTTTTTTTCCTCATACACATATATTTTTCAATGACAAATGATCAAAGAATCCATAATTCAAATATATATATATATATAAATAGAAAGTTTAGCCTTCTACAATTTTTAAAGCCATAGTGTATGGATCTGAGTAGGAGCATAAAAATTAACCATATTTTTGATATACTTGAGTGCTATTCTTGCATTTTAAACTTTTGATAATAACATGCACCTATATTGGACTCCTAGATATCTGAAGCTCTTCAATGCTTCAATATTGTCCTCTACTTTAATTTTTTTCTGGCTCCTTTTATAGGTTCACTTTTGTGTTTTGTTTGTTTATTTCATAATCCAGAATTAAAAATGAAGTTCATTATCTCAGACCCATTAACTTTCAAACGCTTCTGGTGTTTTCGTTCTAACCTTTTACTCTCTATTATGAGTCAAAGTAGTTGATTGCATTATTTCGTCTATTTGTATATTTCAGTCTATTTTTTACTGCGCAAATTTGTCTTAAATGAGTATGGCTCTTCCATATATATGTATGCTTCCTATCCTCTCTCAGTCCAAATATGTCGGTATTTATTATGGTCATCTCAGTTTGCTTCTTTGGTAATTTACCAGGAATCAGTAAGCTGCATACTTTTCAGGTGGTAATGATTACTATTACACAATGACAATGTACTCTATTAATTGTTATAGAGTAGATATGTTGTTTAATTTTTCCTAGACTCAGACCAGACCACAGCCTATACTCTCTGAAAACAATATACTAATACAAGCATACAGTTTTATAAATTCACTGTGTTCCTCTGATTCTTCAAATTCTTCTTCTATTATATGTTTTATTACAGTCCTTACAGTCTACCTAAGGTAGGCATCACACTGATTCCCCTGTAGTTATTACAATCTTTTTTGTTTCCTCTTGTGAGTATTGGCGACATTTTTATTTTTAAGAACAATCTTTCATGCTGTCATCAAAAATTTCGATAAATATCTCATATCACCCTCAGAAAGGAGAATGAGTCCAGTGTTCCCCTTGAATCCAGTGCCCCAGTGTGTTTCATTTTTAGTATTTCTTTCATAACTTGTCCTTTTGTTATATCCCTCACTCAATTTTTGACATACTGTTTTTATTGATAACAGTTTCTGGGAATGTTTCTTTGTCTATTTTTTATTTGACCGGAGGATTTTGAACATTTTCCATGGGTGTCGTGATCCTACGCTTATTGTCAAATCTATTTCATTACATATTTTATTTCAGTTCTGATTTTTTCTTCATATTTCTAAATATCGTCCGAAAACCAGCAGTTTCACTATATTTTGTGAGTGTTTTTGTCATAAGGTTTCACTGGCTGCATTTTGAATATTCCCTTTCAGAATTTTGTATCCTTCCATACTCATTTGGTTGCTCTGCAAATTTTTGTTTATACAAAAATAAAATGAAATCGTTTTTTATGCTGTCAATATTATATTGGGGATACTCTGTATGGTTTTCTGTGTGGATATTTTGATAGGGTTTATGTATTTTATTCAATAAATCTTGATTATTCACTAGATATGATGCGATCCACCTGCTGCTCTTTAAAATATATTATCAGATCAGCAAAGACAGTGGGAGAAATTTGTTTAATAATAGTATAATCAATTACTGATTTATACTCATATGAAATAGGTCGAAAATACATATAAATATGCTATTTATTTCCATGTAACAACATTTACTATTACTTCATTATATACATTGATACTAACTTATTTATTTTACTAACCTTTAATAACTCTTTGTTTTATTGCTGCTTTCTTGGACTAATCTCTGAAAGGTTCTGCTATAAAATGTTACCAGTGTTCTTCCTCAAAATCCATCGACTGCGCAGATGGGATTATCCACATGGGTGGATTAGAACCCCAAAGCTGTGAAAACGTTTTTGAGGCTCAATATTGCATAAAATCTACGAGCTTAGAGGGTATGAATGTTAATTATTGAATTGTGTTTTTGTTTTGGGTGGTTTTGTGCACTTTCGAACAAAATTAGAGTAACTTAAGAAAGAAATGGACAATTTTTCTTGCTTAGGACCTCATAAGCTGCTTTTACAATATACATTCTTAAATTATCCCATTCATAATTTATATATGATTTCTTAGGTTGTTGTTACAGATATTAATTAATCATCTTTGGTAAAGATCGTTTACACTTTCCTCTTGTAGCCAATACACCTCCTCCTGTCTGAAAGATATTAGGTTTTTTGTATTTTTCCCACGACTCAGCGACTACTAGACTTCTACTACTTTTAAGGTCCTGTAAAAGGTGGATAAACGATATAGAGGAAGATCTTAAACCATGAACATCAGGCAGTGGTCAAGGAAAGTATCTGACAGGGCAGAAAGATACAACGTTGTTAAGCAGGCCAAGACCCACAAAGAGTTGTAGCGCCATTTGAAGAAGAAGAAGTGTTATAACAGGTTGATATTTCTCTATTTGTCATCCCTGTACATCAATTGAATAGGTGTAACACAAGGATACAAGAAATAACTGAAAATTGTAGATGTGAAGAGGAGTTTTTTTAACAACAAAAAAATTATTTTAATAGATGGTTTCATGCATGTGTATTTCACTGAAATAATTGATCGCTTTCACTAATAGATAGTAGTAGCGTTTTTAACATTCTTAGCTCGCTTATTTGTGTATTTAGTTTGATATAATACTAATACTATATGCCTATTATGTGTTTTAGGAGGTATTGGCACTAAACGATTTTGTTCATCCTTGGATCTTGGCAACTACTGCAACTATGTGAAACAACCAGGTGATAGTTTAACATATAGGACATGCCTTTATACATGCACTGGGGATGGTTGTAATCCTGCTGCTTCCAAGAAACCTCAGTCTCTTCTACTGCTGATGACGATAGCGGGAATAGTATTTTATAGAATGATCTAAGGGGATAACATATTTTAAAATGTAGAATATCGACTCCCAAATCCATTGACTCATATTGTTAACCTAGTCCGTCCCTTAAGTGTTAATAGTAAGAATCATAGACATATAATACAAATAAACTAAGCGCTGCAATATAGGGTAGTTTCTTCAGTGTGACAGAGAAAACTGACGCAAAACAGTCCCTGCATCTCTTTCTAATGGGCGGGATTGACTGCCCACATGATCTTCCCACTCCAAACACAAGTGAAGGGAAGGTCATGTGGTCGATAAACCCGACCCATTAGAAAGAGATGCAAAGCCTGCTTTGCGCCAGTTTTCTCTGTCGCACTGGTGGAACGGGCCTGTATTGCAGCGCTCACTTTATTTGTATTATAAGTCTATGGTAAGAATAAATACCCCATTTTTGTATGTATGTCAAAATCTAGTTTACTATCGAGTATTAAAAGAATCTCAACGACTAAAGTAAAAAATGACAATATTTTACATGTTACTATACTCTGTTTTTAAACTAGGAGGAGTAAACTCAAAAGACAGATTCACATCTAATAATGTCTAAACTTAATTTCCTTGAAATTAATGGCACTTCATTGAAATAAACAGAAGTGTATCTTTGCAAAATAGGTTGCTTGAAAAAAGTTTAATGTAAAATCTTTTTACAAAGTCTGTATCTTCTACATCTTCCATTTTGTCTCGCTTTGTTTAAAGAATTCTAAAAAGATCTGTTTTTTTTATATATAAATGCAGACTAAAAATTAAAGGAATAATTTAATTAATCTTTTTAAAACTCAATAGTGTCAAAATTTCATAATTTAGTGGTGTAAACTTGCCTGCTGTTGGACCAATTACAAACAAGCATTACGGCGCGGTAAATCTGAATTATTCCTCCTAGTTTAAAACGAGGTATACATAGATAATATAAGGTCTTAGTTTATTTGTTATAAAATGTAGCAATTTTGATGTAAAATGAACAATATATTTTTTGTTTTGAATTTACATGAATATTTAGTGAAGGCAACTACCTGTTACGGCACAAAAACTGCAGTATATAATCGTTTGTGCTGATATTTGGTTCAATTAATTCATAGTGGATTGCTTAGTAATTAAGCAATCATTTCATTAGTTATACTTCACGGTTCTTTCAGAGTCACACTATTTCACAATTCGTTCTGAGGCATAGTTAGACATTTTCAGGCTACATGTAATAAACATTTTGTATTATTAAACCTAATAAACAAGACCATTATTGGTGAACTAAACCTCGCTTCTTTTCTTCATGAGCTCTCTCCTTTTTGTTAAATGTATTCATTCCATAGATCATCGTCAACTGCCCAACTTCATCTTTTTGTGTACAAATCACATTTGGCTTTTTTACCAGAAATATTGATGTTAAATAAAAATATTCCTAAAAACCCTTCTTGATAAAGCCAATTATTATTCGTTCTTATAGTGTTTTTGTGAAAGTCAAAAAGTTGCTTAAAGTTTTCGAACCCACATCCATAATGTACTGGTAATTTGGGCAACTTATCAAAACAGTTTTGGTATTTGAAATTGTCTCTTTGTTTACAGAAGGTTGCTTTTCTCTAGTACTCCACAAGGTTGAAGTATTCATACGAAGTTTCCCCCCTTTTAACCAATCTTGGACACTATATTCATGCAAACAAAGTGCTATACTGGGAATTACAAGAAATGAAAATAATACAGAACTATATAAAATACAGGTGTCTAGTTTTGAACCGATTTTTCCCAACTTGATCTATTAAATAGTAACTAAGTCATTTTACTTTAGAACAAAGCTTTTTTGATATAAATTTTTATTTATATAGTAATAGTATATTGACGTATCACGTTTTTGTCTGTCGTCAAAATATATTTTGATAGCATATTATTTTTTTATAGATATTTTTCATAATAAATGTACTTTTATGTAGAGTAAAAAATGACCAATAGCTAAATCTATTAGAAAGATATATCTGTCATGCCTATCTGTAAATACAGTACAATTTTACGATGTCAATCAAAATGTGGCAATAAAAAATATGGATATTAAATAATTATATTGTTTTATTTCCTGAAGAATATTTTGCTCAATTAAGCATATCCCAGTATATTTGAGACACCGTCAGTAGTTATAAATTCACAATAAGAAAAGAATACTATAAATTAGGTATATTTTTACTTTTGTCAATTTACGAAACTTAAGGAAAGAAGTTGTAGATTTAAGTTGCAAAGGGAGATGATTGTATAATTTTTTTTGCCGAATATAATATATATTTCTTTACTCATATTATAATACTCATTGGACGGAATCGGTAAATACACATCAAAGCTTGAATTTCTGGTGGAGTAGTCATGATTAGGTCTTGTTGGAAAAACATGTAGGTGTTTACGAATAAAGCAAACAGTTTCTAGAATATATAGAGAGGGAAGAGTTAAAATCCCGTGATTTCTGAACTAGCTTCTGCTGAGTTATTCTACTGAGGTCAAAAAGATACCTTATTGCTCTTTTTTTGTAATTTAAAAATAACATCAGATTGGGCAGCTGTACTATAACCCCAAAAATGAAGGCCATATCAAAGATGAGACTCGAACAAAGAAAAGTATGTTATTTTGGAATATGCTAAATTGATTTCCTCCGAAACAGATCTTATTGCATAGCAGGCTAAGGCTAGTTTCTTACTTAACAAATTGATATGAAGGGACCATTTAAGGTTGCTATCTATAAAAATACCACGAAATTTTACAGAATCAACGATACTGATCTGGCTATTATTAAGAATCAAGGAATGAAGAGCTCCTTTATAGGATAATGATACTGTCTTATCCACGTTAAAAGAGAGTAAATTAGAGTCGGACCCGGTTTTTATTTTAAGTAGATCAGAAGTTATAATTGCATGAAGAGTTGCAATATTAGAGTTCCTCCAGGTAATACTAGTATCAGCAAAAAGAAAAATTTTTCCATCGATTTTTAAGTTATTGAAGTCATTTATAAAGATAAGGAAAAGTAGAGAACCCAGTACTGAACCTTGTGATACTCCATACAATGCTTTTGTGACTAGAGTCAGTATCATTTGATCTAACTAGTTGTTTCCTATTCCTCAAGTAAGATTGAAACCAATTCAAAGAAATACCTCGAATTCCGTAGAAATTTAGTTTTTTTTTATCAAAATGTTGTAATTTAGACAATCAAAAGCTTTGGCATAGTCACAAAAAACAGTGACAGTATAAAGATTATTGTTTAGTGCTTGATAGACCTCATGTAGTACAGAAAACATAGCATCGCTGGTACATTTATTAGATAAAAAGCTGAACTGACTTTGTGACATAATGTTTTTAACGAGAAAGGACATAAGTCGGGCTTTTATAAGTCTCTCAATAATTTTGGGTACGACCGTAAGGCAATAGGTCTATAGTTTCAGACATTCGATTTTTCACCATCCTTATGAAGAGGAATAATAATGGCTGTCTTTAGGTACTCCGGAAATATAACTTCTTCAAAGGAATCGTTAATTAGTGAGACCAGGACTTCCAACACATTGTTTGGGAGATTTAAGAAAATTTTTATGGATAGTCTATCAGTACTTCACGAAGATTTGCTTTTGATACTACTGTTTGTTTGGATCAGTTCAGATTTATCAACTGGTCTTACAAAGAATGAATTCGAGACCTTTTTTGAATTGGGGAGATATGAAATAGGATCTTGTTGTGACAAAATAGCTGATGTTATATTTTTACTCATATTAACGAAGTATTCATTTAGATTTTCAGAGTTTGGAAGAGAAAATGTTTTAGCCGTGTTAGTTTTATTTCGAAGATCGTTTATTATGGACCAAGTTTCTCGTGCCACATTTTTAGAGCTTCCCAGACGATTCTGATAGTACATTTTTTAGCTGTTTTGATAAGTTTTAGATAGATTTCTCTGTACTTGGTAATATATTCAGTGACAAAGACGTTGATAGTAAATTTTTGATGTACAGTAGTGAACACATATTCTTGGCTGATATGCAGATACCTTTGATAGTCCAGGATTTGTGATGTTTTGACTTAATTGTAATTAAAGGAAATGCTTTATTGAAAATATAGTGCACAAATTTTGTAATTTACGAAAGTTCTGAACGGAAAAAATCCTACCTAAACGTTCTGAGAGTCCTGCATATAATAATTGTAGAATGTACAGCAAGGGGTGAGAAATCTGAGACAAGGATAATTAGGTAGCACCAACAGCGTAATTAATATTCAAGTCACCGCATAGAATCTTTCTGCTTTTATTGGGCAGGTCGTCTAACAAATTTAGCAGGATCTGAAAAAATAGTTCCGTGAAAGAATCAGGTGATCTATAAATGCAAAGAATGTATAGATTAAGATTCTTGTTATAAACCAATAAAAACTCAAAAAAGGATTCATTCAACAGAAAGTCATATTTTGTTATAGGAGAGAAATCATTATTTGTAGAAAGAATTAGGGTGCCACCATGAGCTGAACTTAGACGATCATACCTAGCAATTGTGGTATATTTTTCTACAAAAAAATTCTCGTTAACTTCAAGCCTGTGCTCGGTAACCGCAACTATCGGGGTAAATCCTAATTCTTCTAGAAACAAACATAATTAATCTGTTTTATATCTTATAGAACGAATATTAATCAGAACCATGCTAAAGTTGTCATCACTATAATAATTTGAGGTTTCTAGTCCCACAGAACACGTCATATTATTTAAAAATTTCGTTTTGGAGAATCAACAGAATAGTAGTTTCGGTGCCTTTCCCTTGAGTTGGACCAATTCCATATGCATCGTTAAATTCTAGAAGGATTTTTCGTAGATCTTCAGTCTTAATGGGAAGTCCTTCGGAAGCCAAAAAGAGTTTAACGCTTGAGTTGGTGAATCTTTAGAACCTTCGTAACATAATCAAGTAGGTTGGTCGTGCAGAAAAGCAAGATGTAGTTTAATGGCTCCGGATGGCTTTAAGATAACCGGTTCCCTTAATCTTGATAGATTAAGGGGACCGGAAGATATCGACCGTTGTTCGAGTTATTGGTTAATCTAACTCTTGGGGGGGATCAAAGAATCCAGATTTATCGATAGTTCCAAAGTATCCTTCTTAATGAAGTTAATATGAGAATGGAAAGCATTCTTAGGTTGCCAGCTTTTAAAAACGCAAGGTATAACAAAAACTTTGTAATAAACTTGATGAAAGAACACCTTCATACACGATCACAAATCAAAAAACACTTCCACGTGATATAAGCGAGTTCCTGTTCAGGATGTTTTTCCGAAGCAACCAGTTCCTCATCAAGAAGAGTAAAATACTGTGGTAGATGCTTCAATTGTTACAGTGAAAAAATTAATTCTTATAAATCTATGAAATTTGCAAAATGTAGTGTATTCACTTATTAAATAGATTAAAGTTTTTTTATGAACAATTTATTAAAATTAGTTAATTAATAAAGCTTTTTTATTTTTTGACAAAATAAATAACGATACAATTAATCAATAATTAAAAAAAGTGTCAAAAATAACAAGGAACTACATAGCAAATTGCTGCCGCGCTCCCGATCTTGTAATTATTTAAAGCGCGCCCGGCCGAAGCTCAAAGAAAAAAATGTCTAATAGGCGATTGAAGCGCAGCACTGGTCCTGTTACCTTAAGTTACTACGCTGCTATAGCGGTGTAGAGTAAGACTATTATCAGCATAACATCAGAAGAAAAACAATCAGCAACACTGTCTCACTTTCGGAACTATTTTTTTTTTAGAATAATAAGGTTTCATTAAATAAAACTCAATATTTTGTTCTAGATGCTGTATTTAAAGAATGTATTTCAAAAAATAAAATCTAGTTGATATTAAAATGCACAAACATTGATCTAACAGTAGTAAAAATATGTAAAAATATTATACGATCGACTTTTCACAAAACATTTTATAATCAATGACATCCATAATGAAAAATATTGAATCCTAAGCAAGGTTGTATGTTAAAGCTGCATTCACAAGGTAATTTGCCATGATAGTGTGACGTCACAATGATTTTTTGAGGTTAAATTTGGTTAACTTATCTGTTAAAAGCACGGACAGTTGCAACACCAGCCCGTTCCCCCAGTGCGACAGAGAAAACTGATACAAAGCAGTTCCTGCATCTCTTTATAATGGGCCGGGTTTATAGACCACGTGACATTCTCATTTAGGTCATGTGGTCGATAAACACGGTAAATTAGAAAGAGATGCAGGGCCTGCTTTGAGTCGGTTTTCTCTGTCGCACTAGGGGAACTTAGTGGTATTGCAACGCTCAGTCTACCTTGTATTATATGTCTATGGTTAAAAGGCAAAATGAAAATATGTATGTACAATCATCGAAACAATTTTAAACGTTAAAGAAATTCCTTTTATTTTCATTAAAAAAAATGTTTTCCTGAAATGCTGTTTCGAAAAAGTTCTAACAGTCAATTTAAATAGAACATAAATTAATTTTAAAAAAGTTTAAAATGGCTGTAATAATAGCAGTATTTGACGTTCACACAATTGTACAACAAAAAACTTTAATCTGTCTAGAGATGCTCCTCGTATGATACGTAATGTTCATGACACTTTCTTTGAGTGTCCTCCGTCGTGTCAGGCTAATAGCTGTTTGGTTAAGAATAACAGCAACGTGAAGTTACATATAGCGTGAAAAGTCAAACCCAAATTGTGTTACTTTAAAATTGTTCTTCTCCAGGAAGAATTTTAACATTATTTTTCGAAGTTGTCAATTGTTACAAACTTGTGCGTACTTCGTAGTTTTAGCTCTGAGCATCCATGTTAAGTCAACATATTCAACTATTTTGTTTATTTAAATTGCTGCATAACTACAAAAGTAAATGAGAAAATAAGTAATATCAATAATTATTAAACAGATTCAATATTTTTCGTTCTAAGTCTACGTAATACTGTTCTTTGCCTACTTTAAGGTATTTTTCTTAATTACAGCTACCTTCTACTTTGGTAAATGTGAACAGTAATTGTTTAATCTCGGCTTGACCAAATAACAAGTAATTGTTTAAACAAATTTGCTTCCTTTAGCAAATATATCATAAGCAATGCTTAAAGAGCAGAAATGTACAAAAAAAAAACAAATATATCACACAGTTTATAGACCGAGAGCTGGTAGACAATGTTTTAGAACTTTTCTATAATTTTTTATTTAATTTCGAAAGAATATAATTGAGGCAAGTTGAGATTTAGAGAATTCAGAATAATATGGATATACATAAAAAAGGCAGTACGAAAAGCTATCTGCTGGATTGGATTTTGCAATAAAACCTAGCTTAAAACAAATGTGTAACTTTAAGAAACATTTTTAGAAAAGTTTAAATATCATCTGTATAGAGACATATGTTACGGTACAGCGTTATTACGATAATTGAAAAATATATTTGGAAGTGTGCCTCTCCCTTATCGGGAACATACTATTTTCTTTAAATAGTTCCCTTGTTATAAAATAATTGTTTATGTAAATTATTTATTAACCGACTTACGACTCATTTTACGGTCACAAGACCTTACTTAATTGAAACCTGATAACGCGGTAGAAATGTGTGTCTATAACCGTGATCCAGTTGTTGGATATAAATTGGACATTTTGCATTTGAAGTAAATCATATATTTACTTTATCGGTGGCAGGTCGACGCACTACCTCAATATTTTGTAACGACTAATTATCCTTTCAACAATGTATTAAATCTGTCTCTGAAAGAATAAATTGTAACGATGTTCTGATCGTTTAACAGTTCGAACCGTGGGAGTGTCAATATTTGCGCATCCACTTCTACAACGTGACGGCGAAGTGGGATTCGCAACGGCTATTTAAGGTGTGTGAACAGCGGAATTAGACAGTCTTGTAGCTAGCGCTCTAGGCTCCCTGACTCGCCGGTGTAGTGAACCTGCGAGCCAACCCGGACAGAGAGATTTCCGTATTGAGGATCATACTCTGTCCTTAAACAAGCGGAACCCATCGGTATTGCGTATTGAACATTACCGTGGATCTGCACAGAGCCAACCCGGACAGAGAGATTTCCGTATTGAGGATCGTACTCTGTCCTTAGCCAAGCGGAACCCAACGGTATTGTGTATTGAACGTTACCGTCGGTCCGCTATTTCATTTCTTTGTTAGTAATAATTAGTTTCTTTTCTTTTATAGACGTTCGCCGGGGAACTCATTCATCGCGGGACCCAGACGGGGACGTAGAATTCATTTTATTTTTATTTATTGTATAAGTATACAACGTAGAATTCCTTTTTTATTTTTATTTATTGTATATATACTAAATTTAATAGATTTATCTTTATTTCAAACCTGTGTTTTACTGAGTCTGTCGCCCCGAAAGAGCTACCCATCACAAAATAGAAAAGTTCAAACATCAAACCTGCCTCATATGTCTCCATATACTAATACCAACATCACAATATGTTTATATATATTATAAGGTGTTGTTAATATGTTGTTCAAAACATGATATCCAGATGTTGTCTCGCATAAACTGTGAATTAAAAAAAAGATTATCACACAGCATGTTTTAATAATTTCCTATAGCTGCACGCTTGATGTAAGCCATGCTTGGAAAGTTGCTGGCGATATATGCTATCTCTCACTCTTTTCAAATATATTTTTTCGAAATTAACAAAATACAATTTGGACCTGTCGGTCCAAATGTTAAGGGCGAGAAAATTATCTGGCTACATATTTAAAAATTGTCAACAGCTCCCCGTCTATCGACGAATCTTGTTCGAAAATAACTTATTCTTGTATGCACTCCTTCATAAATGACGTACTGTAGCGCGGTTGTCGATGCAAAACGCTCTTTATCACTCAAATTTAAAACATTCAATCCACATTGTCCATTGATCCATTATTCCTGCCATAATTTTTATATTTTCGGTATTTTCTATATCAAATTTTGTTTCCAGACATGTTTCATTGTGGTATCTTGACTATCACTGATTTTAACCATATAACCACATGTCTCCAGATGTTATACATATCCTATAATATATAAAATATCATCATGTCACTTCTTTTTCTGTTATCTTTCCTAGCTTATTTATTTCAGCGTTTTTTAGATGTATAAGTAAGATTGCGCATCCAGAGTATTATTATATTATTGTATTGTATTTGGGGTTGATATGTACGTATTGTTCCAATAGTTTCTCAGCCTTAATCAAGTTTATATTACTTTTACTTCTTTTATTGTAATATTACCTTTTTTAGAAATCTGATTTAGGATTCCTTTTCTGTTCATCACAGGCTTTCACTTGCTCGTTCTACTAATCTAGACATTTTCTCTTGACTATTATTCTCCTAGAGGATTATTATTTCCATCCCTTTTAGTTTTCTTATTTGTTCCTTCTGTAGATACTAGTTTTCACTGGGATATATTATTGTTGATAATGGCACTCGGGAATATTTCTTTACTTTTAAATAAATTTCATCTTTTGCCAACAGTACATCATTTATTTCATAGTATACTTTCGTTTCATTCGTCAGTTATGTGTCTATTTTGTTGTCTTTAGTTATCAGAGCGACCAGATATTCATTGGTAGACATTTACTAGATCTATAGCTTACTTCAAGGCAAATCCTTATGTAAATTAACTCGGGAAAACGCCAATATCCAAAATACCAAATTGGGAATAAATCCTTGTCGTTTTTCACGCCAAATGTCTCGTTTCAAATCACATACATGTCAAATGTCAAGTTTTACGTCGCTTTTGACATTAAATGTCACGTTAAACGTGACATTTCATGTCATATTCATGTCCAATTTGCGTTTTACGAGCTTAAGGTCGTTTTGGCAATATCTAGTTGACACTCGACGTAAAACGTAACGTTTTACATAAAATGTGACATATGATGTGAAATTCGACGTAAAACGTTAAATTTTACGTAAAATGTGACATATGACGTGAAATGCAACCTAAAAAAGCGACGTATGATGTTGGTTTGACGTGAAACGTGAGGTAGAACTGACATTTGAACTGAAATGCGACAATGGACAGCCGGAGTGTGACGTCACGGCGACCATATTATTATTATTACTTTCCAAACAAAAGTTGAAAAGCCAGGGTTTGCTCAATCTCAAGACTTTTTAATTTCTATAAACTTAAAATTTTGCTTCCTATGCTGCTTTTTCTTCTTAAGTATAGTGTTTTACGATAATACCATCATAATTCGGTGTTATATTTCTATGAAATATAGTTTAAATTAAAGAAATTCTAACCTTACTTTACTGATACATGCATTTTATTGCTATTTTTATAAAACAACATGCTTTATTATTTACACAACCTTGTAAAATTGTTGTAGTGACTATTAGAATACTTAGATATTGCAAAAATCAAGAAAGATTATGTAAAAACAATGAAAAATACCGAAAAAACAGATTATCCACACTAAACAAGGTTTGTTTGGAAAGTAAAACTGACAGATGTCAATAAAAATAAATGCTTCTACGTCATCACTCCGACAGTCTATTGACATGAACCGCAACAAAGTTTGATCTCAGTTTGGTCTTTAGGACCTTAGCGATTATGCATGTTAATTTCTATAAGGATATCTACTTTCATTGGTCGAAACTATTTCCAGCTGTTTATTTTTACATCCAATTGTTTAATCCAAAGCTCCATATCCCACTTTGATTTTATATTGTGGCCTTTAAAAAATTTATGACTGGAGCGTCATTTGAACTATGAATGCTTTTATTTTTATTATATATACTACAAAATATTATTATATTAACCTATTATTTGGTCAATCACCTAATCTCTCAATAAATCAACCCGAACAGTCAATCGGTGCTTTTTAAAATTCTCACAAGCAGTATTTGTCGGCGTTGTACCAACATTTTTAAAGCTATAAGCTGTAGTATAAGCTATAATAATAACCAGTCATAAATTGGTTCTTGTCATACGTAAATACTTTCATAAGCTATAGCTAAGCTAAGCTTAAAGTGATCTAAATATCGATTCAAGTAACGAGTGGAGAACCCATTAAACATGAGTTCAAAATGTGTACCCTTCTAGTGTATCATCTATCAATGTATAAAACTGAAAATTATTTACTACAGAGCAATGACTCATCGTTGCCTTTGTTGTAAATACCTGTGATGTAAAACGTATGACGAGTTTCGATAATAAAGGTAAAAGTTAACACATAAAAACTATTATTTTTTCTTACAAATTCAGTACCACGTAATCAATTACAAAATTTTGACATAAAATGTCAATTAACGTTACAACTTTGTGACATAGAACTCTTCAGAAACATTTTATATTTGTCATATTTCACCACTCGGTGATCTCTTCCCTTATTAGGATAAATTTAACTTAAGAGAAGTCACAGGATGGTGAAACATGTTAAGTATAAGCGGAAATTTCACAAAAATGTAGTATAAATTTATTTATTTTATGTAATAATGGAATTTTGTCAGGTAAGGGTCCCTTTAGTTCGATAGATTTACATTTTCGCGATTTAAACTGTCTCTGTGTCCCTTGAATAGTCAACGTCGTGCAAACATAATTTGAACAATGTGACAGATGACGTGAAACGGATTTTGTAGAAAAAACTTTACACATCGTAAAATTAACCTATGTATATCTTTTTGTAAAAACATAAATCACAAAATTCATAATCAATAAAAATCAAAATTACTTTGAAAATACTTCGTGGTAACTCGACGAATAAACTTAACCGCTAAAATTAAAATGTAAACAATGATATAAAAACATGTATAAAAAATATACAACAAAATATGTACCGTTAAAAATTGAAATAAAATTAAGTTAAAAAATTAGTAGAATTACTTCTTAAGTAACCTCTTCAGCTGGTCTTCGAGTTCTTTCACTCTTTGTTCGCTATTGATAAGTTGTTTCTTCAATTTGCGAATTTCTTCGCCTTGAGATTGATATGCTCGTCGCAACTGTGAACAAAAATAATAATATGAGTTATATGTCAATATGACGAGAGCGAGTTTTCCTGCCCGCGGTAGGAAAGCATAGCCTACATATTAGTAGCGAAAATGGATTACGACTGACAAACTTAGCAGCAGCACACAATATGACAGCCGCTAGCACCTATTTTGAACACAAGAACATACACAAGGTAACCTGGACCTCTCCTGATGGAAGAACAACGAGTCAGATTGATCACATCTTAATAGATTCAAGACGTGGACCAGTCGTAATAAACTGCAGATGTTATAGAGGCGCAAACATAGACTCAAATCATTGCCTAGTGATCTCAACATTGAGAGCTACAATTTCAAACACTAGTAAAGAAAATAAAATGGATAAAAAATAAGAGATGTGCAAAAGCTGAGAGATGCGACAATTGCAGAACGGTACTCTGAAAACATCACCAACAGGCTAAGGATTCAAAATGTAAATGAAGAAGGCCAGAAGTATATAGACTCCTACTAGACCAGAATAAAGGAAGACATTGAAGCAGCAGCGAAAGATAAAATAAGAACAGACATTTGTGCCCGTAAAAATCATTATCCAAATTTTGGAAAAAAACACTGGAATATGGCATTGATACTCACCACATATTTATAGACTACACGGACGACTCTATGAATAGAAGAGAAATGTTCAAAGCAATGAAAGAGCTGGGAATACCAAATCAGTTGGTAAATTTAAAAAAACTCTTGAAAAAGTTGAATGTAGAGTACGAATTCAGGGGGAACTGTCTGAACCTTTAAAAACAAATAAAGGGCTGTGCCAGGGAGACCCGCTCTCCTGCATACTGTTCTCTCTGGCTCTGGAAAAAATAATAAGTATGTCACAAATCACAACCACTGGTTCAATATATAATAAATCAGTGCACATCCTGGTCTATGCTGATATCAATATTGTTGGGAGAACGGAAAACGCTGTATGAGAGGAGTATGTAGCATTAAAAGAATCAGCTACAAAAATGGGTTCAATAATAAACACCAGGAAAACGAAGTATATGAAAATAAGCACGCGACCACAAATCCTACTACTTGTTATAGAAGACGACGTCATCAAAGCAGTGAACGAATTTGTATACTTGGGAGCGCTCCGTAACACTGAAAATAATACGGCAGAGATAAACCGCAAAATTTGCACCGCCAATAGATCCTATTTTGGGCTGAATCTCCTCCTTAAATCCACAATTAAATCGAGAAATACTCTAAAAAATACTCTTAAAAACTTATTGTTGAAAGGTTTCTTTAGCTACTAAACCTTTAGATTATGACAAAGCAAGTTACTAGTATTGTACGATCCAAGACGAAGATTTTTATGTATTAAAAAGTATGTCTAAATATATTTTTTTATTCCGTAAATCAGTTTTAAAGTTCGTGCGCCGTTACGCGCCAAACGCCTAGAACTACGAGAATTATGCGCGCAGCGGAATAAAATAATTATATGCGCGAAGCGGATGCGCGTAAGGTTCAAGCCGCGGAAGTTAAAGATCAAAATGCGCTCAAGTGGCTACCTTTTTACTTATCACATATCAAGGACATAAATTTAGATAATAGTTTATGTGTTTAATGAAAGTATGGACTTTGATCGGCCACGAAACAGACCTGGTCCCTGTTACAATACGTTAAATTACTGATTTCATTGCTTCAATAGTTACAATTTTAAGGATAATTTTAATTTTATTATAAGTGAACAAATTTATTACTTACGTCGTTTTCAGTCAAGATATTATCTCCGATGCTATTCACCTCTTTTATCAGACGAATATCTTTATGATTGTTAATTTCGATTTGACTGAACTTCTGCTGCAACTTTTGGAAAGTTTGATTATTCGTAGTTTTCCTACTCTTCTCCGTAATGACAGCATCTTTCGGTCGGTAATCTATGATAGTCTCCGTTGCAAGGAAAGCCAGTTTCTTCTTGTTGTTGTCCACTTTCGATGTTTCGGCGACTGTTTTGATTAAGTTGCGTTGTTTTATAGATGTTATGTTGAGTTCGTTTTGTTCACCTACGAATAAGAGAAACATTTTATTATTATTATTAAACTCAATTTTAACCAAAAAGGAGGATTTTTTGAGTATCTAACTCACCTGTTTTCATAGATATGAGCAACGGCATGGCATTCTTGCCCCTGATCCATTCCTGAGCGGACAACGCTGGCCTAGGAGCTGCCGTATCCGGGTACAAATCTTCATGGAATTGATCACTTTTGCGAGGTACGATCATACTGATCGGTTCACACAAGCCTTTAGTTGCATGTAACTTATAAAATCGAAAAACTTCACACTGGGCAGTCCTGAGACCTCTCTTTGGCATAAAACCTAACCCTCTTTGTGGGTTTCCAGACAGAATTTGACTTAAGTAGTGAACAAACGGAGCTTCATCAGTCACTTCGTAGTATCTAATGTTACCATCTCCTTTTCCTGCTAGGTAAACCATGTTGGTGTCGGCGTCGAAGAAAGGAAAAACTACACCGGAGGAACTGTCAATACTGTCTGTAAAAAGAGGCTGAGATAGATCGGATTCGTCCCAAACTGAATATTGTCGGTCGGAATGTCTTGAGAAGCCGGTGGTTAAAAGTTGACCAGTTGAACCTAAGTAGATCACTTTGCTTGCTTTAGATCCAGCATGGCATATTCCTTCCTAAAACAAGATTTAGAGATTATTTCAGTTACCTCGAGCTAAACGGTACCTATAATGCCCCAGATGATTTAGCTCTAGTAAGACTTATTCCCCTTCTGCACGCCTATTTTTTGGGAAGTTTGATTTTTAACGCAACTACTTTTATTTTAGAATAAATTTATTCATAATTTCAAGACTTATGGTCAAGATCTGCGATGGAGTGGATTGACAACTTCAAGAAGATGAATATACGTCAGCTCGACTAGATAAAATGAATATATAAAAACAAAAAATACCTAGTAAATAGAAAAACTGTTTAAATGGCAAATAATATGTATATTAGATGTTACTAAAAATAATAGAGACTTGGGATGTTACTTGCCTCTATTATGGTGTATTAATTTTGGTATTATTATAAAATCCTTACTGTTTTAACAATTCCACTTCTTGGTTCAATAATCCTCAATTTTTTATCCTTACAAGTCGTAGCCAGCAAGCTACCGTCTCTGTTTAAGGACATGGAATGTATGGCATCGTGGTGGCAGTCGATCACGTTTATGGCTTCGCCTTTTTCTATATCCCAAACAATAACCTACAACAGAAATACAAAATCTTAAAGGGATAATTAAAAATGATACCAAAGGAAAAATCCAAATGGTTTTGTAGATTTATAAATTACATTCGAGTGATTTTTCAAAAACCTTCTTTATTAGTTAGTCCATCTCTATATTCTTATTCTTTTTTTCTCTTATTTCCCAGGGCTTAATCTCTATTTGTCATGATCATAAATATCGTCGGGTTGGGGGAGGATTTTACCGATGAGGACGTGTGAAGTCAAAGTCTTGGCCTGGCATTATGCCAGTCAAGCGCGGCTGGGATTATCCCAGTACCATAAATTACCGCTTAACCAGTATGACAGTCAAGTAAACTTTGGTCTTCGTTCGCTCGAAAGAAATAGGAATGGAATTAATTATAGATTTTGTAATTTTATTTTTAAGAAATCTATTATGGTTTCCTTAAATTACGATTTATCTCTTGGTCACAAAGCATCCTTTCCTTTAATAAATAATAACTGGAAAGCAGTTCTTCCAGTTATTATTTATTAAAGGAACCCGCAAAGTCTGCAGTCAAAGTGAATAGTGAAACAAAGAAAAATTTACTGTAAGTTTTATCCTTTTTTATATCCTGCTCTAGGAAATTTAGCTGAAATTTGCCGAAGAGTGACTGACGCCCTTTTTCCTTTTTATTTAGTTCAATATTTATCGACTTTTCTTTTAGTTAACACGATTCACTTTTTTACTTTCTTTCGAACTTCAGTATTCCTCGTTTAGAGATCTGTAGATACTCCTCCCAAAGCTCTCCGTTGTGTCCTTCAAAACACCTGAGAGGCGTCGCTTAGTGACCGTCTGTAAACCTGGAATTCTTCGTCTAACTTAAATTCCAAGACAAACTTCCCCTTGGCTTAATTTTATCATTACTCAAAATAATACACAATTTCTGAGCATCCTTTCCATCCATCCGCGTTTAATTTTCTTTGAACTTATTTGGCACCCAACGTGGGGCTTGATCTTCTTCTCTTTATACATATTCCGCTATTTCATAGCTATTTCCACGTTATACGTTGATTCTGAACGACTAACTATAGCATAGCTGTAATAGATAAATTAAAAACTCTGTACAATAGCAAGTTATGGAGAGTTGGTTGGTTAGATAGAAAAAATGGGCAGTAAAATATCAACAAAAGTACTCATGCATAGATAGGCATGTGACATTCCTAAGATAGACCACAATACTATAGCCATTTTCAATAAATGAAAGGCAACACTTCTGGACAACGTCAAAAGTGACATTCTTATTCTAGTTTACAAACGTTAGCTTTAGATTGATTCTAAAAGAATTCCCTAATTATGATATTGACAAGTGAGTAGTAAATTAATGCATAATTCAAATATATATGCATTTCAATTATCTGTAATTGGCACGCTAACGTGATACACCCATTTAACCTTCATCGGACTGGCCGGAGTCTATTTTGACCCCAGATCACAATTTTTGGCTGTTACTTTATAGATCTTAATTTTTAATCGGCAGTCTTCCATCTATCTGTAGTTTATATATTGTATTGATAAAAAATTATGCCTACAAGAACATTTAACGGTTATATTAAATTTAAACTTCAATTTTATAGGATGTGGTCTCCTAATATCCCTGCCAGCCTTTTATGTCATATAAAATGAATTCTAATAAAGTTGTAATAATGTGGGAAACTCATAGATTTTACGGATTAGTACCGACTATGGGGAATTCCCCCAGCTGCCATAAAATTTAACGAAATAATATAAATATATTGAGTTCTATCCAGTGTCAGTTGGTTTCTTGTATTTGTGAATAGTGCATAAAATTCTGAACATGAGTTAAATTTCATTTATATCTAGCCAAAAGCAAGTGAGTGAAGATGAACTTTTACGTTTACTTGAAAGTGGTGATCCAGAGCTTGATATCAATGAGGATACAGCAAGTGATTTAGAAGATCAAGACAATGTAACAGAGGTAGAAGAAGAAAATGACCTTATTATTGATCAAAGCATACAGCAAAATGAACCAACAGTTACTGACTCCTGTCCAACCAACAGCTACTGGCCGAAGGCTTACCGGTATATGTATCTAAAGATGGAACTGAGTGGTCAAGGTTGCCAAAAAACACATAAGTGAAACGCGGAAAGGCCAATATTCGTAGACATGTTCTGGGACTTACAAATTACAGTGATATCAAGTATCAAAAACGCTTTCCTTCTGTTTTTTTCAGACGAAATTCTAAACATAATTGTCATGGAAACTAATCGGAAGGCTCAAGCGTATTACGATCAATGGAATAGTGAAAACCCAAATAAAACTAAAGTGTATGTTTGCGTTGATTCTGTAGAGATTCAAGCCTATATTGGAGTATTGTTTAAGATGGGGACACATATGCGAGCCGAACTGTTCGCGAACTGCTCGTTGAAAATATGTTTATGTTCGTTACTATCCAATACCCTAAGTATATAATAACAAACCGAGAATTAATTTACTTCGTTATTCTAAATATTTCGGTATTTTGTTTACACGGTAGGCGGCATTTTGTTTAACCGAATGATCTCATCGCACACTTAGCAGAAACAATTTATAGTCTAGAACACCGTCCAAATTTAACTGCGAATATTCTTTGTGTTCGTCCCAAAAACCGACAGGCCGTGGTTCCTGACGAGCAACGAACGAACAGTTCGCAAGCGGTTCATCCCGTCGTACAAATTAACGAATATGGCGTTCACAAACGGTTCGCGAACAGTTCTGCTCGCATATGTGTACCCACCTTTACACTTGGAGGTTTTCATGGATCGAAAGAGGCGATCGATATGCTTTGGTGTAATGATATTGCTTACTGCAATACCAGCTGCTATGTCTAGAGATAGTGTGGGGTATTAACAAACAAATGTACTATTACAAATTAATAGTACTTAATTAACAGAACTATTCCTTCGGTAACTCTGGCGAGAAAATAATGGACTTTTCCTCATTGGTGCAAATAATTATTAAAATTTAAATGGTTGCAATAAACAATCAAAAACAATTTATAGGTTTAGGTAAAACTAGGTAAAAACTTACCGCTGGGTCTAATTACCAGGGTTTGCACTACAAAACAACGAACGAAATCAATTCAATATGCGTGCATGGGTTCACGTGCCGGGTTGCGTCCTTTCTTTTCAACGACTCGTGCTCTTCTCCTCGCGATATGTATTTCCGAGCCCTCAGCGGTACTATTAGGATCGGATGAATACAGGGGAGGAAAAATGTAATGATTAATTTATACAACCATATTTGAATTTAAACATTCTCCCCCCTTTAAAGGCCATAAGGTCTTTAAAAAACAAAACGAATTCTAAAATTTTAAATACTATCATTACTTAAACAACTAAAACGATAATTAATACAAACAATTCCTATACAAATCTTAAACAAATATTCAAAACTTAAACTACAATAAAAAAATTAAAATTAAAATGGTGGTTTCGTCGCGGTTATATTGACAAAAGCCGAACAAAACAAAATTAATAAAAACGTTGTAAAGCGGCCAAAAAAGCTTCCGAGGTCAAATCACTAGCTACTTCAAGATTTAAAGCCTTTGTAGCGCAACATACAAATAGACACAAATAGGGCTTTTGAGTTCTAACTCCCCTGTAACGAGACATGGTTATTGAAAACGGTCCACCATAATCTAACCCACAAATCGAAATGGGTTTAATGGCACCGAGACGAAATTTAGGCAAATTACCCATAGGGGGTTGTAAGTTTTTAGGAGATTGTTTCCAACATCTAATACATTTGGACAATACTGAATTAACAGCTTGTTTAGAAGACATTATCCAAAACCTTTGACTAACCAAAAACTGAGTACTCTTAAATCCAGCATGTAAATACTTCTCATGATAATGACGAACTAGAAGAGTAGTAAGGCGAGATTTTTTTGGTAACAAAAACGGGTGTTTTGCTTCATACGATAACGAAGACTGAGATAGACGACCACCTACTCTTAAACACTGAGTACTATCATCTAAAAATACTCCCAACTTACGAAATGGTTTTGGAAAAGAATTTGATTGAATATGTTCTTCAAAATACTTCTCCTGTGTAAATCTGACAAGAATAATCAAGGAGTCTTCTAATTCTACAAAAGTCAAGGGTCCTGACCGTTTTGACCTTTTATAACGAGAGTTGTGCGCGAATCGCAACATAAAAGCCAAAATTCTTTGGATCGAGGTAAAAGACGATTTATTTTTCAGCAAACAAGACAAAAAATGTTCCTCACGAGTGGAAACAAACACTAAAGCTTTCTTTATCTCTTCCAAAGAGGATTTTTCCTGCAATGAGGGAGGAACCTTTGGAAAAATTAATGGAATATTATACAAAAACGAAGGACCTGTTAACCAGTCTAATTTTGATAGAAAAGCGGCCGGTAGCATGCCTCGCGAAGGCGCATCGGCTGCATTATTTCGAGATTCGATATAATGCCAAGAATAATTTTGACTATGGGACTGGATATACGAAATGCGATTTGCGACGAAAGTTTTGAATCTCGAGTGGGAGCTTTTAATCCAGTGCAATACGATTTGAGAATCTAACCAAGCATACACATTTTGAAATATTATATGCTTCCACGACTCTAACACAAACGACATAAGTTTTACCAAATGAACAGCAGCTAACAATTCTAATCGAGGTATAGTAATCTGTTTTATAGGAGCTACTTTCGATTTGGCACACAGTAAATTAACTTGAACTAAGTTACGAGTATCAATACTACGAATATAAACGACACAAGCATATCCCTTTTCACTAGCATCGGCAAATCCATGAAGCTCTAAGATGGGACATGAGAAAATATTCAAAAAACGAGGAATTTTGAACTGTGAAATAAGAGATAGTTCGCTCTTATATTGTTCCCATACCCGAATTATTTCCGAAGGAGGACGATCATCCCATTTAAGACCGGTTGCCCAAAGTTGTTGGATTAAATGTTTAATAAAAAAGGTAATAGGTGTTAAGTAACCACAAGGATCATAAATTCGAGCTAATTCGGACAAAAACGATCTTTTAGTACAAGGGACGTCTTGCAATTTGACTGAAAATTGAAAGACGTCGGACTGTGCAATCCACTTCAAACCAAGGATTTTTAATGAAGGACCATTTGCTTCTGGATCAAAATTAATGGAGTGAGGATTAATATGGGATTCAGGAAATTGCGACAACAATTTGGATTCATTCGAACACCATTTCCGTAATTCAAAGCCTCCTAACTTTAACAAAGCGACTAATTCGTCAACTAAAGTTTGTGCTTCTTCGAGAGTCGAAGCACCAAAAACAAAATCATCAATATACGAAGCGTGACGAATAAGCGAGACGGCGTTAGGAAAACGAGAGCCTTCGTCTAATGCTAATTGTTGGAGAGTTCTTAAAGCGAGATACGGCGAAGATACTATTCCAAAAGTAACAGTTAATAAACGATATTCCTGAATTTCCTCAGCGCTAGAAAATCTCCATAACACGCGTTGATAATCCGTGTGTTCAGGAGCGACTAAAATATTACGATACATCTGACGAATGTCCGCACACAGCGCAAAACGATTAAGTCTAAAATTCAACAACAGCGAGACTATGTTCTGTTGCAGCTTAGGACCGACCAGTAAATAGTCGTTTAAGGATTTACCGCGACTGGGACTTTTCTGAGACGCATTATATACAACTCGAATTTTACTTGAAACACTATCTGGTTTCACAACGCAATGATGTGGAATATAATACTTTCCCCTTTTCTTTTCGGCATTAGAGACTAACTGCATATGACCTAAATCAAGATACTCCTGCATATGAAAAGAATATTCTTTTTTCAAACTTGGTTGACGAGATAAGCGTCGTTCTAATGATAGCAATCTATTTAAAGCAATATCATAGCTATCTTGCAAACAAGGCGGCGATTCACGAAAAGGCAAAGATACAACATATTTACCCGAGACATCCCGATTATGCGTTTCCAGATAAATGTTCTCACACAGAACGTCTTCTGGTTCTAAAACTGGCTTTTCCGGTACGTTTTCCAGTTCCCAAAATTTCGTTAACGAAGAATTTAGTGGGTCTTCAATATTTGAAAGACAAACAAGCGAAGTCGACGAAAGGTTAGGTGTGCTAGTAGGTCCTAACAAAATATAACCAAAAACGGTATTTAGGGCATCTGGTTGTCCCGCTTTACCTTCAATTTTACCTTCTAACAACACCTTCGAAAATATGCTACAACCAATTAACAAATCTATAGATTGACTACAGTTAAATTCGGGATCGGCTAACTTCAAATTTTTAATATAATTCCACGTCGATATGTCAATTTTGGTGCTCGGCAAATCCGAGCAAACCCGATCTGTAATAATAGCCTCCAAGTGAAACACCGGTGACTCCTGATGACGAGGTTGGATAGAAAAACTTATTTGACCTTGATTCAGTTTCGATTGCATCGAATTGAGTCCGTTAACTTCAAATGAACAAGGAGTTTTAGGCCAACCTAATCTACTGGCAGCTTTACGACTAATGAACGAACTCATTGAACCTGAATCTAGAAGACATCTCAAGGGCTGTTTACACCCCTTACTATCAATCGCGTGAACTAAAACGGTACCGAGCAAAATTTCCTTTTTTGTCTCGTTTTTCTTCCCTATAAAACTAGCAGCACAATGTGATATTTCAGGCGAATTTTGTTCGACTCCCGATGCCCCTGGATTATTAGTATTTTCTATGGACGACTGACTATTGGAACCATTTCTATCAAAGTGCAACAAACTATTATGAAGGTGACTATTACATTTACTACATTTAAAGGCCTTTGGACACGACTTGACAGAATGATTAGCCTGATTAAGACACCTAAAACACGAGGAAGATTCTTTACAAAATTGGTATCTTTCTTTTGGAGATTTTTTCAAAAACAACGAGCAATGGTTAAGGAAATGACTTTGCTTACATAAAGCACAACATATTGACGACGAATTTGTAACAAAGGATGAACTACTATTATGCCTTGACTCATTGGAATGTTTATAATTACACTTTGGCTCCGTATAAGTTGGAGCCCTCGACGATTTCTTAGATTCACTTAAGCTACTATTCAAATTATCGTAAGCAATGTACTGAGTTTCAATAAACTCTACCAATTTTTGAAATGACGGGATTTTATTCGATTTATTTTCTAACTCAAATAACTTTACTGAATCCGCGTCTAATTTCGACAAAAGTAAATTAAACATAATAAAATCCCAATGTTCTGTCGGAAGATCTAATGTTTTCAATGCGGCTACATTTTCTAAAAACGTATCTACTAATTTAGCCAGATTTTTCGAATTAACTACCGATATTTTCTGTACGCCCAAGATCGCATCCCAATGCGCGGTCGCACAACGACGAACATTTGTGTAGCGTTTAACAATTAGATCGTAAGCAATTTGATAATTATCGCTATTTATTGACAAATTACGAATCAAACTAAGTGGAGTCCCTTCTAAACATCCTTTCAAATACTTAAACTTTTCTACGTCTGCTAGGCCTGCGTTATTATGTACAACCGAATTATATAAATCTAAAAATGAACTAAACTCCTTAAAATCACCCTTAAATTTAGGCAGCTCTATTTTAGGCAAGCGAATATTTGATTGTGGAACTACTACCGATCTAAATGGTTCTGGAGTTTCAAATTGTGGCTCAAATAATTCCGCACTAAATAGTTTTATTTTATAAAATTGTTCCAAAAATAATTCCCGAACATTTTCTTCAACCCTCGTATCCGCGTCTGGTACAGAAAGAATATTACTAATAATATTAGTGTGATGTTTTAAGAACTCTTCGCGAATCGAATCTAAATCCTCTAGTCTAATTTTAAATAAAGGGCGAATAGAAACGTCTGAAAGGGACTTAAAACCTAAATCGAAAATTAACTGAATATCATTTAACGCAGTTTTTCTTAAAAATTTGAGTTTCCTATTCTTTTCTTCAAGTTTTTCCATTTTAAATTTTTAACAAGTTTCAATAATATTATACAAACGAAAATGTATAAAAATGTGGTCTAAAACCCCGAAATTACCGATTTGTAATTCGATACTTTATTAAAACGACGATAATTCCCTTCTAAAAAGTCCCATATGGTCGACTTTACAAAAAGGTCATAAATTATTCTCGAGCCACGACAAGAGACGCAAACTTAAGATAAGAACCCTCAAAACGATAAAAAATACGACGAGACGAAACCAACCATTCAAATTTAAATATAACAAAAAATATTTTTTCAATAAATGAGTTCAAATCCGGCTAGATAGGCCAATGTGGGGTATTAACAAACAAATGTACTATTACAAATTAATAGTACTTAATTAACAGAACTATTCCTTCGGTAACTCTGGCGAGAAAATAATGGACTTTTCCTCATTGGTGCAAATAATTATTAAAATTTAAATGGTTGCAATAAACAATCAAAAACAACTTATAGGTTTAGGTAAAACTAGGTAAAAACTTACCGCTGGGTCTAATTACCAGGGTTTGCACTACAAAACAACGAACGAAATCAATTCAATATGCGTGCATGGGTTCACGTGCCGGGTTGCGTCCTTTCTTTTCAACGACTCGTGCTCTTCTCCTCGCGATATGTATTTCCGAGCCCTCAGCGGTACTATTAGGATCGGATGAATACAGGGGAGGAAAAATGTAATGATTAATTTATACAACCATATGTGAATTTAAACAGATAGGTTCAAACAAATAACTTCATTTATACGTTTTGACAATTTTGAAACAAGACAAGAACGAAAATCAGTAAATAAACTGACCCCAATAAAAGATGTATGTGATATTTTTATTTCTAATTGTAAGAAATCACTTAATCCAAGCGACCAGCTGTGTGTAAATGAGCAGCTCGTGCCATTTAGAGGTAAAGCACCATTCCGAGTTTATATGAAGAGCAAACCTGACAAGTACGGATTAAAGATGTGGGCCCTTGTGGACTGTACTACTTGTACATGTACAAATAAACATGCAAATTTATTTGGATAAGTTTTTGATTTGCCAATAAGAAAACAAGCAAATTTTTAAATATATTAATTTTTAGGAAAACAAGGTCCTAAGGACCTTGTACTGCTCCGATATTTAACTACGAACAGTATCGAGAATTGGAGAATAAGACCAAAATTTATCCTCTAATTGTAGGTTTTAGTTTGACACATACCTATCTTTATCTTGAGTTACGACTTTTTACTACTATTTATAACTATCCATGATTAGCTTCTACCTTCATAGAGAAAACATTGGCAACAGTTTTTTATTTGTAGTAGAAATCGAATCTATATCATTCGTCACAGGCAGATACATATACATTTACCTGTAGATAATAGGTAAGATATGATTTGGTGATTTACTAGCCACTATAAACAGCTTAAAAATCTAACAAAAACCACTTGAAACTTTTATTTATTTCGAGAATAGCCTATATCGGTGCATCTTTAGAATGCCATGAGTAAGTAGAAAGACGTCCAAAAGCATCTTGAGTGAACATTTTTAACTTGTTTAGTTTGATGCGGAATTATTAAAGTTTGGGAACCTCTGATATAGATAAATAATTTCATTTACCGCTTTGCGTTAGCTGTTTGTTGTGTAACACATTAGTCCAAATGTGTTAACATTTTTTATACAAACGATGCAACACTAGACCCACGAAAACAATGGCCACTACAATTATTTTTACTATCCGCTTCAGTGATCGTAGCCTACAAAAAGCGTTTCTAAGTTCATGCACTGAACATATCTACGGAAAATAATAAATAAATATCCAATTAGTTGTAATCAGGGGAATCTAAGAATTAACGAACTTATGGTGGAGTAGTTCAGTGAAGGACGTAGAAATAAATTAAGGGGTTATTTAAAATTTCATACCTACTTATTACTGTTATCACTAAATACGCGATAGTGATATGAATATGTTTATTTGTTTTGTTGTAAAATTCAGAATTTTTTAAACTAATTTTTTGAAATTATATTTAGTTACTGTTTACTATTCCAGTCGTCAGAGATTTGACCTCTAAAAATCATACGAACAAGCTGAATTTTACTGAGATTGTCAATTTTGAGACCCCAAAAAAGATGTAAAAAAGTTTGTCACTCCTACCATAAAACTTCCTACAGCAAAAGCTGCACTCTTCATCTTTAAAACACATTAAAATTTTTCTCGATAAGACACTGTTCAAAAGATATAGAATTTTTACCGTCAAGCAAATACAAATTTTCAAAATCGCCGATTGCTTCAAGCGTTGTTTCTGAGAGAACGGTTCATTCTACAGAAAAAGTGCTAATAAACATAATTTTGTTCAAAATTGATGATGTAATGTGATGCCTAGATATTTAAACTCCATCACTTGTTCTATTATCTGACCTTCCAGCTCCAATTTACATCTTAGTAAATTTGCTGTTGTAACCATGCATTTTGTTTTTTTTTTTGGGAAATTAACACGTTAAATTTTCTGGCGGTTATATTAAATTGGTGCAGCATACGCTGTAAATCGTCTTCACTTTGAGAGAACAGTATTGCGTCGTCTGCATAGCAGATTATTTTAAATTGTTTTTCTCTCATTTGGTATCCTTTTTTAATTCTTACTTTTTTTATTATTTCATCCATAATCAGGTTGAACAATAGAGGACTCAGGGAATCTCCCTGTCTTATCCCATTGCCAGCTTCAATAGGGTCGGTTAGTTTTTCTACTTTTACTTTTATTGTGTTGTTTGGTAGATATTTTCGATCGTTTTGACTATTCCTAGAGGTATCTCTCTTGCGTACAATAAGTGGATAACGTCTTTTAATTTGACCAGGTTAAATTCCTTCTTAAGGTCCACAAAACATAGATATGCCGGTTTGTTGTGTTCTAATGATTTCTCTTGCACTTTCCTCATTATAAATATAGCGTCGGTGCATGCTCTTCCCAACCTAAAACCGTGTGGTTCTTCTGCTAGTGTTATAATTTCATTCAGTTTATTTGTTATCACTTTGCTTGTTAATTTTAGCAGTGGCGGCTTTTGGGGGTAGGCAGGATAGGCCAGGCCTACCCAATAATTTTAAGAGCTTTAAAACTGAAAAACATATTCAAAAATTATGTTAATGCATGTAAATAACTTTTAAATGTACTAAATCACTCAATACATTAGCGTCCGTTAAAACAACTATGTTATTATATTACCACAGAAAGCATCGAATCGTATCAGGCATTTTAAATATCATTAATAGGTCCGATCGGAACTGGCCGACCCAGCTCACATAAGATCCCCGTACAAAAAGCGTTTTAAGTTAAGCAGCTTGCCAGACAACGATTTATATTGTCGTGCTTATGCTTGCTGTTTAGGCACCAGACTATCGGGCCTACGCAGACCATAGTTGTCACCTGTAGCGTAATAATCGAATTGTAATATAAATTTTCTTTTAAATTATGATAAAAAAATATGTAACATAATCTATAATTGTAACATATTTTTAAACAAACAACACAATTGCAAACAAGTGCACGGTTGCCAAATAAATTTAAAAAAATTCGTAAAATTCGAAAAAAAAATCACATTTGCATGATTTCTATATCCCCTGATTGTATGCAACTTACATATGGCAACACTGTCGCCGAGCATTAGTTCAATTTTCACTGTTACCTGTTATTACTAGTTGCACTAGTTGTTCGGCCCATAGATAAATAATATATTGGTTTAGCCAATCGAGGTTGATTTTTTTAAATGTTTCTTGGAATAGTGAGATCGTTTTATAACTGATACATAAAAATGAGTTTTTCTGACGCTTTACCAGGTTGCAGTAATAGTAATGTTGATACTGAGTGTTTGGACATTGTTGTTTTACTATTGGAATCGCCATTATCTAGAAGAACTGAAGTTGATAGAAAAAAAAATATTATGAATGAAAGGCCTACTCCAACATTGCGTATTGACCAAAAAGATGGGAATCTTGCTCTGATGCAAGGTCACTTTTAGCCTTACCACTAATAGGATAAGTGCGTTTTCAAATATTTTTAAGGGGTGGGTCATGACCCCGTGACCCCTTCCTCTAGATCCGCCACTGATTACACATAGCTATATGTATCTCCAGCTGATTCTCCAAGGGAAAGTAAATGGTAAGAGAGGACCGGGAAGAAGACGCATTTCCTGGCTTCAAAATTTGCGAAAGTGGTATAACACGACTACCACTGAACTGTTCCGCGCTGCAATAAGCAAAGTGAAGATAGCCGTGATGATCGCCAACGTCCGGAACGGATAGGCACTTTAAGAAGAAGAAGATATGTAATTTGCTGGCTTGGCCTACCCAAAATTTTACCACACCAGCCGCCACTGAATTTTAGTGTCGTGTTTAATAAATTATAATCTATTTCTAATGAGTGTAGAGTAATAAAATCTCATGAAGTATTCAAAAGCGCTACAGGGTAATCCGTCAATAATCCGTCAATAAATTCCGTCCGCATTGCAAAATTCTGTCGTTTCATAAAGAGCAGGTAGGTATCACCCTGTTTTAAGGGATTAGTCCATTGTTATCGACAGATAAACACTGAGCCAGAGGCGCGCTAGTGGGTTAATTGGCAAAAGAATATGCATTCTTAAAAATCATATTAAAGGAAATAAAAATGTAATACAGCAGAACAGTGTTATTAAAAAAATATAAAATGTAACAATAAAATATATACGAACCGAAATCGGGAAATACTCACAAACACACACGAATGAACTTTACATATTGAAACACTTGTGGGGAGTTTAAATCAATTTATTCACAAAAACTACAAAAACTTTACTGGATACGTTATTACAATTCTACATCACTATAGTCTTCATCCGAAGAACTGTCATCATCCCCTGGTGTTATAATTATAGGGTCAACCACCTGATCGACGAAGTTGTCCAGTTCCCACATTTTATCTTCCTCTTTTAAAACATGCTGGATTGCTTTTTGCCAGTTTTCTGATGTGATTTCCATAATGGCTTGATCAAACAATACCTTGACATCTTTCATTTTAAATGTGGTATTGTGCCTTGCAACATATCCTTTAACTTGTGCCCATATAAGTTCTATGGGATTTAATTCGCAATGATATGGCGGTAGGCGTAGCACAGTTACTTTATACTTTTCTGCTACATCTTCTACGGCATATTTTATGAAGCGAGATTTATGTTGTTTTACTACGGCTAGTAGTTCCTTCTTTATTGAATTCGTCTCAAACTGAATACCTTTATTTGACAGCCAGTTAATAATTTCTTGCTTTCTCCAAGCTGAAGTTGGTACCTTCTCTATGCGCCTTGAATGGTAGCTTGCATTATCCATAACCACGACCGAATCAGCTGGAAGAAATTTTAACATTTCCCCGAAGTAGTCTTCGAAGACATCCGAATTCATGTCCTCATGATAATCTCCCGTCCGACACGACTCAAAGCTTAACAAACCTTCTTTTAAAAATCCTTCTTCGCTTCCAATGTGAGCAATTATAAGCCTCTTCCCTTTTCCCGAAGGCACTTTAATACCCGTCGAAAGGCCTTCTATGAAAGCTTGGCGAGCACTTGTTACATTTTTATCTTGCCACATTTTTTGGACTATATAACCTTCGTTTATCCACGTCTCTTCAAGATAAAAATTTTTCTTGTGCTCTCTGCGGTACTGTTTTATAGTTCTCAAATATTTTCGTCTCCAGCAAATGATTTCATCACTTTCCATTAATAGTGCCTTTCGATTGTGCTTTTCCCAGGAAAAATTCATACTTTTTAAAGTTTTCCATAAAAGTTTTCTGGATATCAAAGGAATATCGTTATCTTGGCTTATCTCCATTAGTATTTTGTCAAGGGTGGGTATTTCCTTTTTAAAATAAAACGAATGAACTTTTCTTCGAATGTCACGTTTGGTGTCTTCACCTAAGATTTTTATTGGTCTTCCTGATTTTCTCTTGCATGGACTTAACTGGCCTGATATCTTTCTTTCTCGCAATAATTTAAAAATCGTGGACTGTCCAATTCCAGTCATTCGGGCACATCGCTCAACACTTTCTTGCACAGACAAACTAGGGTGATCGTGTTTTATGCAATCATATACATTTAAAATTATAACTTTTTCACTAACAGATAGCGGAGAATTTTTTACACCTCTTTTCTTTGGAGTAAATGTCGCCATTTTATAACTTTTTCACTATTTCTATATCACAATATTACTGTACGTTTAATTGGTGTAGTAACAATTACTAACTCGAATGTCGAATGATAATAATAAAATAAAAGAGGGATTATAATGAAAGTGTAAGTAAAACCTCATTACGCGTTATTAGTCTTCATGTTGATTTATTTTAGTTCTTAGTAATATTAGGAGGTGCGTCATACCCTTATCAGTTTCTTCTAATGCTTTTATTCGTTCAGTAAGGAAGTGAATTTGTTTTTATAAATAAAAATGTAATTAGCTTTAATGACCATATAATGGAATACGAGTTTGAAGAATAAGTTAATCGAAAAATTAAATACAATTGGTTATCACAAAATATCCAAAATATGATATCTTGAGGTACATCAATTTTTGACGACGAAGTTGACATCCGTCCATTTGCCTACGCCCATGACGACACCGAAATTCAGGCAAATTTTATGACACTTCATGATTTATTACTCTACACTCATTTGAAACCAATTATAATTCCTCTGTAATTTTCCGGGACCGATTTGTCTCCCTTTTTGAAGAGAGGTATTAGGATGCTTGATATCCATTCTTGAGGAATTCTGTTTTATTCTATTATTTTTTGGTTTAATAGTTGTTTGGTCAGAGAATGGAACAACAGAGAGAGATGGAAACGGTTGAGCGAGGGAAGGCAGTGAATACTGTAGAATCCCTAAAAATATATATGGTCAGATCTGGTCCTCCGTACTTTAGGAGTTCGTTCGGTATTCTGTCCTCTCGTGGTGATTTTCTATTTTTTATTTCCTTAATGCTTCCTTTACCTCTTCCTCCTCAATATTTATTTCTTCGTTTGTCGTAACCTCTGGTGTTGGTGGTTCATTATCGTCACCTTTAGCAAAAAATAGGAATAAGAAGAAGACATTCCTTGTTTAAAAATATTTTTGGAAGCATAAAAACGGACGGAGCGGTGGATCGCACAAAGGTGTGAAAAAAAAAATGGAGTAGTAAACACAGTACCATGCGTGTTTATTAATAAACTGAAATAAAATAGAATAAAATAAAATTTAGTATTTTTGATGTGAATAAGACACAAATTAAGTTTAAAAAAAGCTTATTTTTACATATTTTATAAAATAAAATGCAATCGAATCGAATCAAATATATTATCAAATCGAATCGATTATCGAATCGAATCGATTATCGAATCGAATCGATTATCGAATCGATTATCGAAGCCAATTATCTAAATGGAATGGATTATCGAAATGAATCGATTATTACCTAATTAATTATCTAATCGAATCATAAAATCGCTGTTTTTGAATATTGTTAATAACTTGAAATTCAATTTGTTTATAAATTTTTTTGAATAATTAGCTAATTTCTAAGGCTGGTCCAGATCATTTGACTGAATAGATCTCAATAATCCGGGGTTTATTTTCTTCTTTAAGACTTATACTAATAACATATGAAAAAAAGTTAAAAAAATAATTAGATTTATGTACAGAAAATTCTTTAATAATAAATAGCACCTTTTAAGCTTATAAACATTTACAATAACACTTACTAATAAGAAGAGTAGAATTTATGTCAGATTAAATGGCTAAAAAATATTTGGAAAGCTGGTTAAAAAACATAACTTTAAAAAAAATGTTCTAGACCCTTAGGAGCCAAGATAGCTCTCTTTTATTTAAATCACTGTTATTAAATTAACAACATTAAGGGCTGAAATTAACCAATCTTTTATAAGAAAAGTCTAAAGTTTTTACACAATTTTTAGCAAACAAAATTATTAAAAATTTTTTAAACTGTGAGTACTGTGAGTTCCGACTAGAGTACAATCAGTGAGGGTAACAGGCTGAAGTGCCAGCCCCGCTCTTCAAAAAAATCCAACACAGTTTCAAACCTAGAAATAAGAAGAAGAACAGGAGTTACGGATGCAGTTGAAAGCATCATCATCAGTGGCATCGCAGCTAGTTATGAGTCAAAGCCTTCTTCAGAACAACACTCCATCCACCCCTGTCTCTGGGAACTCTTCTCCATGCTCTCTAACTCCAATAGTTTTAAATCGCCCTCTAGTTGAAAGAATAGTCATGACCGAATAGAGTTGGGCGGAGCATGTTGTCAGACTGACGGATGATAGATGGACTAGAAAGATTCTGGAATAACGACCAAGACAAGAAGCATATCGAAGCAGATGACGTCCACCGACTAAATGAACGGATGACATAAAGGGCATCACCACGAATTGGACGCAAGAAGCTCTAGACAGAAATAACTGAAAAAGGGAGGCCTATGCTCAGCAGTGGGCAAATATAGTGCAAAAATTCATAGAGGTTTATATAAAATTGGGTTTTGAAAAACTTGCCCCCATGAAATTTTATTTCATTTCATGGAGTTTTAGAATAAGCAAATTTTGTTATCAAGAATGAAAGAATATTAATATTTTTGCGTCATTTCAAGATTTATAACGATTCTTCGAGAAAGTCATTGCATTGTCTCAAATTTGTACTATTCTTGAATAAATAATGCGGGTTTCCTATCTAAAAACATGGTTTCTGACATCATTCAATAAATATTATTATTTCCTTACTTTACTCCCATGAAAAATAACAAAAACACTTTATTTTAGACTTCTACTGTGGCCGTATTCCTCCTTAAGACGAAAAATGTTTTCGAATCGTCCGATTTTTCTAGTACTCCCTTGACAATTTGCCCCGAACCGCCTATGGTAGGCGGTGTACTAACAAACCTATAAAACCGAATCGACAAAAAGTAAAGTTTTACGTTATTGGAAAGTAAAAAAAGAATTGGATAGAAAGCTAACGAACTTGAACACTAAATATATTACTATAACTAGTATTACATGCGTTTTTATGGAATGTGTGCAAGTTCGATAGAAAGCAAGTTCATAAAAATTGATTATCGATCCGATACATATATAGAATATTGATATTTCATTAAAAAAACACATCGGTTTCAACAAGCCAATATTTATTGTGGTTTAAATTGAAATTAACATTGATTAGTCTAAAATGCAACTGAATCGGAAATTGTAAAAACGTGTTACCATAATATTATTAGCCCAAGGAAATACGCAAAAATACACTGTTTTTGACAGTCACTGTAATTAATATCTAACAATAACTGTTTTTGGGTTCTATATGGGTAGTAGAATAACAAAACTTATACAAAATGATCCAAAGGATTTTCGTATACATTTTATTATATTAACAACTAGCGGATCCGACAGACTTCGTTCTGTCAAATAGATTTGGAATGTGGCAGTTTATTTCTTTAATTCTCATGAACAGACACGTCACCATGATGATAGGGCGGTATGTGAGGGTCAGCTCGGGTGACCTAAGTATCTTCGCTTTCACGAACTTTGACCACCCTTTTGGACCCACTAAAAACCTCGACTGGGATGTCTGCCAGAGGGCTTCAAACTAAGATGGGAACTAATGGTTCAAACCTGATTGAAAAATAATCCAAAGGGATAGTGGGAACCTAAATGTGACACATATTTATAAAATGGGTGCTTTAATGACAAAACATATTAATTATATATTATTATTATTAATAACATAGGGTAAATAATCGATGTAATAAAGAATAATGAAATAAAACGTATATAAGTATTTTCAGCAATCGCTTTATTGTAAATCAAGTGAATCATAATTATTAACAAAAATCTGTTTTATTTTTATTGTAGTGCTTTATGATACACGATGTTTTTTGTTTGATACCTGGTGAATATACACACAAATCTGATGGTTTTTCAACACGGGAACAGGCAACATACAATTGACAATGTGAGAAACATGGGTTTTCTAGATTAATACCACAAACACCTAATGATTGCCCCTGGCACTTATTTGTGGTCATAGCAAAAGCAAGCCGCACTGGAAACTGTAGTCGTTTAAATTCAAATGTTACATCAGTTGGAATCATTGGGATGCGTGGTATCAAAACGTCTTCTCCTTTATACTTTCCTTTCAGTATAGTTGCTTCTATCACGTTGTTCAATAATTTTTTTATCGCTAACCATGTGCCGTTGCAAAGATGCGGTTGGTATATTTCTCAACATTATAACTACCGATCCAACCTTTAATTGATGATTGTGAGGTAGCAATTCTGGTAAATCCAGCTAGTTTAAAAAATCGGGGGATAGTTAACGACAGCATCTTGGTTAGTAGCCGAATCAACTGATTTATATATCCTCAATTCGCCTGTAATTTGTTCTTGAATTTTGAAATTTAATTCATTTACATCTATGTTTTTAGCAGCCAATATAGCTCGTTCGCTCCACCAATCATAGTTTATGTAATTTTGAGCAACATCTGGAAACACCTTTTGAATAAGTTCATCTTTTGATCGAGTTAAATGACAAAAACTTTGTGGAAAGTTAATGCAACCAGTCAAGGTGTCTATAGGAAATTTGCCATTACCAATGTCAATGAGTTGTTTAGAGAATATGTCTCCAGATTGGTCATTTTGCAACTCGACACGCATATTCTTGCTTAAGTGTAATACCTTGACATGTTTCCACAAATTGGAGGACTTTAAACATGAATTCATTTTACCAGCTGGCGTTGATCGTGGAATCACTGGCAATGTTTGACGATAATCTCTTGCTAATAAAATCATTGCACCACCAAATGGGTTATGATTGCTCCGTTGCAAACAAAAAACATTGTATATCATAAAGCACTGTAATAAAAATAAAACAGATTTTTGTTAATAATTATGATTGAGTTGATTTACATGATGATGATGATGATTTACAATAAAGCGATTACTGAAAATACTTATATACGTTTTATTTCATTATTCTTTATTACATCGGTTATTAACCCTATGTTAATAATAATAATAATAATAAATAATTAATTATCTCTATGTTTTGTCATTGAAGCACCCACTTTATAAATATTTGTCACCTTTGGGTTCCCACTATCCCTTTAGATTATTTTTCAATCAGATTTGAACCTTAAGTTCACTTCTTAGTTTGAAGCCCTCTGGCAAACGTCCCAGTCGGGGTTTTTAGTGGGTCCAAAAGGGTGGCAAAAATTCGTGGAAGCGAAGATACTTTATAGCCATAAAGTTCAAATTGACTCTACATTTAGTTAGAAAATATTTGTATGGGAAAAAGATTTATGGAAAAATTTTATTTTTATTTATTTATTTATTTAAAATTTTTTTTATTTATTTATGAAAAAAAGATCATTTCAGATCTATTTCTAAGTAATAACTGTATTAATGTTTTCTGGGAAATGTCAATGTTTTACCCATATACGGAGTGTAAAAAGTAAAGTTGTTTTTTCGTCTTATTTTGCAACCCCCTGTGGAATTTATTAAAAGGAACACACCTACATTGTTTGGACAACAGTGAATGCTTGTAATTTAATATAAACTTTATTGAATAGCAATAAAGTTCAAATTGATTCTACATTTAGTTAGAAAATATTTGTATGGGAAAAAGAAAACGGCTGTTTTAGAGTTTTCCCGGAAATTATTTGAATTTTTCTTACCGTAAAAACCATCCTTAGACTTCAAGGAAGATTTTAAAGAAAGGATTGTTAAGATTGGTCCATGCGTTGTTAAGTTATGCGCTTACCAACACATTTTGCGATTCATTTTTATATTATAGATAAGCAAAACTCTACATTAAGTAACTTAATGGGATATAAAAAGATGGGGCATTAGCGAAGAAAACATTTAAGAAAAAAAAACTAGAGGGAGTATTGTGAAAGTCTAAATCAAAATACTCCCATTAAGGATGTATGGAAAAAAGTAAATTGCTTCAAAATTCGAAAACAATCCAATAATTTACCTATTCATCCGGACGAATCACGTATAACAGAGTGTTCTATAGTTAGTATTTCTAGAAATAACATGTACTTACGTAACATAAAACGTCCATTTTACTTTTGGGAACTAAGAAAAGTTTGTATATAACCTTTGTAAAAAGCAAGTTATACGGATAAAAACCGAAAAAAAAAGATTTGAGAATTTTAATACTTACAAAACCGAGGATAGAGCATTGAGAGGAGGACAAGAATAAATTTACGTGTACTGCAAATAATAATTTAGTTACAGATAATACAACCATAGAGGAATCCCGTAATAAGGAAGAGCTAAAAGTATAACATTTAGTCCTCAAGAATTACAAAGGACTGTAGGAAAAATTAATGTTGACCAATTTAGCAAAAAAGCTACTTAAAATGTAAAAATGTAGATATTTAGAAGCGCGCAAAATTATTTAAGTCGAGTTAGTCTTTACCAATTATTTCTGTTATTTAATTTAGCAATTTCCAGAGACTGCTACCTTATGATTTTATTATTGATTTCGTTAAACGAATGCATGATTTCAGAATCAGAAGTGTCTATTTCTGTGTGTTGAATGAATGATTCCTTATGCTTCAGCATACGTTTTTTCAAGATTCTCTCTGTTTGACAAATGTAAATTGTTAAGCTGAGTCAAATATACCGTTGAATAATCAGTCTCACTCGACTTTTTATATTTATATTATCCTAAATTAACATAAAAACTTAAATAGTACACACCAGATGGTAGAAGTTTGTGTTTTAGCTTTTAAACACTAATATAAATTAAATCTATACTCACCAGATAGTCGAAACCTGCACTGAAGAGGATGTTTTCAGCTGTCGGATGCCACTCTATGTAGCCAACTCGTCTTTTGTGGCCCTGCAGTTCTACCAGCCAATCTGTTAGGTGCACCGAAAGACCTTCGTCGGGAATGTGCCACAATTTTATCTAAAAATGTTTTGATATAAAACGTATACATTGATTTCAATTTTAATGAGTAGATGGATGTCTTCTGGATGTTAGGTTGATTCGATCTTATAAATGTTCGAGCATAAGTGATATTTCAGAAATAAAGCCAAATTGGCAATACTGCCTAAGTTGCAACTGGAAACTTGAAGAATCAGCACGTGGTTGTTTTGTTGTATTATAGTCCTAGCTAAAATGGTCCTAGTACTAAAAATCCTACATTAATTCATCGGGTTACAAGTGAGATTTGTGGTGAGCAATTTTAAACTGTAATTCAGTGTCCCATTGAACTAGCAGGCCGATAAAATCAACTGATGAGCGTCAATTTTCCTAACGAATGTGAACGTGTGACAAAATATCCAGTGCTACCGGAGTGTCAACTTCATCTGTTTTCTGAATTTTGAAAAGCGACTTGCAAAAAATGATAATTTCTGCTCGTTAGGTTCCTCACTGTGTGACTAGTGAACAGAAGAACCAATATCTGAAAATACCGTAACACTATTGTAACAAAAATTCACTATTCAAAGTCATTCATTGATATTTCTAATTGTCGCAATAATTGATGCGACAAGTTCCTAGATTTTGAAGCCAGAAAATTGTTTAGAGCTTGAGGATCTTCTAAGCGGCTATGGCCTTGAAAATATCTGCGCGCCGGCTCGTCCAAAATTATTAAAATTTGTACGGTCGAAGCGTAAATTTGTAGTTTGAGCATGCATGACTCATAGCCATTTAGAAAATCTACCACCTCTGCCATCCTCCTTTCAACAATTGTCAGCGCTTTTCTCGTTCTTTTAACGAGCTACTGAGCTACTAGTAATCGAAGAAAATACATCTACGTAGAAAAATCTACGCTTCTTTTTCTTCTGTCTAATTCTTCTGACGAGCCTAATTTTATTAATTGATCTTCTAGAAAGTTCCCTTGAACTACAACTACACCATTCAGGCAAGTTTCTCAGTCAGGATATTTTTCTTCGGCCTTCACTCTTCTTCTTCTCTTTCCTTTATTGTTGCCAATGCCTCACATTCTTTGTTCAATCTGTGAAGTACCTCTTCATTTCTTATCCATCTGTCCACGATATATTTTTTTAAAATACGACGGTAGTAGCACTGTTTAGACATAAATTTTATTTTGTTAAATTTAGGTACTTGTGTAGTGAGAGTTGGCAAGCCTGTTATGATTGATGTAACGGCTGTCATATTGTAATATCTCTCTCTTGTCATGCAGCAATAAAATGGTAAACACGTCTCCTTATTTAATTGAAGTTTGTATGTACTTTAATACTAAATGATAGAATCACGAATATGGTCAATCACCATTAATTATCCAGAAGTTCATACAAGTACATCTCAAAAATTTCAATTTTTCTTACGTTCTTCTGTTTTAAATAACAATTAAATCGCAAACTTTGTGGGCAGACTCATCATAAAAAGAAGAATTGTGGCAAAATAACAGATGCTTCTATCTTGGCAAAACAAGCGATACTAATAGAGTTGAACTTTCTTATAACTTTCCTAGAAATTTACAATTCACCGTTACATTGCTACATTCACCAATTGTCGATATTCAAGCAATATTACTCCGCTTATGTACATTTAACTCCAAGTAAGAACTACAATATTTATTTTATTTATTATACTTAAAAAACTTACCGTACAATCATCTGAACAGGAAGCGATAACATTGTCATTAAAAGGATTCCACTTTATATCTAAAATTGGACCCGAATGGCCAGTGACTTTGCTAGCATTAAAATCCAATCTGCCAGTCTGGTAACAAAGAAAAAATAAATAGAATACTATGTACAATAAATAATGTGTTCATATTATTATTGTGTATCTAAAATAACAACCGTCGTCAATTTGAGTTTAAGTTTTTGTTAAAGAATCTCGAAAACAACAGAATGTGTTTATATTTTTAATATTTACGCTCACATTACTAGCTGTCAATTTCATCAAACTAACCTGATCATCACGACAAACAATCATTTTTGAAACAAAGTTTTTTATTAATATTAATAATTAAAAACTTACGCAGTTGATTGGGATAACGATGAAAGCTCCTCCACCGGCCACTTCCGTAACGACAGCTACGAATTTTGGATTGACTGCACAGAATTGGGAATCGTGCGCATTTTTCGTGATCGGAATGTTGTCGTAGCATTTTTCTCTTTTCGCCGGTTCACCGTATACGTGCCGAAATTTCGAACTTCTCACTCCCTTAAACCAGAGCTGAAACAAACAATAAAGTTCTTAGTACCGTTAGCAGCAATTAATTTTCATTCAAAATCAAAATCATACGGAACTGAATAGATTATGTCACAGAGCACGATACAGCCAAGCAGCAATACTGTAACCCGGTAAATTGTACGGAATTTAAATAGGTAGAATTGATACAAGAAAACACTGTGGCGAAAGAGATGACGTCATGCTAGGTAAGTTAGTTTCTTATTGAAGGTGTAACATTTAAAAAAAAATTTCTTTTTTTTAAATTTAACTCTCTAACATACGGTGCTACTGAGTGCTCTATGTCGCTTTGAAATCTTTTTTTACTGCCTTTTGCGAACTGTTAAAAGCGCAACCGTCGCAGGTTAAGCAATGTTATCCTTTAAACACGACTTTCTGCCATAAATCTTAGTTTTAAATTAATGGGTAAGGACGGAATTAGAAAGTTGACATATGTCCGAGCTATAGTTACTTTCTGATAGATAATCAGTGGGATGCTTTTATGAGTATAGTTCAGAAAATTTTTATACAATGTTTTCCACTCAAAGAGATAAATTCAGCAAATAAAAAAAAATCACAAAAGTACTTTAAAAATGATGATATAAAACATTGTAAATCTAGGCTTGATGTTTTGTTTACACTGTCTACCAATAATGTTGATTATAAAGATATTTACAGGACAGAAAAACGCAAATACAATTCTTTACTCACTCAATCTCGAAAAAATTGTTATAAAGAACGAATTGAAAATAGCGAAAATAAAACTAAAATGGCTTGGCAATTGATAAAAGAGATTAAGAGTAATTCCAAAAATCAAGGTAATTTCTGTTTAGAGGGTGACCCTCAGGTGCTTTCTAACGAAATTAATCAATTTATGGCAAATGCAGCACCAGAAGCTGTAAAGAAAATAAAGCATGTAAAAAATTTTCAAATTAATACCGAACAAACTAATCATTGCATGTTTTTAACTCCCGTTTCAGAGAAAGAAATAAGTCACATAATAAATAACTTAAAAAACAAGCATAGCTCTGGTTATGATGAAATATCAACCAACTTAATTAAATATATTTCATCAGAGATTTCTCTTCCTCTTTCTTTTATAGTTAATGCTTCTTTCAGGCAAGGTAAATTTCCTCAAAGTTTAAAACTGGCAATTGTGAAGCCACTACATAAAAAAGGTGATGTTACTAAGATGGAGAACTATAGACCAATAAGCCTTCTTCCATCATTCTCAAAAATATTCGAAAAAGCAATATATTTCAGACTACAAAACTTTTTCACTACAAACAACTTATTTAGTAGTTGATTTTATATCAAAAATTTTAGAAAAACTGGAGGCAAAGATGAAAACACTAGGTGCTTTTTTGGACCTATCTAAGGCTTTCGATAGCCTAGATCATGTTCTTTTATTACAAAAATTACATCTTTATGGAATACAGGGACCGGCATTAAACTGGATAAAATCATTTCTCACAGATAGGTCGCAAAAGGTATGCCTGGAGAAAAGGGGATGTAAGGTTTACTCTGATCCTATCAATTTAAAATTAGGCATACCACAGGGGAGTGTCCTGGGGCCTTTCCTCTTTTTGGTCTACATAAACGACCTTCCAAATGCGGTGGTTAGTAGTTCCTCAAACCTTGTAAATTTCGCTGATGACTCAAATGTGCTTTTCTGGGAAAAAACTTTAGAAACACTCCTCACAGTGGCAGAGCAAATTCTAAGCAAGGCTGAACAGTGGTTCAGTGGAAATCGGTTGTTGCTTAATACTGATAAGACAGTTTTTGTCTACTTTAGAACCAGCCAATCACGAGAGCAGTTTCCAGATACAATTAATTTCCTATCACAAAACACGGAACCTGCTAGATCAGTTAAATTTCTTGGTATTCATATTGACCAGAATCTGAATTGGGGGAACAAATACAAAATACGACAAAAAAAACTGAATAGAGCCTGCTACTCATTAAGGGTGTTAAAGAGCTATCTAGACCAGGGGATTTTACTATCAGTATATTATGCAAACTTTTATTCTATTATGCGATATGGGGTAATCTTCTGGGGTGCTGCAGTAGATAGCTCAACTGTCTTTATAGTCCAAAAAAAGGCAGTCCGTGTGATCTTAGGATTGAAGGCGGGAGAATCCTGTAGAGGCCGATTCAAATCACTCAATATACTCACTTTCTCAGCCATCTATATATTTGAATGTATTATGTTCCTTTTTAAAAATTTTTCTTTGTATTGTCACCTGCTTCCCAATCATGAATATAATACAAGAAGCCTTAATTTGAATTTGCCACTTCACAGATTGTCTATAACAGAGAGAAGTCCTTTGTATGCGTGTGTTAAATTTTATAATAGTCTACCATCTAACGTTCAACAGGAAACGCACTATAGAGCTTTTAAAAGAAAGGTTTTTCAACACCTAGTTGACATTGAGCCCTACACTGTGGCGGAGTACCTGGCCTATCCTTCTCCTTGATCAGCATATTTAATTTGTAATGTTAATATATTTTAAATGTGTAATGTCAATATATATATATATATATATATATATATATATATATATATATATATATATATATATTAATCTGTAATGAATAATGTGACGTTATTTGCTCAATTATGTTTAAAAATTTATTCAAATAAAAATTTACTCTACTCTACTCTGAAGAGAAAAACACACTTCTGGTTGGGATTTCTAGAGCACTTACCGCGATTTTTGATTTTGTTAAATGAAGTAATCTTACTACAAGTATTTCTATTAAGAAATATATAGTCGTACCATATATCAATCTCAAAGCTAAATAAAGATTTATTTTTAGGTAGTATTATAAATTTCCCGAGATTTGTTTTAAGTGTAGCGTCAGTGTTTGAATTTTCACGAGGCAGACCATCAACAACTGTTTTATGTTACCCTGTATGTTACCTATAAAAGCTTGAGTGTTGCTGGATCTTTGGGAAATTCAAAATCATATCTTAGTCCACCTGTTGATTTAATTTAATTTTATTACACTTAATTTTACTTAGATTTTATTTAATTTGATTCAATTTTATTTAATTTGATTTGATTTTATTTAATTTTGTATAATTTTAGTTATTTTTATGTAATTTTATTTAATTTCATTTAATCTTATTTATTTTTACAATATTATTTATATATTTATTTATAATTTTATTAAGTTTATATAATTTTAATTAATTTTATTAATTTCTACTTAATTTTATTTAATTTTATTCAATTTTATTTAATTGTATATTTAATTTTTTACATTTTTTTATAATTTTTTATATTTTACTTCATTAAATTTTTTATAATTTTATTTTTAATACTTTTATTTAATTTCATTTAGTTTATTTTAATTAATCGTATTTAATTTTATTTAATTATAGAATATTATTTATATAATTATTTATAATTCTATAAGTTTATATAATTTTAACTAATTTTATTACATTTAATCTAATTTTATTTATTTTGATTTAATTTTATTCAATTTGATTTGATTTTACTTAATTTTTATATATTTTTTTTATTTTTTATTTTTTTATAATTTTTTATATTTTATTTAATTTTTTATAATTTCTATAATTTTACTAATTTTTAATAATTTTATTTAATTTTAGTTAATTTTATTTAATTTCATTGAATTTTATTTAATTTTATATAATTTGATTTAATATTATTTAATTTGATTTAATTTTATTTACTTTTATTAAATTTTTCTAATTTTTTACATTTTTTATAATTATAATTTTTCGGACAAAAGTTCTCTGGCATCAACGCACCCGCTCTTCAAGTAAGGCAAACTTAAAACACGGATGACGCCTTTTTGCAGCGAATGATAAGGTCATGGCAGAAACTTAACAGCATTTTGTACAGTTCGAATAAAATTACTTTTCAGAGGGGATACAAAGTGTGAAAAGTCCTTATTTAGTGTGTTGAACGAAAATTAGACGAAAAATGAGAAAGGTAACAAAAATCGGGCGTTTTCTTAGCCAAATTAATACTTTCATAATAGTCTAAATTGGAAATCATTAGAATATCGAAGTATTTATTCAGCAATGGACACAATTAACTGTGACGGTAATATACTTTACACGAGTCTCACAAAAACGCATTTAATGCGTATGTTCAAAAGAGATGACATTACGTTAATAGTATAAAATAGTATAATATATTTATCGCCCACTGAACCTAAAAAATTAACACTGTCTACAATAAATTACCGAGAACCGAGTTTAGTTTCCATAAAAGTACAGAATCAATAATACGTCCATAAACAAAACTGACATCATCATATTTAACAAGGTTATACATATATATATATTATACAAATCGCCACAAACAACGACAATGTATTATAAAATTTTTGTATCAAATTTACTTATTAAGTGAGTGGGCTGAAAATCGAAAGTTTGCACAAAAATTTGCTAATAAATTAAACATAGAACATTACTGTTAAAAGTTCTCTCATTATCAGCAAATACAAGACGATATCATTATATTCATATTCAAGGTTCATGTACAGGGTTTCTCATTATATGTGGACCCCCACTTATTTTCCTTAATTTCGGGAATACAAAAAAAAGTTTCAAATAAAAGTTGTATTATTTTATCTGTACCGACCAACAGCGTAGCAACAGACCAAATATTGTATACAGGGAGTGCCCAATAAAATGCATCTTCAATATTTCAAATGGGACACCCTGCATTTTTTTTATAGTTTTGAGTAGGCCTGCATTTCCTGATTACAAATATATAACATAGTGTAGTATTAGTTTTGTTCTATAATGGCGTATGGTACTACTATACTATAGTAAGATAAGAAAAAAATATATTTAGAAAAAATATATTTAGAAAGTCAACAAAATTAATGACTTGCAATACTACATTTAAGATACAATACTACATTTAAGATTATAATAGATGCTCAAAGTGCCCTCCATTGTTATCAATGCACAAGTAATATCTTCGTCTCAAATTTTCTAATGCGTCAGATATTGTGTTATTATGACCATTTAAATTTTCAATTTCCGCGCGAACTTTTGACGTGATAGTGTTAATATTTGTATTTGAATCAAAATACACTTTTTCTTTTAAAAACCCCCATAAAAAGCTATCACATGGTGTTAAGTCGGGACTATTTGGTGGCCATGTAATGGTACCCTTATCGCCGATCCACACATTAAATTGATTATTTAAATGTTCTTGAACGGCTACGACATTATGTGGCGGCGCTCCATCTTGTTGCCATATCATACTATTTATTTGATTTTGTGTATAATTTTGACTTAATAACTCATCCACTTATGTAATGACTGTGTCCAAATATGATTCCCCAGTTAATTTATAATCATAAAACAATGGTTCAACTATTTTGTATTGAAATATTCCGCACCACACATTTATTGATTTTCTTCCTGACTTTTTTATTTGCTTAATTTTTCTTTTTCTATTATTTTTCTGTTCCCACGAATACCTATGTCTTCTATTAAAAATGCCTGAAGTTGAAAAATTTGATTCATCTGTCCATAAAATGTTGTAAAAATAATTAGGATCATTGTTCAAATTTGTAAGCATGTCTTGACAGAACTGTAAACGCTTTCTCTTAAGAACATCGGTAAGTTCTTGTACCGGTAATATTTTGTACGGCTTATAGTTGTCCTTTTTTAAAACTCTATGTATCGTCGCACGGCTTTTCTCTAATGCATTAGTAGCATTGTTTAGACTAGTTTCGGAATTTTCTAAAATAAAAATGTTATTACGGATTTAATCTATTATTTAAGTATTTCATTTTTACCTTCAAAGTAAAGCAAAGTATTAAGATCTTCATCATCATTTCCTACGACAGTACGTTTCTTCCGTTCAAACATTTTTTCATTTATGACATGACGATAATTATATAAAAATGTATTTGCAGAAGGAGTCTGTCGATCTGGATAAATCAGCCTATATTCTCTTCATACCGCTTGCTTGTTTTTATTATTTTTTACATAAATTGAGAATATATCTACTTTTTCATCTGCAGTATAACCCATTTCGGCATGAGGACTGACAGTTTATAATAAATTAATAATTGTTTCATTTTGAAATATCAGTTGCATAGCCATCTATGGTTACCCTTTTGTAGTACCATATTATGCCATTATAGAACAAAACTAATGCTACACAATGGTATATATCGGTAATCAGGAAATGCAGGGCTATTCAAAACTATAAAAAAATACAGGATGTCCCATTTGAAATATTGAAGATGCATTTTATTGGGCACTCCCTGTATACAAAATTTGGTCTCTTGCTACATGGTGGGTCGGTACAGATAAAATAATACAACTTTTATTTGAAACTTTTTTTTGTATTCTCGAAATTAAGGAAAATAAGTGAGAGTCAAAATATAATGAGAAACCCGGTACATATACATGTAACTGTCTAAAAATCTACATAAAAAATTTCGGAAATTTATTGATAAAGGCATCTTGTTTGACAGTTCTTTCTTTCAGTTTGCGGCTCCGGCTTTATTAGGGGATTCAATAAGAAACTCCATCTTTTGCATATCGTACACGTTTGAGCCTTAAGATTTGACAGTTGGACAAGTTGGCTTTCCTGGCATCGAAGGCAGATCGCTGAAAAGAATTAATGATTCCTTTAGCTCAGTTTTCTCTAAACTTCGAAGTCGATTGGTAACTGTTAAGGACTTTTTGGAGGTGAATGAATTGGCGATTGGACCACTCCACTCACTGGTTCTACAGAGGTTTCATTTCAGGATGTATGTAAAAAATGTATCCAATATTAGGCGACTCTCCTCTATATACAAGCCCCTTCCCATATGAGTTGGCTCACCTATGGAACAAATTATACTCTGCATGTTTTTATAAGTTCCCATATTTAATTAATATGACATTTTTATTAATATTTATCAAAAACATTACCCTTATGGTTTTTTATTTATTTTAAACAACGATAAAAAAAATTAAAAAAAAAAAAGAATATTTATGGGTATATTTATAAAATATACCCATATACAAAGATTAACCTCTTTTTGTGATACGTGGTATACAGCCAGCTGCAGGAATTATTTTCCTTGTGGATTTTGATAAAAAAATTCATTAAACCCTGGATATGAATTCACTTATGTCAACATACCTTGATTTTTTCATAATTACATTAAATCTAGAGGTAGCTATCGAAAACGACATCAAGACAATAATAATGTCAGTTCATGTCAAATGTATTCTGTAGTATTGTATAGCTTTTTGCCGTTTGTGGATTGTACAATGGGTCGAGGTAAAGTTATCGATGAGGAAATTTGTTCAATCATTATTAGATTTTTTAATTCTGGAAAATCCAATTAGGAAATTGCGAATATGTTGCGATTGTCACGCTATAGTGTAAGAAATTTAGTCAGAAGATACAAAACTACAGGTTCGGTTGTCACAAAACCTAGAAATGTACGAAAAAGTAAAATAACCGAAGAAGATCGAAGGGCATTAAGACGCATTATAGTGAAAAATCGACGAGCAAATTATGTGCAGTTAAGCGTTTTATGGAGTGATGTTATTGGAAGACACGTTTCTAGATCAACATGTTACCGAGAGGCCCACAAATTGGGATTTGGTACTTACAAAATAAGTTTTATAGTTTAGAAAAAATTAGTACTTACGAATTGTTTTTCGAAAAATTTTATTTTATTTTATACTAAGGAAAAGTACTTTTATTATCACAATAGGATTCAGTACAATGGAGTGATGAGTCCAGATTTGAAGTGTGTGTTGGAGACAGTAGGAGTCGCGTCATTCGCAGGAAAAATCTTGCAGCAAAGCAAAGCTTTCCATCCCGACTGTCTGAAGAGAAAAGTCAAATTTCCAGCATTTGTCATGATCTGGGGCAGCATGTCGTCTAAAGTTGTGGGAAAGTTACATATTATCGATAGGATTGCAAACACGGACAAATATTTGAATATTTTAGAAGAATGAGTGATTCGGGAATAAACTTAAAAGGTACGATATATACCCGTAGTATACAAATAATGACATACGCTGATAATATCGTCATAATTGGAAGAACCCAAAATGAAGCAGTAGAAGCTTTCACACGTATCAAAAATGCCGCAGAAAACATCGGACTTCTGATTAACATCCAGAAAACTAAATATATGTCGGCCATATCAAGAATTCAACAAAATAACTTAGAGGTGCAACACGAAACGATAGAAATGGTAGAAGAATTCTGCTACTTAGGATCACTGGTAGACTACAAAAATAACACATCCAACGAGATAAAAAAAAGAATATGCGTGGCTAACCGCTGTTATTTTGGCCTGGGCCCTCAACTGGGAGCGAGAAGTATGTCAATAGCAACAAAGTGCAAACTTTATAAAACAATAATACGCCCAGTGCTCACATACGGATCGGAAACATGGGCAATGACGACCCGAGACGACGAGTTACTGCGAGTCTTTGAAAGAAAAGTATTGAGGACAATACATGGCGGAGTAAACGAACAGGGTCTGTGGAGAAGGCGATATAACTTTGAACTCTATAGACTTTTTGGTGATGCAGATATTGTGAAGACCATCAAAATAAACCGCCTAAGGTGGGTGGGCCACGTTATGCGGATGGATGAGAGTGATCCCACTAAAATAACTATGCTAAACAGGCCGGTCGGAAGAAGAAGAAGGGGGCGACCTAAACTTAGATATCTGGACCATGTACAAGAAGATCTGAGGGAGATTGGAGTGAGGGGCTGGAGAAGACAGACACTCGATAGGGAAGGATGGAAGAATGTTTTGAAGCAGACCAAGGCTCACGAAGGGCTGTAGCGCCAACTGATGATGAGGACAATCTCTTTTACCGATTAGGGAACACCGTTCAACATCTTCTTCTCATTGCGCCGTCTCCTTTCGAAGGTTGGCGATCCAAATGGCAATTGTAGTTTTGGAAACTGCTGCGCGAAAGATCTCTGCAGATGAGCGGTCGAACCATCTCCTCAGGTCTTTCAGCCACGAGTTCTGGCGTCTTCCTACTGATCTTTTGCCCTGTACTTTTCCTTCCAGTATAACTTGAAGTAATTCATATCTTTCGCCTCTCAGCACATGACCCAAGTATTGCATTTTCCTCTCTTTGATTATTCTTAGTAATTCTTTTTGTTTACACATGCGACGAAGTACCTCAACATTAGTAACTCTTTGTACCCATGGAATCCTCAACATTCGTCTGTATATATACATCTCAAAGGCGGTTCAACATCAGCGGAAGATTTGTCTTCCAACAGGACGGCGCAGGTTGTCATACCTCAAAAAATAGTTTAAAATTAATTCTAGACCATGGCATACAACTTCTGGAATGGGTTTCTAACAGTCTCGACTTTCCCCGATAGAGACTTTGTGGCGTGAAATAAAAAAAGCTTTGAGAAAACATCCTGCCAGGTCCGTCAACGAATTGTAGGAAAAATTGCAAGAAATATGGGATTCGTTTACATTAGAATTTTGTCAGAACTTGGTAAAAACTATGCCTCGAAAAATGGTGGATGTAAATAAAAATAAAGAGGATTTAAGTTAGTGGAAAACTCACATTTTTTTTTAATTGTACATGTTCTATGCGTTTTTTTTTAAATTTATTATTATTTTAATAAATAGTTTTCATTACGTATTCATAAATATTTTCTATAATTAGGAAATTCAAAAATGTTGTTCGATGCATTAAAAACTTCTAAAATTTACACTACACTTTTATTTTTGTTTTCTAAAATTGAATTTTCTTTATCAATCTAACGTTGGACCAACTGATATGGAAAAGGGCTCGTATGTCTCAATTAACATGAGTGAAATAAGCTATATTTTTAGGTGGATTTCCTCAAGTTTCAGTATATTTAATAAATTTGGAAATTTTTTCAAAAGGAAAAATTTCCCTTTCTAATGCAAATAAGTGTGATAATTCGTAATCAGTAACTTACTAATTTTATATTAGAATAAGGAACTAAACAAATACTAATGTTTACTTTTGATACACAAACAGTAGTTTACCTCGAACTTGACAACTTACATCATCACATCGAATTATACAACAATACTCTGGGCGACGACGTTTAAATTTTTAATAGAAAACACAAAGAAAACTCTTTACCTTCGACATCTAAACTGTATTTTCACAACACTCCGAACGTAACGAGAAAACTAACGAGTGTAAAATAGTTGGAACAACTAACTCTGCAGAATCAAAACGGTGTGACGGGCAACAAAATAAGTGTATACGATATTACTCAATACAAAATTTGCATTTCAGATTTTTTATTATTCTACAGGTAGTACCGGTGTTGCATTTGTAATATCACTCGCGATAGTTTTTCCGTATTGATAATACAAATAATGTATTCTATTATCTTATCAGGTGAAGTAATATTTGGTATAGCGATGCATGGCTTGATAAAAGCGACGACTTGGTGAATGACAGTCCTACTTTTATGAGAAATTCAAATACTACATAGTTGTATGTATCTTAAATGACGGAAAAAGTGGGTTCTAATTTGCTTTAAGTATATCGTATAATGAATGATTCAGCTGTTAAATTAATTACCAGGGGAAGTTAGTATATTCGTTAATTAACTTTTATTTTCTTTGTTAACACAAGATATGATTGCTGTAATGTTATAGAAAGGTGGCCTAGTTATGTAACACATATGATAATCTTTTTATATTTTTTATAAGACATAAAATAGAAAATAAATAAAACGATCTAACTATCTGACAGACAATATATTATGTAGTGGTGTTCTTTTCTTTATTGCTTTGTAAAAGTAACGCTGTCTTGTGTTTGTGGTGGCTTTTGGGTTGGTTTGGATCATTATTTGAATAACGCTCAAGGTTTTTCCTGTAAATACCATTAAAAATGAATATTAAAAACCTAGTCCAGTCGTCAGAGAGTTAACCCCTAAAAATCATTCAAATTTTGCCGAGAATATTAATTTTGTGACCCCAACTACTTTTACCCCAGGCTTGCCCCTAAACCCCCCTCGTAGGGGGTAAAAACGCAAAAAATCGATGTAACAAGAATCTGTACGACGCAGAAAAAAATGTAGCTGAGATAATTTTAAACAAAAATGTTTATTAGCACGTTTTGTGTAGAATTACACACGATTAAGCACCGTTCTCGCAGAAACAACGCTTGAAGCGACCGTCGATTTTAAATGTCAGTTAAGCACGCGAAATCAATGTTCAATAAAATTTGTATCAGCTCGACGGTAAATATTCGATATCTTTTGATCTAAGCGTGCTCGACAAAAATCAGGATGAGTTTTAAAGGTAAAGATTGCAGCTTTCGTATGCAGTTTCCGTGTTTTACCGAGAATAAACTTAGTTTTTATAAAGGTGTTAAATAAATAAACGTGGTGCTACTTTTGCCATTTTTTACGATTCTCGTAAGATCAATAAAATTTATTACTTTCATTGACCATTTTCATCAAAATTTTCATTTTTGATGAAAAATCAGTTTGTAAAGCCTATGACATGAAATTTCAATTTTAAGTTTGTAACGAAATATTTTGCTTACCTCAGGGTAATATTATGGGGGTAGAAAATTGGAGACAGAAACTTAGAGCGAAGATAGGGCAAGCAAAACAATCGTTATATGTGCGAACGGCACTCAAGGGTTAGCTGGAGAGCTGGGGTCGTGGATAAGTTGAAATAAATGGGTCGGATTGGGGTAACTACACAATGAAATAAAGGGTCATGAATCACTTGGGACAAACAAAACAAAAGGAAACAGGAAACACCTCTAGTAATTTATAAAGAGCGCCACTTCGAGGTGCCTAATTATAACCATTACAACAGCTAGTTGTAACTAGGGAAATAATTATTGGAAATGAAAAATATATCTTTTTTACATGAAACTCAAAAAAGGTTAGTTAAAAAAGAAACAAATGTTAAGAATCAAAATTTAACATTTATTGTGTCTTACCACAAACAGTTACTACTAAAATATTAAATTACTAAATATTAAAACTTACATGTGTTGCCTGTTTACAAACTCCAGTTGTTGGAGATACTACAAAAACTTACGAATGTTACCGCACAGAGATTAGCCTTTTTTTTAACAAACAAAACAAATAAATATCGAAAAAAATAAAGCTAGCTGTCATATGTTAACATTAAATTTAAAAAAAAAAACAATTAAAATGACAGCTAAGTTAAACCATAAAATTTACAATGTATTAATTGTTATAAATCCTTATGAAAGCAATTATTACTTTTAGCAAAAAAAGTCTGTCTAATTTGGAAAAAATTAATATACTGAATGTTACCTTATTTTCACTTATTTCACTAAAAAAAGAAACTTGCTACATCTCTGGGATTGAAACTAACCGGACAAATTCTCCACAGGAACAAAGGAAACCATTTCCATACTTCAGGAACGACGATCTAAGACGTAAATGGGGTTGGATCAAGCAGGCAAACGACAACAAAGCTGGTGGGACATCCTATATAATCATTTTCCAAAATTTCTTCAGTTCCGGTGTACTGCACAAATCTTATGATGATTACTCTATTCTAAACTGCCATTATGCAAAGAGTATTATTACCTTCACCGGTTTTAAGACATAACACAAAAAAATTGAATCGACTCCCGATTCAAAATCGCCCAAACATCTTTCTAGCTTGAAATCTCTTGCTTGACTTCTCTTGCGTTAGATTTTACAAATTCAACCAAAATAAATTCCCCTCGCGTCTCACAGCTAGTTTTTGTGGTCTACGAACCTAAACAAACAATCTACCCTTCTTGACCTCGTTCTTAGCAACGAACCGACAAAAAAACATTGAAATATTCCCAGCTTTATTACGTTTTAGAAAAATTGAATACCTGACTTGCAATATTATATTAGGGGACTCGAATGTAAACAAATCGTTTTCAACGACAAAAAACAACTCAAATTCGTAGAAATAGCACGTATTTTATTGATTATTTTAAACGTCCTCGATTCCTAGATTTAACCGGAATCTTTTTTACCTGACAATGTAACGGAGACAAAACATATATTTTAAAACAACTGAATACAAAACTTAAAACAGAATCTATACTATTATATAGATATTAAATATAAAACGTTACAAGTTGTAGCGACAAATATGAGGCATTTGAAATATGGATAAAAAACGTTATGGATAAAAAATTACAATCGATCACACGTCACAGGAGATGCCTCCAAGAGGACGGTTTTGGGTGTAATTTATAGCAGAAGTTTGGTTCTTTTGAAAACCGTAATAGTGTAATTGTTAAAGTTTAAATCCAGCGTTTTTCAAACATGTTTTAAATACCTCGCATTTGTTGCCAAAACTCAAATTCTATGCTATAAGTTTTAAAGGTTAGGCTCTAGTAATCGAAACTTTATAGTGGCCAGTCCATAAAAGGGATATATCGTATTGACCTATCAATAAATAAATTTCTACGTAATTTATCTGTATGCAAAATTTCCTTTTTTTTTATATAATATATATGCGTATAGAGCAGGAGTTTTCCAATAAATTCCTTTTTTTCTTCGCTTTTTTCGTTATTGTGGACTCAAGGTAGAAGATTGTTTCGTTATTACAATCTTCAGTGTCCTATTACTTGATCATCAACTAACTTAGTGTATATAAGGCTTCGTTTCTCACTGGTATATTCATTCCTTCGCTTTTTTTTCTTTCATGTTTTTAGTGCATTTTTCAAGTATAGTACTGAAAATTATACTTTTTGTTGCATTGATCCTACGCAATAAGAAAAAAACAAGCCCTGAAAAGATGGGACTAAGCTAATTGAAGTACGATCGGTATATAGCAGACGGTTTCCAGGAGAAAAAAATTCCCTAAAGAAGATTCTAAAATCCTAAACAGCGACAACTTCAGTTCGGTTCATTTCCTTAAATAAAGATTTGGTCAAATCTGTCTTTTTCCCATAATGAAGGCAAGCACTATCATTTCCCGACATGAAAATTAAACCTTTTGAAAGTTATGTAAACAAATCTTTTTTTGACTTTGTACTAATAAGTATTAGATATTTAATCTTGAAATTAACATACGTTTAAAACATACAGATAGGTATAAATGATCAATATCCGTAAGGTAAAGATATAAAAAAATACACATTGAAGTATACAAATTTCCCATCGTGCACCTTTTTACAGATAAAATTTGAAAGATAATAAAACACTGATAAACTTTGAAATAGATATTTATATATACATATCGTTTTATCAGCAGTTGCGTTAATTTATACATTCTAATAAAACTTTTTTAACAACAAAATGATCAGAAGCGAAATAAAAAGGAAACCAGCAATACTTATTCGCTCCGTGCGTGACTGACGCGACACCTACTGCCTTTATCTGACTGTTTTGGACCTACCAATTTTCAGGTTAAATATATGACATTTGTTTGACATTGGTAAATACAGGCGAGATTGACAATTATTAATAATTAACTTTTTTATTATATTTTTTCAGTTTATGTACAAAATGAATGTAGTATTAAAAACTGGGTTTCTCAAAATTCATCATAATATATCTTTTTAATCCCAAACGGAAAAGAAAGGGAAAAATCTAGTACTGGCAAATCAAGTTTTTCACGTGAAAGAGCATATTTATAATTAAAAACAGTAATAGTAAAAGGTATGATATAAAAGCTAAAGTCGTCAGGCACTCTGTAGTTAGCTTTAAGCCTTATAAAATATCATTTAAGGTAAATTATTTAAATATTTTCTATTTCAATTGCATAAAAATGAGGTTATGTGATATTTAATTTTTCATATTAATAGCACGGATATATCTTTTTCTTTTCTCTAATTTATATGTAATCTTTGGGAACCTATAAAAACTACACTTACTATTTTTGCTATTATTAGCACAATTAAATACGCAACATGTATTTGCGCACATTTTTGATAAAATTTATGCGTAAAAAGATTCCATGATTCCAATTTTGTCATATTTTGCCGCTACGCACGCTGGCATCGTTTCAAGGTACCCCTACCATGGTCACGCACGGAGCGAATATAGACAAGTTATATTAGACAATAATTAATTACCGTTTACGTGACCTTGATATGAACAATAGAGCAAACGAACCGGGAGGAGGCATTGCGTTTTAAGTTTGCAACGACGTTATTTAAATTATCTTGGGCATAAGTCTTAAATTATTAGCTTTATTTAATTGGCGAAAAAAAATTACAAGTAAACCTAGCTGAAGCTCTTCAAAATAAACCCAGGAAAGAGACTATTGACAAAAACCACTGGAAATTTTATCAAATCCGTCCGAATTCCATTATGGGAAAAAGACAGATTTGACCAAATCTTTATTTAAGGAAATGAACCGAATTGAAGTTGTCGTTGTTTAGGATTTTAGAATCTTCTTTAGGAAATTTTTTTCTCCTGGAAACCGTCTGCTATATACCGATCGTACTTCAATTAGCTTAGTCCCATCTTTTCAGGGCTTGTTTTTTTCTTATTGCGTAGGGTCAATGCAACAAAAAGTATAATTTCCAGTACTATACTTGGAAAATGCACTAAAAACATGAAAGAAGTGATTTGTATGCACTGAAAAATATTGTAACGAAATAGCAAATCTTCAACGTATGTGTCACAATTCTCAGAAAGATGACATATTTACGAAAAGCTTCGAGATGAGGCACTCCATAATATAGGGTCGTCGGTGCGCGGCGTTAGCAATAATTATCTTGATTATCTAGAAGAACATACGGCGCAGTAACCGATAGAGATGGACTAATCGAGACGCTTCTAGAACAGTGCATTTGTAACTATAAGCAACGCTGTTATTTGTTTAATTTTTAAGATAATATCGTGTCGTAAATAAATAGTTTATGTAAAATAGAACCGCTCGTTTTATTTGAAATCGTTACAATATCAAAAGCGGAAAACTAACTTTCATCTAAAATTGTGGGTAATTCCCATTAAAATTAGTAATGTCGTTTTTTGTTTGTTTCGGGTATTCTATGAAGTCATTACGAACTTACGACCTGTAACTATAAAATTAATAAAAAAAGATGTCAATTCCTAAGCATTAGGAATATTTCAAGATTTCATTCAGCTTCCTACAATTACAAGGAAAATACAAATCATTATTTTGTATTAAATGAGATACGAATAGAGGTCTGCAAAAAGCCTTTTTACATCGATGTCCTTAAAACAGGTAACTCCAAATAAAATTGGATCAAATCTATACAACTAATGCAAAGCTACGTATGAAGCTTGTTGTAGGACCACTGGCTCCTATTATTAATAACTCAGTAAAGAAAGGTATATAATAACTCAGTAAAGAAAACTACCTGTGTAGTGCCAGTTTATGAGAAAGGAGATATTACTAGCATTAACAATTATCCTGCAACAACTATTTTATATGCCTTTTTTCCTGCAATATCTATTTTATGGGCCTTTAAGGAGCGCTGTGATTTATGACTTATTTGCATAGACCTGCAACTTAAGAAAACCCCACAAGAAAGAGTCTAACGGGGTCAAATCGCACGAACTCGGAGCCCAGTTCACATAAACTCCACGCGATATGACCATGCCCTTAAATCGCTCGCGAGGACTCCAATGTGACAGTATCGCCATGCTCTTGAAACAACATGTCGTTTGCGTTTGTGTCCATATCATACAATTCATGCCAAAAGAAGGAGGTAATTTGGGAAGTCAGATATTCTGACAGCTGTCTTTAGTAGAATCTGTAGAAATTAACAAATTAAAAAAAAAACACAGACATAATTCGGAATGACCAAGTTGAGACAAACATTTCTCCCCACCTCAACCAATTTCCTTAAAGACTATAAAGTGTAAACACATACCAAAAATAGATCACTTGAGAAAGGCACTCTGCCGAAACAGCTGTAGTGATAACATATTTTAATAAATTTTGTGGAAGTTTTGAAAACAAAGTTTTCAGTGTGAATATTTTATAATCATCTTAAACATAACTTTAACTAGCTAGCTTTAACAGAAAAACGTATTGTATAGGGGTATTTTAAATTACTTAATAAATTACCCGAGAATTTAAAAAAACTTCCAAAAGTTAATTGAAATTTAATAAGAAGAATATGACATATTAGTTCAATAACAGCTTTATAATATAGATATAATATTTATATGATATTATGTATGTAAATCTTGATACTGACGTTCAATTTTATTTTACTTGTTTATCTAATAAATATTACTATTACCAATACTGAAAAAAACCTCTTATGGCGCATATTTAACTGTAAGCTGAAAACTGATACAATACTAAGTATGTTTGAGCTTGAGCGATTCCTCAATAAAATAGATTTCGTTCCTTTCTATCATGGCGGATGCACTACTTAAAGAAAAAAACAAAAATGTAGGTTATATCCTTAACCAAGAGTCTCAAAATCCAACACAAAACGGGTTTGGTAATTAAATGATAAATTCAAGACTATAATTAATATTCCCACTGATTCCCAGTTGAATTAAATTTTTTAACAAGAGATGTATAAAGTTTTATCTACTTTTCATTTAGTAATACCCTCGTAAAGATTTCTGGTTACAACTCTTGCGTAAAATAGTACTTGAACTTGTTATATAGAAGGTCAACAGACTGTCATATAGATCCATGTTTATGTTTGTATATGGATTTAAATAACAACCAACAAATGCTTTGAAGTTAGCAAACTGCGTGCCACGCATCGATCACTACTATTTTAGTTTTATGAGAAAATGTGTATAAATAGTTAAACTGCTTGGTATTGCTTTGTCTCTCTGTGATCTAAAAAGACATTCGTCTGCATTCCAGTAATGAGGAGGAGAGATGGGCATATTTCGACGAAACTGCACAAATATTGTTTATTTTAAATTAAATGACACTTGATAACCTTTTATTGCATTATTATACATTCAATAAGACCAGTATTACGTGATAACAGAAACAAAAATCACTTGAGACTAACATTTGGACTCTTTGAACAAAAGAAAATCATTTGACTCAAAATCTAAGCTGCTTAATTCCTTCTGTCCTTGCAGAAAACCATAAATTTCCTCAACGGGGTCACTTTGACTTAGTCCGGCTGACATTTGAGAAAAGTCCAGCATGACATAATAAACGGAAAAAACGAGAGAAAGAATGAAAGGCAGGAACCTAAAGCCCGCCACTCACGTTCCAACGCTGCAGTACGATTTTGCCGAATGAGTACGACAGAGTTGGTTGGGACGTAAATTTTATCGTGTATATTGTGACAACGACAAAATCGTACGACTGCAAAAAAATCATTTATAAAGAACAAGAGTGTTTTTGGGACATAAAATCGACATCATAATATGATAAAACCGCTAAAAAAAAGCTGTGAATATTTTGGTTGCTAAATTTCAAGAAGTGAAAGCGGATACTAATGAAGAGTTGGTAAAAACGAAAATTAATAATTTTCGAATATGTTACAAAAGGAAATTAAAATTATCTGGATATAATCGCAATTCTTCTAATAAATGTACGTGACAGTATGTATGTCTTTTCAGCAACCAATCTTTGCACCACCACCTACGTTTCTTGTATTTTTTTCGTTTATACAAAGAGCAAGAGCCGCTAAAAGTATATCGTTATTTGACTCGTTTCTGATTTGAAAGTAAAACTCATACTGCAAAATCGGTACGTGCGTGTTCCCATCCGATTTTTAACATTATTGTACTGCAATTGCATTCGACAAAATCGTACTGCGCCGTTGGAACGTGAGTGGCGGGCTTAAGAGAAATCACAGGTTTAAATTATTAGAGACCTCAAAATAATAAAAGTAAGAAACTGGAAGGAAGTATGTAAAAATAAAGAATGCACAAAAGAGCAACCAAAGCCAAGTAACATGACAATCTGTGACAAAAAAAAATATTGATTGCAATAAACGAATAAGAAGAGCTTTAAAGAGAACGACAATCACTCCACCAGGACTGGAAACCTTGATAATGATGCATATAGGATGAGAATGAGAATGGGAAACATATAGGAGAAATATCAATGTATTGATTCAACGATTTCGAACAACTGTAATTGAAGCGGTGGCTAGATTAAGGGCATTTATTCCTATGGGCCCTTCTTCTGGAGAACACAGAATTGAACTCTTTATGTTGATCTCTGTCAGTCTACCAATTTTTTCTACGACATTATGGTTTTTTACGTTGGTACAACACTTTTTTAGTGAAGTGTTGGCACAGCTGAGAAAGATTTGTGCCTCTAAATCAACTCTCTTTTGGTGAATTTCTGACAATGTGATTGAGGTTATGTTATTATTAAAGTAATTACTATTTAAATGGGAATAAGCCACAATTAAAGGTTAAAGTACGTTTATTGACGTTCATAGTAAATTGACTAATGTTTGTATTTTGAGAACGATTTCCGAAGTGGAAATTGAAACGTCAATAAACGTACTTTAACCTTTAATTGTGGCTTATTCCCATGTAAATAGTAATTACTTTAAAATGCCACAAGAAAATAGCTTCAGAACAATATGTTATTATTGTTACTTGGTGAAAAATTCTAATAATAATTTAATTTTATCTGACTCATTTATGTATATTAACAATTCAGACATACATTATACATTTTAAAGTAGACGACTTTTAAATGTATAATTTTGAAGTAATGTAAAATGTATACTAAAATGTATAATGTATGTCTGAATTGTCATATAAATGAGTCTAGAGAATAAAATTAAATTATTAGTAGAATTTTTCACCAAGTAACAAAAAAACAAAATTTGTTTAATTTACTAATGTTTGTATTTTGAGAACGATTTCCGAAGTGGAAATTGAAACGTCAATTAACGTACTTTAACCTTTAATTGTGGCTTATTCCCATTTAAATAGTAATTAGGTTATGTTATATTTTAAACTGTAAGTTTAAGTGTGTTTAAAGCAACGGCTATTTTAGATAACGCAGTGTCAAAAGGTGCTAAAAAGAAAATTGTTCAGAAAGACCATTGGAAATAAAACGTTGCAAAATCTAAGAGACAGAGTGGAAGTGTATGTGTCAAAATTTACGGGAAAAACTGTACAGAGTAAGGTATTTTCTGTAGTGCATAAGTGTTTTGTAGAAAAATGTTCTGTAAAAATAACTTCGCAAGATCAAAAGCGTTTATTTGACTCTTTTTATGATAATGGTTCAAAAAAAGAACAAGACACTCTTCTAGCAGGTTGTACGGCATTAGGGAAGCCTCTAGAAAGGTATAGAAAGATAGAAAATCCCAACATTAGCAGACAGTATCTCTGGAAATACAAGCTTAAAAAAGGTAAAAGAAATAATAAATTAGACTTACTCACAATCAATTTAATTTAACTAATCAGACGACCGGTTTCGCTTTCTACAATATGCAAAGCATCTTCAGGTCACGATACAAAGTTAAATAAATGCTGAAAATAATAAACCTATATTAGGGTGTTGTCTAATAAAGATAAAACAAAGATAGGTGATATAAATTATATAAATTACAGTAATTATGCCAATATTACATGTCTGTGATTTTTCAAAATGAATAAAATGTTTAAGCAGACAAGGTAAGACCCACAAATTGGTAAATTAGTCTATTAAACTGTAATGAATTAATAAATAAACAAATAAATAAAACATTACTTACATGCCGGTACTCTATTAATTGATGGTTGAAAGAACATGGTTCAAACTATCTTGTATTGTTGATTGGAGAACTCAAGTCAACTATTGTAATTGATTGTAATTGTATTGTAATTAATTTGTACATCTATTCTTATTCATTGTCTCACAACTGTCACCTTCCAAAACAAAAATAAAAATCTCAATAAATAACACACATTTCATAAATATATCTACAGACTACTAAATAACTTTAAAGAACTTAATGGTATAGAACATTACTTTCATCAAACAAACAATTACATTTACCTATCTCTACTTCATTGGATAAAATCTGTCTCCTCAAGAACTTCCCCGTTTACTGTTAAACAATTACAATAGTTGACTTGAGTTCTCCAATCAACAATACAAGATAGTTTGAACCATGTTCTTTCAACCATCAATTAATAGAGTACCGGCATGTAAGTAATGTTTTATTTATTTGTTTATTTATTAATTCATTACAGTTTAATAGACTAATTTACCAATTTGTGGGTCTTACCTTGTCTGCTTAAACATTTTATTCATTTTGAAAAACCACAGACATGTAATATTGGCATAATTACTGTAATTTATATAATTTATATCACCTATCTTTGTTTTATCTTTATTAGACAACACCCTAATATGGGTTTATTATTTTCAGCATTTATTTAACTTTGTATCGTGACCTGAAGATGCTTTGAATATTGTAGAAAGCGAAACCGGTCGTCTGATTAGTTAAATTAAATTGATTGTGAGTAAGTCTAATTTATTATTTCTTTTACCTTTTGAAATGGACTCACACAAGCAACACATTCATGACAAGCTTAAAACTTCTGGTTGTGATGTGTCCGTGTGCCATTACTTTTTTGTTGACTTATATCAAGTAGGAGTGAAGCGTGTAATAATATTACAGAAAAAAATTGTTGAGAAAACTCCACTTGATGAAAAACGTGGAAAACACGGAAACCAAAGAAAAATTTCAGATGATGTTTATTCTATGGCTTTAGAACATTTAAAATCTATTCCACATACACCGAGTCATGTCCAGACACCTGGAAAAACAAACAGATTGTACTTTGACAACCCAAACCTAACGATTAAGAACATTTTTGAGCAGTTTCAAAAGTTGTTTAAAGACACTACTGGGAATAATCTTACCATGAAATACAAGACCTATTTCAAGTTTTTCAGAGAAACTAATTTTACGTTCAAAAAACCGAAGACTGTCACATGTGATTATTGTCGTGAGTGTGAAATCAAACTAGAAAAGAACCGGAATGATGAAAGGCAACAGATAATAGTGGCATTCTTGTCCTGGAATTTGATTACGCACAAAATCTACCGTTGCCAAAGCTCAGCATAGCAAAACAGTTCTATCAAAGACTCAAAAATCAGTGGACGTATGTACGTTTTCAATATACACGTGCATAATGATGGATCATCATATGTATATTCCTTCATAGAATCTCAATGTAAAAAGGGAGCAAATAGTGTTGCTTCATTCATCTTTGACTGTATACACAATAAATTAGCAGATTATCCTAATACCAAGCACATTGTTCTTCTATCAGAGGCAGCTGGAGGCCAAAATAAAAATCAGACTTTGTTACAGTTTTATTCTTGAATATCAAAACTATACAGAGTCGAAGTGACACATATTTATCCTGTTCGTGGACACTCCTTTAGTCAGTGCGACAGAAATTTTGGGGTTATAAGACCGGCCTTAAAAAGAGTTCGAGATGTCGAGGAACCCAAAGTCTACCTAGAAAAAATCGTACAGTGCAGCCAAACTCCTACTCCTTTCTGCCTCAAACATGACTATAATATATGACTGGGATGCAGCACTTCTTCCTTATATTTTGAAGAAGCCTGTGAATAAAGATGGTGAGTTTAAAATACAACAGTATCGCGTGCTGGAAGTATAAATCTTGTGGGACACTGGCTGCTTCTAAAACCTTCTTTGAAATGTATACCCCTTTTAAATATGCAAAAACGTTGTCACTTGACCTTACTCTTACACCTTTGCTCGGATTTCTATTAATCAGTCTAAAATAGAAGACTTGAGAGACTTTTAGTTTCAGTACTTAAGAAAAGAAAGTAGAAATTTCTACAAACTTTTATTTCAAGAAAGCACACCGGCTGAAAAGGACAATGAGAGTAGTGCTGATGACCCCGATGGTGAGGAAATTTAGCATAAAATTATATTGAATATAATGTAATGTAAACAACATAAAAGTTTTCTTGTTGTACAAAGACCTTGATTATTATTTTAAACCTTTGTATACTATAATAAGAGACCAAATAATCTACGAATTGGCACTTGGAACATCGCATCGTGGAACAAACGGGAACAGGAAGTTGTGCAGAAATTGGAGCTCCATAAAATTGATATATGTGCCCTGAACGAAACAAAAAAGAAAGGGAAAGGAAGTGCCAATAGAAACAAATTTATATTCCTGTGGAGCGGAGTAGATAAAAGCAAACGAGCTCAGGCAGGAGTAGGCCTCTTAATGCACAATAAATATAGTAACAATATTCAAGAAATAAGATACATCAACGAACACATGATGCTGGTTTGCCTTAAACTTCACCAGACGATACTTAATATTATCCCCGTATATGCACCGGATAACAGCAAAAAACAAGGAAGACAAAGATGCTTTTTATGGACAGCTCCAAGAGCTACTGGACACCACTATAGCCGGTAGTAAAACAATAATTCTCGGCGACCTAAACGCCAGAGTAGGCAACATACCTGTGGCTGGAGTTACACAAAGATTTAACGAAGAAACGCTCAACGACAACGGAGAAAGACTTCTAGAACTTTGTTTAATGAATAACCTCCGAATTAACAACACATACTTTGACCACCCAATACAACATAAGATCACCTGGTCAGATACAAGAGGACGTAACTCTATGATTGACTACATTATAACAAACAGACAAATACACTCCAAGAATATAATAGATGTGCGCACTCTATCTTCCGCCAATGTAGGATCCGACCATGGCCTGGTACTAGGAAAAACAAATATAGCAATCACCACACAAGGCAAGCGAAATATAAAAGTAGAAGAAAAGTTAAACATAGAAAGCTTAGAAGAAGAAGGGACACCAAACTTGTATAGAAACAGACTAACAGAAAAGCTAAACAGCCATAACCTAGAGACTAAAAAGAATATAGAAGAAACCTGGAAAATTATTAAAAAATGTATCCTACAAGCAGCGGAAGAAGCTTTAGGTAAAAGAAAAGTTAACAGAAATAAACGGGAATACAAAACTCCATGGTACGACGAAAGGGTGAAAGCACTAGCAAATGAAAAGAAACAAGTTTTCCTAACATACAAAGGAGAGAAGACACCGAAGGCATGAGAAGACTACGTGAGAATCAGGAATAAAGTAAAGCAAGAAATAGATAACATCAAAAAAGAACACTGGGAGAAATTTACCAAAGATATGGAATACGACCTCTATGGATCCCAGAAAAAGGTGTGGAATATGATAAGAAGACAAAAAACAGAAATTAATGAATTTGCACGCATAGATAACATTACGGAGGAACAATGGACTGAGCATTTTACGAAATTATATGGAGAAGGAGAAGAAGAGAACTGAGAAAGGATCATTAACGAAACTTACGATAGTGTACTAATATCAGAAGAAGAGCTACAAGAACGAATAAAAAAATTAAAAAACAGAAAAGCACCTGGTCCTGATAAGATAAACAATGAACTGCTAAAATATAGAGGAACAACACTACGCAAATGGCTCCTAAAATTATTCGTCGAGATAATAAATACCGGAGTAGTACCAGCGGAATGGAAGGAAAGTCTCCTGCTACCGATACTTAAAAAGGGAGACTCGAGAAATCCTTAAAATTATAGAGGCATTAGTCTGATGAATAGTACATTAAAATTGTTAACGGCAGTCATAAAAGATAAAATCGAGGAAAAAGCGAACATGGCAGATGAACAACAAGGCTTCCGGAAGAACCGCAGTACAATAGACGCAATTTTTATTATCAGACAAATAATACAGAAGTCTATTGAATATGGAAAACCAGCATACATGCTTTGTAGATTTAAAAAGTGCTTTTGACAGGGTGAAGCGAAATGACATCTTAAATTTATTACAAGCTGAACAAATAGACCATCAGATAATAAGGACAATTAATGAAATTAACAAGAACAACAAGACCAGAGTTATAATGCCAATAGAGGAAACAGAATGCATAGAACTAAAAGGAGGAATCCGCCAAGGAGACTCGCCCAGCCCACTGTTATTCAATGGGGTGATGGATGAATCAAATAATTCACGAAGTAAGAAAACAACACGGATACCACATGGGAGCGCATAAAATCACGATACTATGCTATGCCGATGATGCAGTACTAATTGCTGATAACGAAGATGACCTACAAAGGCAGCTCCGCACCTTCAATATCACAGCAAACAAACTTAACATGAGAATATCAGTAGAAAAAACTAAATGTATAGTGATCAGTAATGAGCCCCGTAGATGCAAACTAGAAATAGACGGCAAAATAGTAGAACAAGAAATAAAGAAATAATGAAATTCAATTACCTAGGAGTAGAGATCACTAGTGACAGGGATATAAGAACAGAGACCACAAGGCAAGAATCAAAAGCGGCAAGAGTAAGTGGTTGCCTCCGAGAAACCATATGGAGAAACAAATATCTGACCACGGAAAGCAAAATGAAAGTATACAAGACAACAGTAAGACCAATCCTAACATATGCAGCGGAGACAAGGACCGATACAAGAAAGACGAAACAACAAATCAACAATATCGAAATGAAAGTATTAAGATCAATAGCGGGCATATCATTAAGAGACAGACAAACCAACAGAAGTATACGCAAACAATGCAAAATTCAAAATATTAATTATATTTTCAATATTAACAGGTGGATAAAAACAAGAAAAAAAACTGGAACGAACATGTAAACCAAATGGGACCAGATAGATTGGCGAACATCTGTAAAAACAACAAGCCGTATAGCAGAAGACCCGTTGGAAGGTCGCCAAAAAGGTGGAAAGATAATGTACAGTCAACAACGACGGAAACAGAATAAGAGGCAGACAAACAGGAGTAATCCTAGTCGCACGAAGAAGAAGAAGAAGAAGGAGTATACTATAATATATAACTGTAGTATACTATACAACAGTAAAAAGTTATAGGCCTTTCTTCTGCATAAGACGTTTTAATCTGCCAAATGTGTTCTCCAGAAGAAGGGCTTATGTAAACTTGTTTTAATACTCTTCATTTGAAAAGAAAAAAGGACATATTTTATAAAGGTGTTCTCTATTATTTTATCGATGCTTGCTTCTCAAAATACACTTTTAGCAGATAGACCCTTCTTCTAGCTACCGCCTCAATTACGTGAAATGGAGACTTTGTTACTCCTCATTTACCTGCTGAGTTTGAGTAATAAATAGGTCTATATGAGGAGTGTACAGGAGAAATATACGTATGTGTCAATTTGACTGAAACGACACATTCCACATAATTTCAGTTAGCGCGTGTTATAGTAATTGAGCTTTTTGGACTTTAATGTGTGTGTATGACGTATTTGTGACGCCATAACCATCATTATATTTAAGTAACAATTAAAATTCAAAAATACATAATAGATAAACAAAAAATAGTATAAAATTAATACTATTAAAACTAAATATTGCAATTAAAATCATATTACTTTGTTTTTTCATTGTTCACAAAAGAATTACGGTTTTATCTTGAATTGCTTGGGTTAGTACTCTGAGTGGGTTATTTTAGATAAGTTTCGTTATCTGCACATGTAAAAAATGTCAGAATCATAAAAAACACTTCAATTTATCCGATTAATCCAAGCTAAAGCAAAAGCAAATTAAAGTTAAAAACCAATTCATGAGCTTCTGTACACGTATTTTTTTATTTTTTATTTTTCTGCAAAATTTTCTATTTTACGAAAGAGTACAGATAAAAATAGAAGTACATAGTAACTATAAATATTTAAAGACTTCGATAACACATAACAATGATCAAACAGGAGAGATAGAACCAGAATCCAGATAGCTGGAAACATTTTCAATAGTTTCTTTGCACTCCGGATCGTTCAAAGCAAGTCAGAGTTCTGACTCAAAACAAGAACACTTATCGAAGTTGTAGTTCCCACAGTTATACTCAGAAGTTGCCTCGTCTGTTGCCTGTCGCTTTTTCTATTAGACTGAATGTTTCTATCATATCTCTCCTGCTTCAGAACATAAACATAAATTAGGAATCAAGGGAAGTAGAAATGCAGTGCAGGAGCAGTTTTCTTCTTTAGGTACTGTGTCCATATTCAGACGTTGGCCATCATTTTTCTTACAAACAAATAACAAACATTGCATCTTTTTCAAATGAATATTATTTTCCTTTGCTATTTGTAAACATCAAGTAACAGTGCTGTATTTCTTGGTAGGTATATCCGATTTTGATATATTTTTAGTCTAAAAACAAATTTTTTCGACCCGCTTTTTGATAAGCAGTAAAAAAATCATTACTATTTTCATAATTTTGATCAAATCCTTTACGAATATAGTCATATACGAGTCCATTTTTATGAATTAGAATTTGTTTGCAAAAATGCAACAATGCTGCAATGAAGTTGTAGTTGTAGAGGAAATATCGGTGATAATAACAGCGGGAAATAAAACTACAGGAGTTTTAAACAGATGGATGAAATCAAAATTACTGTCAAAAAATCTAAAACTAAGAATCTATAATACTATTATAAGATCAGTAGTATTAAACGGTTGCGAAACATGGAGACTAACAATAAAAGGACAACAACGCCTCTTTACCTTTAAAAATAAAATATTCTAGGGCCCAAGCAAGATCCTGATGGTAATTGCAAAATGCGCTCAAACGCGGAAAATAGAAACCTCTCTAAACAACCCCTAATAACAGCATATTCAGATATCCCGGAAACTTGCATGGATGGGTTATGCATGGGAAGTGCTAATGAGAGAGCTACCAGAAATTTAGATGTATCGACGCCAGGTGGAACATCAAAAGGGATCTTCGAGAGCTCAATATATCTTAAAGGGCTGTATGGACATCGGAAAGAAGTAAGAATTTATTTAACTATTATAAATTAAACTGATACGACTAAGCATATTTGATACTTTTATCAACTAAAATAATTATAAAATAAACAAAAAGAAAAAGTAATGTCTGCTGCAAATTAATTAGATGACCACAGAATCTGATAAATATTTATTTATCCAATAAAATCTCTTTTATAATTTTTTCTGGAAATTATATTGTCAAGTTTGCCTTGAAGAAACAATTTATGACGTTAGTTGAGTGATTTAATTTAGTTACTTGCCAAAATGGTCCGAGGAAAGTGTTTATCTAACGATTTACGAAAATTCATTGTTGCGGTCCACAACAAAGGACTTTCTGGACATAAAATTGCTCAAAATTTAAATATTCTTCAAGGAACTGTGAAAAATATAATTTCACAATTAAAAAAACATGTTGACGCAAACGATAAAACTGTTTGTACTTCAAAGATCAGTAAAATAGATGAGCGTGTTCTTCAGACACTTATTAAACAATATTTCCCAGCTTCTTGTCGAGAATTGGCTGTAAAATCGGTCCATGCTGTTATTAATTCCAAAAGACACTTGTTTAAAGTGAATGAAAAAAAAATGGGATTTGGATTCTACACAGTAAGTTTTTACAAGCAACACTTATCTTAATTATTCCCAAAAGAACGATTTCCGAAGTGGAAATTGAAACGTCAATAAACGTACTTTAACCTTTAATTGTGGCTTCATCATTCATCATCATCAATCAGCCCTGAGTTGTCCATTGTTGAACATAGGCCTCCTCTAGACTTTTCCATCTGCTTCTGTTCTGTGCCTCTGCTATCCAATTGGTCACGATTCTTTTGAGGTCGTCGGTCCATCGCGTTGGGGGTCTTCCTCGGCTTCGCTTGTCAGCCCGTGGTCTCCACTCAAGCAATTTTTTTGTCAAACTGTCGTCTTTCATTCTTGCAACATGTCCTGCCCATCTCCATTTTTGCCTTGTAATATGTTCGATAATGTCTTCCACTCCGGTTCGTCTACGAACTTCCTCGTTTCTTATTCTATTCCTTAAGCTCATTCCAAGCATTGATCTCTCCATCTTTCGTTGTGTCCTTCTCAATTTTTCGGCTGATGTTTTTGTGAGAGTTAAGGTTTCTGCTCCGTATGTGAGGACTGGTAAAACGCACCGGTTATAAGCTTTTCTTTTTAATTGTGGCTTATTCCCATTTAAATAGTGCATTTAAAGAGCATGCCATACAGAAGACATAAATGGATGGGTGACAAAACGGAAACATGAGTGGAACGAACACATTAGTAGAATGGCAGAGGATAGGATAGTACAAATAGCACGAGATAAGTCACCAAATGGACGAAGAAGTATTGGCAGACCCAGAAAAAGATGGTGCGATAATTTAAACAATTTAGGAGGCTAATATTGAAGAAGAAACAGGCTTTAACGCCTACATACAAGAAGGAAGAAGATAAAAGTATTAGATATTGTTGATTAATTGACAAAATCACACAGAATCAAATTTAATAAGCTTAACCCTATCCGTTTAATTTATAATAGTTAAATAAATTCTAATTCAGAAAAATAAAACTGTATTGTATATTGGTTTTGGTCCAATTCAGAGGCGTCTGGTCTCATACTAATACCAAATATTATAGACAGTGTTGTTTGTTTTCATATCTTTGTAAATACATTTATATTTTTATCAAAAATAACAAATAGTTGCCATAAATTTAAAGATGCATGACATATTTCAATTCAATATATTATTAACGGGCAAGCAGATAAACTTTGCTCAAGTTTATAATGTATGAAATATTAATCGTTAGTTTATTTTCATTTTTCCATGTAAAATATTGGAAATTATCTAAAAAAAAAGGAAACTAAAAACAATGACTTACCTGAGAGCTCTGCAGCATACCAGATTCCGTCGGGATACCCATCAGTCCTTAGATAATGCCCGCATGCAATGCACTATTTCACAATACAAAACTGAAACCAAAAAATAAACTCATGCAAAAATCAACAGAATACAACTAAAAATTAAATTGAAACAAAATATTGATCAATACGAAGCTAAAATGAAATTGAACTGATAAAAGCAACAAGCGAGACTACTGATAGACAGATAACAGTCGGAATGAAATTATTGTTGTTTAGATTTCCCCTCTTTGGTTTTAATAAATTGTTGGGGGCAACGGGCGTAACAAAACAGTTCTAATTTTACAATTACGACAAAGTATATCTCACACTTCCAATAGTGGAATGTGTGTAGTAATTTTAATATATTTGGAAGTCTATAACTAAAGAAAATACGAAACCATAAGTCAAGATCCTTAGCCAAATCATAAAATAAATAATAAATAAATTATGTTTAAAGTAAAAATAACAAAAAGGAAAGATAGTATTTTCGTAGTTGTTTTATAATGGCTGTCCCAAACTTCACGCAAGATTTGAATTTATCGTCAATTCTGCAGTAAAGTGTTTTCACCAAAAGAAAACAGTTTAATAGCTGACAGTTTTTGTTGGATTAGGTGGCAGTTTAGGGTTAGTAAAAATGGAGCGTTACACGAGAGAACAAGGCGTTTTTATTGTTGAACGATATTTTAAAAATAATAAAAGTTTGGCGGTCACATTTGAAAAATTTTGTACAAAATATGTTTGGCAACATTCTTCAACAACTGTGAAGAGAGTAATTGAAAAATTCAGAAAGAATATTGAGCAGTGCGTGAGATTGTTGGCGATAGTCCAGGAACATCAATTCGGCGTCATGGACAAGAACTACAAATTTCAAGAAGTTCTCTACAGCGTATACTCTCTGAAAATCTGCATCTCCATGCTTACAAAGTTCAACTGAGGCCTATGAATGGATTATTGAACATCAACAAGTGGATGCTGATTTTTCGAGCAATCATTCTAAACGATGAAGCACATTTTCACCTTGATGGCTTTGTTAATCGTCAAAATTGCCGGTTTTGTTGTTCTAAAAACCGACATGCAACTGCCCAAAAAAAAATCATCCACAAGGTATCAATGTTTGGTGCGAATCTTGGGCTGGAGGCATCATTGGATCATACTTCTTTAAAAATGAGGCTGGTCAGGCAGTGAATGTTACTGATGCTCGATATCGCAACATGATAACAGAGTACTTTCTGTCTAAATTGGCGACATAAGTTTCAAACAGAATTAACCCCTCAGATCGTGTGATTTAACACCCTTTTCTGGGATCTTTTTATGGGGTTATTTGAAGTCAAACGTATATACCAACAATCCTAAAACCACTCGGGCATTATACGAGGAAATTCAACGCTCCATCAACGAAATTCAGCAACCGCTATATCAATTCACATTTATGCAAAATAGTCATGGAAAATGTCGACAAAAAAGTGTGTATGTGCCAACAAGGCCGCGTAGACCATTTGATACATAACCGTATCCTATGTACTTTATGATACAATAAAAAATTACAATCTAAAAAAAAAAACAGTGTTTAATTTATATCTTGCATAAATTTTGGGACACCCAATATTCCTCTTCTGCTTGCCTATTTCCGGTTCTTTGTTGTATCCACACATCTGCTCTGATTTTACTTTCCGTTATTATCTGAAATTCTTCGTCAAACCGGTCAATTACTCTGGTTCTTTCCTATTCTTCCTGCATTCCTTATACTTCCTCGGCTACTTCTTTTATAGCGTTTTTACAGTTGTCTAATTGTCTAATTCTTCAATTAGGTTTTCGTGTTTTCTTCTTTTTTTTAGTCTATTGTTTGTTTCTTTATTTTCTTCCCCCTTGCCCTATTTTGCCAATAGAATAATGCCAGCAAAGGAAAAATATTAATGCCAAAAAATGCTCTGAAGATCAAACAATTGTCCTGATCACGTAGTGAAATCTTTTTCTAAAGTTATAAACAAACAGGATCTACAAAAAAACTAGATCTAGAAATAAGTAAGTCTCAACTAGGATTATCATGACAAACTTATCAGAATCATAGCGCATTGTATTGGAACCAGAAAGCCAAAATACAAATAGATAATGAACTATCAGAAGAGGTAAAAATACTAAGTGGAGCTGGACATGACTGTGTATTCCCCCATATTGTTTATTGTATAGTCCGTCTAGAAAGTATCCGGAATTTTATATTTTTCCTAATTTTAATAGATTTCCTTTTTGTAACATTTTAAGCTGCTTTTTATTGCTGCTGATAAGCAGGAAGCAACAGCCTGCTCGACAGTTACGGATAAGTAACATACTAATTGGTTACCTTGGCACCAACGTAAATGCAAAATGGGAACAGGCCATAGAAATTAAGGCGAGAATAGAACGAGTTAGAGCAGCATTTAGCAATATGAAAAAGCTCCTCATAAGCAGGGATTTGTCTCTTCCCCTAAAACTACGTCTAGTTAAATGCTACATTTTTCCGATCTTACTGTATGGTGTGGAGGCCTGGATGCTGACGGAGACGCTCACGAGAAAACTAGAAGCATTCGAAATGTGGGTGTACCGACGCATTCTTCGTATATCCTGGATCGAACATGTCACCAACATAGAGGTAATCCAAAGAATCGGAAAGGAGAAAGAAATCGTGAATACAATTAAACAAAGAAAGCTTGAATATCTAGGCCACATATTGAGACACGATAAGTACCGTCTACTGCAATTGATTGTCCAGGGAAAAATAGACAGTAAGCGAGGGCCAGGCAGGAGAAGACACTCGTGGCTCCAAAATCTGAGGAAGTGGTTCGGGCTCACATCGGTCGAACTATTCAGAAGCGCCGCAAACAAGATCAGAATTGCCATGTTAATAGCCAACGTTCGCAACGGACAGGGCACTTGAAGAAGAACATTTTAAGACAAAAGAATGCATCAAGTAGGTTGTGCCGATAGAAGGTTATGGACAAAATCGCATGACAACACCATCTGTCAAATATTGTTGTTTGTAAACAGACTTAAGATTTGTGAAATAATGTCGCAAGTAGAAAAAAGAAAAGTGGTGGAATATTTGTATAGAAAGGGTGTCCGAAACGTTAAAAAATTAGTGCAATTGACTGAACTCGGAAAAAGTGCAGTGTATGAGACAATAAAGAGGATAAAAAATGGTATATATATGAGACATAGACCAGTTTCGGGTAGACCGCGTAAGATTCGCGGAAACAATTTAAATGCTTTAGTGGCTTTAGGACGACAAAATCTGCGCCTAGGGTTTCGAAAATTAGCGAACAGATTTGGAAATCAACGAAGAATAAAAGTGTGCCCAGAAACTGTCCGCATATCACTGAAAAAGCAAGGCTACATATCAAGGAATCCAAAAAAAATCCCTACAATGACACCTCTGCAAAGGCAACGAAGAATAGATTTTTGTCAACGTTTTCGAGAAGATAATTTTAATAATGTCTTTATATCTGATGAAAGTTGTTTCCAGCTTGGTACAAATCATCTAAAAATCCTATCAAGAGAAAATTTTACCGTTCAAATTTCCAAATTTCCCACTAAAATAATGGTTTGGGGAGCAATATCTCAGCGTGGTGCTACACCTCTCTGTATAGTTAATGGTACTGTTGATAGTGCGAAATATTGTGACATCCTAAATGGTTTTCTTCTTGAAACGGCCCATGTTTTATATCCAAAGGGGTGGCGTTTTCAGCAAGATAATGCAAGATGCCATACTTTCAACAATTCCGTGGCCAGCAGCATCTCCAGATCTTAGCCCCATTGAAAACATGTGGGGACTGATGAAGATTGTAGTGGAACGAGCAGCGCCACGAGATAAAGAAGGTTTGATTCGGTCCGTTTTACAGGCTTGGAACACTATTACCTAAAATTATGGCCTTGACCTAGTTTCGGGTGTGCCTGGACGTTTAGTTAAGTGTTTAGATTTAAATGGAGGTTGTATAAATAAATGAGATGAATTATTTGTTGAAATTTTATATTTCAAGTGATAGAAATAAATACCGTAAAATTATAATTCTGCTTTCTTTTTTCCGGATACTTTCTAGACGGACTATATATAGTGAGGCCATATTGCAGAAAGCTATATTTGAGCGAAAACACGGCACCATAATAAATGAAGAAAAACGTCTATTTACATGGTATTGAAGATATAAAATATATTTAGTAGGTACATACACCTTTGATCTCATTTAAAACATGCACCTCGAACATATTTTTGAGTTCATTGTTCACATATTGTTGTTTTATAAACGGAGATGTAAATATTTCTGCGTTTAAATATAGAATCATGTTTATGTTACAGAGATGAATGAATGTATAGCCATCCTATTCCTACTATACAGTGGGGACGTAAAATCAATACGTCCTGTGATCTAAAGATGTGTACCGCCTACATTCTATAGCTGACTTGATTTTTTATACGGGTTCCTTTATTTTTTTAAAAATTACAAGATTTATTGGTTTTCCTTGTGTTTATTTTTTGTCAGCGTACCCCTGAATAGGTTGTGGCTTGCCGTGAAACAGCAAAATATCTCACTAACTTACGTCAACGCTGTTAAAGGATTATATGAAGGCAACTTTAGCTATGTAAGAACACGGATCTGCTCAGAAATAGTTTTAGAAAGGTCTCAGAAATCGTCAATATCACAAAATAAAAGATAATAAAATACACAATCTATTGCAAAATTTAAATAAATTGCAAATTGCATAATAAAACCTTACGAACTATAAGTTTAAGTTGCTGCAGGTGATGCCCAAATAAATACACACAACCAAACTTCTATGGAATCACCCAGTATTTCCGATTTTGTAAAGTATTACTAAATTTTTTTTAATGAAAAATGAACTACATTTTATACTAAACCAGTTTAATTACTATCAAAAAAAAAGAATCAAAAAATGTTACAAATGCTTGGAATTAACAAAAACGCAAAAAAACACGAACAAATGAAAACATTGCAATGGTGTTGACTAAAGAAAGATACAGTCTTGTTGTACATTTTAATAGTCAGTGTTGCCACCTCTAGCTCTAATACAAGCTTCAATCCGACGGGGAATGCTTCTAATCAAATCTTCAACTTGTTCTTGAGGTAAGTTTGCTCATTCTTCTAGAGCGGCTTGAATGAGCTGATCCACATTACCTGGATTATCCCTTCGAGCTCTAATCCTTCTTTTAATGAGGTTCCACACATGCTCAATGGGATTAATATCAGGTGAACTGGCAGGACAGCTCAGTACAATGACATCTTCAGTTTCCAGAAAGTCTGTGGCAACTCTGCTGGTATGTGGAGGGGCATTATCGTGTATGAAAATGAAAATATTTCCCACTGCACCTCACCACAGCCTAACTATGGGTTCTAGTACCAAATCGACATACCGGCGACCCGTTAAACTTTGCTGTAAGGGACGCAAAGGTATTCTTTCTCCCATCATAATACCTCCCCAAAACATAACAGTTCCTTCTTTATATTTTGGAACGGATCTGGCAGTTTGCAGTCTAGCTTGTCTGCCTCGACCTCTTAAAACCCGAATTCGACGGTCATCTGATCTCAGGCCAATTCTGGTTTCATCTGAAAAAAGGACATTTTGCCAATTTTCATTTGTCCAGTTCTGGTGTTCCAGACACCAATTCAGCCGATCAATTTTGTTCTGTCTGGATAACTAGGGAACCCTCAACTGCCTCCTGTTAAATAAATTTTGGGAACGAAGTCTCTTTCGTACTGTTTCAATTGAAATGTTAATACCTGTAGTCTGCAAAAGTTGCCTTTTGAGCTTCGGATGAGAAGAGGTTGGATTGCTTCTAGCTATTTGACCTAAAAACCGGTCTTGTCGATCACTAGTTACTCTACGACGACTTTCTCTAGGCCTGTTCTTGAGTGTACCCAATTCTAAAAATCTTGCATATGTTTTTGAAACAACGCTCTGCGAGACGTGTAGCGTAGCTGAAATTTGCCTTTGTGACATTCCCTGCTCAACAAGAGCAACAATTCTTCCCCTCTGAACATCTGACAAACCTACGTAGGCATATTACCTTTTTTGAACACAAACTTTACTCTGACGTCTCGGTTTTACAACTTGACACAAATAATAAAATTTTTCAATGTGTACTTGATCAAATTTTATCAATTATGAATCGTATTTCCAACAAAAACCTTTATCTCTTATCTGCAAAAAAATTGACATTTCTTATTATTATTAAGAAATACTGGGTGATTCCATATAAGTTTGGTTGTGTGTATATAAAAATACTTTAGTTACTTGTACATAAAGGTACTGTAATTTCTTAGCTATTCGTTAAAAAACTCTTCCACTGAATTATATGGTCTTTCAGATAGATAGGCTTTTGTCATTTTACGAAACTTAAGGAAAGAAGTTTTGGTGGAGTATAACTGCAGGAGTCTTGCTGGAATAACATGTAGGTGTTTACGAATTAAGCAAACTCACTACAAATTCCGTAGAAATTTAGTTTTTTTATCAAAATGTCGTGATTTACACAATCAAAAGCTTTGGCATAGTCACAAAAAACAGTAGCTGTGTAAAGAGTATTGTTTAGTGCTTGATATAGACGTCATGTAGTACAGAAAACAGCATCACTGGTAAATTTATTAGAAAAAAATGTCGAACTGACTTTGTGATAAAATGTTGTTTTCAACGAGAAATAACAGTCGATGTTGTATAAATCTCTTAATAACTTTGAATAGGACTAGTAGTAAGACTTCCAACACATATTTTGGAAGATTTAAGAAAATTTTAATGGATAGTCCATCAGTACTTCACGAAGATTTGCTTTTGATACTATTGATTTCTTGGATCAGTTCAGATTTATTAACTGGATTTATAAAGAATGAATTCGAGACATTTTTTGAATTGGGGAGATAGGAAAAAGGATCGATCTTGTTGTGGCAAAGTAGTTGTTATATTTTTACTCACATTAAAGAATTATTCATTTAGATTTTCAGGGTTTGGAAGAGAAAATGTTTGAGTTGTGTTAGTTTTATTTCGAAGATCGTTTATTACGGACCAAGTTTCTTTTGCAACATTTTTAGAGCTTCCCAGACGATCTTGATAGTACATTTTTTTTTAGCTGTTTTGATAAGTTTTAGATAGGTTCCTCTGTATTTGGTAATATATTCAGTGACAAAGACGTTGATAGTAAATTTTTTGATGTACAGTCTTCTTTGTCAACCATTTTCCATCCACTCCTGAATGTAGGTCTCTCCCAATTGTTTCCATCTTTCTCTATCTTGCGCCAATCTAATCCACTGTTTGCCTGCCACTGTTCTTATGTCATCTACCCATCTTTTTTGAGGTCTTCCCATGCTTCTTGTTGTCGTCCTTGGTCTCCATTCTAGAATTCTCCGTGTCCAACTGTTGTCATTATATCGGGCTACGTGACCTGACCAGCGCCATTTCATTTTTGCAATTTCTTCCACAATATCCCTAGTCTTTGTTCTACGTCTTATCTCGGTGTTTCTAATCTTGTCTCTTAGTGATATTCCAAGCATGATTCGTTCCATTGCTCTTTTGCTCTTTGGTTACCACGGGTAGCGGGTAGGAACTCCTCTGGATAGTCCTATCAGGGAAAATGAATCAATCCCTGCCCTCCGCAGATTTCAGGGGTTTCCTGGCCCGGGAAACTAGTATCTGCTTAGGGTTCCTTATCCAGTGTCACGGATGAAGTCTACAACGGCAGACACGGCGGAGAAGAATACCTTCGGTACGGCGTGGATGGCGGAAGTGGCAATCCCCTGATTTTAGGGATTGTATAGAATCACTCGCCAACCCGCTCGGCAAGCGTGGCATTTTAAATATGCTAAAACCTCCCAAGTTGAAGATGTCGAGTATCAATACGAAATTACCCCCAGGTGAGTAGAGTTAAACACTCAGAATCTCACACTGAGCAATCAGTTAGCCTCATGGATTCTGGGGGAGGCAAATATTCGACTGAATCAAATAAGAAAAAAGATGTACAGTAGTGAACACATATTCTTGGCTGATATGCAGATACCTTTGGTAGTCCAGGGTTTGTGATATTTTGACTTAATTGTAATTAAAGAAAATGCTTTATTGAAGATACAGACAAGCCTAACTAAAAAATTACTGAAATTATAGTCCACGTCCACAGAGGGAAAATGCCATCAAGAAGTCAAGCACAAATTTTGGAATTTACGAAAGTTCTGAACGGAAAAAATCCTCCCTAAACGTTGGGTTTTCGAGGATGGTAGCTTGAGAGTATTTTAGTAATTTTTGTATGAGAATTTACGTGCATTGTAAAACCATACCAATATATTGACCAAGGATAATTGGATAGCAGAAGCAACAGCGTAATTAATATTCAAGTCATCGCATAGAATTTTTCTGCTTTTATTAGGCAGGTCGTCTAACAAATTTAGCAGGTTCTGAAAAAATAGTACAGTGGAAGAAACAGGTGATCTATAAATGTAAAGAATGTATAGCAATAAACGGAAAAACCTTTAACAACATAATCAACATGTTTATTAAGGTTTACACAACAAACTTCCTTAAACAACATGATAAGAAGACTAATGAATCTCTACAAGACTCTTATAAGTGCAACAGATATATAAGCCAGTGAAACGTTGCTTTTAAAAAATTAGAGAGAGAAAAACTGGGGCGATGGTAAAGAAAAATGTTTGAGTGTATCGAGTCAAAAACACTCTATAATGAATTCAAAATTACATCGTAAATTACATAGTTGGGGCCCATAGAGAACATGGAAAACAAAAGAATGACTAATGGCTAAAAGAAACTAATATATTGGAAAAAACAAAAGCACTGGAACGAGGAACTTGGACAAAAAAAGTAAAAGAATTAACGGGGAAACTATAAGCATAATATTTGTGAAATGTAAATATAATATTTACATGTACTTAAATGTAAATATAATATTAAAAATTATAATACGAACGCCAATCTAGCCCTAGGTCTACATGGCCTGCAGAGCTTTACAAATAAATAATATCCCATTATATTAACAAATATCACACCATACGAATTCCCACAGTCACTCAGTTAGAGAGCAAAATAGAATAATAAGAAGCATACATAATCGAAAATTATACAGTTCTGAATAAAAATTTCACGCAGCCCAGTTCGAATTTCTTAATTTCGTAATATCGATGGATTACGGCGTAATTTTTATTCTTCCGCGAATGTTATGACTATAATTAACAAATAATTGAGTAAATCCGTTTAAACTATGGTTTTGAAGTTTATAAAACTATCTCAAGGTGCATCAGTTGTCAACTTAAAGCGATGCTTCGATGTTTACTTTCACTTCTTACGGTTTTTATGATTTAATAACAAAAACGACCATAGATCAATTTACTATAACTTCTCGATAATATCAACAATTAAAAAAATAAATAAATAAGTACACACGAAGAAGTCAGCTCTATTCTAAAATTCTAAAAAAAACTTTTTTGTTTCAAAATTGTTTGTTTATTCATCAAAATAATCTCCTTTAGCGGCAATATAATCATTCTAACGCTTTTCTAATTTTTCAATGCCGCCCTTGTAAAACGTATCTTTTCCTTCAAAATAGGCTTCAGTTTAGATGATTACTTCCTCATCGAAGCGATATCTCTTGCCACAAAGCATTTTTTTAAATCGGAAAAAAGGGGGTACTCGCTAAGGGCCAGATCTGGACTATAAGGTGGGTGGAGAAGCAATTCAAAGCCCAATTGGTGCATTTTGCCATCGTTTTCATCGACATCTATTTTAATCTTCAAACGCTCTAATAAACGAATATAGTAGTCGTTGTTGATTTTTTTTTATGTTTCAAATAGTCAATGAAAAAAATTCTTTGCGAGTACCAAATTACAGAGGCCATAACCTGTCCGGCGGTTTGTTGCGTCTTTGATCGCTTTGGACGGTTTTCTTCGGGTGCTGTTCACTCAGATGACTACCGATTTGATTCCGGAGTGAAGTGATTGATTCATGTTTCACTCATTGTGACATAACGACGCAAAAACTCTGGCATATTTCGATTAAACATCCAAACAGCGACAAGATTCGCTAATTTGTAGTTGTTTTTGCTCTGATGCGATAAAACGCGGCATCCATTTGGAAAACAGCCTTCTTATACAGAAATATTCGTGCATAATAGTGAAAACACTACCTCTTGATAACTTTAGAGTATGAGCTATCTCTTGCAACATCACTTTGCGGTTTTCCATAATAATTTTTAGCGTTTTTTCGATGATTTCGGGAATAAACTGCATCATTTGGCCTTCCAGGGAGCTCAGCATCATTGGTGTCGGTACGACTGCGTTTGAATTCAGCAAACCATCGTTTCAACGATTTTAATCGATGGAGCAGCGTCCCCGTAACACTTTTTGAACCATTACTCAGTTTCGACATTATTTTTTCCCATCAAATAACAGTGATATATCTACACACGAAATTGCTTTGAATCCAATGTTTATAAAAATCACAAAACTAGCCACTTCAAGAACCGTAACTCAAAGTATCATATGGAAAATTCATTAGGTGAAATTGTAAATTGAAACTCCTCATGGTTAGACTCGGGATTGACCGACGTATTGCAATAAAAACATTAGTTTTCTCGATAGTAATTAGGAAAAGATTAAAGTTAAAATCCCAAGTGTGGTGATTAAAAAGTCTGCACGTGTTTTATCGCACCCAAACCCTTGGGCAGTATATTACAGAGGGTACAAAATTGTGTGAATTAATGCGAATTTATTCACTACCTCATTTAAGAGTTTGTGGTATCAGTGACTAAATTTCTGAAAAATAGGGCTTCCTATTAAATCAGTATTATTCATAGAGATTGCACCGTCACACTTTAAATATGTTTTTCTTCTTTCTCGCTATAAGCAATTCTGCTTGTTTATTGACAGACTTCTTCTATCATTGATTTATATCTTGCTATTTTCACCACTTTGGTCTTCAATTTACTTATTTGATAATTAAATATTTTTTTGTTAAGTATTCACTTGTTTATATCCTCATATGTATCATTTTTTTCTTGATATCTTCACTCCTCTTTCCAACCTTCATCTTGGGCTATCAATATTGCGTCATCTGTATCATCTTTCTTTTCTAATGCTGTTAATGACTTCATATATGATCAAATTAAAGAGCATATGACTTAATGAGTCCCCCAGTCTTATCCTGTTGCTAATGTCTATAAGCTGTCCATCTATTGTAACTTCCATCTTGTTGTTTGGGTAAATGTTTTCAATAGTTTTTATGATATCCAAGGGAACTTCTCTGTAGATAATCTTCCAGTATGAAAACCTTGTTTTTCAACTTCTAATCTTATTCTTTCATGTATCCATTCTTGCAGAATCATACCTCTGTAGTTTTCTGGCTGTTGTTTATCACCTTTTTGATTAGCATGATTATTTAGCTAGTTCTCCATTCTTTCGGTATTTTATTGTATTTTATAATTAAAAAAAAAAAATACAAAGACAACCTTGTCTTACATCTAATTAGAGATGGCATCGGTAGAATGGATAGCCTAAGTTCATAACATGGGTACACCCCTATCAAGTCCAATAATTGCTGCAAAAGCAAAAAAGTTTTTTGGCACATTGGGCATTGAGGTTTTGATGCATCATCTGGGCGGTTGACTCGCTTTAAGCAACGCCATAGAATGAAGCAGATAGGACTTTATAGACAGAAGCTTAGTGGTGACCAACAAGAAGCTGAGGAATATAAACGTGAGTTAGAAAAGTTTATGACACAGATGTATCGGGGTTACTTGAAATGTCTTTCAACTAGGATGCTAGCTCTTGCAAGTGAAGATAAAGCAGGGAGCCATAAATCCAGCAAAAAAGGATCACGATTATGCACCTGCAGCAATGCTACAGAAATTCACAAATTGGAGTTGACAGTGATTGATAAGCCAAAAAGCCTTAATCTGTTAAGGGCATTAGAGTAGAAAAACTACTTGTTGATTATTTCAACCAAAGAAAAGAGTGGATGGATAAAAAAAATATATTTCAAGAGTGGTTTGGAGCTAAATTTGTAGCAGAAGTCAAAAATATTTAAAGCAAACAATTTACCACAGAAAGCTGTCTTGTTCGTTGAAAATGCCCTTCACATCCTGAAATGCATGTGCTTAAGTCTGCTGACTTATAGATCAAGATGTCATTGTGTCTATAAAGAGAACTACAGAACAAAGTATTTATGAAATCGCATCTGTGTGAGAGTTTTTTAAAGTCTTCAACAATTGTAAAGTTATGGTGAAAAGAGTTACCAAATGTCGAAAATTGTGAAGAACTAGCAGTTGGAAAAGATGAAAATGAACTGCTTGACCTTACAAGTTTAGTGAACTCAGTTTCTGGGGGAGAGAATGTGGATGCAAGAAACTTGTAGGAATGGTTAAAGTGGAAGGCTATCGACCTGGGATGAAGACATCTTGAGAAAAGGCCGAGAAGAAAATAAAGATCAAATTGATGAAGAAGAAGAAGAGAAGTTTGCACCGGAGGAATGAGGGATTCACAAAGTGGCCTTGTATCACATGAATGAACTTCTGGAATATTTAGAGGACCAGGATGACATGCTACTCACTGAAAAGCTTGCTCTGTAAAAGGCAATATAGAATTAAGAAACATGTTTTCCAATCAAAAAAGCAGAAACAAATGACAGTGTAAAAAATATAAGTATATATTGAAAATTGTAGATTAAAGCTTAAGGTGAAACTAAAGTATTTGCGTTTATTTGACTCCATTAAGGCTAGGTTCCTCCAAAAACTGTTTTCTTAAAATAAATTTTAATTATAGTACAAAAGATATTTGCAAATCAAACTTTTTCAAGTGAAAGTACATACATTAAAATACTTTTTTTTCTTTTTTCAGAATGGCGGCTTCCAAAATGGCTGAACAAACTCATTCAATTTGTTGGTGCTTGTCGTCATTTCTTGGAAAAGACTCAACCAAAAGCAAAAAACAAAATGGTTTCATATTCTGTATCGAATTGAGTATGGTTGATGCTACAATAAAACATTTTCACAGAAAAACAAAATCAAAATGGCGGACTTTTTAAATTTTTTGACCCTTTTTTACACTTTTAACTGTTTGTAACTTTTTAAATAACAATGAATATTTTTGAATGTACAATTATGAATGAAAGGTTTCAGTGAAATTCGGAAAAAGAAAAGGACAGAAGAATCATTCTTCACCACTACAATGTAAGCTCACACACATCAGCACCCACAATGGAGTTTTTGACTGGCCAAAACATCAAATTACCGGATCATCCGCTGTAAAGTCCTGATTTGGCACCCAATGACTTCTTTTTATTCCCACACATCAAAAATAAACTGTGTGGTCAACAATTTTCAATGCTCAAAGAAGTGGTTGAAGAGTTCAAAACCCATGTTTTGGAGTTACCTCAATCTGAGTGGAAAAAGTGTTTCAAAAATTGGTTCAAATGCATGCAAAATTACATTGATTTTCATGGAGAATATTTTGAAAAGCAATATCCAACCATAAATAGTTGTTTTTTCATTGTTAGGCAACCTCTCATATACAGGCATATATGGATTTCTAAGTGAAATAATATAATTTCAAGTATGTATTAATCTTTTAATGATAGAAAAACCTGTTTTTGTCAATGTGATATAAATATATGAATAAACAAGAACTAACATTAGATTCAATAACCAAATGAGTTTGAAAATGTTTAATGTATTATGGTATACTATATTTGTTATGCATTCTAAGCCCATAATTTTACTAGCAATGACCAAATAATCTATTCTACTGATAATTGATCATAAAATTATTCACCAGAATGGATAATGAGAAACCAAAAGTAAATAAATTTCTGAAAGCTATTAAAAGATTGGAACAAAAATGTAAGAGAATAAATAGTTTTATCTGAGTAGAAAAGTATTATTTATAACAGCTGTTAATAGTGTAAAATAGTCTAATACCCTAAGATGTATGGAAGAAAAAATAATTCAGGATTATAGCAGTCTTTGTGGGGCTGTTCACTTTAGGAAGTTTGGGATGTTATTGTTTTCAAGGTATTTGTTATCATATTTATGACACTGAAGATCCTCTTCTTGAAAATGATCCCCTTCTCCTGTATTCTCTTCTATGTCTTGTTCCTTGGCTAGTTTTAATGATTTCCTATGCTTTCTTAGTCAGCAGAGCCTTGTGAGAATTTATTTCATCATAGCTAGCTTGTTTTGAACCAATATTAATTGGTTCCTAATTATAATTTACCAGGACATTTAATGTCTAGAGCATTTTTATGATCTGCATGAGTCACCTTTTGTGTTTTTTCAATATTAGGCTACAACAGATGCAATGAAATGGAATATGTAATATAAAATAAAGTCAAAACTCATAGTTTAAATCCTATCAAGTCTTATCTAGCTGAGATCCTCAGTGAAACTCAATGAGCTGCTTTAATTGTTAAATTTTGTATAATAAACAAAGTTTCATGTATAATTTTTTACTTTAAAAAAAGTGAAGCCTGTAGTAAAATATATTAAGTGTGTCTAAATGTTTTTGGTTGTTAAATAACTATAGACTTTTTAAATACCCAAGTACATATTCTTGCACAGCATTTATATTACAGGATTGAAATAGCATAATATAGTTGCTAAAATTTGAAATACTCTTCAAATAAGCCACACCTATACATAAAAGTAAAACATTAACATAATAAATAATTACTATTTTCATAACTACAAATAATAAATTTGGTTTCATTACAATGAGAAGCACATGCATAAAACATACCTTTCTGGTCGGTTTTGTGCAGGATCTGTTATCAATAGCATTTAAAAGTTTGTCAGACGCTTTTTGAGGAGACAAATTTTTTATTTCCAATTCACTGAACATAATCCACCCAAAATAGCAGACGAAAAGTTGGAATTTTCTTTCAAGAATTATTAAGAATAATAAACAAGATTTATAAACAAACCGAATCAACCAAACCACACACGAGCTGTCAACTTTTGCGTCAGTAGCACAGCACACTCCCACCTAGCAGTGCCAGTCCCGTGTTAAAGAGTAAAACGACGGTTGACGCATCGTCTAGTGCCAGGGTGCGTAACTATATATACACCCGGCGGTAAATTCAAAAGGTACGTAAAATTATCTAGAATTGTAAACTCATTTTAAAGTAAAGGAAAATATGGACGATTTTCACATTTGGTCCCATTGAAGATAGCTACAAAGGAGCTGTGAATTAAATTCACAAAACAAATTTTTGACGTTTGACTGTGTTGTCATGTCTTTATAATGTATATGTTGTAGGCTTCAATTACAAATAGAGAAGCTTTCAAAAACACATTTTTATTATATTATTATATGAATTATGCAATTTTTTTATTTTTTTATATACAACACGAACGAATAAATACTCGTTTCTTCTCATATAAATTGCAGTTATTATTACAACATTTTTTTGGCATTTGCGTTTGATAATAAGCTAATAGATTTGGCAATCCTCAAACCACTAGTTGCCAGATTGTTACAGATGGTCACCAGATATCTGTGGAAAGTACCTGAATACTATTCTTATTATTTTTTGAAAGAATTTCTTTTAGTTTGTTAACGTTCTATTGGATTTTTATTAATTATAAATCACATGCTATTTCCCAATTTATTAAAAAAACATGGCAACACAGTCAAGAACCAACATTTCGTTCTATGAACTTTAATTGACAGCTCAATTATAGCTATCTTCAATGGGACCAAATGTGAAAATCGTCCGAAAATATAATGTAAAATAAACTACAAAATAATTATATCATTATTTTTTACTTTTACATAAATTTATATCAGTTCTTAAAAATATAACTTGTTTTCTTTATACATTCCTGTTTTAAATTGGCTACACTAGAGACATCTCTAATTGCTCGGAAAAATTACTTCCAAGTTCTTCCAACTTTAAAATTTTTAATAATGCACTTTCTCTATCTAGTTTAAATGTAAATGACAAGGACAAAGAAATTGTTAGGTTATCCGGCCATTACAAATTTGAAACTTCAAATTAACGTTTATAACTGTAAACAATTGTGTTTTGCAATTTTCTTAAAGCGCATAAATGTGGCTGGATTTATATGCAAAAGTATATTCTAAATTATAAAATGGACTCGAGCTTAAAAGAGCTGCAATAGTTTTCCATCATTTGAATATGAATTCAAAAAATGAGGAGAATGAGGGAATAATCGTTGAAAGATTTAAAAAAGACTATAATGAACAATTCTTTATTCTTATTAGGATGCATTTGTCGTTTTTATTAGATGCACATACAGATGAGTAAGTCATGGTTTGTTCGTTTGTGTTCTACCTCTAACTTTACATAGTGTTTTAATATATTATGTATTTTAGTAATGATTCCCTACCTGAAAAATCAAGAATTAAAAAATGGAATTTAGTACCATTTGCTAAAAAGTCCAAACTACGGGGAGTCGTAGAAGGTGCTCCTCTAACACAGGAAGGAATATGCCAAATATTTCAATTAATAGAATACCTTAAGTTAGAAGAAAGTAATAGCTATAAATCCAATTGTGAATATCTTTTTATTTACATAATTTTTAGATATTAAGAGTGAAGGTATATTTAGAAAAACTGGTTCCATTGAAAGGCAGCATGAGTTAAAATGTTTGTTAAACCATGGTTCAACTTTAGATGTTGGATGTGGCAGCTATAGTGTACATGATTGTGCTTCAGTTCTTAAGGGCTTTTTGCAGGAATTACCTGAACCTCTGTTGACAGAGCTTCATTTTCCTGTTTATTGTCAATTAGCAGGTAACATATAGCCATCATTCTAAACATTTTTTATTATAGGCATAATTAAAGTAATATGAGTGAGGTAAGAACAACAGTAGATGATTGTATGGCAGATATAGTGATCTTTGAAATAAAGTGTCTATGGTCATTGCATATGCCTATTTGTATTTGTATTATATGTCTATGAACAGACAAGCTCAATTGTGTGAATATGAGGTTCTTTGAGGTTAGATATAGTTTATTTGGTTTAAATATAGTCTACTATTTACTAAATATAGCTCAAGCAAAAAGACAAATTCAATTGCACAATTACATGAGGTTATTCATATAACAGTATGTTACAATTACATTATAAAATTGTGAGGAATTTTAGACTTAATTTGACCTAAACTATTTATGTGAAAACATTATTTTAACTGGATCTGTATGTATTTATGTGATCTTCTTTTTGTATTTTGTAATATGACTAAATTATATCAATCTGCAATTGTTTAATTATATAAAGTATATCTTGTGTTTTATTAAATTAGTAATTATTTATTTACTAGAATTATACTACATCAACAATGAAATACCGCAAGAACAAAAGCTTCTGGAAGCTCTGCAATTACTTCTACTTCTCCTGCCACCAGAAAATAAACTCCTTCTGAAAGACATCCTACATCTCCTGCACCAGACCGCTTCATATGAATCTCAGAATAAGATGTCTTCAGATAATTTAGCAAAACTTTTCACCCCTCATTTGTTGTGTCCAAGGAGTTTATCACCTGCCATGTTGTTGAAGGTATCCCAACCTCTTTTTGGAATAGTCAGTTTTATGATTAAGAGGTTTCCAGACATGTTTAAAGTTCCTGCAAAGTTGATAGTCGATTTTAGAGCTAAATATGAAAAGAAGAGGGTTTTATCTCCTGTCAAACGACTCAATGAATCAACTGCAGATATTGCTAGCACAGTATTCACTTTTGTTGATCAAGAGCGTACTGCTAAAGAAAACGAGTCTAATCCTACAGAAACAGCTTTGGCTCAGTTGTATGCTCATATCCAAAGTCTGCCAGAATCATCTAAAAAAAGAAAGTTGATAAAACAGTTTAACAAAGAAAATGGATATGGTACACCGTTGCAAACATTAAAAAGTAGTAAGAATAGAAGTATAGGTGATTCTATCAAAAAACACATCTTTCAAAAACATCTGGCTAGGCGGAAAGGATTTGTGGTCAAAAATTCACCTGCTGGGCCAGGGTTTGAGGTGAGTTATTTTAGTTGCTTTTTATTCTGTATATAAAGATAGTTTTAACAGTAAATGATTTGTGGAATAATAAGGAAGCTTATATTAGTTACATGTGCATATTTTTGTGTGATTTTGGGTTTTTAATTAACTTTCATGTTGCATGGCAACAATTATGTTTTCTGGCCACTTTTTATCTTGTTCCTTTTATTTGACGACTGTAATAATACTGTTTCACTGTTACTGTTTCTGTTGTTTCATCTGACTTTCCAATTTGAGTTTTGCTAGATTAGATAGTTGTACCAGAAGCAAAATGTGTCATAGTGTGAACTTCTCTGTACTCTGAACTGAAAAAAGTGTGTATTTTTGCCTAGAGGGTATAAATCATATATGGTACACAGAGTTTTTTAAAGCAACCTATCAAACACAACAAATCCACAAATCACATCATATTATCATAATTAACTATTATCACTCCATTATAATGTATTGTGTACAACATTTGTGACTAACTCGGCATTTTCCTAGCCTTTTTTTGCATTTTAAACTTTGCTTGTGTGTGCATGCTTACCTTTTAGATTGAAGTTTTATGATGCCTTAAACATGAGTGCATAAAACAAGAGCATTCGTGTAAGTTTATTAATATTAGTCACTTATTAAGTTTTCCTAATAGTTGGTGTAAAAATTTAAATAAAAAATAATGTATTATAAAATTACATTACAATTTACAACTAAACTAATGATCAGATATTACAAGAAAGTCTAAGATCAGCCAAAGGTCCAAGATAACTGTATTCCATCACAGGAATTTCCACATTATATGTAGTGGTTCAGTGTAAATTGGGACAACGAAATGTAGGGTAAATATTCTTGTGGTTTGATCGCAAGAGGAACTGTCATTGCATCACATAATGCATTCACCAAATGGTATTTCAAGAAACACAGACCAACCAATAGAACATAGATAACACATGAGAGCTATACATAATACAGATATTCGAGCAACGACATCGTAGAGTGAAATGTAGTTACAACTGTTGCTGCATCGTTTTTTAAGAATGTCTGCAACAGTTGTAAAGAAGCTATAAGAAAAAATAATTCCCAATATAGTCCAAAGCCTATAAATCCAGAAAACAATGTATCATTAAAAAACGTAAGCAGTGAAAGTCTATGTTCAAGTGTTTCTTCCCATATTACAATCCATTCGTCAATTTGACCCTTGTAAATTTATATATCGATATTAGTGGAATTTCAGACCTGTTTAGAATTGTCAAGAACGTTAAGTTCGTACTTAAAATCACCAAAAGTACACACGCGATCTAGGAGGGGCGTTGAAATGAGGTATTAGTCTTCTAAAAGTATAAAAAATAATTGATAAAATTAATTCCCACGAACTGCTATCGCGCAAGTCCCATCCAAAATCAATTTTCACCTCACTCACATAAACAATGAGTAGTAAACCCATATACTCTATGGCTGAAAATTTTTGGGATCCAAACAGCGATCAGTAAAACCACATACCCTGTGGCTGCAAATTTTGAGAGTCTAAAATCATTGATTTGTAAACCCACATGTCCTATGGCTGCATATTTCGGGAGTCCATGAACAGTGATTAGCAAACCCACAGACCCTATGGCTGCAAATTTTGGGGGTCCAAAAACAGTGATTAATTAATTAAAACTACATACGATTTAACTGAATAGAAGATTATGAGTGATTACATTAATTATTCTTATGATAATATAAAGAAACTAATTATCGTCATTGACTTAATAATAAAAAAAAATCATTAATAAAAAAGTCATTGACTAAACTAGGGGAGACACTCATTTATGGCCTGAACACCCACACGAAAAAATCCTGAATACGCCTATACTTGTGTGGCATGTAATAATTGATTTTCTGATAAATCGAAAACGTCTTACACCTACTGTATAAAAGAAACATACCAATCAAGATTATACAAACCATCGAAAACATCTACTTCAATAATCGAATATAGGCAAAGATAAATGGAAAACTAATACAGTGTATACCAGTACAAAGCGGAGTCAGACAGGGTGACTCGTTAAGCCCACTTCTCTTTAATATAATAATGGACGAAATAATACAAGCAGTACATACAGGTCATGGTTACAGAATGGGGAACAAAGAAATCCAAATATTACGTTATGCAGACGACGCCGCCGCATTAATCGCTGAGACAGAAGACGAGCCCAAAGATTAACACACATCTTCCATACAACATTTAAGAAATACAATATGATAATATCAACAGAAAAAACCAAATGTATGACAACATCTAAATACCCACTACGATGTAAAATCGAAATTGATGGGAAAATAATAAAGCAGGAAGCAAGGTTTAGATATCTGGGAATAGATATAACTAGTTACGGAGATGTTGAAGAAGAAGTACGACAACAAACCTTAAAAGCAAGTAAAGCGGCGGGATCTCTTAATGACACAATCCGGACGAACAAACACCTAAGACAAGACACACAAACAAGAATCTATAAAGCAACGATTAGACCTATATTAACATACACGGCGAAGACAAGACCTGACACATCTAAAACGAGACGACTACTAGAAACAACAGAGATGAAAATACTTCGACGAATATCAGGGAAAAGTTTTTTGGATATGGAGAGAAGCGAAAACATGCGAGAAGAGCATGCAATATAGAAGGCATAAATGGATGGGTGACAAAACGGAAACAGGAGTGGAACGAACACAGTAGTGTTCGTGAATGGAAGAGGATAGGATAGTACAAATAGCATGAGATGCCACCAAATGGACGAAGGAGTATTGGCCGACCAAGAAAAATATGGTGCGAAAATTTAAACAATTTAGGAGGCTACTATTGAAGAAGAAACAGGCTTTAAAGAAATCAGTCAATTGACGAAGAATTCAGAGACACGAATATTTCTTCCTACCAATTCCTCTCTTTCCTTTTATCTTTCGATTCAGTATAAACTGCAGCATCCAGTATCTTCTACCTCTCATTATATACCCTAAGTATTTAAGTTTTCTCTTTACTTAACCCTTAAGAACTTATTAATTCTTAGATATATGTTCAGCTAAGAATTGCAGAATATAAGTTTTAGTTTTGTAAATGCTCCTCATGTCATTTGGATACCAGATTTAATTTCTTCATTAGAATTTAGTGTGTCGTTTATCCAGCATTCTCATTGTTGACAATTAATTGGCCTAGGGCCAATATCTTGTTTACTAACTAAAAGTAGCATTGTCTTTGACGAATTTATACCAAGTCCGTTCTTGGAGCATTCTGTAGTAATTCGATCTATAACATGTAAATATTAGTAAACTTACACGACCGATACTTTGGTAAAAATTAAAGTACTGTAAATGTAAAACTGATATCTAAAAGGACCATCTTTTCAGAGCCCTACGGGCTCTCCTTCTTTAGCAATGCGAGCACGTCTCTTGTGCTACCACAATTACGAATCCAGCACGGATCTAACCAACGAAGGACCCACGCCGGCCAAACGGAGAAAAACCAGCAGGAGTTGTGACCGTCTTTCCACCAAAGACAATAACGACGACGAAGGTAAGGGTAGTTTTTCCGAGCCAGAATTAAGCGAGAGAGAAGACTCAATAGACTGTAATGGTTATTTAACTAGCACGCCGGCATGTTTCCCACTAAAAGCATGCACAGAAGTTTTTACGCCAAATCAAAAGGACAGCAAATCGATGTCGCCGATTACGATGTCAGCGCAGAGGATGCCAAGAGCTATGCAGGTTTGTTATCTTCATTATTCTTTAGACAAAAAATGTTACAATTTATATTATGTTGTGTGCTTATTTATGTAAAAATAGTAGTTTATCTGTTATTAGCAAAACTAATAATTTATTAGATATGAAGTTACATTTAAATCATATTCAAAATACGCTTCATGAAAGCAGGGTATTTGGTTCTTATGTACTAATACCATTAGACGACTATTTTCTCTTTTTTTTTGTTGGTTTTCTTTGAAAAGGAACTCCACCTATGGTAAGCATATCGAATTGATTTCTGTCTTCCGAAAGCATGAGGTTATACCTAAGTATAAATATTTAGTATCACGAGCTCCGATCAAATTTTTTTCATAAATTGTTGAACAAAAAACTTAGCTCATTTTTTGAAGTGTCCGCATAATGAAATTATCGTTTCTAATAATATTTCGAAGCGATTAAAGCAAAAAAATAGGATCATATATACGATTTACCAACCCAAAACAGAGGCGCCTGGATACTCTATGTGTTTCTATAACAAACCTACTTTAGTATTTGCCTATATTTGCCTAATATCACGTGTGGCATTGAACTAAATTCCTTCTTCTTCATTTTATGTAGACATGACTCTGTCTGTTTTTCAATGTGCCTCCAGTAAGTTGTCGTTCCATCGTTTTCGTGGTCTTCCTACTGATCGTCTTCCTATTGGGGAACCGTCTCTTGCCATCTTTACTACTCTATTTGATGTCATTAGCCTTATATGATCGTTCCATTCTACTCTTCTATTTCTTACCCAATCCTTGATGTTCTCCACCTTACATCTATGTCATATATCTGTACTTCTAGCTCTGTTCCATAGTGTTTGACTATCAATTTTCTAAGTGTTTTCATCTCTGCTGTTTCTAACATCCTTTTTCTCCTCTCTGTGAGGTCTTGTTTCTGCCGTGTATGTCATTATTGGTCTGATGACTGTATTGTAAATTCTGCCTTTCATTTCTCTCCCGATATGTTTATTTCTCCATATTGTTTCATTCAGGCAACCTGCGGCTCTGTTTGCTCTATTCGCTTGATCTTCCACTTCCATTTCGCGCTTTCCGTAGCTAGATAATGGGATGCCTACATATTTAAACTCCATCACTTGTTCTATTATCTGACCTTCCAGCTCCAATTTACATCTTAGTAAATTTGCTGTTATAACCATGCATTTCTCTTTTTTGAAGAAATTAACATATTCAATTTTCTGGCGGTTATTTGAAATTGGTGCAGTATACGTTATAAATCATCTTCATTTTGAGAGAGTAGGATTGCGTCGTCTGAATAGCTGACTATTTTAAGTTGTTTTTCTCCTATTTGGTATCCTTTTTTAGTTCTTGAACAGGTTGAACAATAGAGGACTCAGGGAATCTCGCTGCCTTATCCCATTACCAGTTTCAATAGGGTAAACTATTGAAGCGACTAAATTCCAAACGTGAATATTCAAAAATATCTATGTGGAGCATGCCACAGTACTCTTAGTGAGTAAATTTTATAATTTTAATAGATATCTATTAAAATAATTATCATTCTTGCTTTACAACTCTGCGTGGGTCCTAGCCTCCTCAAGATAGAAGCGTTTTTGTAGTTGGGTCATTTTGCTCCATCCGCATTACATGCCCTATCCACCTCAGACGTCCTATCTTAATATGTTTTACGATATCTAGTTCCTGGTATAATCTATACAGTTCAAAGTTGTATCGTCTTCTCCACACTACATTGTCATTCACTGCTCCATAGATTCGCCAGAGTACTTTTCTTTCGAAACATCCTAACATGTTTTCATTTCTTTTTGTTAGAGTCCAGGTCTGTGAACCATATGTTAGAAATTTTAATTTAACCATATATGACTGGGCGTATTATTGTTTTGTAGAGTTTTATTTTTGTATTTCTTGATATAATTGTGGATTTAAGGAGGAGATTAAGCTCAAAATAGCATCTGTTGGCCGTGCAAATTCTGCGGTTTATCTCTGCGGTAGTATTATCTTCAGTGTTAGAGCGCTCCCAGGTATACAAATTCGTTCACAGCTTCGATGACGTCGTTTTCTATAACGAGTGGTCGTAGGATTTTTGTTTGCGTGCTTATTTTCATATACTTCGTTTTGTTGGTGTTTATTATTAAACCCATTTTGGTAGCTGGTTCTTTTAATGCTACATACGTCTCTCGTACAGCGTTTTCCGTTCTCTCAACAATATTGATATCATCAGCGTGGGCAAGGATTTGCACTGATTTATTATATATTGAACCAGTGGTTGTGATTTGTGACATACGTATTACTTTTTCCAGAGCCAGATTGAACAGTATACAGGAGAGAGGGTCTCCCTGGCGTAACCCGTTCTTTGTTTTAAAAGGTTCAGACAGTTCCCCCTGAATTCATACTCTACATTCAACTTTTTCAATAGTTAGTTTTGTTAAATTTACCAACTGATTTGGTTTTCCTAGCTCTGTCATTGCTTTGAACAAATCTCTTCTATTCACAGAGTCGTCTTTGTAGTCTATAAATATATTCATCAATGATTCAGAGTATCAATGCCATATTCCAGTGTTTTCTCCAATATTTGTTTCAGGGTTGCAATCTGATGAATTGCCGATTTACCACCTCTGAAACCAGCCTGGTATTTTCCTACTATCTGTTCTGCATATGGTGCCATAGTACTGTGGAAAATATTTTATACGCTGCATTTAGAAACGTAATTTCTCTGTAATTAGAGCATTCAGAGATATCTCCTTTTTGTGTATGGTGCAAAATATTCCAATATACCAATCATTGGGGAGGGATTTCTGTGTCCATATTTCTTTTATATTTAACGTAAATTGTAACATTATTTTGTCTAAAACTTTTATACCTGTTTTGCATTGTGCTTTTTTCTATTTTATGCTTTTGTGTGTTTTTTAAACATTAAACTACACTGAAAAAATAATCGATCAATCAGATTTTGTTAAAAACAATCTATTCAATACTTCTACTAATTATTTTCTTTTATTGCATTTATAATTTACACCATTTGGGTGATGGATCTTTCGCTCATTAATTTACTATTTTTTGTAATAAAAATTCTTGATTATTCCATACATTGGACATATATATGAAAATAACTTATCCGAACATATATATATATATATATATATATATATATATATATATATATATATATTGTGGCCCATATGATCCACCGCATAGAGATAATCAGCCTCATTGACAACATGCTGACAAACAGAAACTTTCAGGTAATCATGGGAAGGAATATGAGCAAACAGATGAAATTTAATAATTTATTTCCAAAGCGTTCTGTGTTTGCCCGTTTACTTTTTAGCCTTTATATTGCTGACATGCATGCAATGGAATCTCGGACTTTAACACAGGCCACCTTATAATCTAGAAACCTCTCAAAACAAATCCTTAAAATACTTTAAAAAATTAAGATTACAACCAGGCACTACAAAAGGGATTACGTTAGGGGTGTTGTATACTGCCAACACTTTTTATATCCCCTTTACATGCAGCCATTGCTGCTGCTACTCGCACTGCCCACTATCCAGCCCGAAATAATTCCACGGCAGCATTTAAGGCAAATGACTATTTACATACAGCTACCATGGTGCTGCATCAGTGTACCATTATCAATTGAGGGCATAGAAATTACTGCGGCCTAAGGCTCTATGTGTTTTAAGTATACAAAATTATCTTAATGTTTTAAAAACAAATGGGGTAGAAAAAAACGTCGATGTACGTACGAAAGTATAAAAAACATTTTTTTTTACATAGGAAATAAGACCAAAATTTTTCAATAAACTGATTTGTGAGGAATCCGGAGAATTTTTTAACTTTTCCAGAATGTCACGTATAGATTTTGAATTTTTGCTTCAGACAATTGAGCCCATGATAAAAAAACAAACTAAAGTAAGAATTCCAATGCCACCAAAAATACTTTTGGCAATAGCATTACGATATTTGGCAACTGGGGACAGTTACCAAAGTTTGCATTATTTATTTAAAGTATCATCACCAGCCATTTCGCTGATTGTGCCGGAAGTTTGTAAAGCAATTAATATCGTTTTAAAGGACCAAATTTAAATTTAAAGGACAAACGGCATCGGGTACACTACAATCTCTCACTAGCATATAGCTCTAAAAACTTCAGCACTTGGTCATTGCTCCATTCAACCATAGTTAACAAAAAATTTACCAAACAATAAACAAATAAGTACGTAGACCGACAAGACAGCAAGCAGCATGTAAACAGTCACTGTCACTCGCACTGCAAGTCCTTTGAATTCCGTTAAAAAAACGCCAATGAAGGGAGCGTATGACAGCGGCAGTGGAATGAGTAATGGCAGCGCGAATGACGTATTTACATACTCAAGTTGCCAAAATTCCCTGCTTATTGCCGCGGAAGTGAGCTGCATGTAAAGAGGGTATTAAAATCTATATTAAAGAAGCATTACTAAAATTGAAAAGTTAGCAACAAATCTTAGATAAAATAAGATTTATTGCTGTCACAATGTTAGTGTACGTTCTTTTTTAACAATTTTTAAAAATAGATAACTTCTTGATTAGAGATTTATGGTGGTTAAACTAACTAAAATATCTATAGGTTGATATTTCCATTATACCGTGATCCTTTTATTAGTTTTATAAGCCTGTAGATGATGAAACATATGCACAATTTCTTAAACGGTTTTTTTAGGAAACGATGATGACTCCTCGAAGTCGAAAACCAGTATTATTACTTTCCGGTACAAACATCCATACATTACCAAAGACCGATCCATCAAATTACGTAATGGACAATGTAATAGAAGAAAAATTAGAAACGCCAATGCCAAATTTCCAGACGAATCCGCCTGTCAAATCGAAGAGCGAAGGAGACATCAACAAAGATACCAAAGTAGACGTGCCAAAAATGAACAAAAGTGAATCCGACGCCATTCTTAGTGATACTTTTAAAGAATATTTAAGCAATAGAGACATTGTTACGATTTATTCGCCGCAGGACTCGAGTTTTTCAAGTAGAACTGACGACTTTACCTCCACGGAATATACAGAAGGACAACTCACAGGTATTCTAAATTTTTCGTTGATATTTTAGTTATCTCCGTATGCTATTTTAGTTATGACCGAGAGAGAGAGAGAGAGAGAGAGAAATCTTGAACAAATTTTTCTCTAAAGTGGGAAATTTAATCAAGGTTTATCTTTTATCAAGATTAAATTTTACACTCAATACTAAATTATTTTTGTCAAATGTAAAATTTTTATTTGTTACAGAATCCTTATTGTATTGCCTTGACGGCAATAACCCAGATGGAAGTGTAGAAGAGGAAGAAGAAGAGAAAAAGTTGGTGCTCAAACCTAAACAGTTTGACGAAAATGGCAAGCCCATTATATTTGAAACTTCTTTTTAACGATATGTTCCAGATGCTAGAAAGAATTTAGAAAATAGAGATATATTTATAAATATTTTTTAAATAAATATTTTTATGAATGTTTTAATATAAATCCCAAGCGATAGAGACAAATTGGAGCCTAAGAAAATCCGAAACTATAGATTCGCCTTTTATATTTTGTGTAGAGCTATAGTGGAAGCCATAGTTATAATGCAGTGTTGGTCTTACGGCGCGCAGCGATACCGCTCATGTAAACACAGTGGTAGGTGTGTGGTAGTTTGGCGATAGACTGAGAAATAAGGACCGTACGCGCTTCGTACCAAACTTACTATTTGAAAGTTTTGGCAACGCTGCGAGAGCGAGTTCGTAAGAAACTGCCAGAGTTGTGGAAAAACAAGCCTTGGATCTTGCACCAGGACAACGCACCTGCCCATAACGCGCTGTCTGTGAAGCGTTATTTAGCCGCTAGAGGCATTCCAGTGCTCGAACACTCGCCGTACTCGCCTGATTTAGCACCCTGTGACTTTTTCCTGTTTCTGAAGATCAAGTCTGACTTAAAAGGAATCCGGTTCGAGTCGATGGAAGAGGTGAAGCGAAAAACGACGGAGCTCCTAAAAGCTCTAACAAAAAAAGACTTTCAGCATTGTTTTGACCAATGGAAAAAACAACTTTCATAAGCAGTCTCGTTATTTAATAGCCAGACCTCGTATACATAAAAAGACAAGATCATAACTGAAACGTACAGTACTAAAAAACAAATGACCATTAAATCTGAGATATTTCTCGTTAAGTAATACTAATCGCAAATCGTATCTAAATCGTCCTCATCCTCTGAATCACCTATATTAATTATCACCGGTTCAATATCTTCCTGCCAATTGTCCACCGCAAACATTTTTTCTTCTACTTTCTTGACGTGGTTCACATAATTATGCCACTGCTCTTTAGATACGCGTTGGTAAGCTTGTTTTGGAAAGGATATATAACTGATTCTGACGGAAACATCATCTTGGATGAAAGAATATCTGGAAAAACTGAAGACCAAAGAGATAACAACATTGAGCTAGAAGAAGAGGTAAATGATGGACCAAGAATATTACAGCAGGAAGTTTATTCCGCAATAACACAGTAGACTAGGCGGGATCTGTAAAAATTCAGACCATAATGGACATTTTCCATAGGAAGCTATTTTTTTGCTGTAATCCCTTCAGGATGTGGCCAATATCGATATTCACGATATGCGCCAGTCGCAAACCCTGTGCTAAATTTTTTATTTAACAAAATCTGAAAAAAATTGAAAATTTTTCATTTTTTTGCTCCTATGTTTGTTTATAATTCGGAAAATATTGATCCTAGAGAAAAAATTATAAGAAGTTAAAAGTTTCGGTATTCAATTTTACACAATATTTCGTTAGCTAGAAATTGAAAATTTAATGTTTATTGTTGAAAAAATAGCAATAATTGGAAAAAAAAAGTACAAAAAAATTAAGTTAATACTTTAATGTTTTCGACTTTCTAAACTTGACTTAAAAGCTCTATATTCCGCCTAGAAAAACTTTCTAATATGTTTAAAACGTGTGCTAAATTTTGTTAAGATGGGTAGGATAGGTTTTGCATAATAATTTTGCAATCCAGCCTACTGGAAAAAAATCGCAAATTTTCAAATTTATAGTAGGCCCTAAATAAGGCTCTCAGATAGTTGCAAATTTTTTTACATATAAAGGAAGGCTCAAACTTTCAAACGCTTTCTATAAAATTTAAATCGGTTCACTAGGAGAGCCTAGAAAATTTTTTAAACTTTTAAACATTTTTTAGGTTTATAAACAAATTGAATAACTTTACGAGCTTTAAACATATCAATTACAAAATTTATACACTTACAGAACATTAAAAGACGCTTTTTAAAAAAAAAGATACATTCGGCTTACTGGTTGCCGAGATATTGAAGGTCAAAGTTGACATATATTTGCCGTGTAACCATAAGTGATAGAGGGCTCGTTTTTAAACAAATACCCTCGTCTTGTCAAGTACTTTTTATCTGAAAAGTTTTACGTAATGCGCTTCATGGAAACATCCATAAAAAAGACAAATAAAAAACCCTTTTCGCGTAAAATGTCGCTCGGAATGCATGAGAGGTGGTGGTGGGGGACATTCACTCGATATAAACACTCGACAAATGTTTAAAACTTTAAAAAAATTTCTAGGCTCTCCTAGTGAACCGATTTAAATTTTACAGAAAGCGTTTGAAAGTTTGAGCCTTCCTTTATATGTAAAAAAATTTGCAACTATCTGAGAGCCTACTATAAATTTGAAAATTTGCAATTTTTTTTCCAGTAGGCTGGGTTGCAAAATTATTATGCAAAACTTATCCGACCGATCTTAACAAAATTTAGCACACGTTTTAAACGTATTAAAAAGTTTTTCTAGGCGGAATATGGAGCTTGTAAGTCAAGTTTAGAAAGTCGAAAACATTTAAAAGATTAACTTATTTTTTTGTACTTTTTTTCCAATTATTGCTATTTTTTCAACAATAAACATTAAATTTTCAATTTCTAGCTAACGAAATATTGTGTAAAATTGAATAACGAAACTTTTAACTTTTTATAATTTTTTCTCTAGGATTAATATTTTCCGAATTATAAACGAAAACAGGAGCAAAAAAATGAGATTTTCAATTGTTTTCAGATTTTGTTAAATAAAAAATGTAGCACAGGGTTTGCGACTGCGTGATTATCGATATTGGGCCCCTCCTGAAGGGATTACAGCAAAAAAATAGCTTCCTATGGAAAATGTCCAATCCAAAACAGATCCCGCCTAGACTACAGTTAAAGGATGGCAAAGCGGCAGGCCCTGATAATATACTCAAACTAATGGACAACGAATCAATAGCAATAATCGCAAAGATATTCAACAACATATACAACTCTGGAGAAATACCAACAGAATGGCTAAAATCTAGTTTATTGCACTTCCAAAAAACCAGGAGCCAAAAAATGCGAAGATTACCGTACTATAAAGCCTCATGAGTCATCTCCTAAAATTGTCCCTAAAGATAATTCATAAGAGAATCTACAAGCTGTGTGAAAGTCAAATATATCCAGGAACCAGAAAAAACACATGTTATAAAAATGTCTGCCGTGTACGCGACGTAGATGAAGAAAATGGTGACATTGCAGTCGTTGGATTTATGCGCAACGATAAATTTGGAACTGAATTCGTCGAAAAAGAAACTGATATTTCGTCAATTGAATTTGAAATGATCGAGGCCTTGCTACCTGAGCCCACAATTTCAACGAAAGGTAGAAAAACAATTCACATTTTTCCGGGTACTGTCAGTGTTTTCGAAAAATAAACTTTGTGTGCAGTAACTGTATATAGGGGTAATTTTGAACATCATTGTAAAGTACATTACATGTGTTTAAAATGTTCACTTGCATTGTCGTTCACAATTTCCCCGTAAAAATTCAATATAAAATTAATAGGACAACGAATTGCGCGTTTCCATTTACCCCTATATTTTTGTAGTTTGAATTTTTGGTTCGGGTAATTGTAAACAGTCCCTGAAGCCCTTATAATAACCAATACGAACACGAAATTTTGAGAAAATGGGTAAAACAACTGAAACTAAATAGGTATTACCAAAGATATAGAATTTTCTCTGTTAAACACAAAATATCGCAGAAAGAAAAGAGAACACATAGAAAAAGAACTCCAAGAAATGGAAGAACTAAATAAACCATCAGAAACCAGAAAATTCCATCAAAAACTTAACAAAAGTAGAAAAGGATTTAAACCAAGAACAATGATGTGTAGAGGCAAAGAAGGAGATATAGTAACTCAACAGAGTGAAATACTACAAAGATGGACAGAATTCTTTAAAGAAAAGTTTGAAAAAAAACGTAGATCCACTATATGATGGAATTATATTGGATCAAACGGATACCAGAGAAACAACCCCCCCTTCAGTGGCTGAAATGCAAGAAGCAGTTACCAGACTGAAAAACAACAAGTCACCTGGATAAGACAATATTAGCGCAGAATTAATAAAGGAAGGTGGAGACTCCCTATTGAATGCGATACACGAACTAATAGTGAACATATGGAATAATAAACAACTGCCACAAGACTGGAATACCGGAGTAATTATTCCACTACATAAAAAGGGAGATCAGCTTCAATGTAAAAACTACCGGGCAATAACGCTACTGACTGTGGCATATAAAATACTGTCAAATATTGTGTATGACCGATTGAGACCATATGCGGAACAAATAGTTGGGGGATATCAATGTGGTTTCCGTAGGCAGAAGTCCACAATAGATCAGATCTTCGTCTTGAGGCAAATCTTGGAAAAGACTAATGAATTTAATATAGACACACATCATCTTTTCATTGACTTTGAGAGTGCCTATGATAGCATTCATCGAGAATTTCTGATTCATGCACTGAAAGAGTTTAATATTCCAACTCAACTCATTGATATCATAAAAGAAACACTTAAAGTACAAAGCAAAATTCGAATTCAAAACGAACTAACAGATACAATTCATGTGAGAACGGGCCTACGACAGGGAGATGCCCTATCCTGTATTCTATTCAACATCACATTAGAGAAAATAATTAGGGAGTCAAAAGTCAACACCAGAGGAACAATAATAACAAAAAGTGTACAAATATTGGCATTTGCAGATGATGTTGATATCGTAGCCAGAAGCGAAAGAGAGATGATAGAAGCATTTAATGCGATAGAAAGAGCGGCACAAAACAGTGGCCTAAACATTAATGAAATAAAAACCAAATACATGAAGGCCAGTAAATCGACAGGCCAAAGAAACCTACAGAATCTGACAATAGGAGACTATAACATCGAAAGCGTGAAAAATAATTCATACCTAGGTTCACTAGTTACCGCAGATAACAATGTCAGTGAAGAAGTTAAGAGAAGAATACATATCGCTAATAAAACATATAATGGACTAATTAAACATCTAAGATCTAACATCACAAGAAAAACCAAATGCAAAATATACAAGACAGTGATAAAACCGGTCCTTGTATATGGATCAGAGACATGGACACTATCGAAAAGCGATGAAAACCTATTAGGCACATTTAAACGAAAAATCCTTAGACACATATATAAGGAGGTAAAGGAAAATGACATATGGCACAGAAGATATAACTTTGAACTGTACACAGCATACAATGAACCCGAGATCATAACATCCATAAAGATCGGACGTCTGCGCTGGATGGGCCATGTTGAAAGAATGTTGGAGACTGAAACACCAAAACATATTATGAGGCAAACACCAGTAGGAAGAAGGTCAAAGGGAAGACCCAAACTTAGATACATGGAACAAGATCTGAAAACACTTAAGATTACCAACTGGAAAAACAAATCAAGGAACAGAACAGAATGGCGGAAAATCCTAGAACAAGCCAGGACCCAGAAAGGGTTATCGAGCTACTGATGATGATAAACACAAAATATGTAAATTTTTAGTTGAAAAGTACAAAAATCGTTTACATTTACCTCACCTGACCCTACTACTCTTTTCTGAAACAGCAACATTCGTATCATTCAGGAGGTTCTAATTTTTCTCATATCAAAACATCAGTTCAACCAACACAAGTCCCCATTGCTAGTTTAGTAATAAACAAAGACAAAAACTTAATAACTTTATTTTCTAAAAATTATAAAAATATACAATAATTATTAAACACAGTTTCTTCTTAAATCGATAAAATGGCCATCAGCGAATTCAATCCATGTACGGAATTAGTAAAGGCGAATGGATTCTTCTTATACTCTAATCCCCAATCGGGTAACAACGACGGTGTAGGTAAAGTTTTATAACCAGCGAACACGGTGGATCCTTTGGTTACTTGCTTCTTCACCATATTAGCTTTCCTTGTAACCAGTCCTTTGATCCTCTCTAATTTCTGTTTGATGTTGGGCAAATCTAAAATGAATCTCCTCCATCGCGGAGTGTGAGAAAACAGCCAAAATAGAGTACATAGCGCCGGAAACAGTTGAGATTCTTTGTCGCACCAAGTCGTCATCAGCGTTATTAGTTTTTCTATATAATTCGGAACGAAGCTGCATTCTTTTGTCTCTTTCAGTTTGTTGAAGGTTATTAAAATGTTGACGGAGTAAATGCAGGCGTTCATTTCTGGCAAGGACCTCGCTGTGGAACTCAGCATTAGGTAAAGTTGATCAGGCAAGAGTTTTCTTAACGAAACACAGATCTTCTTGCATCTTCTGGTAGCATAATCTAAAATAACAATGGAACATAAGAGTATAATCAGTCATTCATTACATGTGCATTATTTTATAATTCTCAACATGCTGTACTATCTTGATATTGGATCGGATTTATGAAGATGAAACTATACATAAAATAAATAGTCCAGGCGGCATCTATTTAAAATAACGATTTTTGGGTGTGAATAGAATAGAATAGAAATATGCTTTATTGTCACTGAAAATTATTGAACAATTTTATGGACAAAGCTAAAAAAAATCAGTCAAAAAGTACAAAAAGTATAAAACAAAAACAAATATAATAAAAAAACAGAACAATACAATTTTAAATTAGTAAAATTATTGTATCATTTACATAATTTGTACAGACAACAACAAATGAAACAAATTGTAGCCACTGCTTGAGACACCCAAATGTAATTATAAACAATACTAATTTTGTTTCTTTGTTATACATTAAGAAACTCGTCAACTGAATAATATGGTCTTTCAGAGTGATAGATTTTTGTCATCTTACGAAACTTAATGAAAGATGTTGCGGATTTAATTTCTCTTGGAAGGTGATTATAAAGTTTTTTTGCACTATATAGAATAGAATTCTTTACTAGCTGAGTGGACGGGATCGGTAAATAAACGTTACAATCCGAATTTCTAATGGAGTAGCCATGATCAGGTCTATCGGGAAAAATGTTTAGATGCTTGCGAATCAAACAAACCGTTTCCAAAATAAATAAAGAGGGAAGCGTCAAAATTCCGTGATTTTTGAAGTAGGTCTTTCAATGAGTTGTTTGTTTGAGACCAAATAGATAACGAAATGCTCTTTTTTGCAACTTAAAAATAGTATCAAATTGGGCCACTGTACTAGAACCCCAAAATGGAAGCCCATATCGAAGATGGGACTCGAACAATGAGAAATATGCCATTTTGACAGAAGATAAATTTAGTTCCTTCGAAACAGATCTTATTGCAAAGCAAGCTGAGGCTAGTTTCTTCCTTAAGGAGTCAGTATGCAAGGACCATTTAAGATCGCTGTCGACAAGAATACCTAGAAAACTGATTTGGCTCTCATTCAAAAGCAAGGGTTGAATGACTCCTTTATAAGATAATGCTACTGTCTTATCCACGTTAAAGCTAAGTAAGTTGGAGTCTGACCAAGCCTTGATTATTCTTGCGGTTATAATTGAATGAAGCGTTGAAATATTAGAGCTGCTCCAAGTAATACTGGTATTATCAGCAAATAGAAAAATTTTCCCTTTAATTTTCAAGTAAGTGATGTCATTAATGAAAAGTAAAAAAAGAATGGGACCTAATACTGAACCTTGCGGTACTCCACACTCAATGTCTTTACAACTAGAGTCGGTGTCTTTTAATCTAACCAATTGTTTCCTACCTACCAAGTAAGTTTTGAACCAATTCAAAGACACACCCCGAATTCCATAGAAAGTTAATTTTTTTAATAGAATTTCATGATTTACGCAGTCAAAGGCTTTGTAATAGTCGCAGAAAACGGTGGCGGTGGAGAGGTTACTATTTAGTGATAGATATACCTCATGTAACACAGAAAACATGGCATCACTAGTACATTTATTAGACAATAAGCCGAACTGATTTGGCGATAAAATATTATGTTTAAGGAGAAAGGGCATAAGTCGAACTTTTATAAGCCTTTCAATAATTTTTGATAGTGCTGGTAACAAGGCAATAGGTCTATAGTTGCAGGCATCAGATTTGTCTCCACCTTTATGAAGAGGAATAACGATGGCAGTCTTGGGCCGTTAGGCAGTTAGGGAATGTACCTTTTTCAAGGGAATCATTTACTAGCGAGACCATGACCTCCAATACATTATGCGGAAGATTTGAGAAAATTTTAATAGATAATCCATCTGTACTACAGGACGATTTGCTTTTTATACTACGAATTGTTCGAATGAGTTCAGTCTTATCAACTGATCTTAAAAATAAGGTATCAGCAATGTTTTTTGAATTAAGGAGATAGGAGGATTTTTTGGCTACTTTGAGTAGTTTTAGATAGCATTTTCTGTGCGTATTGATATAATCAGAGATGGGGATACTGTCATTAAATTTTTTAATATATAGCAGAGAACGCATATTCTTCGCAGATATGCGAATGCCTTTGGTAATCCAAGGTTTGTGATGTTTTGGCCTGATGTTTAATAGAGGAAATGCTTTATTAAAAATAGATACAACTCTATTTAGAAAATCACTAACATTACAGTCAATGTCCCCGGAAGAAAAACTCCAGTCAGAAGTCAAGCATGAATTATAGAATTTACGAAAGTTTTGAGTGGAAAAAATCCTACCTAATCGTCGGGTTTTTGAGTGGGGTGTTTTTAAACTGCTAAACTTGGTATATACCGCTTCATGATCAGAAAGCCCCCCATTAATAACTGTAGAATGGACGTCAGCGGGTGGAAAATCAGAAACCACATAATCAATTGTCGAGGATGATGTTTTTGAGATTCTTGTTGGATAATTAACGTGCATTGTGAGACCATATGATTCAAAAATAGTTACCAAAGACAGTTGGGTCGCACAAACAGCAGCGTAGTCAATATTAAAATTACCACATAAAATTTTCTGAAAAATCAGAGCTAGGTGATCTATAAATGCAAATAATGTATAGGTTAAATTTCTTATTATAAATCAAAGAAAATTCGAAGTAGTTTTCACCCAGCAAATAGTCATATTTCGAGACTGAAGAAAAATCATTTTTATTAGAAAGAATCAGAGTGCCACCATGAACTGAACTTGGACGATCATACTAGCAATTGTGGTATAGTCTTGAATGAAAATTGGCTGATTAACTTCCAGCCAGTGCTCCGTCACTGCAACTAACTGGGGAAACCCTAATTCTTCCAGAAACAAAAATAACTCGTCTGTCTTATTTCTAATCGATCGAATAATCGAAGCCTATAATCGCAGTTTTTTGCATAAAAGTTGTAAAATGTAGGTACCCAATTAGTGCTTTGTATAGTAAAGATTTTTATTTAAAAAATAGATCTTGGAAGCTTATATTTTTATTGTAAATCGCAGTCATATTTGACCGATCATAACTCCGGAACCAATAAACCGATCATCTTATTTTTTCTTTTTTTCATGAGTCTTTCAACGCACTTTTATTATCCGTTTTGAAAATTAAAATCGATCAATAATTAATGAAGTTATTCAAATTGTTTATAAGCCTAAAATTTAAACTTTTTTTTTTAAAAATCCCTAGACTCTTCTGATCGACGGATTTTAATTTTTCAAAATGGGTTTGAAATCTTGAGTGCTCTTCTATATGTAAAAAAATTTTCAAGTATCTAGGTAAAAATTTTAGGTTTTGACCTGCATAATTTTGAAAATTATTCATTTTAAAAAAAATTAGATTGCAAAAAACTATTAAATCAAAATTAATGAAATTTTGTTTGATGATTAAACATATTAAAGAGTATACGGAGACGGTTGCGTTTCTATTTAATTTGAGTCTCTTACCACTCCCTAACACGTGTTTCTGGGTCTACCCGTCATCAGACGTCTATCGTCCTTACTCGACGCAATGAATACAAGAATGATGGTAATTTATATGGGTAAATTGTTTATGCATAGTGAAATATAAATATTCCCAGCATCGCTCTGAATGGCTTGATTAAGCTTGGGTATACAGTTTACTTTAATTGCTATCGACACATTTAACTTCATCATTCCTCACTAAAGGTCTCTAGTAGCATACTCTGGTAATTATTTTTCCTATAATTGCCAGAGTAGTCGGTGCGTTTTGATTTAGTTTGAGTCTTCTTACAAACTCTCTCTGATGACGGGTAGTCCCAGAAACACGTGTTAGGGAGTGGTAAGAGACTCAAATTAAATAGAAACGCAACCGTCTTCGTATATTTATCGTCCTTACTCGACGCAATGAGCACACGAATGATGGTATTTTATATGGGTAAATTGTTGATGCATAGTGGAATATAAATATTCCCAGCATCGCTCTGAATGGCTTGATTAAGCTTGGGTATACAGTTTACTTTAATTGCTATCGACACATTTAACTTCATATTAAAAAGTTTTCTTTCTCAGAATATGAAGGTCCTAATTATGATTTTAGTCTGGAAAATAAACTCACAAAAAAACCTTTTTTTTTTAACTGTTTTTCAGTATTTTTTCAATAATAATAATAATTATGAAGATTTGAAACTAAGATTGTATTTAGTCTCAAAATTTAGTTACAAAACTTTTATATCCTATATAAAATTATTCTAAAACTAATAGTTCTTAAGATATATGCGATAAAAGGAAAAAAATATCGTTTTTTTAAATTTTTTTCATATTTTGATTAATAAAAAGTTAAGCACGCACTTTACAACTCACGCATAGTGAAATTATCATTTATAGTGATATTTTGGAGCGATTTATACAAATAAACTGCGATTATATGCTTCACACGCAACTGAAAACAGTTACTGCCTGCACTAAAAGACCAAAAAGTGTCTTTTGGGAAAAATACTGCATTAACGATTAAAGAAACTTTATTAAAGAGTTTATTTTTCAAATCATCTGGTATTTTTCAAAAAGAAACTTAAAAACTGAAACATGATAGATTCATTATTTTGGAGCAATTTTAAAGTCGTGGATCAAAAAAACTTTATTAAATATCATGAACGATACATACCTATATCTTCAAGGGCGTGGTTAATATGGAATAATGTACAATTTTCCAGTGCAATCGTCTGCAAAGCTGCGTTACATCGAAATTGTAGAGTATTCTCAACCATAGCAGTGGCATTGGCTTTCATGAATCTTTCTCGTATTTTACACATGGCAGGTTCTTCGGCAGACCTCGTTTTGTAGCCCCTCCAGTAAGACTGAAATAATTATACATAAAAGATAAGCCAATTTAGCCACAATAAGGAAGAGGATTCAATAACACAGGTTTAATTTATTTTTAATAAAACCAAATTGTCCGTTTTCCCCTATGAGGGGGTTTAAGGAGAAGCCGAGGGTAGAAGTGGTAAACATTTTTGGGGTCCTAAAATTGACATTATCAGCAAAATTCAGCTTGTTCGTATGATTTTGAGAGGTTCAGTGGCATTTTCGTCTTTGACTACTACAGTATAAATCAATTTATTTTTAACAAAACTAAAGCATCTTTGTGATTTGGTAATTTTTTTAGGTGTCTCTATTCGAGTTAAAAGTATTTTCATATTTTCAATATTTAAACATTTAAAAAATAAATATTAGCACAGAGTAACATTTCAGAATGTTTTCAATTAGGGTAGTAAAGAAAAAAATTACTAGGCTAAAAAAATATAGTAAAAACCTAGTAGAGCACTTTTGTATTTCCAAAAAGATTTTTCATTCAGCTAGCGTGAAGATGCAGCTTGTTGAATGTTTCCCATTAACTGTGGCTTAGGGGGTCAAAAATTATCATCATCATCATCAGTGGCGTTACAGCTCTTTATGAGCCAAAGCCTTCTTCAGAACAATCCTCCATTCGCCCCTGTCTCTGGCAACTCTTCTCCATGCTCTAATTCCGATAGACTTCAAATCATTTTCTAGGTTGTCTTCGTACCTAAGTCTTGGTCTTCCTCTTCTTCGTTGTCCGATCGGCCCTCTTCGGTCAAAAACTTTTCTGACTATGGCATCTTCCTCTCGTCTAATTACATGACCTATCCATCTGAGGCGTGCTACCTTAATGAATTTTACAACGTCAGGTTCTCCAAATCTTCTATACAACTCAAAATTGTAACACCTGCGCCACAAACCTTGTTCTTTTATGCCTCCATATATTCGTCTTAGTATTTTTCGCTCAAAACGTTTGAGCAATTCTTGGTCATTCTGTGTTAGTGTCCAAGTTTCTGAACCATATGTTAGCACTGGTCTTATTACTGTTTTGTATACAGTCAGTTTAATTTTTCTAGGCATTTTTGAGGCCATCTGTCTTCTTAAGCCATAGTAACACTTATTGGCGAGCACTATTCTTCTTGGGTCAAAAATTATGCTGGTGAATAAATTTCAATAAAAACCTGGCAAGCAATTTATACTTTCAGTTAGAAGTAGAGTACAGTAAAATTGTAAAAATAGATTTTTTATCATCCTTAAATTTTAACCTAGCAGAATTATTGACTCCTCATAGAGGGTAGTTAAACAGTAAAAAATTACTTAGATGGTAATAAATTTGTACAAATTTAGCAGAATATCTCATATTTCTGAAAAGATTTACTTTGTATTCAGTTAGTGTAAATGTGTAACTGGTGAAGTTAGTTAACATTTAATAAAAACTTACCAGAGCAGTTTCTTATTTTATTTATAGAGTACAGTAAAATTATAAAAAAAAACTTTTTGATCTTTAATTTAAACCTAGCTAAATTCGTGGAGACCTAGCAAAAAACTGTAGTATATCATAAATATTTAAGGAAGTTAATCTTTGTATATGGGTATATTTTTTATAAAAACCCTTAAAAGGGCTACATTAAAAACACGAACGTTTTCGGAACAACAGTTCCATCAACAACAGTTCAGTTACCAGCTGAAGTCCGTTTGAAGAGGTTTACTCTCCGGACACTGGAACTCACTTAAAGCATGGGTGTATGTTACCTGAAGTAAAATTTAATTAAAATATTAAACATCAAATAATATTATCAACATCATGTACAATCTTTGGTAACATAATACATTTTAAAGGGTTTTTACCCAAATATTTTGGTGGCTCAGGCATGGTAACCTGTATTTTAACCTGATGATGGAACTGTTGTTCCGAAAACGTTCGTGTTTTTAATGTAGCCCTTTTAAGGGTTTTTATAAAAAATATACCCATATACAAATATTAACCTCTTTTTGTGATACGTGGTATACAGCCAGCTGCAGGAATTATTTTCCTTGTGGATTTTTTTTTAATTCCTTGGCTCGAATGTTAAGCTAGCGGGAATGTTTCCAAATAAGATTGGTTTAGGTGTGGAAAATTATCAGGGTGGTCAAAGTTTCGTAAACACTTAACAGAACACTTTTTTATTTCAGTTATAAGTAGAGAACAGTGAAATTGTAAAAGCAGATTTTTTCCCTTAAATATTAACCCAACAGAATTATTGACTTCTCATAAGGGGCAGTTGAGGAGTGAATAATTACTAGTGTGGTAATAAATTCGTAAAAACCTAGCAGAGCACTGTGATATAAATATATTTTTTTTAATTTTACCAGCTTGAATATGAAGCTAGCGGAATCGCTCCTATTAGGGGTAGGTTTGGGGGTGTAAAATTATCAGGTTGGTAATAAATTAGTGAAAAATAGTTAAAAAAATATGCCGTAGGCAAATTTTTTTTTTTTAATTCTGCTAGCTTGAACCTTAAGCTAGCAGAATTGCTCCCCTTAAGGGTGGTTTGGTGGTGAAAAATTATTAGAGTGGTAATAAATTAGTGTAAGATGGGTGAAAAAATATGGCGTAGGCTAAATTGGATTCCGCTCATGTTTCCCCGCTAGCGGGTCCTCAATTTAATCGTTAAAAAACATTGAATAAGAAAAGGCTTTTTGTATTTATTGCTATTTTGCAGCAAGGGTAATAAATGTCGTATCTTATAGAAAATTAAATTATCGCTTACTTTGCTCCGTATAAGCATGTTTTTAGCAACTAGAAAAAAACGAGGTTTTTAGTAATTTTTAAATATTTTAATTTTTTTATTTTTTATTCCCGACCTATTTCAGAGGGAGGAAAGATCAATTATTATTATTGAATTTATCACACAAGTTTTTCTGCAAAAATCCGAATACCACCTCTCACATCCACCGCAAAACAGATCCGCCCTGGTCTATAATAAAGAAAAGTTTACAACTGTGATTTCTACACATTAATAAAAATACATAGAACACAAATAATTTAAGACAAGGCGAACAACTTACCTGTATTTTTACAGCTGCTTCGTTTTGAACTTTTTCGATTCTTCGGCGCTCCCTGGCTTCTGGAGTAAAGTAATCTGCATATGTCCGTCTAATCAAATACCCTCTGGCATACCTCTGTATCTCCTTCGCTGCTTTTATCTTTGCTAAATATATCTCCCTTTCGTTCCTAGCTTGTACACAACGTCTGTACCATCGTTGAATTGTAATAACCGAATTTCTCGTGATTAAATACTGTTTTCTTTGTTTTATCATTTCTAAATTTGCTCTAACTCTTCTCTGAATTAATATTATAGTACGTTTTAATAAAGTGTATCGTTGTACCTCAATTCTCATTAAATGAATGGACTTCCAACGTTGCTGAACACAAATAACAGCTTTTTTGTATTTTTGAAATATTTCCTTGACTTCTCTGGTTACTTTCAGGGACCTCCAACGTGTTTGTATAAGAACGGTTGTACATTTTAACTGAAGATATCTATTTCGATCACTTCTAGCTAATATTTTAGATCTCCATCTATTTTGTACAAAAATAACAGCATTTCTTAGTTTTTCATAGTACGTTCTTATATTCCTAGCTTCAACTTTACCTCTCCATTTTTGTTGAATGAACATGGCTGCTTTTTTCAATTTAGTGTACTCTTTATATTGTTTTCTGTACAATACAATAGCTCTCCATTTTTGTTGAATTATCAAAACATGTTCCCGTAGTTCCAAATAGTTATGTCTATGTGTTACACACGCAACCTTAGCTCTCCAAAGTTGTTGTATCAAAATAGCGTTTGTTCGCAGAATTTGATACCTTTCTTGTTCTATTTTTGCTAGTCTATAAGCCCTCCATCTTGCTTGAAGAACTATCACGGCATTGCGTACTGTATTGAATCTCGCTCTCTCTATTTTGGCTTGTACAGTTGCTCTAAATCTTCTTTGTACAACTACAGTAGTACTCCTGAGGTTGATGAAGTAGTGGCGCTCAACATATCCTACTTTTCTTGCTCTCCAATGCGCCTGGAAGGTTAAAGCAGCTTTTCTTAAATATAAATATCTTTCTCTTTCGAATTGACCCAGTCTTTTAGCTCTCCATTTTCTTTGAATAAGTATTACCGTCTTGCGTAGCATTTTGTATCGATTTTGTTCTTCTCGAGCTAATTTAGTTGCTCTCCATTTTTGTTGAACATGAATCGCAGCTCTTCTTAAACTATCATATGCTTGTTTTTGTTCTTTTTCAAGCTTCTTTGCTCTCCACCTACACTGAATATTAACAACTGATTGTCTTAGTTTTAAGTAATTATTTTTTTCTTTTAGCATTAAATGTTTGGCTCTATACATGCGCTGTATTATTATAGTATACTTTAGTAACTGTTGGTACTCCTGTTTCGTTTTTTTCATTAACTGATTGGCTCTATAACGAGATTGAATTACGACCGCAGCATTTCGAATTGATATAAAAGATGTTCGACAGGAAACCATCTCTCGTTTGGCTCTATATCTCGTTTGTAATGTAACAGCTGCGTTTCTCATCTGTAAGTAATATTTTCTTTGCGATTTTGCAGCTTTGTTAGCTCTATACTTTCTTTGTATAAATATTGTAGACAACTTTAATCTATTGTAATAATCTTGGCAGGTTCGCATTTTTATTAAAGCTCTATAACGTTGTTGGATCACCAAAGTGGCCGTTTTTATACCCTGATACCTCGACACTTCCTTTCTCATGAGTATTATAGCTTTGTACCGTTGTTTGAGTATGTTAGAGGCTCTTTGGAGAGATTTATAATGTTTTCGACATTTGCGCATATGCAGAATTGACCTATACCACACTTGGATTTTTAGAGTCGCTTGTTTAATGGTAACAAACTGTTGACTGGCAGCTCGCATGTCTAATTTAGCTCTGTAACGTGCTTGAACAATTAGAACAGATTTTTGCAAAGCCTTATAATAGAGTCTTTGTTTTTGCATTGAATGTTTGGCTCTATATCTTTGTTGGAAGACAATCGCAGCTTTTCTTAATTGCAGATATTGAATCCTAGCTGCTTTCATTAGTTTCTGAGCTCTATATTGTTGTTGTATTGTTATGCAAGCACTTTTTATTTGTTGATATTGTGCTTTTTCCTTTTTCATTACTTTTAAAGCAATATAACGTTGTTCAACGATAATCACCGTGCGTCTTAGTTCTAAAAATTGTTCTCTGTGAATTCTCATCGCTTTAATAGACCTGTACCAACGTTGGATGTAGATTGTAGTTGATTTTATCATTTGGTACTTTTGTCTCTCAATTCTACATAAGCGATTCGCTCTAAAAATGTTTTGCACAGTTATTACAGTTGATTTTAGTTTTTCATATTGCAGTTTTTCCCTTTTAGCTAAAACTCTAGCTTTCCATTTTTGCTGAACAAAAATGACAGTAGTTTTCAACTTTTGGTACTTGTTCACTTCAAGCTGCACCTGTTTCTTGGAATTATACCATCTTTGTATAATTGTTACAGCTTTCTTTATTCTTAGATATCTACTTCTTTCTAGGAACATTCGTAAGTGACTTTGAATCAGGACGGCACTCTTTATGCGTTGTTTATAGAAATTTCTGATCAGCCATCCCCTGCAATACTTCTGTATTCCGTTTACTGCCATAATTTGTTTATTGTAAGCATCTTTTTGCCTGTACATTCTGTAGTAGGACTGTATTTTGATAGCAGCTTTTTCTGATTTAATTAAATTTAAGTAAAGTGTTAAGAAATACGTAAATTCTTCTAATTTTGCTATAAGTTTTTGCCTTCTATACCAATTCTGTATTTTCCTAGCAGCATTCTCTTTCTGCTGATGTAATCTCTGTAATTTTCTTCGTTTCAGAAGAACAGGAAGGCTTCTGAACCACGTTTGAATAGTACTAGCACATTTGACCATGAGCGGTGCCTCAAACTTATAAATAATCTGCCATAAGAAAGACATAGTTTTCTCCCGATGGCCATCGACAATGTCTTTGGGAGAAATGTCGTACAAGATCTTATAACCAGCACTTTCTAAGGAATCAAACACCAACTTCATATTATGCACCTTTTGTAAACGTGATATAGATGGTACTCTCAAACTGTTGGTTAAATCTTCTTTAAGAAGAATAATTTCCATGACTTTGGTTAATCGTACGCCATCTCTTAGATCTACTCCCAAGTTTTTGACAGCGTAATCAAATTCGTGGATGTAAGTCTGCACGTGCGTGACTATATATCCAGAAAACTTCAGAAACTTAGTAATATCACCCACTGCTGATAGTAACTCTCTAGCTAACATAAGCAACAGTTCCTTGCTTTCTTTAACTTTGCCTGTTTTACAGAATAAGCAAGGATTGTGCGGTATTAACTTTTTCGTTTTAGCTTGATCGAGGAAATACACCAAAATTAAAAATTTCTTCAAGAAGAATTTGTTGAAATCCAGTACATATTTTGCAGCATGAACAGACTTATGTTTCTTTACCAAAGTGGGGTTTTTAAATAATCTATTGATCAAAAAAGTGCTAAGTCCGACGATGTCTGAATTAGAATGCAGTGGAATTATTTCGTTATAAATAGTTTCTAAGCCAATTCTGAGCCACAACGGATTATAACTTAATAAATGGGACATTACATCAGACTTTATAGAAAGATTAAGATGAACATCTTTATCTTGTCTAATGCTCACCTTGCCGTTATCTACAGCAGCTAAAACTTTAGATAGAACATTTGTAATTTCTTGGGATCTGTACAAAGTTTGTGCGGATTTTCTTAAGCTATTCAATTTTGCATTTACGTGATACTTGTTAGAGATTTCTTCTTTAGTAGGAGCTGCCTCTACTTCCCGCTTCTTACACTCTTGCCATACTTTAGCTACATCTATGATTTTATCCTCGGAATACAGTTCTTGAGGAGGTGTTAACAGCGAATTCAACCATTTTTTGAAATAAAGCTCTTGTTCGTCAATCCAAGTTTCGTCTACAAAGAGATGCGGCGTTATAAACGGATCAACCATATTAGTAGCAGCTAGCAGAAACGGGTTCTGTATGATTACCGTATTAGTATCTCTCCTACTGATCTCAGAAATCGTTTCTTGTTTTCTCATCTCTCTGCGTACATCTTCAGATTTATTGTTCATAAACTTTTTTAAATTGAGACCGGAAGTATTCTTTGCTACTCTAAGTGCAGCACCTCCTCTCCTAGACCATTTTTGTGGTCCTGTCAGACCACCACCTGGTTTGGAAAAGTTTGCTGTTAGGTCTAAATCACATTTTTTTCGAGTGGTACAATGACTCACGTCCAAAGATTCTTCTTGAATAGCGCTGAGTGGACGATCCGACATGGTAAAACTGATTTGGCTGATATCTGGTCTACTATAAGGGTCGTTTCTTTGAAAATTAATGTGATTTTTAACGGCTACTTCGGGTGTCGAAAACATGAAGTTATTCGGCTTTGCGAAATTGAACTCATTTGTAATAGTATCTTCAAACTGACTATTAGTACTAAAATTCAAAGTCACATCGTTTAGTACAGGTTTTGTAAAATTAAACTGATTTGTGTTTAAAGTTGAGTCATAATCAAGTCTTTCGAATTTTGAACTAAAACTTCTAGCATTCAGAGAGTCAGCGATCGTCGATCTTTGAAACTGAGAAAAATTTTTATTCTTCACGTTATTCGCGTCCTGTAAATAAGACGCTAAACTCGGTGTTCTAAAAGGTTCAGGACTAAACCTCTTTTGACGTATGGGTGACATCTTCGTAGACAAAGGACTTAAATTTTCACAATTACCTAACGAATTATCTTTTGAATATGTCTCTCCGCTCAAATTACCTTTAACGTAAGTTTCAAAACTGGTATTATCCTTTACATATGTCTCTGAACTTAATCTTGACTTCGTGTAAGTTTCTGAGCTTAAATTTAAATTTGGAGGAAGATCTGGAATGTCAAAAGTGGTCTCTTTTTTCATTTTAACTGTGCTTACAAAATCTGTTTCAAATCTTGTTTTTCGTTTGACGGGTGTATTTGTTGGTGTGAAAGAAAACGATTCCATCTGCATCAGCTGGTATTCGAAGCCATATTTGGGCGAATCTGGCATAGACGACTTTTGTTTGAAGTAAGTACCTAATGATACATCTGGGGTTAATGTATCGCCATTGTAGGATGTTAGGGGAGGTCGTTTTTGTTTATTACCATTGGGACATTCATTTTCGTTATTCATTTCCAAACTATCATTGAAAATATCTGAGTTTTCTCGTTTAAGGACAAATGTGCCCCTTCTCTCACCACCATTTGTGAATTTATTGGAATATTCCACAAAATTAACTTTCTCAGCTGATATAAAGCTCTCAGTAGTAACTCTCTCAGATAGATATGCAGTATGTACATTTTCCTTACCTTTCGAACTGTAATACTTAACATTTGGTTCAGCGTGGATAATATGTTCATGTTGATGGGACGTAAATAATTGTGGTTTGAAAGTTTTTTTCGGCGAGGGTGACTTTCTGTACTGCGATTTTTTCTTCGGTGATGGTGAAAAGCGTTTTGGGGATATGTACGGTGGTTTTATTGGATAATATTTCTTTGTTGGTGATTTTCTGATTTTCGTTTTCTTTCCAGGTTTTACCTTCAAGAACAAAAATAAAATTTAATGATATAAATAGAAATATTTTTTTATAGCATGTTATCACTCTTCAGGGTTTTTGTTGGTAATGGGCTTAAAAGCGAACTATGTTCTAATTCAAAAAGAACCAATAATGGGAATGGGATACAATAAAAGAGAAATACAATAAATAATGACCAAATAAACTAAAGAGATTGGAATAGAAAATCTGAAAAACAGATCACAATGGACCACAAAAGGAAAAAAGTGTATGAACACAAAACAACAAGCTAATAAAAATAGTCGTTTGGAACATCAAAGCAATTGTAAAAATAGGAAAACTTGAAGTATAATATAACTATAGATAAGAAGCCATAATATAGATCTTACAGCAGTACAAGAAATAAGACAGGAAGAGAAGTGGAATCAGAAAAGACCATTACCCTCTACTTTATAGTAGTAGTATACAGCATAACTATAAAACAAATTATTAAACATTAAGAAATACATTAGGTATATTATTTGTAAATTGTGTATGATCCGAGATAAAAATATAATTACATTTTTTTATTTTATATTTAATTGTTCTCCTATTTAACATGTTCCCTATCACATAGATTGCATGGGTTTAACACTAGTATTGTCCTTATGGGCCACATTGGTCCCATAGATCCAACACCTTTTAAATGCTTGTTAGGCTAGCTGCTACATATTAATGTGCAATATCTCCCACTAAAAGACCAATGCGGCCTAGAAGACATGTACTGTAAGAATGGTTTATTAAATTGGTTGAAAATTGTACCTTGTGCCCCAGTTATTTTATAAGAAGTTATAAAGCATAATAATATTGGCATATAAAGGTATATATATATATATATATATATATATATATATATATATATATATATATATATATATATATATATATATATATATATATATGAAAATATAGCTGGCAGTGAATGTGTTAATTATAATTATATATAAAGCCTATTTATATTTAGAGAGAAAAATTTGGTTCACTAATAAAACTTTAAAGCTCTATAACCACTGTAAAATATATTTACTAAAGATGAAATTTAATTAATATCAACATAAAATAGTCCAAATCAATTACCTTGGCAGGTGAGACTGTTTTAAAAACAATAGGCACATCTCTGTGGACTGTTCTTGTAGTATTTTCAAAAGAAATTTTATGGTATGATGCTTCCTTCTCTATAGGAGTCCATGTTACTTCAAACATAAGCTCCGAAAAGCTGTGAATTGTTGCACTCTCCCAATTATATCTAACATTTAGCTCTAATGGCACTTTTTTTGTTAAGGCAATCTACAAAATAATGTATAATTTTGTAATTACTTTAAATATATATGTTAGGTATAGTATATATTTATAACTTACACTCATCTCCTGTTTGGTTGGATTTCTTAATAACAATTTGCATGTTGCTGATTCTCCAAGTTTCACTCCATCAAAAAATAACTTTGGAGCTACTGTGAAAGGCCCCAAAGAGAGAATTTCTATTTTTTCTGGAGATTTTTCTTTTACTGTAGGTTTAGGTTTCTTTTCTCGTCTGACTGGGGATATCTACAATAGTTTATTCAACTATAGACTTATATATTGGTTGCATCTTTACAGAAATGTTTATTAATTGATTTGATATGTACTGGCTGTTAGGTGAAACTGGAGACAATATTAGTGTTATTTGTAACCAATATACAGAAAAAACATTTTATTTAAAAAGTCTGCAACAATAATTATTATAAAAAATTAATATAACTGATAGTTAATAACAAAAACATGAATGAAACATCCAACAAAATAGACAATATTGATTACCTATTGCAAATAGTTTAGTTGAAGAAGTATAGAAAGAAACAATAATGCAGAAATCTTGTCATATTAGATATGAATATAATGTTAAACCAAAATTCAACAAAATGTATTTTCTTTCCAGATGGTAAATTTTATGGACAATATTATCAGATCAGAAATACAGTTTAATATCCATATGTAATTCAGATCTACAATTATATTACAATGATGTTTCTATAAGCTGTTTTTTCTATCATGTGGAAACTTACATGAAACTTAGTAAGTACTAAAAGAGTCATTGGCATCATTATTGACCAGTCTCAATAACAAATTCACTAATAATCCCAATTACCCATTTCTCAGAGTAGGTTTTTTTATTTTGTTGGTTGATGAATAATAAAAGGGTCTTTTTAAGAATGACATGTCTTTAAATTCCAACAGCTCATATTGTATACATATCTTTTTGTGGTGAGGATTAAAGATTATGCTGACCAAGCAAGAACATCAATATTCCTTTAACTAAAAAGTTGAAACTATAATAAGCTAGACTGAGAAGTTTTTACAATTATCTAAAATAAATCATTTATCTCCATGTGTAAACTGTCATATGTGAAGATTGGCACTGAAAGAAATCATTTTCATGATGCCGTAACACTCCCAATTACATAATTTATTAATTATCTCATTGATCAACTTCTTAAACCGAGTTATTTGTTTTTTTTTTGTGTTAAAAGGTAAAAGGGTCTTAAGCTTTTAGTTACATTCTTCGTATTATGTATAATTGGTTACAGTATTTTTAAATTAAGGACTGTCTATTGATAAATGACTCATATATAAATAGCTCTTTTAATTAGAAAATCTTCTGACATTGTTATTTCGTCTCCCTCGTCTAATTTTTGTTACTAATCACTTATTTTGCAAGTGTAGTCCAGTTAATCATGTTTAATTAATACATATATAGAAAAATATATAATGATCCATGTATTTAATATAATCAATATATTTCTTTCCAAAATAAGATTTGAGGTTATCTATTATAGATATTATGTTATTTTTTTGACATTGAATAACATATTAATATAAAAAATACATAATTCTTAAGAATAAAAAAAATCTATAAACAATCGAGAAAAACTTCTGATTATCCTATTAAATATTATTAGGTAAGTAAAACATACTATACAAATTAAGACTTACCTGAAAAAACATCGTTTTGTATAATTTTACACTTTAAAACTTATAAATTTGATTCCTTTCTGACGTTTATTTTTATTTCATTTGAACTGATTGCTGAATGTAACGGATAACGGAAAATGTCGGTATAGTAGAAATTTCGTTCATATCACAGATAAATAATTACACCTAGATTGGTAACACGGATGGCCAAGGTCGACTTTTTATTTGGCACCCTTCCGTTTGGTGACACTGCTAGTCTCTTTCCTGCACCTTGTTCGTTGTCTTGTCACTTTATGTGACTTTTATGTGATAAGGGATTCAAGCGATGGATTCGTCACCGTACATTGCTAAAGTCTAAAGAATTCTTTATTAAGCAATATGATTTATAAGCGATATACTGTATCAAAATCTTCCTTCCCTTGAAAACAGCTTGAGAAGAGTATATTATGCATTATTGGAAGATTAATACGCAAATTTTTATTTTTTAATTAATAGTGCAAAAAGGTACAATTTTAGACGATTTTTAATTATGGAATCGAACACATTACATGAAACAACAATGGAAACATGAAGAACTGACCAAAAAGATGTTATGTTCCATCTTCTTCTCATTGTGCTGGCTCCTTTCGAAGGTTGGCGATCCAAATGGCAATTGTAGATTTGGAAACTGCTGCGCGAAAGATCTCTGCGGATGAGCGGTTGAACCATCTCCTCAGGTCTTTCAGTCACGAGTTCTGGCGTCTTCCTACTGATCTTTTGCCCTGTACTTTTCCTTCCAGTATAACTTGAAGTAATTCATATCTTTCGCCTCTCAACACATGACCCAAGTATTGCATTTTCCTCTCTTTGATTATTATTATGTTATGTTCCATATTACATGGATACTATTAACAAACAATATCGTTTTCCTAGTCCACGAAATTATATGGATATATTTGATAAATGAGTGAATGCTGTTAAGAGCCCTAAATTAGAGAACGTTGCGACAGAAACTACAACTTTCGTGTGTGCGCTAGTCATTTTAAAGAGAGGAGGATATAATTAAAGTTGGACATAGGCACACATAGGGCATTAATTACGGGACATAACGGCTTGGAACAGCCGTTCCAAGTTTGTTTTTACCACAACCAGGCTTGTATTCCCATAAACTTGACATTAGAATAACAAAACAATTATTTTCAAATACTCACAAGTTCTTGTAACAACATTAAGAATAGCCAAACTATACCAAACTTGGCTTTTATGATTAATATTTCTTGTAACACATATAGCATTTTTGTAACATTTTTATAAATAAAGATTTTATTCTTTAATTTTTTTAACCACTTTGTCATTTTAATGTAATGAAAAATAAATATAACCTCAACATAACAAGAAAACCCAAATAGTATACGAAAAAATATATACATATTATATTATCGTATAGAATAAGGGTTTTTTTGTTATTTTAGGATTATTACTTTAAAATCAGTTTACAATCCTAAGAAGTGCCTTTTGAATTTACCGCCATGTATAAATATATAGTTACGCACCCTGGCACTAGGCGATCCGTCAATTGTCGTTTTACTCTTTACCATGGGACTGGCACTGCTAGATGGGAGTGTGCTTTGGTTCATACACGTTACCAACGTTGTAAATTAATCAGAGAATATTTATTTTAAATATATTTTTCAAAAACACATAATTGTGTCAGTTTGGTCTCTTAATATTATTAAAAGCACGCAGCACTTTTATAGGAATTTTATTTGATATTTTTAAATATATGATATTCCATAATAATTTGACGTAATAGGACTTTTTTACTTTCTACACTGTTCTCAAAATAAATATACGTAAATTTATATATAATAATATTTACCTTTTTTTCAAACACATATAATGAAATAAGAATATAGGGAGATAGAGCCAAAATAATAAAGGAAAACTCAGACTAGCTTATTCTCAACAACTTTAAACTTAGAAAGAACTCGCAAAAGGACGTACCATTCTCGAAATTGAAGAAAGCTGGCAGAAGAGCTATTCCTATAAAGGGAGATAAAGAAATTTACACCCAATGACGTACATTGTTTACACCGTTACATATAGAAACGCCGGCAACAGACTTGTCTATTGAGTTTGAGAAGATAATGGGGGCGGGGAAAGCACTAAAGGCCGGGAGAGCACCCGGGCCTGACAGAGTTCTACGCTTTCAAGAAGTAACGAACAAACGCCACAATAAGTAGCGAACAAACAAATATTATAGAAGGCCCAAAGAACAGCCCTATTAACTATTAAGGGTTGTATGCACCTATAGAACGACCTCGATGAAGTTATAGCCGGGGTACCACAAATACAAGAGAGAGCCAAAAAATACGGCAAGAGCAATTAAGAGAAGATAGAACAGAAACCTCATAAAATAGCGGGAAGAGTGTGTAAACAAGTGGAGGGCTGCATGGACAAGGATACTTATCTTGGTCTTGGAGTGCAAGTATAAAAGCACTGACTGTTTCTTCACGCAATTCCTTATGGGGCACGGCTCATTTAGAGCATATGCAAGGCAATAGGTGATAGATAGCTGTGTGGACTCTAGAATAAGTAATACAGCAGAACATTGTGTGTTTGAATGCAATAAGTTGCAATGACGAAAGAGTAGAACTATATGCAAGGGTAGGCATCTTTGCAGCACACAATTTTACAATTGTAGTGAGAAGGGGGATAATGAGTTTAGAAATGTGCTGAGGCTATGACAAAAATCGTTAAAAGAAAAGAGAAATACAACGGGGGTAAACGTATCACACTCGTTAGACAAGAGTGGTTTTAGTTGACAGGTAAGGTACCATGGATGGATCTGGGGACAAGACCCACCAAAAAGGAAATTGTGTTAGGATGTACTCCATCTACTCTGAATCCAAACTTGCGCCAGATATGGTTCACCTGATACAGTATTTAGAAGATTTCAACTCACAAAAAAAGCTGATTCTCAAAAACAATTTTCATGCAGTGGAAACATGTAACTTTCATGCAAGACAACAAATTGAATATTATTTATTTCATTTATACTATTTCAACTTCACCTTAATAATACAAACAAATAAAATACGTAACTTTATTTAAAAAATATGAACAATAAGTTTAATGAAATTCAATTAAATTAATAAATATTATGAATTATATCCAAAATTTTTAAACTAAAACATCCTTTTACATATTTTTAACTTAAAACATATCATCATGAGTCAATTCTTGCATTAATCTTAGACCCCTTTCTTTTAGGGCTTTAGAAAGTAACTTCTGTTTTTCCTGTTTCAACTCTTGTTCCTTTCTTTGAGCATCTAAAATATCATCCACTGACACTTCAGTCAATGGTAGTTCACCTTCTTTGTCAGCATCCTAAAAATAAAAAAAACTAAATTACCAGGATCATATTTTTAAAACCATGACATTCACAACCTCAAACAAAAAGATTAACACCAAATTAACACAATATAGAAGATTTAATGCAAAATGGAATATTTAGAAAAACAGGTCTTTAATGTTTTCATTATGAATTTTCTTTAGATTATATTGTAAACAAACAAACAAAATAAGATGACTTACTATTTCACCAAGGAGTACAACATTTTCTCCTCTGACGATAAATACTCCCCTTGGAATGTCCCCGTATTCATTTCCTACATGTATTCGTTCAATAGTTTGATGTAAAACTAAATTAGCAAACTGATCAACACTTCTTAAATACCCTATCAAAGTCCTTCCATCTCGAAGCAATACCATCAGCTTTTCTAGAAACCAAAATATTAATAATTATTTTTACGTATTTGAAATTAACATTACTGTCCAGTTCATCTAGTAAATGTGCTGTTCCTTCTAACTCCGGTTTGTTTAAATTCATATTGTTGAGATATTTTCAAAATAAAGTGTAAACATAACCTATTCAATTCTAATAAAATATGATTGATAAAGATAAATTAATGACAGTTGTACAAAATTGTATCGTGTTCTATGAAAGATAGAATAGCCACAGAATAATAAACAATTGTTATTTATTCTGTGGAATAGCCCAGAATAAAAAAAGGATTATTTTTTTAAAGAAGTCTCATAAATTACAAAGTATTTAGAATTTTTGTAGGCAAACTTTATTTTTTGTATAAATTAATTTAGAATATCCTAATTATATGTAGTTTTTCTCCACCTAACTTCTTTAATAAAAATTTCAAAAATACCGGAACTATGGAAGAAAATTTAGAAAACGCATTATATTGTAGTTCTAAAAATATTAGTGTCTATATTGTAAATATTTATTTTTACAATTATTTTAACGCCTTAATATACAGGGTGAGTTTTTATTAACAAAAGTTATTTAAAAAAAAATGAAGGCTATGATATTCCCCATCCTTGGTGCATGGATAATATTCCGAATTCTACAGGGCGATTAATAACGACGTGGTAAAGCAAACACAATTTTTTAAATGGAACACCCTGTATATTTTCTCATATTTAGATTGCTTTCGTAATCTCTGTTCTTACATTATGGGGTTTGGCACTCCAGTCGTCAGAGACGAAAATTCCACTGAGCCTCTAAAAATCATACGAACAAACTGAATTTTGCTGAGAATGTCAATTTTAGGAACCCAAACGAGATACAAAAAAGTTTGTTACCCCTACCTCCTTGCTCTCTCCTCGTAGTGTGGAAAACATCGACTTCCAAGAATCTGTACGTCATGAAAAAATGTTTCAAACAAGAAATGTAGCTAAGATAGCTTTGAAAAAAAAAATGTTTATTAGCTGTTTTTGTAGAATAAACTGTTCCTTTAGAAACAACGCTTAAAGCGATTTTGAATGTCAGTTACGCGCACTAAATCATTTTTTTTAATTTGTATCAACTCGACGGTAAAAATTTGATATCTTTTGATCAGTGTCCTATTGACAAAAATCAAAATGCATTTAAAGGCGAAAAGTGTAGATTTCGTATGCAATTTTTGAATTTTGTCTCAAATGAAGTCAGTTTCTATAAACATTTTAAATAAATAATCGTTACGCGATTTTTGTCATTTTTTAAGATTCCACAAAATTTATCACTTCAATTGACCAGTCATATGGCAACATATATCAAACATTTGAAATATTCCTAAAAAACGCTGAATTTAAACTTTTGCATTAAAAACGATCTTTCGATTGCTCAAGAATGCTTTTTAAAACTACATAACTTCGGCTACGAATTCCATCAAATGCCGTCATCGTGGAAGTATTTCCTTGACGCGAGATCTTTTGTAATGTGAAAGTTTTAATTCAGCGTTTTTAGGCATATTTCAAATGCCCTCATATTTGTTGCCAAAACTAGAAATCGAAATTTCATGTTATAGGTTTTGAAGATTGGGCCCTAAAAATGAAACTTCCACAGCGACCAGTCAATGGAGTGATAAATTTTATTGATATCATGAGAATTGTACAAAATAGCAAAAATTGCGCAACATTTAATTATGTAACAGCTTTATAGGAACTGATTTGTTTTGCTATAAAATGCAAAAATTGCATACGACAGCTAGACTCATAAAAATACATAAAAATAAAAACACATAACAACAAATAAAACACATAAAAATTTATTTAAAAAAAACAATTTATTTCATTTCTACATCATCTACCAAATATTTAAGCTTAATAATCAAAGTTGTGGGCGATGTAACATCAGCAACTAAAATATCTTGACCATCTTTTAATCCTAATTCTACTAAACTTTTATTTAAATTATCTCTGGTCCTCTCTTCAATGCTTTTAATTGTGGATATATACAGAGTTTTATTTTTCCCATCTATAAAAGTAGTTAAACCGGGACTTTTCATTTGATAAGAGGCACTTTCGGACAATAATTCTACTAACTGTTTTAACTTCATTGAGTTTGGATCCCTGATCTCCATTACTTGTGGTGTTTGCGAGCACACCAGACAGTCCGGTTTTCGTTCGGCTTCATAGGTGTAAGTGTATATACCATCGACATCATTGAAAACCATGTAGTTATTTAACGGAACACAACAGCTTGTTGCAATTTTGAATACCTAAAAATTATTTTAGTATGATATATATACAAAATAAACTCAAATCAATTCAAATCAATATGAATAAATCAACTAAAATGAATCCACCTTACTGACAGGCGTTAAAATAATTTTCACACATTTAGAACTAACTGAGAATTATATGTCTATAAATTTGTCTATACCATAACACAATGTTCTGAACGAGGTGTTCTTGTACATTTATTGATGCTGTAATAACAACCTTGGTTGTTTTTCATCTGAAAATGTTCATGTTTTAGTATAATCTGCTATCAGGGCACTGCTTTGAGTATTATTATCTTGAGTTAATATATAGTTCACAAAAATATGAAAAACACTGATATTTTGACCAATAATACTTAGACAGTTACAGCTTCCAAAACAGAGTCTGGGAAAGAAACAAAATGGAACATTTTTTTTGATCTACTGCTTTGTTAGATCCATGTGTTAAGGGAAATATGGTAAAAATATGATGACAAACAGTAAAACCTTTTACAGTATATTTTCTCACTCCATCAATACAAATACTTTACCTCAGTAGCACAAACTCCAGCTATCACAGCATTTGTAGATGCAACTGCGGGGATTATGTGCTTGACAACACCTTGCACAAGTCTATAGGTTATTCCTGGAATGTTAAACTGATGTGCCCTTTCCAGCGACTTTTCATATATCCAAGTAATATGCTGAGCATCATCCCCATCCAAAGGTACATTAAAAGGATTTTCCCTTGGCCACATAATTACTTTAACATATTCAATACAGTGTTCTGGTAACCTAGGAGTGTTTGCTATTGTGCAAAGGGGATAATTAATTTGAGGAGGATATAAATCTAAAGTACATTCTACACAGGCACTCATTCCTGGCAGTATTACACGGGCATTGCCTTTAAAACCTTCAGTGCCACCATCTACTATGGGTATAACTGACTGTTGGTCTAGAACATCATCTTCATAATTAAGCAAAGAGATTAACATTCCATTGATCCACCTCCTAGCAACTATAGAATCCAAACCACACACAATAATATGAAATTTTCTATAAAAACTTTCATCAAAGTCTTGTATTTTACAAAAATGGGGAGTTACTTGACATCCAGGCACTTTTCTATTTATGAATGCAGCTGCTACCTAAAAAATTAAATAAGAATAATTTTAAATAAATAAAAACGTCTGTTGAATAAAAAGTTCTTGAGGATTAAAATAGTAAATTAATTAAGATGAATAAAATAATAAAGATGAATAAAACAATAATTACGTATATTGATACTTTGCAAAATTCAATGATTTTCAGTGGTATATGTGTCATCTGAATTGTAGTATTCCTACAAACAATAGCAAAAAAATTTAATAGATTTGATAACAGGAATAGTATCTAAGTACAAATTATTCAACAGAATGTGCATTTATTATATTATCAGTTCAAGTAAGTTTCATGTGAGTTGTATCACTATATATTCTTGAGATTGGTATGTTACTGGTGTCAGTGTTATTAGAAATATTACCTCTGCTTTTGATGAGCCAATATCTTTGTGTCTAAATAAAAATTGTCTATTTAAATTTGACAAGTCTATAATGTCCATATCAATAACGTGAATATTCTTAAAGCCCATTAAAGCTAAATCTTTTAACAGTTCACAGCCTAGTCCTCCAGCTCCTATAACTAGAATTTTGCAAGAAGTCATAATGAAATCTAATATTTCTGAAGATGGCTCAAATTCTGGATGACTGAAAGGACCCGGTCGCTCTAATACTTTCCTAAGATTGCCCCATCTTTTCTGGTTTGATTCTAGGGCTTCTGACATAGTATTATGTTTATTTCGGTTCCTTTCTAAAAGATAACCCTATTGCTGGTTGTCAAAATTGTCATAACTTCAAAATCTTTTGATTATTTCTTCTGTTTATCAGTTTGGCGTAGACTAGGAAAAAACAATTTATTCAAAACAACAGCTTATTTAATTTCAATATTAACACATACTTAATAACAGCAAATATTTATAAATGGGATTCTATTATATTCTATAAATTAATACGATTTCTAAACAACGTATTTTTCACAGAATATCTATATTTCATATAAAGTTGTTCTGTGTTCTGTCATTATTTCGTCAAAGTTTGAGGTTGTGTTCATTACTTTTAACATTTTCATTTTCAAGTGTTTTAAACTTAAAAATAGTGAAATTCCATTTTTAAGTACTGAACATTATTTGTCCATGTTGAGAACATTCAAGGTTCAAATGCGGTTCCAATAACAAACGAGATTTATCAAGAGATTCATTGTGTCATGCAAAAGTTTTATCTTATCTTTGTTCAAGTATAGATTGTTTCAAAATTCAAAGTTACACTTTTCTTCTAAGTGCAAGGCTATATGTCTTATACTAGTTCAGGCGCGTTATTCATTTTTGCATATTATAATAAAAATGGATTATCTGTCTTTACCAATTAATGCCCTAAGGGGCATAATTAATAATCACTTTCAAGGGAAGGAAGCTTGGCAAATAGTCACAACTACAACTACAACTGTACTGTTGTCAGTATGGTTTTATGGATTTTTGTTTCAAGATGAATGTAAGTACATACACAAAAGTTTGATAAATATTTCATAGCAAAAGTAATTTAATTCAGGATTGTTTAAATTTAATAATTCCTTTGTTGTTTAATTTAACCAGTCTTAATGTATTCTTTTATTGTTTGAATAGATTATTTAATTTTAAAGTATTCTACTATGTTCAAGGTCTTACTGAAAGAACAAAGAAAACAGTATTCAGGTTAGCAAGAAAGATTCCTGCAATCAGAAAGAGAATAGAGACTGAATTGGACACAATAGCAAAGGGTTTTGAAGATGACATTAAGAAATCAACCAATAGTGTAACATATATTACTGAACTACCTCAAAAAGGGTTAACAAATGAGGAACTTATTGAATGTTTGGATCAGAATTTGTCCCTGGGTAAGTTTGAAAATCGGTTGTATATCTGAATGTATTTTTTACAGAATTATAAGTAGCTGCATTATATCTCTAACCTTCCATTACTCACATAGTTAGAAAAATCTAACATTTTTAAATATTTCACCATGATTTTCGAAAAATTGCTTCTTTTGGGTTTTGCAACCAGGAATATTCCTATAAAGACTTTTATAAGACTATGTTAAATAGTGGTGAAAGCACCTATTATCTTATAGACAACAGATGTTGTTAGTTCAAATCTCACATGTGAGCAATCACATTCGTCAGAGCTTAAAAAAAAAATAAAAATTTAACTATGCAAGTGTTAGTGTGTGTTGATTTTTTGAGAGATCGCTTGAATAAAGTTATAATATTATCACAAAAGATAAGATTTTTAGTGAAATATAGATTATTGAACATATGTTATTATAAGCGCTGGGTATTTTTATACCTTTTTTGGTTTACTGGGCAAGAATATGGGAAGAAAATGGAGAACCAGTTACTAAAATGGTATGAAGAGATAGACAACGATGTGGAACCACTAGATTTCGATCAGGACTTAAGTGATATTTGTTTTGAACACAGTATCCACAATACAGATTCTGAGCAGTCCACACAAGGTCTAGCCAGTGATCCTGAAGATGCTATAGAGAAAAGCGGCCAAAATGATTGTTTTGGCTTATTTGGCTGACAATTCCATACACGTTAGTTTCAAAACCCGACAAATCTGTAAGCAAAGATCAAAACCCGACAAGTCCATTTTTGTTTTTTAAATTTTATTTAAAATTACGTATTTCCAGAATAATTACAAATAGTTTTTAATCCAGAAACATCTTTTAACGGTTGAGTTTACCGAAAGTACAAACTGATTATAGCCACAAATGTTAAACTTGGAACAAAAAATTTCGGTTTAGCAGTCTTAGCATGTTTATATAATGTATGTGCTGTATGATTCAAATATAAAGAGGTAAAGCTTTAGAAAAGTAGATTTTGATTTATTATGTTATGAATTCTGCAATTTTTGATTTATATAAAACAGAAATAAGTCAATATTTGTTTGGTGATTAATTGCAGTTAATTAAGTATTATAAATTTTTTTTGGCAATTGCCCTTTGATAGATTAGGGGATAGATTTGGCAATCGTCAAATCGGCAGGTGCCAGATTGCAACAGATGTTTGCAATTAATCTTGACAGAGACAAATATTTACTCCTTATTGTTTCATATAAATTAAAAATTGCAGAATTCATAAATTAGTATAATCAAAATGTACTTTTTAAAAGCTTTCTCTCTTTATATTTGAAGCATACAACATATGCATTATAAAAACATCCCAACACTGCCAAACCGAAATATTTTATTTCATGCTTGACATTTGCGGCTATATTCAGCTTGTACTTTCGGTAAACTTAATTCTTTTAACTAATAAAAAAAACGGGTGTGTCAGTCCAGTGGGACTGCCGGTGGAAGTTACACTTCTATACACGCATTCGCTGTTACAAATTTATTTGGGAGTCAATCTGCACAATCATTACATATGTAATTCTATAGGTAAGATATAGCAGAAAGAGAAACAGAATTAATAAAAACTTACTAACAATGAAGGATTGAATCAATATTTTGATGAAAATGTATATTTTTATTTTCATATATGTATGAAAGGAGTTGAATGCAAAAATTTTTTTACACATACTCTGCAGTAAAATTCATTGTTTATTTTGTTATTAATATAATAATACAATACAAATTAAACTGCAATATTCATAAGTATTTAAAAATGACAATAATATACATAAAAAAATACACTACAATACAGTGCAATATAATTCCATATAATAATACAATACAAATTAAAATGCAATATTCATAAGTATTTAAAAATGACAATAATGTAATAATATTAATAAAAAAGTCCTCCCCGACTGGGAATCGAACCCCGGTCTCCCGCGTGACAGGCGGGGATACTGACTACTATACTACTGAGGACATGACACAAAGGTATTTCAAAATTGACAGTTCTGGATCATACAGTGATTTATTGAGATTATTATTTTGAAATACAAAAGACTAATATAATTATGAACATTTAATAAATAATACCAAACATATCACATAAATAATAATATTAATAAATATTTTATTATATGTATAATATTATATGTATATATATCTTTATATAATATATATATATATATATATATATATATATATATATATAATATTAAATTATATATACAAAAGGAACATTTTTATATTCGAGAGAGGAAGAGAGAGAAAATATACCTTCTGTCTCTCTCCTACTCATTATCTTACATATGTAATGATTTCACAGATTCACTCCCATATAAATTTCCAACGTGAAGCGCGCGTATAGAAGTATAACTTCAAAAATATACCCATAAGCTTAACTTTCATACCAAAACAGTTTTTTTGAATTTCTTAACATTTGGCCTCAGTGGATTTGTCGGGTTTTGAAACTAGATGACTCAAATGTCAGATATTATGTAATAATAAAGTAGTTCCATTTTACTGAATCTATAAGTAATGCAATGGTTTCCAAGTTTTCTGTACATGCATTATTCTTTTTATATTATTTTTGCATTTACCTTGATTTTTTGACTTCCAATTTTATAAAAAAAGTGCTTGTGATACAGCAAAGAAATCATTGTTGGAAATTATATTGATGTCTTGCCCTTACAACAATAGAACCAATGGAAATTAAAGTTATAAGTATTAAAAGTATAACTTGACTGCTAATAAGTTTGTACAAAAACATATCAGTCTTTTCGAATATATAATTGCAACAAACAAATCCAAACTTTATACAGGGTCGAATAAAAATTACTGCTTTGCGAATCAACTCAAATTTAAAAAAATTCAAGAATTTTGAAATTATACATCGTAACATACAATATAATTCGATATCTTAAATTATTCTTTTAGGTGAATACAACTGGAAAGGTGGTAAAGTATCGGGAGCCGTCTATTTTTACAATGAAGATTTGATAAACCTTATTTCTGGCATTTATGGTAAAACTGCTTATACAAATCCTTTACATCCAGACTTATTTCCTGGGATATGCAAAATGGAAGCCGAAGTTATTAGAATAACATCTAGCCTATTTCATGGAGACGAGAATGCAGTTGGATCGGTAATATACTTTAATATTATACTTTAATCCACTAGTATTAGATACATTGTATCGTTTAGGTCATATAAATCTTTCCAATGTGGGCCTGCGTAGCGCAAGCGATAGGATGCTTGCCTCGCATGCCGGTGGTCCGGAGTTCGAATCCTACCGCCGGCAAGAACAACTAGATATTTTTAAAAATGTCTATAGGCCTCAGGTCGACTCAGCTTGAATAAAATGAGTACCTTGGGTAAAACCAGGGGTAATAATAAGCGGTTGAAGCGTAGCACTGGCCATGTTACCTTCCTTGTATACCGTAGGCCCTAGATATAGCAGACTACCCTGCTATACTCCCAAAGCCGCGAAGCGGTATAAAACGGGAGACTATTATAAATCTTTCCAATCTTTTTCCTGTAACATTTTTTTTAAATGCTATTATTATATCATATGGATACTGGATAGTTTGTCCATAAATGGGTTCCATCATAAATGGGCGCTGAATTTTTCAGCCCACTCTTGCTACTTTTTCCATGGACGATGCCACTAGATTTAATTGTATATCTCTTCCACTCTTTTGAATCTCCCTTCCACTCGTTCGAATCATTCTTCCATTTTTTCAAATACTTCTTTCAATTCTTCCTTGGTAGCATAGATATTCTCCGTGATGGTAAGCATATTTAAATGTTCTTGTAACCCGTAAGTCTTCTTGTGCAGCTTAAATCTTGACAGACAACACCTCTTACCCAGCATTTATCTTGGCAGATATATCTCCATTGCTATTAATTCGACTACATTGACAGTTAATTTTCTCAAATAGAACTGTATGAAATTTTCCCCTCGAAATTAAACTATTGTTCTTTTCCTTATTACTATGCATTGGTAAATATGGTTTTTCAAGAATATTTACATTTTATGGACAAAACTTTCTCAAACCTTGTTCAAATTTTCTCTCTTTTCAGAAATATTACAGTCTTGAACACTTGTATTGTCCATATTTTTATTAACTTAACTTTATCAGCATAATTTTTTTTAGATGACTAGTGGCGGGACTGAATCAATACTAATGGCCTGCAAGGCGTACAGAGACTATGCCAGAGAAGTTAAAGGCATTAAAAAGCCAGAAATAGTCGTACCGACAACAGTGCATTCAGCTTTTGATAAGGCTGCTCAATATCTGAAGCTAAAAGTTAGGTCTATACCAGTCGATCCTCAAACGTACCAAGTAAATCTTATGAAATTTAGAAGAGCTATCAACTCGAATACCGTGTTGGTAAGTTATTCCCATTTTGCTCTTAGTCCCCAAGTTATCCTTACCACTTTCTACTGTGGTTTTTATTAAAATTTACATTCCAAATGTGCGCCAGGGACGATTTTGCAATATAATGTTCATTTAATTATTAATTAAAATATTTTTAACTACCAAACTTTTACATGCATATTTTATAGGATCGGTTATATTGTGTAAGCTGGTAGTAAAACGTTACCAGATTTTTTCAGAAAACTAGTCCATAGAAATGAGATATTTATGTGCAATCAATAAAATATATTATTCATTCTGGAATAAAATATGTGTGATGTACGAGCATATGATACATAATGAATTAACGAAAGTACAAGCTGATAATAGTCGCAAATGTCAATCATGAAACAAAATATTTCGGGTTGTAGATGCTGTATGCTTCAAATATAAAAAGATAAAGCTTTAGAAAAGTACATTTTGTTTATATTATATTATGAATTCTGCAATTTTTGATTTATATAAAACAACAATGAGTAAATATCTACCCTTTGATAGATTAGGGGATAGATTTAGCAATCGTCAAATCAGCAGTTGCCAGATTACAACAGATGTTTGCAATTAATCTCGAAAGAGACAAATATTTACTCGTTATTGCTTCATATAAATTAAAAATTGCAGAATTCATAAAATAGTATAATCAAAATGTACTTTTTAAAAGTTTTATCTCTTTATATTTGAAGCATACAACATATGCATTATAAAAACATGCCAACACTGCCAAACCGAAATATTTTTGACATTTGCGGCTATATTCAGCTTGTACTTTCGGTAAACTCAACCCTACTTGCTATCGTTTTATATTGTTTTTAACTTAGAGTAGGGAATTCTACTCGTCAAAGGAGAGGTAACGCGCCATCTAGCCTTCAAGCGAAAGTGAAGCCGATTTTACCCGGTCCGCCATTCGTTTGGTGCTCATTTTCGGATTGACACAACTCGTTTTGTTAATTATTTTTGTGCGATTTCTGAGTGAAAAGTAGCAATTTTTTTAACTCTTTAAAATGGTGATGTGTTCGGCTTACGGTTGTAAAAGCAACAACAGAAAGAATGAAGTGGAAGTTACATTTCACGTGTAAATAAATATTTTTGTTATGAGTGCGTAGATGAAAATACACTAAATACTCCTTTATTTTTACATATTGCCTTTTAAACTGTTATTTATTTAAAAAACAACACCTTAATGTACCTAATTACATAACTAAAATTACATGTTTTAGTTATAAATTTCGAAAAATTTACATGTAAACTTAAAAACAGCATAAAGGAGCACCATTTTACCAGTAGTGTATGATTAAATTAATTTATAATGGGATTTATAAAATATATTATTGCAACTACGAAAATGAAATCTTTCTTCTTGTTTAAATGAATTAAAGTTAAAGGAATTTTCCGGTTGTGAAGCTACTATAAAATTTATACAAATTACAAATAATGTTTTTGATATTTTAAACAGTCGTTCAGTAAGAGCAAAACATTTTAAGAAAGCATTATGTGATAGTAATGTAGAACAAACAAAAAAGTTTGTACAGGAGGCTATTACGTACTTCTCACATCTTAAATTTGATAATGGACAGTTAGTAACCTATTCGGGAAAAAAAACTGGATTTTTGGGAGTTATCGTCTCTTTAAAAAGTGGTCTTGGGTTGTACGACGACATTGTTGTTCAGAAAAAATTATTACATTACCTTCCTTTGTACAAAGTTAGTCAAGATCATGTTGAACTTTTTTTTTTAGTATAAGATCAAAAGGGTGATGGTATAATATTTCTACTGCTAGACAATTCACTGCTGCTTAAAAGAGGTTGTTAGTGCGTATTGAAATTCGATCTGGTGGTTTAGGAAATTGTGTTCCATTGGACGATATTCCTATTTTAAGTGGTTTATGTCGATTTAAAAAACTTGAGTTGAATATTTGTTCACCTGAAGCTCGATTATTAGAAACATTTTATGAACAATCTTTAGAAACTATTTGGAGCGAACATGACTACATAATGAATTCGACTGTAATTAGTGAGTGTTCCATTCAAATAATTACTTACATAGCAGGTTTTGAAGCCCGAAAATTGCAAAGCACAATAAAATGTGTAGATTGTGTAGATGCATTGTCTGGAAGCAAATTAAATTATTTAAACTCATTAATTACAAAAAAATCAAGGAGGATTGACATATCCGTCCAAATATGTGATTGCAATTTGCAAAACATCGGAACATTTTTTAAGAATAAACGAGCAAAATTTGGGAAACCCCAATTTTATCTCTATTCTAAAAAATAAAATCATGCTCAACTGCGTTCAATTTGAACAATATTTTTGCAATCTACAAGAACATATTTTAGGGCGTGCTTCAAATCATATATATTTTTTAATTGAAGCAATAATGGATAAATATTTATATATAAGATTACATTTTATAACAAAGAAACAAAATGAATTTGATAATGTTATTCGAAATAAATATAACAAATGAATACTGTTTAGTAGACAATAAATCGATAATTCAAAAAGTTGTTTGCTTCTATCACATACCCTAATCCCTAATCCTGGTTTATTTCGACCTATGTATAAAAGTTCGACAAATTAAAAAAACTGTCATTTTTTTAAATCTTTTGTGTACGTCTTGCATAATGTTATGAAAAATTAATAAAAATAGAAAATTAAACTAAAATTATGATTACTATTATTTGGAATTTAATTATGTAGTTTTATATTGTTCTTATTGGCCTAGGTGATACGCCACTGGTACACGTGTTTGGTGCTCACTCGGCTTCACTGTTGTTATCGTTGCAGTCACTCCTTTGACGAGTACAATTCCCTACTCTAAGACGATAACCGAATTAACTATATTTTAAGTATTGTAATAAATTATAAATATATAGTACAGAGCCATTGAAAAAAAAAACATAATTTAAAAAGCCATGGAATCAGTTATTTCTACCGTTGGCAGTAGCGTTGTAACCACGGTGAATGACGTGACCTTAATAATTTGGTGGCAAATGTGCTAGTTATTTCCAATCTTGCACCCTCTTTCTTCTTTCTTTTCTTCTTTCATTTTGGTGACCGAGCCATCCTAATCTTTGAATTTTGACAAGTATTATTATTTTTGGTTGTTCATATATTTGCATTAATTCGATATTGGTGCCAAACATTCTCCTCTTTTAAAACTTCCCTATTTTCTTCTAAGTATCTTTCAGATGTTTCTAACTGTAGGTCGGAAAACTACTTTACTGCTACTGTAGTACTTTTGTGATGCTACTTTTAGTAATTTTTTGGTTCTCTTTATTTCCGTTTGTTAGTACATATTACTCTGAAGGAATCGAATTGTGAAACAATTTCGAAATTATCCTTAATTAGGTTATGTATCTTAAAAAATACATTTTACATATTTCAATACATTTTGATGTACATATATCAATACATTTTGATGTTCTCTATAGTTGGTGGGATCGGCTCCAAATTTCCCATACGGAACCATGGATAACATTACAGCCATATCTGAATTGGGTTTAAAGTATGACATACCCGTTCACGTGGATTCTTGTCTAGGAGGATTTTTGAGCTGTTTTATGGAAGAAGCGGGATATCCCATACCGTTGTGCGATTTTAGACTACCTGGAGTTACCAGTATTTCTGCTGACACACATAAATATGGTTACACACCAAAAGGTAACATAGTTTTTTTATATATTCATTTAAAAGTAAGGTTTTGTTTGTAAGATAGGTGGTTACGTCATATTTACTTTTCATTTATTAGAAAATAATTATTTTAAACACATTGAACTTTTTTTGTTCTGGGGGGTACGAGGTACTGAGAAGAATTATATGAAATACTCTGAGAGGCAGAAAGCGAAGTGAAGATATCAGAAGAGAATGGTACGTACTGGTATAAACGAGTGGACACAGAAAAAGGAATAGAATAATCACATACTTAGGATAGAGCAAAAAAGTCAAAATAGTAAGAGATAAATCACCAAACAGTATAAGAAATTTTGAATAAAATCCTTTATAAAAAGGTATATAAAAAACCCAGTTGGGCTATGTTGCATTGACAAAACGTTTTCGGAATAAATATTCCATCATCAGTGTCTAGTTAATACATGGATGTAGCCACTAAATATGTGAGTAAAAACCCTTTAAAAATTATTAAATAAGATTTGATTTACATTATGTCTAATTTACAGTTAAGATGTTAAAGTTACCGTTGGATTGGTAACACTCAGTTGCTTTGACAAAGTCCTCGTAGACATACCGTCTCAGGACTCGCAACTAATGTAGAGTCATATGTCGCCATGTTACCAATCCAACGGTAACTTTAACATCTTAACTGTAAATTAGACATAATGTAAATCAAATCTTATTTAATAATTTTTAAAGGGTTTTTACCCACATATTTAGTGGCTACATCCATGTATTAACTAGACACTGATGATGGAATATTTATTCCGAAAACGTTTTGTCAATGCAACATAGCCCAACTGGGTTTTTTATATACCTTTTTATAAAGGATTTTATTCAAAATTTTTTAATATATGGTATACAGCCAAATACAGGAACTTTGTTTCCTTGTGGATATTAAACAGTATAAGGTTCTGACTACTAGAATTGGCTGACCGCACAAAAGATAGCGTGACCTTGCATACAGGTATTAATCTACCAATGAACAAGCAGAAAAGCAGAAGATTTGACAGCCACCATGTTGGATTGGTCACGTGTTGACAGCTGACAGCGACCGTGTTGAATTGACCATGTCAATGGGTCAATAGGAGCGCACCGGCCATCTTGGAAGAGGGCGTAGTTTACGGCTCACCTGCGCATCTGGTAGCAATCATCAAAGGATGTCGACAAAAGATCAAAGGATGCCGTTTTTCCCACGGGCGGTAAAATTTTCAGATGCACAACCGCCCCAAACTCTGCTCAAAGCGAAGAGGAAGAAGAAGAAAAGAAATAATATTAAATTCGACTTGATAAAAATACTTTTGCCTTCTGATTCTTATTTGCAATGGCAAAGGGAAACGGAAAGGCGAGTTGTCTCCTAGTGGCAGAGTTTTAGACTGGTTTTCAGTCCCATTGTTGATCTCATAGAATAAAGACAGGATATAAATCACACAGTCCACAAATAGTTTATTTTATTTACAATTTCTGAGCAAAGCTATACATACAGTCGTACACAGCTTATCTTTAAACTAATTAGAACATGCATAGTAGAACGTAATTTTGATATTATTGTGTCATCAGGTGCCACCAATCACGCACCTCGATGTGCATCGCCCTTCCTTCTGGAACATATAATTAAATTTAATTGGTTGAGAAATGAAAGGGTTTCATATAAAAGTTAATTTATCTTTAAATATGGGACATTTTCGGATCTCAAGTCAGTCAGTGTCAACACATGGTTTTACCCGTGTAGGGTAGCTCCCTAGAGCACTTTGCTCGAAGGGCTCTGCAAACTTTCTAAGACTCTGAAGCTGAGTTTTTTTCTTCTTAGAAAACCTGTGTTTTATTTCCACCACCAATAAAACCATAAAGGCATTGTCTCTTCAAGATAATGCCACAATAAGAGCGTACCGGCCAACTACGCAATATTACACCATATTACGCAATAGTTGGACAAATTAATAAACATAGAAGCTTGCACCAAGTTGCTAACACATTTCCATACGTTTATTAATTACACCGCAGACGACAATTGTATAACATTAATATATTTTATTATATCTAGGTTCTTCAGTAGTAATGTATAGGAACAAAAAATACCGTCATTACCAATACACAGTAACGACAGATTGGCCCGGTGGTGTCTATGGTTCACCAAGTGTTAGCGGATCAAGACCAGGTGGTAACATAGCAGTTTGTTGGGCTGCCATGCTCAATTTTGGTAAAGAGCAGTATATACAAGCCACCAGAGATGTTATACATACCTCTAGATATATAGAAAAGGGGTAAGATATATATTATACATATTTTTTTAGTGATTTAACAGAATAATAAGTAAATACAATTGTCTCTAACTTACTAACTATACTTTTTTGGAGGTTAATCCTCTAGTTTGTCCTGTATCTGTGCAGATATTTATCCAATTAATAAATATTAGATTCTGATCTTTCAACATCAGAAGCTTGGCTTAAAATTTTATAAGTAATAAAACATTGGGACGTTTTTCAAATTTGTTCCCAGTGAAGATAGCCTCAAATGGATTTGACAGACTGAAATATTGGTGTTTGACATATTGGTGTTGAAATTTACATTACAAATGAAACATACGCAATCAAAAGCAATAAGATATTTAAAAACTAATACTTCACAATTACCAAAAAAAAAAAAGAAAAAGTAAATAGTTTTAAAACAGTTTTTAAAAGTAAATCGTAAAATGTCAGTATAAATAATAAAGTTAAAAAGACATCTGTTGCAATCTGGCAACTGATGGTTTGAGGGTTCTGACTCTATTGCCAAATATATCCGCTAACCATCAAAGGGCAATTGCCAAAAATATTTTCAAATAATTAATTGCAATTAATATCAAATGAATCTAATATTAATTCATTAATGTTTTATATCTTCTTCGCGTGCCATATCAGAATTATCCGACGTTGGCGATCACCATTGCGAAGGCTTCTCGATCTTCTTCAATATGGAATAATTGCATTTGATATCCGAGTCCATTCTCGAATGTTCCTCAACCAAGAAACCCGTTTCCTTCTTACACCTCTACGGCCCTCTATTTTGTCTTTAAGGATCAGTTGTAATATTTTATATCGACTTCCCCTTACTATATGTCCCAGATAAGACATTTTTCGATGTTTAACAGTCTTTAGCAGTTCTCTATTTTTGTTGTTTTATGTAAGGTATAAAATTGCAGAATCCATAAAATAATATAATAAAAATTTACATTTTAAAAGCTTTATCTCTTTGTATTTGAAGCATATAACATATACATTATAAGGACATGGCAACAGTGCCAACGCAATATTTCGTTCTGTGAAACTTAATTGACAGCTAATTTGAGGCTATCTTCACTGGGATCAAATGTGAAAAACGTCCAAACATTCTTTATTTCTATAAGTAATTAACTATTTTACTAAACATATGTTCTGTTATTGCTTATAGATTACGCAGAATGAAGGGTATTTTCATTTTTGGAACACCTGTTACTAGCGTTATAGCCATCGGTTCAAACGATTTCGAGATATACAGATTATCTTCGGCACTAAAAGAAAGCGGATGGAGTTTGAACGTTCTACAATTCCCTTCAGGGTAAGTTATTTGCTGTTGTTTTTTCCTTGGCAATTATGACACACTATCTATTTCAGTATCCATCTGTGTGTAACTAGACAACATACTCAAGCAGGAGTAGCAGATAAGTTCTTAGAAGACGTCAGAACGTCTTTGGATGAAATTTTGAAGGATCCTTCTCAACCTGTAACTGGAAAGGTAACTGTTTTTGTTTTTTAGATTTCTTTATTTCGTTTTTTTTTTCACTGGTCCGTCCATCCTGGTTCGATGGTCGAATGAGGAGGTCCGATGACTCAGTACCTTATGCAAATGTCAGATTTAAACGTTTTACCAAAGAATATAGACGCATATAGAAGTGCAGTTCAAATGGGCGATTTGGTTACGGTTATTATACTTCAAAACACTCCTTAAGAAGGTGATTGCATAAACTCAAACCGTGGCCGTCGGCTTAAACCATCATGACAGATACCGTTAGGGGGAAGTGGGAAAGGTGTACGAACGGAGCTATTTATTTAACTTATGCATTAACGCTTAATCAAATTTCGATGTCATTGATTTGCAAACTGTCTTTTTTGTTTTTATTCACAATAAAATCTTTATTTTTAATTTTAAAGCTTAAAATGGTATGATATTTACAATATTCATAGTATTTATTTTTTTTATTACATTTTGAATAAAATTTTACAACTTTGAATTAAAAATAGGTTTGTTTGCAATCTCTTGCTATCTGTTGCTATGCTGATTTGAGAACTATCTCCTTCATAACTTCTCCCTCTAGACCTTTATCTTTACTGTCGTTCAGTCTGTGGAACAGAGATCACAACCAGTTTTCTGTGTTAAGGTCTTGATTTTGCCTCTTTAGACGGGTCCTGATGGTTTCTTCATCAAGCTCTTTCTCGGGGACGCGGTTGAGGTCCATGCAGCGCTTGGGCATATTATTGGATCAATTATATTTAAGTTTGTTCCCTCCCACAGGCCCTCAATAGTCTTCACCACTTCAGTCGTCCATTTTTTTTATACTCATTAACACAGCTCACCCACAGGGTCCCTTCGCTAAACGATGTTTTATGAAACTGCAGGAGTTTATTTTGACCTCCGATAGGATCATCGTCAAGTGCTTGCTCCAGTTTGTTAATGATCAAATTTGCTTGAGCCCGATAGTTGAGTATCGGGATGGTGTCTGTATGCTACCACCATTCTGAATACTTTTGTCATGGTGTTGTATGACCTAGTTTTGCTCGTTAGAGCCCCTTGGTTTCTTAGCAACTCTGTTACGAGGGGGGTGACGGTATTTTCCCGAAGTCTCTTTTTATCCTCGAGTGTTGCTGATTTGGTTTTCTTGGGATTTGCTTCGGTCCATATTCCAGCAGTCATTTTTGCCTTTTTTCTCATCTTCCTTTGTTGAGCTCTAAACAGGCGTTATTTGAGACTTACTTATTTATTTTTTTAATTCAAAAATCCGAAATTATACTTCACAATTTCGAATATTCAAATTGTAAAAAATAATTCTTTGGTGTATGTGCTAAAAAGCAATTAATATCAGGAATTGTTTTGTGATCGAAACACCTTACAATTTTTTGGGCTTTCTCTCCCGGTGATTGACTTTTGATTAATTTTATTTATAGTTTATAATATTTGTTCTCAAAAGATTCATTTATTAAAAGTTGAAATAATATTTTATTTTCTTCATAAAATTTTATAAAACGCAAAAATTTAATGCTATTCTATGACCATGCGGCATCTGCCTATAAAAATATTTGAAGTTGCATTTGTTGCCCAACTCTTACATATTTTAGAAGCAGTAATAGCGCCGACATGACTACTCTCTAGTGGTACAAATAAAGAACTAAAATCTTGATCAAACATGTGTATATTTGCCGATGCTAAAAAATGACAGTGAAAGATCCATCTATATGCGTCTATATTCTTTGGGTTTTCCTAACCAAAGCTCTTTTAATCACGCATTCGCAAAACCCGGGTAATATTAGTAGCATGAACTTTTGTAATGTACTATGTAATCGTTTTAATTTTTGTCTTGTAGATGGCGCTTTATGGAACTGCTCAAGAGTTACCAGACAGATCCATCGTTGGTGATTTTACGAGATTATATTTGGATTCTATGTTATATGTACCAAAAAAAGAAAAAAAAGAAGGGGAATATTAAAGCTTAAAGTATTTTAATAAAGATATTTTTAAATGTGGGTATATTTGTATACATGTTGAAATTATTTTGTTAAAGGTTTATAATGCCATAATATTTGTGATCTATATTTAATAAATGTTTATTTGAAGATTGTGTTTTTCTAGAGAAAGTTTTTAATGGTGGATATGCCAAAGTAAGCTTGAATTCAGTTAAACATTAAAGTGCTGAATTATACTCTGAAAATATTTCTAAACATGTTTCCCGATAATGTGTTGTGAAGGATCTTAATTTTAAAATATCACAATTTGCAACACATTTATACGATGATCAATCTTGTTTACTAAATATTCTTAAAAAGGTTTGGAACAGCATATGGGAAATTAAACCAGCTTATTCTATCAAGAAGATGAAGAAGAACATAGACAGAGAGAGAAATAACACGAAATAGATATATTGTCATGTTTTGAGTTGTTCTTTATTTCATTATTTACTGCCTCATAATTTGTTTCATTCTAATTATTCAGTCAATTTATCTACCTATTAATATGTCATAACCACAGTTCCTAGTCTGAATATTCTCATGATTCAATTATTGGCTAGGAAATGACATTTTTAAATCCCATCCAATTATATATGAGTCTGCTGTCCGAATATATTTGGATGATCCAATATGTTGATTTTCTTTAAGAAATGCAGGGATGTACATGTTTTTGTTGCTTCTAGTACAATTATTAGAAATGCCCACTGTATTTAGTCATTATTACAGGATGTCTTTGTCTATATAGTTTTATTTTAAATAAATTAAACATGTGGAAAATATACTTAATCAACCATACATTAATTAGATGAACATGTACTAATAAGATTGAAGTGCTGCAGAAATCAAGAAGGAATCAGTTTGAGAGTCATAACAGGATTCCTTACTGGGCATGTGTCAATCACATATACAATATCTGCATACAATGGGGCTTTATAATGGACACAACTGCAGAACTACAGACTGCAAACTCCTGGTTTAAGTAGAGTACCCACTCATTTGCTCTATGCCATAGTTTTGGGGTATTAATTTACTTCTGAAATGGCGCTATGCAGGTCACGTAGCCTGATATAATGACAACAGGTGGACACGGAGAATTCTAGAATGGAGACCAAGGACGACAACAAGAAGCATGGGAAGACCTCAAAAAAGATGGGTAGATGACGTAAGAACAGTGGATTAGATTAGCGCAAGATAGAGAAAGATGGAAGCAATTGGGAGAGACCTACATTCAGGAGTGGATGGAAAATGGTTGACAAAGAAGAAGAATTTACTTCTTGGAAAATTGATTATATTGTAGGAATTGTTTGACTTAAATTTAATTTGATCTGCCCTCTTCAAAGAGGTTAATATCTAAGAATATAAACATAGAGATCTATGTACTTATTACTTCCAAGACTATCAAAGAAATAATTCTTCAAAATTTTTCACGTTTTATTTTCTATCAAGAGATTGGGAATCTTGCGAATCTTTGTATTAACTGCTGCTCTAAATATTTCTGTATCATATCTCCGAAGTACTAAAGTTTTCTTGATAGTAAATATTATTTCTTGCTCATTTTGTATCGTTCTAGATCCTTTCGCTTTTGACAATCTTTGGATCAATATTTGTAAGATTCACAGCAAAGGCAGCCAATTTCGCTACATTGTAAAAAATGTAAGTAAATAACAGACAATTGTAAATAATAAAAACTAACATATATTTTTAAAATTCTTATATTACAAACTCCAGGAAGAAACCTGCCCTCGATCTTTAAAATTTATACCACATTTTTTGGCATTATCCCTAACCTTATCACACAGTTGTAATAGTTCTTTATTTTTATCAACTATAGCCAAATTTCTAACATCCTGCCTAAATACATTTAAAACATCAACAATTTCGTTAAAGTCCTTAGATATAATTTCACTATCATTCAATCTAAAACCAAATGATTCTAAAATACTCGAAATTAAATTTTGCACCCCCAGAATTGATACTAAACCTTGCTGATCCACAGAGGATGGTGTGGAATGCAACATACTGTTTGTAGTGGAAACTAGTTGATTTAAATATTTTATCACAGATGGAGTATCAAAATCATCACATAAGGCACTATGAATATTATTAGAACATTTATGAATATGTTCATTTAATAATTCACTATTAATACTAGCTTTTAAAAAACCATTTTTAAATTCATTACAAGATTGTATACAGTTCTTAAAATTATTATAATTGCTTTTAGCTGTTGCTATTAATTTTTCACTATATTCCATATTGTATTCATAACGAGACATACTGCATGCCATTCTAAACACTTCTGGCGACACACTTTTTAGCATTTCTTGGATCAGTAATGTATTACCAAGTGATTTTGACATTTTTTCAGAATTACTAAGTTGTAAATGGCCTGTATGCATCCAGTAGTTGACCCATTGTGGTGTATCATGGTAAGCACAAGACTGAGCTTCTTCATTCTCATGATGTGGAAACCTCAGATCGATACCTCCAGCATGGATATCAATGTTGGACCCTAAAAATTGTTATACATATTTATTAACAACATAACAATGCGACATAGGGGTCTATAGATTAAATACAGATCCTCAATAAAATTTTGACTTCAGCTTGTAAATGCTTTCATGAAAAATTTAGTACCCAAATATCAAAATTATGCTTTTTACAGAAGAAATACAGTATACCATTACCAAATATTTTTGAAGCTAAAGCAGAACATTCAATATGCCACCCAGGTCTACCTTCACCCCATGGACTCTTCCAGAAAAGATCTTCATCTTTTCTGGATTTCCATAAAGCAAAATCCATAACATGTTTTTTCACCCCAGAAGGCTTATTCTCTTCTTGGGTACCAATATTCTGCAGCTTGCCGTACTTCTTGACACTATTTACATCAAAATAAACAGAATGATCAGATGCCTTATAAGCTTGACCATTATCAATAAGTTTTTCTATGAAACTAATAATGTATGGAATCTGTTCTGTAACTCTTAAGACAACAGTTGGTTCTTCTACTTTTAAACACTTTAAATCAAACCATAATTCTTTTTCATACTTCTTCGTCAACTCAGTGCATTTTACTCCCAGTTCAGAAGCTCTTTTTATTATTTTATCATCCACATCAGTAATGTTCATGCAAGTAATCACATTGTATTTAAAATAGTTGCTTAATATTTTCTGTATTATGTCCAACTTTATAAAACAACTGGCATGTCCTATATGTGAGGAATCATAAACTGTAGGACCACAAGTGTACCATGTTACTACATTTTTACGCTTTAAAATTAAAGGTTCTTTTCGTCTTGACACACAATTATATACTTTTATTCCAGTATCAAAACCCTTAGGAGAAATCCAAGAATAGTTTCTAATTATATTTTGATAGAAGAGCTTATACTCCAAATTGTTGAAAATATTCATATACATTTTAATCTTAAAGTAGGGTTAAGATTTTGTTTCTTATTTTAAAGAGCTGTCAAATATAATTGATATCAACATATTTGTTTTTAATTCACGGTAATTTAAAATGAAGACTTATTTTTAAATATATTATGTACATAAAAACGAAATCATTACGAAGTTAATTACTACGATAGATAAAAGATTCGGGCTTATATTTATATTTTTAATAAATTTAATTCTTCAAAAATTTAAATTTGGTTCTAGAAAGTGACAGTAGCTGACACTAGTTGTCAAATAGTTATCAAAAGGTATTTACAATGTTGCCTAAGCGATTTCGGAATTTAGTTATAAAAAATTATAAATGAATTTATATCAGGCAATACTTGCATTAACAAAAAAAAAAAACGTGAAGAGTAATTATTGGATATGAAGTTACTCGTAAGATAAATATTGTATACAATAGTTGATATTGCTAGTCAAACAGTTAAGAAATAAATGGTAAATAGAGTTTTATAAGTTTGAATTTTACATCTTAATCGTTTTCCCAGTTTGGACTGTGCTTTTTGGGATAACCCCGTGTGTGAATCATTTTTAAATGGTTCTTATGTGAATCTATCTCTACGTTTCGCTTCCCTTGTTAGTAGCTTCTTCAGGAGCAGGGCAACGTGTTAATCATCGTATCCCCAGTATTCAACGTACCTATAGGCAAAAACAGGTTGTTGGTTTTTGCCTATAGGTACGTTGAATACTCAGTTTACTGTGATTAATAGATTCCCCTGCTCATATACAGAGTAGAAACGTGAATCCAAATTTCTATTTTACCTCTGGTTACATTCTGAGATGAACCCATTCGTGTCATTCAAATAGACACGGTCCAAATTCGGAAGACGATTAGTTAATTCCAAATCTGGTTGTAAAAGCCTCCGATTTTATTTATATTTCAAGTTTATTTCTATATCGTGATCTTGAGCCGCCAATAAAAATATTTTAGTATATACAAATTTAAATTCTTTTAAACGTGACAACATTGTTTGTAGCTTGCGCATTGCGGATTCATTGCACCGGTATTTGATTATGACGTCATCGATAATAATAAGGAGGTTGATTATCAAGGAGGTGCCATTTTGTGGCTCCAGAAAATTATTATTTAGTGAAGACCAGTGAATAAGTTACTGTGAACATTATTCTTGATAAAAAAACGGTAAGTTTTTGATGTTGGTGTTGTGCTCATTTTTATAAGATGTTTCTAGAAAAAATTAGTTGTACCACACCCCACTTGAAATGTTAGGAAAAGGGTCACTGGAATTGATTGACTGTTTAATATGTAATATGTAATTTGTTTTGCGTGGGTGTTTTTACATACTGAGGTGTATTTAAGGATTAAATAATATAAAAAATTACAATTTTAAACATATTTTGACTTATATTTATGGTGCTACAAAACATCCAATGTAATCGAGTTTCGAGATGACAGTCTGTTTTTTCAGACTTCTTGAAAATTGGTAAAATACTATCTCTGATTGGAATTTATAGCATTTAATTCCATTTAATACCATATGCTTTCTATTAATGTATATCTGATAGTACATTTGACATTTTGTCTTAATGCCTTTTATTGGACATTTTTATTTCAATTTCCTTTAAAAAAAAAACAAATGTGATAGGATCCAGAGCTAGCTCATTGTATTATTTGGAAATTTGGACTTTCAACTGTTGAGAGACTTAAATACATTTTTGGGAGACTGAATATTATGATGTAGTGAAAACTAGGTTACTGTATATGGTGCATTGAACTGCCTTCTCAACTCCACCCTAGAACACATTATTTCAGGATCAAAGTTATGGAATGGATTACTTAATGATTCTAGAAGTTTGCTAAGGTATTATGTCTTTTTGAACCTTGATCTCAATTATGAATGTATTAAACTGTCTCTATTTTAGGCAATGATTGTAAATGTTCACTTATTTGAGACATACTATTAAATTAACGAACCTACATTATTTTTAGTATTAATAGCATAATTTCTAGCAGTATCATTTTAATTTTAAGATATATTATGAGATCTGTGTACAAACAGTAGCCCAATTAATGGTATTACATTAAAGCCATATAGATAAAGACATATTAAGAATGAACTTTCTTTTCTTAAATATAAACATTGAATCTTTTAAACAACCATAAACCAGCAATGCAATCTGCTTGTTGACAGTACTTGAATTTAAATTTCTGGTAGAATTAAAAGTCTAGGAAGCTAGACTTATATTGCAAGTACTGGTGTTAAAATATCTATGTAGATATCATTTCTTAGAATTATAAGAGCCTTGTGAACATTTCAAACCTCAAGAATTTGATATGATTGATAGATGAGATATATCAGCGTTTTGAGTTATTTACAATAAAATATACAAACAGAGCTGCCTGCACTTTTGCCTCTCTTTTAATGATACCTATTTAAAACTCTAAATCTTAAGGAAAAGCACCATTACCACCAAGGAAAAGACGCCAGGTATGGATAAGCATTTTGCTTTCTGACATATAAATAGGTTAAAATCTTTTTTGAATCTATTTATAATTAGTAATTCTTGATTCTTGCTGTAGATGTTTTAATGAAATTTTTATTATGTGTGAATAAAAAAATCATGTTTTTTCACTATATTTTCAGTGAGCCTAATTACAAGTGCGTGACATAAAAAAATATCAAAGTTATACATGTTTATAAGGTAAAAAGTCAGCCCTTTTTCAAACGTTTTTTTTAATATATATTAAAATTGAAGCCTCAAAGAATATATTGTGATCTGCTAAATACTAGAGTCACTGTTTGGGCAAGTACAGTCATTTAAATAATCGTCCTTCGGGATAAACAGATTAAATAACTTACAAACTATTTCCAGGTTGATCTAGCTGAGATTTAGCAAACTTCAATAACTCATTTATTGCCATAAATTTAAGTAGTTATATTAAATGTCATTATGCAAAAAACAAACATTAACATTTCTAAATTACTGCAAAAATAAGTTTTTTTTGTAATTATCTTGGTCAATCGTTTATGTATTTTAATTTAGAAACTCACAAATTAAAGAACTTTTTAAGATCTGCAACTTTTATTTGAACCATTTTTATCTAAAATGTATAAAAAATGTTTTAGTTGCAAAAAATGCATTTTTTCACTTTTCATGATTGTTTAGAAAAAAAAAAACAAAGATAAATCAACTGTACTTCTTCAAGGATTTGTCATCAGCTATCCCTTATATACCTCTTAGAACCTTCAAAAACTGGATGATTACCTATTAATATATTTTTTTAATAGTTTAGTGAAATTATATATATTTACATTTTGTTTCCATTTTAATGGGATTTCTGAGATAATGACAAAGTTCATAGTAAAAGATTAATTCAATGTAATACTGGACTTCAATAGATGGTATTACATGAGAATGAATTGCTCCCTGTCTAAAGATTTGTCATCCAAGCATGACATCTGTCAAAATTTCAAGCTAAAACAACAATTACTTTGGTTTTAATGGGTTTGTGTTTAAAGTTCGAATTCAATGAATTGTGAATATTCAAAATGGAAATGTCTTGCTGTTTATGGTGGGTCTGAGGAGTCATTAGCAATAGTGAAATTTGAGAAAGCCGAATTAATTCATAATCATAAGAGTGTGTTTGATGGTGAAAATCCAGATTTTTTGAGAACATTTTGATATGGACAAGCTATCCGCATGATTGGTGACATGTTTACTCATGATCAATGAAAAAGAGACACATGTGCTAGATCCAGAGAATTTTTGTAGAGAGGGGACACTCAAATGAGTGGAGAAAAATGGCGAAGACCCACTGAAGAAAACCAAGACCACTCTATCAGACGAAAATGAGATGATGATTGTTTTTTGATCTGTGCACTAGTGATGTAAAAAAAGTACCTACTTGTTACAAAGTAACTAGTATTTGCCCAATACTCAAAGTACTGATTCCTCGTGGTTAGAAATACTCTTACTTTTATTACAGATAACCAAACTATGTTGTAAACTAAGTAAAATACCTGGATGTCAGCAACACAAAACAAAACGAATTCTTTCAGTAATCAGGCACTTCGAGATAAACCGAGGCGGCGCCGGCGACGCGGTGTAATATAAAGACCAACGATGGTGTGATAGTGTATATTACCTCATTGGTAAACACTATTGTTGGCTTTGAGTAGATAATAAGCTTTGTTTTGTATTTAATTATTGTATTGTTGTATAATTTGTTTCGATTTAAAATTATATAATATCAAAATGGACTTTCAAAAAAGAAGTGCTGTAAAGAACGCCACTTGCATTTTAATGCTCCAACTTTTTTATTCGTCAATATTTTTTTCACTTTTTTGACTTTATATTCCAATCAGATGTATAATATGTAAACTTATGCTGTTCGAAGTATGATCATTGCCCAATTTACGCCTTTTATATAGCGTTTCTTTTTATTTTCAAAATAACGACCGCTTATAGTTTTCAAATGTTCGTTCAAAAGATAAAAAGCATATCAAAATATGCTTTTTTTACGTTTTCGAAAAGTACGCGGGGTATCACGATCGTTTTCTTCTTCAAGTGCCATCCATGCGGCGGAGGTCGGCAATCATCATAGCTATTCGGACTTTGGAGACAGCTGCTCTGAAAAGTTCATTTGATGTACATCCGTACCACTCTCTCAGGTTACGTAGCCGTGACATTCTACGCCTCCCTATGCTTCTCTTTCCTTGGATCTTTCCTTGCATAATCAGTTGGAGCAAGGTGTATTTCTCTCCATGTGTAATATGTCCGAGATATTCCAATTTTCTTGTTTTAATTCCAGTTTTTTCATTGATGTCGCATTCAAGGTCCAAGATTCCATTCCATAAAACAAAGTCGAAAAAACATAGCACCTCGCCCACCTAACTGTTAATTCCAATTTTAAATCCCTTGTACATAGCACTTTTCTCATTTTTTTGAAATTTGCTTTAGTCTTTTCTATTCTTATTTTGATCTCCTGAATGTAATCATTTGTGGAGTTAATCATTGTTTCCAGATATGCATATTTGTCCACTTGTTCGACGTTGGTTCCGTTTATTAAAAGATTCTCGTTATTTCTTTGAGTTTTCGATATTCTCATAAATTTCGTCTTCTTGACATTCATTGTTAGACCATACTCTTTTCCATACTCAGCTATTCTGGTCACCAGTTTCTGAAGATCTTCAATATTTTCGACTAAGATCACAGTGTCGTCCGCATATCTAATGTTGTTAATGGAAACTCCATTTACCTTTCTTCCAGCTGTTTCACCCTCAAGAGCTTTTTTCAGGATCTCTTCGGAGTAGGCATTAAAAAGAATTGGCGAAAATATGCATCCCTGTCTCACTCCACGTCTAATTTCAATTTCTTCTGACAGCTGTTCATGTCATACTTTATCGAATGCTTTATTGTAGTCAATAAAACATGCGTATATATTTGATTGACGTCAAGGCATCTTTGTATCAGTATGTATATTAAGTGAAAAAAGAGCTTCACGCGTTCCTAGGCCTTTGCGTGAAAACCAAATTGTGTATCATTAACATCTATGATCAGTTTGTGATATATTCGGTAATTGGGTCAGGATCGTAATTGGGTTTAAATTAGAAATAAAGTTAGTTAAAAAATTAAATTTCTAATTTTAAAACTTATACAAAATAATTTCCAACCAAGAGTTTTTTTTAAACTTTTGAATACCCACTTTTATATCAAGACAACTCTGAATTAACAAAAAAAATTAAATATGATGTAAATTACAACTACTTTTCTCCTGGATCATATCAATATCTGATGACGAGCGACTGTATGAATGCACCCTTAAAGATGCTTCTTTATTTTTAATTGAATTAATTTTTTTTTCCTCCATTGATTTCACTTAGTCTGAGATAAGCAACTTTCAGTGTCTATAATTGTCATAAGCAACTTGGAACATATTGTATATTGTTTAACATGCACACAAAATTTTGTAACCAATGTTAAATAACATGTTTATTAAAATGTGTGGAAATGGTGTAAATATGAAGTTCACTAAACTATACAAATTAGCTATATTATAAATGAATCATGATCATATTTATCAAGGTCAATGTAGTGTCTGTTATTTTAAATTACATAACAGTGATACCATCAACTGTTGGGGATTACACATAGCTAAATTTAGATACAATGGATCAGTGTAGTAGTTGAGGGAATGTTGTTATGAAGAGGAAGTTTAATTTTTAGTTTTATAGGGAACTATTAAATAATAACTAGCATTATGATGTAAGTATTTTGTAATGTGCAGTGTAAAAAAATAGTTTTGATCATAAAACATTTATAGACATGATGAATAACTGTTTTTATATATGATTAGATAAGAGATAGCACTTGTTGAAGGTATAATTTCATAATATATTTTTTGATACACTTTGCAAAATGTATCATAAAAGGATAGATTATTTAATTACTGCACTTCTTTCTACAATATATTTCAACACAAGCAAGTGTTAGAATACAGGGAGAGAATTCGAGAATTTTTGAGATAAAGGATGGACTCATCAAGGATGGACTACAAGGGGATGAACTGGATGGCCTCCTATTTAATATTGCCTTGGAAAAGGCAGTCCGAGACGCACGAATTCGAGACGGCGGTACTATTTATAATAGATCGATACAAATCTTGGCTGACATTGACATAATAGGGTGTATTGAGCTAAATTTCGTAGTCTTGGCAACAATGGCCTGTATAGTCTGTATAGTCATCAACGAGAACTTTACTTTTCATTGAAAAATATAATAAAATAAAAATATATTAATTATACATCTTTTTCATTGTCAGTAATTTGAAAATTTTGTTCAACAGCAGCAGGATTTCCATCTCAGGAGCTGATTGCATTGTCTTGAATAGAGTTGTCTTTTTTACATTTTTACAATTCTCTGGTGTACATGCACATACTCCTCACCATTCTAAATTGGAAATACAATTACAATTTTTCGTAAAACATATTTCGGTACATGAACAGAAATATTTTTGTAAATTTCCTAAATGAGTTTCACCTTCAAAATAATTAAAACCGAAACAATTATTTCCCATTGTCCAACAATGGGTTAATGGATCAAGAGATGGAATAATACTATTTTTTGTTTGAATTCATTCATTTGTTTGCCACTTTGTTGCAAAGTGCGAAGGTGGTAATTTTTCATTAGATGCATTTTTGAATACGATAATATATCTTAGTTCAATTATTGATTCATGATAATTATCATTTAAACCTTTTTTGAGTGTCTTATAGTTTAGATAAAAATAGTGCCAAATTGGCCTTCCTCTAAAGGCAAAGTAGGCAATCAATTGACTATAAGTAAATTTCTGCAAAGCTTTATAAGCCTTTTTTTCCAATGTCATAAAATTTTTATATAATAAGAATCTTTCTTTTACTTTCGAAGATAACGAAAATCATTTGCAATCTCAAGAAAAACTTTAAAGTGCGGCACGATATTGTTATAACACGCACCCAATAATAAGTTAAAACAAGTCTGTATCGTTGGCGCTAATTAAGTATTATCTAAGAAATTTGTGGCGGAGTTTAGAATACTTAGTAATTGCCACCTAATATTTAAACCTACCTAGTTTTAAATAAAATTAAAATTTCATTTTCATTTAATCAATTATCAGATATTTTTCATATAGGGTTTAGGTAAAAGTTTATGGTCGGTATAGTAGAATTTAACAGGATATCTAACACAGATATAAAATCATATTTTCAGCGAATAGACAAAGAAAATAATCATATTTCCCCCTGTCTCTCCTCCACATTCCTTATGCACGCCCATTAGTGAACGCCAGACGATTATTTCCGATGAAGCTTATACGTAAGAAACAGCGACAGGGTTGCCTTAATACATATTTGAATTAAAACATTGAATTGATTCAAAAAATTGGCGATCAGTGGCGCGGTTATATTGCAATTCAAAACTGGATGATGATATTAAAAATGAAACACTAATTGACACAAATACTGGTACAAAATTTCTTAAATGCACGAAAAATTTCCATATTTACATTTTTATTTGAAGAAATTGTAACCCAATTTTGAATAAAACAAGATAATTTTGGCAACATCGCCATTCGACCGTTCTCTTGAATGGTAAAATGCATACGAGACAGGCCGAACGCTACGCTATGTATTTCTTTTTGGAGGTAACTGCGTGTGAAGATTAAATATGCCGACTGTTTATACAACAGAAGAAAGGGTACTTTGGGGCAATTCAGTACAAGAAACTATCAATTTATTTATTATGGCTTTTGAAAATAGGCCAATACCTATAGAAAAAACTGTATTGGCCATTATTCATCAATTTGAAAAGTTTGGCTGTACTAATGGCAGATGTAAAAAATGCTGTCCATCAGATCAACCTCGCGAAAAGAAAATTTCTCAAGAACGAGAAATTAGAGAAATTCAAGTTTGTGCATTGGCTGAAGCGACGCCGTGTTCAAGTAAACAAATTGCCCATGAAGTTGATTTGAATGCAAAAACAGTGAGGAATACTTTGAAAAGAAACAACTACCATTGTTAATAAAGTGCAGACAACTCAAGAAATATTTCCTAATGATCAATTTAAACGGATGCAATTTTGTGAAATTATGATGGAGAGATGCCATGCAAATAATAATTTTTAAAAAAATATTTTGTTTACTGATGAGTCCTCCTTCACAATTCACAAGAAACATAATCCATCCGTCGTATGTTATTGGTCTCAGGAGAATAAGCATTTGAGCGTGTCTGTGCGTACGCGGTATCCACAAAAGTTGAATGTTTCGACTGGAATTTTGAGAGACCATATTATTGGTCCTTTCTTCATTGAAGGCAATTTAAACGCAGTCATATATCTCCAATTACTGCAAAATCAAATTATTCCTGCACTCCAACGTCTTCAAATTAACTTCAACGAAGTTTATTTTCAACAAGACGGCTGTCCTGCATATCATGCAAAAGCCGTTAGAGACTTGGAAAATACCAAATAATATCTTATTTTTAATTAAAAGACGTAATTTTTCGTCCAGTTTAAATTTAATATAATACACCTGCTCCTTCCTAATGCTTTATACTGTCTTTATTTATTATGCTTTATGAAAGACCAACCCACTGTAAACACATGCAATACGCATGGCATAACAAACTAGTTCTGTTCTCTGTTCTGCTCGTTACTACAGTGTCCTTACTCTGATGACGCGACGTTGCCAAATAATTTTGTATGAAGCTTTTTTATTGTGGCGTTATAATGCAGTTTATTATTTTTATTGGGAATAAGGCACAATGTGACTTTAAAATAAGCTTATTTTGATGTTTAGATTTTCAATAAAATACAAAACATTAATACATTTTATTTATATAAAACGATTTCCGAAGTGGAAATCAAAATGTTAAATTAAACTTATTGTAAAGGAAAATGGTGGCCTATTCCCAATAAAAAACAGTAAGCTGCCATTTAAATAAATTCGCCCAAATTTGATTATCTTAGTCTTAACATCGTTCAAATGCTAAAAAGACAGTCAAATAAAACCAATAAGTTTGGCAACGTTGCACTTCCTCTCTTTTATTATTTCCACGGAAATGGGAATGGCTGCTGATTTTCGAGATTGCACAATATCCTGATCCAGTTTGACACCTCTTTAGCCTCCAGTAGGCTGGAACAAGATCACATCTGTGTCTAATGTTATAATCGTGCACCTCTTCATGGGTATCAAAGCGCCCCCGCTTCTCTTAACAACATAAGATTCTCATAGATATACAAGGAGGGCATAGTAAGAATTCTCAGAGTCTCATAGGCCAATCTGCAATCCTAAACTCTAAACTAAACCCAACGCCTACAAGAATTCTTATAGCCTTTTGTTGCAAACCAAAGACTCTCGGCATTCCCGCTGAATGCCCCCAGACCAAGATTGCATATGTCAGATGAGAGTGAAAAATGGCATAATAATCTGTTCGTAAGACCTTGTGTGAAACGCCGCTGCTAGATTTCTGAGCATATATAAGTTCTTTGATAGGTTTTTGCTGTTGACCCAATTGAAGCTTGGGGTCTAGGTGTACTCCAACACACTTGTCACACCTGCGTTTTCAGCCTGGGTGTCCTTAAGAGCAAAAACAGCTCTGTTGCTTCATTAAGCAGGAGCCTGTTAATACAGAACCACTCTTTAGTATCTGACAGTACAGACCTGGAACCCCTAAGGGAGTCCTCAAGTGTGTCAGCTGAGAAGGAGACTGTGGTGTCATCAGTGAAGAGTGTGTGTAGTGTTTGATTCAATGTAAGATCATTAATATATATTAGAAATCGTATGGGTCCAAGGATGGAGCCCTGAGGAACACCATTAACAACAATCTCCCCTGAAAACACCTCAGACACCCTCAAAGATTGTACTCTATTCTCGAGGTATGATTGGATCAACTTGACACTCCGTGGATCAAATCTATACAATTCTACAAGGTGTTAATTTTGCTACTAAATTAATAAAAATTGATCAAAATTAATAAAAAAACGTCATTCTCTTTTAAATTAAGTGCCTGATACATACATTTCCGCAAATTGGACACTATCAGTTTTTTATAATTTCACATTATGAGTAAATTGTTAAAAATAAATGTTATCCTATCCAGTTCTACATTGAGTAAAAATGTTAATTTGTTTCTATAGATTGATAAGACGTTATCAAACGTTTCTTATCAATTTTTGAAAGTAAACAGTTAAAAAACATTAAGGTATTAAATGACATTTAGAATTATCAGTTATTCCATATTGTCTCAACATATAATAACTAAAATTTTAGTTTTATCTCAATGACTAGATGATTAGGAAATAGTTGAACTTGGGAAGTCAGTAAGTTCAAACCAGTTGACATTTCAATTCTCTTAATTGCATACCTTCCATTCCTCTCTTTAAATAGCAGCATGAGTAAGTCATTAAATTTTTCTACTGCATAATATTTGGAATAATATATTATACATGCTTATAATAAATATACTGTTGCTATATTCAATATTTTGCAATTTTGCTTAGAAATATACACAAATTATATTCAATTATTACTAGGAACTACAAAAAAAAAACAATAATTTAGAGGAAAAATTATCAATAAAAGTTAGATAATACAATGAATCGTATTATCAAGTAGAGTAAAACTCTTCAATACTTCAATAGCGATCAATAAAAATGTCATAAAAATTTGGCCTTTTAGAGGGGTGACCGCTTTATAGGGGTACAAACTCATAAGAGATTGGAACAGAAAGACGGTATTAGATTTAATTTCAATGCAGGGCATCCGCCAGCCGCTTATAAGTATTTCAACCTTATTAGGTATCATCAGAGAAACATATGCAGGTGCTTTGTCAAGCAATTTATCAATCTGTATGCTTTGCAAGTTGTAGAAAGCACAGTGGTAACAATTTGAATTTAGTTTTGCCAAGTAGGAAATCTTAGGATTTCTAGTGGTATTCATAAGAGATTTTTTGGAAAAAAAATTATATATAATGTATAGCACGACAAGCGAGAAGTGCTTGATCATCTTCACGTAAATAGAAAAGAAAGGTTCATGGGAGAGATAGAATAGATTTGTAGTCATGCTCATTCCGAACGCGCTGTTACTGCGACAAAAATTTAGATGTGATGTGAATATTACGAAAACGATGAAAAAACAGTGAAAAACAAAACAATTTTAGACAATGTTTACGCAAAGGTTGTGGTTTGCGGTTGGTGGAATAGAAAGTTTAAACGTAACTTCAAACCGCAAAATTGTTATTCTTTGTCGTTACATACTCCGTCTGAACTATAAATATCTTCATCACAATCACTGTTTGCTGCGTCGAACAGAGTGGTATATTAAAATAGATAGTTGTATGTGACGTCATGTGGAATTACCCCACCCCAAATAGCCTTACCAAACAAATTTTACAGCACCCACTTCGTAACATGTTTTGGGTGGGTTTAGTTGTGAGATTTTATTTAATACACTTAATGATCCGAAATGCTAGTTTTTGAAATGTCCATTTTTGGCCAGCTTTTTGTGTAAAATATAACTCCTGCAATCGATTATTGCCTTATTATGTTTGCTTTCAATAAGGACATGATCTATCTGATTTTTTATTTTTCCATCGGGAGAAGTCCATGTTACCTTATGAATGTCTTTGTGATCAAACCTTGTTTGATCACAAAGATATTCATCTTCTTCTTACGATGCCTATCCGTTCCGGATGTTGGCGATCAACATGGCTATCCTAACTTTGCTTGCTGTTATTCTGAATAGTCCGGTTGTCGATGTATTAGACCACTTTCTCAGGTTATGAAGCCAAGATATTCTTCTTCTCCCTGGTCCTCTCTTTCCAAATACCTTGCCCTGAAGAATGAGTTACAACAAGTCGTATCTGTTCATTCCTCATAACATGGCCAAGATATTCCAGTTTGCGCTCTTTGATGGTGTTAATAATCTCGCACTCCTTGCCTATTCTACGTAGGACCTCAACATTAGTCACACGATCCACCCATGAAATTCTTAAAATACGTCTGTAACACCACATCTCGAATGTCCCGAGTTTTCTTAAAGAAGCTTCGGAAAGTGTCCAAGCCTCTACTCCGTATAATAACGTAGAAAATACATAGCATCTAATGAGATAGATTTTGGTAGCAAGTGGTAAATCGTGACTTCTGAAAAGAGACTTCATCATTATGAACGCCGATCTCGCTTTTCCTATGCGTTGTTTTATTTCACTAGAGTGATCCCATTGGCTGTTAATGTTGGTACCAAGGTATGTGTAGCTGTCCACTCTGTCAATTGGATGTTGGTTAACCAAAAGCTGTGTATTTAATATTTCGCGCTTACTGACTACCATGTACTTTGTTTTCTTCGTATTAAGATCAAGTCCGTGTTCTCTACTTATACTGATATACGCGACATTATTCTTTGCAAACCGTCCAGACTATCTGCAAAAACTACTGCGTCGTCGGCATATCTAATGTTGTTTAGACGTATTCCGTTGACTAATACGCCTTCTTGTAGTTCGCCTAGCGCTTGCTCGAAGATATATTCAGAGTATATATTAAATAACACCGGGGACAGAATGCATCCTTGCCTCACTCCTCTATCTATGGAGACTGCCTCTGTCAATCGGTCATCCACTTTAATATTGGCTGTTTGGTTGTAATATAAATTATAGATGATTCTTAAGTCCCTATCATCTAACCCCACTTCTTTCAAGATGTTTGTAAGTTTATCATGCTTATTCATAGACATTCATAAGGTAACAAATTCTACTAAAATTTCCCCAATCAATCAACCTGTCAGCGTCGCTTCTTTTGATAAAAGCAAAAAGTTTACTTACGATTTATCAGTTAATTTTGTAGTAACAACAAAATATAAACTATGATGCTACCATTTGTACTTTAAAAAAGTGGTCACACAGTTATTGAAGCATCCTATTTAGGTCTAAATCAATTACAAACTATTTCTTGAATGTATTGCTAAAAAATATTTCCTTTTTCAGTTTTATGACCTCTTCAAATTAACGACTACGATTGAGAAACATCCACACCTATAGAGACCCGAATACCACCCAAACATGGATCAAATCCCCCCTCCGAAGGAGGTTAAGATCCTCGAAACAGCCGAGGATATCCAGGAACGTCGTCAGGAAGTCTTATCCCGTTACGACAACTTCAAAGCCGACGCTAGAGCAAAGAGAGAAAAGTTAGAAGATTCCAGAAGGTTCCAATACTTCAAGAGAGACGCCGATGAATTGGAATCATGGATTTTGGAGAAATTGCAGGCAGCTAGTGACGAAAGTTACAAAGATCCTACCAATTTGCAAGCTAAGATTCAGAAACATCAAGCCTTCGAAGCTGAAGTCGCTGCCCATAGCAATGCTATCGTCGTTTTAGACAATACTGGTAGAGAGATGATTAATCAGAACCATTATGAGAGCGAAACCATTAGAAGACGTTTGGGTAAGTAATTATTATATCTACATTTAAATTAATTTACATTATTGTCTATTGAAACTTTGAAGTTATTGGATGATTTACTTTCCAGAGGAACTTCATAGACTTTGGGAACAACTTCTTTCCAAACTGGCCGAAAAAGGCACCAAACTTCAACAAGCTCTCGTTCTTGTTCAGTTTATTCGTCACTGTGACGAAGTTATGTTCTGGATTAACGAAAAAAGCGCTTTTCTTTCCGCCGAAGAGTTTGGCCATGATTTAGAACACGTAGAAGTTTTGCAGCGCAAATTCGATGAATTCCAAAAGGACATGGCTTCCCAAGAATACCGAGTTACAGAAGTCAATGAATTGGCTGATAAATTGCTACATGACGGACACCCAGAGAGAGACCAAATTATTACAAGAAAAGAAGAATTAAATAACGCTTGGCAACGCCTCAAACAAATGACGTTGATGCGTCAAGACAAACTATATGGCGCTCATGAAATCCAGCGCTACAACAGAGATGCCGACGAAACTGTTGCTTGGATCGCCGAAAAGGACGTTGTGCTATCTTCAGATGATTACGGTAGAGATTTGGCAAGTGTGCAAGCTTTGCAGCGTAAGCACGAAGGAGTTGAAAGAGATTTGGCAGCTTTGGAAGATAAAGTATCTACATTGGGTAAAGAAGCAGATAGATTGGGAGCTATCCACGACGACCATGGCGATGTAATTCAAGCCAAGAGGTCAGAAATTGAAGATTATTGGCACAGTTTGACTGCTAAAGCCAAGGTAAGTGATTTTATTAAGAATTTATTTAAATAAGACCTTTTAAAAGTATATTATTGTATTTTTAAAATTTATTTTACCAAATATAGGAAAGACGCGAAAAGTTGGAAGAATCATACGCTCTTCACCGCTTCCTAGCCGATTTCAGAGATTTGGTCCACTGGATCAACGATATGAAAGCCATTATTTCCGCAGACGAACTGGCGAAAGATGTAGCAGGAGCCGAAGCCTTGTTAGAAAGACATCAAGAACACAGGGGCGAAATTGACGCTAGGGAAGACAGCTTTAAAGCCACTACCGAAGCTGGTCAAGCTCTCTTAGACAAAGGACATTATGCCAGTGACGAAGTCAAAGAAAAACTGTCTATGTTGGACTCTGACAAGAAATCTTTGATTGGTAAGTAGTTTTTACGCTGTATGAAAAGAACAAGCTGTACCATCTGCATTTGTCTCTGTATTTGTTTGTTTTTTTATCCCTACACTGTTCTGTTATTTTTTTCTTATAGCACTTTGGGATGAAAGACGCATTTTATATGAACAGTGTATGGACTTGCAAGTTTTCTACAGAGATACAGAACAGGCTGACACCTGGATGGCGAAACAAGAAGCTTTCTTAGCCAACGAAGACCTTGGCGATTCTTTGGACTCTGTTGAAGCTCTTATCAAGAAACACGAAGATTTTGAAAAGTCTTTGGCAGCACAAGAAGAGAAGATTAAAGCGTTAGATGAATTTGCTACCAAGTTGATAGATGGAGAACATTATGCAGCTGATGATGTAGCTCAAAGACGCGCTATGGTAAGTTTTGGACTTTCAAAGTGCATTTCACAATGACTATTTGTTATTTTTTTAGCTTTTGGAACGCCGCAAGGCTCTTAAAGAAAAATCTAGCATTCGCAGAGAAACTCTGGAGGACGCTTACAAACTACAACAGTTTGAAAGAGATTGTGACGAAACTAAAGGGTGGATTAACGAAAAACTTAAATTCGCAACCGACGAGAGTTACTTGGATCCTACTAATTTGGGAGGCAAAGTACAGAAACATCAAAATTTCGAACAAGAACTTAATGCAAACAAATCAAGAATGGAAGATATTACATCAACTGGTCAAGAACTCATCGAGGCTGACCATTATGCTGCACGTAAGTACCATCAATGAAATATTTGTTTAACAGTAGAAAGTCGAAGGGGCTAATTTTCCCCCTGGTGAGATTTGAAGTTATTGTAGTTTTTTTATTTGAGGCAATAATATTTTATATGTTATGACTTTTAATATTTTGATACATAGCCTTCTTTAACACAAAAAAATGTTGTTTACTAAATTTATTAAATGGTTTTTCTAACAAACCTACCATACAAGTCAGAAGGGTCCAAAATGATCCTTTCGGACTTTCTAGGTAGGTATGCTAAGCCAGATTTTCTAGTGTTAAACAGCTGTGAATAGCCAATTGAGCCAATACTGATTTTAGTTATGTTTCAGCTCGTATTCAATCAAGAATGGAAGAGATCGTCAACCTTTGGGAGACTTTGGTCCAAGCGACAGATAAAAAGAATTCAAAACTTCAAGAAGCCAGCCAACAGCAGCAATTCAACAGAACCATCGAAGATATCGAGTTGTGGCTATCAGAGATTGAAGGCCAGCTTATGTCAGAAGATTATGGCAAAGATCTGACCTCAGTGCAAAATTTACAAAAGAAACATGCTTTGTTGGAGGGAGATGTCGCGTCCCATCAAGATAGAATCGAAAGCATAACTTCTGCTGCTAACCAGTTTGTAGAAAGAGGTCATTTTGATGCCGACAACATCGCTCACAAACAAAAGGTTTTGACCGATAGATATGCAGCTCTTCAAACACCGATGGCCGTTAGAAAGCAAAGGTTGTTGGATTCTCTTCAAGTTCAACAGTTGTTTAGGGATGTTGAGGATGAAGAAGCTTGGATTAGAGAAAAGGAACCTGTTGCTGCAAGCACAAATAGAGGTAACTGTTTGAAGATACAAAAGTGTTCATTATTCAATGTTCTATTGTTATAGGTCGTGATTTGATTGGAGTACAAAACTTGATTAAGAAACACCAGGCAGTCTTGGCCGAAATTAACAACCACGAAGGTCGTATAAGAGCCGTCATTGACGCCGGTAAGCAGATGATGGAAGATGAACACTTTGCTAGTGATGAAATCAGAAATAGAGTCAATGCTCTTAATGATCACTGGGACTCTCTTAAGGAAAAATCCACTCAAGTAAGTATGATAGAACCACTGTATTTCTTTCTAGTTTACTCTTGAATATGTCTAATCAACTGCGTTTTTAGCGCAAACAAGACCTTGAAGATTCTCTTCAAGCCCACCAATATTACGCCGATGCCAACGAGGCTGAATCTTGGATGAGAGAAAAAGAGCCAATTGTCAGTAACACCGATTACGGAAAGGACGAAGATTCCTCTGAAGCTCTTTTGAAAAAACACGAGGCTTTGATGAGCGATTTGGCTGCCTTTGGAAACACAATCGACGCATTGAAAGAACAAGCTCGTAGCTGCAGAGTAAGTTACATTTGTCTATTCTTTTATGTGGATATTGTTCAATTGAAACCAATTGTTGATTAAAGTAAACGAGAAAACCATAAATAATAGTCTTTGTAACTGTCACATTTAAATTTTTAATGAATTTCACAAAATATTCGTTTTATACTTTCAAGAACAACTTTGTGTTCATTTATGCAAAAGACTATGTTTCTTTTCGTCTGTCCTATATAGATTCAGCAATATTTTAACGTTAATAGTACAAAACAAAAAGATATGAAATTATACTACGTTACTATTGATAGACAAGTAGAACAAATATAAAGGTTCTCCCTCTCCCTATTTTGCCCATTTAGCGACATGTTGTTCACGAGCCAATGATAGCAGAGTCAGTGCTGTACCTTATTTATGTTTATTTAC